>NC_073631.1:110242500-111492500 GCF_029407905.1 Bubalus kerabau
GTCTCGGCTCCGGTGTTTTACGCCCCGCAGAAGAAGTTCGCCCCGGTGGTGGCCCCGAAGCCCAAAGTGAATCCTTTTCGGCCCGGCGACAGCGAGCCGCCTCCGGCCGCTGGGGCCCAGCGCGCACAGATGGGCCGGGTGGGCGAGATCCCCCCGCCGCCCCCAGAAGGTAGGTGGCCGAGCTTGGGGACTGGACCTCGTTGGGCGCCGGCCTAAGGGGGGAGGGGTTTCGGGAATTCGGGGGATGTCTGGAAAGGTTGCGGCGGAGGGGGCTGGGCGCAGACACCCAGTCCCGAGCAGATGTTCTTAGCTCATCGCGGAGCTCGTGGCTGGAAGCCAGGGCTCCTGGGACAGTTCCAAGTCCCCTCGCCTGGGGGTGGGAGGCGGGAATGTGGGGCACGAATGTTCCCCTCTGGGTCCGTTTTCCGAAGTGAAATGGGAGAAGCACCCCTCCTTTCCTGACCCGGGGCTCTCAGGGCGCCCTGCGAGCACTGCCCCCCACCCCCTTTACTTTCTTTCCCTTACGCTTCGGGACCTTCGAGAGACTTCTTGGGTTAGAGGTTAGGGGTTAGAACCGCTTCTTCAAGGAGGGGAACTTGACGAAGGGTCGGGGGGGCCCTGCTGACCGCCCTCCGTCTCCTTCCAATCCCAGACTTTCCCTTACCGCCTCCTCCGGTGGTCGGGGAGGCAGACGACGCCGAGGGCGCCCTGGGAGGTGCCTTCCCACCTCCGCCGCCCCCGATCGACGAACCGTTTCCCCCCGCGCCTTTGGAGGAGGAGATCTTCCCTTCCCCACCGCCCCCGCTAGTGGAGGAGGGAGGTCCCGAGGCCCCCACCCAGTTCCCATCGCAGGTACGGAGGCCCGGGAGGGGCAGCCTCAGCGGTCACATCCCCAGGGAAGAAGAAGGAGGGTCCTTTTCCGTCGACTTTGGCGGCATCTCTGCTCTCCGGGATGGCGGGGTGGCGGTGGGGAACTGGGATGGGGCGCTCTGACCCCTGCCCCTCTAGCCCAGGGAGAAGGTGAGCAGTATTGATCTGGAGATCGACTCCCTGTCTTCGCTGCTGGATGACATGACCAAGAACGATCCCTTCAAAGCCCGGGTAAGGGGCTGGAGAGCAGGGAAGGCAGGCCAGGGAGGAAGGGCGTGGGGCTGGAACTCCCGAGGGCCACAGCCTCCTCTAAGGCACTTCTCTTCCCTCTGCCTCCCTTCGCAGGTGTCATCTGGATATGTACCCCCGCCGGTCACCACTCCATTCATTTCCAAGTCCAATACTAAGCCTTCAGCTGGGGGCACAGCACCCCTGCCTCCCTGGAAGTCCCCTTCTAGCTCCCAGCCTGTGTCCCAGGCTCAACCTCAGAGCCAGACACAGTTCCATGTCCAGTCCCAGCCCCAGGCCAAACCCCAGGCCCCTCCCCAGCCTGTGCCTTTGGCCACCACCCAGCCTCGGGGGCCCCTAGCCCCATCTCCAGCCCCTAAGTTTTCCCCGGTGACTCCCAAGTTTACCCCTGTGGCTTCCAAGTTCAGCCCTGGAGCCCCAGGTGGACCCGGGTCCCAGCCCCATCAGAAGCTGGGGCCCCCTGAAGCTCCCTCTTCCACTGGCACCGGCTCCCCTCAGCCCCCAAGCTTTACCTATGCTCAGCAGAAGGAGAAGCCCCAAGTGCAGGAGAAGCAGCACCCAGTGCCCCCACCGACTCAAAACCAAAACCAGGTGAGGGATGCAGGGAGACTGGGCTGATTCCCCAGGGGCTGGAGGCCAGGGAGGCAGGAAGACCGGGCTGAGCCCTGGGGGTTGGAGGCTGGGCTAAGTCCAGGATCCTGAGCCTGAGTGGGGTGAGGGGTGGTGAGATCGTTTTCAGCCTCTAGGGTTGGATGGTGGAGAAAGTGCTTTTGAGGGGAGAGCCTGGCAGGGTCTGAGGCTGGGTGGGGCCTGACTGGGAGTGAGGTGAGCAGCACAGACTCTGAGTTAGGGGGAGGATTTTGTGCACCCTCCCCTGTGCCCTGCCCCAGAAAGTTAAAGAGAAGGATGAGATCATCAGCAGTCCAACTTCAGGTATTCCCCTTTCTTGGATTCTTGAGTTAATCTCTGCTCTGCTACGCGCTTTCCCTGCCCAAGGGCCCATCTGGTGATAAGAGCCACTGGCAATAAACGCTGGTAAACACTGGCTGAGGCAGCCAGCTACTGCTCAGTGCCAGGCACTGTGCTCTGTACTCGGGAGGAAAGAGACCTCAGAGAGCTTGAGCCTAAGGGAGTCAGTGGACCTGTAACCCTTCCTCGCTCACAAGACCCCAGGCAAGTTAGGTGAACTTTGAGCCTCTGTTTGCTACCTACCTTCACAATGGTGATGAGGATTACCTGAGCCAGAGCTGATGCTGGGGGTTGAGCACATGAATGTTCAAGGTAGAAAAGTTATCACTCCTGTCTGACCATTCCCGCCTTGCAGTTCAGGAGACTGATCTTCTGGGTTTAAGGTATCTTGCCAGATACCTGGTCCAAACATCCATGAAGTTAACTGACAGCATGGATTTCTGTGTGTGTGTGTGTGTGTGTGTGTGTGCAAGGCACAGTGTAGGAAGAGATGCCAAGTGCCAATGAGTTTTGCAGAATTTGGTTGTTACAGGAACTCCAAACAGGGAGCCAGTGTGGAGGCTGGCACATTAGGAAAAGGCATCGGGTGCTGGTGTGCCTTTAATGATGGCAGGATTTTAGAATCCAGAGAGGAGAGGGAAGGGTATTCCAGTGGGAACAGCATGAGCAAAACTCAAGGGCACAGATATACCAGGGGTGTCTGGGCCTTCCAGAAAGTGGAAGGCCCCTGGGGGGAAATTTTAGAGCTGTACTTAGAGAGGTGGGTGGGGATTTGGCGGGGTGGGGGGCTGGGGGGGGGGGCGGCAAGGATGAAATAGTGCACCCAGGAAGCCTGGGGGTCCTGGAGAGGCAGGAGTGTTGTCTGAGTAGAGGTGTGGCTGCGTCCGGAGGTTTTGGGACACGTTTTTCCAGCAGAGGTGTGGACTAGATGCAGGAGATCAATGACGTGTGGGGGTGCACTCCTGGGTGATGGTAACATTGGCAGAAATGAGAAATATGGCCCAGATCAGAGAGCTCTTATAAAGGAAGCGCCTCCAGGCTTACTGGCTGATAAGGAGTTGGAAGAGGGTGGGAGAGGAGTTAAAAAAAAAAAAGCCCGGATGTGTTGGGGAATGACAGCGTTGCTGACAAAATAGAGAAGTCCAGAAGGGGAAATGGTGTGGACGGAAAGGGGAGGGTCCGGCTGTTAGCATGTTGAGCAGCGGGTTCCAGGAGGATCTCCTTTCAGCTGGAACTGTCATTCAGTCAGAAATGGGGGGACGGGTGGCAGGAGAGGGCCAGGGCGAGGTGTGTGAACGCACGGCGTATGGGCGGTCGTGGGCCGTGACAGCTGCAGCCCAGGGGCGGCTCACACCGGAAGGGCTGGGAAGGAACCCGGGTGATGCTCTTGTGCGCCTGGGAGGAGCGGGAAGAATGACAGGAGGAGGAGAGTCACGAATCAGGGTGGCATCTCCGAAAGAGAATGGTGGCCGAGGAGCCCCATCGGTGGGGCTCCGAGGGGGGTGAGGGCTAAAGTAAGGCCAGGTATTGGACGATTCAGGATTCAGAAGCTGTGTCCTTTTGAGGAGCAGTGAAGGAGTGAGTGGGTGGTGAGAAACTTGGGAGTTGCCTAAGTAGCCTGTTCTTAGAGGTTGGTAGAGAAACACCGAGGGAAGACGTGTGTGCGTGCGTGCGTGTGTGTGTAGGGTTGACATTAGGGGAGGAAGCCTTAGGTGTGTGTGTGTGTGAACCAGGAGGAGGAAGCTTGTGGAAGAGACAGGTTGGGGTCCCTGAGAGCTGGGTGCACTGTTGGTGCCAGCTCCACCCTCGGGGCATTTCCAGCCTAGAGACCTTGGACGGAGTGGCCTCAAGCAGGCTTTTGTACTGAGGGAGCTCAGGCTGGCCGGCTTCCAGCTCCTGGGTCACGTAGGAGGTGAGGTCATCTGAGAGCGAGGGGGCAAGGCCGCGGGGGGCTGGAGGTGATGGAAAGGTTTGGAACAGCTGCTCTGGGGCAAGCGAGACTGGAAACCTGCAGCAGCCAAATACCACCCAGCCGTGCCTGGATGGAGGGTGCGGAGGGCCCTGCGGTGTTTGGTGAACTCCCTCTGCAGTCGTCTCCCCACCTACTTTCTGCAGCTGGGAGGCAGAAACAGGAAGCAGGCGGTGGCCTGGGCCCAGGGTTGATTGAGATCGGACTAGATAAGCAACGGTAGCCGACTGGTGGCAAGGGTGGCTGTGAGCGCCTTGTGGAAATCAATGGTCAAGGGAACCGGGCCTGCGGGGAGGCCAGATGGAAGGAGCGGATGCAGAAGGCATGTGGGAGAGGGTTGGGAATCAGAGGCGCCAAGGCTTTTCCGAGCAGGTTCCTTCAGGAGGTGAGAATGGGAAACGGGGAGGATGTGATGGTCGGGAGGTCGAGCCCAGGGTCTTGGAGGTGGCAACCAGTAAATCTCAGGTCTGAGGGGTCCCATTGTGGAAGGTGACTGAGCCGGAGGGACGTTTGGAGCTGTTGGAGTTGAAGAGGCGTGAGTGCCATGCATGATGAACCTGGGACGTCGGTGATGGCAGGCAGAGAGGGGGAAATAGCGGCTGGATTGTGTCATGGAGGAGCATGGATACCCAAGGGGAGCTAATACTTCCAAAGAATGGAAGAGGCATCTAAGTGGCACCAGAGAGCAAGGGCTGGCTGTGTCCTCTTCCTCTGTCCCCAAGATGTTGGGAGGGGAAGATTGGGAGCAGAAAAGGTGACGCTCACGTAGAAGAAGGGGCTTGCAGGAGACTCCCACGGTCAGTTAAAGACAGGAGGAGGCCGGGGAAAATGGCTGAGAGCTGGAACGTCTACAGCGGATGCAACTCTTGATGCAGACAGGTGTGAGGGTGGTGGTGCCAGGGCTGGGGGCAGGGTGACCGCGGGAAGAGGGAACTGGGTGGCTTTGAGGTTCCCCGTGTTAGGGACTGAAGGCATTGGCAGGTAGAGCGTTCAGTGGTGGGGCCGCAGTCCTGGGTGGACTTAGCAGTGGAGACCCATGCAGCATTCCTGGGGGACCATGTTATGGAGATGCTGTTACAGGTCGGACAGCCTCCGTGGGGCCTTCTCCCGGGATGTCTCAGTGTTACTGGCACTGCCAACCCCCCAACTTCACCCCCACCCCCAATCTGCAGCTGTCTCAGGACCCCCTGAACAGGAGGGGCAGGCTGGCCGGAGAGGGGCCACTGGAGAGTGGCCCTTCTCTGAAGCCTTCTGGGGAGGGCCTGGGGTCAGCCAGGTGGTCTAGGAATGCCCCTCGAGGGAGGGACCCTGGGACATCTGTGTGGGAGCTGGGCACTGGGGTTTAACCTGACTCCCGCTGTGTTGTACCCTCACGCTGACAGGGGCTGCCGGGCAGCCGGCAGGACGGGTAGGTGTGTGTGCGTGGGCTGCACCCGCCACCGTGCGCCGGTCTCTCCGTGGGGGCCGTGTCCTAGCATGCTCTGTGGGGTTGACGCGTGGCCTGGCGTGCTTGGTGCTTCCGTGACCTGAGCTGCTGTGTGTGTGGCCTCCGTCCGCTCAGTCGTTCCGGCCTGTCTGTGTCTTTGGGCAAAGCGGGTGGCAGGGTCCTAACCCCTGATTTGTGTGGTGCTGGGGGGTCGGGGAGGGGAGTTGAGGAGCTTTTGGGGGTCCTGAGTGTCTGGAAAACAGGAGAGAGGGCGGGGGGTGGGATTCATCCTTTTTGAGGAGAAAGCAGAGAAGGCAGCTGGGGTGGGTTCTTGGAGGGTGGTGACCCTTGAGAGAGAGAGAGGGCATGAAGAAAGTGTTGGGATTTCAGGTGCGCCCCGCTGGGGCCCCAGGGCCTCTGACACTGAAAGAGGTGGAGGAGCTGGAGCAGCTGACGCAGAAGCTGATGCAGGACATGGAGCATCCTCAGAAGCAGAGTGTGCCCGTCAACGGTGAGAGCCCACCACCCCGCCTGGAGGGACGGCCCCTCCGTTTCCGGGCCGTTCCCAGGCCTGCGGCTCCTGGCCCTGTCTGTCTGATGCCAGCTGACCCCTTGCAAGCTCTTTTTTTGCCATTTCTCCTGTTTCATCTTCATCCTCTCTGGCCTTCCCAGAGTCCTGTGGCCGGTGTCATCAGCCCCTGGCACGTTCGCAGCCCGCGGTTCGCGCTCTGGGGCAGCTCTTCCATATCACCTGCTTCACCTGCCGCCAGTGTGAACAGCAGCTCCAAGGCCAGCAGTTCTACAGCCTGGAAGGGGCTCCGTACTGCGAGGGCTGCTACACCGTGAGTCCTGGGGTCGGGGGTACGGGGGAGGGGGTGTCGGCACCTGGGGCTCAGCCAGGGTTGGGGCGGGCACGGGGCAGATGTCTGGCCCTGGGGTGCCGGTTCCCTGCCCGCCTCCAGCTGCTGCCCGCCCCCTCCGCAGGATACCTTGGAGAAGTGCAGCACCTGTGGGCAGCCGATCACTGACCGCATGCTGAGGGCCACAGGCAAGGCCTACCACCCGCAGTGCTTCACCTGTGTGGTCTGCGCCTGCCCCCTGGAGGGCACCTCCTTCATTGTGGACCAGGCCAACCGGCCCCACTGTGTCCCCGACTACCACAAGTGAGGACCCCCAGCCCACCTCCGGGTCTTTCTCTGGGTGCCAGTGACGGTTTGTTTGGGAGCCAGACTGCCCCCGACCCAAAGACCGCTCTTCAATCTCTGGGGCTTGCTTGCTGTCCCCACCTCCTGTCTGTGGGTAGCAGGGACCAGTTCATCTGGACTTGGTGTCCAGTGGCCTCTGGCCTTCCCCTCCGGCTCATCCCCTTCCCCAGCCCAGGGCTCGCTCTCCGAGGTTTCTTTTGGGTGTGGTCTTGCGTTCAGCGCTGGCCCCCGAGTGACTTCTTTTCACACGTAGGCTGCATTCTGCCTTTGGAGATCAGCTGTTTGGAGCTCGGGGTTTCCCCTTAGAAACAGTGTTTACATGGTAGCTGCTTTCTGAGGTCAGCGGCAAGGTTCCCATGATGGAACCAAAGGACGGGAAAGCTGCAAGCTCGGACCCCCAGCTCCGAGTGTGAGTGGGGTGTAGGTTTCCAGGGCTCCGTATCCCTCTGTGCAACCCCCCTCTCCCTCCAACCAGGAACCAGGCCAAGGCATGCACATGACAGGGGTTAGCGAGGGCCGGGGGTCTGGGTTGGGGTCCCGGATATCGGGTCCTCTGGGAGTGCTTTGGGCAGGGGCTGCAGTGTGCGTGGTGGGGGTGGGGAAGGACTTGGCAGCGGTTCCTGGGGAGAGGTGGGACGTTCAGATAAGCAGCCAGCCTTCGGCCTTTCTTTTGAGCCTCCTCCACCGAGGCTTGTGGGGCGAGATGTACAAAGCAGCCTGCCCGTCTCATCTCCCTGCGCGTGGGCGGGGGTCAGCGCCCGGCGCCCGGTCCTGACGCACACCCGCTTTCCGCCCCGCAGGCAATACGCCCCCAGATGCTCTGTGTGCGCGGAGCCCATCATGCCGGAGCCTGGGCGCGAGGAGACCGTGCGCGTGGTTGCTCTGGACAAGAACTTCCACATGAAGTGCTACAAGTGCGAGGTCGGCTGCACCCCCGCCCCGAGCCCCTCAGGGATGGGAGGCTGGTGGGACGCTGCTCACGGGTCAGGCGGTGGACGATGCTGGCTTGCAGGACCCGGGTGCTGCAATTTTGAGGGTGGGCAGTGGAGGCGCCCACACCCACCCCGCGAAGACGCGTCCTTGGCTTCAGGATGGCGGTGTGGGGTTCTCTCTGAGGTCACTGAGTGATACAGCAAGGAAAGGGGGCCGACCCACGGGGAGGGAATGGTGCGGCTTTGTCATGGGCGGTTGGGGGTCTCTGCAACGTTAAAGGAGTCGGAAGAGAGGTGAGGCAGGTGGGAGACGCCCCACTAGAAGCAACCACTGCCCATCCTGGGGGAGAGTCCTAAGGCACAAAACTGCGTGAGAGAGGTGGGGATAGGAATTGGGGGCGGCTGTGGATGGGCCAATGCAGAGAGACCAGGGCTGAGCCGTGAAGCCTCTGGCCTCCCGATGTAAAGATGGAGGTGGGGCATGTGGGTGGGGGGCCTGGAGCTAGCACTCTCTTTGCTCCTCCCAGGACTGTGGGAAGCCCCTCTCCATTGAGGCGGATGACAACGGCTGCTTCCCTTTGGATGGCCACGTGCTCTGCCGGAAATGCCACACCGCCAGAGCCTAGACTGAGTGAGGACTGGCCCCCTTCTCGGACCGCAAGCCCATTCCCCCATCAGCGGACCGCTCACGTTGAGACCACATGCCCTTCACCCTCCCCACAGTTATTTTTTGACGTCCAGCCCCTCCCTCCATACCAAACCTCACCCCAGTCTCCCTCATTCCCCTACGTGGCCTCGGGGCTGCAGAGTCCCAGCCCTGGGGTCCAGTCCCCCCAATCCTGCAGGGACCACCCACCATCGTCCAGGTAACCCCGCCTGAGGGGCACCGGGCTGAGCACTGCTGCTTGCACTGCTGCACCGAGGCCCTCAGCCTGCCCTGAGCAGCCCCGTCCTCTGCTTGCTAAGGGCCAGGTGATGCCCACATCCGACCTTCTGGAAGGCTGGGCTGGGCTCGCCAGCCTGGACGTTCCCCACACCCCCCAGCCCCAGCCCCTGTGCTGCCACGTTGTGGCTACAGCTACAAATAAAAGACAGTGTTTTCCAGAAGGCTTAGTAGTTGACTCTTTTGTACCTACAGCCCTTGAGGATGAGATGGAGATGTTTAATTGCTCAGTCGTGTCGACTGAGTCTGTGACCCCATGGACTGTAGCCCGCCAGCCTCCTCTGTCCATGGATCTGTCCATGGAATTTCCCAGGCAAGAAGACTGGAGTGGGTAGCCATTTCCTTCTCCAGGGATCGAACCCAGGTCTCCCTCATTGCAGGCAGACTCTTTACCATCTGAGTTGCTAAGTTCTGTCTGACTCTTTGTGAGCCCATAGACTGCAGCCCACCAGGCTCCTCTGTCCATGGGATTCTCCAGGCAAGAACACTGGAGAGGGTTGCCATGCCCTCCTTCAGGGGGAATCTCCCAGATCCAGGGGTTGAACCCACGTCCCCTGCGTTGACAGGTGGATTCTTTACCACTGAGCCACCTGGGAAGCCCCAGATGGAGGAGACAGAGGGATTAAAAAAACACACACACACAAAAACCTGGGGTGAAGTTTCTGTTTATTTACAAAAATATATATGTATATGTATATAATATATATTAAGCCCTCCCCCAACTCCCACAATTCACTTTTGTACTTCTACCCAACCTCCCTTTTTAAAACAAAGAGACTTCAGAGAGCTTCAGAGGCAGTTCCTCGGGAAGCAAGCAGGAGCAGCACCAACATCCTGTGTCTGGCAGGTCAAGGGACCTGGGGCCCATCCTTGCTCCCTGAAGACAGAGTCGGGGAGGGGAAGGCTCAGTCCTTGAAGCCCTGAATACTGTAAAGAATGCGCTTCTGGTGGCCCGGGAGCGTGATCCCCATCTGCACCAGGTCCCTGTGGGCAAGGAGAGGGGCTGGGTGAGTGCCAGGGCTCGATCCCCAGCAGCCCTGCCCTGCCCAGGCCCCCAGGGTCCTCACTCGGCCGTCAGGTCCAGCACGCACTCCATGGTGTCCAGCCCGGCGGAGCGGAAGTGCAGGATGTAGCGCTTCATTCGGATGGACTCCAGCCACTCGGCCACGCTTCGGTAGGGGATCCCATCGGAGCCGCTCAAGCTGGGCAGGCGAAGGGTCACCCTGTGGGGCATCAGGGGGACCCCTTAGTCTCACGCGATGGGAGATGCAGGGCTTTTCTGAAACTGGGGCTCAGCCTCCGGTGCCTGTGCTGCCGGTGCAAGCCAGGCGTCTGACGCAGGACTTTGTGGGTTAGCCCGGCCATTGTCTCTGAACCCATTTCCTGGCCTGTTGCCTGGCAACAGCCACAGGGCAGGCTGACAGTCATGCGGCACTGACAGACCTGGGGACAAGAGGCAGTTTTGGAGGTCCAGACAAGGGACCACCGGCCTGCGGGCAATGCAGTGGCCAGCTCTGGGCAACTGATGGGGGCCTGTTAAGACGCGAGGATCAAGTATCCTGGTTGAGAGGAAGCAGGAGGAAGAGAACAGAGGCCCCGGAAGGTGGATGTGGCCTCGCCTTTTCTCAGGGTGGCCCCCGGGAGTTCTGGGAGCAGCCCCCAGCTTGCCACCTCCAACCTTGGCTGTTATTCTTGCACTCTGACCCCCACAATACAATGAGTGTTCCTGTTCTGAAGCCAGCCGGGGCCAAAAACCATTAGCAAAGTAAATCTGCTGGGGGAAAAATATCCAACATTCCAGAAAGATTAGCACATGCGGTCTCCAGTGCACGAGGGAGTTGTGCTCCAAAAAGATAGTTTCAAAAGTTGGAACTGGGAGCACGTTTTCTCCCAGAAACAAGGTTATATATGGCGGTCTGATACAGAGGCCAGCACACCAGAGTTGCTTTACCCGATAAAGCATTTGAAGCCGTGCCCGTCTCTCCCAACTCACCCCCTCAACCAGTCGATTCTCTGTATTCTGGCACTGTTTTCAGTGAAATGCATTTCTGACCATGTCCCTCCCATGGACAGTTAAAAAAAAAAATTGGTCAGGATCAAGTCCAAACTTCTCTGCACCCTGCATTATTTGCAACTGGCACACCGTCAGCTCCCCAACCCTTGCTGTCTGCATGACCTGGGAGCCTTCCCAGACCCCACAAGGTTGCCTCTCTCAGTTAGGACACGCATCCCCCCGCTGGCTCTTGTTGGTTTCTCTGTCTTCCCTTCCCCATTCTCAGGGACCAAGGCCCCTGGAGCAGGTAGCAGGTTGGCAGCCCCTAGTATATACTCTCTATCTCAGTGTGCTTGCTTCCTGTGCTGTCCTTAGTCGCTCAGTCATGTCCGACTCTGCAACCCTGTGGACTGTAGCCCACCAGGCTCCTCTGTCCATGGGGATTCTCCAGGCAAGAATACTGGAGTGGGTTGCCATGCCCTCCTCCATGGGATACCCCCAACCCAGGGATCAAACCCAGGTCTCCTGCATTGGCAGGCAGATTCTTTGCCACCTGAGCCACCAGGGAAACCTCCATCAAACCAGAGCTATCATGGCTGAGACACAGCACCTCCTCCATCAGAGCAGACTCTTCTCAAAAGTGCAGACTGGAATCCTGCCTCTATGCCTGACTCTTGGGAGTTCCACGGGCCCGGCGCTTGGTGCGTGTGGCCGCTGCCGGTTTCCATTCTCCCAGACCTGCCCTCCCCGCCCAGCTTGGTTACCTGGGATCAAAGTTGGCAATGGTTCGCAGGGAGTGGGGGTTGGCATGCAGATGTTCCAGCTGTGCCTTCAGGCGGTGGAAGGTGGGCCGGCGGGCACGGTCGTAGGCCCAGCAGTTCTTCATGAGTTCATAGAGGGGGGCAGGGCAGTCCACGGGCGGGGGCAGCCGGTACCCATCCTCAATGCTCTTCATTACCTACAGCGAGGAGGAGGGCAGGAAGCTAGCCTGACAGCCCAGGAGGAATACCTCTGTGCACACAAGATCATTGCCACGGAGCCTCTGAACCTTCTGACCAGGGTGGGCATGGTCAAGACAACAGGGCATGAGGTGAAGGGGACCAGAGAGGACAGGAATGCAGATAAAGGGTCAGAAAGAAGAAATCAGGGTATTTGCAGGAAAGGGCCGTGGAGGATTTGGGGAGGGGACGGGAGGTGTGAGAAACACCAGGCTCACCTCCTGATTGCTCATGTCCCCATAGGGCTTGTCCCCGAAGCTGAGCACCTCCCACATCACGATCCCAAAGCTCCACACATCGCTGGCCGTGGTGAAGATCCGGTGGGCGATGGCTTCGGGGGCTGTCCAACGGATGGGGATCTTCCCTCCCTAACGGGGCACATGGGGCAGAAAGCTGAGGAGTCTCAGCACCGAAGGGCATGGGAAGCTACCGTGTCCCCATGACCATGCCTCTTGTGTTCTGTATGTACTGACTGCTGTACGTACAGCGTGTAGTTGGGGGTGTGAATGTGTATGTGATAGGCGTATAAGGCTCTAACCTGGGTTTCATAGGTGCCATCAAAGTTGTCCAGGAGGCGGGTCAGGCCAAAGTCAGACACCTTGCAGCACAGGTTCTGACTCACCAAGATGTTCCTGGCGGCCAGGTCCCGGTGGACATAATTGTGGTCACTGAGGTAGTTCATGCCAGATGCTATGCCCTGCAGCATGGCCACCAGCTGCCCAGGCACTAGCTGGTCCTCCCGCTCCTGCAGCAGGGAGTGGGTGAAGTCAGGGGCTGGGCCTGGTCTCCTCTTCCCAGAACCGGGGTCCATGCCCAGGTGGGGCTCTGTGGCCAGTCCCCTTTCCCAGCTGGTCCTGTACCCTCCTCACCCTTAGGAAGGCATCCAAGGCTCCATTCTCCATAAACTCCGTGATGATCATGATGGGTTTTCCTGAGACATAAAGCACACATCACCCCAGCAGCCTCCACCCCTTCTGCACCCAGAACCAGACTTCCTGCCTCTGAGAGCACAGCCTCCCTCCACTTCCCGTGGTCTCAGCCCTCCTCTCCTACCCTCTCCCCCGGCCCCTGCAGCCCTCTTGGACCCCACCCCTCATACTCTTTGTGACCACGCCTTCCAGGTGCAGAATGTGCGGGTGGTTGAACTGGCCCATGATAGTCGCCTCGCGAAGGAAGTTCCACCACTGGCCTTCGGGAGATGTGTCTTTCAAGGTCTTAATAGCCACAATCTTGCCATCCTGGCTGGGGAGTCTCAGGGACCCCTGATACACTTCCCCAAACTCTCCTGGGTGGCAAGAAAACAGGGTCATGGCCGAATACACTGTCAGGCTCCCAAGGGGGACAGGCAGCGACCTCCCCAGTCCTCCAGTTCCCTTTTCTTCTCTGGCCCAGAGGATCAGAAACATGGTGTACCCTCCTCCCCGAGACAGGGCTTGGCTGTACTTCCCAGGCCTGGGGAGCCGGGAGCCTGGAACAGGAGGGCAGCTCTGTAAACTGCTGAGCACTGCATCCCCACCTAGCACAGTTCCGGTGCTCAGGAGACACTGGGCAAGGGGGTACTGTGCGGTGGGGCTGGACTGTGTTCACGAAGGGCAGGCTGGTCAGGGTCAGTGCACAGGTGACCGGGGAGGCTGACCACTGCCGCCTCTCTTCCGCAAGCTCCTCCGGTCACAACTCGGCCAGCTTGGCCACACAATCGGCCAAGACACTGCCGAGCTTTGTTCTCTGTTCAGATCCATTTCCCCTGGTGACCCAAGGGATCAGGGCAGCCCAAGGACACTGGGCCCCCAGTGGGGTGGAATGCAGGAGGCCCCAAATCCCTCCCACATTTGGGAACCCTCTGAGAAGAGCCTGAGCCCGGGCACAGTGACCCTCTCTCTTGACAGAGATGATGTGTCAAATGCTCTTTATCAGAAATTCCACAATCACAGAGACAGATGGTGCAGGAGGTGGGGGCTGCTCCAGGACACCTGATAAGGGGGTTACAATGTGAACACAGTGGTTTCAGGACACAGGGTACAATGGGGAGGAAACTCATCTGGGAGCTCCTGGGCCAGAGGAGAGGCCAGCTGGGCTCCATAGGGAAGGGCCGGAAGGAAGGGGCCTGCTGGCAGCTCTGCACTGCCACGCAGAGGGGACCACAGGGCTCACCTTCCCCTATGACGGTGTCCACGACCAGCCAGGCCGGGTCGAGCTCCTGGGTGAAGTCCAGGGCTCCCTGGGCAGGGTCTTCATACGCCTGGAGGTCGACGTAAGGCTTCAGCCACAGCTTGTCCTCTGCAGGCAGAACAGGGTGGACTCAGCCCAACTCCAGGGGCTCAGGAGTACTGCTTCAGGAGGGCCGGCAGACCCCAGAGTCCTGGCTCTTCTGACCCCTGAGGAGCCCTGTCCTGGCTGAAGTGAAAGACAGTCTCCTCCCTCATCAATGAAGCCTCCATAGCCCAGTCACTCCTCCTGTGTCTGCATGCAAAGCTCGTGTGTCCTCACCTCCCAGGGCCCAGAGCAGCAGGCAGGAAGCCAGACCCGAAACGTGTTCATGGCCTCGAGTGACCCAATCTTCCCGAGGCTCCTTGACCCTAAGTCCTTGCCTCCCTCCTCCCCGCAGCTCACCACCCTGCTCCAGTCACTCACAGCTCATTCACATTCCCAGACAAGCCTGGCTCCTGCCCCGTGACCTGGATGGGCCCCAGACTCCCCTTTCGGTGGGGCACCTAACCAGGTGACCAGCAGGAAGCCCACATGCCTGGAAGGAGCCTTTTCCTCCCTCCCAGCCTCAGCCCACAGACCTGGCCAGGCAGGGCAAGGAAGGCGGCCCAGAGCCTGGACATTTCCATACGGTAGCTCCGACAGCTCACAGGTAATTGCACAGAGCCTCTGGGGGACTATTAGTACGGAGTTAATTAACCAAAGTTAATTAAGGAGCGAAACACCACAGCCCCGGAGACAGGAGAGCCCACTCGTGCCCCCAGAGCTGCGCTAGCAAATCTGGGTCCCTGGGTCCTGTCCTAGGGGCACCTCCCAACACGCATGCGCACACAAACGTGGGCACACAGGTGCTCCCGGCTCACCTCGGTCTCCATCAGCGACGCGATCTCGCTGCCTCTGCTGCCTCTGGTGCCGCCGCCGCTGAGCTCTCCTGTCGGGGTGGGGACCAGGGTCTTCAGGGGCCCAGGACCACCTCAGGGGCCCAAATGCTCTTCAGCTGAGCTCTCCTCAGAAACAACGGGGGGTACTCAGGAGTTCTGGGACTAGTGGGTGGGAAGGCTGTTGGGACTGCATTCTGGAGCTTCTGCCTGGGCATGGGGGACCCAGGGCGGGGAGGGGGGTTGAGGGCACAGGAGAAACACCTGGAACGGAAGACCAGCATCCCGAGCAGCAGAGCTACACCCAGCAGCAGCCCAAAGATGATGGCCACGATCTCGCCTCCAGTCAGGACCCTGGAAACTGCAGGCACATGGGGTGAAGAAGTCTGGGGGTGCTTAGGGACCCCAGGGATGATGGAGGCTAAAGGGGAACATGCAGGGGGGTATGCGTCCCCCAACCAGGGAGATGGGTACAGGTGTGGATGAGAAAGCCTGTGGGAAGGGCCCCATCCAGGGACCATCAGCTTGGGCTGCCAGCCAGTGGACCCTGACCTGAGAGGTTAGGAGACTGGACCAGATGCTGGCTGGCAGTATATGGCATTAGGATGTATGTCTGAGAAGGAGGTGCAGTGTGAGTCTGTATGGAGCTGTCCACCCAGGAAGCTTCTGTGTGTGCGTGTGTGTGTGTGTGCGTGTGTGCGTGTATGTGTATACAGGAAGGAGGTCACTAACCAGAACAGGGTCTGAGAAGCCTCAGGGGGATGACAGGTGCGTGTGTGTCTGGGACAGAACACAGAGTAACCCACTGACCTGGTGGGCTGGTCCGAAACTCGTGGTCAGCGGAGAAGGGGCCAGGTCCCAGAGGGGTCACCATGCGGACTCTGACGATGTACGTGGTGTCGGGCTGCAGTTCCGTCAGCAGGACCCTGGGCTCTAGAACCATCTGGTACCGCTCTTCGTCCTGTGGATGGGGGGGCTCATGTTATCTGGGCCGTGCCACACCAGACCTGGTGGAGGAGATGGGCAGTCCTGGGAACATGTGGGAGGGGAGGCTGGGGAATGGTCAGGGCAGGGCTCTTGATGGGGTTCTGTCCTGAGACAGCCACACAGGTCACTGTGGGCCGTCCTCTCCCATCCTGCACCCCAGGCTAGGAAATGTCGGGTGTGTCCAGGCACAGACACTGGAGATGTTTAGTCGCGTTCTCACCTGGTTCAGCACGTGCAACTCGTAGCTGAGGTTCCCCCCGGGGCTGCGGGACCGGGACCCCGCCCAGGTCAGCTCCAGCTGCCGTGGTGCCTTCTTCACCAGTCTCAGGGACAAGCCTGACAGGGACTCTGCTTCAGAGGGAGGAAATCACTTAAGTAGCTTCTGCTGGCTTCTCACCCATCAACTTGTCCCCGTGGTCCTATGCTCCCCCACCCCCCATCTTCTCCAGGCCTTGCTGGCCCCCAAGCCCCTCACCTGCAGACCCCATGTTGATGCTGAGTGAGGCGCTGGCGGGCTTGGAGGCACCCAACCCCGACACTCCATTCTGGGCTTCCACATTGAAGGTGTAGTTGGCGTGGGGATCGAGGCCATCCACACGCACGGAGGATGCAGTCAGCCTGCTAGGGCCTGCAGAGAAGCTCACACCTGCCCCGCAGGGCTGGCAGGGCCCCCCGTCCAGCGCTGCTCCCTGACACTGAGAACACTCCACATTGTATGTGACATCTTCACGTTCCCCCAGGTCTGCTGGGGGTTCCCAGCGCAGGGAGAGCTGAGTCCCTGAAACGGAGAAGCTCAGATTTCGGGGGATTGAGGGGGGACCTGTGGGAAAAGACAGGCTATCAGTAGGGGCCAGCGTTGCTCTCTCCCCAAGCTGCTGGCTCCCAGCCTCCTCCCAACACCCTGATTCTCGAAGTCCTCCAAAGGTCCTGCCAAGAGATTTGATTCCTAGTGAGGAAAAGGTAGCTTAACTGCATCTCTGTGCTCTTCTAGGAGAGCAGGGGTGCGGGCTGAGGGCATTAAGTGGCTGGCACCCTGGATGGTCCCCAGTATCTTATAGGCTCTGGAAAGTTCTGACTCCAACACAGGCTCAGCCACAGTCCTGTACCCCTTCACAGACCACCAGGCCCTGGCCCCGACTCACGTGTGCACGCAGCATGGGGGCCCTCCCCAGGAGCTCGGTAATGCCCACTCTCGCAGGCACACTCCGTGGCCCCTTCAGCCTCGGCTGTGCTATGTTGGGGGCACTTGAGACACTGGGGTGCGTCCACATCACTCCGATAGGAGCCGCTCGGGCAGGCTGGAGAGAGAATGCCACAGAGCCAAGATTGTCCAGCATTTTACAGGCAGAATCATATCCCTCCCTCCAATCCTTTGTGCTAGAAACACCCCGGCACGTGTCTCCCTAGGGCCTTTGGACACCCAGTGTAAAAGTCAACTGAAATGGAGCGTCGGCTTCCCTCCAGCCCTTGGCACCCGGGAGTCCCTCCCACAAGGGGCCCCTGCAGGTTCTCCCCACATCCTCAAGTCTTCTTACCAAGGCATTCCTCAACATCGCTGCTGCCCTCCTCATACCCAGGCTCACAGTGGCACCGCCCCACCGGTACCAACCACTCGCCATCGGGGCTGCAGTGCATGCGGGGTGCACCTGAGGAGCCAGGGCTGATGTGCGCATGGGGCAGGCAGGTCCCTGCCACTTCGGCCAACCCCCCAGGTCCAGGGAGAGTGTCGGGGAATTGGGCCAAGCCATGCACAGTCTCAGGGCAGCGCTGGTAGAAGACCCGGACGGACACCAGGGCCACGCAGGCACCCGGGTTGTGGAAAGCGAGGTAGAGGCCTCGGCGGGTCAGGTGGCCCAAGGAGCAGCGTTCCACGTTCATCTTCACGGCTCTGGATGCAAGGTCTCGGATGGTGAAGCTCTGGTCGGCGGCCACCGTGGTTACCTGGGAAGGAGGTAGGGGATGAGGGAACAAGGCAAAGTCGTGCTTCATTCCCACATCACAGAAGCGACTGCTTGCTTGACACTTCACAATTTATACAGCCATCGGCGGAGGGCTGATTATGTGGCAGCTACTGAACCAAGCATTTTTATATGCATTAATCCTGCAAGGTGGAATGGTTCACCTCCCCATGTGACAGATGAAGAAATTAAGGCCAAGAGAAGTAGAAGAAAGCTGGATAAAATCACCCAGCTACCACCTGGTGGGGCTGGGATGGGAACACAGGCTTTAGGACGCTACAGCTCTGCTACTTCCCACTATTCACAGGTGTTCCCAACCTCAGTGGCAATGAGGTGATCAGTTATAAAGTGTGTCATCGTTCATTTATTACTAATAACCAACTTTACAACAGCTGCTCTTTGGGGAAAAAATGAGAGTACATCCTGTAACAATATGCTCACTTTTCTTTCGCATTCCAGTATGCTCTCTTGGGTAGGAAAGAAAGGGAAAAGATTAGAGAGTGGCCTGCAGAGAACTGTCTTCTTACACAACTCTAGGTATACTCATGAGTGTGTCACACACAGCTGTGGTGAGCACTGATGTAAAAAGTCCAAATACCTCTCTCCTGCCCCCACCATGCCACGCTCTTATTTCAATGGATGCTCATAAAGGCCTCTAAAATAGATGAGGCTGGCACTCATTAATAATAATAAAATATTTTTATCACCACTTCAAGACAAGGAAAAGCTCAGAGAGGTTAAGTGACACTCCCTGTATCGAGACACAGCTGAAAAGGTACTCGAATCCAGCCCTTCTGATTTCTAGTCCCATATTCTTTTTGTTATTCCACACCTACACCCTCTTCCTGTTTTTGCCACCTTCTCTGTCTCTGAGCAGAGCAGGGTCATGGAAGGGAGCGGGGCAAGGATGAGCATCAGGGCTAAAACGGCCACGAGGGGCAGGAGCACCTTCTGGAATAGGGGCCGCCGGAGCTGAATGCCTACGTCCTGGTCACTCTCCATGTACAGGAGGTTGAAGGTCTCCTTGCAGCCCAAAGGCCCTGCTTCCCCGGGGAAACTCTTGCAGTCCCGCACGGTAAACTGCAACTCCACGTGGACACGAGAGGCCTCCTCTCCCCGGTAGATCCAATTGGTGCGAAGCCAGTGGTCAGTGTCTCTGCCTTCTTGCATAGGGCAGTCCTGGTACATGTACAGGGGTGTCCCATTCAGTATCTGCTGCACCTCACTCCACTGTGAGGGAAAAATCAGAGTCAGCCTCCAAGTCATCATCACCAACTCCCCAGATACTCACTTTCTAGAGTGGAGGCGAGGAAGCTGGTGTCAGAGCTCCACAGGTTCACACTTCTTGTTCTGCTTTCTCTCAACCCCCAAGCACCCGGATAGTAAGGTAACTGCTTAAGACTGGGGACTTATTTGGATATAGCATAAGCAAGACAACAGGCTTCCCAGGTAGTGCTAGTGGTAAAGAACTCGCCTGCCAATGCAGGAGATGCAAGAGATGCAGGTTCGATTCCTGGGTCGGGAAGATCTCCTGGAGGAGGGCATGACAACCACTCCAGTATTCTTGCTTGGAAAATCCCATGGACAGAAGAGCCTGGTGGACTATGGTCCAAAGGGTTGAAAAGAGTCAGACATGACTGAAGGGGCTTAGCACGTGTGCAAGACAACACCTCCTTAACAATCCTGGCCAGCCAGTCCTGGACCCTTCAGTGAGCCCACTCCAACTCTAAGAGTATGAGTACCATTTTCACCTATTTCATCAGCAAAGCTGTCAGATACCCCAAAGGCAGATTTTGGTAGCAAAAGCTCATTCACAGAATCTTTCTGCCTATTTGTTCAGAGGAGGGGAGACTACGTATGATGTGAAGGCTCCTGACTTTTGGAGGGCAAGAGCAAGCATAGAACTCTTCTATATGAGGGAATCTCACCCTCTCCAATGTTCCTTCCAGTTAAGGCCACTATCAAAATCAACAATGGAAAGAGCTGGTTGGACTCCTAGACATCATCCAGTTCACCTTCCTTCACTCTTTCAACATTAAAAAAAATGTTAAATATTAGTAATAATAATGATGGCCAGCACTAATAGAGTGCTTATCATGGGCCAGTCACTATTCTACGCATTTTGGATGAAGAAGCTGAGTAACAGTTAGGTGAAAGGAAGAGGAGGAGCTGGGAGGTGCACTCAGGGATTCTAGGCTCCAGAGTTTATGCTCTTAATCATCATGTTTCTATGTGCTTATTACAAAAAGCCAAAGAGTAAAAACCTACATAAAATAAAAAGTGAAATTCTTCTTGTGCATCCACCCATTCTTAACAACTTGGAATAAAGCTTCCCAGATAATTTTCAGAGCTTCTAGAGAAACACTTGAATGTTTTCTCACGTGCATGGTTTTCATGTAAGTTTTTTTGAACATATACATCTCATTTTATAACCCACTTTTTGCTTTTAACAAATAGTCTTTGAAAGATGTCCACAACAGTGTATGCTGCTGCTGCTGCTAAGTCGCTTCAGTCGTGTCCAACTCTGTGCGACCCCATAGACGGCAGCCCACCAGGCTCCCCGGTCCCTGGGATTCTCCAGGCAGGAACACTGGAGTGGGTTGCCATTTCCTTCTCCAATGCATGAAAGTGAAAAGTGAAAGTGAAGTCACTCAGTTGTGCTGACTCTTAGCGACCCCATGGACTGCAGCCTATCAGGCTCCTCCACCCATGGGATTTTCCAGGCAAGAGTACTGGAGTGGGTTGCCATTGCCCTCTCTGACAACAGTGTATAGATCTACCTAATTTGTTTCAGCAATTCATAATAGTATCTCATTGTACGGATGCACCATAATTTATATAATTATTTACCTATTTTTGGATATTTAGGTAACTTCTAGCTTTTTAAAAAAAATGTTTAAGTAAATATGTTTAGATTTATATGATTTCTGTAGAGCTACTATATCAAAGGGCAAGTACATTATAAATTCTATAAGAACATATTGCCAAATTGTCCTTCACAGAGGCTTTATCAACTTACACGTCCACAGTGCAGGAGGTACATTTTCTCAAAACTTCATTAACACTGAACATTAATGAGCTTTTTACTTTTGGCCAATCTTATGGACAAAACAGCTTCTGGCCATTTTAATTTACCTTTCTTTGGGGAGGAGGTTGTGGCATTTTTCTTTTGTTCTCTGTCTATGGGTATTTTTATGCAGTTATGTTTTTATAACTTTGACCAATATTCTACTGTCATCTTTTGAATTCTTTCAGTATCCATTTGGATACTTTTTTTTTTTTGCATTACAGATATTATTCATTTGTTTGAAATACATATTTCATATATTTTCTCCATCATACCATTTAATTTTGCTAATGATATCTTTTAAAATTTTTGCATAATGATATTTTTTCTTCTTTCCTTTTTCTGTGTTATGTAAATATTTTGCTTGGGAAGCTCTCCCATCCCAAATTATAAAGATCTTCTATATTTCTCCTAACATTCTTATAGGTTTGGTTTTTAGGTTTAGATTTAAGCTTCCTAGAATTAATTTTTTTGTGTATAGTGGGCTTCCCAGGTAGGGCTAGTGGTAAAGAACCCACCTGCCAATGCAGGAGATGCAGGAGATGTGGGTTCGATCCCTGGGTTGGGAAGATCCCCTGGAGAAAGGAATGGCAACCCACTCCAATATTCTTGCCTGGAAAATTCTATGGACAGAGGAGCCTGGCAGGTTACAGTCCATGGGGCAGCAAAGAGTCGGGCACTGAGTGAGCACATAGTGTGAAGATGTAACTTTACTTTCTTCCTTTAAAAAAGAAATTATGGACACTGAATTGTCAATTTATCAACTAGGCTATACCTTGCACATTGATTTGCAATTCCAATGTTATCACAGACTAAAATCTCAAGTATGCAGGTTTGTTTGGGGACTTTCTATTCTGTTGCGTTGACCTGAATATTCTTGTGCAATACCAAGTGTTTTAATTATAACTGATGTATAGTATGTTCTGATATCTGGTAGGACAAGTTTCCTATTTCATTATTATTCTTTTTCAAAAGAATTCTCAGCCTTTCTTAGGTATATTCTCTGCTAGATGAATTTTTAAGAAGCACTCAAATTCTATAAAATATTTCAGTGATATTTTGGCTGCAACCCCCTTATTGTATAAAGAAGAGACTGAGGCCCATGGCAAGCTCACTTTCCCGAGGGTTTTAATCGCTGCTTGCAGTGTTGGAAAAGGCGAGCAAAACCGCCATGAACTTAAAAATTCGGGGTGGTGTGGGGCAGGCTCAGAAGTATACGTTGCTGTGAGGCACCTATTTTTGTATCAGGGTAGGGGGTTCAAAGATAGAACAAGGGGTGTCCCGGCTACAGCGATGGAAGGCAGCGAGGGCCTGTTCTTAGGGATCTGTGATGGGGAAGCCAGAGTGGAAGGCTTAGGGTGGAGGTCAGGTGGAAAGGTGGTGGGGTGGTTAACACACAGCTCATTAGCCAGACTGCCAGGGCTGCAGCTGGAGCCAGGAGAAGCAGATGTTCCCAGCTGTAACTCGCTTCCCCTGGTTCCAGCAGTGACAGATGTGGGAGAAGCAGCTGCCCGGGATCCACAGCAAGGATCCTTTCACTTATCACTCTGGTTGCTGGCTGCTACACAGGTCTGTTCTGGGGAGGCTGAATCTGAATGTGTGTGTGTGTTTTGAAAAGACGGGGAGGGATGGAAGGGACGCAGCAGACAGTGGAAATGTGCCTGCTGCTGTCTTCTTGCCTTCATAGTACAAAGCTGTTTAGCCTGAGCTGCAAAAGGGGCCTTGCTTCCACTCCAGCCCAGTTAGGGGAGACATTTGGGTGGGGAGTAGCAGGGGTAGCCCGTGGGAGCCTGTGGACGGACCTGCAGCCCTCACTGTGGAGCGATGAGCTGGTTTATGAGATGCGGCACCTATTAGAACTGGCCAACTCCAGGATTTTCCGAGCAGCCCCTCCTGTAGGATACCTTATGATTTAGTCTATTAATTCTAATTACAGGCCACTCCACAGGAGAGCCCAGAGTGCAGCCAGGACCCTGCAACCCAGAGGGAAGGAAACCAAGTAACCCCAGAACCAGAAATGGAGGCTGGATTCCTACTGCCGTATGAAAGAAGAGGGGACACCCAGAGAACAGAGTCCAGGTTCAGAGGGAAGAGGCCTGAGGCCAGAGTCCCGGAGGCTGTGGCACCTGCGGAGACTCCTGTGGTCCCAGGCCCAGGTCTGCTGAGTGGCAGCTCGGCTCTGGAACTCACAGGATCCTCCACCTGCTCACTTGTCTTCCAACAAGGAAGGGGCTTAGAATGCATGGTGTGCCTGGGCTGGGGAGAACGGAAGCGCCAAGGGCTCTCTAATGGGGCAGCTTTTAACTTTGGGAGAGTCAAAGATGCTTTGAAGAAGGTGATGAAAACTCTGGCTCTCCTTTTCCAGAAAAAAAAAAAAAAAAAGTCCACATACAGCTACCTAACTCTGCATACTCTTTGATGGGGGCCCCTGACCCCCTGAAACCTATCTGTGCAACTCCACTGGGATGGATGGACCCCAGATTGAAAACACTCTTCTGTGTTTGGGTCTCAGACCCCAACCATCCCAGGGATGGTCCATTCTCTTCCTAGGGGCTGTCACTCTCATCTTCCTCCAAGTCCTCACAAGTATTGAGCCCTTCCTTGCTGGGGCAGGGAGAGGAGGAGCCAGGCATTGAAGCTTTCCCCATGGGGTGAAGCCTGACCCCCCCAGTCCCATTCAGGAGGCTCTGACTCACCTCCCCTCCCCTCACCCTCCCGGAGGAGACACTTCCAGTTTTTCCAGCTCTTTTCTCTGCTCCTCCACCCACCTCACCATTCAGCCTTGAGCCACCCCAGATGCCCCCTGACACTCACCCCATCCTCTGGGGGATCCAGGAGCCAGCCCAGCTCTTCCTGTGCCATGCTAGTATCCATTAGAGTGACTGAAGGTGGAGAGAAAGGGGGCTGTCATCTCTGGGGGAGGCCCCACACGTGCAACTCACATTCCTCCTCCTGGGCCCGTAGCCCTGAGGCTTCAGCATCCTGTACCCTCACAGCTGTGAGTTCCTGAGATTTAGGGGATGAAAACCTCCCCGGAAGGAGGATTGAAGAAGAGCTCCAGGGCTTAGTCTGTCTTCCTCCCGAGTGTGAAGGGAGAAAGGCAGAATGGGGCAAGGGTTGGAGGGCTGAACCTTCGGCCAAAGTCAACGGCAGGAAGAGCAGTCCCAGAGAGGCTGGGCAGCCTCTCACTCGGTAGGGACCATCAGGTGTAGAAATGGAGGGGCGGGTGGACAAGAGAGGAGCTTGGCTGCTGGGCGTCGTTGAGTGGGTAGGATGTGGACAGGGGACTCTGGAGGGGCATCCTGGGTGGGGAGGCTGCCTTCCCCGGCAAAGGGCCTGGCCTGCCCGTCATTGAGGTGGTGGAGTGGGGTATAGGCACAGCCAAGAGTCCGGGAAGCGGGGAGAGCAGGATCACAGAGCATGCAAGTGTCCACAGGAAGGGCTTGACCTCTGCAGCCAGGAGTCCCTGCACCTAACCCACCCCCAGCTGCAGGTCCCTCTGTCCCCAGGCTTAACATGGCATAAGGGCACTACCACCTCCGATTTCTGAAGGTTCAGATCTCTGGGTTTGGAGCCTGAGGCTGGGACTGCTTGGGAATGGAGAGTCCCCAAGATTGCTGGGGTGGGAGGCTGCTTCCAGCAGAAACTCACTCTCCACCCCAACCCCACCCAGGAGCAAACTGCTGGCCAGCAGGGAAAGGGGTGAGTGACCTGGGAAAGCAGCTGTTTGGGGTTAAAGGCCAAAGACTGGCCTGGCCAGACGATCGCCTGGCAGCCGGGCAAAACAAGAGCGCTGGAGAGGGGCTGCGAGGAGAGGGCCTCTCTGGAATGCCGGCTCCCAGAGGAGGAGGGGGTGGGGCGGGGCGGGGAGGGGCGGGGGTCGGTACCTTCCTCGGCGCGCGCCCCCGGGGGCAGCGGGGCGCAGAGCAGCAGCAGCAGCAGCAGCCCGAGTCCCAGGGTCCAGCGCCGCTCCATGGCGCTGGGCCGGGACCTGGGACCGCGGCCCGGATGGCGGGGCCAGGTCGCGAGAACTGGGCTAGCCGGGCCGGCCGGGCGGGGGCGGGGAGGGGGGGGCGGGGCCAGCGCCCGGGGCGGAGTCCCGGCCTCACCTGGATCACCTTCTTAAAGGGACAGGAGGGCAGGAAGGAAACTTGTAAAACAGGCCATAAACTTCAAAAAAACCGGAGGCGCCTTGACCGGAACGAGACTGCGGGCGCCGCCTAGTGGGTGGGATTGGGAATCGACTTGGCTCCGTGCTCCTTTGGACCCTAAACCCATCCCTGTCTCCAACCGGCCTTTGGCCTAACTACACCCTGGTGTCCCCTCCCTTCTCCCTTTCTTCAGGGCCCAGCGCTGTAATAGACACCGGCAGGGGGAAAGCAGGGTAAAGAGACACGTCTTGATGTTCCCGTCGGGGAGGCTTAGGTGACCATCTTGCAAGGCGAGGTTGGTTGGAAGCAAGTCCGGGCGGGGGCTCGGTAGGTGAGTCTTGAGGGAGGAGACTTGGGTGAGCTGGGTTTTCTGGGTGGCAGAGATTGGGCAAGGCATGAGCGATGGCCCGAGGGCAGGGAGCCTCAAGGTGCCTCTGGGAGTGGTAAGGGACCAGTCTGACTGCTGGGTTCAGGACTCTCGTCCTGGGAACCAGGCGGAAAAGGCAGGTGTGGGCCCAGGCAGGGAAGGTCTTAGTAAACGCGTGGAGTTTGCACGTTGCCGCCCACTTTACAGAGCGATGGGAGAAACTGGTGAGGGCTTCTGAACGCAAGTGGTAACAGGAGCTACCGGTGTAGACCCACGGCCCTCTCCCCTGTCAGAGACTTTGTTGTTTTAGTTGCTCAGTCATGTCCCACTCTTTGCGACCCCACGGACTGTAGTTCGCCAGGCTCCTCTGTCCCTGGGATTTCCCAGGCAAGAATACTTGAGCGGGTTGTCATTTCCTTCTCCAGGGGATCTTCCCCACCCAGGGATCAAACCCTCATCTCCTGCATTGGCAGGCGAATTCTTTACCACTGAGCCACCTGGTGTTGGAGAGTGCCTCCCAGTATATTCAATACATGTTTCTTCAATTTCCACTCTGCTTGCGAGCAAGCTCTGAAAGCTTCAAAAAAGAATCCTTGTTCTAAACAAACTATTGTCTGAGGAGTGTTTGCAGGGGCTGGGGCATAAAGCAAGAGCAGAGATGGCTAAAGTGACAGACAGGAGGCACACATTAGGGCTGACAGTGGCTCCAAAGGGAGTGATCACCCACTGAGGACCGGTGGTCAGTCCATGCCTGGACCTCTCCTTCCTGCAGCCCTCTCTGGCTCCATCTCATCTGGCTGACTCATTCATAGTTTTTCTATCATTTGAATTGTTGCATGTTTTGGTCACCGTGGGGGGAAGGGAGGTGGTGCATTTTAGGTGCTTATTTTGTTTCAAAAAACTAATCCTTCTCATGTGTCTTTTTTTACATACAGATAAGGACAGGAGGAAAATGGCTCATAATTTCCTGGCCCAGGCTAGCCTCATTGGCATAAATAAATAAATGGAATCCAAGTACATTGGTTGGAAAATTCACATGGAACAGAAAAGAAACCAAACGGAAAGTAGGATCCTCTCTCTTCCCACCCTCCAGTTCCTGACCCCAGAGTTACCCACCATCCATTGTTTCTTGTTTGCCTAAGATGTTTTCTCTATGGTTTTGTTGTTGTCGTTCAGTCACTAAGTTGAATCCGTATCCGACTCTTTGCGACTGCGGCGTGCCAGGCTCCTCTGTCCTCCACTATCTCCCGGAGTTTGCTCAAATTCAGGTCTTTCCCCTGTGGACACACCATCATATACCTCTTTCTAGTCTCCTTCTGCCCCCACGGCAGCCCTATCCCTCAACCCAGCACATACACATGCTTTTAGAATAAATATACAGAGGGAGCCATAGGATACATAGGCTCTGCACCAGAGGCCTCTTTCTAAAGTAAAGGACTTTGGGAAGGAGGGGGAGGCTCCTGCAGGCTCCAAAAGCTCAGAGCTTTGTGATTTCAGCGGGGAGGAATGGGCGAAGGGTGCACAGCCAACAGAGGGGGGAAATGGAGCAAACTTTGGACAATCGTGCTAGGAAATAAGCCAGACTGTGGTGAGGTCATGCATGTGCTCCGTGGTGTGGTTCATTAAAGTTACAAGACCCTTGGGACTCAAGGGGGGCGGGGTGGGGGCTGCCCATGCAGCGAGAGGTGGAGTCCAGAGGAACCTGGCTTTTGTGGTTAGGCTGTCTCTCTGTCCTGAGTCTGGAAGTATTGAAGAGGGGGAAGGAAAGCCCACGTCCAGCTGCATTCAGGATGAACCCCAACTTCACAGTTCCTCATTCCCTTTGTTGTGGGAGGAGGCACGCCTTCAGTTTTGGCCTCTGTCCTTAACTAACAGTGCAGCTTTTTGGAGTTATTTCCACTCTCTGGACCTTAGTTTTCTTAGACCCAGATGATCTCTGAGACCATTTCCAGGAAAGACGATGGGATATAGAGTCAGAAGATGAAGGCCAGCTCGTTCAGTCTTGTGTGTCTCTGTTTCCTTAGCTACAAAATGCGATTAACCATGCCCACCTCCTAGAGTGGGTGTGATGATCCCAAGGGGAGAAAGTACTTTGCTAACTGGAAGGTACTGAGCAAACATTACTGGGCTCGGAGAATGACAGAGGCCAGGACTTTCCTGACCTTCTCTTACCGGCCTCCCAGGTTACTCCCAGAGTGGAACAACCACAATGACTAAGACATCAATTTTTCTTTTCTTTTAAAAGCAACCTTATTGTGGATGCTTTGCATAAATTACACCCAACCCGAGAGTACAGGTCAATGGGTTCTGACAAATGCATATACCCTGGTGAGCACTGGCTCAGTCAAGTTACAGAGCACTTTCTTCACCTGAAAACATCCGTGCCCTTTGCAGTCAGTCCCACCTCTGGCTCCAGGCTTTCTCTTTTGCCTGATTTGAAATTTCACATAGTCTCCAGAGTCTGGTTTTCTCCCTTCATTGTGACATGCATGTTATGTGCATCAGCAGTATGCTTCCCTGTATGGGTACCCTATGATGTCAGCTAACAATGCAACGTGCAGACCGAACAGTGTCCCCTCCTCTGTTCTCCTGGGAGTTGTAGGCCTTTTAGAGATTAGGCCTTCCCAGAGGGATTCCTGTCCCTTCTTTCAGGTGAAGGGAACCCAAGTTGTCTGGCTCTGTTCTCATCCTGCAATCAGGAAGGGAAGTCTGCATGTCCCTACAGCCTTGGACTTGTGTGCCCTGGCTTCTGTCTTACAGCCCAACCTTAACCCCATCCTGTTGAAGTTGTTCCCTGCATACCAGCTCATCTGGCTCCTTGGGGACATTGGCATTAGGTGAGATCCACCCAGCCTGGGTCAAGGCTTTGGACATCCATAATGTTCTGGAAAACATGCAGTTTAACCACGAGGGGAACCCAGTAAGCTGCCAGCGACCACTGTGACAGCATCAGTACAAATTGGTTTATCAGATTAGGATCAGGTCCCTAGCAGGGGCCAGCGCGGATGGGACCAAAGCAGCTTTTGTTTTGGCTGCATGGGGCTGGCCTGCGCTTGTCGGCAGCCGGATCCGCAGACTGTGTGGGCAGTAGGAAAGGGAACAAACAGCCCTCTCTTCGGGCAGATTCTGCGCATCTTTGATCACCAGGCTAGTTCGGCCCTTCCCTTTGCTTGTGTCTGGGCTCTTCCCCATCTGTTCTCTGATCCTGCTCTACCATCAGGCAACAGGGGCAGGATAATCATCATTACCATTTATTACAGCACCTACGCATGCTGCCAGGGCATTTCACATACATTATTTCATTTACTTCTCACACCAACCCTTTGAAGAAGGTATTATTAGTTCCATTTTATAGATGCAAAAACCCGAGGCGCTGAGATTTAAGTTC
Source organism: Bubalus kerabau (assembly GCF_029407905.1). Lineage (NCBI taxonomy): Eukaryota > Metazoa > Chordata > Mammalia > Artiodactyla > Bovidae > Bubalus > Bubalus kerabau. The sequence goes on from NC_073631.1 coordinate 110,271,056, forward strand.
CTTGTTTAAAATTACTCAGTTGCAGCGCTAGGATTTGAACCTAGGTCTGCCTGACTCTGGGGTCCGTGGCCTCTACTCAGGGTTTCCAGAAGCAAAGAAAGTAGGGGACCCCTAAATTGTTTTACTTTCCTCCATCCTCCACTCCACCCCTGAGAACACCACAGATTAGGTCTGCTTGCTGCCAGCTTCATACAGTAGAACCATCTGATATGTATTCTTTGGTGTCTGAGTTCTTTCATTTCCTCTGCTGATTGTGAGATTTCTTTATGTGGTTGTGTGCTGGTTCATCCCTCTTGCTGTGTGGTATTCATGTATCAAGAACGTCTTATTTTTGAAGACCTCTTGACTTGTGGTTAAAGTACTACACTTGAATACTGGGCGACTCCCAATGTTTATCCGGCTTGTCTGGGTGTCTCCGAGAGAGGCTTAATCTGCCCAGAAGGTACTTCCGCTTACGAAGGAGAAGTTTTTCTAGCCTCATGGCTCCTAATTGATTAAATACATGCAGAGGTGGTCTGTGAGCAATACCACTGACCCAGTCACCCCCTCTGCCTCCTACCCACCCCCGGCCCCTCCCTTCTTCCTTGTCACATTGCCAAGAGGAAAACACCTGATGTTGTTTAAGGAGCTGCAGCTCTTTGTACCAGAAGTAGGACTGTTTCGCGATAAAGGCAGTTTGAAGTTTCCTCTGAGATGCCAGGAGCACAGCCGTCTACTAGAAAGTTCTAACATTGTCGTGTCCTAGTCCTGTGCTGTGCTGCTCAGGCCCTTCAGTCATGTCCAACTCTTTCTGACCTTGTGGTCTGTAGCCCGCCAGGCTCCTCTGTCCATGGGATTCTCCAGACAAGAATACTGGAGTGGGTTGCCATGCCCTCCTCCAGGGGATCTTCCAGGGATCAAACCCCGGTCTCCTGTGTCTCCTGCATTGGCAGGCTGATTCTTTACCACGGAGCCACCAGGGAAACCCTTATAATCGTGTGATCTTGGGCAAATCATCTAGCTTTCCTGAGCCTCAACTTCCTCATCTACAAAATGGAAGAAATGGTGATCATGATGTTGGTTCTAAACAGCTACCCCATGGTAAATGAGAGTATAAATATGATATAGGACACAAAAGGTTATTCCTGGCACCATGTAACTTAAGGGCACTTCCTTTCCATTTTTGTGTCCTCCTATACAGGGTTCTTGGTGGCTCAGTGGTAAAGAATCCACCTGCCAATGCAGGAGATACAGGTTTGATCCCTGGGTTGGGAAGATCCCCTGGTTTAGAAATGGCAACCCGCTCTAGTATTCTTGCCTAGGAAACTCCGTGGGTAGAGAAGCCTGGCGGGCTACAGTCCATGGGGTCGCAAAAGAGTTGGACATGACTTAGTGACTAAAACAACAACAAAAAATACAGGGTTATTTGCAAGACAGACTTGGGAGAATCAAAGGATAAGTCTGCTGGAAGATGGAAGAGTCTGAGTAGTGTCAGTCCCTGGATTAATAAGGATGGTTGGCTGAAGCTCAGATCTCAAGAAGAGGCAAGAGAAGAATAAAGACCTGGGAGAAATTGCTCTTGAGCCCTTTAGACTGTGAGGTGCTATGGGAATAAATACCACTCTAACACTTTCAGGCTATGTCGCAATTCTCCCTGCACTTAGAAAAAAAAAAAAAATCCTATCTCTCTTTGCAATGTTAACAAACTTCAAAGCATTCTGTTTGTTTTGGAGGAAAGAAGGTGGTGCAGAAGCTGTGAGCCTCCATCGCATTACAGCAAGGGCCACAGAGGAGCGCAAACTTGAAGAATGGATAGTAGCAGCCACCAAGAAGGAAGTTGGATTGTTTCTGGTGCTGATGGGAGAGACAAAGTGGGTGAAATGGGAATTCTCATGGGGTTATACATTCCATGCAAGTGCATACTTAGGTACAAGCTTGACCACGCCTTCCTCATTCCCATTCTTAGCTGATCTCACTCCAAAGTAAAAATAAAAGCAATTCGCAATCATCCTATTATTTCCTTTGGCTTCTGGAGCACTGACAGGAACTTGTGGAGGGGTCAGTCATACGAAGGGGCCCCGACTCAGAATTCCTTGTATACTCATAAGCACGTGTGTCTCATGAGAAATGGTGCTGCTTCTACCTTACCTTGTTGGCTTGGCTGCCTGAGAAACTGGTGTTGCTGACCTCAGAAGTTAATACTCTGTGTGAATGCTTGGGCAGGTAGGAGGGAGGGAGCGAAGGAAGAGAACAAATGAGTCTCAGTGAACTGGGGCATGTCAGAAATTTAATAAGAACAAGTCGAGACAAGTGTTAAACCAGAATCCCCTGAGAGAAGAGAGATAGGGTTGGTCCTTGTCAAAAAATGTCTGCAGGTTAGGCCGCAGGAAGGGAAGAGAAAGAGGTAAACTGTGTAGCTAGTAGGAAGGAGAAGGTCAAAAGAAATCGTCAGATTTGGTTAACAGAGTTGATTTGCAAAGCTTCCAATTTTACTTTTAGCCTAGGCTGGGAGTTCTGGGGAACTAACCTCCAGAGAGGGCTGGAGATAGTCAAAAGCTTTTCATTTATTGATCCTGTGGCCTGGAGGCAATACTTATTGTTGTCTTATAAAAGAAGTATTTGATAAGTATGGGGCCTGTTAATTGAACGCAAATTTGATTCCTTTTAAATTTTGCTTTGATGAAGTTCTTAATAGAGGGATTCTAATAGGACGATCTATAACATCTTCTAACAAGTTCTAGTTATGAAGTTACTGTTAGAAATGTATGCACACAGAAGCACACATGTTTGAACGGTACAGTTACCAACCTCCTCTGTTATAAAAAGTTAATGCACACTTCTCCAAATACATCGCCGAGTTTGGACGGTACCCAGACCCCAGGCCATAAAATATGAGCGCCACCTGGTGAGGAAAGTGGGTAACTGCCTCTGTATCTTCAAGTATGCGATCAACAGATAATTACTGTTTATAAAATCTTAGAACGTCCTGGGAATACTCATCAACATGACATGAAAGTGACAGTGATATTTTTAAAAGTTCTAATTATTATGATAATGATAATGGGTAGGCTTTAGGCTAGAAAGTAGCTTTCTTAGCTTGTCCGAATCATCCCGGTAATGATGGCCTCCGAGAGGAGGGAAGGTAAGACCCAGCTGGGAAAGAAAGGGAGGGGCTCGCAGTGGTGTGATGAGAGGCTTGTCTTTTTCAGGCTTCAGTTCAGGACACACAAAAGAGCAGAAACCAAATTGTCTAGGCGGTGCTGGCTGGGCAGAAGGAAAGACCATTATTTGCAAGCGTCTGTTGATAAAAGCTGGGGAGAGAGGCTTCCCCATGCTTTTACCTTCTTACTGCGAAGCTGCCGTCTCTGGACCGAGTCTCTGAAGCAAGACTGAGGACCTACGAAGCCAAAGTGTCAGCATGGTTTCTTTTCCTTTTCTTTCTTTCTGCCACTCCTCCCTCCGTCCCTTCTTTCTTTCTTTTCAAATAATTCTCGGAAAGTGCTATTTGTGAGACCAAAGTTAAGAGCTATGCTCATTATCCTGGGTGCTTAAATTAAAAAATTCCTGTATGTTTTTGACAGGCACTGAGGGTTACTGGAAGGGATGTTTAGATTCAGACTATGGGATGTTTAGTTAGTAGACTTTAGGTCCAGAAATAAAAGACGCTTGCTCCTTGGAAGAAAAGTTATGACCAACGTAGACAGCATGTTAAAAAGCAGAGAGGTTACTTTGCCAACAAAGGTCTGTCTACTCAAAGCTATGGTTTTTCCAGTGGTCATGTATGGATGTGAGAGTTCGACTATAAGGAGAGCTGAGCGCCGAAGAATTGATGCTTTTGAACTGTGGTGTTGGAGGAGACTCTTGAGAGTCCCTTGGGCTGCGAGGAGATCCAACCACTCAATCCAAAAGGAAATTAGTTCTGAGTGTTCATTGGAGGGACTGATGTTGAAGCTGAAACTCCAATACTTTGGCCACCTGATGTGGAGAGCTGACTCATTTGAAAAGACCTTGATGCTGGGAGATATTGAAAGTGGGAGGAGAAGGGGACAACAGAGGATGAGATGGTTGGATGACATCACTGACTCGATGCACATGAGTTTGAGTAAACTGTGGGAGTTGGTGATGGACAGGGAGGCCTGGTGTCCTGCAGTCCTTGGGGTTGCAAGGAGTCGAACATGACTGAGCAACTTAACTGAACTGAGGTCCAGATTGACCTAGAGTAGAATTTTGGCATTCTGCCTTCCAGGTGTAAGGCAAGGAGGGGTGTGTGTGCATTTTCTTTAACCTCTCTAAGACTCAGTTTCCTTACACGCATATGGCTCCTTTACTTTCTAGGAGAACTTCTCTGTGTGTTTTTTTATTTTTTCGGGTGGTATCCCCAAGTGGCTCCCTTAAGCCCTAAGTTGGAGACAGAAGCAAACAGTCATAGAATACAGGATGTTGATATTGACAGGAATAATATGGGGAAAGGGTGGACTTTGCATTGGGCCTGGCAGTGTGACTTCAATAGGCCACTTTGTTCATTCAGTCAATAACAATTTATGGAGTTCCTATAACAAGCAAGACATCGTTTTAGGTGCTGAGGATACGCCTGTAAATAAGGAAACAGAAACAACCAACTCTGCCCTGCCCTCACTGAGCTCACATTCTCAGGGGAGAAGCCATGTTGTGCACATATAAGGAACTATATACTTTTTTTAGATAGTAGGAAACTCTGGGAGAAAAATTAAAACAGGGTAAGGGGATAGGTGTTATACCAGAAAGTCTTGATTTCATATTGATAAGTGAGTTTGGGACAGAGAACTGAAGAAAGGGAGGGAATGTACCAGACAGATCCAGATGGGAAGGAAAGGCAACGCACACAAAATAGTGTTGCTGCAAACGGCATCATTTAGCTTTTTCACAGCTGAATAATACTCCACTGTGTCTATGTGCCACGGTTTCTTAATCCATTCCTCTGTTGATGGACATTTAGGTTGTATCTGTGTCTTGGCTGTTGTGAATAGTGCTGCTATGGACATGTGTGTGTGCTAAGTCACTTCCGTCGTGTCCAACTCTTTGTGACCCTATGGACTGTAGCCCTCCAGGCTTCTCTGTCCATAGAATTCTCTAGGCAAGAATACTGGAGTGGTTTGCCATCCCCTCTTCCAGGGGATCTTGCCAACCCAGGGACTGAACTCACATCTCTTACATCTCCTTTATTGGCGGGTGGGTGCTTTACCACTAGCGCCATCTGGGAAGCCCACTATGAACACAGGGCTGCATGTATCTTTGTGTTTTTTTTTTTTTTTTTTTTAAGGTAGGCAAGATTTCTTTTCTTTTTTATTTATTTGGCTGTGTCAGGTCTTAGTTGCGGCATGTGGCAATGACCGTAGTTGTGGTAAGTGGGATCTAGCTCCGTGACCAGGAATCAAGCCCGGTCCCCCTGTGCTGGGAGCACAGAGTCTTAGCCACTGGACCACCAGGGAAGTCGTGCGTATATATTTTTGGATTATAGTTTTTTCTGGGTATATGCCTAGGAGTGGGATTGCTGGATCATACAGTGCTGTGCTAAGTCACTTCCATTGTGTCCGACTCTTTGCGACCCTATGGACTGTAGCCCACCAGGCTCCTCTGTCCACAGAATTCTCTAGGCAAGAATACTGGAGTGGGTTGCCATGCCCTTCTCCAGGGCACGAACCAGGGATCGAACCTGCATCTCTTAAGTCTCCTGCATTGGCAGGCGGGTTCTTTACCACTAGCGCCACCTGGGAAGCCCGGATCATATGGTAGCTCTGTTTTTAGTTTTTAAAGAAACCTTCATACTGGTCTCCATAATTGTTGTAGCAATTTGCATTCTCACCATCAGTATGGGAGGGTTCCCTTTAAGGGAGATAAACATTGTGGCTCACCTCTTCAAGGAGTCACTCTGGGCAGTGCAGAGAATAGATAGGGGTGTGGTTCAGGAGGAGGGCCAAAGGCAGAATCAGGGTCAAGTTAGGAGGCTTGGTCTTAGTTCTAGGAAGAGGTGGGAGGGCTTGAGGCAGGGTGTTGATGGGTGGTGCGGGTGCTGGGGAGAGTCAGGTGTGTAGCAAGGGTGTTTCAGGTCCAGGCAGGCAGCAGCTGGGTAAGTGTACAGTATGGGAAAATGGTATTCTGTCCAGGAAATGGCCTGTGATGCGTTGTGATGGGCTGCGCTGGGATGAGGAGGGAGAAACGGGAGACAAGCTGAGGAAGGCAGGATGGTGTTGGCTTGGTGAACAGCTTATAGAGTTTGAACTTTCTTCTCTGTATAAAATGGAGGCAGCAAAGTTCTGTACATAAGAGCCACATGATCAGACAGGGTTTTGAGCTCTGGTGGCTAATGGAGATAAGACTACAGAGGGAGCAAAGAATTAGAGACAATAGTCCTGGGAAGAATAAGGTTCAGACTTAGGCAGTGAGTAGAAAGGATGTATGAGTGATGTTTCACAAGTGGAACAACAGCAAAGTGAGGGAAGTTAACCACATGATATACAGTTGGCCCTTGGACAACACGGGGGTTAGGTGGCACCAACCCACCGTGCACTCAAAAAGTCCAAATATAACTTCAGATTGGATCTGCATACCTGCAATTCTGCACCCGAGAATTCAACCAACCTCAGATGGTGTAGTACTGTGAAAGTGAAAGTTGCTCAGTAGTGTCCGACTCTTTGCAACTGTAATACATATTCATTGTAAAAAAGAAATCAACATGTAAGTGCATCTAGGCAGTTCAAACTCAGATTAAGGGTCAACTGTATAATCATTGATAGGGGCATATTTTTGATTAAAAAAAAACATATCTCAGTGTGGAAGTAGGTGTGCTAGAATGAATGCCTGCTCTTCTCCTCCTTCTGCCCCCCATCCGGGTTAAATGCTTTAGAGATAATGGTGATAAATCAGTGTGATATTGTAATTTAATAAGAAATATACATTTGGTCTTTGTCCCTGCTTCTGGCAAGCTTCTAGAACTCTTGGAATTTCTTAAGAAGAGGGTGATTTAAATGTCTTTTGTTATGTTGATGAGGCAATTGGTGAAAAGCCCCTAGGGTAGTCTCATGGTGGGGTAGGGGGTGGTTACCAGGAGAACCCATCTAGTGATCAGAAGGTTGGAATTTACAGTCCCACCCCAGTCTCTGGGGAGAAGGGAGGGGCTGGTCATTGGATCAGTCATTGATAGCCCACAATTTAATCAATCAGTAGTTAGTCAGTTTAGTTACTCAGTCCTGTCTGACTCTTTTTGACCCTATGGACTGCAGCATGCCAATCCTCCCTATCTATCACCAACTCCCACAGTTTATACAAACTCATGTCCATTGAGTCAGTGATGCCAACCAACCATCTCATCGTCTGTCGTCCCCTTCTCCTCCTGCCTTCAGTCTTTCCCAGCATCAGGGTCTTTTCAAATCAATCAGTTCTTCACATCAGGGGGCCAAAGTATTGGAGCTTCCAGCTTCAACATCAGTCCTTCCAATGAATGTTCAGGACTGATTTCCTTTAGGATGGACTGGTTGGATCTCCTTGCAGTCCAAGGGACTCTCAAGAGTCTTATTCAACACCACAGTTCAAAAGAATCAGTTCTTTGGCACTCAGCTTTCTTTATTGTCCAACTCTCACATCCATACATGACTACTAGAAAAACCATAGCTTTAACTAGATGGACCTTTGTTGGCAAAGTAACGTCTCTGCTTTTTAATATGCTGTCTAGGTTGGTCATAACTTTCCTTCCAAGGAATAAGCATCTTTTAATTTCATGGCTGCAGTCACCATCTGCAGTGATTTTGGAGCCCCCCAAAATAAAGTCTGTCACTGTTTCCACTGTTTCCCCATCTATTTCCCATGAAGTGATGAGATCAGATGCCATGACCTTAGTTTTCTGTTTCTGAGTTTTAAGCCAACTTTTTCATCTCCTCTTTCACTTTCATCAAGAGGCTCTTTAGTTCTTTTTTCTCTGCCATACGGATGGTGTCATCTGCATATCTGAGGCTATTGATATTTCTCCCAGAAATCTTGATTCCAGCTTGTGCTTCATCCAGTCCAGAGTTTCTCATGATGTACACTGCATGTAAATTTAAATAAGCAGGGTGACAATATACAGCCTTGACATATTCCTTTTCCTATTTGGAACTGGTCTGTTGTTCCAGGTACAGTTCTAATTGTTGCTTCCTGACCTGCATATAGGTTTCTCAAGAGGCAGGTCAGGTGGTCTGGTATTCCCATCTCTTGAAGAATTGTCCACAGTTTGTTGTGATCCACACAGTCAAAGGCTTTGTCATAGTCAATAAAGCAGAAATAGACGTTTTTCTGGAACTCTCTTGCTTTTTTGATGATCCAATGGATGTTGGCAATTTTATCTCTGGCTCCTTTGCCTTTTCTAAATTCATCTTGAACACCTGGAAGTTCACGGTTCATGTACTGTTGAAGCCTGGCTTGGAGAATTTTGAGCATTACTTTACTAGTGTGTGAGATGAGTGCAGTTGTGCAGCAGTTTGAGCATTCTTTGGCATTGCCTCTCTTTGGGATTGGAATGAAAACTGACCTTTTCCAATCCTGTGGCCACTGCTGAGTTTTCCAAATTTGCTGGCATATTTAGTGCAGCACTAAATGACAACATCATTTTTGAAGATTTGAAATAGCTCAACTGGAATTCCATCACTTCCACTAGCTTTGTTCATAGTGATGCTTCCTAAGGCCTACTTGACTTCGCATTCCAGAATGTCTGGCTCTAGGTGAGTGATCACCCCATTGTGATTATCTGGGGCATGAAGATCTTTTTTGTACAGTTCTTCTGTGTATTCTTGCCACTTCTTAATATCTTCTGCTTCTGTTAGGTCCATACCATGTCTGTCCTCTATCGAGCCTATGTAATGTGCCTGGAGAGATAATGGAAATGCTGATTTCTTTTCTTGAATTGTATCCCTTTATAATAAACCAGTCCTGTGGCCACTGCTGAGTTTTCCAATTTTGCAAACTACTGCACAATTGCACTCATTTCACATGCTAGTAAAGTAATGCTCAAAATTCTCCAAGCCAGGCTTCAGCAATATGTGAACCGTGAATTTCCTGATGTTCAAGCTGGTTTTAGAAAAGGCAGAGGAACCAGAGATCAAATTGCCAACATCTGCTGGATCATGGAAAAAGCAAGAGAGTTCCAGAAAAGCATCTATTTCTGCTTTATTGACTATGCCAAAGCCTTTGACTATGTGGATCACAATCAACTGTGGAAAATTCTGAAAGAGATGGGAATACCAGACCACCTGATCTGCCTCTTGAGAAATCTGTATGCAGGTCAGGAAGCAACAGTTAGAACTGGACATGGAACAACAGACTGGTTCCAAATAGGAAAAGGAGTACGTCAAGGCTGTATATTGTCACCCTGTTTATTTAACTTATAGGCAGAATACATCATGAGAAATGCTGGACTGGAAGAAACACAAGCTGGAATCAAGATTGCCGGGAGAAATCTCAATAACCTCGGATATGCAGATGACACCACCCTTATGGTAGAAAGTGAAGAGGAACTAAAGAGCCTCTTGATGAAAGTAAAAGTGGAGAGTGAAAAAGTTGGCTTAAAGCTCAACATTCAGAAAACAAAGATCATGGCATCCGGTCCCATCACTTCATGGGAAATAGATGGGGAAACAGTGGAAACAGTGTCAGACTTTATTTTTCTGGGCTCCAAAATCACTGCAGATGGTGACTGCAGCCATAAAATTAGAAGATGCTTACTCCTTGGAAGGAAAGTTATGACCAACCTAGATAGCATATTCAAAAGCAGAGACATTACTTTGCCAACAAAGGTCTGTCTAGTCAAGGCTATGGTTTTTCCTGTGGTCATGTATGGATGTGAGTGTTGGACTGTGAAGAAGGCTGAGTGCCGAAGAATTGATGCTTTTGAACTGTGGTGTTGGAGAAGACTCTTGAGAGTCCCTTGGACTGCAAGGAGATCCAACCAGTCCATTCTGAAGGAGATTAGCCCTGGGATTTCTTTGGAAGGAATGATGCTAAAGCTGAAACTCCAGTCCTTTGGCCACCTTATGCGAAGAGTTGACTCATTGGAAAAGACTCTGATGCTGGGAGGGATTGGGGGCAAGAGGAGAAGGGGACGACAGAGGATGAGATGGCTGGATGGCATCACTGACTCGATGGACGTGAGTCTGGGTGAACTCCGGGACTTGGTGATGGACAGGGAGGCCTGGTGTGCTGCGATTCATGGGGTTGCAAAGAGTCGGACACGACTGAGTGACTGATCTGATCTGATCTGATAATAAACCAGGAAACTAATTAATAAATTCTTTCCCCGAGTCTCTGAGCTGTTCTAGCAAATGAATCCGACCTGAGGAGGGGGTTGTGGAAGCCTCTGCTCTATAGACTTGCTACAGCTGTTTGAAGTGGGTGGGGGGTGCGGTCTGGAGGGAATGAGGCCTTACCCTGTGGAATCTGATGCTGGCCCTGGCTGGACAGTGTCCACATTTAGCTGAATTGTAGGACATTTAGCCAGAGTTGAGCAGTCATTTGGTGGTGTGGGGAAACAACACATAGGAATTGGATGCAGAACCATAGCTGGACCAAGAGTCATTAACTGGGATTTTGTTTGGCTGAGTGGGGTATGCTAGCGGGAGAAACCAAAAAACGGGACTGACGGTGGCAAGGGGAACCAGAGAAGTCTTGGGAAAAGGTGGCTTGAGAGAGAACAAAAGAACAAGCAGAGATGTGGCAGACACCTTCTGTTACCCTCCTGCATCATTCCCAACAAGGTTTGTCTTCTCTGGTGTCTCTTGAGCTGACAAAATGAGGCCAAGTTTGGTTCCGAAGCAAAGGAAAGTTTAGTTTCTGATCAAAAATGGAAAGATGTGAGTTCTGCTTTAGAGTACACATGCTCCCCTTACAGGCTGGTGGGTGGAGCTGCTTTATATGGGTTTCCTCAGTGGGGAAGGGAAGGGAGGGAAGCGGGCAGAGTTCTCCTCGGTCCAGTGTAGTGGTATTGCTCAGGGCTCCAGATGTCAGTGCTCTGAGCAGCCTCTCTGTACACGGACCCCAGCTGCCATCTTGGATTGCAGTGCCCTGAGCAGACTCTGTACATGGGCCCCAGCCGCCACCTTGGATTGCAGGGCCGTGAGCAAACTCTGTACACGCCCCCCAGCCGCCATCTTGGATTGCAGGGCCGTGAGCAAACTCTGTACACGGCCCCCAGCCGCCATCTTGGATTGAAGTGTTGTGAATTGCTTCTCTGCACACGGCCCCCAGCCTCCATCTTGGATTGCAGTGCTGTGAGCAGACTGTACACGGGCCCCAGCTGCCATCTTGGACTTTGAAACCACCTAGCTGAGGTGTTGGAATAGCAATGCTGCAGGAGGAACTCTGGTCTGAAGGCCTCTGCACTTGGACCTCTGTGAGCACGTGAAACCAGACTAAGCACAAAGGGGGAAAAAAGGTTAGGTTTTATCTTATTACCCAGAGTCTATTTATTTCCCCTGGGAATTGTTAATGGGCTGTGCCAGTGACCTTTCTGGGGCAGAACGCTGGTTAAAAACGGCCCAGATACTTCAAGTGGGCACTTGTGAGGCTGTGCAGTGAGCTGTGGTGGGGATTGCAGCCGCCTCCTCTGTCTCCCCAGAGAGGCTCTGTGGAAGTAAAGCTGTCTTATGGGGCTTTGGATTCAGACCTCAGTTTTCTCAGAGGAGAGGGTGCCAAGGGCAGGTGCCCAGGAGCAGACCTGCCTTTTGTTTGCTCTGCTGCCAGGATCCTGGTAGGAGAATGAAGTGAGTGAATATTGCAGCCACATTTTGGTATTTTCGCTAATGTATCCTGTTCCTGCTTCTGCTCTGCTATGAGGCTCTACGTCCCTCAGCCATCCAGCTGGGCCAAAAACAAAAGTTAGTCTTCCTGCTCCTTTGTCCTCCAGCTTGCTCCCTCCCACTGGGTTCTCCGCAGTCTCCCTATAGGTCTGGCCTTCTGCCTAAAGCAGGGATTTGTCCTGAGAGGCACCACAGTTTACTCAGTCCTTCACTTGTCTTTTGCTTCCTGGTGAGGATTTGTTTTTGTTCCCTCTTCCTTTGTCACCTTTCCAGATTGAAATACATACCTCACTGTCATTTTGCCATTCCCGAAATTAGAAAGAAAGCCAATAGGAAAATAGGAAAATGGCATTAACCTGTTATTATTGTAATTGTCATTCCCTCGAGGAAGCATCTAATTGTATTAAGTGGCCTGTGGTGACAACAGGGAACAGGCAGTTTTCGTACAGAAATGCCCTTGGTTCTTGGGCTTCCCCAGTGGCTCAGATGGTAAAGAATCTGCCTGCAATGAGGGAGATCCAGATTTGATCCCTGGGTTGGGAAGATCCCATGGAGAAGGGAATGGCTACCCAATCCAGGATTATTGCCTAGAGAATTCCATGGACAGAGGAGACTGGTGAGCTGCAGTCCACGGGGTTGCAAACAGTTGGACATGACTGAGCGACTTCCACTTTTTTCTTAGAGCCTTAAGGGTTTGATACCAAGAACCATGGACACTCATATGCAATGGAAGGGACCAAATGTCCTAATTTTGGGGGGTTGATCCTGACTTCTTTCGGTCTTTAATTCCCCCATCTTTTACTCTGAGACTCTAGGTCTGTCTCTTGAGCTCTCTTGGCTTCAAGTAGGGATAATGAGATCTTATCTGAAGTCAGGGGTTTCCCATTTGGCGCTAGTGGTAAAGAACCCACCTGCCGATGCAGGAGACATAAGAGACCAATATTTGATCCCCGGGCCGGGAAGATCCCCTGGAAGAGGGCATGGAAACCCACTCCAGTACTCTTTGCCTGAAGAATCCCATGGACAGAGGAGACTGGCAGGCTACAGTCCATGGGGTTGTAAAAAGTCAGACACAACTGAAGCGACTTAGCATGCATGCACCTGATGTCAGCAGCAGGACCACGTGATCTCTGAAGGCCCCTCAGAGCCATTTAGACTGTGAGGTGCTATGGGAATAATACCACTCTAACACTTTCGGAGTACTAAAATCCACAATTTTATGAATATTCTTTATTCAAAGGTCCCCAAAACAAAGTAAAAGTCCAGCAGAATTTCAGAATTCCCACTCTCCAAGGAAGCCTTATGAGATAAGAAAACAGTGTTAAAAGAAACGAGATAATATATCCGAATGTTATTATTGTTTAGTCACTCAGTCGCGTCTGACTCCGCGACCCCACAAACTGTAGCCCACCATGCATCTCTGTCCATGGGATTTCCCAGGCAAGAATACTGGAGAGGGTTGTCATTTCCTCTTCCAGGGGATCTTTCCAACCCAGGGATCCAACCTTCATCTCCTGCATTGCCGAGTGGGTTCTTTACCACTGAGCCATCTGAGAAGTCCATACATCAGAATACAGGTCTCTAAAATGTGCATCACTGCATTGGACAGTTGCAGTGGGGGCTTCATAGCTCTTTTTCCAGGTGACCCTGGGACAGAAGTCTTATATGAACCAGGACTGTGCTAACCACTCCATATATGTTGCCATTTAATGTTTCGACAAAACTTGCGTGGTGTACACATTTAGAAATGAGGAAGCTGAAATCCAGGAAATTAACTAACTCAAGCTAAGTAATGGTAAAGAGGACCTTCAAACTCAGTTGATCTGACACCAGCGCTCATACTCTAAATCACATTTAATGCTTGTCTTTCTGTGTAGACACCAGGAATCTTATTTATGGGAGGAGTCTGTTAGTGATGGCTAGGTTCTGGGAACTTGTGCATAAAAAATTAAGAATCCGTAAAGAATGTCACCTAACTGGATGCTTGGAGGGCAGAGGGATTTGGAGAGGGTGGAGGTGTGTGAGCTCTCGTAGCACTCTGGTCTTGCCATCAGGAAAGCTTTCTCAGGTGTTCTGGTCCTGAGCTATCTTTTTAAAGCATGTCTAAGGTTGAAGGTTGAAATTAAGAGCGTGCTCCTTGGAGGCAGGACCGTTCCTTTGGGAACTGCAGGGTGTGGTGGTGAGGTGAGGACACAGGCAGGCAGAGCAGCGGCCGGATGGACGGCAGCAGCAGGGAGCCTGACAGCTGTGGGGGCAGAACCCTGCACAGCTGTCTGGGGGCGTGGAGGCCCGCGGGGCCGGGCGTGGAGATCCGCAGAGCAGACTGGCAGGGCACACAGAGCCTAGTGCCATTGCGATGCGTCATCTGTGCTCCAGGTGGCTAGGACTTGGGGAAATGACTGTTACCCTGCATGCAGATGGATCTGTTATGTTTAGAACATCTTCCTCCTAATGGGCTGTCTAAGTGTACTCTTCTACTGCTGTAGCTGCCTTTCCAAGGTGCATTCCAAGTTTTCTGTTGTGTTTAGGATGGGCAGTGAGCCCAGTGAACTTTAGAGAGGGGGCCCTTTGTGCTAACCATAACCACCAAGCATTATGACTTAGTCACGTGGCATTGGAGGGACTGATGTTGAGGCTGAGACTCCAATACTTTGGCCACCTGATGTGAAGAACTGACTCATTTGAAAAGACCCTGATGTTGGGAAAGATTGAAGGTTTGAGGAGAAGGGGATGACAGAGGATGAGATGGCTGGATGGCATCAATGACTCGATGGACATGAGTTTGAGTAGACTCCGGGAGTTGGTGATGGACAGGGAGGCCTGGCGTGCTGCAGTCCATGGGGTCACAGAGTCGGACATGACTGAGCAACTGAACTGTGGGATCAGGTACGCACTTTCTTTCTCAGAGGACATTGAGTCCTTGACCCTCTGGTGATGGCAGAAGGCCCAGGGGTTCGTTGCAACCCTTCTCTGATGCTCTTGTCCCCTTCCTGTCATGTGACTGGGATCTCCTGATGCTTCATTGAGTTTTGGTCTGCAACAGAGGGAGGGAACCCAGTTTGGCTCAGTCCTTTCTTGATGACTGCATGAAGTTGGCCTTACTCTCTGGTGTGGAAAGCCACAAAGCCAGGAGGCCTGTGCCAGGGCCTCCTTCGTGGATGATGGTGATCATGCAGTGATGCTCCCTGGAGGGAAAGCCTTTGGATTGGAACACCCATTTCCCACTGGTGCTGGGCTCAGTGGAGGGCTTCTCCTGGGCTAGGAGTGGGACCCAGGACAAATGTCTTCTCTTCCAGTCTTCGGTGCAAGATGTAGGTA
This sequence comes from Bubalus kerabau, assembly GCF_029407905.1. NCBI lineage: Eukaryota > Metazoa > Chordata > Mammalia > Artiodactyla > Bovidae > Bubalus > Bubalus kerabau. The sequence continues at coordinate 110,286,151 of NC_073631.1, forward strand.
TCTAGATGCGGCCAACTGTTGCCAGGGGACCCACAGAGCCTTCAGATTTCCTGGCACGGGTGAAGTTCCTCCACACGAGAGGCTAGCTCCTGGGGTGATGGCCCAGCTGTGCTGAGGCCACTCCTGCCGTTGGCCTTCCTGAAGTTCAGGCCAACCACATGGGGCTCACAACACTGGGAACTCAAGCATGGCTTTTTCCCCAGCAATTCTTCACACAATTTTAATTTTAGCTGTTTTAAATTATGTAATGGACTCCTGCATACACTCTCTGTACACTTTTAAGCTTCACAAAGTGGAAATCCACCTTGACTACCATTCCTGATTCCATCTCCTCATTATCAGTTTATTTTATAGACTTTCAGATGTTTCCTCCTTGCATTTTTTCTCTATATATACATATATCATCCCACACAGTGTGGTTGTGTAATTGGTATCAGCTGTACATGCTGTATAAACTTTTTTGAAACACTTTCTTTACTCAACTATCTTAGCAGTTTTTCCAATCAGTATATGTATGTTTAGTCGCTGAGTCATGTCCAACTCTTTGCAACCCCATGGACTGCAGCATGCCAGGCTTCCCTGTCCTTCACTATCTCCCAGAGTTTGCTCAAATTCATGTCCACTGAGTCAGTGACACTAACCATCTCATCCTCTGCCACTGTCTGCTCCTTTTGCCTTGAACCTTTCCCAGCATCAGGGTCTTTTTGATTGAGTTGGCTTTTCACATCAAGTGGCCAAAATATTGAATCTTCAGCTTCAGCATCAGTGCTTCCAATGGATATTCAGGGTTGATTTCCTTTAAGATTGACTGGTTTGATCTTCTTGATGTCCAAGGGACTCTCAAGAGTGTTCTCCAGTGCCACAGTTTGAAAGCATCAGTTATTTGGTGCTCAACCTTCTTTATTGTCCAGGAGGAGATGGTGAAGGACAGGGAAGCTTGGCGTGCAGCAGTCCATGGGGTTGCAAAGAATCAGACACAACTGAGCAACTGAACAATAACAACAACACATCCATACATGACAACTGGAAAAACCATAGCTTCAACTATACAGAATTTTGTCGACAAAGTGATGTCTCTTCTTTATAACACACTGTCTAATTTTGTCATAGCTTTCCTTCCAAGGAGCAATCGTCTTTTAATTTCATGGCTGCAATCACCATCTGCAGTGACTTTGGAACCCAAGAAAAGCAAATCTGTCATTGCTTCCACTTTTTCCCCTTCTATTTGCCATGAAGTGATGGGACCAGATGCTGTGATCTTAGTTCTTTGAATGTTGAGTTTCAAGCCAGCCTTTTCACTCTCATTTACCATCATCAAGACTCTTTAGTTCCTCTTCACTCTCTGCCATTAGAGTGGTAATTCTCTTAACTGTTGCAGAGTATTCCATAATATATCATATTATGGGATACTGTGAACCAATGCTCCCTTTTTATGAAAATATTGGAGAATACCTCCGTATTGTCCTGAAATGAAATTCATAAATAATATATGATTAAAAAGCAATATAATGTTCTAGCTGTAATAAAAGGATACAAAGAAAAACAATGTATAATAAATTAACATCTACATTGATATACAAATGACTTGGGCACACTGAAGCAGATGACATCATCACGTAGACAGATGCTGTACCTCTTTATAGACTCAAGTGAGTGCTACAGTCCCCAGTGCAGACAGATTTGGGTGTGATTTGATGCTAAATTAAATACCCTGGATGACATTGCCAATGACTTCATGATTTTTCTGAGATGATGAACAACTCATGGTAAAGATTCAAGCTAAACAAAGTTCCAATGTGTCTCAGTTTATTTGGTGGTTCCATTCTTAGAAATCATCATCTATTAAAATTGTGCAAAAATTGATTTGTGTTTATATGTAGTGGAGTTAAGTTTTTGGCTCAGATGTTTTTCACCAACAAGGCTGTGACGGGACACCCAAAATCCTTGATGGATGGGGAAAATTCTTCATTGCATGAGATATGTTGTGGCCCCCAACCAATCCATACCAATAGTAACCCCAAAGATCATGACAGTCAATGCCTGTGTAAATTTCCTAAACATCTCCAGTCATTTAATGGAGACATTTATGCTTTTATTTTTTCCTCTATGTTTTTGCTATTATAAACAAAGTAGTAAAGAGAATCCTTATATTTTCAGTCTTGTGCACATGTCAGAACAGTTTTTCCCAGAAATATAAATCCTCAAGTCACTTCACCTGAGGTTCAAGTTGACACATGATTTTCCCCATCCATCAAGGATTCTGGGTATCCTGTCACAGCCTTGTTGGTGAAAAACATCTGAGCCAAAAACTTAACTCCACTATATATAAACACAAATCAATTTTTGCATAATTTTAATAGATGATGATTTCTAAGAATGGAACCACCAAGTAAACTGAGACACATTGAAACTTTGTTTAGCTTGAACAACCCTCACAGGTTGGCTGGGGTGTGAAATGTGACTTCTCTGCAGGATGGCTCTTTCTGTTCCACTTTTTCTTCTTCCCAGGGAACCCCAGCCTGGGTCAGAGCTGATTCTTGTTCACTGGGAAAATGCAGAGCCATGGCTTCCCCTCCATCTCCAGAAAAACAGCCCTCCTCTGGATCAGCTGCTCTTACCTGTCCTTCTTTTTTTTTTAAAAATGACTTTATATATTGATTTTTGGCTGTGGTGGGTCGTTGCTGTGTGCAGGCTTTCTCTAATTGTGGCAAGAGGGGCACTCTTCGTCGCAGCGTGCAGCCTTCTCATTGCCGTGGCTTCTCTCGTTGCAGAGCATAGGCTCTTGGGCACATGGAATTCAGCAGTTGCAGCACGCAGGCTCGGTAGTCGCGGCTCTCAGGCTTAGTTGCTCCTGGGCACGTGGGATCTTCCCAGACCAGGGCTCAAACCCGTGTACTCTGCATTGGCAGGTGAATTCCCATCTACTGTAGCACCAGGGAAGTCCTCTTTCCTGTCCTTCTAACAAAGGCAGCACCTTCATGATTTCCAGGAGTTTGCCCCCACTCTCCCCATGTATCAGATTCAGAATATGAGCAGAATTTGTTATTATCAGATTGATTTTTGGATTAATGAGGTATCTTCCTTGTGCATATTGGTGCTGATGAGTCACTGTAAGGCGTTTCTTGGAGAGAGGGTGAAGTTGGACATTTTCTCAGAGAGACTGATGGAAAAGAAAGAGGTCTAAAGTTCTCCCACGGTGACTGGAAAAGAGAGAGAAGAGTCAGGAACAGGGACTCTCAGACTGGCAGAGAACTTTGAGGAGAGTTTGTTCGAGTCTTTGATGCCCATTCCACGCGAGAGACCCCTTAGGAAGCCTCGGATGAAGCAGGGGCTGCTGAATGTTCTGAGGGAAAGCAGCAGTTTCAGAACCTTACAAAGAAGACCGTGCAAGATTTGAGATTTGTACTTTAGTAAGAAGCATAAAAGGCTTTTCATTTATTTATTTATTTAAATGAAGAAAGGCATTGCAACAGGAAAGTTGTGAAAACAGGTTTCCCTTCAGAAAAGGACAACAGTAGAAAACTTGAGTTTGCATTTTGTTTCTGCTGTTTTGTCTGCTTCTCATATGCGGGTTGTGCTTGTTTTCCTAAATAACTAACATGCAGGCTTCAGCAATGGACAAAATATTTTTATGTATATTGCCTGGTCCAAAATTCACAAACTTGCCGGGTATTTATTATTAAATTGTACTCTCTGAGGTTGAAAGCGAGGAGGAGATTTAATCCAATGTTGCATGTTGAGAGAATGACAGAAGTAAAATCAAGCCCAGGTCTTCTGAAACTTAATTATATGCCCTTTACAAGAAACTGGCTGTATGTTAATTTAACTCATAGAATGTTAAGATGAGCATTTATTTTCATAACTTTCTTTGGAATGTCATGATAGTTTATTAGATTCTCTCTAATGTTTGCCTGCTTGGGCATATTTATTCATTGCCACCTGTTGGTAAATAAATAAATATTATGGGGAAGAGGAGAAACAGGGAGATGACAAAGCACTTGTTAGTTACTCCAAACAGCAATCTTGGTTCAGAAATTTGAGATTCAGTCACTGAAAAATGGCAAGTAGATAGAGCTGATTTATTCTGGCCCCACTGGGCAATGGAAAATACTGTCAAGCAATATGGCTTTCTGATTTTCCATCCAGGGTAAAGGCAGAGTTATAGGAGCGTCATAATATTTTCCTGAGGGGGGAAAAAACAAAACCAACAAAGGCATAGACAGTGTATCTAATAATAAAGAGCAAAATCTGGAGCACACATGGCGTCCTTAAATAAGATTAAATGAGAAAATGCTGTATGCAAACGTGCTTAGCTTAATGCCAGCCACAAATTAGGCTTTCATTGAATGTTGGTTCACTCTGAGGTTATATTGCTTTCCTAGAACTCCCTACTTAATAATCTGTGATTTAGAAAAATATTTCTCTCCTTTTTTTTTTTTTTTGGCCTCACAGCTTCCAGAATCTTAGTTCTGAAACCTCGCCCTTGGCAGTGAAAGCAGAGTCCTAACTACTAGAACACTAAGGAATTCCCTCTCCTCTTACTTTTATTACTGGTCTGATGGGGAAAAACTATCGAATCCAGTAAGCTACCTGCCTGGGAGGCCAGTGCCCATTCCCTATTGGCTCCGCACTCACCCAGTCTTCCTGCCACCATTCTGCAATCCTTCCCTACCTTCCCACCCAGGTAGAAGCCATCATGGCTGCCAGCTGAAATCCCTTGTTTTCCTTCATTTCTGCAGATGCAGACAAAGTGATGGGAATTTTCTGTGGGGATTGTCAGGAGGAGCTGGAAAACTGGGAATGCCTTTTATCTTCCAGCTTTATTGAGATATAATTTGTGCATGACACTGTATTAATATTTGCTTAAGGTATACAGCATAATGTTTTGACATACAAACCTCATGAAGTGGTTATCACATTAAGTTTAGTGGCCATCCATCATCTCATATAGATACAAAATTAAAGAAATAGAGAATTTTTTTTTCCTTGTGGTGAGAACTCTTAGGATTTACTCTGTTAACTTTCATGTATAACATACTGCAGTGTTAATTATGTTTATTATGTTGTACTTTATATCCCTAGCATTTGTTTAGCTTATCACTGGAAGTCTGTACCTTTCAACCACTTCCAGTAACTACTTCTGATCTCTTCTTCTATGAGTTTGTTTTTGAAGTATAATTGACTTACAACACTACGTTAGTTCCTGGTACACAACATAATGATTCAATATTTCTATACATTTCAAAATGATCACCATGATAAGTCTAGTTACCATGTGTCGCTACACGAAGATATTATATAATTATTGACTGTGTTCCCCACACTGCACATTTTATACTTGTGATTCATTTATTTTGTAATTGGGAGTTTGTACCTATTAACCTCCCTCATCTATTTCCCGATCCCCACCAACAATCCCATGCTTGTCCTCTGTACTTATGACTTTTGTTTCCACTTTGTTATGTTATGTTTGTTTTTTTTTTTTTTTTAGATTCTATACACTAGTGAAATCATACAATATTTGTCTTTCTCTGAGTTAGTTCACTTAACATAATACTGTCGAGGCCCATCCACGTTGTTGCAAATGGCAGCATTGTTTTTTATTTTTGGCTGCATGGGGTCTTTGCTGTGGTGCTTGAGCTTTCTCTAGTTGTGGCAAGGTGGGGCTAGTCTTCATGTGATATTTGGGCTTCTCACTGCGGTGGCTTCTCTTGTAGACCATGGGCTCTAGAGCTCACAGGCTTAGCTGCCCCATGGCATGTGGAATCTTCCCAGACCAGGGATTGAACCCGTGTCCCCTGCATTGGCAGATGGATTCTTAACCACCGAACTACCAGGGAAGTCTGCAACATTTTTTTTTAATAACTGAATAATATTCCACTAGATATATCACATTTTCTTTATCTGTTCATCCTTTGATGGGCACTTTGGTTGCTTCCATATCTTGTTTATGTTTTAAAAAAAAAACTCTTTCTCTTCTCCATTGAATCTAAGAGGAAATATGTGAGCTTCCATATATGTGGGAACACATTGGAAGAACACAGTGTGTTCTTGCCTCTTTATTTTATCCCCAAATTCCCACTAATGGTGGTATATAGGTCAGCACATTTTGGCCTCATCCCAAGAAGTGTTGCACAGTCTCTGCCACCAACACTCCCTTCACCCTACACCTCCAGGAAGTTGAATGGTGCTGAATGGTGGAGGTGGGGGTGTGTTCAAGGAGACAAGGAGGCACAAGATGGAAGGGGGTTGGAAAGAAAAAAATCAGGAGAAAAATCACCATTTGAAAAATGGAAATCTTAGATTATGGTTTTTTTGAAGCAAAATGATTAAGCCATTTTAGAAACATGACTCATATTGACTTCTACCCTTTCTGCCTCCAAAAGATTATGAAAAACACATACTTGGAAGATTTTAATAAAATTATGAGTAATATTAGATCATTTTAATTCCTGTTTATGGAGGACAGCAGTCCAATACTTAATTGCAAGAGGAAAATAAATCCGTGCTTCTAAGAGGCACTGCCATTTACAAAAACCAAGGAAGAGTCACTGGCTGTTTTAGTTTATAGCCTTCTACTTATTGCCTTTTCTCACTTTTCCTTAAAATTTCATCAAAATAGTGTGTCTCATTTAAAGAGCCAGATTTCTACCAATTTGTTTTAAAAATAGTGGTTCTTGCTCCCATCTTCTTCTATTCCCCCTTTCCCAAGGCAACTACTTTCACTTTCTTTCACACGTGTGTGTATATGTGTTTATGTGTGTGTTTCTGTCCTTGTCTCTAAACTAAATGTTTGCATTGCTACTTTTGATTTTTCAGTCTTAGGCATTCATTCCACTATGGAATGCCTTCTTTCCTTCATTTCCATGGCAGACCCTTTCATCCCACTTTTCAATATAATTTGTGATGTTGGCTAGATCGGTTTTCAGTGTTTGAAATATTATGACTGTGACATGATAAGAAATACACATTTGGTCCCTGCCTGCAGTTCCTGACACAGGATTCCTAAACCCTGTACAAGGATCCTAAACCTTATAATTTCCTGAGCATCTTTTGTTCTCATACATGGTCTTTGATTCCAATTTCTGACAAAGGAGTTTCTAAGATCCTTTGGCATCTCTGGAGTGATAAGAGTGACTCTGTATGCTAATGAAAATGACCGGGTACACCGGCTTCAGGATGGGAATGGTCACCAGAAAGACCCAGGCTTGATTAGAAGACTGGAATTTTCAGCTCCATCTCCAACCTCAGGAAGGGGAGAGGGGCTGAAGATTGAGTTAAACACCAGTGGTCAAAGATTTAATCCATCTTACCCATATAAAGGGATTCTCAGGTGACACAAAGGTAAAGAATCCATCTGCCAATGCAGGAGATGCAAGAGACGAGGGTTTGATCCCTGAGTCGGGAAGATCCTCTGGGGAAGGAAATAGCAACCCATTCCAGTGTTCTTGCCTGGAAAATTCCATGGACAGAGGAGCCTGGTGGGCTATAGTCCATGGGGTTGCAAAGAGTCAGATATGACTGAGCACACATGAATCCACATAACAGAACCTCCCGCGTGCTGAAACAATGGATAACTACACTCAGAAGCTGTCTGCATCTCGTCTTGTTAAGAAGAAACAGGTCCCGAATGGAGTCATTGTGTTAAGGCCCTATATCAGCAAACCAAGACTTAAATACCTAACCTAACCACAGTTACAACCTCTCCCAGAAACTTAACCTCTAACCAGTCAACCTGGAATCATCTGGTCAACAATAATGAGATATTCCACTGGATGGGCCCCTTGTGTTTCCCTTAGGAGGGCAACTTTGCCTGAAACAATGCATTCTTTCTGTTAATAAGTTTCCTTTTTTCCTCCTCCTCTCCACTTTTAGAAACCTTTACTTTTCTATTGCTGGGTGGAACTTTTTTCTACTACTGGAATAGATGGCATGCTGCCCGATTCATTGTTCAATAAAAAATTCAATTTTTTGAGTTTTTTAAAAAAACTTTTATTCAATTAGATCTTAAATTTTACTCTGATAAATTTTTTTTAAACAGTCCTATGTAGCTTTTCATCTAGCTGTTCATCTGAATCCTTTATAATGAACCCATAAATGTAAGTTAACTGTTCCCTTAAGTTCTGTGAGCTGTTAAAGCAAATTTCTTGATGGCTCAGCTGTATAGAATACACCTGTAGTGCAGGAGTCTTGGGTTCGATCCCTAGGTTGGGAAGATCCCCTGGAGGATGAAATGGCAACCTACTCCAGTATTCTTGCTGGGAAAATTCCATGAACAGAGGAGAGTTGGACACAATTGAGTGACTGAGCATACATTAAACCTAAAGTGGTGGTGTGGGAGCCCTTAATTTATAGCTGGTTGGTCAGAAGTACAGATGACAAGTGAGGAGCAGTCTTGTGGGACTAAACTCTTAACCTGTGGGTCTGCACTAGCTTCGAGTAGTCCCTGTCAGAATTCAACTGTAAAATCTCCAGATGATGACTGGAGACTGGAAAACTGGTTGGTGTGAGACCCTCTCTCACCACCCCACCGCCTCAATTTGATGTCAGAAGTGTGGTGAGTGGAGAAACATGTTTTCTTTCCATGTTTATGTAAATGTTATTCATGATGGAACCATGTAGTTTTAGCAATATTTTTTCCTCTGGCTTTCTGTTCAGCTAGTAATTGCCTTGTTTTGTTTGCCTTTGCTCTCAAACTCTTTGTCAGTGGTTTAAATCTTTCTCAACATTTTTGGGCTCATCAGATATTCCAAGATTTTATTTGTCTGAGAAAGTCTCTTCTGGAGCCTCATGTCCTGCTTCTAAATGGACACATCCCCATGTCTGGTGCGCCTCCATTCATTTTGAGATCCATCTTCATTCATCCAATTGACCCCTTTACGTCTCTCTTATTTCAGATCTTGCATTGTCTGTACCCCATGTCTTCTTTTACCATAGAGTGCTCACTCACTTTGGAAGAGTAGTTCCCAGAGAAAGTAAAGTTTGAGACTTGGCTTGTCAGAAAAGTCTTTATTTCGCTCTTGCACTTGAATATCCAAATAGAGAGTCTAGGTTAGAGACAGTTCTTACATTGCTTTCTATCTTAAAAAATTGCTTTCAAGAAGACTAAAATCACTCAATTTCTAATATTCTGGATTTGGTGTTCTCCTCCCTCTTTAAAGTGTGTAGGATCTTCTTAGTATTCTGAAATTTTATCATGATGTGCTAGATACTTCGTGGATCCTTTAATATGAAGATCCATATTCTTTAGTTCTGGGAATTTCTCTTCACTTATTTTGTTGATGGTTTTCTGCCCTCCATTTATTATTTCTCTCTCTCTCTCTTTTTTAGAATTCCTATTACTCGGGCATTGGATATTGTGGACTGGTGTTCTTTCGTTTTTCAGCTACATTTTTTTTGGCTGTACTTCCTGAGATACTTCATAGATTTTATTTTCCAACTCTTCTACTGAGTTTTAAATTTCAGATATGCTTTTAATTAAAAAGAGCTCTATTTTTGAAAAATTTGAGTGTTTCTTTTAAACAACATGGCATTGTTTTATATGATTTTGTCATTGTCTCTTAATTCTCTGGGAATATTGATATTGGTGAGTGGAGGGAGGGTTATCTTACTTTGCTTTTTTCTCCAAGTAGCTGTTTTATTTCTTTGTTTTAGTTTTATCTTCCATCTTTTCCCAGATGTCGCAAACTCCTCATTGTCTGTTCTGTTGAATAAGGGATGGAGAGGTTGGTTGGGAACCAAGCTCATGATTGTTACTTGCTGATTTTCACTGTAAAGTGAGTAGTATTTATCTACCAAATTTTCCAGCTTTTGATATATCTTTGCCTCATATGTATTTGGTATACACCCAGCTCAGAGATCCTGTTTCACTCTCCCCAGAAAATACACCTCAGGTGTTTTCCTGGGATAGGCAGGAGCGGTTGCCCAATTACACCAAAGGGAAGAAGTGATCTCAGAATCTGAACCAAATTTTTTTTTATCAGAATCAAAAAAAAATTGATTTTTTTGCTAATTTTTGCCATTTTTCTTTGATGGTTCCTGGTGCTGACAATCCTGAGTAAAAGATTATTTCTTGACTTTTCCTTCTGCCTACACGGAGTTCAGTTTCCTCAGCTCTGCTATCTTTTACCACTCTTCCATCGACACTCTTTCTGGCCTCTCAAATGTTTGTGCTGTCATTATGAGTCGGTGCCTTGAAAATAATTTTTTAACAATTCTCTTACAGTCAATTTAGAAGAATTTTGGAAGGGAGTGAAAGATGATGTGTTGACTCCATCTGTCTTTTTCCTTTCAGTAACTTTTGATCTAGAACTGTAGTTTCAAATTTGTTTTTTTCAGTGGAGTTCTGTCTGCAAAATGAGAAACTGTGCCTCTACTTTCTCACTTCTCCTTTCCCCTTTCACTGCTATCTGGAGCCCATGGGAGGCATGGCTTGTAAACCACAGATTAGAAGTTGTTGAACATGATTTCTCTCTCCAGTAGACATTTGAGTGAAGTTTATGGCAGTATGGAAGGAGCATTGATTTATTCCTTAAGAGATTTGTTGTATTGATTCCAATTTGCTCAAATGGCAGAAGACAGAAGGAAATATTCAAAAATTTTTGACTTGGAATAAAATTGGACTCTGCTCCTCCTTGTGGGCTAAACTCATCATCATAAAAACAACTTTAAAATGTTATTTTTATTTGACAGGAAACTGTGTCAGTTCAGTTCAGTCGCTCAGTTGTGTCTGACTCTTTGCGACCCCATGAATCACAGCACACCAGGCCTCCCTGTCCATCACTAACTCCCGGAGTTCACTCAGACTCACGTCCATCGAATCAGTGATGCCATCCAGCCATCTCGTCCTCTGTCGTCCCCTTCTCCTCCTGCCCCCACTCCCTCCCAGCATCAGAGTCTTCTCCAATGAGTCAACTCTTCGCATGAGGTGGCCAAAGGACTGGAGTTTCAGCTTTAGCATAATTCCTTCCAAAGAAATCCCAGAGCTGATCTCCTTCAGAATGGACTGGTTGGATCTCCTTGCAGTCCAAGGGACTCTCAAGAGTCTTCTCCAACACCACAGTTCAAAAGCATCAATTCTTCGGTGCTCGTCTTCGGCGCTCAGCCTTCTTCACAGTCCAACTCTCACATCCATACATGACCACTGGAAAAACCATAGCCTTGACTAGACAGACCTTTGTTGGCAAAGTAATGTCTTTGCTTTTGTATATGCTATCTAGGTTGGTCATAACTTTCCTTCCAAGGAGTAAGCATCTTTTAATTTCATGGCTCAGTCACCATCTGCAGTGATTTTGGAGCCCAGAAAAATAAAGTCTGACACTGTTTCCACTGTTTCCCCATCTGTTTCCCATGAAGTGATGGGACCGGATCCCATGATCTTCGTTTTCTGAATGTTGAGCTTTAAGCCAACTTTTTCACTCTCCACTTTCATCAAGAGGCTTTTGAGTTCCTCTTCACTTTCTGCCATAAGGGTGGTGGTATCTGCATATCTGAGGTTATTGATATTTCTCCCGGCAATCTTGATTCCAGCTTCTGCTTCTTCCAGCCCAGCGTTTCTCATGATGTACTCTGCATATAAGTTAAATAAGCAGGGTGACAATATACAGCCTTGACGTCCTCCTTTTCCTATTTGGAACCAGTCTGTTGTTCCATGTCCAGTTCTAACTGTTGCTTCCTGACCTGCATACAAATTTCTCAAGAGGCAGGTCAGGTGGTCTGGTATTCCCATCTCTTTCAGAATTTTCCACAGATTATTGTGATCCACATAGTCAAAGGCTTTGGCATAGTCAATAAAGCAGAAATAGATGTTTTTTTCTGGAACTCTCTTTCTTTTTCCATGATCCAGCAGATGTTGGCAATTTGATCTCTGGTTCCTCTGCCTTTTCTAAAACCAGCTTAAACATCAGGAAGTTCACGGTTCAAGTATTGCTGAAGCCTGGCTTGGAGGATTTTGAGCATTACTTTAACTAGCGTGTGAGATGAGTGCAATTGTGCGGTAGTTTGAACATTCTTTGGCATTGCCTTTCTTTGGGATTGGAATGAAAACTGACCTTTTCCAGTCCTGTGGCCACTGCTGCGTTTTCCAAATTTGCTGGCATATTGAGTGCAGCACTGTGTAAATTTATCTAAATATTAAACAATGTTTAACTTGCTTATGAATGTGAAAGAGAAAGTCACTTAGCTGTGTCTGACTTTGCAACCCCATGGACTATATAGTCCATGGAATTCTCCAGTCCAGAATACTGGAGTGGGTAGCCTTTCCTTTTTCCAGGGGATCTTTCCAATCTAGGGATTGAACCCAGGTCTCCTGCATTGCAGGCAGATTCTTTACCAGCTGAGCCCAAGGGAAGGGCAAGAATACTGGAGTGAGTAGTCTATCCCTTCTCAAGTGGACCTTCCTGACCTAGGAATTGAATCGGGGTCTCCTGCATTGCAGGTGGATTCTTTATCAACTGAACTATCAAGGAAGCCCAATTTGCTTATACCTTTTGTTAATTGAGGATGTTGGAAATTCCCAAATTACATTCAGAGAGCTAAAATGCTATTTCATACTGGATTGCTATTAGATCCAATGTTTTATCCCAAATTATTTCCCTAAATAGAAGAGTAAAAGGAAGGCTATAGGGTCAGAAAATTAGAGCTTATTGTGTATGAACAGCATTAAAACTGTGCATGATTTAGCCTCATATTTATGTGCAGTCCCATTAGCATTGCTATTTCCTTCCTTTTCCACCCTTCTGTGGCATAGACCATCAATTACCTGATGAAACTATGGAAGAATATGGGAGTTTTTGCACACTGAGTCATTCAAAGGCCCAGTGGGCAAAGGACACCAAGATTTAAAAACTTGCCAAATAAAATGTGTATTTTCCCATGCCTCTAAGATGACTCAATGACTATTTGAATGTAATAAGAAAAAATAAATAAGCTAATTAACAGAAACCACAAAAATTCCTTTATAAGTGTAGACCACCAAAATGAAAGAAGTGCAAATAGATCTTTTCAGAATCACCCATCTGGAATCTGACCTTCCAATGTTACTGGTTTGACACTAGCATCATCTCACAGAAGACTCAGGCATCATTTAAAAAAAAAAATTGACAACTGTGCTACCAGAAAGGGTTTTTAAGTTTCATTTGCAAGCATGAGACACTTTTAGAAGGGAGACACATGACCAAAGCTTGTGAGAAGCACTTGGTATTTTGATTACCTTTGTGTATTGGAAGGGTTCTCAAAAGACAACTTGAAGTGTTGCTCTATATGTGGCCTCTTTTGGAGGCAGGCCACGAATGGGATGTTGGTTCAAAATTATTCACAACCTAGTGACGGACAGGGAAGCCTGGCGTGCTGCAGTCCATGGGGTCGTGAAGAGTCGGACACAACTGAGTTCCTGAGCAACAACGGCAACCTACAAGTTGAGAGTTTTGCTTAATTAGGTGGGAGTTTTTAGGACTTCAAGCGTGGGAAGCAGGATCTCAAGTACCCTGAGAGAACCACTATGAGGAAAGGTGTGGTGGGGACAGGATATATAGGAGTTTTGCAACAAAGGGCTGGTAGTTTGAACATTGAAAGGTTATTGTTAAAGAAAATAAAATATCTCAAGCTAAGGAATTTAATGCTTTTCTATACATGGGAAGATGTAAGAGTCTGGGCTCACTGAAATCATTCCTTTGATTCGCACCTCAGCCATCTGGGGCTGGTATCCTGTTTTTCATATCCTAAGTTTCCTCAGGACTCTTTGTAGGGAGTGGCTGCAGCCTGATCACTGCTAGATGGCAGGTATTCTTTTCCTTCCTGAGTTTCTCAGGGCTCGCCTGCTCGTTATCGATTGGTGGCTGTAACTGTTGATGACAGTGACATCCTTTGTTCACTGATGTGATTGGCAATATTCCATTTATTGGGGACATGGGACCTCTCTAAGACATGTCTGGTGGAGCACTGAGAGATGGATGAGTAGGAACCTGCAGAATGGTATCCTTTCAACCTTTTTATAGAAGAGTATTGAAATGGGAAAAAACATTCACTTTATGTAGAGTCTTTAATGTAGAAAAGGAGAAGTCTTGGGAAAGACTGTTTTTGACAAAGCATAAGCTATGGTGACTGCGCAAGTCACATGAGTGTTGCCTGTGAAAGAAAGCACAGAACGCTTGGTTACATGTGACCACAACAGGGTGTGTGTGCCATGGCCTCAACTTGCTTTTGATGACATCATGAAGCTGGCCTTTCACCAAAGGACTCAGAGAAGAGCCAAAATGTTGTGAAACATGCAGAAGCCACTCATTGCTGCTGTCTTTGAGAAAAACCGGCAAAGAACTAAATCAAGTCACTGAAGTTGTGCTGCAAAACCATTGATCAGATTGGATGATCTACTCTTTGATTATCTTCTGAGAAAAATGAAGAAGCTCTTCAAGCAAGTGCCATAATCTCTCCCCCCCCCCCACCCACCGAAGTCTCCACTATAAATAGTTAACCATGGTTTTATTTACTTTAATTCTTTTACACATAGACCACTCCCCTGTGGAATCTTGATGAGACTGTGTAAAGCAGGAAGCAAGGCTATTAGCTGTGAGTTGTCTCAGGGCAGGCAGGGAGGGGTGGAAGGACCCTGACTCCAGAATCTTCCCTGCTTCTCCACCTATACCTCTGCTTTCCTGTACCCTCCTCTCTGTTGTTGTTTTGCCCCTTTTTGCTTGTCTGTTTTTCACGTGCATAGGATTCTTGCCCTTTACAATCCACTTTAGCTGGAAACCCACTTTATCTTTTTTAATGGTTACCTGACCCTGGGTTGGCTGATCTGAACCAACGTCCCTTTGTGTGGCTGGCGGTGGCAAAATGTGACATGTGTGAAGTCACTTTATAAATGGCAAGGTGATGTTCTAACAAGTTGGTTGTTATTATCTTCAGCATTGTTATCGCGTGTACAGATAGCTGTGTACAGATAGCTGTCTTTCCCTGAGGGCTCATTCTGAGCATTGTTCTCAGCTCCCCTGACCATCCTGCCGGCTCTTGCTCCCCTGGCTCCTACTGTGATGTCCACTCTGGATCTCATCTCCCTGTTGACCTCCTCTGTCTTTCCCTTCTTCTCATTATGATGTATCTGCTGCTGCTAAGTCACTTCAGTCGTGGCCGACTCTGTGTGACCCCATAGATGGCAGCCCACCAGGCTTCCCTGTCCCTGGGATTCTCCAGGCAAGAACCCTGGAGTGGGTTGCCATTTCCTTCTCCAATGCAGGAAACTGAAAACTGAAAGTGAAGTCACTCAGTTGTGTCCCATCCTCAGCGACCCCATGGACTGCAGCCTTCCAGGCGCCTCCGTCCATGGGATTTTCCAGGCAGAGTACTGGAGTGGGGTGCCACTCTCTTCATATGATGTATCTACTCCCTCACATATCCTCAGAGGCTTCTTAGAAAATGATTGATTTTGGTTTTCCAAACGCATTGACGCTAAAGTGTTAATGGCTAACAGATTTGATGTTAACACATCAGAGAAACTCAGGTTTTGGGTTGAGACTCCTTGAACTCCAATGTGTAGCCTGCCAGTGAAACTTTAGGCTGCAAGAGCAGTCACTGGAGGGGAGACGGAGCCTCTTCTTAGTGTTCCACGACTTGTGCGTATAGATGGGTCTTGGAAGGGTCACAGGAGTTTTGTGGTTATGGGAAGGAAACAAGCATAAGGACATGTTTTAAGGAAACGTTAGGAAAGAAATAGTATGCTGCTGCTACTGCTAAGTCACTTCAGTCGTGTCAGACTCTGTGTGACCTCATAGACGGCAGCCCACCAGTCTCTGCCGTCCCTGGGATTCTCCAGGCAAGAACACTGGAGTGGGTTGCCAGTTCCTCTCCAATGCATCAAAGTGAAAAGTGAAAGTGAAGTCAGTCGTGTCCAACTCTTCGCGACTCCATGGACTGCAGCCTACCAGGCTCCTCCCTCCATGGGATTCTCCAGGCAAGAGTACTGGAGTGGGGTGCTATTTCTCCAAAGAAATAGTATAGTGAGAAATAAAGTACAAAATATGAATATTCTCAATCACCCTTGGAGCGTCTATTCTGTTACCATTTCCCTACATCTGGCTCTGATAAAAAACAGGCAAATACAGGTTATGCAGACAGGGTGTCATTGAGCTAGGAGTGATTTGCATGCCAATCTTTTCAAATCCTGGAGGACCGATGGGAGTGTGATGGGTGTTTGGGAGGAGGGGAGGGGGTGGGGTGATGATGTTTGCTGGTAGCTCTGCTTTTGCCTGAATCCAAGGAGAGAGCCTCTGAATTTGGTCTCAACAGAGTGGCTTGGCCAGAGAGACTGTGCTTTCCGGTGGATGTACCTGGAGTAGGAGCTGAGTCTGAGCAGAGCCTACCTGGAGAAAATGCCCTCCTAGCCCATGTTGATATTCAAGGCCATCTTTTTCCTGGAGTCATTGGTTGCTGTGCTGCAGAATGGCTTCATAGTTACTGTGTTGAGTGGGGAGTGGGTGCGAAACCGGATGCTGCCCGCCGGTGACATGATTGTGGCCTGCCTGGCTGCCTCCTGGTTCTGTCTGCACGGGATGGCCCTCCTGAACAACATCATGGCCTCTTTTGGCTTTTGTTCCAAAATCAACTATTTCAGCATCCCCTGGGATTTCATCAACTGCCTCAGTTTCTGGCTGACTGCCTGGTTTGCTGTCTTCTACTGCGCGAAGATCTCCCTCTTCTCTTATCCCGTCTTCTTCTGGATAAAGTGGAGGATTTCTCGGTCGGTTCCCCAGCTGGTGCTGGGCTCCTTGATCTTATCTGGTCTGTCCGTCATCTCAGCTGCTGGGAATACAATTCTTGCCCAGATGACAGCTGCCCATATTTCCCATGGAAACGACACTCTGGCTGATAGAATACATGCTACCTATTTGCACTTTTTCTACCTCATATAATTATCATGTGGTTGGTTCCATTCCTCCTGTTCCTGGTGTCCACCCTCTTGCTCATGTTCTCACTGCTCCGGCACCTCTGGCAGATGCAGGACCACAGACCCAGCCCACGTGATCTCAGTACCTGGGCTCACACCATGGCCCTGAAGTCACTTGCCTTCTTCCTCATCTTCTACACCTTGTACTTCCTGTCCCTGGTTATCATTATGTACATCCCAGCCCTCTGGGAACACTGGCACTGGGCCTATAAGGTGGTGACCTACACTGGCATCTGTCTGCACTCCAGCATCTTGGTGCACAGCAGCCCCAAGCTGAGAAAGGCCCTGAAGAAGAGGCTTTGGCGAGCCCTGGACAAGGACCAGTTTGTCTCCAGTTATCAGTATCAATAGCTACTGTCACCGAACGAGCCCTGAGTGGCAAGAATGCACAAGGTTTGGGTGCTGTCTTTCACTCTTTTTCATTTCCCTCTTTCTTCCCCACTCTTTCTATGTCCCATTAATTCTTTTTCCATCCCTCTTTGTTTCTACCATCCCTTCCACTGCTCCTAGTTTCTTGTCTGGGTCCCGAATCACCTTGGACTAGGATGGTGGCCTCATTTCCACACAGGCCTCTCTCACTCTCTACACAAGGAACCCTAATAATATTCTCCAGTCCATACTGTCTTTACAGAGAACTGTGATGGTGGTCACTTGTTCTGTGGTCAACCTAAAGGGCTTTTTTGTTTTGTTGTTGTTTTGAATGCTGGCTTCCCTGGTGGCTCAGACAGTAAAGCGTCTACCTGCAATGCGGGAGACCTGGGTTCAATCCCTGGATCAGGAAGATCCCCTGGAGAAAGAAATGGCAACCCACTCTAGTACTCTTGCCTGGAAAATTCCACGGATGGAAGAGCCTGGTGGGCTGTAGTCCATGGGGTTGCAAAGAGTCAGACACTACTGAGCGATTTCACTTTCACTTGAATGGTGACATAGGTTGTCCCACACTCAAACTGCCCTCTGCATTCCTTCTCTGCTCTCAGAGCTCAGTGTCTCTACTGCAGCCTAGGAAGCTTCTTTCTGTCTCCCCACAGGCTCTTCCCCGCAGCCTGTGGCCCATCTTCAGTTCCTTCTTTCCTTTCTCTGTCATTCTTTGCCATTCTTTTCTTTTGTGCCCTGCTTAAGATCGGTCGCACTCAAGGAACTTTTTGAACCATTGAAGTCTGAGGATATATATGAGTTTTGTGCCACTATAGGTCCTGCCTGTGATTCTGTGTGTTTGCTCTATGTTGAATTAAAGCAAATTGTCTGATGTGGCAAAGCTTTTAGGTCTTGGCCAATAGAAGATAGAAGAGGAAAACAAAGGGAATTTGCTATAGTTCTTAATTTTGAGAATCTTACTCTTCCTGTCCACTCACCCAGGACGTTGGCCCTGGATATTGATGTCTAGGATGGTAGTCTATAAATTATGTTGTTTGCATATCAGAGTGTGTGCAAAATGATCCACTGGATGGAGAAAGGAAAATGTGACAACTTCAGTATATTTTTACTCTCATCTTTTTAATTGCAATTTTAATATGTATTTTATGATGTATTAATACATAACATATGAGCAGAGTATTACAAGCATATAAGTAAAATAAATAAATATGCATATGGTGGAATTCATGTTCATAGTTGTTTTCAACTGATGGAGTTTCCTATAAAAAAGTTTGAAGATCAAGGGACAAGAAAAGATTGGGAAAAGCACCCCACATGGTTAATAGATTTATATGTCCAAGCTAATCAAAACAGGAATAATAACAGAACAGAAATCATTGCATTTATGGTAAGTTGTCCAACAATCGTGGGAAACTGAGACCTCAAGACATTATAATACTTGCTAGGGGCTGAAATACGGCAAGAGGAGAGAGAGAGAGGAGCTAGCAGAGATGAGTTAAGAGGGTGAGAAGTTTTCACTTACAAGAAGATTAAGGCTTTAAAAGAGAAGATCCCTAAATTGCAGGAGAGAAGCTTAAGGAGTTTCCCAGAGAAAGGGTGAAGTCGAACACAGGAAACTGGGAAGCTGGGACTATCATCAAGAAATCTTTTCCTTTTTTTAAAAAGCAGCAACATGAGTGAGCTGGGAAAGCAATAGCAAATTGCAAGGACTGAACTTTGGAACTTAAGCCACAGAGGGCTGAGTGGAGGCAGCAAAGACAGAACCATCAGCGATGTCACCTGGAACACTGGCTTTCCCTTGGTCAGAGCTCCAGAACTTAAATATCTTGTGTGGGAAGGGGATGGTCGTGTGACTCCCATCTGAAGCATTTTCACAGTCTTTTGAGTTATGCCAGGTCCACTGGGCTCATCTCAGGACTTTTTAATTGGTTGATGTTCTCATCCTCCCTTTCCTAGGCTCTAACTCATAAGAGCCCATAAACAGTTGGTGGCTCCATCTTGACCAAAGACACAGGCTAATATCTCATCCTCACTTTCAAGACCTTCAGGGATCTCTTACCAGTCTATCTTTTCAGCCTGATATGCCACCATTCCCTTATGGAAATCCTCTGCTGTAGCCAAACTTATCCCTATGCTAGACATTCTCACACTTCCACCTCCTTTACTGATGTCATCGCTCTGTGCTTTCAACATACAAGGCACATCTTTGCTCTTCCACAGTAAAGGGGCTGTGGCTGCTACTGAATCCCTCTCAGAATTCTTGGGATGGAAATAGGATGACACATACATTTAGAACTGCAGCCTGGGTGTCTTCCTTTTTTGTCCTGAGAGACAGAACCGAGCTGTTTCCCACTCAGGGAATCTACTCAGGATTCCTACCTCTACCACCCTCATGATCATGCATATAAAGATTGCCTGTTAGAATTTCAGCATTCTCAGACTTGACTTCTACCGGATAAGAAAGTCTGAATATGAGAAAGCAAAGTGTAACAAACAGAAAGCACAAACAACAAAAGAATCACCATAATACACAACTGTATATTAAACTACAAATGATTATTCCCCTTTTGGATTAACTTAACCCTCACTTAGTGTGTATATATATATATATATATATATATATATATATATATATATATATATGCCTAGTAAATGTTTGTGGTTTATGATAAGCCTATGAAAACACTTTCAGGGCAGATACTTATTAATAGCTCATTGTTACAGCCTAGCACCTTTCACAGGGTCATTACAATATATTGGAGATGCTTACTAATTGTTGTTAGTTGAATTGAAGAATAACAGCTCATCTTTCTCAGTATATGAGCCATCAAAGATGTAGGAGGCAGATGGGAAAATATATGAGTTTTCCATATTGAGAGGTTTGTGGCTGGTCAGACTCCAGAGCTATAAGCTCAAAGTTTGCTTTATTGCTCCACGTTTCATTGGAAACAGCCGAATGCCACACAGATGAATGTGGGTGGCAAGGGAGAGAGCAGTTGGGAACTTTATCCCATGCAGTTTTGCATCTTCTCAGAAAGGCAGAGTGAATGAGTTACCTAAGTTCACCTCGGCTTTCCCCAGGAAGTCAGTGTTCACTGCAGCAAGGCTTCTGTGTTTGAAGAACAATTTCACCTGGACCTTTGTCCCAGGTGAACTGGGAACTGGAAAGAGATGCTAGTGATCTGCATTCTATTCTCTCTTGGTGGGGTTCTGAGCTTGGAACTGGTAGGATATGGTGCTGGTCAGGAGGTGAGTGTACTATCAAATACCCACTCTCTCTCCTGTTACTGGATCGTGAGCCTTCACCATTGCTGTGTTTGACCCAGAAGAATTTCTACTTGCCTTACTTCCTGTGACATATTAACCTGCTTACACTCACCTGAGTACGTAAGCACTCACCTGATTCTTTTTTTTTTTTTATTCTTTGGATGTCATTCCTATTGAAAATGTGGCTTTTGCTTACTCCACCTATCTCTAATTAAAGTAGATGTCCAATATTTGGTGGCTTGGACCTCTGTTGCATCCCTGATGCTTTCCTGAATTCTTCTAGGACTACTTGTCCCACCACAGGATGGAGGTCATTATAATAACAATGTCATCATTACCTTACTTATTTCTTATGAATGTGTAGAGATTTATAGTTTACATATACACATCCCTATATATGCATATAATATATTCACATTTATTTGTGACCCATATTTTACAGGTGAAGAAATAGGGGTTCAGAGAGATTAAATGACTAGTCCAAAGATCCATAGATGGTGACTGTTCAGTTCAGTTCAGTCGCTAAGTCATATCCCACTTTTTGCGACTCCATGGACTGCAGCATGCCAGGCTTCCCTGTCCATCAACAACTCCCAGAGCTTGCTCAAACCCTCTTCCATTGAGTTGGTGATGCCATCCAATCATCTTACCCTCTGTCGTCCCCTTCACCTCCTGCCTTCAGTCTTTCCCAGCATCAGGGTCTTTTCCAAGGAGTCAGTTCTTTGCATCAGGTGGCCAAAGTGTTGGAGTTTCAGCTTCAGCATTAGTCATTCCAATGAATATTCAGGACTGATTTCCTTTAGGATGGACTGGTTGGATCTCCTTGCAGTCCAAGGGATTCTCAAGAGTCTTCTCCAACACCATAGTTCAAAAGCATCAGTTCTTTGGTGCTCAGCTTTCTTTATGGTCCAACTCTCACATCAATACATGACTACTGGAAAAACCATAGCTTTGACTAGTCGGACCTTTGTTGGCAAAGTTACGTCTCTGCTTTTCTAAATGCTATCTAGGTTGGTCATAGCTTTTCCAAGGAGCAAGCGTCTTTTAATTTCTTGGCTGCAGTCACCATCTGCAGTGATTTTGGAGCCCAAGAAAATAAAATCTGTTACTGTTTCCATTGTTTCCCCATCTATTTGGCATGAAGTGATAGGACCAGATGCGATGATCTTAGTTTTCTGAATGTTGAGTTTTAAGACAGCTTTTTCACTCTCCTCTTTCATTTTCATCAAGAGGTTCTGTATGCGAGACAGCAAAAGAGACACAGATGTATAGAACACTCTTTTGGACTCTGGGGGAGAGGGTGGGATGATTTGGGAGAATGGCATTGAAACATGTATAATATCATATATGAAACAAATCACCAGTCCAGGTTCGATGCAGGATACAGGATGCTTGGGGCTGGTGCCCTAGGATGACCCAGAGGGATGGTACGGGGAGGGAGGTGGGAGGGGGGGTTCAGAATGGGGGACACGTGTACACCCGTGGCAGACTCATGTTGATGTATGGCAAAACCAATACAATATTGTAAGTAATTAGCCTCCAATTAAAATAAATAAATTTATATTAAAAAATAAAGTAAAATTTAAAAAGAGGTTCTTTAGTTCTTTTTTGCTTTCTGCCATAAGGGTGGTGTCATCTGCATATCTGAGGTTACAAGATTTCCAGCAATCTTGATTCCAGCTTGTGCCTCATCCAGCCCAGCATTTCTCATGATATACTCTGCATATAAATTAAATAAGCAGGGTGACAATATACAGGCTTGACGTACTCCCAATTTGGAACCAGTCTGTTGTTCCATGTCCGGTTCTAACTGTTGCTTCTTGACCTGCATACAGATTTCTCAGGAGACAGGTCAGTGTCTGGTATGCTTATATCTTTAAGAATTTCCCACAGTTTGTTGTGATCCACACAGTCAAAGGCTTTGGCATAGTCAATAAAGCAGAAGTAGGTGTTTTTCTGGAACTCTCTTGCTTTTTTGATGATCCAGTGGATGTTGGCAATTTGATCTCTGGTTCCTCTGCTTTTTCTAAATCCAGCTTGAACATCTGGAAATTCACGGTTCATGTACTGTTGAGGCCTGGCTTGGAGAATTTTGAGCATTACTTTGCTAGCATGTGAGATGAGTGCAATTGTGGGGTAGTTTGCACATTCTTTGGCATTGCCTTTCTTTGGGACTGGAATGAAAGCTGACCTTTTCCAGTCCTGTGGCCACTACTGAGTTTTCCAAATTTGGTGGCATATTGAGTTCAGCGCTTTCACAGCATCATCTTTTAGGATTTGAAATAGCTCAACTGGAATTCCATCATCTCCACTAGTTTTGTTTGTAGTGATGCCTCCTAAGGCCTACTTGACTTCACATTCCAGGATGTCTGGCTCTAGGTGAGTGATCACCCCATTGTGATTATCTGGGTCATGAAGATATTTTTTTATAGTTCTTCTGTGTATTCTTGCCACCTCTTCTTAATATCTTCTGCATCTCTTTAGGTCTATACCATTTCTATCCTTTATTGTGCCCATATTTGCATGAAATGTTCCCTTGGTATCTCTAATTTTCTTGAAGAGATCTCTAGTCTTTCCCATTATATTGTTTTCCTCTATTTCTTTGCATTGATCACTGAGGAAGGCTTTCTTATGTCTTCTTGCTACTCTTTGGAATTCTGCATTCAGATGGGTATATCTTTACTTTTCTCCTTTGCCTTTAGCTTCTCTTCTTTTCACAGCTATTTGTAAGGCCTCCTCAGACAGCCATTTTGCCTTCTTGCATTTCTTTTTTTTGAGGATGGTCTTGATCACTGTCTCCTGTACAATGTCACGAACCTCTGTCCATAGTTCTTCAGGCACTCTATCTATCAGATCTAATCCCTTAAATCTATTTCTCACTTCTACTGTATAATCGTAAGGGATTTGATTTAGGTCGTACCTGAATGGTCTAGTGATTTCCCCTACTTTTTTCAATTTAAGTCTGAATTTGGCAATAAGGAGTTCATGATCTGAGCCACAGTTAGCTCCTGGTCTCATTTTTGCTGACTGTA
Organism: Bubalus kerabau; assembly: GCF_029407905.1. Lineage (NCBI taxonomy): Eukaryota > Metazoa > Chordata > Mammalia > Artiodactyla > Bovidae > Bubalus > Bubalus kerabau. Next base: position 110,309,764 of record NC_073631.1, read on the forward strand.
TAGAGCTTCTTGATCTTTGGCTGCAAAGAATATAATCAATCTGATTTCAGTATTACCGTCTGGTGATGTCCATGTGTAGAGTCTTTTCTTGTGTTGTTGGAAGAAGGTGTTTGCTATGACCAGTGCATTCTCTTGGCAAAACTCTGTTAGCCTTTGCCTGCTTCATTTTGTACTCCAAGGCCAAATTTGCCTGTTACTCCAGGTATCTATTGGCTTCCTACTTTTGCATTCTAGTCCTCTGTGATGAAAAGGACATCTTTTTTGGGTATTAATTCTAGAAGGTCTTGTAGATTTTCATAGAACTGTTCAACTTCAGCTTCTTCAGCATTACTGGTTGGGGCATAGACTTGGATTACTGTGATATTGAGTGGTTTGCCTTGGAAATGAACAGAGCTCATTCTCTCATTTTTGAGATTGCACCCAAGTACTGCATTTTGGACTCTTGTTGACTCTAATGGCTACTCCATCTCTTGTAGGGGATTCTTGCCCACAGTAGTAGATATAATGGTCATCTGAATTTAATTCTCCCATTCAAGTCCATTTTAGTTCACTGATTCCTAAAATGTTGATGTTCACTCTTGCCATCCCCTGTTTGACCACTTTCAATTTGCCTTGATTCATGGACCTAACATTCCATGTTCCTATGCAATATTGCTCTTTATAACATCGGACTTTACTTCCATCACCAGTCACATCCACATCTGGGTGCTGTTTTTGCTTTGGCTCTGTCTCTTCATTCTTCTTGGAGTTATTTCTCCACTTTTCTGCAGTGGCACGGTGGCCTGTCGCAGGGGCAGGGCTCTGGGTGAAGCAGACCTGAGACACATAGCCTGTGGCATAAGCCTCTTGGAGGAGGTCACCATTAACCTCACCATAGAGCCACTGAGCAGACGACTCACAAACTGCAGAACAATTACACCAAATAGTGACTGTGACAAGACTCCAAACTTGGTCTTCTGACTTCATCTGGGGAGGAAGAAGATAGGAGTACAAGATGTCCTGCTAACTATGCAAGGATTTCTGGTCATGGAATCAGCTTGGGTCTTGGTCTTTCCTCCATTTAACTGTGACTTTAGGAGAGAGTTTTAATCTATAACTTGAGGCTTCATTTATTTCATCATTAAATTATTTAAGTCTTCTTTTACTCTGAAAACTGAGATTCTAGTCTTAGAATCTAGTCTTATCCTGTGCATTACAAAAGATGATGCTTTTCACATCTTACAGATGAAGAAACTGAGGCACAGAGCAACCTACTGACATAGCCAGTAACTCACAGTGATGGCTGTCTCTAGGACTAACACCTGCCTTGATCCTAGCCCAGGGTTCTTCTTGCCATAGCACATTGGTGTTATAGCTGTCATAGAGGGTTTCCTACATGAAATGCCCTTTGAAAATGAAAGTCAAGTCTCTCAGTCATGTCTGATTCTTTGCGACCCTATTGACTGTAGCCCGCCAGGCTCCTCCGTTCATGGGATTTTCCAGGCAAGAATACTGGAGTGGACTGCCATTTCCTTCTCCAGGGGATCTTCCCAACTCAGGGATTGAACTCGGGTCTCCCACTTTGCAGTCAGACTCTACCATCTGAGCCACCAGGAAATCCCTAAAGTGAAAGTTGTTCAGTCATGTCCAACTCTTTGCGACTCCATGGACTATACAGTCCATGGAATTCTCCAGGCCAGAATGCTGAAGTGGGTTACCTTTCCCTTCTCCAGGGGATCTTCCCAACCCAGGGATTGAACCCAGGTCTCCTGCATTGCAAGAGAATTCTTTACCAGCTGAGCCACAGGGAAGCCCAGAAATGCCCTTTAAAGGTCACTAATAAAATATGGTTAAAAAATTCACTTGCATGTGCATTGTGTGCTCAGTCATGTCCGACTCTTTGTGAGCCCATGGACTGTAACCCGCGGGTCTCCTCTGTCCATGAAATTTTTCAAGCAAGAACACTGGAATGGGTTGCCATTTTCTACCCCAGGGGATGTTCCTGGCCCAGGGATTGAACATGCATCTCTTGCATCTCCTGCATTGGCAGGCAGAGTCTTTACCACTAGCAGCACCTAGGAAATCCTTTATTATGTATAATTATCTCCTGTGTTCTATTTGATAATAATGGTCCCCACAAGTAATAGGATTTGAGTTAGCCTAAGTAGAAGTGTTGCTCAGTTTTATGCCTGTCAAAGGAGTTTTCTAAAGTCACCTGCTTCATAGGGTCATTGTGAGAACTAAGGACAACAAAGATCACTTAGAACAGTGCCCAGAACACACCAACCAACCACAGATGTGAGCTCCGACTGTCAGATGGGGGTGTGCTCACCAGATTTCCTCATGGAGCGCCCAGCAGGTGTGTGGTCATGTCTTAGGTGTCAGCTTAGAGAGGTGTAAGTTCCCACTTGAGGGATGCTAAATGCAAGGACCTGATATAGTATCCATGCCAGTGTTTACACGGGCAGAAAGCAGGCAGAGGAAGGACAGGCAAATTCATGGACAGGCAGGGAGACTTCTGAAACTGAGCCTTAATGATATTTGCATCTATTCTGAGAAGAAAATACCTCTTCACCCTCCTCAGATAGCCCACGTCCTCGACTTTATCCTTTGTACTGGGGCAGCTGGAGGGGCCAATATTATCCAGGACCTTCCAGAACCGCCCTACAGGAAGAGACCTTGAAGTCTGCAGGAGAGATGAGTGGAGGGGACATGGTTCCTGGACCTCAGTTGGTTGATAAGACAGCCCTCATCTGCATTATTATTTTATTCCTTTTGTTCCTGGTGGCATTGGTAGGTAATGGCTTAATCATCGCGGCACTGGGCAGCGAGTGGCAGCTGCGGAGAATGTTGTCGCCCTGCGATAAGTTATTGGTCAGCCTGGGGGCCTCTCGCTTCTGTCTGCAATGGGTGGTGATTAGTAAGAACATTTACATTTTCCTGAATCCCACGGCCTTTCCATACAACCCCGTGTTCCAGCTCCTGGCCGTTCAGTGGGACTTCTGGAACTCTGCAACACTGTGGTTCTCCACCTGGCTCAGTGTCTTCTACTGTGTGAAAATTGCCACCTTCACCCACCCCATCTTCCTCTGGCTAAAGCGGAATGTATCTGGGTTGGTTCCTTGGATGCTACTCAGCTCTCTGGGGTTCTCTACCTTTACCACCGTTCTATTTTTCATAAGCAACCAGAAAATATATCAGAACTATTTAAAGAAGGGTCTGCAACCTTGGAATGTCACTAGGAATGCTGTGAGAACATATGAGAGGTTCTGCCTCTTCCCTTTGAAAATTGTTACCTGGACCGTCCCTACTGTTATCTTTATTGTGGGCACGGTTTTGCTCATTACATCTCTGGGAAGACACACCAAGAAGGTCTTCTTCTCCATCTCAGGCTTTCACAGTTCCAGTGTCCAGGCACACATCAAGGCTCTCTTGGCTTTTATCTCCTTTGCTATCTTCTTCACTTCCTCTTTTCTGTCACTGGTTCTCACTGCCTCAGGTATGTTTCCTTTTGGGGAATTCCGGTTCTGGATATGGCAGACTGTGATTTATCTGGGTACAGCAATCCACCCCATTATTCTTCTCTTGAGTAACCACAGGCTGAGAGCTGTGCTAGGGAGGGGCTGCTCCTCAGCACATGGGGCATCTTGAATTGCAATTGATGAAAAGCCTCAGATTCTACTGCAGGAGGCCTTCTTGGATGGAATGGGATGTTGCTTCTTTAAATTTCTTTGCCACGTTTAATCACATTTAATTCTCTTTCCTTCTTTGCTGTGTTTCATTATTAGAAGAATAACTTCAGTGAAATAGGATTAAAGATGAAATAGAAGGTACTGAAGTAGTGGCCCAGCACCACTGACTTGTATCAATACTAGCAAGGCTGTAGCTGATATAGTTAATGTTCCCTGTGTGACCTGATGTGGCCAAAGAAGCAGGAAACTTTTATTTCCCTGTGACTAAACTCTTGGTGTTTAAAATTATCCTCCTGGAAACTGAATGCAAGGATCCTGACACATGATTCATTTTTTATCTGTTAAATCAGACTGGAGAAGATTTTTGGAACGTCAATTTTCCTCTGACTTCATCCTGTAAAACCGTGTTTCCTTTCTCAGCCTTAACTGATTTCCAGCCATCTACTGCAATGAAATCCTCTTTCCCTTCATGCGAGAGTTCCTGGTGTCTGAACTCCCTTTACAGAGCATGGTGTAATTTGTGCATGTGTGCAGCTGTGTGTGTTACCTGGGATTTGTATATTTGCAGATTACCTTTTGAGGACTCCTGAATGCTGGGAGTTTACGATTTATATATTGCTTATGTTCTCTATTATAGTCCAACTGGTTAGACTGATCTATAAATGATAAGGCTCATGAGCCAGATGTGACTTCTTTTCTGTTGCTCTTAGTGAAGTGAAGAAGTGAAGTCACTCAGTCGTGTCCGACTCTTTGTGACCCCATGGACTGTAGCCTACCACGATCCTCCATCCATGGGGTTTTCCAGGCAAGAGTACTGGAGTGGGTTGCCATTGCCTTCTCCAGAGAATCTTCCCAGCCCAGGGATCGAACCTGCGTCTCCCACATTGTAGGCAGATGCTTTACCATCTCTTGGGATCTACTAAAACTTTTGACATGGAGAGATTCATCTGTATCTGATACAGATTTAAGAAACTCCTGACTTGGTTTGGTGAAGCATGTAGACTGCTTTTCTGCTTTCCACAGGTCTTCTCAAACTCTCCTTAAGATCAGTGATCTTTTGAACCATTCAAACTGAGATCCCTCAGTGTCCCTCTGTTTGCTTTAAAATCTCTCAGCCTCATTTCCTGTTTTTCCTCCCTTTCCTGTCTGTATGAGAAGACAGGTCCCTGTTTTCACTTTTCAAGGCTAATGTTCACACTCTTGTAGCCTCTTTTCCATCTCCTGCTCAATCAAGAATTCCCACTCTACCCATCTTCAACCTTTTCCTCTTTATTGTTCTTCCCTTCTTCATTAAATGTGCCCCTTACTTTCATCCCTAAAAAAATAAAGTAAATCCCCTCCATGCTCTTATTGCCTCAAGTGATCAACCTGCTTGTTAGTCACTTGCTAAGAGTCCCCTCCCCCTGCTCCTCCCCACCCTCCTCCACAGACACACTCTCCTGATGCTCTTTCTGTTGAAATGTGTTTCTAAAGGACACCCATGAGCTCCTGATCCCTAAGTGTGATATCCTCAGCCCCCATTTTCCTATGTTTCTATAAAATTTGCCCCTCTTAATAAAAAATGATTTCTTCAAAAAATCTGATTAAAATATTTTACAAAAAGTAATACCAGATTTTGGAAGAAGGTTTTAAAACAGGAAAATCAACGTCACCCATAATTGTTTCCCCACACATCTTCCTAAAACTCTTTTTCCTCTTGGCCTTTGAGATGCTACACGAGGTTTTGTTCCCTGCTCTGTGGCTCCTTTTATGTCTTCTTCACTATCTGCTATTTGTCTGACTTGGTTTTCTCCTTAGCCAGCTCTCTTCCTTCCTGGACATGAATCTTCCCCCTTTTCCTTTATGTTCACATCTATTTACATATCAATAGCTTCAATTGTGACCTTTGTGTGAATAATCACCAAAGTCTTGACTGTCTCCAAAACTCTAAGCCTCTGTTTTCTTCTGCTTGCTGAGCATTTCTATGTGATAGTACATGAGCACCTCAGATTTAGCAGGTTTGAAACAGCTGTCCCTTTTTTTCCTCCTCCTCTTTCTTTCCCTCCACCACCCAGTTGAATCTATTTTTTCTATTACTGATATCCAATAAGTCAGACTTACCAACTCTGAGTTAGTTTTCACTCCTCACTGTCCACAGAACCCTTCCATCTAATCGGCAATTTGTCTACAATTGGTAACTCTACAACTGTCTGTATTATCTGCTCTTGTCTTCCTGTTCTAGAAGATCCTTTCTTAAACTGTCCTCTTCTCCCACTTGGACTGCTTATATTTATTTTTCACCATTTACTTTATTACAGTGACTCCCCACCCACCACCAAGGCAAAAGTATCGTTACCAGATTAATCTCTTGACCATTTGACCCATAGCCTTTTGACAGCTCAGTGCCTATCAGTTGAAACACAGGTTCATAAACTGGCATGCACCACAACGTGGCAACAGTTTTATCTTTGACATGAAGAGGTTCATCTGGATTTGATACTTAAGATTTCAGAAAACTCCCGGCTTTCATTCTAGGAGACGCAACCCTGTTTTGCAGCAAAATTTGTGTTATCATTATTCTGAACATGCCTGGAGTTTCCTCCATGATGTACGAAGTGTGGTCTCTTATCCCACATCTACCTGTCAAAATTCTATTTATTTTTTTCCCCTGTTTAATTTTTGAAGGTTAATTCAAATGGCTTCTCTTCTGGGAAGCTTTTCTGGATGTGCCCCCACCTCAAATTTTGATCTCTTTCACCTTGGAGGACACATAAATGAGGTGTTGCTCAGTTGTGACATGAATTCTGCCTTGTAGTGGTATGATCTGTATATTCATTTTATCCTTGTGTGTGTGTGTAGTTCCTCAGTTGTTTCTGACTCTATGTGATCCTTTGGACTGTAGCCCACCAGGCTCCTTCGTCCATGGGATTCTCGGGGCAAGAATCCTGGAGTGTGTTGCCTTGCCCTCCTCCAGGGAATCATCCTGACCCAGGAATTGAACCCACAATTCCTGTGTCTCCTGAATTGCAGGTGGATTCTTTACCCTCTGAGTCACCGAGGAAGCCCATTTTATTCTCAGATTTTAAAGTTCTTAGAGGTGTGGGCTGCCTCATTCTCTTCCTTGTGTCCCTGGAAGACTTACAAGTTCTTGCTGCATTGAATGGAATGGTTCTGTTGCACCTGGAATCCTGCTGTAAACACATGCATTTTTTGTCTGCATATATATAATCTGGGCTACTTACTACCACCAATTATATTTTTATGGTTATATTTGAGCTGTATGTGCTTCACTGTCTGGCTAGCTTGTTTTTGGAAATCAAACATATATCCTGTTTCTCTTGAGTTATACACAATGTAGGAATAATAAATGGGTGAGAGAGTAACATTTGCCTGATTTTTTTTTTTTCTGATGCCTTTCCCTTCTTTCTTCTGTGTTTACAGGTTGCTAGGCAACTGTGAAACTCCTCCCTCTGGAAATTTGCATGGAGTGCCATTTCTCCACTTTGTTACTGACCCAGGGGCCCTTTCCTAGCACGCTGTATCAGTTACTCTTTGTCCTTTCCACTGTTTGCATTGTTAGCCTAGGAGGATTAAGCATCTACCCCAATCGGAATGATTTCCCCACAGGAGAAGAATGATCTTCCTTATAGGAGGAAGTTCTCTTGGAACTTTTTAAAAAAACTTTTTATTTTATATTGGAGTATAGCTGATTAGCCATTAACTGACCATGAGGTTGCAAGATTCAGACACAACTTAGCAACTAAACCACCACCAGAGCTGAGTAACGATGTTGAGGTAGCTTCAGGGGCACAGCAAAGGGACACAGCCTTACATATACATGTATCCATTCTCCCCCAAACACCTCTCCCATCCAGGCTGCCATGTAAGGTAGAGCAGAGTTCCATGTACTATACAATAGGTCCTTGTTGGTTATCCATTTTAAATATAGCCATGTGTATATGTCCATCCCAAACTCCCTAGCTATCCCTTGAACACACAGGGAAATATAAGAGAGATAGTGTTTGTTGTATTTTTAAAATGCCTAGTAATATTATTGTCATTAATTTTTTACCTACAGTCTAATTTCATTATGCTTTATGATGGTATTAATGGCATTTATGAATGCTTATTTTGTATGAGTGATGGGGCCAGAAAATTTATTCACTTATATGCTTTATACATTGAATTCCTAAAACAACACTGCAAAGTAGAAACTGAGGCTTAGAGGAGTTTACTGAGGTCTCATGGCCACTGTGTAATAGAATTGGGGTGTGTGTGTGTTAGTCACTCAGTTGTGTCCAACTCTTTGTGACCTCATGGACTGTACCTACCAGGCTCCTCTGTCCATGGAATTCCCCAGGCAAAAATACTGGAGTGGATAGCCATTCCCTTCTCCAGGAGATCTCTCCAACCCGGGAATTGAACCTGGATCTCCTGCATTGCAGGCAGATTCTTTACTGTCTGAGCCACCTGGGAAGCCAAGAATTGGGATACTTTAGAAGGCAATGGCACCCTAATCCAGTACTCTTGCCTGGAAAAATCCCATGGATGGAGGAGCCTGGTAGGCTGCAGTCCATGAGGTTGCTAAGAGTCAGACACGACTGAGCGACTTCACTTTCACTTTTCACTTTCATGCATTGGAGAAGGAAATGGCAACCCACTCCAGTGTTCTTGCCTGGAGAATCCCAGGGACGGGGGAGCCTGGTGGGCGGCCGTCTCTGGGGTCGCACAGAGTCGGACACGACTGAAGCGACTTAGCAGCAGCAGCAGCACTGCTATAATACGTAAACCAGTGTGATATTGGTGTAGGGATAGGTAAGTACATCAGCAAACAATCCAGATAATAGTTACATGAAAAGTTGTATTTAATAAGTAAAGCATTTCAAATCAGTGAGGGAAAAGATAGTCATTCAATAGTGTGGCAGCAAATATAGAGTAAACATTTTATTCTAGATTCCAGACAGATCTTTAATGTAAATGTTATTTAATTTTTTTAAAGCTCCCCATTTTGGATAATTTAATTTTCCAATATTTTTACTCCATAAACATTGTCTTTATATTTTACAGAAATGTTGACTGTTTTCTCCCTACCTTTTTAGGTGTCATTGTAGACTATATATGTATTATCCCTCAGCTCCCACAATTCAAAATCCCTGTTTTCATAGGCTGTCTTAAGCCAGACTCAAAATACCAACTCAGAATGGAAATTGTAAATTTGACTACAGAAAAATTTATGACCTTTTAATAAAATTTTTTATAAATGTAGGGATCACTGAAATCCTTTTCAGTTTTAAGGGAAAAGTAGTAAAAAGATAAAAGCTAATATCTCTAGTGTATAAAGAGCGTCTACCAATCAGTAAGCAAACCACAGACAAATTGATAGAATATTGATTAAATGACAAAAATAGATAAAGATTGCCAAGTAAACATGTGAAGTTTATCATCACTATTGACCAAGCTAAACAATAAGACTTCTGCTATGAACATAGTTGCATAAGCCAATGTTTTCCCCGCTCCTTTCCCTGGAAAGCACATAAAAGCAACAAGAAAGTTGAAAAAGATTCTGAAAACTACATTTTAAATAAAGCTGAGACAGATAATCCAGAAATTTCAAATTATGCAATATCACAGATGAGATCAGGTAGAGTCAAGAAAGAAGACGAAAAGAAGTATGAAGAGGCATGAGAGGGCCCAGCGGGGACAGAGAAAATATTCCAGCAAAAACACACTCTTCAGAAAAGAGACAACTGGAAAAGCAAAAGCCCTTTAGTATGCATGTGATAGCTATCTATTGATGCATAACAAATTGCCCCAACAGTTACTGGCTTAAAACAACCTTACTCCAAACTCATAGCTCCTGTAGATAAGAAATCCAGGTCTATCATAACACCGTTGAGAATCTCAACTGTATTTTCTGGCTCTGTGTCTCTCACAGGCCACAGTCATCTCCAGGTTCAACTGGGAAGGAGCCACTTTCCAACTCACTCACAGAGCTATTGGCAGGAGTCAGTTACTCATGAGTTGTCGGACTGAGCCATAAGGTCCTCACGAGCTGTTGGCTGGAGGCCTCTTTAAGTTCCTGGCCACGAAACCCTGTACTTAGACCAGAGTGAGCAAATGGGAAGGCAGAAGGTGTCGGCAAGAGAGAGAGTGCCAGCAAGACGAAAGTCATAGACTTTGTAACATAATTCATTATTTTTCTCATTATTGTTCAGAGGTAATAACCAACAGATTTGGTCAAAAAAAGTATGAGGAATGAGAAAATTATATAAAATTATATTTATAAAGGTAAGCACTAGAATAAAAAAGCCATACTTTTCTTAGAATTAATAGAGCCACAAACAAAACTGAAGAAACATACAATAAATATAAATACAATACAGATCTTAAAAAAAAAACACCCTTTCAAAAACAGAACATAAAACATAAAACAATGTGCTAGAACTAAGACTAAACATATTGGATATATAATTAAATAAAAATAGTCTTTACACCTAAAAACACTGGTCTTTGGATTATTTAAAAAGCAAAGTACAACTTTGTGATATTTTTAAGATCCATACAAAGAGAAAGTTTGAAAATAAAAGAATGAAAAATAATATGTCAAGTAAATGCCAACAAAAGAAATTTATACCTAAATAATTGATGAGATAACAAAAGTTTTTAATGTTAAGAGGTAAAATGCAAAATTAAGATAGAAATAGTATAAACATCTATATGACAAAAAACATAGCAGTCTTATTTATGGGGCTTTCCTCATGGCTCAGACTGTAAAGAATCTGCTTGTAATATGGAGACCTGGGTTTGATCCCTGGGTCAGGAAGATTCCCCTGGAGAAGGGAATGGCTACTCCTTCTAGTATTCTTGCCTGGATAATTCCATGGACAGAGGAACCTGGTGGGCTACAGTCATAATTACAAGAAATATAAGCAGAATTACTAAAAGACTTATTCTTTGTCAAATAGAGAAAAAATTAAATATAACCAAATGTTAGCTTTTACTGATAAATGTCAAACTGTACGCATTCAGAAAACACAACTTCTTTGTAAATACCAGTGGAATAATCATGAAAACGAATCTAACAAAAATTGCATAAAGTAATTACAACATGATCTCACTTAAGCAAACAAGATCCTAGAAAAATAATTAGAAAGCAATGTCTAACAGCACATTAAATCATTATCAAATAGAATTTAATCGGCAATTCCCTGGCTGTCCAGTGGCTGGGACTTGGCACGTGCACTGCCAAGGGCACAGGTTCAATCCTGGGTCAGTGACTAAGATCCAGCAAGCTGCTTGGTGTGGCCAAAAACAAAGCAAAGCACGTAGAGTTTAACCTGAGAACTTTAAGATGATTCCTTATTAGGAAATTCATTACTATAAGCTATCTCATTAACAAAGCTAAAGGAAAATTCATATAATCAACTCCCAAAATGCTAAAAGACAGATGTATATATGAATACATATATTCAATAACATGACACATATATCTATCTCAACCCAAACCTGCAGCATATTTGACATTCATACAAAATTCGAAATATTAAAAGAATGAATATTGTCACCACTATTTTCGTTTTAACATTATAATATCAAATATAATTAAGAGAAATTAGTTATAGACACTGAAAATAGGAGGTAAAAATATATGTCTGCATAGTTCAAAAATCCAAACATAAATCCAAAAATAAAAGCTACTATAGAACAATAAGAATTTTGTAAAATTGTTGTTGCTTTTCAGTTGCTCAGTCATTTCCAACTCTTTGTGAGCCCATGGACTGCAACACGCCAGGCTTCCCTGTCCATCACTATCTCCAGAAGTTTGCTTAAACTCATGTCCATTGAGTCAGTGATGCCATCCAACCATCTCATCCTCTGTTGTCCCCTTCTCCTCCTGCCTTCAATTTTTCCCAGCATCAGGGTCTTTTTAAATGAGTCAGCTCTTCACATCAGGTGGTCAAAGAATCAGTTCAGTTCAGTTCAGTCGCTCAGTCATGTCCAGCTCTTCTCGACCCCATGAATCTCAGCACGCCAGGCCTCCCTGTCCATCACCAACTCCCGGAGTTCACTCAGACTCACGTCCATCAAGTCACTGATGCCATCCAGCCATCTCATCCTCTGTCGTCCCCTTCTCCTCCTGCCCCCAAACCCTCCCAGCATCAGAGTCTTTTCCAATGAGTCAACTCTTCGCATGAGGTGGCCAAAGGACTGGAGTTTCAGCTTCAGCATTATTCCTTCCAAAGAAATCCCAGGGCTGATCTCCTTCAGAATGGACTGGTTGGATCTCCTTGCAGTCCAAGGGACTCTCAAGAGTTTTCTCCAACACCACAGTTCAAAAGCATCAATTCTTTGGCACTCAGCCTTCTTCACAGTCCAACTCTCACATCCATACATGACCACAGGAAAAACCATAGCCTTGACTAGACGGAGCTTTGTTGGCCAAGTAATGTCTCTGCTTTTGAATATGCTGTCTAGGTTGGTCATAACTTCCCTTCCAAGGAGTAAGTGTCTTTTAATTTCATGGCTGCAGTCACAATAGTGGGGTATAAAATAAATGCATGGAAATAAAAAATTTCTCAGTTCAGTTCAGTCACTCAGTCGTGTCCGACTCTTTGCGACCCCATGAATCGCAGCATGCCAGGCCTCCCTGTCCATCACCAACTCCCAGAGTTCACTTAAACTTACGTCCATCCAGTCGGTGATGCCATCCAGCCTAAATTTCTAATACATACAAATAACAAAACTCAGAAAATAGAAAGAAAGGTTCTATTTGCAATAACAACAAAAGTAAAATACTTAGAACTAAATTTTACAAGAAATAGGTAAGACATATATGAAGAAAACTTCAAATTACTCAAGAGGACATGGAAAAAAATATGAATCAATGGAATACAATACCATGCACTTGGATGAGAAGAATCAGCTCTGTAAAGATGTCAGCTACTCTAAAGTTAATTTCTTAAATATAAGAACTATAAAATCAAAATTTACCCCCTCTTTCTAAACCTATAAAAAGAAGGTGCTAACATTCTAAGGTTAATATGGAAGTTGGAAGAACCCTCCCCACCAAAAAACAGGTAGATAAGGTCTATCATACATTAAAAAGCATGATTTAATTTGCCATATGAACCTCAAAGTTTAAAAAAGGTGTGTGACTCTACAATAGTCGAATAGATAGTCCAGAAAGCAAACATTTATAATATGGGAATTTAGTATAAATTCAGTAAATAAAAATTATATTTCAGATCAGGAATAAATGGATTATTCAATAATTGATACTGAGATAACAGGATGGCCATCTGAAAAAAAATTAAGGTGCTGCCATATAGTGAGATAAAGTCCAAGTGAATCAAATATTTTAATGTTAAAGACAATAAAGTTACTGGAAAAAAGTGAGAGGATGAAGATTCTTTTAAAACCTCAGGGTGTGGAAAATCTTTTAAACTCTTAAAAGATTGATTAATGAAAATTAAATTCTGCATGGTAAAAATTCATGAGATTTGCAAAAAAAAAACAAAACAAAACCAATCTTTGAAAATATATGCATTCATAGCCAAAATTTGGTTCTTTAATATATAAAGAGCTCTTAAAAATGATAGGAAAAAGATCAACAACCCCAAAGCAGGACTTCCCTGATAGCTGAATCGTTAAGATTTTGCCTTGCAATGCTGGAGCCATGGGTTCAATCCCTAGTCAGAGAATGATCCCACATGTCTTGAGCTCATGTGCCACAAGGAAAGATCCTGCACAAGGCAACCAGGATCCCATGTGCCACAGCTATGACCCAAGGCAATCGAATAAATAATAAATATTTAAAAAAAAAGAAAAGGAGAAGAGTCAGGTGATAATGAATACATAATTCACAGAGAAGGAAATACAAATGGTTCTTAAGAACAAGAAAGGTAGTTAAGCGAATTTATAACAAGAGACACACAAGTTAAAACTATATTGAGATACCATTTTTAACTATCCATTTGGTAAAACTCCTAAACTTTGGAAGTACTTTTTGTCAAGTTATTGGAGGAATATGTTTTCTGCACATTGCTGATGGAAGTATAAATTAGTAAATCTCTATGGAGGGCAATTTGGCAATATCTGTCAAATTTACTGGGCTTCTCTGGTGGCTCAGTGGTAAAGAATCTGCCTGCAAATGCAGGATACATAAGTTCAACCCCTGGGTAAGGAAGATCTCTGGAGAAGGAAATGGCAACCCATTCCAGTATTCTTGCCTGGGAAATCTCATGGACAGAGAAGCCTGGTGGGTTACAGTCCATACAGTCAGACATGACCTAGAGACTAAACAAGAACAACCAAATTTACATATGTGTGCACCCTTTGATTTGCAATCCCCCCTTAGGATTTTGTTGTATATTACCTTCTCATGGATCACAATTAACGTCTTACCCTCTCGAGTATGGTTATAGTTCTAGAAGTAATGAGGGGAGAGAGAGTGTGTTACTAGTAGGCTCAGTAATACCTTTCAAGGAACTACCGCAGAGGCATCTATGACAGGCTCTGCGGGGATGGGGTGACTAGCTTACTCAGATAAGCGAGGATGAGTTGCCTCTATTGATAAAGAAGATTTGACAGAATTTAGGGATTCAAGTATCTAGCAAACTACACTCCAGATCTTCCTATAGTATCAGACAAAGATGACACCTGATGTAAAGAGCCGACTCACTGGAAAAGACCCTGAAATTGGGAAAAATTGAGAGCAAGAAGGGAGAAGTGGGTGACAGAGGATGAGATGGTTGGATGGGATCACTGACTCAGTGGACATGAGTTTGAGCAAGCTCCAGGAGATAGTGAAGAACAGGGGAGCCTGGCATGCTGGAGTCCATGGGGTCGCAAAGAGGTGGACTTGACTTAGCGACCAAACAACAAAGAGGATTTTAACCTTCAAACTCCCTGTTGTTGTTGTTTTGGTCTAGCTTCTTCCCCTTGCCCTACCTTGTATCTCTTAATTTTCTATAGAAAATTAAAAAATTTAGATTTCTATAAAAATCACTTGCACAGGGACCTGCATTATAGGCTCTGATTCTGGAGAGCTTGATCTAAGTGGTTTGATCTTCAGATTGTATCTCTCTGATCTACATTTGTATATCAAACTTATCATGTGCAAAACTGAACTCTGGTATCTCACTCTTCGAGGTTTGGTTACTATTTTTCATGTTTCCGGATGCGGCCATTCATCTAGCTGCTCTGGATAAAACTTTCTACATTTCAGTCATGCAGCAGTTCTAATGCTAAGCCATTTAACCTAGAGGTAAACCATTTTTAGATAAACTGCCTTTGGGTTGGGTTCATATGCAATAAGCAGCTCCTTCACTGCAATCTGTTGAAAGCCAACCCTTGACAAAAGGGTTTGAAAAAACTAGAGTTAGAGTTCCTAATTCAACTTTCCAAATGAACTTGTACCGTTTACCACCACCTTCATTGCTACCACTCAGTGCAAGCCCCTATTATCTCTTGCTTGCTTCATTGCAATGGCCTTCTAATGGGTCTTGCAGCTTTTACTCTTGCTTGCCTTTGGTCTATTTTCAACATAGCAGCCAACAAGATCCTTTAAAAATATGTCACATCTCTTTCATGATTCTCCACTTGCTTTTCAACCTGGAGCAAAAGCCTAAGTTTTCGTGATGAACTAACATGCCCTTTATGATTTTGTCCTCCACCTCATACCTTTTAAGTCATATCCTGCTATTCTGCCCTCCTCTCACTCTGCTCTAGCCACTTTGTCTTCCTTTGATGTTTCTTGACTATGCCTGGCATATATGTGACTCCCCATGGCCCCTGTATTTGATGATCCCTGGTTGGAAGCTCTTCCCCAGATACTAGCTGGTTCAGTCCCTTTCTTCTTTCTGGCGTTGTCATTGTCATCCAAATTACAGTCCTCCATTCCCTGCTCTGCTTTCTCTCTCCAGTGTCATCATCTATTTTACTTATTTGTGTATTTGTTTTAATCATTTGTTTCCCTCAATCTAACATAAACTTCATAAGGACAGGGATTTGTATCTTTTTCCCCCACTGGCAAATGGTAAACCATAAATATTTATCGAACACACGAATGCCTTATTTTATCGTAATTACCTAGATTTCTTTATTATTGTAAAATTTCATTATTTCTATGCCTGTAGAAGTAACTAGGGCTACTAGAAGCTGGATCATCAACTTATATTCTCTTATAAAGTCACACACTTCAGTGATTTTTGCTGGTTCACTAATAAAATATTTAGTCTTCACATTTTTCTACAGTTGTTAGAGGTAATTGCTGCCATACTTCTTTTACATTTGAACAAGATTTTATTGACCATCTAGACATGTAGATCTAGGTACATATCTCCCTGCTAAGTGAAGTGGAGATATGAATGTAGGATTTAAACCTACTGTGTAACATACTAAACCAGTTAGAGGAATATAGAACAGTTAAGAACTATGGTGTTGGAGAAGACTCTCGAGAGTCCCTTGGACTGCAAGGAGATCCAACTAGTCCATCCTAAAGGAGATCAGTCCTGAATGTTCATTGGAAGGACTGATGTTGAAGCTCAAACTCCAATCCTTTGGCCACCTGATATGAAGAGCTGACTCATTTGAAAAGACCCTGATGCTGGGAGAGATTGAGGGCAGGAGGGGAAGGGGACGACAGAGGATGAGATGGTTGGATGGCATCACTGACTCAATGGACATGAGTTTGGGTAAACTCTGGGAGTTGGTGATGGACGGGGAGGCCTGGCGTGCTGCGGTTCATGGGGTGGCAAAGAGTCAGACATGCCTGAGCGACTGAACTGAACTGAACTGAACTGAAGAACTGAACTGACCATTGTTAAGTACTAGTAGTTCATATAGTAAAGAGAAAGAGAGAGAGAGTTTTCAGTAGAGAGAATTCTATAATGGAAATTAATCAGACACAGTTGTCTAACATTATAATGTTTAGCCACAAATTTTATTTGTCTCCATTACATGATATTAGGGAGTTTCCATCTATCTTTGGTAATAGTCTGTTTGATTGTGACATTTCTTACTATCACCAATGACCTCCTTTCCTGAATTTTTATAGAATTATAGCCTGTATCACTGGCCATTCTTGTATGATTCACTCAGGTGAAGGGTAATAATCTTGATATTAAAAAAAGTCATGGGACTTCCCTGGTAGTCCAATGGTTAAGACTGCAAACTTCCAATGCAGGGGGCCTTATACACTCCCTAATCAGGGAACTAAGATCCCACATGACCCATGGCACAGGCAAAAAAAATAGTCACAAGATCAAGGGCCTGCGTGGGAGGAGAGTTGAGAAGGGAGATAAACAGTGAAATCAGATCAGAGTTGTGAAGCAGGAGTGAGCCAGGATGTAGCTTCTGGTGGCTGCTCATGGGTTTGGCCTCTGTCACAGGCTTGTAATGAATCTAAGTTCCAATGGTTTGGATGGTTGGCCTTGGTAACAGATAAAAGCTTTTGAAGCTGGGCTTTAGCAGCAGGCAGCTGAATGCATTTTGAACTTTAGTAGGCTAAGCTGACTAATACATCTTTTAACTATAAATAATACTTTTCCTGGACTATAGTGATGAAAACTCAGGCTTGGGGCGGGTGGTGGTGGTTGGCAGTTTTTTCTTTTCTGGACTTTTATTTCCCTTTCAGTGGACATGAGTTTGAGCAAACCCAGGGAGACAGTGAAGGACAGGGAAGCCTGATGTACTGCAGTTCATGGGGTTGCCGAGAGTCAGACATGACTTGGTGACTGAACAACAACAACAAATTTTCCTTTCAATAAAATATCAATAACCTCAGATATGCAGATGACACCACCCTTATGGCAGAAAGTGAAGAGGAACTCAAAAGCCTCTTGATGAAAGTGAAAGAGGAGAGTGAAAAAGTTGGCTTAAAGCTCAACATTCAGAAAACAAAGATCATGGCATCTGGTCCCATCACTTCATGGGAAATAGATGGGAACAGTGGAAACAGTGTCAGACTTTACTTTTTTGGGCTCCAAAATCACTGCAGATGGTGACTACAGCCATGAAATTAAAAGATGCTTACTCCTTGGAAGGAAAGTTATGACCAACCTAGATAGCATATTCAAAAGCAGAGACATTACTTGGCCAACAAAGGTCCATCTAGTCAAGGCTATGATTTTTCCAATGGTCATGTATGGATGTGAGAGTTGGACTGTGAAGAAGGCTGAGCGCCGAAGAATTGATGCTTTTGAACTGTGGTGTTGGAGAAGACTCTTGAGAGTCCCTTGGACTGCAAGGAGATCCAACCAATCCATTCTGAAGGAGATCAGCCCTGGGAGTTCTTTGGAGGGAATGATGCTAAAGCTGAAACTCCAGTCCTTTGGCCACCTCATGCGAAGAGTTGACTCATTGGAAAAGACTCTGATCCTGGGAGGGTTTGGGGGCAGGAGGAGAAGGGGACGACAGAGGATGAGATGGCTGGATGGCATCACTGACTCGATGGACGTGAGTCTGAATGAACTCCGGGAGTTGGTGATGGACAGGGAGGCCTGGTGTGTTGCGATTCACGGGGTCTCGAAGAGTCGGACATGACTGAGCGACTGAACTGAACTGAAAGAAGAACTTGATACACTATTTACAGAATAGTGTTCATTCTCTGTTTTTCTCAAGATGATTTTTTTTATGAGAAAATACTCCTGTGTAATCAGATTATTCTATCACATCAGAACTAAAGTGCAAAAATTTTGAAAGCAACATGGAAACTCTGCCTTCGGGGAGAACTATAGTTTTCATAAGATAAGGGACTAGGACTACTTTTTTGAGGTTGGCAGCTTCCTACCCTGCTGACAAACTCATTGGGAGCACTGAGATTTGGGTCAATACCAAAAGTAGGATCTATTCAATCCTGTAGGGATCAGATTCAAGAAGACTGTTGATCTTATTGCTGGACAGTTTCAAATGGAGAAGGAAAATTTAGACTTTGAGATTTAGATTCTATATTCAAAGATTTAGAACTGGAAAGCATTTGCATTCTGACTGCTTTATACTGTAACAGAGAAATCCACCAGGAAGCTGGGGTGAAAGCTGCTTTCTCAAGTTAAAGCCAATGACTGTATTTATGTGAGTGAATAACAGTATACTTTCCTTCGTCTGTGTTTGCAAATTTTTTGTTACATGTATTACTGTAGTTGAGTTTTACTAACCTGTTATTTTGAGGGAAAATCATCACCATCCTTTAGTAGCAAGACCAGCCTCTCAGGGCTCTAACAAGTAAGGCTGAAAACATTTTTATTTGTACAACGTATGTGTTTGTTCTCAGCATTTCTAAGTTAGATATAAGCATTACTACTTCTTTTATCATGGCACTTATATAAAGTCTTGCCAACTCAATCTCCTCAAAGAACCAAATATTAAAGCACATAACAAAATATGCCAGTAATGCAGTTTGTACAAGGGTGACACAAAGATTATTTGAAAAAGAAAAAGCAATCAAACTCATTCAACAAATATTTATTTCCTGAGTGCCCACTGTGTGGGAGATGTGGGGGTTGGAGATGACCATCTTTGTTCTTTAGAAGAACAACATACCTTTCTATTAGCCCAAAAGCAATGTCTAACATTCAAGCATGCATTTAAAAGATTAAGACCTTTGCTGTGTCCAGAAAATATTCTTTGCTAAAATACTTTTTTACTGCGGTAAGAACACACATAACATAGAATTCACCCTTTCAGCCGTTTAGAGGTTTACTGTTCTGTGGCATTAAGGACATTCACACTGTTATGCTGCCATTGTCACCACCCATTTCTGGAACTTTTTCCACCCTCTGCAACTGAAACTCTGTGTCCATTAGACAATAACTTCCCATTTCCTTCTCTCTCCTAGTCCCTGGCAACCACTGTTCAGCTTTCTGTCTCTATGAATCTGACTGCTTTAGGAACCTCCCATAAGTGGACTCACAGTCTTTTTGTGACTGGCTAATATCACTTAGCCAAATATCATTAAGGTTCATCCATGTTATAGCATGTGTCAGAATTTTCTTTTCTTTCATACTTTTTAAATTCATTTATTTGGCTGCATTTGCTCTTAGCTGTGGCACAGGGATCTAGTTCTCTGACCTGCTTTGCGAATGGGGAGTCTTAGCAATTGGACCACCAGGGAGGTCCCAGAATTTTGTTCTTTATTATGGTCGAGCAATATTCCATTGTCTGTATGTATCACATTTTGTTTATCTATTTATTTGTTGATGGACACTTGGGTTGTTTCCAATTTTTGGCCTGTTCGTAGAGGAATAATACTTCTATGAACATAGGAATTATTGTAAGTCAGTCTTTGTTGTTCAGTCACTAAACCATGTCTGATTCTTTTCGACCCTGTGAACTGCAGCAGCCCTAGCTTCCCTGTCCTTCCCTAGCTCCTAGAGTTGCTACTGCTGCTAAGTCACTTCAGTCGTGTCTGACTCTGTGCAACCCCATAGACAGCAGCCCACCAGGCTCCCCCATCCCTGGGATTCTCCAGGCAAGAACACTGGAGTGGGTTGCCATTTCCTTCTCCAATGCATGAAAGTGAAAAGTGAAAGTGAAGCTGCTCAGTCGTGTCCGACTCTTAGCGACCCCGTGGACTGCAGTCCACCAGGCTCCTCCATCCATGGGATTTTCCAGGCAGGAGTACTGGAGTGGGGTGCCATTGCCTTCTCCAACTCATGTCAATTGAGTCAGTGATGCCATCCATCCATCTCATCCTCTGTCTCTCCTGTCTCCTCTTGCCCTTGATCTTTCCCAGCATCAGAGTCTTTTCCAATGAGTCAGCTCTTTGCATCAGGTGGCCAAAGTATTGGAGCTTCAGTCCGTCCAATGTATATTCAGGGTTGATTTCCTTTAGGACTGACTGCTTCGAAGTCAGTCTTTAGATTAATATACAACTCTGCATAATAGTGGGACCTTGAATACTACTACCAGTTCTATCTACCCTGCCTTGTCCTACACTATGCCAGATCAGTCAACTCTTCCTAGTTTTAAATCATAGGGTTTTGCAGGTCAAGGTTAATGTTGGAGACAAAGTAGTTATTTAGTCTCCTTTATTTGAATATACCACAAATAGTTTATTAGTTTTAAAACTTTAGTTTTTTTTTTTGATAATATATGATTGTTGTAGGAAACTAGAATATTGTAAAAAAGTTTAAAAATCACTTGAACTTAGGCTTCCCAGGTGGCTCAGTGATAAAGAGTCTGCCTGCTAATGCAGGAGACACAGTTTTGATCCCTGATCTGGGAAGATCCCACATACGGTAGGATAACTAAGCCCGCAACGGAAGACTAGCCCTTACTCATTGCAACTACAAAAAAGCCCATGCAGCAACAAAGACTCAACACGTCCAAAAATAAATAAATAACAAATGAACATTAAAAAAGTACTTTAACTTCAAACCTGACACTTGAAAGAAAGAAAATCCTAAATTAAAAAAAAAAAAATCACTGTGTCCTTTCAGATACTTTTTTCTCATGTGGAGGTATATTTATATATTCATGTGTCCACAGATAGAAGTAATGCTAATATCTCAGACATTTAAATAATTTTCATAAAATTGGGGTAATAAATTTATATATTTTTGTGTAATCATGGAAAAAGCAAGAGAGTTCCAGAAAAAACATCTATTTCTGCTTTATTGACTATGCCAAAGCCTTTGACTGTGTGGATCACAATAAACTGTGGAAAATTCTGAAAGAGATGGGAATACCAGACCACCTGATCTGCCTCTTGAGAAATTTGTATGCAGGTCAGGAAGCAACAGTTAGAACTGGACATGGAACAACAGACTGGTTCCAAATAGGAAAAGGAGGACGTCAAGGCTGTATATTGTCACCCTGTTTATTTAACTTATATGCAGAGTACATCATGAGAAACGCTGGACTGGGGAAGAAACACAAGCTGGAATCAAGATTGCCGGGAGAAATATCAATAACCTCAAGTATGCAGATGACACCACCCTTATGGCAGAAAGTGAAGAGGAACTCAAAAGCCTCCTGATGAAAGTGAAAGAGGAGAGTGAAAAAGTTGGCTTAAAGCTCAACATTCAGAAAACAAAGATCATGGGATCTGGTCCCATCACTTCATGAGAAATAGATGGGGAAACAGTGGAAACAGTGCAGACTTTATTTTTTTTGGGCTCCAAAATCACTGCAGATGGTGACTGCAGCCATGAAATTAGAAGATGCTTACTCCTTGGAAGGAAAGTTATGACCAACCTAGATAGCATATTCAAAAGCAGAGACATTTCTTGGCCAACAAAGGTTCGTCTAGTCAAGGCTATGGTTTTTCCTGTGGTCATGTATGGATGTGCGAGTTGGACTGTGAAGAAGGCTGAGTGCCGAAGAATTGATGCTTTTGAACTGTGGTGTTGGAGAAGACTCTCGAGAGCCTCTTGGACTACAAGGAGATCCAACCAGTCCATTCTGAAGGAGATCAGCCCTGGGATTTCTTTGGAAGGAATGATGCTAAAGCTGAAACTCCAGTACTTTGGCCACTTCATGTGAAGAGTTGACTCATTGGAAAAGACTCTGATGCTGGGAGGGATTGGGGGCAAGAGGAGAAGGGGACAACAGAGGATGAGATGGCTGGATGGCATCACTGACTGGATGGACGTGAGTCTGAGTGAACTCCGGGAGTTGGTGATGGACAGGGAGGCCTGGTGTGCTGTGATTCACGGGGTCGCAAAGAGTCGGACACGACTGAGCAACTGATCTGATCTGATCTTCAATATTACGTGAACCAAGAACTTCCAGATGTCCAAGTGGGTTTAGAAAAGAAAGAAGCACTAGAGATCAAATTCTAGCATTCACTGGATTATAGGAAATTTCAGAAAAACATCTATCTCTGTTTCATCGACTATGCTAAAGCCTTTGACTATGTGGATCATGACAAACTTTGTAAAGCTCTTAAGAGATATGGGAATACCAGACCATCTTACCTGTCGCCTGAGAAACCTGTATGCCAGTCCGGAAGCAACAGTTAGAATTCTGTATGAAACAACTGACTGGTTCAAGATGGAGAAAGGAGTACGACGGGGCTGTCTGCTGTCACCCTGTTTGTTTAACCTATATACTGAGGACATCGTGAGAAATGCCCGACTGGACAAGTTTCAAGCTGGAATCAAGATAGGCGGGAGAAACATCAACAACCACAGATATGCAGATGATACCACTCTAATGGCAGAAAGTGAAGAGGAACTAAAAAGACTCTTGATGAGGGTGAGGGGGAGAGTGAAAGAGTAGGCTTAAGACTAGATACTAAAAAAACTAAGATCATGGCATCCACCCCCATTACTGCATGGCAAATAGAAGGAGAAAAGTGGAAGTAGTGACAGATTTCCTCTTTTTGGGCTCCAAAATCACTGCGGATGGTGACTATAGCCATGAAATCAGAAGACACTTGCTTCTTGGCAGGAAAACAATGATAAACCTAGACAGTGTGTTGAAAAACAGAGACGTTACTCTGCTGACCAAGGTCTGTATAGTCAAGGCTATGGTCTTCCCAGTGGTCACATATGGCTGTGAGAGCTGAACCGTAAAGAAGGCAGAATGCCAAAGAATTGGTGCATTCAAACTGTGGTGCTGGAGAAGACTCCTGAAAGTTCCTTGGACAGCAACGAGATCAAACCAGTCAATCTTAAGGAAGATCAACCCTGAATATTCACTGGAAAGATTGATGCTGAAGCTGAAGCTCCAGTATTTCCCTTATCTGGTGCGAACAGATGACTCACTGGAAAAGTCCCTGATTCTGGGAAAGATTGAGGGCAGAAAAAGAAGAGAGTGTCAGAGGATGAGATGGCTGGACAGCATCCCCAATACAATGGACATGGATTTGGGCAAATTCTGGGAGATGATGAGGGATAGGGAGACCTGGAGTGCTGCAGTCCATGGGATCACAAAGAGTCAGACACGACTGGGTGACTGAACAACAGCAACGTACATTGTGAAAGCATTTCCATAATCAAGTTAATTAATATATCTCTCACTTCGTATATTTACCTTTTTTCTTGAGAACACTTAAGTTCTACTGTCAACAAATTTCAATTATACAATACAGCATTACCTACTCTAGTCACCATGTGACTATATATTATACATGCAGATCTTATTAATCTTATAATGGAAAATTCGTACTCTTTAGCATTTAACCCACTCCCAACCCTTGGAAACTACCATTCTACTCTCTGTTTCTGCAAATTCAATGTTTTTTTAAAGACTTCACATGTGAGTTCACACAGTATTTGTCTTTCTTTGGCTTATTTCAGCTAGGAAAATGCCCTTTGGTTTTATCCATGTTGTTACAAATAGCAGGATTTTTTTTTTTTAATAAAAGGTAAACTAATACTCCACTGTATATTTATGTATATATCTTTATATCTATATCATATTTTCTTGATTCATTCATCCATCAACAGACACTCAGGTTATTTCCATACCTTGGCTATTGTGAATAGCTGGCAATGAACACAAGAGTACAGTTATCTCTTCAGGTCAGTGATGTAATTTACTTCAGATATGTATTCCAGAAATAGGGTTGATAGATCATAGGGTGGTACTAGCTTTAGATTCTTGAGGAATCCACATACTGCTTTTCATAGTGGCTATATCCGTTTTCACCAACAGTGTCCAAGGGTTCCCTTTTCTCCATATTCTTGCCAGCATTTGTCATCTCTTAACTTTTTGAGGTGGCTCAGACGGTAAAGAATCTGCCTGCAGTGTAAGAGACCTGGATTCAATCTCGGGGTCGGGAAGATCCCCTGGAGAAGTGGATAGCTATCCACTCTAGTATTATTGACTGGAGAATTCCATGGACAGAGGAGCCTGGCAGGCTACAGTCCATGGGGTCTCAGAGTCAGACACAACTGAACAACTAACACTCTCAGTCATTCTGATAGGTGTGAAGTGATATCTTGCTTTGGCCTTGATTTGCATTTCCCCCTGATGCCTAGTGATATTGAGTACTTTTTCATGTATGTCTTCTTTGGAAAAAAATGTCTATTTGGGGGTTTTACCCATTTTTAAGTTGGAGTGTCTGCTTTTATATTGCTGAGGTGTGAGTTCCTTGCATATTTTAGATAGACCCCTTATGGATTATATGGTTTACAGATATCCTCTCCCATTCCATAGGCTGTCTTTTGATTTTGTTGACTGTTTCTTTACTGTGCAGAAGCTTTTGAGTTTAATGTAGTTCTACTTGTTCAGTTTTGCTTTTGTTGCTTTTGCTGGCAAATCCAAAAAATTATTGCTAAAACCAATGTAAAACAGCTTACTCCCAAAGCTTTCTTCTAGGAGTTTTATGGTTTCAGGTCTTACATTCAAGTTTTAATCTATTTTGGGTTGACCTTTGTGTATGGTTTAAGATGGGGGCCCAATTTAGTTCTTTTGCATGCAGCTATCCAGTTTTTTATAGCACAATTTATTGAGAAGGCTCCCTCTGCCCTGAGCCCAGAGATAGCTACGGGAAGTGCTCGTGTGACCATTTAACAACTGCTTTGTTTGCTGCAGTCCTGTGGGACTTGTGAACCCAAGTCACATTAGTCCTCAGAATGAGGTGATTTGAGGGGGCCCTGTGCCTCGGGGGGCAGCCTGAAAAGTTGGAGCACTAGATGTGCGTTCCACAGTCTGTTCTTTTGGGAGAAGCTGGTAGTTGCGGGCTCCCTTGTTATTATAAGGCACTATGCCAGGGATGGGGTTTCTGGTGAGAGAGTGTCTTAGCCTGCTGAACCCATTTCCACATAGGTATCTCCTTAGTCACCCAATGTATAGGAGTCATTCAACTAGTTTCTGGGCTTCTTTCAAAGGGATTGGTCTGGTACAGTTGTATATTTGTTGTATCCATGGGGGAGGGAAAGTCAGAAGCCTCTTCTGTCATCGTCTTGGTGACGTCACCTTAGTTCTCGCTCTTTCACTCTCATAGCTGCTTGTGCAGAGGTGCCGAGTAGATGAGAGCAGAGTGTAAGGGACAGAGAATAGAACTCAGAAAGAGAAAATCTCACTCGAAAATCTTCCTCTAGTGACCTTGAAGTAGTCACTTAAATTCTTTTTAAAAATTTACTTACTTAAAAAATTTAATTTTGGCAAGAAATGCATAACATAAAATTGGTCATTATAACCATTTTTAAGTGTCCAGTTAAGTGGTATCAAATATATTCACATTGTCATGCAGCTTCATTGAACCTTCCCTGGTGGCTCAGAGGGTAGAGTCTGCTTGCAGTATGGAAGACCCAGGTTTGATCCCTGGGTTGGGAAGATCTCTTGGAGAAGGAAATGGCAACCCACTCCAGTATCCTTGCCTGGAAAATTCCATGGACAGAGGAGTCTGGCAGGCTACAGCCCATGGGGTCGCAAAGAGTCGGACACGACTGAGCGACTTCACTTGATCCTTGATCTTGATCTTGTCATGCAGCTAATCTCCAGAACTCTTTCATTCTGCAAAATTGAAACTCCATAACCATTAAACAAACAAAAAAATCCTCATTTCATGCACTTCCATCCCCCAGCCCCTGACAATCACTATCTACTTTTATCTTTATGAATTGAATTACTTTAGGTACTAAATATAAGTTAGTTACACATTATTTGGTTTCTTGTGATGGGCTTATTTCACTTAGCTTGTTCTCAATGTTCTTTCATTGTATGTCACAATTTTCTTCCTTTTAAAAGCTGAATAATATTTCATTGTATATAAATGCCGTATTTTTTTAATCCATTAGTCTGTCCATTGATACTTGGGTATTTCTGCTTTTGAGTTTTTATGAATGATGCTGCTATGAACAGGAGAGTACAAAAATCTTCTGAGATCCTGCTTTCAATTCTTTTGAGTGTATGCTCAGAAGTGGAATTGTTGGATCATGTGGTAATTCTATTTTTAATTTTTTAAGGAACTGTCATAGTGGCTGCACCATTTTATACTCTCCCCAGCAGAGCATACAGGTTCTAATTTCTCCCCATTCTCATCAAACTTGTTACTTTCTACCTTTGTTTTTTTTTTTTTTTTTTTTTTTGCTAGTAGCCATTTCAATGAGTGTGAAGTGGCATTTCTTTGTGGTATTGATTTGCATTTTCCTTGGTGATGGACAAGGAGGCCTGGCATGCTGCAATTCATGGGGTCACAAAAAGTCGGACACGACTGAGCGACTGAATTGAACTGAACAGAATGATTAGTGATGTTGAGCATCTTTTCATGTGCTTGTTAGCCATATACCATTGTTAGTATATTATCTTTGGGGAAATAACTATTCAGTCCTGATCCATTTTTTTCTTCCAGTTTTATTTAAATATAATTGAATATAGCACTGTATACATTTAAGGTGTATCACATAACGATTTGACTTATATACGTCATGAAATGATGACTATAAGCATAGTAAACATCCATTATCTCATCTAGATATAAAATTAAATGGAAAAAATAGTTTTTCCTTGTGATGAGAATTCTTAGAAGTTACTCTCTTAATGACTTTCATATATAATGTAGCAGTGTTCTTTATATTTATCATGTTGTAAGTTACATT
The DNA here is from genome assembly GCF_029407905.1 of Bubalus kerabau. NCBI lineage: Eukaryota > Metazoa > Chordata > Mammalia > Artiodactyla > Bovidae > Bubalus > Bubalus kerabau. Next base: position 110,336,906 of record NC_073631.1, read on the forward strand.
GGCTCAGTGGTTAAAAATCCACCTGCCAATGCAGGAGATGTGGATTCTAACCCTGGGTCAGGAAGATCCCCTGGAAAAGGAAATGGCAACCCACTTCAGTTTTCTTGCCTGGGAAATCCCGTGGATGGAGGAGCCTGGCAGGCTACAGTCCACAGGGTCGCAAAACAGTCGGACAAGACTTGGAGACTAGACAACAACAACAATGTGGAACCTAGTCGTCCCAGCATCATTTTTGAAACTCACTAAGTTTTAATGAGTTTCAAAAAATTAATTTCTATAAAGCACTTAGAATAGTACATAGCATGCAAGCAGCGCTGAGTAAATACTAGTTATTATTTTATCATTTATTACACTAAATCATCATTATATGTCTAATTGTCTTTCCCTCTCAAGACTACCTGAATCTTTGTACCTCCAGGCTTGTCCTACCACCTGACAGTACATGCTACATGCTAAATGGATTTCGTTGAATGGACGAATGATAAATAGGACTTCTCTGCTGAGGCTGCAGGTAAAGTACAGGGCAGATGCTAGATTCAACACTGACATTCTTTATGAACTGTGGGTCCCAACCAGAGGGCCTCTCAAGCTTAGAACATACTAACAGCGTCTGCCTTAGGGCATCTTCCCAGAGAGCATAGCACACAACCCCTTGATGCAGATCACCCTGGACAAGTAGAATCTCTTTAGCATGTTTAACATTTCCACATGGCCCTTCGCACTTGTTTATTTGCCCTCCACTTGTCCCTGAGCATGAACTCAGGGAATGGAATCCTTCCCTGATAGTTGCTTTGGCCAAACCTCCTCTGCTGGACCCTTTGGCTTTCAGCCTCTAAAAGTTGAAGGGTTCAAGGCTTACTCTCAGCACCTTAACTATTTCTGTCTACGTTCTTTACCTACATGATCTCATCTGGTTTAATGGCTTTAAATACCACATAAGTGGTGATGACTCCCAAACTCGTTATTCCAGCCGTAAATCTTCACTGAGATCCAGACTTGTATTTCACTTGTCTTCTTCAGGTCTAGTCTCAGATCTCTAATAGGCATCTCAAACTTAACGTAAACAAAACAGCTTCTTTCACTTCTTCTCTCAGTCTTCCTCATCTTGGTTGTTGTTGCTGTTTGGTTGCTAAGTTGTGTCTGACTGTTTTGTAACCCCACGGACTGTAGCCTGCCAGCTTCCTCTGTCCATGGAATTTCCCAAGAATTCTGGAGTGGGTTGCATTTTCTTCTCTAGGTAAAAGGCTACATAAAATTCTCCTGGTTGCTGAAATAAAAAGTTTAGGATTTGTCCCTGATTTTTTTTTCATCCCTATATCAAAAAATCCTATCAGATCTGCCTTGCAAATATGCCAGCATCTTATGCCCGATTACCACCTCCAAAGCTTCCACTTAAGGACAAGCCCTCTGCTTGTACCCAGTTTAAGACAGTAGCCTCTTACTGCTCTCTTCCACTCTAGCCTCTTTCAACCCCATTCTTTACATAATAGTCCAGAAGATGTTTGGAAACATAATTTATCCTGCTCCTCTGTTTAAAACCCTCTAATGGTTTCAGTTACATGTGGATGATATCCAAATTTCTTACCATTGCCCACATGACTTTCTTGATCTTGTCCTTTAAATAACAGCATGTTAAAGGCTGAAATTTCTACCAGGTGCAAAGATTTAATGAAAGGAGATTTCAGACTGAGTTGCCAGTTCACAGTATGCAGATGTTCAAAGGAAACAGACATAAACCTTTCATAAGTCTTGAAACTCTTTGATAAAATAAAAGAGTTGAGACAGTAGAAGAGAGAAGATTTTGTGAGAAATATTTAGAAAATCCTACATTGTGAGTCCAACTCCATATTCTACCAAAGAAGACTAGGAATGTCTCCTCTTCCCCTCAAACCTGGTGGTGATCGGGAGCTTCCATGGGGCCACGCACAAAACTTACTGGGTTATTTCTTCTGTTGGGAAACGGACTAGGGTCTTGCTTCTGCCTATAGGACTAAGAGAATGAGAAAAAAGCTGGGTGATTTTGGGGACAGAGTCAGGAGAATATGGCTACATTAGGACTGGGGGGCAGGGTTAATGGCCAGCTGTGGGCCTCAAGAGGAGAGCTTGTGTGTGAGGGTGTCCTGAGATCTGACTAACAGGGCTGTCCAGTGGAGTGTGGAAGCTCCATCTGCAACTCTTGTTGGTCAATTCCCCGAGACTGAGGAAGGAGTCCTGAGAGATGACTGAAAATGGAGATTTTTTGCCCCAGCACACAGAACAGCAGAGAGAGGGCTCAGTAGGGAACCTCCAGAGTCCTGAAAATTCCCATGAGGGAGAGAGTCAGCATTAAACCTCCACCAGGCCTGGGAAACACAAAGCCAGATTCAGTTCAGTTCCGTTCAGTCGCTCAGACATGTCCGACTCTTTGCGACCCCATGAATCACAGCATGCCAGGCCTCCCTGTTCATCACCATCTCCCGGAGTTCACTCAGACTCACGTCCATCGAGTCGGTGATGCCATCCAGCCATCTCATCCTCTGTTTTCCCCTTTTCCTCCTGCCCCCAATCCCTCCCAGCATCAGAGTCTTTTCCAACAAGCCAACTCTTTGCATGAGGTGGCCAAAGCCAGATTACTTTGATTCTAATCCAAAAAGGACCCTTCCTGTTCCTTTACCAGTCTCCATCTGCATCAGCCAGTCTCAGAGGGGTCGAAGCTATAGTTGTCTAGTTTTCATCTACTGCATTGAAATGTCCAATTTCTGGCTTGAGGCTGCTTTGTGACTTGAAGTGATCTTGGGATGACCTGTTTGACAAGAGTGAAAAGTAAATTCATATGACATGCTGGAGTTCTTTCTTTCTGGCTGGAGAAGTTTCCCTTGCTGAATAAAGTTGGAAGAAATAGTAGACGAGAATGAATAAAACTACGATGTGATAGTATTATGAGTACAGCCAGCTCCCCATGGCAAAGGCTCTGCTTGTTTGATCCCTTACATTATCCCCTGAGAAAGCCTTCCCCAGCCTATAGGTTTAAAGGAGCAACATTTTTTTCTCCACCTGTTTTTCAGCAATTTTACTCCTCTTTTTCCTTCAAAGCACTGACTACAGTGTGAAAGTATCTTGTTCAGGTGTTTGCTTATTGTCAGTTGTCTTTCCTTGGTTCCATAAAAGCAGGAATCCTTTCTCTTTGGCTCACGGCTATATCCCCACTGACTACAATAGATGCCCTGTGTATATAAGTGCTCACTAAGTATTTTTTGAGTGAATGAATGAGTAAAAACTATAGGTCTAAGAGTGAGAAAAATGCACATTCATCCCACTTCAATGGGGTTTTTATTTTCACACAATTATTCATTCATCCTGTGGTGGTAACAATGGTCACATTATTTGTATGACTAAAGGCACTTTCATGAAAAAGTCATATTACAAAAGGAAACACAAACATTAAGTAAGTTTTAAATAAACATGGAGGAAGGACCAGTTTGAAGTATTAAACCAAAAACATTTGACTATAGATGGATTTGAATATATTTTTACTCAATAATATATTTTTACTTTTTGACATGGTCTCTCAGACATCTCTCTTTACTGTTCGTACTGGAGGGCAGGACTCACATATGCCCAGTAAGCTAAGGAATCTCAGTGTGGGGGGCACACTCTAAATTGGCCCCCCAGGACTCTCATCCCTGGAAAGTGCGCCTTTGTGGAACCCCCTTCCTATGAGTGTCCATGGTGACTGCAACTTCCTTCTATCTAATATAATATAGTAGAGGTGATAGAATGTCATTCCATGATTATGTTATGGTAGTTAACCCATATCTTTCTAGCCAGCTTTTCTCTTAGGGGCTCTCTTTGCTGACTTGAGCTGTTATGTTGAAACAGTTCACTTGGTAAAGACTGAGGGTGCCCACCAGGATCTGAGGGCAGCCTTCAACTGACACCCAGCAAGAAGCAGATACCCTCAATTCCACAACAACAAAGGAAGAAATTCTCTTACTGGAAACAAACTCCACTTAAACCATTATCAATCATTAACACTTGAGGGTCCATGAAGGATTTAATAAGAGGTTTGGTAGAAAGGTGGATCAAAGAATCTGACCTTGAAAGGGATGACTGCTCATAGATGAGAATAGATCTGTAGCAGGAAAACTCAACTGGAGATATATTTCTCCAGCATTACCACTTTCCTAGGTCTTGGCCATATGAGTTGTTGCCCATATACTTAATGTCTTTGCAAAAATCTGATGAGGAGAGATGTATTTATGGGGCCCAAAGGTGGAATAAGAGGGATGGGGTTGTCAACAGAATCAATAAACAGTCTATCATAAGAATTGAAAAGAATTTTATACAAGCCAAACTGAGGACTATAGTCCAGGAGACACAGATTCAAGAAGCACTTGGATTGTGTTCCTCTGGACTAAAATATGGGAGAAGCTTGTATATAGGCAAAATCCACTAAGTTACATAAATTGTTTGTCAAGAATTAAGATTGGAATTGGCTAGGAATAGTGCGTGTTAAGCAAAAATAGGCTGGGCTCTGAAATGGTTGCAAGGGGAAAGCTTGAGACGGTTAAGATTGCAGTTGGCAGTTGTTAGCAGATACTGTTTTGAAAACCACTGTTGGTGTCCTTTGAATTTGATATAGTTCATAAAATTCAAGTTCTCGGTGAAGCAAGAACGTGTTTGAAACCCTATCCACGGTGGCTACCCAGCTCCATTTTAAATGCCTGAACCACAGTTTTTATCTTATCAGAACAGAGAACAAACATCAAATACGACAGGGGTACATTCCTTCAAACTTTCAGAAGAGGAAGATTAGCATGTACACAATGAGTCAGCATGTCCTTGGTTCCTGGGAAGGGACCCTCATTTTTGAATAAGTAACTAACACAGGCATCCTAGGAAGGGGGCAGGGCCTTTATTCCTATCTTCAAAGTGGACATTCTAAACAATCTGGTAAATGCACTCTTTTTTTTTTTTTTAATGCTTAAAGTAGGTATACCATGCATGTCTGACAGGCCCTACAACAGGCCGTTCTAGTTGGTGTAAATTTCAAGCCAAATCATGGATAAGCCAGAATGACTTCCCCATACCTCAGTACATGAAAATTCCCTCCTTCAGAACTCAGTCACAGACACCCTGAACAACCCTGCATGTTGACACTAACCGTGGCCACATGCAGGCAAAACCAGAGAAGGCAAATGGGGGCAGTCAGTGGGCCTGAGCCTGGGGGGAAATTTGCATCCTCACTGAGCTGAGATCACCTTCCTCTGAAGCCTGAGCATCCTCCTTCTAAGGGAGCTCTGGCTCAGATGCAGAGCCTGAGCTTTCTTCTCGCATCCCCAGAAAAGAGGGATTCTTCTCACATTCCCTGAAACAGGGACTGTGGATGGAGGAGGCAGGAGGCCAGGGACCAAGGCCTGGGGTGGTGACCGGAGGACGGGCCAAGATGCATCCAGCATTCACAGTCCTCTTCATGCTGCTCTTTGTCCTGCTGTGTATCCTGGGCCTCCTGGCCAATGGCTTCATTGTGCTGGTGCTGAGCAGAGAATGGGTGCGACGTGGGAGGCTGCTCCCCTCTGACCTGATCCTCTTTAGCTTGGGACTCTCCCGCTTCTGCCTGCAGTGGGTTGGAATGGGGAATAACTTCTACTATTTCCTGCATCTGGTCGACTACTGCAGTGGTCCCGCCCGGCAGTTCTTTGGTCTACCCTGGGACTTCCTTAACTCCGTCACCGCCTGGTTTGGCTCCTGGCTCAGCGTCCTCTTCTGCATGAAGGTTGCTAACTTCACCCACCCTGGCTTCCTCTGGCTAAAGTGGAGGTTCCCCAGGTCAGTGCCCTGGCTTTTGCTGGGCTCTCTCCTCACCTCCTTCATTGTCACCCTACTGTTTTTTTGGGGGAACCACGCTTTGTATAAAGAGTCCTTCACTAGAAAACCTTTCGGGAACATGACCTACCATCAGTGGAACAGGATTCTGGAAATGTACTATTTCCTGCCCCTGAAACTGATCACTTTTTCAATTCCTGGCTCTGTTTTTCTGGTCTCGATTGCTCTGTTGATTGACTCTCTGAGGAGACACGCATGGAGGATGCAGCACAGTGCTCACAGCCTGCAGGATCTCAGTGGCCAGGCTCACACCAGAGCTCTGAAGTCACTAGTCTCCTTCCTTGTTCTTTATACTCTGTCTTTCATTTCCCTGATCATCGATGGTGAAGGGTTCTGCTCCTCAGAGAGTGACTGGTACTGGCCATGGCAAATTTTAACCTACTCATGCACATCCATCCATCCCTTTATCCTCATCCTTGGCAACCTCAGACTTCGGGGGGCATTTGGGCAGCTGATTTTGTTGGCCAGGGGCTTCTAGGTGGCTGAGGTGGTGTGATCCCCTTAACCAATCCATCAGAAGAGGCTCAGGTGAGGATGACAGAGCCACAGTCCAAATATATGACAATGTCCTCAATATCTGTTGGATCATATTGTGGGCTTTCTCCTTTGGGAAGGAGAGGAGGGGAGTAAAATCTGGGAACTCTTTGAGTATAATTTCTTCCTGGAACACTGTTAAAATGTGGCCCCAGAGGTCCCAGAGAGCCAGCATCATCCAGAAGGTCAGAATATAAAAATTCTGTGTTACTCTCTCTTTGTATCCCCTCTGTTATGTGGAAGCCTTTGGTTAAAAAGTCTTAACTGCACTATCTTTAAAAAAAGTAATCTTATTTATTTCTTTATTTTTGTCTGTGCTGGATCTTTGTTGCTGCACGGGCTTTTCTCTAGTTGTAATACGTGGGCTTCTCATGTGGGATCCTCCCGGACCAGGAATCAAAACCATGTTTCCTGCATTGGCAGGTGGATTCTTTACCGCTGAGCCACCAGGGAAGCCCCTTAACTGCACTGTCTTATCTCAGTTGTCTTCTGGGAAATTAAGAAAAATCGTGTCTGTTACTGGACTAGTATGTGGCTGGGGAAGCAGTGACCTTCCTGAGGATAATGTAATGGTCACTATGTGAGCCCCAGAGGACAGTAATTGCGGTGGACAGTGGCCTGGGCTGTGAGACCTAATGGTCCTTCTTTCTATGGAGATTCTTTTTCTCTTATCAGACTTGGATACTTCGATTTTAATTTTAGTAAAACTACTAGGTTTCTTCACAATACATATTCTCCTTAATATTTCTGTTGTTCTGGTTTTGATTTTCTCTAAGTGGCAGCCAGACCTTTCCCATGTTTATTCTTCTTCTTTTTCAGATTGTCTCAAACTTTTTTCTAAAGCAGATGTCTCAAAGTCACATGTGAATTAAATACATGAATTAAATAAACATGTACTTTTTGTTCTGAAAAAAATATAAAGATTTCACTTAGTTTGTGTTCAAAACTGTTTAACTTTTTTTTTTTTAAAGAATCACCCCATTAAATCTTATGTTTAACTATTTGTTTAAAACAGTTTGTTTCAATTACTATGCAGAAGTTTCAAGAGATAATTTTGGAAAAACATTTTAACTAGAGTTAGGTGCCTCTAAGGCAGAATATAAAAAATTTTTGCTAAAATATCAATGTGCCTATTTCAGAGACTAACCTGCAACTGGATTCCTTATAGACATTTTAATTTCCTCTGAGAGTAAAAATAATTTCCTTACTGATCAGGGTATATGCTGCTGAGTGGATGTACACTCATGAACTAAAATCTTTGGGCAAATTATCCTACACTTTAGCTTTAACTATTTTTTAATAGGTAATATGTTTACATTGTTAAAAATTCAAAAAGTACTGAAGAGTATATATAAAAAAAAATCTCCTACTTTCTCCTTCTGAGGTATTCTTAACAGTTTCAAGTCTGTCCTTCTAAGGATATTTTATTCTATGACAGAAAGCCCCGAATACCTGACAAACCTTTTAACTAAGTTACTTAAAAACTACTGTATTCCGGGTGCTGTGCTTAGTCGCTCAGTCACGTCCGACGCTTCGCAACCAACTAGCCATCTGAGTTACTACCTATCACCTGTGGCCTTTACACAGATGGTTGTACATGACTCATGCTTCTCTATACCTCACTGCTTCTGTTTAACAATACATGAATCTTGGAGATCTACACAAATGCACACACATACATTTCCTCACTTTTTTAAATGTACCACAATTTAAAAAAATGTTACCTGTTTGTGGTCAGTTACAGTTGCTTCCTGTCTTTTGCTGTTATAATATTGATAGCAATGGTGCGGTGTTGACTGGCTCTTGCACCTGTACAAATTAACTAAGGATAAAGTCCATGAAATGGAGTTACTGGGTCAAATGGCATGTGCATTTCTAATTTGGATGTGTTGCCCTCTATAGGTTTCGATCAATTTGCTTCCTCACTAGCAATTTATGAGTGTGCTTATTTTTACACTTTTCATTTTTTTTGGCCAATCAGTGAAGGGTGGCATATTAGTGTAGTTGTAATTTGCAAGACTTATTCTGAGTAAGGTTTATCATTGTTTTATATGTGTAGAGCCATTTGTTTTTATTCTCTGTGGAAAGCCTATATCTTTGTTTAATTTTGAATTTGGATTTTGGCTTTTTTCTTCTTCTTTCTTTTTGGCTGGACTGGATTTCATTGCTGTGTGTGGTCTTCTCGTCGGAATGGCTTCTCTTGTTGCTTAGCACAGGTCCTAGGGCATGGCAGGCTTCAATAGTTATATGGGTTTAGTTGCCCCACGGCATGTGGAATCTTCCCAGACCAGGGATTGAACTCATGTCCCCTGCAATATAGGCGGACTGTTAACCACTGGACCACCAGGGAAGTTCTAGCTTTTTTCTTATTGGTTTGTAAGAACTCTTTATATCTTAGCAAAACTAGCTCTATTATTTGATGTGAATGGCAAACACTCCCCCACCCTCAATGTTTTTATCTTACTTTATTCTTGATTATAATATTAATTTTTAAAAGCATCTTTATTTTGAAATAATTATAGACTCACAGAAAGTTACAAAAAGAGTAGAATCCTATGTACTATTCAGCCAGCTTTCTCCAGTGATGACATCTTATGCAGCTATAGTACAATATCAAAACTGTTAACAGTTTCCACTAATATTTTTACCCTGCATTCAGAAAGGAAATGCCAAAGAATGCTCAAACTACCGCACAATTGCATTCATCTCACACGCTAGTAAAGTAATGCTCAAAATTCTCCAAGCCAGGCTTCAGCATGAACTATGAACCATGAATACGTGAACCATGAACTTCCAAATGTTCAAGCTGGTTTTAGAAAAGGCAGAGGAACCAGAGATCAAATTGCCAACATCTGCTGGGTTATCAAAAAAGCAAGAGAGTTCCAGAAAAACATCTATTTCTGCTTTATTGACTATGCCAAAGCCTTTGACTGTGTGTATCACAATAAACTGTGGAAAATTCTGAAAGAGATGGGAATACCGGACCACCTGATCTGCCTCTTGAGAAACCTATATGCAGGTCAGGAAGCAACAGTTAAAACTGGATATGGAACAACAGACTGGTTCCAAATAGGAAAAGGAGTATGTCAAGGCTCTATATTGCCACCCTGCTTATTTAACTTATATGCAGAGTACATCATGAGAAATGCTGGGCTGGAGGAAGCACAAGCTGGAACCAAGATTGCCGGGAGAAATATCAATAACCTGAGATATGCAGATGACACCACCCTTATGGCAGAAAGTGAAGAAAAACTAAAGAGCCTCTTGATGAAAGTGAAAGAGGAGAGTGAAAAAGTTGGTTTAAAACTCAACATTCAGAAAACAAAGATCATGGCACCCAGTCCCATCACTTCATGGCAAATAGATGGAGAAACAGTGGAAACAGTGTCAGACTTTATTTTTTTGGGCTCCAAAATCACTGCAGATGGTGACTGCAGCCATGAAATTAAAAGATGCTTACTCCTTGGAAGGAAAGTTATGACCAACCTAGACAGCATATTAAAAAGCAGAAATATTACTTTGTCAACAAAGGTCCGACTAGTCAAGGCTATGGTTTTTCCAGTAGTCATCCATGGGTGTGAGAGTTGGACTATAAAGAAAGCTGAGCACTGGAGAATTGATGCTTTTGAACTGTGGTGTTGGAGAAGACTCTTGAGAGTCCCTTGGACTGTAAGGAGATCCAACCAGTTCATCCTAAAGGAAATCAGTCCTGGGTGTTCATTGGAAGGACTGATGTTGAAGGTGAAACTCCAGTACTTTGGCCACCTGATGCAAAGAGCTGACTCATTTGAAAAGACCTTGATGCTGGGAAAGATTGAGGGCAGGAGGAGAAGGGGATGACAGAGGATGAGATGGTTGGATGGCATCACCGACTCAATGGACATGAGTTTGAGCAAACCCCTACAGGAGTTGGCAATGGACAGTAAGGCCTGGCATGCTGCAGTACATGAGATTGCAAAGAATTGGACATGTCTTAGTGACTGAGCAATAAAAACTAATTTTAGAATAATTGCAAAGATTTAATGTGTAATATATGTATATGACATATTAACAGTATTCATCATAATTTGTTAGTAGTATTATAATAATGCATAGGTAATGTTATTTTTAAAAATTATTTTCTGTATCTTCATCAGTATGAAAATAGTAGAGGAAACAGGGAGTGGCAAGGAGTTTTCTGGCCACCAGGAAAGACCAGGCTTTCTTTCTCCTTCTCTGACTGTTATTATTTTTTTTTCTTTTTTTTTCAATGTTTTGAATTGCCAAGCAGTGCAAACATGCTAAGTGTGACTGAGATAAAGAAAAGCCACTTGTGGTGGATAAGAAATCACTGAGAAGGAAGTCTGATGCTGGAGAAGACCACTGCAAGTTCACTAGAGGGTGTGACTAAGAGAATAATTTACTTAAGTAGCATTTTGACATCAGCTAAGGAAGTAAGAAAAGAGCTAGAAGTTATTTTTTCTCTGTTTTTTTCCTTTGAAGAAATAAAGGAGAAAGGATGAGATTATAATGGAATAATGAGTGTTACTATACAATAGCTGTTACCCTTAAACTTTATATTTTATTTTGTAAGGTTGCTGTGCTACACTGTTATATTGAAAATTGAAAAGACTAAAAAAAAAGTGTTAGAAATCATGTTAGATCAATGGGAAATCAGATTGGTGGACCCATGATCACATGTTCTTTTTGGGCAATTTTTTTTAAATGATAAGTTGGAAAAAGTTGGCTTAAAGCTCAACATTCAGAAAATGAAGATCATGGCATCTGGTCCCATCACTTCATGGGAAATACATGGGGAAACAGTGGAAACAGTGTCAGACTTTATTTTTGGGGGCTCCAAAATCACTGCAGATGGTGACTGCAGCCATGAAATTAAAATACGTTTACTCCTTGGAAGAAAAGTTATGACCAACCTAGATAGCATATTCAAAAGCAGACATTACTTTGCCAACAAAGGTTTGTCTAGTCAAGGCTATGGTTTTTCCAGTGGTCACATATGGATGTGAGAGTTGGACTGTGAAGAAAGCTGAGCGCTGAAGAATTGATGCTTTTGAACTGTGGTGTTGGAGAAGACTCTTGAGAGTCCCTTGGACTGCAAGGAGATCCAACCAGTCCATTCTGAAGGAGATCAGCCCTGGGTGTTCTTTGGAGGGAATGATGCTAAAGCTGAAGCTCCAGTACTTTGGCCACCTCATGCAAAGAGTTGACTCATTGGAAAAGACTCTGATGGCTGGGAGGGATTGGGGGCAGGAGGAGAAGGGGACGACAGAGGATGAGATGGCTGGATGACATCACTGACTCGATGGACGTGAGTCTCAGTGAACTCCGGGAGTTGGTGATGGACAGGGAGGCCTGGTGTGCTGCGATTCATGGGGTCGCAAAGAGTCGGACACGACTGAGCGACTGAACTGAACTGAACTGGATTCTATGGACTTCCCAGGTGCCAATGGTGGTTAAGAACCCACCTACCAATGCAGGAGACATGAGAGACATGAGTTCAATCCCTGGGCCAGGAAGATCCCCTGGAGAAGGAAATGGAAATGCACTCTAGTATTTTTGCCTAGAAAATCCCACAGACAGAGGTGCCTGGTGGACTACAGTGCATGGGGTTGCAAAGAGTTGGACACAACTAAAGTGACTTAGCATGCACACAAGTCCAATTCTATAATGTCAGGGAAGCTTGTCTAATCGCCCCCATCTTATCAATCAGTGGCAAATATCACAGCTTACTACTAAAGCTTTTATAAAACATATTTTCTAAAATTTAAAAACATGTTAAAACTCAATACATAAATTGGCATTTGTTAACCTTTTGTGGTGGCCGCAGATTCTTTGAGAATGTATCAGTTAACAAATATTTTTTGGGTGCTTACCTGTAGACAACGCCCTGAGCTGGGGATAAAGTAGTGAGTATCACAGATTAAGCTTCTACCCCATGGAATTTTCAGTCCTGTGGGGAGTTGGGAATAGTGTCTAGTCATTCAGGGGAGCATGTCATGACAAACTGGGACAAGTGTGAGGATGGGAGACCATGGTGTCCTGTGAGTGTGTAGCTGGTGGGGGGTGGCTGGCTGGGAAGAGGCACGCACCAGCAGGGCTTCCTCAGGAAATGATAAAAAAGGGATGAGACACCACTCTAGCACACAATTCTGGGGGCTCATAGACCCCCAAACCTGTCAGTGAGTTCCAGACTAAGAAGCCCTGCTCTCTGGTGGTGGTCCTGGTCTTGAGTGTGTAAAGCAGAGAATGCTATGGAGGAGATTTTGTTCTGAGTAGAAGAGACTGGGTGTGTGTCCAAGGAGCAGGAGGTCCTGCAGTCAGGGGACCCTCTGTCTTGGAAGTTTCCAGGTGGGTTCAGAGAGATATTATGTTTGCTATCTCCCTTGTCTCTAAGTGATTCCAGAAATGCTCTCTTAATCTGGCTTCCATTTTGGACCCTGAGTTTTGTTTTCATGGGGTTCATGCACTGATTTATTCTCCATGAAAAAAGAAATTGAAGGCTTTCCTGGGCTAGTGCCTTGGTGAGAGTCAGACTCATTTTGTGAACCGACATTAGAAAAACAAACTCCAAATCCCTCCGAACTCGGGCAGGACCTACCTAACCAGGGGGTTGTTGTCTAACTCCAAGACAGAAAAACAGGGTTGTCACCAGAGCTAACACTTAAATAAAACACCAAGTAAGCTCTGTTTATTTTTGCTTGATCTTCAGCTGTTACTCAGATGGCATGGTTATCTTCTCCATTAAAAAAAGGAAAATAGAAGGTGCTTTATCTATCATTATAACCTCTGTTCAATTATCAACTTCAGGACCTGATCATTCATTTTTATTTCTAACAATTCTCTTTATTGTAAATAACTTTTGGTCTGTGTCCCCTAGCTTCCCAATTCTTGGTCTTTCAACCTTATCTTATAGTCTGCCCTAAATAAAGGAAGTTGAATTATAAACAGCTGATTCACTTACTCCCACTAGTGAGGCATGAAATAGAGAGTTTGCTGGACTAAAAGAAGAGAATAGTTTGTCTCAATTAGTCTAACATGCCTGGTGGAGAAGAAGAGGATAATTCCTAAAATATTATATATTAGGTGTGCTATTCCTGACTTCAAAAACTGTGCTCTCTTGCTACTGCCTCTAATGCAAATTCCATGGCCTTGTTTTCAAAGCCCTACTATGCACACCACCCCCACTTTCCAGCCTTACCTCCTCTTCACTGACTCCCCAGAATGAAACCTTTGCTCTATCCAAACTGGTTTGTTCACTCTTTCCCAGACAGACCTTGGTGTTTTCTATCTCCTCACCTGGCTTGCATCATTTCCCTTTGAGCCAAGAATGAACTCTCTCTCTACTCTCTCATCTGTCCAAGTTCTACCATTTTCTATGGCCATTTTAATTTTTCCTTCCCCATCAATTCTTTTGCAAGCCACCTAGGTTTTTTTTTTCCTTCATAAGGGAATTTTGTGAATTCCATGGGCTTTAATGTCTATCTCATATTTGGCAGCTAACCAAATATTGCCTAATTGTACTTTGCCATTACTGAATTATGTTGCAATTTCTTTTTGGTATTTACCTTTTATCTTTTCATATAATCCCCAGGTTATGGGGAAGTACTTCATATTAGATTGGGTGTGTCTCCTACAGCACCTGTCATGGTGTATTGAACACAGTGGAGCTTGACAAAAGTCTGTTTACTGATTGATATTTCTCTCCAAGTCCTGCATGGTGTCCAGGGCCCCATGATTCTCTCAACACTAGGAGGGAACACTGCAACATCCACACAGGCCACATGGTTCAGGACACAGTGCCCACAGGTGGGCAAGTGCATGGTGACTGCCATCTCCACTACAAAATTAGCCAGGCCCACAAGCCAAGAGACCGCTGTCAGCCTTGGACCGATTGCTGCTCCGGAGTGCAGGGGGGTGACCACATAGCGTTCATAGACCATCGCTGTCAGCAGTGAGAACTTAGTCCCTGAGTCCTGGGTGTTCATTGGAAGGACTGATGTTGAAGCTGAAACTCCAATACTTTGGCCACCTGATGCAAAGACCTGACTCATTTGAAAAGACCCTGATGCTAGGACTTCCCTGGTGGCTCAGATGGTAAAGCGTCTGTCTACAATGTGGGAGACCTGGGTTCGATCCCTGGGTTGGAAAGATCCCCTGGAGAAGGAAATGGCAATCCACTCCAGGACTATTGCCTGGAAAATCCCATGGACAGAGGAGCCTGGTAGGCTACAGTCCATGGGGTCGCAAAGAGTCGGACACGACTGAGCGACTTCACTATATAGTCTATATGATGCTGGGAAAGACTGAGGGCAGGAGGAGAAGGAGACGACAGAGGATGAGATGGTTGGATGGCATCATGAACTCAATGGACATGGGTTTGGGTGGACTCTGGGAGTTGGTGATGGACAGGGAGGCCTGGCATGCTGCGATTCATGGGGTTGCAAAGAGTTGGACACGACTGAGCAACTGAATTGAACCGCCCCCAACAGGGCCAGGGAGAAGAAGTGCTGGGTACCACATCGGGCAGAGGAGATGGTCTTCTCCAGGAGGAAGTACGCCAGCATCTGGGGAACCCCGCTGGAGGTGTAGCAGAAGTCCACTATAGAGAGGTTGCCGAGGAAGAAGTACATGGGCAGCTGGAGGCGGGTGTCCAGCTGGATCAGGACGAGGATGAGCCCGTTGCCCAGCAAGGTCAGCAGATAGGCGGCCCCAAACAGGACAAACAGCCCAGCCTGGGTCTGCCGGTCCCCGGAGAGGCCCAGTAGGACAAACTCACTCACCCAGGTCAGGTTGTCCCTCCCCATGGAGCAGGCAGGTCAGGCTACCTGAGGAGGTGGTGGCTTAAAGAGTCCAGGATCAGAATTCACAGTCTGGGTCTGAACAAAGGACTTTAAGTAAGACTGCAAGTACTTGTATGTTTTCTCCATTAGACTCTGAGCTTCTTGAAGGCAGGGACATTTCCTGACTTTTCTTTGCATACAAAGATTTCTAATGAATGCTTCACAATAAAAAACTTTGTGTTGGGGAAATGAATAAAACAGTTTTCAAGTGCTAGTGTTGAGGATTACTATCTGATCCCAAAACACAAGACTTGAGTTCTGAAACTCTCCCTTGTCCTTATTACTCATTCTGGAGCCAGTGGTTTTCCGGCTTCTCCTGTAATCCAGGCTGGGTCAGTGACAGGAAAAAAAAATCCCTCATTTGGTTCTCAATGTACTGATTAAATAGGCTTAGTCCTAGGATGATAAGATCAAGGCCTCACTGTAGAACATTATAGCAACTATAATTATGTCCCAACTTTTTGTGATTATGCTATTTCCTTGGTGAAACTCTGGCACTGATTTGAATGTTAAACTAAGTGATTAATAAAGGATGAATGCACACACCACTTACTTGCAATAACAACATTTGGAAACTGCCAGTGCCCACTGAAGTCAGTAAGGGAGTGCCTGTAAAGCCCTTGGAGCTTTGTTATGTGTAAATCCTTCTGTCATAGCAAAGACATGTTTGCCCTTGGAACACTTCCCTGTTTACTTTGCTGGTCTTTAACCTCTATCAAAAAGGTTAAAAAGACAAAGGTCTATCTAGTCAAAGCTATGCTTTTTCCAGTGGTCATGTATGGATGTGAGAGCTGGACTATAAAGAAAGCTTAATGCAGAAGAATTGATGCTTTTGAACTGTGGTGTTGGAGAAGACTCTTGAGAGTCCCTTGGACTGCAAGGAGATCCAACCAGTCCATCTTAAAGGAGATCAGTCCTGAATATTCATTGGAAGGACTGATGCTGAAGCTGAAACTCCAATACTTTGGCCACCTGATGTGAGGAACTGACTCTTTGGCAAAGACCCTGATGAAGGGAAAGATTGAAAGTGGGAGGAGACGGGGATGACAGAAGATGAAATGGTTGTATGGCATCACCAACTCGATGGACATGAGTTTGAGTAAGCTCTGGGAGTTGGTGATGGACAGGGAAGCCTGGCGTGCTGCAGTCCATGGGGTCGCAAAGAGTTGGACATGACTGAGTGACTGTACTGAAGAGGGGAAGTTTGAGAGGGAAGGAAAAAACTCGAGATTAAAGGGTTTGCCTATGAAAATCCCACAGGACCCATGGTAGGAACCAGAGCAGTGCTTTCCACATCAGCTATACCTTAGAATCACTGGGGTGCTTTGAGAACTCCAGAAGCCCAGACCACACTCTAAAGTAATTAAGACAATCTCAGGAGGGTAAAACCAGACATTCATGTGTTAGTAACTTTACTGTTTCCTGGTAACTAAAGTGTAAAACTTTAATTACACGTTTGAGAATCACTGCTTTAGTGGGAACTTTTAACCTTATTTTTGAAAACTCAAGATGTAGTTTTTTGAGATAAAAACCCAGAAGAGTTTTTGAGGAGGAGAAATCTTTGACCTAAACTTCTCATTCTTTGTTTGAAAAAGTTGAGGCCAAGGGAGTTAAAATGATATGCCTCAAATCCCACTGAATCAGTTAAAAAGTGATCCTGGACATCTTGCCTTTTGTGGGCTGGGTCTCCCCTTAGCTTTAGTCTTCTAAAGTGAAAGTGTTTGTCACTCAGTCATATCTGACTCTTTGTGACCCCATGGACTCCTCTGTCCATGGGATTCTCCAGGCAAGAATACTGGAGTGGGTAGCCATTCACTTCCTCAGGGGATCTTCCTGACACAGGGATGGAACCTTGGTCTCTTGCATTGCAGGAGGATTCTTTACTGTCTGAGCACCAGGAAGCCCTTAATCTTCTAAGGTCTGACCCAAAAGAAATGTTTTAGAATATCTTAGCTCCATGGAAGAACTAGTTAGTGCCAAATGAGATGATATGTGAGAAAGCTCTTCATAACTTCAGTTCAGTTCAGTCGCTAAGTCATGTCCAACTCTTTGCGATCACATGAACTGCAGCACACCAGGCCTCCCTGTCCATCATCAACTCCCAGAGTTTACTCAAACTCATGTCCATTGAGTCAGAGATGACATCCAACCATCTCATCCTCTGTTGTCCCCTTCTCCTCCCACCTTCAATATTTCCCTGCATCAAGGTCTTTTCCAAGGAGTCAGGTCTTCACATCAGGTGGCCAAAGTATTGATTGGAGCTTCAGTTTCAGCATAAGTCCTTCCAATGAATATTGAGGACTGATTTCCTTTAGGATGGACTGGTTGGATCTCCTTGCAGTCCAAGGGACTCTCAAGAGTCTTCTCCAACACCACAATGCAAAAGCATCAATTCTTCCGTGCTCAGCCTTCTTTATGGTCCAACTTTCACATCCATACATGACTAAAAAACCATAGCCTTGACTAGATGGACTTTTGTTGGCAAAGTAATACCTCTGATTTTTAATATGCTGCCTCAGTTCAGTTCAGTTCAGTCGCTCATTTGTGTCCGACTCTTTGCGACCCCATGAATTGCAGCACGCCAGGCCTCCCTGTCCATCACCAATTCCTGGAGTTCACTCAAACTCATGTCCATCGAGTTGGTGATGCCATCCAGCCATCTTGTCCTCTGTCGTCCCCTTTTCCTCCTGCCCCCAGTCTCTCCCAGCATCAGGGTCTTTTGCAATGAGTCAACTCTTTGCATCAGGTGGCAAAAGTATTGGAGCTTCAGCTTTAGCATTAGTCCTTCTAATGAACACCCAGAACTGATCTTCTTTAGGATGGATTGGTTGGATGTCCTTGCAGTCCAAGGGACTCTCAAGAGTCTTATTCAACACCACAGTTCAAAAGCATCAATTCTTCAGCACTCAGCTTTCTTCACAGTCCAACTCTCACATCCATACATGACCACTGGAAAAACCATAGCCTTGACTAGATAGACTTTTGTTGGCAAAATAATATCTCTGCTTTTGAATATGCTATCTAGGTTGGTCATAACTTTCCTTCCAAGGAGTAAGCGTCTTTTAATTTCATGGCTGCAGTCACCATCTGCAGTGATTTTGGAGCCCCAAAAAACAAAGTCTGACACTGTTTCCACTGTTTCCCCATCTATTTGCCATGAAGTGATGGGACCAGATGCCATGATCTTAGTTTTCTGAATGTTGAACTTTAAGCCAACTTTTTCACTCTCCTCTTTCACTTTCATCAAGAGGCTTTTGAGTTCCTCTTCACTTTCTGCCATAAGGGTGGTGTCATCTACATATCTGAGGTTATTGATATTTCTCCCAGCAATCTTGATTCCAGCTTGTGCTTCTTCCAGCCCAGCGTTTCTCATGATGTACTCTGCATATAAGTTAAATAAGCAGGGTGACAATATACAGCCTTGACGTCCTCCTTTTCCTATTTGGAACCAGTCTGTTGTTCCATGTCCAGTTCTAACTGTTGCTTCCTGACCTGCATATAGGTTTCTCAAGAGGCAGGTCAGGTGGTCTGGTATTCCCATCTCTTTCAGAATTTTCCACAGTTGATTGTGATCCACTGTTATTTGATCTGAGGCCAAACTCTGGTGGAGGTAATGAAGATAATGGTTGCCTCCTTCAAAAGGTCCCATGCGTGCACTGCCTGACTCAGTGCCCCCAACCTTGCAGCAGGCCACCAATGACCCACGCCTCTGCCAGAGACTCCTGGACACTCACGGGCAAGTCTGGGTCAGTTTCTTGTGGGGTCACTGCTCCTTTCTCCTGGGTCCTGGTGCATACAGGGTTCTGTTTGTACCCTCCCAGAGTCTGTTCCCAGTCCTGTGTACGTTCTGGCAGCTCTATGGTGGGTTATTGGTGACATCCTCCAATAGGGCTTATGCCATACTGAGGTCTGCTGCATCCAGAGCCCCTGCCCCCACGGCAGTCCACTGCTGACCCGTACCGCCACAGGAGACACGCAAACTCAGTTCTGTTTCAGTCTCTGTGGGGTCTCTGGGTCATGGTGGGCACACAAGGTTTGTTTGAGCCCTCTGAGCATCTCTGGCAGGTATGGGCTTTGATTCTAAACGTGATTTTGCCCCTCCTACCATCTTGCTGGGACTTCTTCTTTGCCCTTGGATGTGGGATATCTCCTTAAAGTCACTCCAGCACAGCGCAGGTGCTGTTCCAATGCCACGTGGCGGACGTGGGGTATCTCCTCACCCTCGCTCCAGTGGTGCTCCAGAGCATTTAGATAATGCTCATAACTTTAGGGCATTATCTAAATAAAAAGGATTTGTAGTAAAGATATGCGGGATGGGCCATAGAATCTAGTGAAATGGAAATGAAAACAATTCAACCTAAGTCTTTCTAACAGGATTTGAAGATGGGGCTCTGGCTGGATAGGGGTGAAGAGGGCAGAGCAGCTTTATGTTATCCTCTGTCTTTCCTATTGAGTTGGAACCTACCCACTTCCTTCTTTCAGTCCTTTTGTGGCTGGAAAGTGTCATTGTAGAAAATGCCAAAAATAGAAACTGGCTTTGGCACAATACCCAGCCCTGGCTTTCCACAGAGCCTATTTCTTTCATCAGTGCAGTAAGTAACCAAGCTATGGTCCCCAAATGTGGTTCATGAGCACCGAGAACAGCACCTGAAATTCTCACCACTGAAGAAAGTAAAATGCACAGTGAGAGTCACAAAAAAGAATACAAGCTGGGAGGAAATTTTAGGATCACATCTCAACCTCGATGGTTACAAGTGAGGAAGCTGAGGCTCAGAAAGCAGAAGTGATTTTCTCAGGATTGTTCTGCCAGTTGGGAGCAAAACTGGAACTGAATCTGAAATCTGATGACCACAATCCCATGCTCTTCCTGTTACATCACATATGTTACCATCTGGAGCATCAAGAGTGTATCACAGCCACTACTGGGGAGCAGCATCACCATAGAATGAAATGTAGGACAGGTTTGATTTATAGGGAAGGGGGTATCAGAAAAGCTGTGGTGTTTGGATGCTGCTCCTGGGGAGTCAGATGGAAACTTTGAACTGCCATAAAGGGCCCCAAAATTACTGCAGATGGTGACTGCAGCCATGAAATTAAAAGATGCTTGCTCCTTGGAAGAAAAGCTATGACCAACCTAGACAGCATATTAAAAAGCAGAGACTTTACTTTGCCAACAAAAGTCCATCTAGTCAAGGCTATGGTTTTTCCAGTGGTCATATATGGATATGAGACTTGGACCATAAAGAAAGCTGAGTGGCAAAGAACTGATGCTTTTGAACTGTGGTGTTGGAGAAGACTCTTGAGAGTCCCTTGGACTTCAAGGAGATCCAACCAGTCCATCCTAAAAGAGATCAGTCCTCAATATTCATTGAAAGAGGACTGGTGCTGAAGCTCCAATACTTTGGCCACCTGATGTGAAGAACTGACTCCTTGGAAAAGACCCTGATCCTGGGAAAGATTGAAGGTAGGTGAAGGGGACGACAGAGGATAAGATGATTGGATGGCATCACCAACTCGATGGACATGAGTTTGAGCAAGCTCTGGGAGTTTGTGATGGACAGGGAAGCCTGGCGTGCTGCAGTCCATGGGGTCACAAACAGTTGGACATGACTGAACTGAATGCAGGAAAACAGACTGAAGTGTAGTTTGGCCAGATCAGTGGAATGGTGGTCCAGTTTGCCAAGTACCAACTGACCTCTTTCCACTTTATCTATAAAAGGGAAACATCCACCCCATAGTGAAATAGAAGGATGGAGCCCACATACCTGGACTCTCAACTTTCTCTGAAGCCAGGAGATAGAATTGGAAAACCGCCTCCACTAAGCCCAGCTCTTTCACTCCCCTTTTGTGACTTCTAACAAACAAACTGCTTAAAGGATAGAGAGAGTATTTTCTTCTTTTTATTGTGCCCTTTCTGGTTTGAACAGAGACTGGCATATAGAGCTGGTGGACTGACTGAATGAATGAACATCATTTATTCATTGAGAAGTGGTTTCTTAAAATTTCATCAGTTTTAAGATGAATTGTAATTTCTTACAATTTCATTGTCTTATCTAGGAGCTCAGTGTAGAACTTTACTGTTGATGTTTTCACAGAGTTCGCTCTGTGATACCAGCTCAAGAATGACTCTAATCAGAAGGGTCTCTTGAAGGATAATAGAGTTTTTGTCTCCTGATAGTAAGTGTCCTTTAAATACATTGAGTTTCTCTTTAAAGACTCAGAAGGGCCAAAAAGACTTTAAAGGGCTGAAAAAAAAAAAGTCCTAAAGCTCAAATAATGGAATAGGAGCAGGA
Source organism: Bubalus kerabau (assembly GCF_029407905.1). NCBI lineage: Eukaryota > Metazoa > Chordata > Mammalia > Artiodactyla > Bovidae > Bubalus > Bubalus kerabau. The sequence continues at coordinate 110,358,438 of NC_073631.1, forward strand.
AATGGAAAATAGGAAATAGGAAAATATTTTGTACACTTTCCCCTCTTTTCTAACTTATAATCTCATGAATTGGTATCTTCTTTGGATAAACTACATGTATGTACTACAACTGTGGACAATAGAAACTAAGTTTTATTTACAAAAGATATGTTTTAATTATTAGGATTCAGTTCAGTTCAGTTCAGTCACTCAGTCGTGTCCGACTTTTTGCAATCCCATGAATTGCAACAAGCCAGGCCTCCCTGTCCATCACCAACTCCCGGAGTTTACCCAAATTCATGTCCATTGAGGCGGTGATGCCATCCAGCCATCTTATCCTCTGTCGTCCCCTTCTCCTCCTGCCCCCAAACCCTCCCAGCATCAGAGTCTTTTCCAATGAGTCAACTCTTCGCATGAGGTGGCCAAAGTACTGGAGTTTCAGCTTCAGCATCAGTCCTTCTAATGAACACCCAGGACTGATCTCCTTAAGGATGGACTGGTTGGATCTCCTTTCAGTCCAAGGGACTCTCAAGAGTCTTCTCCAGCACCACAGTTCAAAAGCATCAATTCTTTGGCACTCAGCTTTCTTCACAGTCCAACTCTCACATCCATACATGACCACTGGAAAAACCATAGCCTTGACTAGATGGACCTTTGTTGGCAAAGTAATGTCTCTGTAATTATTAGGATTAGAAGGTGTCAGTAGATTATTATCCCAACTATATCATAATTTGATGAATTATAGCTCAACAAGTATAGAACCAAAATCAGTTGACCGCTTCCAACTTTTAATGGGTTTTTATCAAACCTCATCCACAAAATTTTCTCATTCAACTGTTTGATGATCATTTTTGTAGGCAGGTTATGTTTGAAAGTGTAGTAGAATATCACACTGCTCAAAGCTGCTTCCATAGACCTGTGATAAGGGTAAAAGAAAATATACCAAAGTATAAGTGTTTTTGGTTTATTCTTTCAGGAAAAACTCTTGAGGTTTCTTTGCTGTAGAAATCACAGACAGCACGTAAAGGGCAGGCAGATGTCTAAGTGTGAAGGCTTTGGTTGGGGGAGAGACCTTTGAGAAGGAATATAGAAAGGAAAAGATAATATGTTGATCTGAGGGGAGAAATTGATAATATAAAAATGAGAAGAGTCTGAAAACGAGAGTTAACAAATTTTTCCCAGAGGATAGGGCTGGGTGCTTCAGATGGGAGTGGGAGTGGTGGGGAAAGGGGCTTCCTTAGGTGGCGTTAGCATTAGTGGTAAAGAACCCGCCTGCCACAGCAGGAGATACGGGTTCAATCCCTGGGCTGGGAAGATCCTCTGGAGGAGGGCATGGCAACCTACTCCAGTATTCTTTCCTGGAGAATCCCATGGACAGAAGAGCCTGGTGGGCTATAATCCATGGGCTCTTAAAGAGTTGGACACGACAAAAGCGACTTAGCACACACATATGTGGTAGGGGAAAGGACCAGGGAGGGGATTAAGAGGAGGATGGAGGCTGGTGGCCATGGTCTTAGGGGGAGAGGGCAGCAGAGAGGGGCTAAAGCAAGGAGTGAGAGGAAGGGAAGTGAAGGGGGGTCTTCAATAAAATTAAAAATGAAAGTTTTGCTAGATACTTCTCTAAAGAACATACACAAATGGCCAACACACACATGAAAAGATGCTCAACATCTTTAGTCATTAGGGACATGCAAATTAGAAACACAATAGCGTGTCATTTCACACACACTGGGATGGCTACAGTCAAACAGAACATAAATGTTGCCAAGAAAGCAGAGACATTGGAACTCTCATTTATCGCTAGTGGGAATGTAAAACAGTTCGGCTATGGTGAAGAGCAGTTTGGCATTTGCTCAAAAAGTTAAATATAGAATTACCAAATGACCCAACAGTTCCACTCCTGGGTATGTACCCAAAAGAATTAAAAACAGGTTTTTCTATTAATAACAAAAACTTGTACGTGAAAGTTTATAGCAGTACTATTCACAATAGCCCAAAGTTAGGAAAAAACCCAAATGTCCATCACCTGATGAATAGGTTAAAAAAAAATGTGGCTATTTCCATACAAGGGAACATTATTTAGACATAAAAAGGAATGAGGCTCTGCTACATTTGACAATATGGATAGATTTCAAAAATAATATGCTAAGTGAAAGAAGCCAGACACAAAAGATCACATATCATATGATTCCATTTATATGAAATGTCCAGATCAGGCAAATCCATAAAGACTGAATACAGACTTGTGGCTTTAAGAGCCTGGGAGGAGGGAGGAATCAGTTCAGTTCAGTCACTCAGTTGTTGTTCATTTGTGTCTGACTCTTCAACCCAATGGACTGCAGCATGCTGGGCTTCCCTGTCCATTACAAACTTCTGGAGCTTGTTCAAATTCATGTCCATTGAGTCGGTGATGCCATCCAATCATCTCATTCTCTGTCATCCCCTTCTCCTCTTGCTTCAGTGTTTCCCAGCATCAGGGTCTTTTCCAATGAGTCAGTTCTTCATCAGGTGGCCAAAGTATTGAAGCTTCAGCATCAGCATCAGTCCTTCTGAAGAATATTCAGGACTGATTTCTGTTAGGATTGACTGGTTTGATCTCCTTGTGGTCCAGGGGACTCTCAAGAGTCTTCAACACCACAGTTCAAAAGCATCAGTTCTTTGGTGCTCAGCCTTCTTTAGGGTCCAACTCTCACATCCATACATGACTAATGGAAAAACCATAGCTTTGACTAGACAGACCTTTGTTGGCAAAGTAATGTCTCTGCTTTTGAATATGCTATCTAGGTTGGTCACAGTTTTTCTTCCAAGGAGCAAGTGTCTTTTAATTTCATGGCTGCAGTCACCATCTGCAGTGATTTTGGAGCCCCCCAAAATAAAGTCTGTCATGGTTTCCATTGTTTCCCCATCTATTTGCCATGAAGTGATGGCACCAGATGCCATGATCTTAGTTTTTTGAATGTTGAATTTTAAGCCAGCTTTTTCACTCTCCTCTTTCACTTTCATCAAAAGACTCTTTAGTTCCTTTTCGCTTTCTGCCATAAGGGTGGTGTCATCTGCATATCTGAGGTTATTGATACTTCTCCCTGCAACCTTGATTCCAGCTTGTGCTTCATCCAGTTCAGCATTTCCCATGATGTCCTGCTTAAAGGGTATGAGGTGCCTTTTGGGGGTGATGAAGATGTTATGGAACTGTGTAAGCATGAGGTTCCATGACATTGTGAATATACTAAATGCCACTGAATTGTACACTTTAAATGGTCAAAATCTTGAATTGTATGAGATGTGAATTTTACCTCAATTTTGAAAAATTGTTTTACTAGCAATTTTCAAAGGTACTTCATTTCCTCCTCCTCAATTTTTTGATATTTTCTTAACAAACTCAGTTTGAATTATTCTCAATTTATATTTTGTTTGTTTGTGGGTAAGATAAACCAGAGAGCTGTAATATTTAGGTAAGAGATGCTTCATTCTAATTTTTAAAAGTAGTTTTAAACATTTTTCTGGATAAAATATCATGGTCTCACTTTATATTCTAGGATGTTTTGAGCTCAATCATTAATTTTTGTGTCAGTAGAGTGAAAGGATCACTAACAGGGAGTTGTGATCCCTTCTTTCTTAAGTAGCCTGACTTACCTCTGATGGTATGTGCACGATTCTTAGGCAAGCATGAGTTCTAAATACATCCTTCAGTTTTCATAAGAGCATATCCTTAGACCTGATTATGTAGAGAGATGTTTGCGGTTATGAACTTTTCACTTTTTGGCCAGCCACTTGCCACCATGGCAAGTTTGAAAGGAAAATGAGCGGTGTGATATCCACTGACTCACATGGAGCCAGCCCTGTTCCTCATGGATGTGCGGATAATTACGGCAACTTTGGCTCCAGGTCTGCCTGTGAACTCCCCACCCTTGGAGCTGAGTGGGACCGCTGGTGACCACATGATGACCCTTTTACCTCTGGCCCAAGGCCTGTTTGATCCCATGGGCATGGTGAATCTTGTAAGTCACAACTTTTCCTCTCTTTTTTTTCCCCACTGATTTCAGAAAGGCTGAGACTTGCGGCTGTAGAATTTAGGAAATAGACTTTCTTGGCATAAATTCTGTGCACTGCCCAAGATTTTGATGTAGTCTTCTTTTCTAATTCATATATATCAGTGTATCTTTTTTTTTTTCCTCCATATAATTTTCTGTGGACTGTATGCATTTCTAAGTGGTTGTAATTCACATTTTTAAAAGACTAAGTCAGGGACCAAAAACAGAGCCCAGAGATAAAATTCCATTTCTTTGTGACTTCAAACGATGGTGCGGGATTGTGGCCCCTCCCATCAGCTCCCTCACACACACATACACACACACACATGCACTCACATGCCCACATACATACATACACGCACAGCAGGCGGCAGGCGCGCTGCCCTGCCCACCGTCCTCAGAGCGAAGCCCTTGAATGACAAGGTCCCAGGCTACCGTTTTGATTCAGAGCTCCTTGTCAGAACCTGAGTCAGAGCGGCCTTTATCTCCTTGTTCCTCAGACTGTAGATGAGCGGATTCAACATAGGGGTCACCACTGCGTAGAAGAGCACCACCACCTTGTCCTGCTCGGCGGAGGCGGTGGAGCGGGGCTGCATGTAGGTAACCAGGGCCATGCCGTAAGACATGGAGACCACGGTGAGGTGCGAAGTGCAGGTCCCGAAGGCTTTGCGGCGCCCCCCGCTGGAGCGGATCCGCAAGACGGCGGCCACGATGCGGGCGTAGGACAGCGTGACCAGGCAGCAGGGCACCAAAAGCACCACCACGCTGGATGCCAGTATGACCGCCTGGTTGAGGGTGACGTCCACGCAGGCCAACCTGACGAGCGCCAGCGTCTCACAGGCCACGTGGTTCAGCACGTGGCGCCCACAGGTGGGCAGACGCACGGTGACCGCGGTCTCCACCGCTGAGTTCGCCAGGCCCACGAGCCAGGAGACGCCTGCCAGGCCTGCACAGAGCCGCGGCCCCATGACGGCCGCGTAGCGCAGGGGGTCGCAGACGGCTACGTAGCGATCATAGGCCATGGCGGCCAGCAGCAGGAACTCGGTGCCCCCGAGGGCCAGCGAGAAGAAGTGCTGGGTACCACATCGGGCGGAGGAGATGGTCTTCTTCTCCAGGAGGAAGTGCACCAGCATCTGGGGAACCCCGCTGGAGGTGTAGCAGATGTCCACTATAGAGAGGTTGCGGAGGAAGAAGTACATGGGCAGCTGGAGGCGGGAGTCCAGCTGGACTAGGACGAGGATGACCCCGTTGCCCAGTAAGGTCAGCAGATAGGCGGCCCCGAACAGGACAAACAGCCCAGCCTGGGTCTGCCGGTCCCCGGAGAGGCCCAGTAGGACAAACTCACTCACCCAGGTCAGGTTGTCCCTCTCCATGGAGCAGGCGGGGAGGCTGCCAAGGGAGGAGCAGAGGCAGGGAAGGGCAAGTAAAGGTCTCTCTTTAGGAGTCTGGGATTAAGCCATGGGCCAGGACTGGAGCTGGAAGTGGGGCACCTCCCCTCAGGTTCCTTAACCTAGGTGCTGAGGGGACAATGCCATGAGGCGGGAGAGAAAAGATTTGAGTTCTCACGGTGGACTCAAGGACGAAGTCCCTGTTCTGGTCGTCCTTAGACATCTAGGATCCAACACAGTTAAAATTACATAGGATATAAGCGATCAGTGTAAAAGGAAAGATAGAGGAAAAGGCAGTGGAGAGAAGGGAGGAAGGGTGATAGGAAAGAAAAAAGGAAGTAAAAGATAAAGAAAAACTAGGGAAGGGAGGTGGGAAAGCAAAAAAGGAGGGAAGGAAAGTGGAAGGCAGGGAAGAAAGGAAAGAGTCTCCAGTGTGGGTAGCCAAAGAAGCCTCTTGAGACCAAGAGGAGCGCCTAGGGGTTGATGCCTAAAAGTCTGAACTCATTCGCTCCTTATGTTTTCTCTGGGGTTCAGGTCTGGGTCTCTGCCTAGTTTCTCACATAGCTCTTGTGCCCAGCAGTCTGGATAAAGTTTAAATCAGTATCTCTAAGCCCCTTGCTGTGTGTCACGGACTGTGCGAGACATCAGACACCTGTCTGTGAAACAGAAATACAGAAGCACAAGTTCTGTTCCTTTGGTTCTTATAATTTAATCAGAGACACAGACTAAATTAATAATTACAAAAATTAATTAAGTATAATTGTGCTAAGTGCTAGGAAGGAGAAGAACAAGTTTACTAGTTAGTTAATTAAATTTGCAGCTGTAATTAAATTATGACTGCAGTTGTGCCTTATTTCTCAATAATATGCAATTTATATAGTAAGTTGTGGGCATTTATTTAGCTGTTTAAATAAATGGTAAACAATGTAATGAGAGCATTCATAAACCACTGATACTTACATGTTTGTACTGAGTATGAAGTGACTGACATCCGCTGATTTTTTTAGGGGGAGTGAATTCTTTCTCAGCTAAGATTGCACTGGGTTAGTTTCCTTCCAGCACATCGACCAGTCTTCTATAAACATAAATAAATGTCATCAGTTTTTTCTTAATAGAAACAGAATCTTAAGGTGTATTTCTTGCTCTTAAAATAATTAGTAAATTAATTAATTCAATTCAAAATATTTATTGAGTATATGAGGCACTATGCTTTCAACTAACTTCTGGGACATCCTGCCTTTCTATGTTAGGAGTTTGTTTTAGAAAATCAGCAGTGCCACAGAATCAAATAAAAAATTTAAAAAGTTGGATCTTGGGAAAGTCGATGAGAATCAAATGAGACAGTGTAACAAAGGACAAAGGCAATATATCAGTGTTAAGAAAACCAGAGTGGAGCCACATAATCAAGTACAACAGAATTGAGAAGGGTAATCTAATTCAGAGTCCTTCTGGCTGGGAGCAGGGCCTGGACTCTGGTGGAGGCGAGAGCCAAGAGCTGGATGAAGCAGGCAGCTCGTGCCTTCTGTTCAGCCCTGAGTCTGCAGTGGCCAGCAGGTGTCACTGGAGAAACTGCAAAGAATAGAAACTGGCTTTAGGGTCTCAGGATTGGAACTCAGTTCTGCGTCCGGAGTGCAGGAGTTGGTAGCTGGGATTCTGAGCACTGCCCCAAGGAGTCCGTGGCTACTCGCAGAGCCTAGTCCTTGGGTCAGTAGAGAAAGCAGTTCAGCTCTGATCTCTGGAGGCGGTGCACCATCCAGAATCCTCACCTTCAGAGTTGCTGTCATGGATTCACATTCCCTCCAGAAGGACCCTGTTACTGTAGTAGAAAGTTAAAAATGTTAGAAAGGAAAGAAACCACAGAGATCAGGTGTTGCATCCATTTCATTCTACAGATGGAAACCAAGGAACAGAGGTGAGGTGACTGACACTGGTGTCAGATCTACCTGGGAGCAAACCTGGAACCAGGCTTCACGCTGTGCTGCACAGCCTCAGGTCTCACTGAGCCTGTTAGTGAGGGCTGGGAAGGGTTTCTAGAAGGATGTGGTCTAGGAAGGGAGGCACTTGAAGAATCTTAGATTGGAAATCCAGGACAGCTATCCTGCCATGCAGAGAAATGCTGTGTGGTGAATGGGAAAATCTTTGAATGAGAAATCAAGGGATCCAAGTTCTAGTTAGCCTGCTGTGTGCCCTGGGCAAGTTAGTTGACTTCACTGAACTGCAGTTTCTCCATTTGAAATGTGGTAATAATAATAATGCCTGTCTCACTGTATTTTGAGTAAGAATAGATAAAGATATGAATATGAATGTGCTTTGTAAAGTACTAAGTAAACACAAAGGGCTATTTTATTATCCTCAACAGGTAAGGTCAATTTGCCTGATGATAAGGGGATAAGAAACAATATGAATTTGTGCTATAATGGCCAGAGAGTTAGCAGAATGTGGGCCATAAAGCCCCTTTGCAATAAATCTTCTTACCTAAGTCACCTAATTAAAAAGATTTGTTTAAATAAAATGAATTAAGATAGAGTCTGTCTATACCCAGTGAGTATACCATGCTCCACATAGAGTATAAGCACAATATCTTTTTTTTCCAACAAAAATTTGATGTTTTTAGACAATGATAAAACATTGATTTTATTAATAGATGGCTTTGTTCTCAGCTTTTGAGGATAATTAGAGAATTTCTTTCCACTTTGCTTGACTAAGTGAACATTTACTGAGCACTGAGTAGCGCCTGGACCAGTGGCAGGTGCCGGGGTGAGAAGGATCAATACAGCCTGGTCTCCATTTCCAGAAACTCAGCCTGGCAGGTGGATAGAGAGGATAAGTTACCATGATCTTATCAGAGAACATTTGAGTATCAAGTCTGGTAACTGGAGACATCAGTTCAGTTCAGCTCAGTCGCTCAATTGTGTCCACCTCTTTGTGACCCTGTAGATGGACTACAGCATGCCAGGCCTCCCTGTCCATCACCAACTCCATGAGTTTACTTAAACTCATGTCTATTGAGTCGTGATGCCATCCAACCATCTCATTTTCTGTTGTCCCCTTCTCCTCCTTCCTTCAGTCTTTCCCAGCATCAGGGTCTTTTCTAATGAGTCAGTTCTTTGCATCAGGTGGCCAAAGTATTGGAGCTTCAGCTTCAGCATCAGTCCTTCCAATGAATATTCAGGATTGATTTCCCTTAGGATTGACTGATTTGATCTCCTTGGAGTTAATAGAGTTGGACTATGTATATAGCCAGGAAGGTATGTAGAAATACTAATGTAGAAGCAAAGAAACAAACAGTGCATTTGCTTCTTGAAAAAGTAGATATGGTTTATGGCATATGTAGATTGGTAGTAAGGAGACCTGGTTTTCAATTTGTATCGATAAACCATCTAGGTATTGTTGTAAGTAACTATGTTTTTGAACTGTAATTTCTTCATCTTTAAAATGAGTGAATTAGGTTAACATTTCTACTTGTTCCAAAGCTCTGCAATAAATGAATTTATGTAAGCTGCATGTAAGATAAAAACCTTTGCTTTTGATCATCCTAAATATGGGTAGCTGGTGAGACTGTAGGAAATAAGATATGGGTTACTGAGTTGAAAGTTCAAAGCATTAATATCACACATAACTGTTTGGTGAGGTGCCAATGACTGAGACCAGGCTGACTTGAAAACCAGAGGCTAAGGAAATAGGGAAGGGACAAGACAAATAGAAACAGGAGAATGACTTGTGTCAAGGCTGAAAGACTTGTAGGCTTTAACACGAGTTTCTTTTCAAAGTTCGTCCCAGATATTTCGTATAGCGAGGTAATTCCTAACACCAGATCAGGGTCCAAACCTGAGAAAACAAGGAATCCATGTCTATCTTTGGTTCTTATACCAATCCCGCTTTCTCTGTTCCTTTTCAATATAATACAAATGCCATAAAACTAAGAAAAGAATCTTATGTCTTTTGATCTCCACTCTTTAGCTCGTTGAATGTATGTCTGTATATACTGAGCACTTCAGTTTATAGGGGGGATTGGATGACTGACCAAGGCCAAGGATTTTGTTGGGTGGGAAGAATCAAAGTGCCTCCAACTGCAATCAGTGAGAAAAACCCAGTGGAGGATCCCAGGACAGTCCTGGCTGCTCCCGGGGTTTTGGGTTCTGTTTCCTCGCCTTCCTCCTATTCTTCTCGGTGGAGGACTCACCAAGGCTGAGTGCTTACCTTATGCATGGAACTCACTTTAGGTGAGGGGGAGCGATCATCTTTCAGGAAGTCCTTGAGGCAGCTGTCCATCCTCTTCTTGGAAATAAAGCTTTACTTTCTCAGTCTTAGCGATAACTTTTCACAACCTAAGAATCCCCAGAGGGCAATTACTTGCTCTTGCTGTGTTTTTTCACTCATTCTTCCCCTCCTCCCACTTCAGCTTCATCTCAGCAACCACAGCTCCCCACTCCTCTAAGTTCCCAATGGGATAGACATTCTGAAAATGTTTTATCCCAACTTTTAATTGTCCTTCTAGTTTCCAGACTAATGAGCTCTTCCCTTACTTTTTTGGGTCTTTCACTGCTTTTCAAGGCTATGACTTGCTGAGGACTTTTGGCAGGAGTCAGGAGACAAGACTGTTTACACCTCTGACTTGAGGGGGAAGGATTGAAGTTAACTGAGAAGTAGAACTAAACTCCAAATTTGAACTCCTGACTAAGAGAAGATGAATGCGTCTTCACCCCTCCTTCCACATATATAGTTTTAGTGACCAGGGAGTAGTGAGTAAAGTAAAAATTGTCAAGAAGAACAGTCACGTCCATGCCCTGGAGGCCTTTGAGAAGTCGCAAGTTCACGGTCATTGAAATCCTCCCACAGTCTCCTTGGTGGTCTCCCATCTCACATGACTGTTGAGTTGTGTATTCTCATGCTATCAAACACTTGTCCATTTTTCACTAAGCTTGACTTCCCAGTTCTTAATCATCTTCCATGAAAGTTTCAGTCTCTTCACCAGAATCACTCCAAGGAGCAGAGAAAACAGTGGGTCCGTGTGGGAATTTTTCCCTATTTACTTATCCATTTCCGTAACAGTAGAACATGATTTTTTAGTAAGATGAAAAGAAAAAAGAGAGACAAGGTTAGCGAGTAATCCATTAGAGTTTTTTTGTAATAGTTGGCCAGTATCAGCAAGGTAAATTTTTATTATCTTGAAGATTTGTCATGCTCATGACGATGGGCTAAGGAAAGGTAGTTTCACTCCCTGTTCTTCCCTTTGTGCAGGACCTGTCCCACCTCAGGCTCACCTCCACTCCTTCCACCATTCAGATAAACCCAGGACTCAAAGGATCTGAAGCTCTCCCAGCCTCCAGCGGCGAAAACTGGTGGGGCCTTTGGACTGAGAGTTTGAGCCAAAAGTTGAAGGGAGCGCAGAGGTAAAAAAGAAGTCTGAGGGTGCCATGAGGGAGAAGAGAAAGAGAGACTGACAACTTACAGGCGGGACTCGTGATGCACACCAAAGATGGACTGCGTTATAAACCAGTAGAGGTGACTCCGTCCCTGGGATTCTCCAGGCAAGAACACTGGAATGGGTTGCCATTTCCTTCTCCAGTGCATGAAAGTGAAAAGTGAAAGTGAAGTCGCTCAGTCATGTCCAACTCTGTGCGACTCCACGGACTGCAGCCTACCAGGCTCTTCGGAGGAGCCTGTTGGGCTGCTGTCTATAGGGTCGCGCAGAGTTGGACACGACTGAAGCGACTTAGCAGCAGCAGCAGCAGAGGTGAATCAGGGGTAAAATGACTGCTGGGCACCGTCTTCCAGGTGACATAGTGCTTGATCATCTAATAAAAATATTTCCTTGCTGTTAAAACAAAAAACCGTCTTTCATACTTTTAAAAAATGTATATAATAAACATAATTGTTCCAATATGAATCCAAATTAAAAATTTGAAATTATTATTGATATATCACATTGAGACAGGGATGCTGGGAAGTTAGCTTGCTGGCTTAATGTCCCACCCACACTACTTACTGGCCCTTGGACAAAATGGGTGAGTGTTAACGGGTGGAGAGAAGGAGTAATTAACATTCTGCCTCAGCAACATAGAGATGACTACAGGCTTTAAATCATTTATACCATGAAAGGTAAATCTGTAAATATTCTATAACAAACACTCTGGACTGGGGATAGGATAGTTGGTGTTTGCTCTGGTTCTGGAGAAAATAGCTCTATGACTTTGGGCACGTCATTTACTTTCCTTGTTTTACACTTGTGAAACAGAGATTCATTGAGACTCTAGGGACCCTGCAGCTCTGGAAGTCTGTGTCTTCCAGGGTGGACATTGCAGTATTCTCCTGGATACTGATGTCTGAGACTGGAGTCAGACCATCATGGGATCCACACTGTGGTCCACAGGAGTAATTACCTCCTTCCAGCCTGATTCCCATGAGGAGTTTCATTGGAAGAACTGATATTTTATGCGCTCTTTGGATCCCCAGCCCTTGGAGATAATTCACTTCCTGCAGTGAATTATCTGTGCAGCCCCAGGCCTGCTGCTTCCCTGGTCTCTCCCTTCTGTCTGATGAAATTGCCACATCACTGCTGCTTCCCCACCCTTATTTCTCTCCCAGGCTATCTCCTTGACACAGGACTTTCCTGTCACTAGAAATAGTTTGGTTTATTCCCAGTTATCTAGTTCTCAGTTAAGCACCCCCTTTTAGTTCTTTCCACTCTTCTTTTTTTTTCTTAAAGAAGAGGTCTCTCTCTTTAAAATTTATTGATCTATTTATTTACGCTTTTATTGGGCTGCACTGCGTCTTCATTGCTGTGCACAGGCTTTCTGTAGTTGTGGCAAGCAGAGGCCACTCTTCATTGTAGCGCGTGGGCTTCTCATTGCAGTGACTTGCCTTGTTGCAGAGCATGGGCTGTAGGCGCGTGGGCTCAGTAGTTGTGGCGCATGGGCTTCGTTGCCCCGAGGCACGTGGACTCTTCCTGGACCAGGGATGGAATCCATGTCCCCTGTTTTGGAAGGTGGACTCTTAACTACTGGACCAATAGGGAAGTTCCCACTCTGTTTTTCTTAACCAGGACAAGCTTTCTCCCATGAAATATCAATAGGCAACTTATAGGAAGCAGGTTACCTGGGTTGATGACCTCTACATTTGACAGTAGCTTAAATAGCTTTGGCTACAATTCATCACTAATTATCTCCGTCATGAGAGAGTCTGAATACCCTGATTCCTACCTCTCACACACTAAGCAATGTAAAATGATGCTTCTGTGCTTTGGTCTCCTCTCTGTGCATAACCAACTGTGCGACTTGAGGGAAACCACGTAAGTGGTAGTGGCGGGGATGAGAAAGAAACACTTGACAACTAATATGTAATGAGTACCCAGTGCTATATGAGTCATCTCCTTGAAACTGTATGCAATTTCCTTATTATGTATTAACATTGGGCAGGAACAGTACAGCCCATTTCTAGAAAGGAAGGCTTTCCTTAGTAGATTACTAGCACACACATGGAGCACGGGGCAGCCTTTACTTCAAGATGGCAAAACAACTTTAAGTACACTCTTCATGGATGTTAAATGAAAGTGTAGCTTTGTTTCCTACAGTGATCTTATCCTCCTGTCTATGTTCTGATGCTTAGTATGGGATAAGCCAAAAAAAGCAAACAATATAATATGGCCTATTAGGGATATCGTTCCAGTAGTCATGTGTGGATGTGAGAGTTGGACCATAAAGAAAGTTGAGTGCCAAAGAACTGATGCTTTTGAACAGGTGTTAGAGAAGACTCTTGAGAGTCCCTTGGACTACAGGGAGATCAAACCAGTGAATCCTAAAGGAAATCAATCCTGAATATTCATTGGAAGGACTGATGCTAAAGCTGAAGCTCCAATACTTTGGCCACCTGACCAAGAACTGACTCCCTGGAAAAGTCCCTGATGCTGGGAAAGATTGAAGGCAGGAGGAGAAGGGGACAACAGAGGATGAGATGGTTGGATGGCATCACTGAGTCAATGGACATGAATTTGAGCAAGCTCTAGGAGTTGGTGATGGACAGGGAAGCCTGGCATGCTACAGTCCATGGGGTTGCAAAGAATTGAACACGACTGAGCGATTGAACTGAACTGAACTGAAGGATGTTATTTTCCTACAGTACAAACATTATCTTTTGACTAAAAATAATCTTTCCAGGTATATAATTAATTAAAAGTTCAGCCTTTGATCAGAATGGTTTCTTTCTTTTCTCAAGGCAGCTTCTGAGTACAAGAGAAAACCGCTACTATGGGACTACGTGGAATGTGGGATGAGGGTATAGAGTCACTGAGTTTCAGGCTGGTGCTGGCACTGGTCTTTGCAGTTGGGTGATCACTCTTATCTGTGCCTACACACAAGGCTGGTTTCTGTTGCGATGTGGTCAATCTGGATCTAGCCCATGGCATCCACTATTGAAATCTGTGGCCAAGGGTCCAAAGGGCAGTTTGTTGTCTTGGCTTTGTCAGGGTTCAGTGGCAATCCTTTTGTTGAGATGGCTCCATTTTAGACTTTTCTGATGTGATTTCCCCCTGCCTTCAAGAACACACATCACCTCCAAGAACTGACTGTGATTTCTCTTGGGGCCATAGCTTAGAAAGTCCACCAGGAGGCCTTTTTCTGTACCTGATCCTACCCTGGCAGGTCCTCTGGTAGAGCTTTTAGCTGCTTTCTGTACCTCTCATTTGAAATGTGCAGGAACTGGGGCATCCAGCCCATGTTCTAGGAGCCAGGAACATGCCCCAGACCTATTTGGTGCCCTCTTCCCCTGCTGTACTGTGGCCTCCCTGAACAACTATCTCCTGCGAGGTTTCCAAATGGGAATCAAAAACACATTTCTACCTTTGACCCTCCCCTCCCTCTATTACTTCTCCATCCTTTAATCTCTGTGTTCCATATGTGTCCCAGCCCTGATCTAGCATACAGCTTCTCCTTCTTGGCCTTTTCCTGAATTTCCAGTCATTCTGTTCCATTCCATGCTTCCATGGATGCTATTGACTAGGACTGTGGAACCATCTAGGAAGAGGAAAGATTGAAGGAATATATCAGGACAATTCTGACCACAGGACCAAGCAGCTACATGACAATCAGATTGTGATCACTAAGCATAAGATGGGCTTCCCTCATAGCTCTGTTGGTAAAGAATCCACCTGCAATGCAGGAGACCCCAGTTCGATTCCTGGTCAGGAAGATCTGCTGGAGGAGGGATAGGCTACCCACTCGAGTATTCTTGGGCTTTCCTTGTGGCTCAGCTAGTAAATAATCTGCCTGCAATGCGGGAGACCTGGGTTCGATCCCTGGGTTGGGAAGATCCCCTGGAGAAGGGAAGGGCTACCCACTCCAGTATTCTGGCCTGGAGAATTCCATGGACTGTATAGTCCATGGGGTCACAAAGAGTCAGACATAACTGAGCAACTTTCACTTTCACTTTCAAGCATAAGACGTGTGAAATACTTTGCTTAAAGAGCCTGCTTGGTTCTTTTTGAGAGTCCCTTCTGAGTTCCCCTAGGGCTTCCCTGGTGGCTCAGATGGTAAATCCACCTGCTGTGTGGGAGAACCGGGTTCGATCCCTGGTTGGAAAGATTCCCTGGAGAAGGAAATGGCAACACACTCTAGTACTCTTGCCTGGAAAATTCCATGGACTGAGGAGCCTGATTGGCTACAGTCCATGGGGTCTCAAAGAGTCGAACACGACTTCACTTTCACTTTCTGAGTTCCCCTAACTTAGTATGGGCTTGACCCTAAAGGGGGACTGGTATGGTATCTGCCATACCAGGTACTGGACATGGTATCTGCCATGTCTCAGGGAGTGAGGAGAGGAAAACAGTGTTCTGTCAAATTCAGAACAACTGTGATACAGACTCGGCCAGAGCTAGGCTATTTGTAAAATGCAGCTAAGATGAAAATTATCATACGTCAGACATCAAATCTTAGTCTCTTTTCACTAGACCATGCTACCTCCACCGTTCTTTTCCTTCTGAAATGAAGGGGTTGCAAGTGGAAGAATAGAGAAGTCTCTTCATGCCCTGATGTTCTGAACTTCACTTCATAGAGGTCAGCAGAAGGGGAAGCAGTATCTTCCTGAGTTGGGATCTTTTCCATGCCCCAGTTAAGGAAACCAAGCCTCTCACTCAAAAGGCGCAGAGAAAAGTTCTGGCCGGATGTTTCCTGCTACTCTTAGATACAACTGGCTGCATGGCTGCTAGATGAGGAAGCTGAAATGCCTTTTTCTCTAGAGTCTTCTCACCTTCAGGCCTCAACATTTGCCTCAATTTTGCCCTAGCAAAGTTGGCTATTTTTGATATACTGAAATGAGGATGTTTAGGGAAATTAAAGTGGCTATAAAACTTCATATTTTCTATGGGAACCAGGACATTATGCTCCATGCTGTGGATTTAGCGCAAGGGTACCCCACAATGCAGATGTGAGGGTATGGAGGTGAGAAGGAATAAAGTTATTTTCTGCTTATACCTTGAGGATTCAGGATGTTTGATGAGCCAGTTCCTCTTAGTTCCCTTGAGATCTGGTGGTCTAGAGCCTGGGAGTTCCATCCTGGCTGTGACCTTTGCCTAAGACTTTCAAACCTTTTAAAAGTCTCAAATGGACTCAATGTAGCAGAGGTGGTTTTATCTACTTAGCAGATCATGACCATGGCTGGAGGCAGCAAAGCCTGGTGGCTAAGAGTGTAAGTGCCTAAACCTGAATCCAGCATCAGAATCTTGACTCTCCACCTGGTGTATTGATGACACTGGGCACGTTAAAGCCTCTTTTGCCTCAGTTTCTTCAAATGTAAAGTGTTGAGAATGATAATATCTGTCTCGTGTGGCTCTTTTGAGGATTAAATGGAGAACACATGTAAAGCCCTCAACATAGGGTCTTATTCTATGGTGAATCCGCAACCACTGTTATTTATTTTTATGTTTAAAATACTTCCAACACTTTAGAAAAAAGATGCTAGTCAAACCAGTGCTACAAATAGAAAACTACTTCTTCGCCTTCACACATTTACTTCTATCCCGTTGAGCCCTGTAAACTCAAAATTTTCTTGTTTTTTCTTTTGCAAGATACAAGCTGTTCCCATGGTTTTCTGCATCAGATACAGATTGTTTCATGCCACTTTGGGATTTTGTGAGAGATGTTTTGGAAGTACCTTTTTAGAAACGTCACTGGTTGAAACTGATGCTCACACTTTGGTATATGTGTAGAGAACTTCCAAGCTCCTGTTCTGCGGAGCTGGAGAGGGCAGTTGGGACTGAGCCAAAGGAAAGGACAGATTCCAGCCCAAGAAGCCTTCTTCTGACCAAGTGGTGTGGGCACGGGGATACTGAAGCCTGAAGGGAGTTCAAGAGGAAAGTGAGTGCAGGGGCCGGGAAGGATTATTCAAGAGTAGATATGGGTGCAGAAGCTATTCACGGAGGCGACCAGCCCTTCCCATCCTGCCTCTGTTCAGGCTGATGGAGAACTTACTGCCAATGTCCTGAAGAAAGAGTGAGCAGGTGAGGAGTGCTGTCCTGAGAAACTGCCTTATACACTTCTTCCCTCCTTTCTCCAAGCCCAGTGGAAAAAAGTTGAAAGAAATTCCTTTGGCTCCCGGAAGACAACTCTCCAGCTGCGATTTGACTAGAAGGGCGTTGTCTTCTCCTTATCCTGAAAAAAGAACTTACATTTATATCATGCTTAATTACTTTCAAGCAATGTCACAGACACAATCTCATCTGAGGAAGGAGAAAACTGAGGGTGTTAGGCTACACAAAGAGTGCCCATTATCAAGAATTTCCTAAGTCTTACTCCAAGGGTTGTATTAGGTTGGTTCTTTTGAAGTACTGTAACCATGGTGATTATTATCACCATATCAGACATATATTTAAAATCCTCCTCTACTAGTTTCTATAGCATTAACATCAATGGAATGACTTTCAAGGTCTATTTTCATGCACCTGTTAAGCGAGCCTTAGTTTAGATGTGGACAACTGCCTCATACATAGGGAAGTTTCATTAAAGACTTAATAAACATCTTCCATGCTCACTTCACCTTTCTTTTTCTTCTCTGGATGACTGTATTCTAGATCCCTCCCTCTATCCTCTTCTAACCAGCTTGTCCCTTTACCTACCAGGTGGGGAAGTAGTCATTTGTCTAACCACCACCCCTGTTGGAATTTGCCACTTCAAGAAAAGGACCTTGCAATCAAAGTAATTGGAATTTTCCCATCATAAAGATGTTTATACGCTCGAGTTCAAGGAATGGGAGACACAGCAGTAAGTAATATATGAGCTCTCTGAGGAAGTAGATATGGAATCTGGAACCCAAGCAGAAGGATTATAATTATTCCACACATACAGTCTCAGTTATAGTTTGTAGAGTTTGTGTTTGTATTAATCATGTCTTACATTTTTCATGCTTTATGATGTTTTGATATCTTGGGGGCCTTGCTGGTGGGGGTAGGCTGCCCCTCTCAAGAGCTGGCTAATTCCCAGACATTGCAAAGCACCTTCCTTTAGTGTGCTTTTCATATGCAAACCAGCCAAACCAGGGCCCACATCTATTCACCTTTATTTAACTGTCAGACACCAAGCCACCATGCTCTATCATCTCAGAGCCAGGTCAACTAGACTGGACAGCTGGAGACCCGTCCTATGACCCAGAGCTGCCAGAATTACTCAAATTATCCAAGCCTAAATTTCCTCCAGCTTTCCTACACTGCCTTATCCATCCATTCCTCAGAAACCACACTAGTGGCTGAGGGTTATGCTCTCTCCCTCTCCTTCTACTTCCTAATGACCAGTTAGGACTGGTCCTAACTCCCTCTCCTTCTGCTTCCTAACTGACTAGCACTTTCCCGTGGCTGCCTGCATGGTGGGGCCCACCCCCTTCCCTTGCTAATAAACTCTTCTTTCAAAGGCAGTTGTCTCTGTATCTGTCACCTTGCCATACTGGAGTAAAACAAATACCAGGGACAGATCTTAAAAAGGTGCCAACGATTTCAGCGTTAAAAATGAAAGCCAATGTTGCTTCCTCCTCCAGCAAGTGATTAAACATGATTTGAGTTGGTTTCTTCGGGACTGACTGGGCCAGGCAGTCCCTGCATGATCTCTGGCTATATAGCATTTCTGAAAGTGGCCTGTGTAGTTTGGCTGCCAGGCCTTTGCACATGTTTTGCTGAGGTTTGTGCAGGTGAGCTTGGTGCCCTTTGGGCTGGATTAGACATCTCTAAAGTTATCTCTGGCTCTGGTATCATATTATTCTAGAAATGGGAGTATCATTTAGCGCTGTTGATCCCTCTATCTTTGAAATTCTCTTTCCTTGGTTTCCATGACATCATACTCTCTTGGATTTTTGTCTACTTTTTTGACTGCTCTTTAAAAAAAAAAAAACTCCTCTGTGCATTCCTTTTCCTTTGCCTAGCCTTTATTTTGAAAGTATTTATTGAGTAAATAGTGTATATATGTGTTTAAGAAAGTATTCAAAAAAAGTAAAAGTCTACTCCACTTCTGCCGCTCAGTTGCTCAGACTCTTAATTTGATTATAATTTGTGTGTGTGTGTGTAAAACCATAGGACATATAGAAGCAACACATATGTTCATACATACATGATATTCTTTTGTGACTATCATGAGTGCTTTTATATGTATATACTATCATTCCACAGTACTTATTTATTTCTTTAACAACTTACTGCTGTTTACTAATGAGCAACTACTCCATGCCAGACACTGTGTAGGCACAGGGAAGACCATGTGAGTAAAGCAGAAAATTTTAATAGAGTTTATAATTCTGTTGGGAGGAGCAGGCAATTTAAGAGAAAGTCAGATAATTTTCAGTAATGACAGATGATTAGAATTTAAAGCATGCTCATTTGAGAGAGGGTAGAAAGATACATTATATAGTGTGACCAGGGAGGGCCTCTAGAAGGAGCTAATATTTGAGCCAAGATAGCATCTGAATGATGAAGAATAGGATTTCAGGAGTGAAAATAACATGGAAAAGGCCAGAATCAAACATGCGCCAGAATTAAGGATGACTCCTTAGTACATACTGTCATGCACCTTGCTTTTTCACTTAATAACATTTATGAGAGATGGCTCCAGATCTCTCACAGGTAAAACTGCTTCATTCTCTTTAGCAGTTGCACAGGACTCCCTTATAGGGCTAAACCACAATTTATTTAATCAGTCACATACTGCTATTTAAATAATCTTTAATCTTGCTGATGCAAGTAATGCTGAGATGAATATTTTTGTACGTACATATTTGCCCACAAGGCAAATACATTAGCAAGGTCAAATTCTTGAAGTAGAGTTATTGGAACAAATGACATATCTTTTAATTCTAAATTATTTTAATTAATATACTCAATTGGCCTCCATAGAAATTGAACATAGAAATATATTCTACCACCAACAATATATGGGGGAGACTGTTGTACCCTCCAAACTCTGTGTTCACATTTTTGAGGAGGAAATGCTCTAAATAACATTTTCTAATTTCGTGTTGCATTTCTCTTGAGTGGGGTTGAAAGTCTTTTCCTATGTTTAAAAGGCATTTGCCTTTCCTGTTCTGTGAACTGTCTTTTCATACTCTTTGCCCATTTTTCTTTGGGATTATGTATTAAGTCTTTTTCTCAACTGGCAAAAATTCCTTATGAACCTCTTTCCTACATTAGATATGATCTTCCCAGTTTGTCCTCTTTTCATTTGGTTTAGGACAGTGTCCCAGGAGTAAAGTTTTCGCTTTATTAGTGGAGTTAATAAATTACACATTTTGTTTCATTCAGTCATCCATCTTCATTGCTGGTCTTCCTGAGTCCTATCTTGGAACTGCTCTGTTGTTCCTCTGTTCACTCTCTGTGGGCCATCTCAGCCATGCCAATTGCCACTGGCGTGTTAATGATTTCTCGATACGTTTCTCCTGACACATACTCACTGCCAACTATACATCTCCACAGCCCAAGTCAGCATAGTCAATACCAAACTCATTATTTTAGCTTTGTCCTGCACTCATACTGATTACCCTTTCTATGGACTCCATCTCAGCAAACCCAATTTTTCACTTTTTCCAGATCAGAGTCTATATTATCAATGAATCCCTTTTCTATTTTATCCCTAAGCATTCAATCTGCAAAGTTCTATTTTATCTACCTTCTAAACAGTTCTTCAATCTGTCCATTTCTCTCCATTTCCATTACCACTTACCTAAAGTGAGTCAGCATCATCTCTAACCTGTGTTTCTACACTGCTGCTGCTAAGTCGCTTCAGTCGTGTCCGACTCTGTGCGATCCCCATAGATGGCAGCCCACTAGGCTCCCATGTCCCTAGGATTCTCCGGCAAGAACACTGGAGTGGGTTGCCATTTCCTTCTCCAATGCATGAAAGTGAAAAGTGAAAGTGAAGTTGCTCGGTCGTGTCCGACTCTTAGCGACCCCATGGACTGCGGCCCACGAGGGTCCTCCATCCATGGGATTTTCCAGGCAAGAATACTGGAGTGGGGTGCCATTGCTTTCTCTGGTTTCTACACTAGCTGCCTAATAAATAAACTTTCTGTCATGTCCTTCTCCAGTTCATTCTTTACATAGTAGTCAGAGTGCTCAGACTGGATCATGTCACTACCCTCCTTAAATATTTTCAATTCCTTCTCTTTTTTTCTTCTTCTCCTCTTCTTCCTACTTTTCTCTCCTTTCCTTCCTCCTTTTTCTCCTTTTTTAAAGGGTAAAATCCAAACTCTTTAATATGGCATACAGAGCTTACATGATCTGGCCCACATTTGTACCTTTAGCATAATCTCTTAATACAAACAACACACAGCACTCCACTCCCCATCACCATCAATAAGAATCAGTCTTCTTGACAAGTCCCTGGAATGAATCATGGTCTCTTACCTTGGGAATATTTGCTCCTATTGTTTGCTTTGCCTGGACTCTCCTTCCTCAGCTATCTTTGTCTGGCTCTAGCTATCTCACTTGCCCTTAGATCTCACACATAACTAAGTGAAGAGGAACTAAAGAGCCTCTTGATGAAGGTTAAAGAGGAGAGTGAAAAAGTTGGCTTAACACTCAACATTCAGAAAACTAAGATCATGGCATCTGGTTCCATTACTTCATGGCAAATAGATGGGGAAACAGTGTCAGACTTTATTTTTTTGGGCTCCAAAATCACTGCAGATGGTGACTGCAGCCATGAAATTAAAAGACACTTACTCCTTGGAAGGAAAGTTATGACCAACCTAGACAGCATATTAAGAAGCAGAGACATTACTTTGTCAACAAAGGTCCATCTAGTCAAGGCTATGGTTTTTCCCATAGTCATGTATGGATGTGAGAGTTGGACTATAAAGAAAGCTGAGTGCCCAAGAATTGATGCTTTTGAACTGTGGTGTTGGAGAAGACTCTTGAGAATCACTTGGACTGCAAGGAGATCAAACCAGTCCATCCTAAAGGAGATCAGTCCTGGGTGTTCTTTGGAAGGTCTGATGTTGAAGCTGAAACTCCAATACTTTGGCCACCTGATGCGAAGAGCTGACTCATTTGAAAAGATCCTGATGCTAGGGAAGATTGAGGGCAGGAGGAGAAGGGAACAACAGAGGATAAGATGATTGGATGGCATCACTGACTCAATGGACATGAGTTTGGGTAAATCCAGGAGTTGGTGATGGACAGGGAGGCCTGGCATGCTGCAGTTCATGGGGTCACAAAGAGTCGGACACACTGAGCGACTGAACTGAACTGAACCTTCTCCTGACAACTCCCACCACCCCAAGTCCAGGCAAAACACTCCAACAGGATCTTGTCATACCATAGTACTCGTTGCATGGTAATACAATGCCTATTTATTTGCCTGAATCCCCTAGCAGACTTCCAACTCCACATGTGCTTCACCTTCATTCCTTTAATAATTTGGATTGCAGTGCCAGGTATATAGTGGCATTTTGATCAGAGTTGAATCCTTAACTCTCTAGTCCTTGGCATGGAACCATCATTCAAAAAACATTTATTTGCTGCACATATGGATGGAGGAATAAATTCTTGAGTTTTCCTAATGTAGCCTAAGTTTTGTGCCAATGTGTTCCCTTTACTATACTAGGATATACCGATGTAGTAACATTGTATAGAAATAATCACCTCAAGGGAATACATTTACTGTAGTCAATGTTACAAGGCAATGTGGATTAGTAATTCTTCCTCTGAATGTCCCCTCACTTTATCTTTGACAGTAATATTTCCACCAAGCTACTGGATGAAACCACCTCCATGCCCTCCTTCTGTGGAACCACATGGGTAGAGTTCCCTGCCGCTTCACTCCGTACCTTTCAGGAGACAGCTTTCAGGCATTTAGCCTAGGGATCGATGGATCAGAGGAGCCCCTCTGATTCACTGAGGGGCTCCAATATTATTTGCCCTAAATAGTAATTTTTATATGTAAGAGTAACACCCACTGAAAATTATTATGAGAGATTTGGAAAATATATAATCAAGAAAATATAAATCACCTATAGTCTCATCACCTAGAGAGCAATGATCACTTCCTGATCTCGGTAGCTCTCTGCAATTTCAAATCCATCCCTCCTCTTGGCTCTCTCCTCTGAACTCTAGATTAGTGCATTTGCCTCCTTAGTTACTGTCTTCACTGGCTTGTCCTGGCCGCCCTTTGACTCCACATGTTCTAAGTGGAAATCCCCATCATCCCCCACTTCTCCCTTGCACCTGCTCCTGTGTCCTTTTCAGCAAACTGTCCCACCGTCCACCTTGTGACCTAGGTTAGAAACGATCCTTAGCGCCTCTTTCTTCCTCACCCTCATGTCTAACCAAGATGCTGTAGTTGTCTCTACTTGCATGTCGTTTGGGTCTTTCCTTATCCCTTAGTCACCAGTGTCATGACTCTGGTCCAGACTCCATCACCTCTCTCCTGGAATATGGTAGCAGCTTCCATGGGTCTCCACGTCGCCAATCCAGTCTCCACGCTGCAGCCAGAGTAGGAGGGGCAAGCTATCACATTTTCTCATGAACTCAAACCCTTCAGTTTTTTGCAAGGTCCTTCCCCCAAATGCCCCCACCCCTGTTTAACCATTTCTATCTGGAGCAGTCTTCACTCTCCTCTTCATCAGGCTGACCTCTTCCCATCGTCCAGTTCTCCACTGAGTCATCTTTGTCCCCCGAGAAGCTTCGCCTGACTCCCCTCTCCCCACGAAAGTTCTGGCACGAGCCCATTCCATCCATCTCCTGTTTACTCCTCACATCCTCCCCTCTCCCTGTGAGCTCTCTGGGGGCATGCGTTGTGGCCTCTTTGTCACCCCAAGCCCACGATTTTGCCCCGGCCTGCCATGTGGGAAGAACTAGACAGATTCTCCAGGCAAGAATACAGGAGTGGGTTGCCATGCCCTCCTCCAGGGGATCTTCCCAACCCAGGGATTGAACCCAGGCCACCTGTCTAGTTCCTGGAGCCGCTAAGTGGGGGTCTAGGGTTCTCTTCCACATGGGAGGGGCGGAGGATGGAGCCACTGCTGGGAGGGTCTTCTTGGGCGGACAGGCTTCCAGATTCTCTCTTCTTGAATCTGGTTCTTGAGTTCCCCGCGGGCACTCCACAAGGCAGACACGTGCTGACGGGGGAAACTTGAGCGAGCAGAGCTGCCTACTCTGGCCTGGTCCCTGCCTGCGATCAGGGCTCACACAGACAGACCCTCCTGACCCGACGCCTGGCGGGGTCGCCAGCGCCCCAGCACCTGGCGGATGGCCGCGGCGATCTCGTGGTTGCGCAGGCTGTAGATGAGCGGGTAGAGCAGCGGCGTCACGTGGGTGTAGACCAGCGCCAGCGCGCGGTCCCGGTGCGGGGAGTAGCTGGCTTTGGGCCGCGCGTACATGAAGGTGGCGCAGCCGTAGTGCAGGAAGGTGACGGTCAGGTGCGAGGCGCAGGTGGAGACGGCCTTGCGGCGGCCCCGCGGAGAGCGCAGGCGGCGCAGGGCGCCGGCGATGGCGCCGTAGGAGGCCAGGATGAGCAGCGAGGGCAGCAGCAGCAGCAGCAGGCAGGCGCCCAGCAGAGGCAGCTCCTCGGCGTAGCTCCGTGTGCAGGCCAGGTGCAGCAGCGCTGTGATGTCGCAGAAGAAGTGCACCAGCAGGCGGGAGCCGCAGAAGGGCAGGTGGAAGACGGCCACCGTGAGCCCCACGGACACCGCCAGGCCCCCGAGGCAACAGGCCAGGGCCAGCCGCGCGCACAGCGCGGGGGTCACCACCGCTGTGTAGCGGAGTGGGTGGCAGATGGCCACGTAGCGGTCATAAGCCATGGTGGCCAGCAGGAAGCACTCGGCCCCGCCCAGGGCCACGAACATCTGCATCTGCACGGCGCAGCCCAGGAAGGAGATGGGACTGCCTCGGCCCAGGCTCGGTGAGGCCAGGTCAGCCAGGGTGCGGGGCACCACCACCAGCGTGTAACCGAGCTCGATGGCTGACAGCTGGCACAGGAAGAGGTGCATGGGCGGCCGGGTGGTCGCCGAGGCCACGGCCAGCAGGATGAGCAGGTTCCCACTCAGGGTGGCCAGGTGCAGGGCCAGCAGCAGCAGGAAGAGTGCCGGCCTCAGGTGCGGAAACTCCGCAAAGCCCTGCAGGAGAAAGCCCCGGGGCAGGGTGGCGTTGCTGGGGCTGGCCATGCACCCACCTGTCCAGGTCCAGAGGCACCTGTGGGAAAGAAGCAGGGTAGGGGGAGTTTGTGGGCTCCACTCCTCTGGCCCTGCTAGTGAAGAAAGGGCTGGATGGAATTAAGAGGGGAGGAGCCAGTAGAGCGGCAGAGAGGGGCCAGGTAATATGCTTATTTCCAACTCCACCCCGCCTTTTGGTTATTGGCTCAGTCCTGTTCGACTCTTTGTGACTCCATGGGCTTGTAGCCCACCAGGCTTCTCTGTCCTTGGGGATTCTCCAGGCAAGAATACAGGAGTGGGTTGCCATGCCCTCTTCCAGGGGATCTTCCCAACCCAGGGATTGAACCCAGGTCCCCTGCATTGCGGGCGGATTCTTTACCCTCTGAGCCACCAGGAACATCTTATTGTCTTCTTCTGAAAATTGGTCCAGTTTTTCCTGCCTCCTGGACTAGAATTCTTACAACTCCTTTCTCAACATGCTCTTTGTAAAGAAACCTTGATTTGAGACCCTTTCTTTGCATCTCTCTTGACCTCCACCTAGGAAGAATGCCCTTTCTTCAGACTCCACTTGCTTTGTGGGTCTTATACAGCCACCTGTATTAGTCGACCTCAGCCTCAGCTGGCTGCCCAGAGGCAGGCACTGTGTCTACAGGTTCTGCTTCTATTTCCTCCTTCCTGCCCTGTGCTGCTATTTCTGAGTTGCTTTCCTTGTACCGCAGAATTACAAAAACATAAGGCTTCCCTAGTGGCTCAGAAGGTAAAGAATCTGCCTGCAATCCGGGAGCCCTGGGTTTGATCCCTGGGTCGGGAAGATCCCCTGGAGAAGGGAATGGCAACCCACTCCAGTATTCTTGCCTGGAAAATTCCATGGAAAGAGGAGCCTGGCGGGCTGCAGTCTGTGGGGTCATAGAGTTGGACACGACTGAGCGACTTCACTTTAATGCAGGTGAAGACCTTAGTCACCATCTCATTCAACCTCATAATTTTAAAGATAAAAAAAAAAAGAAAAAAGCTGGGGAGGGACAGGATTAAGGGCTTAACTGTTGCCAGATAATTAGAATCAGAATCTGCATTCCTGAGACTGAATCCAGAACTTCCCATGACCCTATATGAGGATGTGAAAGGTCCCTGGCATTAGTCAGTCAATCCATACTGATTCAGCTTTAAATAGAGACCCGAGTCTGTGCCTGGCGTTAAGGCGGACACAGACAGCAGCCGATGGTTAGCGGAAAGGCCTGACCGGGCCCATCTGGAACAATACATCCTAACAGTCTTATTAGTACTGCGTCAGCAGGACAAAAAGCCATGTACATCTGTTCTAACTTGCCCTTCGGAGGTAGCAGTACATTCCAGATCTGCTGTCAGAACAGAGCCTCTGAGTATTATCCGGTGACTCATTACAGGCAACAGTGGAGAGCATTGATAGCGTGTAGGTTGGCTGCAATTGTTATAACCCTCCGGAGTCAGGGACCATCAAGTGGTAAGAAATTCAGAGCCGTGCCAACTAGAGGAGGATGTCTGATTTTTCCACTAGTTATTAATGATATCTCTTTTTAAATTAATTTAAATTATAAGCTCAACTATTATTTCCTCTTAGTGCCCTTGAGTCACTGTTTCTAAACGGTGTTGGAAGTGGAATTTGTTGTTATACTACAGAGTGCAACAGCAGTAAAACTGGGGCACTGGCAACAGGTAAACTGAATACAGGAACGGGAAGGAATGCCAAGAGCTTGCTCTTTGCTATTGATGCTCCTTGTTGAAGAGAGTTCTGGGGATTTGCATCTATCAGTGTCAGCCCGTGCTCTTTTTTGTCATCTGAGGGGAATGCCTTGAAACAGATGTTTGCACTGTTGCATTGATGGGGGAGGAATAGGGTGGGGGTGTGGGTGGGTCTGGGAGATGTGGAATCACTTCCTATCGTTCCCTTCCTCGCCCTGCTCTGTTCAGTCATTTGAACAAATTTGACAAACCTGTGTCGAGTCGGCAGCCTCGTCGCCGCCAGCTGTGACCAAGAGACAGAAGCCTAGTGTCCTGGAGGTTCAGGCAGGACGAAGCTGTTGCAGGGACCAGTTCTCTTCACTCTGCCTCTGCTGACCCCCTCCGTCTTTTACTTTTTCCTTTTCATCTCCTTAGGGAAGCAGGGAGTGGAGGGCAGAAAGACAGAAACAATCCATTTCTTTCCCCCTCACGTTCACACGTCACAGAAATGGAGATGTTGCGAAAGGCTGGGTAGGGGCTCCAGTCACCCTAAGCTCGAGGCGCGTCATGTTTACAAACCTGGAAAGCAAGCCAGACAGCTCAGTTCAATCTAAAGGAGACTGAGGAGTGTTTCTACTTTGTCTAGAGTTTTTAGGAGGATTTCTCACAATCTCTAGGAATGTGTGTTAGAAGAGTCTTTTCCCTGGGAAGGAGAAGGAGAACAGACACTTTCACAACTGCAGTGGTTTGTTCAAAACCAGGCTCCAGCCTAGTAGGAGAAGCTACAGAGGGAAAAGAAAGCCTCACCTTCCTCCTTCAGGGCCAGAAGGGCCATATCCTCAGCTGAGAGAGTGTCAGGCAAATGCGTGTACAGACTCCATACATTTAACTCACTTAATCCTAGCAACAATCTAACGAAGGAGGTGCACTCTTATTGTACTTATCTAACAGGTAAACTGAGGACTAAAGGAATTAAATGTCATGAAGCTAGTTAGCAGTAAAGCCAGGTTTCCACTCAAGCAATCTAGTCCCTGCTAGTCCATGGTTTTATCCACTATAACTGTCTTCCCTCTTGATCAGTCTCCTAAAAATTCTTCTCACATAAGACACACTCTGTTCCTCTACCCACATCTCCCACCTCCCCTTGCCCAGGAATTACCTGCACCCTCCAAGACATTTCCGTCCTCAAATTTCCCTTTGCTGACATTTCTCTTGAGGACATGTGGATGTAAGCAGGCATACAGATGATCTAAGACAGCAGATTTAAAAAGAATTTCCACTTCGCCTTGACATTCTTCATTCCTATTGTTACTGTCCTGGCCGACCTGCTTTCCTGACTGTATAAGGCTCTGTGGAGCACTCGCAGATTAATGGCTGCCTGGTGGCTCAGGACATCTGGATGTGGTTGGGCTGGGGACATAGATCTGGGATTTGATTTTTCACTACGTAGAATAAATACAATTATCTGTAATAATGATGTTTTTAGCTGGTTATTTTAATAGCCAGTTGAAGCACTTCGAAGGACAGATTGTGGGGAGATTTGAAAGGCAGGCAGGTCAGGCCCCTCTTGAAGATGCCATAAAATATGGTACTGAACTAACTTGAAAGTCAAATGGTCCAGATCTTCATGTTACAGCGAGGGATGCTGCAGAGAGGTCATATAACCAGCCTGGGACCGCGCCACTATCTGTTGGCAGCAGAGCTGGACTCAGAACTCCTGTTTGATGGTTCTGTTTGCTGCCAGAATTGTCTTCCAGAGTAGACCTGAGTCCATGGATCTAGTATTATTGCTTACAAAAACACCAGGGGAGAGGTCACAGAAAAATCAGATCATTGTCCCATAAGAAGGAATTGCCAATATGCCTAAATTTCCATTATTTGACTTAATAACCTGTCATGAGCATCTGCCCTATGAATTTACACAAATTGTTCTGAAATCTGTTTTCATCCAGTGCATCTTTTTATGAAAAATACACACTGTGCATTCAAAGGGCTTCCCAGGTGGTGCTAGTGATAAAGCATATGCCTGCAATGCAGGAGACACAAGAGAGGCGGGTTCCATCCCTGGTCAGGAAGATGCCCTGGAAAAGGAAATGGCAACCCATTCCAGTATTCTTGCCTGGAAAATTCCATGCACAGAGAAGCCTGGCAGGAAAGATTTTTTTTTTTTTCTTTTCCTTAATCCTCAGTGAAGTAGAAAGACTCCCTACAGTCTAAATTTTTGCTTTGGTATTTGATGCTCGATTCAGGTTGTGGACAAGTTAATTAACCTTCTGAAACCTTGCTTCCTTATGTTGAATGGGGGCAGCAAAGGAGGGACACGTGAGGATTCTGTGAGATAACATGTAAAAGCGAGCACAAAACCCACAAGACTGAAAGCATTCTCATCTCTGTCCTTCATGCCTCGACGAGCTTAGATCACATTTCCTCTGAACATTCATCTTTCCATCATGAAAATCTCCTCACCTCTTGATTGTCTGGGATCCATGAAACAAAGGTGTCATAGTATTCTGGATTTAAGGAAGAATGCTTTTCTCACAGGGAGAAAAGCAAAGATAGACATAATAGATAAGTCTCTATCTGTCTATCTTCATTGTCCTTTTTCTCCCCCCTCCCCATCTTTCCACTTTTTTTTTCCCTTTGGTTTCCCATCATCTTTCTAAGCCTGTACAGATTTTGGAAGAAGACATCTGTGAATTCAAATCCTGGCTCAGTCACTTACTAGCCACATTACCTGCAGTTGAGGTACTCAGTTTCCCTGATTCTCCATCTCTGTACATCTCAACGGAGGTAACGGTGTCTAATTCCTAGGCCTCCTACAAAGGAAGCTCACAGCACGGGGCTGGGCACAAAGCAGTCATGAAGAGATGGTTATTAATCACACCATGCTATCACCCAACTTCTACAGCATCATGTCAGCCTATGGGTGCCACCTGCAGAGCAACTGGCAGCTGTAATTACTATAATGACTCTTTTTCCTATGTCATCGGTCTTTTCCTTGGTTAATGACAGGTAACGTGAACCTCATTAATTAACATATATTTGCATTATTATATATTTCAAATTCAGACTTGTGTTCTAAATTAAAAAACTTGTTTACAAAAAAGCTTGTTTACCTTTTTCATGCTTTGTCATGCAAAGTTACATCTTTTAGTGTGTGTGTGTGTGTGTGTGTGTGTGTATTTATTTTTGCATCAGTCTGGTAATTTCTTTACTCAAAGGAGCTAAATATCATCTTTGGTTGTAGAGATTTCACTGTGCTCCCTCCTCCAACCATTTATGATCTCAGCCTCAACCCCTGGGATATGAGCCTCCTTTCTGGCATGATGTTTCTGTCTTGTGAACCAGTTTCTCTTACATGATAAAGCAGTCTACTGAGTCCCCATGACTAAATTTGGTAAGATAGCTTGTCAAAGGCTTTTGAAAGTCTAAATAGAAGAAGTCCTTGCTAGTTTCTTTTTGGCATCTTTATCCCCTGAAAGCATTTAAGTAGATTTAATGGGGAATGTTTTCCTTATACAAACATTCTTGCTTTTCCCCTTCTACATGTTATAAAAATGAGATGCTCTTGGTATTTCCTGTGTCTGCTCTGGACCCCTTCTTAAATGATGGTTACAATTCTGGACGTTTTGGTTCTTCAGCTCTGGGTCAATATGTTACCTTGGGTTTTGCATTTTGGTCAACGTATTGTCCTCAGTTGCCTGACAATTCAGAATCGTGACAATGTGTGCGCTTGTGTTAAGAGTTCCGCTGTTAGTTGAATAGTTGCTGCTGTTAGTTCTCTTTTCTCCAAAAATCAATAGTGGGATTAGAACTTTGAGTGAAGTGTCATTTCAGGCTTGCCGGTCTCTCCACTTTCATCTGGAGAGGAGCTTTGAGCCATACAAACCTAGGCATCCTGCTGATTTTAAAGCCGGCTCTCTGCCTTTAATGCTTTTAAAGCAACTCCCTGTTTGAACGAAGCAGCACCCATTTAAATTAATATCCCTTCCACCAGAGGAAGAGGGATATGCTTCAAAAATGAGCATTTTAATCTTCAACATCAAAATTGTCTGGCAAGGAGACTGTCCCAGTTCTGGGACCACGAAGGTCAGCTTATCACACATAAATGTATGATCATTGTGCTGTTACATTTTTTTAAAATATAAATTTATTTATTTCAATTTACAATGTTACATTTTTAAAAAGTATTCTAGGCCTTAGGGTCAGTTACTCTGTCTACTTGAGTAAATATTTTCATTTTCACTCTATAAAAAAATCTAATTTGTTCTCAAAAATTTTTTGAAAATCAACTATCATTTTCCATGAAGTTGGTTTTAGTAGGTTGGAAAATATTTTTAATTTCCAACTTCATCTGGTGCTACACAATAGAGAGTTCCCCCCAAAACCCAGAAGACTATTTCTTGTTGGCCACAGACTGAGAGAGAGCTGGGACTAAGAAATGGGTGAAGAAATTGAAGCTACCTCTCTTCTGTCAGGATATTTTCATGATTCATTAAAATGGAAAAAAAAAACCACCATGGTTAAGGAAAAATGTTGATTTCCTGAGCCAGCCACCTATCAGAAGACAGAGCTGCTGATTTCTTTGGAATATTTCCTCAGAAAGTCACAGGCATCTCAGGAAAACCATTATCTGCAAGAGTTGTGTGCGTACTTTTGGCTTCAGGACCTTTTTTCCAATGGGACATCCCCCCACCATCCTCCTGCTTTAGAAGACTCCCGTGGTTGCTGAGAAGGAGCAACAAATTCCTAGAGGAAATAAGATAGAATGCACAGGATTCAGCCAGCCCAAAGGTGGGCTCTGACGGGGGCCTGGATCTTCTTCAAGGGGAGGCCCTGTGGTTGGTGTGTCTAGGGCCCAGGGATTTCATTCTTTGTCCAGTATGGGAGGCGTCTGTGGAAGCGTCCCTGTCATGGCATTGTCAGAGGTCAAGTTTTTGTGTTCCATGAAGTAAAATGATAATAACAGGTAAAATGTTCTTGAGTACTTTCTTTTCTGCCTCTGAGAATTGAAGAAATCATATTTTCTTCCATTCTATTCTTACATGCTATTCTAGAGAACCGAAATATCATTGGATGTCCCTCACTGTGAAAACCTCTGTTTGTTTGATAAGACAGAATTCTCCCCTTTTTAGTTGAGAAAGCTGAGGCAGAAGAGAGGCATTTGGGCAAAGGCCATTCAATAAAAATAGAAGCGGAATCTAACAGTGCCGGCATCTGTGGCCACCTCACGTTTCTCAAGCCCCCTCCCCACCTCAGGGCACCCGGGGCTGAAGGGCTCCACAGGAGACAGCACCTTGAACATCGAGTGCTCCAGGGTTTACTGCTGTGGGGGCAGCAGATCTGATCTAAGGACGGGGGTCTTTCCCTCACAAGAAGTGATCTCTCCAGGGCAAACCTACTTGGGAAGCATTTTGAGTCCCTAGTTTCCATGCTCTGCTCTTGGTGTTTCTCATCCTCTGCCCTCCTACCCCACAGGCTTCTCCTTACCTGGGCTCAGAGACAGGGGTGGACAGGAGATTCAGATCATGGCGACTGGAGGTTAGAGAGATCACAGGTAAAGTGAAAACAGCAGACCCCAGAACTGCAGCGGGCAGGTGCGGAGGAGGAGGAGGGCTGGAAAGGAGACGAGTGAGGATGAAGAGGCTGCAGAAGGGTGAGCACCCGGAGGGGATTTCCACAGCGGCTTCTGATTAGCTATGTCTGGTCGGTCCTTTAACCATAACTTGCTTTATATCTCTGGAGAGCTGGGGAGATGGGGAGGAGAGGGATATACTAGTCCCTTCCAGAGGGAGGGCAAGAGCAAAAGGATCCTGTGATGAATTCTTTCGTTACAGAATCCCTCCTCAAGGTTGGACACCTAGGAGGGCTTGGTGCACACACGGTGACTCTGCAGCTGTCCAGAGAGAAACAGCTTCCTGTTTCATCCTGACCACCTGCCCAGAATACCCTCTGTCCCACTGGTGCCCACTCACTCCCTGGAGTGTTCCATGCTCCTCCGTCATCACAGCAATTCCCATTCCCATCTGTGCATGCTGGACCAGGGGGAGGTTCTAGAACCTGCTGAGAAGGATCAGGTGCTCCACAGGTCTAAGATGTGTTAGCCTGTCCAGTGTCTAGAGCAGGGAGCTGGCTGTTGAGATGCACGAATGGATTGTTTTTAACTCTCACATGTGTGTAAGGACCCCAAGAAACTGCACTGGGCCGTTTCCACCAAAGGATACTCCTGACTCTGGAGTATGAACTTGACCTTGACTCTGGAGCATGGAGCATGAATTTGACAACACTGGCAGGTCTCTCTAAGTTTGGGAGCTAAAGACTTGCTCTTGATTTTTCGATTATTATCCCTCCTATCCACATGCATATGTGCACCAGGAACATATGGCTTAGAGGTCATCTGTTCCAGTCCATTCACTCATTCACTTGTACTTTAACAATTCAGCACACGCTTATTGAGTACCTACTATGTGCCAGGCTTCGATCTAAGTACTGGGATCAAGTACTAAATACTTAGTACTTGGATGGGATCAAGTAATAAGTACTGTAGATCAAGGGGCAAAATAGACAAAAATTTCTGTCTTCACGAAGCTTACATTTCAGGGAGATGAGAGAGACAGTAGCCAAATTAGATAAATGTAGTGTATTTGAAAGTAAGTCCAAGAGAAAAATAAAGGAGGCTAGGATATGTGAGGGGATGACATGCAATTTTAAATAGGATGCTCAAGGAAGGCTTTAGTGGGAAGGAGACATTTGATGCAAAACTTGAAGGAGATACAACAGTGAATCATCTGGATGTCTGCAGTAACAGCATCCAGGAAGAAGAATTAGCCAGTGAGAGATACTGAATGGGGGAGCAGGTCTGGTGGGTCTGAGCTACAGAGAGGAGCCCAGGGTGGCTGGGGTGGAGCGAGGACAGAGAGTGGGAGATAAGGTCAGAAAAGCTGTGGATGGCCAGTAGGAGGCGCCTTGCAGGGAACTGTGAGAAACTGGCCAAAATAGCTGTTATTTAAAAAAAGACAAAAATTAAAAAACAAACAAACTAGTCTGGCTGCTGTGCTGAGAATAAACTTTAGAGGGCCAGGTTGGAAGCAGAAATCAGCAATACAATAATCCAGATGAAAAAAAAATATATGATTTAGATGAGAAAAACAATAGAAGTGGTGAGACAAGGTTGGGTTTTGAATACACTTGATTTATTAATATTTTTTATAATGCATTTTAAATGTAGAGGCAGAAGACTTTCCTGATGGATTGAATATGAGATGTGAAAGGAAGAGAGGGGGTCAGAGTGATATTTCACCTGAGAAACGGGAAGAATAGAGGCATCATTACCTGAGATGAGGAAGGCCTCAGGTGGAGTGACTTTGAGGAGAAAGAGTGGTCAGAAATTCAGTGAGGGGCGTGTTAAGTTTGAAATGTCTGTTAGATGTCCCAGTGGATCTGTCTAATCAACAGCTGGACGTGTGATCTGCATTTCACAGGACAGGTTCAAGTTAGAGGTGTAAATGTGATGTCATCAATGATAGGTGATACTTTAAGTCATAAAACTCGACAAGATCACTATGGGAATGAGCACAGTTTAGAGAGAGAAAAGGAAAGGTCCCCAGACTGATTAAGGGAGTGCTCCAAAGTTAAAGGTTTAGGAAGATGAAAAGAGACCAGAAAGGGAGAGCATGGTGCCGAGGCTACAGTCTCCACTTTTCAGCCAGGTAAATCAAATGCTTGTGTCTGCTCTTCACAAATTTGCACATCTCCGCCATGGAATATTTACATGGAAAATGATTCCCTGATAGTAAGATATCTTCCCCCATTGATAACAAGCATTTCTTTTACTCTCTACATAATTCTTCCATTAAAGGTAATGTGGAGGGTTGAATGATGGCCTTACAGGAAGCAGGGCATCTTTCCCTTCCCATTTCCCCTTCTTCATAAAGTATAAGGAGCTACTCCAGAGGCCGGAAGTGAGGGCAGAACCCAAAACCCGTGGAGAAGGAAAGAATTGGAAACCAAAACTCTGGGCTCCAAAATTCTAGATTTCTTTCCCAAATTTGGTTTTGTTTGTTTGGTTTGTTTAGCTTAGTATACTGAAGAAGTAATTTACCTTCTCTGAGCCTTAGCTTACATGACTTAAATGTAAGAATGATAATACCTGTGTCTAATTAGCAGAGTTTGGACATTTTATTTTATTTTTAAATAGTTTTGTTGAGGTATAATTGAAATACAAAAACGTGTACACTTTAATTTGTTCACTTTGATGTATTTGGACATGTGCACACACCTGTGACACCATCACCATAATTAAGGGAACAGACATGCCTAACAACTCCCAGAATTTCTTTGGGTCTCTCTTTCTCTTCCTTTTTTTTTTTAAATGGCAAGAACACTTAGCACGAAACCTACTGTCTTAACAGAATTTGAAGTGCATTAAGACAATGTTGTTATCTATAGGCCCGATGTTGTACAACAGATCTCTAGAAGTTGTTCACCAAACAAAGCTGGAATTTTTACCCTTTGAATGACAACTCCGCATTTCCTCCATCCCCCTGCCCCTGGCAACCACTATAGTATTTCCTTCTTTTAAGAATTAGACTACTTTAGATTCCTTGTACATGTGTAATTAAACAAACTGATATTTCTCCCATTTTAAAGAAAATCTTTCTTGATCCTATTTTTCCATCCAGCCCTGATATTTTTGTACTTGGAGAAAATCCTCAGGAAAGTTGTGTGTTCTTGTTGTCTGTATTTTCTCTCCTTTTATTCTTTCTTTTAAAAAATAACACTTTTTTGAAAAAAAAAAAAAAAAATTGCTCTTTATTGAGGTATAATTGACATGTAAAATGCTGTTTGGAGATGAAATCTTACTTATGAAAACATTTTATAATTCCTAAACTACCCCATAAATGTCACTTATAATTATTATGATGTTGAAGCGCCGCGGTCAAGGTATTTTCCAGTAGAGAACGCGAGCCGGCCTTTCCCTGGCACTGAGCTTCAGAGTGTAGAGTGCCCTCCCCTTGTCATTCTTTTGATGCACATACTTTCCCTGTAAGGAGGGAAGCAGCTGGGAAGGGACTCAGTCTGGGCAGGCCTCCTGAGTGATCAGGACTCACGGATGTGGTGGTATTATTCATAAACAGCAGTGTAGTCATGGTTCAGAATTTTGGAAACAGCGCCAAGAGGCTCTTGGACATAATTTTCAGGATGGATAAGCCCTGACCTGAAGCAAAATTTACCAGTGACAGGGGTTTGGAGTTTTATACACAACATTTTCTTTGGCTGGAGTCTGGCTTTATTTGAAGGGTTGTGTCAACACAGGGATTGTCTGCTTGGGCCCAGGGATTCCTCTGAGTGGTGGTGCCTCTGTCTCTGCTTGAGGGGCTGGGGTGAGTTTTCTCAGACTTGGAATCATGTGGGATCTATGTTTGAACAGAGACTGGAAATACTTACATCATCTCCACATTCCACAGCCATTTGTCACCAGATTGCAAATTGACTGGAGGGATGCCTGTTTCTAGGGAGAAACGACACTGCTTCTTTCTGGCTTCAGCAGAGAAGAGATCAAGTTAGGTTATTGAGTTTGGTGAATATCTATGGCCCTGGGGAGGAAAAGTTAATTTCCTTGGGGCTTCGCAAAATTTGGGGGTAGATTTATAGAAATATAAGTGAAAGGAAAAGAGTAATAAGCTTCAAGTATCAAAAATAAATGAAATTGTAATGCTAAATTAAAAAATCAAAGGCACAGAAATAAACCAGAGCAGATCATAAACAAAACCTCACATTGATTGAAGGTTATAAAAAGACATACATTTCTGTAATTTTCACCTAGGAAAAGTGACAAAAGATACAAATGAATTAAAAAACAAAAAGGTAGAAGTTAAAATAGGCGTAGTAGAGAGTAAAAATAAGATAATATTATTAAAAAGTATTTATGGTTGTAGTTGACACACATCTAAAAATAAAAGCCTAACTGGCCCAAGAAGAAATAATAAATTTATATACAATTATGATCATTAATAACATTGAATTGCTACTGAAAACATAAGCCCTCTGCCTTTCTCACTACTCCCATGGAAAATTCTTTTACTGGTGGATTTTACCAGAGTTTCAAGGGGATATAAATATAATAATAAATGCAAATAAAATATACTACAAAGTATATAATCCACATTAGGCTTCCCCAGTGGCTCAGCAGTAAAGAATCTGCCTACAATGCAGGAGCTGCAGGAGATTTGAGTTCAATCCCTGGGTCGGGAAGATCCCTGGAGAAGGAAATGGCAACCCACTCCAGTATTCTTGCCTGGAAAATTCCATAGACAGAGGAGCCTGGAGGGCTACAGTTCATAGGGCTGCAAAAGTTGGACACAGCTGAGCACGAACACATATAATCCACATATGTTATATGTTTTTCCAGAAAATGAAAAAAGAAAAATTGCCCAACTCATTTTATGATAGTTGTATAAACTAGATTAAAATAACTCTCATTAGTATATTATGTAAAACATATACACTAATTTTATAGATTAAAGAATAGTTAAATATTATCCAGGGAAATTTAACATTTTTTTTAAACATTTTTTTACCAAGTGGCAATTTTCCCAGGGTTATACAAATGATTCAACTTCAGAAAAATCTTTAAGTTCACTCTCACGTTGGTTGAGTAAAGAAAAACAGTTATCTCAATACACTTGAAAAAAATAACGAGAATTCTTAGGAAGCTAGAACTAGAGAGGAACTTTATAACCTAATAAAAACTACATATAAAAATTTTACAATGAATGTATTTAATGGAATCTAAGGCACTTCTTGTAAAGTCAGGAATAAAACTTAGCAACAGAGTACTTGGAATTCTAGCCAACACAAAAGGAAAGAAAATAATAATTGATAAAGAGGGGGATATATTATAATTATTTGCTGATAATGCGATCAGTTACATTTAAGGTCCAAGAAAACTAATGGGCAAATGAGTCACACCAGTAAGAAAGTTCAGCAAGATTTCCTAATATAAGATTAACTTATAAAAATAAAGTTAATCTAAACCAGAAGTAATCAATTAGAAAATATAATAAAAATAAGATACCAATACAGTAGCAACTCAAGTCATAAAATATGTAGGAATTAATTTAATGAAACACACAAGAGATTTATAAATAAAAACTATAAGACTTTAATAAAAGACAAAAAAGGAACTCTAAATAAAGGTAAACAATTACCAAATTCATGAATGGGCAAAAATGCCACCTTTTCCAAATTTAATATTATCAAATGCATTTCCGATAAAAATTATGATAGGAATCATGTGGCAAATTAGTACATTGCTTAAATATATATAGAAAGATAACATAACTAAGAAAAATGTAAGATTTTGGACTAAGGAAAAGATTAAAGAGAATGAGTACCCCTTCAGATATTAAGACACACTGCAAAGCAACAATTAGTAAAACACATTGATATACATTTGTATAAGAAAAAATAGGCATTTGGTGAAGGATTGACACCTCAGAAAAATTCACATGAACTTGGTAAAAAAAAATTAGTGGATTTGACTGTATTAAAAATAAATATTTTGAAAAAAATATTTTGATTAACAAAGGACAACCAATATAAGTAGAAATGATAGTTCAGGTAGTGATACTTGTACGTTGATAATAAAAAATATCTTGAATTATATAAGGAAATATCACTAATTAATTTTCTAAAAGACAAGAAGAAAAATGAAGAAGGGATGTGATTAAGCTATTCAAGAAGAGAAATTTGAATGAATAAGGAATCACTGAAGAGATTGTCAGCATTGTCTTTAGCCAGACGTAATAACATTTCAGGGACTTCCCTTGTAGCTTCCTTGGTAAAGAATCTGCCTGCAATACAGGAGGCCTGGGTTCTATCCCTGGATCCAGAAGATCACCTGGAAAGGAAAAATGGCAACCTACTCCAGTATTCTTGCCTGGAGAATCCCAGGGACAGAGGAGCCTGGCAGGCTAGAGTCCATAGGGTCATGAGAGTCAGACACGACTTAGTGACTAAACCACCCACAATTAACATTTAAATAGCCATGCTGTCCCTCTCATCTTTCTCCATTGTCCCTGGATGACTTGAATACTTGGCCTTCATTTTGTCTTCACATCAGCCTCTTAGGATCCAGTTGTCTTTTGTTAAGAAACAAAAACAGAATTGTCCTATTTCTCAAGGGATTCGTATAAAAATTACTAATCAGAGCAGGTACAAAGCTGAGGTAAGACGTGAAGAGTGAGGAAGCTGGGTTGACATGAAGACAGCATCTCACTTGTTTATCTCCATTGATTCCACGTTCTTAACTAGGACACTCCAAGCCAAGGACCTTTCATGGTAACTAGTTACCATTTGGTGGAAAATGTAACCCACTGAAGTTTTTTTTCCCCCTGTTTTTTGAAATGTAAACATATGAGATACTTTTTGAACTATTTAAAAAGTTTAAAATAATTTTCCCACAGTTTGTGAAATAATCAATATACCAAATATGAGTTTGAAGCTACACCCCAACCTCAGCCAGATGGCTTAATACATTGAACATCATATCTGCCACTTATAAGATGCTAAACAAACTATTAAATGAAACAAGCAAGAATAAATGAGAAACCCATTTATAGCCATCAGATTGGCAAAAATTAAAATGCCTGATAATATAAAGTACTGGTAAAGTTGTGGAGAAATAGGAGCCCTCCTGTGGTGAGAGTGGAGGTATAATTCGTGCAGTTTTTATGGAGAACAGCTTAATGATATTTGTGAAGTTGCCTCATGTTGATAGTCTATGTCTTTGTGTTTTCACTCCTGAGAATTTACCCCACACATACTCTTCTATAAAGAGAGGAAAGATAAGTTCTCAGATGTTTACTGTCACCTAATTGGAACCAACAAAGAGCTGGTACATCAATGCCCACTAGTAGAGAAAGAGAGAGGAAATAGTGCTATATGCAAACAATGGAATACCATTCAGGGGACTGAGTGTTCCTGGTGACTCAGTGATAAAGAATCCACCTGCCAATGCAGGAAATGCAAGAGACTCGGGTTTGATCCCTGGGTCAGGAAGATCCCCTGGAGAAGGAAATGGCAACCCATTTCAGTGTTCTTGCCTGGCAAATCCCATGGACAGAGGAACCTAGTGGGCTACAGTCCATGGGATTGCAAGAAATTAGACACGACTGAGTGAG
This sequence comes from Bubalus kerabau, assembly GCF_029407905.1. Classification (NCBI taxonomy): domain Eukaryota; kingdom Metazoa; phylum Chordata; class Mammalia; order Artiodactyla; family Bovidae; genus Bubalus; species Bubalus kerabau. The sequence goes on from NC_073631.1 coordinate 110,398,332, forward strand.
TGAGCACAGAGGCATACACATGCAGGGGGTTAGAAGTAATGAACTAGAATGAAATATGTCTACATTAGTAAATCTCAAAATGTAATGAGTCAAAAACAGTAAGAAAAATAAATACCAGGTATCTTAATTAAGCACGCGAGTAAGTACCTGAATAGAATAAGAATCTTAAAGAAGAACCTTGTGTGATCGATAATGCTATTGTGCCACGAGGTGATTATGGTCAAGTTAGTTTTTTGTCTCACTCCCTGAGAAGTAGTTTTTCCCTTGATCCTCTGAAATGAGTGGGAATGGGAAAGATACTTGTTACAGCTAATCAATATCAAATAGTGATTTATCCTTCCCTTGTTAACCAGTCTTCTCATTTGAGCTCTTTGGTATCACCAATTCATATCAGAAATTAGTGTCAATATTGTTAAATTTCTAAGATTCCTTTTACCATCTATGATGATTTCTCATAATAAAGACTATGTAGTGTGGGGATGAGGGCAATATTTTCAGCGTCCTTCAGTTCAGTCGCTCAGTAGTGTCTGACTCTTTGCAACCCCATGAATTGCAGCACGCCAGGCCTCCCTGTCCATCACCAACTCCCGGAGTTCACTCAAACTCAGGTCCATCGAGTCGGTGATGCCATCTAGCCATCTCATCCTCTGTCATCCCCTTCTCCTCCTGCCCCCAATCCCTCCCAGCATCAGAGTCTTTTCCAATGATACAACTCTTCGCATGAGGTGGCCAAAGCAGTCACATAATTCATTTTTTACATGAAGCAATAGCATCAAACCTCATCCCTCATTTTCCTGTCCATTCATCTTCTGCTGAATTTTCAGTGACTTCAGCCCTTAAGTTGTACTAACCATACTTCCCATTGTTGATTATTTCCACCCATTTGCTTAACTAGAGATATTGCCTAGTTAACTAGGCAAATCTCTTAACTAGAGATTTGCAAAGAGATATTGCCTCATGAATATCACCAACACTCCTGTAAGATAACATCTACTAAACCTTTTAACTTCTGCAGTTGTACCCTTGTTTGTGTAGTATGACTGCCTGTGCTGTGCTGTGCTTAATCTCTCAGTCATGTCCGACACTTTGTGACCCATGGATTGTAGCCTGCCAGGCACCTCTGTCCATGGGGATTCTCCAGGCAAAAATACTGGAGTGGGTTGCCATGCACTCCTCAGTGTGACTGGCTATTTCTCCCAATTTCACCCAATCCACTAGCCTACTTTCTTTTTTATTTATTCATTTTTTATTGAAGGATAATTGCTTTACAGAATTTTGTTGTTTTCTGTTAAACCTCAATATGGATCAGCCATAGGTATATGTATATCCCCTCCCTCTTGAACCTCCTTCCCATCCCCCTCCCCATCCCACCCCTCTAGGTTGATTCAGAGCCCCTGTGTGAGTTTCCTGAGCCATAGAGCATATCCCCGTTGGCTATCTATTTTACACATGGTAATGTAAGTTCCATGTTACTCTCTCCATACATCTCACCCTCTCCTCCCCTCTCCCCATGTCCATAAGTCTATTCTCTGTGTCTGTTTCTCCATTGCTGCCCTGTAAATAAATTCTTCAGTACCATTCTTCTGGATTCCGTATATTTGTGTTAGAACACGATATTTATCTTTCTCTTTCTGACTCACTTCACTCTGTATAATAGGTTCTAGGTTCATCCACCTCATCAGAACAGACTCAAATGTGTTCCTCTTTATGGCTGAGTAATATTCCATTGTGTATATGTACCACAACTTTATCCATTCATCTGTTGATGGACATCTAGGTTGCTTCCATGTTCTAGCTATTGTAAATAGTGCTTCAGTGAACAATGGTGCCGGGGACCAGCCCCGGCTGAGCCAGGGTATTCGAAGGAGAGATGGCGTAGGCGAGGGTCAGGGAACAACTGCTTAATTACACTTTAATTAAGGATACCAAGAGTAATAGAATAAGGATAGCTCAGTGAGGAAATTCAGTGGAGAAAAGCGGCTGAAATAAGGATAGCTCAGTAGGAAAATTCAGTGGAGAAAAGAAGCTGAGTGGCTTGGTTTACGCGGAAAATCAATATAACCCGTGACACCAGGTTAGCTCTGACCACGGAGGCCGCAGGCGCCCTCTCGAATAGCGGAAGGTGCCCCACCTTAGACACCTTCTCGAGTGGGTCTTAGAAGCCCAGGCAAATAAATGGTCGCAGAGGACATCCGCGCTCCAGATGGACGCTCAGCTGGAAGTTAAAGGGAAGAATGACATGGGGAGACCAAGCGTTGGTGAGCAAGGCCCGCAGTTTATTTTCCAAAGTAGTTTTTATACCTTAAGTTATGCATAGAGGATAATGGGGGAAGGGGTGGAGTCATGCAAGGACAGCAGTTCCTGGTTCTAATCTAAGCCAGGCTTTCAAACTTATCATATGCAAAAGTTCAGGTGATTGACATCATCTTCTGGCCCGGAGGCCTGTTAACATTTTAAGAAACTTATTTTTCTCTAAAGGTGATTATTCCAAAGTCAGGCACCAGCCTTCCAAAAAGCATTGGACAAAGCTGCATTTTACATTTCTATACACCCATTATATCAATCAATACACTGCCAAGGACACAGTAGGTAAGGAGTATGGAGACTTAGCAGCAAACTGGCTCAACAAGTGAAAAAACCCTTCACCAATACAATTTCTAATTAATCTTTTAACTACTCAAAGGAATCTGTGTTTAGGCAGTTTAGAACATCTCCTGCCTCTCACAGTTGGGAGGCTCTGAACAATCACATGTGGCCGGAAAAACCCATTCAGGCAGGCTAGAGGATTTCCAAAGGAGTTTGTAGGTTGAAACACTGTCACATCCAAGAATTATTAACTGGAGCTGTAAGCTAACTCTTTTTTCAGAGAGAGGTAGTGGGAGGCAGCCCCCCGTAAAGTCAGAGGTGTAGGTGAAAGCACAAAGCAGAAAGTAGGCAGACTCTGGTTTTGGGGGTAGATGCTTGAGAATTTCCAGGGGGACTCCTGAGGCTCGATCCCGCCTTTGCGTATGCCGAGCCTCCTTCCTCATGACCTTTGTCATGGGTGGAGTTCCTCACGCTGGCTCCAGGCAGTGATAGAATTCCAGTTGAGCTATTACAGATCCTCACTCAATATGCAATATGCCGGGTCCCGGCACAATGGGATCAGTTCAGTTCAGTTCAGTCGCTCAGTCGTGTCTGACTCTTTGCGACCCCATGAATTGCAGCACACCAGGCCTCCCTGTCCATCACCAACTCCCAGAGTTCACCCAAACTCATGTCAAAGTCAGTGATGCCATCCAGCCATCTCATCCTCTGTCTTCCCCTTCTCCTCCTGCCCCCAATCCCTCCCAGCATCAGAGTCTTTTCCAATGAGTCAACTCTTCGCATGAGGGGATACGTGTGTCTTTTTCAATCCTGGTTTCCTCAGGGTATTATGACTAGGAGTGGGATTTCTGGGTCATATGGTCATTTTATTCCTAGTTTTTTTAAGGAATCTTCATACCATCTTCCATAGTGGCTGTATCAATTTACATTCCCACCAACAGTGCAAGAGCATTCCCTTTTCCCCACACCTTCTCCAGCATTTATTGTTTGTAGACTTTTTGATGATGACCATTCTGACAGGTGTGAAGTGATATCTCATTGTAGTTTTTATTTGCATTTCTCTAATAGTGAGTGATGTTGGGCATCTTTTCATGTGTTTGTTAGCCATTTGTATGTCTTTTTGGGAGAAATGTCTGGTTAGGTCTTTTTCCCACTTTTTGATTGGGTGGTTTGTTTTTCTGGCATTGAGTTGCATGAGCTGCTTGTATATTTTGGAAGTTAAACCTTTGTCTGTTGTTTCATTTGTTATTATTTTCTCCCATTCTGAGGGTTGTCTTTTCACCTTGCTTACAGTTTCCTTTGCTGTGAAAAGCTTTTAAGTTTAATCAGGTCCCACTTGTTCGCTTTTGTTTTTATTTTCATTACTCTAGGAGGTGGGTCCTAGAGGATCTTGCTTTGATTTATGTCATTGAGTGTTCTGCCTATGTTTTCCTCTAAGAGTTTAATAGTTTCTGGCCTTGCATTTAGGTCTTTAATCCATTTTGAGTTTATCTTTGTGTATGGTGTTAGGAAGTGTTCTAATTTCATTCTTTTACATGTAGCTGTCCAGTTTTCCCAGCATCATTTATTGAAGAGGCTGTCTTTGCCCCATTGTATATTCTTGCCTGCTTTGTCAAAAATAAGATACCCATAGGTGCATGAGTTTATTTCTGAGCTTTCTATCTTGTTCCATTGGTCTATATTTCTGTTTTTGTGTCAATACCATACTGTCTTGATGACTGTAGCTTTGTAGTATAACCTGAAGTCAGGAAGGTTGATTCCTCCAGCTCCATTCTTTTTTCTCAAGACGTTTTGGCTATTTGGGGTCTTTTGTGTTTCCATATGAATTGTGAAATTTTTTGTTCTAGTTCTGTGAAAAATGTTGTTGGTAATTTGATAGGGATCACATTGAATCTGTAGATAGCGTTTGGCAGTATAGTCATTTTCACAATATTGATTATTCCTACTCAGGGAGATGGAATATCTCTCCATCTGTTTATGTCATCTTTGATTTATTTCATTAGTGTCTTATAACTTTCTGTGTACAGTTCTTTTTTCTCCTTAGGTAGGTTTATTCCTAGATATTTAATTCTTTTTGTTGCAATGGTGAATGGGATTGATTCCTTAATTTCTCTTTCTGATTCTTCATTGTTATTATATAGAAATGCAAGTGACTTTTGTGTATTGATTTTGTATCTTGCAACTTTGCTAAATTCACTCTAGTGAATTAGCTCTAGTAATTTTCTGATACTATCTTTAGGGTTTTCTATGTACAGTATCATGTCATCTGCAAACAGTGAAAGCTTTGCTTCTTTTCTGATTTGGATTTCTTTTATTTTTTTTCTTCTCTGACTGCTGTAGCTTGGACTTTCAAAAATATGTTAAATAATAGTGGTGAAAGTGGACACCCTTGACTTGTTCCTGATCTTAGGGAGAATGCTTTCAGCTTTTCACCATTGAGAATAATGTTTGTTGTAGGCTTATCATATATGGGCTTTACTATGTTGAGGTGGGTTCCTTCTATGCCCATTTTTTGAAGAGTTTTAATCATAAGTGGGTGCTGAATTTTGTCAAAGGCTTTTTCTGCATCTATTGAGATTATCATATTATTTTTATCTTTCAATTTGTTAATATGGTATATCACATTGATTGATTTGCATATATTGAAGAATCCTTGCATTCCTGAAATAAACCCAACTTGATCATGGTATACAAGCTTTTTTGATGTGTTGCTGAATTCTGTTTGCTAAAATTTTGTTGAGGATTTTTGCATCTATGTTCATCGGTGATACCAGGCTGTAGTTTTCTTTTTTTGTGTGTTGTCTTTGTCTGGTTTTGGCATCAGGGTGATGGTGGCCCTTTAGAATGAGTTTGGAAGGGTTCCTTCCTCTGCAATTTTTTGAAAGAGTTTTAGAAGGATAGGCATTAGTTCTTATCTAAATGTTTGACAGAATTCTCCTGTGAAGCCATCTGGTCCTGGGCTTTTGTTTTTTGGGAGATTTTTTTTTTTATCACAGCTTCAATTTCAGTGCTTGTAATTGGGTTGTTCATAATTTCTATTTCTTCTTGGTTCACTCTTGGAAGGTTGAATTTTCTAAGAAACTGTCCATTTCTTCCAAGTTATCCATTTTATTGCCATATAGTTGTTCATAATAGTCTCTTATAATTCTTTGTATTTTTGCATTGTCTGTTGTAACCGCTCCTTTTTAATTTGTAATTTTGTTGATTTGAGTCTTCTCTTTTTTATTCTGAATGAGTCTGGCTAAAGGTTTGTCAATTTTGCTTATCTTCTCAAAGAACCAGCTTTTAGTTTTATTAATCTTGACTATCATTTCTTTCATTTCTTTTTCATTTATTTCTGCTCAGATCTTTATGATTTATTTCCTTCTACTAATTTTTTTTTTATTTGTTTGTTTAGCCTACTTTCTGATCAGACACCTACCAAACTTTCCCAATACCAGTGCCTGGCTAACCTTCAAGTGAGTTCCTACAGTTGCTTAATAATAGTCTGCTTATTCAATGATGAAATTGCCACAGCTTCTCTGTCAACCAACCTTCTTCTGTTTATCTTAAGCTTACTTCTGCTCACCTTATTCTTACACTGATATTTCTCACTGATTACTGCCATTGCTGCTCCTTCTAACTCCACTACCACTGCTAAAACAATAGCTTAGAAAAGTTCCTGGAATATAGTAAACACTCAGTAAATGTTTGCTTCTGTTCTTGCTATCACTGCTCCTACCAACTGCTGTTCTTACTATCACCACTCCTACCATCATATTCAGTCTCCTAGGACCACCATACATGACCACTGGAAAAACAGTTGGACTGTGAAGAAAGCTGAGCACCGAAGAATTGATGCTTTTGAACTGTGGTGCTGGAGAAGACTCTTGAGAGTCCCTTGGACTGCAAGGAGATCCAACCGGTCCATTCTAAAGGAGGTAAGTCCTGGGTGTTCATTGGAAAGACTGATGCTAAAGCTGAAATTCCAATACTTTGGCCACCTCATGCAAAGAGTTGTCATTGGAAAAGACTCTGGTGCTGGGAGGGATTGGGGGCAGGAGGAGAAGGGGACGACAGAGGATGAGATGGCTGGGTGGCATCACCAACTCAATGGATGTGAGTTTGAGTGAACTCCGGGAGTTGGTGATGGACAGGGAGGCCTGGCGTGCTGCGATTCAAGGGGTTGCAAAGAGTCAGACACGACTGAGCGACTGAGCTGAACTGAACTGAAGGACCACCATATGTCAAACAATTATACGCTAAACCTGGTGCCAAGTATTCTACATATATTATCTCACTTAATACATTTTTACTGAGAATATTGAAACCATTCAAGTAAAATCTTTAGGTGTTTCAAAATTGATCTCCTTAAAATTTGAGCCCTTCACTTATTCTATCTCAGAAAAGAGCTGTGGTCTTCCTCTCCAAAGCCAACACTTCAGTATGCATTTCATGTCCAATCCTTGTCTTCACTCCCAAGGCCATGTTTTCTTGTTTTCTGACTCTCTAGATTCTTCATTCTCTCCCTTTTCCCCTGGCTCCTTTCTCAGCCTCCAAATGTGCTCAGGTCTGCCTAACTTGTCCTGAAATCCCCAAGTCTGAATTGATTTCTGTATAAAATTCTATCATATTTTTCTCCTCATCATTGTACACATCCTTAGGTAAGTTTTCAGTCTATCTTGCACTTCTTCTTGCCTGAATTCTATGTTCCTGGAACCCACCTCTATTATTTCTGAACTCATCACGGTTGATTTCCAAATACCAAAACCCTCTTCTAACTTCTCATTCTCATAGATTTTTTCCAGCGAATTTGTCCTTTTGACCATTATATCCTTGAAAAGCTTCTTTGGATTGAATGACAGGACAGATTTCTGATTCTTACACACATTTCTATGCACCTGCCCGACCTTTCCCTGCCTCTTTAAGGCCAGATGGTGAGCGTCATGAGAGGGCATCATTTGAGGTATGCTGGAAACGAAGCATGCACAGAAGGTTAGGGCTGGGGCAGCAGGAGAGTCATTATTCACATTGTCAGAGTGAAGCCAAGAGGACACAAGGAGGCAGAGAAAGCCCGAAGGTTCATGTTCCTGGCATCAACTGATACAGAGATAGCTGAAGTTGTAGGTGAAGTATTATGAATGTTTGGGCATGACTGGTCAAAGGGTTTATGAAAACTGATGGAGCTGGAACAAGGAAGGGCAGAAGGATGCATGTGGTAGTTGGGTAGGTGACAGGGAAGTGGGTTGGTTGATGGGGAGAAGAACAGATGGAGAGCAGGAAAAAAAAAAGAAGAAAGAAAAGGAGCCTTGGCACCTCTTACTTACCTCCTCTGGGTGAAATTTATCCTGAACTGGCTTTGCTCAGAGACCTGGGGGTAAGGATAGCATGAAGCAGCAGGCTGAGTGAGTGTGAGAGCAAGGTGAAGACCTGGGCTGGTCTGATTATTGGCAGTGGAAAGAGTGGAACCTGGCAGATATACAGTAAGCAAGGTACGTGGACCATCACCATCCTTCCTCTGTAGTAAAAATAGAGTAGTATTCTACTCTATTAGATCCTTCTAATAGATCCTTCATGTATTCATATCCAGTTCAGCAGTTATCAACATTTTGCCAATTCAGTTTAATCTGTCTTTGCCCCACCATCTTTGAATATTGGTTTTAAAGCAAATATTGAACATCCTATTATTTCACCCATAAATAATTTAGTGCACTGATTTATTTTGTATCTAAGCACCTGCACACACTGGTGCATTTTCTGCTTCTGTAGCTATTCATGTAGTTTCTTCAGTTATGATATTTGAGTACCACATGAGTCTTAAAAATGAGTGTAGCCTAAAAGCCCAGTGGTGGTTTAGTTGCTAAGTCAGGTCTGACTTTTTGTGACACCGTGGACTGTAGCCTGCCAGGCTCCTCTCTCCTTGGGATCTCCCTGGCAAGATTACTGGAGTGGGTTGCCATATCCTTCTCTAGGACATTTTTTGTGCCCCAGGGATTGAACCGGTGTCTCATGCATTGCAGGCAGATTCCTTACCACTGAGCCACCAGGGAAGCCCCAAAACCTGTGAGTTCTGCCAATGGATGTAATAAGGACTCTCAAAGTAGTATCTTCTGTCTCCTTTAAATTTTGTGGCTTACGAGACCCCACTAAAACTAGAACTTACTCCTTAAATTAAAGCAAGTTCCAACTCAATGGACATGAGTTTGAGCAAATTCTGGGAGATAGTGAAGGACAGGGAAGCCTGCCATGCTGCAGGCCATGGGGTCAGACATGATTGAGCAACTGAATATCAACAATTTCTTAATCAATCAGCTTGGTCTTGAAATTTGTATTTTGGGGGAAAAAACACCTTGTTATTTAAAAGTCTCTGAGCTAGTCTTGTAGGCAACCTTAGAATCATTTATAATCAGCCTAAGTTATAAAGCAACTAACTCTGGGAGATAAATAAGTGTTGAAGATAAATGAGCCAAACTAGCAGGAGCATGAAAGAATATAAGACATAACTAAAAATATAGTACTGCATACAGTGCCTCCAATAAGCAGTACAAAACATAAGAGTGCTCAGTAGTTATAACGAGCCAACTGTATAAATCATTCAGTTCAGTTCAGTTGCTCAGTTGTGTCCGACTCTTTGTGACCCCATGAATTGCAGCACTCCAGGCCTCCCTGTGCATCACCAGGTCCCAGAGTTCACTCAAATTCATGTCCATCGAGTTGGTGATGCCATCCAGCCATCTCATCCTCTGTCATCCCCTTTTCCTCCTGCCCCCAATCCCTCCCAGCATCAGAGTCTTTTCCAATGAGTCAACTCTTCGCATGAGGTGGCCAAAGTATTAGTTTCAGCTTTAGCATCAGTCCCTCCAAAGAACACCCAGGACTGATCTCCCTTAGAATGGACTGGTTGGATCTCCTTGCAGTCCAAGGGACTCTCAAGAGTCTTCCCCAACACCACAGTTCAAAAGCATCAATTCTTCGGCGCTCAGCTTTCTTCACAGTCCAACTCTCACATCCGTACATGACCACTGGAAAAACCATAGCCTTGACTAGATGGACCTTTGCTGGCAAAGTAATGTCTCTGCTTTTTAATATGCTACCTAGGTTGGTCATAACTTTCCTTCCAAGGAGTAAGCGTCTTTTAATTTCATGGCTGCAATCACCATCTGCAGTGATTTTGCAACCCAAAAAAATAAAGTCTGACACTGTTTCCACTGTTTCCCCATCTATTTCCCATGAAGTGATGGGACAAGATGCCATGATCTTAGTTTTCTGAGTGTTGAGCTTTAAGCCAACTTTTTCACTCTCCACTTTCACTTTCATCAAGAGGCTTTTTAGTTCCTCTTAACTTCCTGCCATAAGGGTGGTGTCATCTGCATATCTGAGGTTATTGATATTTCTCCCGGCAATCTTGATGCTTCTTCCAGCCCAGCATTTCTCATGATGTACTCTGCATAGAAGTTAAATAAGCAGGGTGACAGTATGCAGCCTTGACGTACTCCTTTTCCTATTTGGAACCAGTCTGTTGTTCCATGTCCGACTCTAACTGTTGCTTCCTGACCTGCATATAGGTTTCTCAAGAGGCAGATCAGGTGGTCTGGTATTCCCATCTCTTTCAGAATTGTCCACAGTTGATTGTGACCCACACAGTCAAAGGCTTTGGCATAGTCAATAAAGCAGAAATAGATGTTTTTCTGGAACTCTCTTGCTTTTTCCATGATCCAGTGGATGTTAGCAATTTGATCTCTGGTTCCTCTGCCTTTTCTAAAACCAGCTTGAACATCAGGAAGTTCATGGCTCACGTATAAATCATTACATCAATGTATGTCATTTAATAAAAGATATTTTTCTAATGCATGAATTTACTTACAATAGGAATCCCTCAAAAAAAGTCACATTTCATGCTACATTTGAATCATCTTTATTAAGGAGAATAAACTGTGTAAACTCAGGGTCATGTAGACAATCTGGGACAAGAGAGCTGAGCACTCAATAGGCTTAAGGAAGTTAAAGAGAGCTAGTGTCAAACTCAAAGGTAGTACTTGATCTTGCTTGGTCAGGAGCCAATTTAAAGGCCAGGACAGATTCATATAGGATACTAATGGAAGGTAAATTCAGAAAAGGACCTGGAGGTAAGGTGGTGGATGTCAAACTGTGTTTTGTGGAACATTAGTGCCAAGCAGATGTTCCTAAGTTTCCATTGAAAAAAGTGTTCTTTTCAAAAGTGTATTTTAAAATGCTGATTAAAAAATAGTTTATAGTCTTGATCACATATTCAGGTTTTTAGGTAATATGCATGTAAATGGAGAAGAGATGATAGTACAGGCAGATTTCTTTCTTTACTTTAAAAAAATAAAGCATATACTATTAACATCCAAAGAGCATGTATTTCTCAACACATAGTTTGGGAAGCACCAAGTTAAGGAATGGAGAGTTACAAAAAGTTATTTTAGGAGACAAAGTGATGTGTTACCAGGATTACTCTGGTGTGGTTTTAAGATGGAGTGAAAAGGAAGAAAATGGAAACAAAGAGAAGGCTATGGTAATAGTTACAAGGTGAAGTCCCGAGGGCCTGGATTTGAGCAGTGGTGTGCGAACAGAAAGAGAAAGTTCACCTATAGGACATAACACAAAGAATGAACCTTCGTTTTCAATAGATACCCAAACGAGACTGGTGAGGGTGAGGGATAAGTCAAGAGCTATTCTGTTTTCCAGGGCAGGCAAAATTTGCAACCATTGACAGAAATAGAGGTGTACATAGAGAGAGAGAGAGAGAGAGAGAGAGAGCGCGCTAGGGGGCTGGAAAGGTTGCCGTGGTCAGAACTGGGCTCGCTAAGCTGCACGTGGCCATTCAGGTGATGCGGCACAGCAGCTGCGGTCGTGGGTGTAAAGTCCAGGAGAGGGAGAGCAGGGCACGACAAGGAGGCTTGGAAATTTTTGTGACTGGCTTTTGAGTGGTGAAGGCTGATATTAAGAGTCTAGGCAGACTTTACAGGAAGTGTGGTATACGGGAAAGAATACAATGTCTGGAGTCAGGAAGTCTGGTTTCTAGTTCTATCTCTGTCAATAATTCTTTACAACTTTGGACAAATTATTTATCTTATCTGAACCTCTCAGATAGATGATAGATAGACAATAAAAACGCCTATCCCAAAGGACTGTTGTGAAGGTTGAATTAGATCGTATTTGTGTGGTATAAACTGTAAAGAGCTGTACCAATATTAGTTACTACTATGAGTGATGGGTCCAGAGAGTTAAAAAGCTAGATTCAGAGATCAGTGCCAGAGTAAGTGGGTAGAGACCATTATAGTTCATGTCTATACACGTGTCAGGATCTGAGAAACTGAACTGGTCTGGGGGAGGTACTGTAGGATAAAGGTGGGCAAATAGTTTGTAAGAAGGAATTCTGATAAAGATTATTGGAGATCTACTCATCAGGAATCTGGGGGCCAGAGGGGGCTGGTCGCTGGGTGCCCTACATGAAGAAGGAATCTGAGCAGTCCGCCTGGGGTGGAAGACAAGGACACTCACTCCCTTGGAATGCCAAGGGCAATAGCAAGAGTAAGGCTGGCAATGGCCAGAATTCCTCTGATAGTCAGGAGCAGAGCATACTTAAGGGGGTCCTTCAGCAGTAAAAATAGAACAATAATAATTAACACTCTGGCACTTACTGTGTGCCAGGCACTATTATAAGCTCTCCCTTCATAGTGACTGAATCACTTGGTCCTCAGACAACCCTACTTCCTGTTGTTCAGTCGTGTCTTACTCTTTGCGACCCCATGGACTGCAGCATGCCAAGTTCCTCTCTCCTCCACAATCTCTCAGAGTTTGCTCAGATTCATGTCCATCGAGTCTCGTCAAAAAATTCAGTCTCGTCACATTGATTCCAAAATACTGAGAAAAACTCTTGTCTTTGACTGTTGACTTTAGGGCAGCATCTTCCAGTTCCTTCCTGTGATCTTTCTGGGAGAGCTGTCAACCCTTTGTAGCTCTCTGAAGGGTTCTCAGCAGGGTCTTCAGTTCAGTTAAATCACTTAGTCATGTCTGATTCTTTGCGACTCGATGGACTGCAGCACACCAGGCCTCCCTGTCCATCACCAACTCCCGGAGCTTTCTCAAACTCATGTCCACTGAGTCAGTGATGCCATCCAACCATCTCATCCTCTGTCATCCCCTTCTCCTCCTGCCTTCAATCTTTCCCAGCATCAGGGTCTTTTCCAATGAGTCAATTCTTTGCATCAGGTGGCCAAAGTATTGGAGTTTCAGCATCAGCATCTGTTCTTCCAATGAATATTCAGGACTGATTTCCTTTAGGATGGACTGGTTGGATCTCCTTGCAGTCCAAGGGACTCTCAAGAGTCTTCTCCAACACTGCAGTTCAAAAGCATCAATTGCTGGGTACTCAGCTTTCTTTATTGTCCAACTCTCACATCCATACATGACCACTGGAAAAATAGCTTTGACTATACGGACCTTTGTCGGCCAAATAATGTCTCTGTTTTTTAATAAGGCAGGGTCCTTGGTCCTCTAGAAAAGCCCCCAAGGGGCCTGCTCTGTGGCTTCACCAGTGGTGTCTGGAAAGTCAGTCTGCAGCCCCTTGACAGCCTGCTGCATCAATCTTACCACATACCCTACCTCATCCTCAAGCTCCTGGTTGGAAATGCACTTTTTTTTTTTCAGCTGAAGTCTTACTTTTTTTTTTTTTAATCAAAATTAAAAAATAAATATGTAAGACTGAAAAAAATATGTCCCCTACTTTGTCCCTGCCTATCTCTGATTTCTGCTCCTCAGTCCCAACTCTTTATTACTTCTTCAGGCAGTGTACTTAAAAAGCAATCGTAATTTATTATTGGTTAATTTTTTTTTTTTAGTTTTACATATTTCTCAGCTTTCTATTGTGGAAGATGTGAATCTGACTTTCTTACATTCTTCCCCAACACAAATACACACAAGACAAACACAAATACTTCCTTCCCCATAGAATAATTACATCATTATCTTGGTATGGAACAATATTCGCTTTGTACATTATTGTAATTACCTTAAGAGTATTCAAGGATGAGCCATAGATTATACTATTAGTACCAATTATTACATTTCTTTTCTTGTAAAGCTTTCATTCTGCCTAAAGTTAATGATTACCTCATTTTTGTCTGTTTGCTTAGCTTTCTACATAGCTATCACTACTTCACCCCCAGAGAACTGAGCCGAAAGTGTAAATCTCTGGGTACACTTAAACATACCAGCAATATGTCAGTTTCATCACTGTCGTGGAGACATGGCCCCACCGGAGCCCCAAACTCTTGCCCCAGCATGGCTAGTTGGTATTTGCTCATCTATTTTCCTAACATCGACCACCCTTCATCCACGTCCTGGAGATTACCTTCACTTCCTGTGGGTCCCTTTTTCTTGATGCCCAGTTTTTCTCTGTCTCCTTTATTCCCTTTTTTGTTGGAGAATATTCCCCTAGGGACTTCCTTAGGAATATGAGAAAATAAAGTTGTTGATGTCTTGATAATGTCTATTTGTCCACAAAGTGGATTCATACTTTGAGTAAATAGAACATCCTGGGCTGAAATCATTATTTCTCAGAATTGCGAAGGATCATTCTATCGTTGCTGGCTTCCAGTGTTGCTCTTGAGACATCCGTTCCTATTCTGATTCTCAACCCTTTTCATATAACCTATTTCCCTTTTTATCTCTGAAAACATTTGGTATCTTCTCTTTACTCAGAATAATCTGACAAATCATGGCACTGTGCCATTGTGAGTCATTTTAAAAATGAATCATGAGCTCTTTGGTGGGTTCACTCAACCTTGAAATAAAGCTTTCATTTCCAGGAATACTCATTTCTTATGTTTTAGACAACATTCTTCCCTTCACTTTCTTTTTTCTTTTTTGAAACTTCTACTCAGGTATTGAACCTTCTGGACCACTCCTCTTTCATTTTTTTAAAAGTATGATTTTTCTCTAGTTTTTCCTCTATGCCTTTTTCTTTACTACATAAGAGAGATTTTCTTGACTATCTTCCTACACATTTATTGAAATTTTCATTTTTACTGTCAAAGCTCTGATATTAAAGAACAATTTATTCTGGATGCTTCTTTTTCTTGTGTGATGTTCCATTTGGTTTCATTTGGTAGATACAGTATCATTGTAATTTCTTTGGGGAGATGCATTATATACATTTTGTAATATTTTTCTTTCTCCTGAGATTCTTTTGTGTGTATATCTTCTCTAATATTAGAGGTTTTTAAAATGACTAGTGTTTCCTAGCTTTTTGTCATATTTATGAGTCAATAAAACTGTTTAGAAGCACAGTATGTACAAATCTTGCTGATGGGTGGGCTTCAACAATCAAGCTGTGCCTCAGCTACTCCAGCAGGGGACCTATAAATATTACGATCTGTAAATTTCTTCTACTGACTTGTCGGTATACTCAGAAAGAAATTCACTAATCTCTTGTTGGTATAGCATCAGTCTGGCTGCCAGCATCTAGGTGAAAAGGATTTGAGGGTGAGATGGGGAAAAAGCCTCACTCCACGTCCCTGTTTTCAGTAGACTAACTCTGTTCTTTCCTGGTAGTTCAGCTGGTAAAGAATCTGTCTGCAAGGCAGGAGACCCCAGTTCCATTCCTGGTTTGGGAAAATCCCCTGGAGAAGGGAATGACTACTCACTCCAGTATTCCAGCCTGGAGAATTCCATGGACTACATAGTCCATGTGGGTAGGAGCAGCTCATTGACTGTATGGATCTGACTGCGGACTTTTAAATCAGACGTTATGGCCTTCCCTTGTGGCTCAGCTGGTAAAGAATCTGTCTGCAATGCGGAAGACCTAGGTTTGATCCCTGGGTTGGGAAGATCCCCTGGAGAAGGGATAGGCTACCCACTCTGGTATTCTGGCCTGGAGAATTCCATGGACTGTATAGTCCATGGGGTCGCAAAGAGTCAGACATGACTGAGCGACCTTCACTTTCACTGTGTTCTTTAGCTTTCAAATCCCAACTCTCTCCCAATTCCAGAGACTTTCTAGTAATCTGCAGTATAAATCTAGCTTTTAGAGCTACTATATTTTCAGCTTCAGTTTCCCTTGGTCTCCTACGCTGGTTACCATCTGTTTTGCAAAGACTAACATTGTGTTGCTTGTGTTTTCACTCCTCTCTTCTTGATCCTTAAAGATTTGCACATTTTGTAATCCCTCCATTATCATTTTAGTGAGATATGAGAGGAAGAAGAGTTAAATTTCTTGCATAAATGGAAGTTTCTTGAGAAACACTTCACCATCTCTGAAGGGTATGTGTGGTTACCAAGTATAGAAGATAGGTCCCCCCCAACCTTTTCATTTATTTTCCTTTCTGACAGTAGCCAGATCATCTTAGGATTTAACTCCTTCAGAGTCACATGATCACTGGAGGTGCTCTTTCCTACTCAGGGAACTGGACACTTGGCCCCTGTTGAGCCAGAGTGATTCTTCCTCTTGAGATTTCAATCATCAGAAGATGTAAGAAAAGTCCGAAGACGTTTGCCATCCATCCATCTCATCCATGACATCCTAACTAGATTTCTTCTTCTATTAGACAAGTTCTTATTTTCTTGCTTTCTAGATTTCAGAAATGACCTTTATCCCTACTGATTTCCAATTTGATTCCATGGGCTTCCTGTTAGTTTAACTAGCTTCTGATAGCACTTTAATAGTCTCACCCTTGATTTTGTCTTTACTCTGAGGCTGTGTGATAATCACCATACCTTTGATTTGGTAAGAAGCGGCTTCATTCCCCAATGCTACACATTCTCAGCTCACTAAATTTTTCTTGAATTCTTGCAAACTGAGAAGTTCTTTCCTTCGTTCAGCTCTTTCAGATAGCACCTTGATGTAGCTAGTAGCAGCCAGCTCATCTTTCAACATTCTTCTACAAGACATCGTTGCCTAATGCTATAGTTTTGTTAGTGACAGTTTGTCTTACAAGTTATCACAGTCATGGTTTATACCAAATGTCTTACTTCCGTATAAAACACAGCGGCATTTTTTCAGCATCCACCAGTAGCCTCCCAATAGCCTAAAGCTAATGATGTATATTCCAAGTTTTTGTTATGGCAATACCCCACATCTGTGTTTCAGTTTGTTTCAGTCAGCTATTGCCATGTAACAACCGCAAATCTCAGTGATATATGACAACATTATGTATTCTTCATTGAATTCCCCCTTTTTTTACACCGTATGAAATATAAATTAATCATCTATTATTTTACACTGATTTATGTGTGTATACTTTCGTCAACATGGCACTGTCTTGATTCATGCTGTTTTATAGCAACCCTTGATATGAGGCAGTCCTCCAAGTTTGTCCTTTTCAAAATTGTTTCAGCTCTTGACTGTAGCCCACCATGCTCCTCTGTCCATGGGATTTCCCAAGCAAGAGTACTGGAGTGGGTTGCCATTTCCTTCTCCAGGGGATCTTCTCAACCCAGGGATCAAATCCTCATCTC
The DNA here is from genome assembly GCF_029407905.1 of Bubalus kerabau. NCBI lineage: Eukaryota > Metazoa > Chordata > Mammalia > Artiodactyla > Bovidae > Bubalus > Bubalus kerabau. The sequence continues at coordinate 110,415,378 of NC_073631.1, forward strand.
CTCCATCTCCTGCATTGGCAGGTGGATTCTTTACCACTGAGCCACCTGGGAACCCCTATTATACTGCTACTGTTTGCAGTTTTTGCTTTCCATGGGTCATATATAGAATATACACAGAAACATGATTGATTTTATAACTAAATTGAACTTACATTGGCCTTCTATCCATTGACCTTGCTAAACTTATCTTCTAGTTCTATTAGCTTCCTCGTAAGTTCTTTGAGATTTTCTCAGTATATAACTGCATCGACTATGAAGAGAAGCATTTTTATGTCTTCCATTCCAATCTGTTTGTCTTCATGTCTTTTATTTCTATTTCACCTCTGATTGAAATGAATAGAACTTCCAGTATTCTGTCAAATAAGAGTGGTGAAAGTGGACTTCCCTAGCCTTGTTCCTGGCCTTAGGAACAAGGTTCCTTACCCTTAGGGGTAAAACGTTTGTTGTTTCACCATTAACTATGATGTTAGCAGGCCATTTTGTAGATGCTCTTACTTAGTTTTAAGAATTTTCTGTCTATTATTAATTACCTGAAAAGTTGTTTTTTTTTTTATGAATAGATGCTGAACTCTGCCATGATTTTCTGCATCTCTGGTGATGAGCATATGATTTTTTTCTTCTTTTGTGTACTGATGTGATTAATTAATTCAGTTAGCTTTGAAATGTTCAACTATCCTTGCAAGTGAGAAAAACCTCACTTCACCAGGATGTCTTTTTTTAAACATATTGTTGGTTTGCAATTGCTAGTATTTTATTGAAGAGTTTTGGATCTATGTTCATGAGGGGTATTTGGTCTGTAGCTTTCTAGTAATATGTTTTTAATATCAAGTAATGCCAAAATGAGTTGGGTAGCATTCCCTCCTTTTTTATTTCCTAGAAAAAAAATTTGGGTAGATTATTGTTATTTTTTGAAATGTTTGCGAAAACTTGATGGTACAGCCATCTGACCTGAAGAGCTCTTCTTGGAAGATTTTTAACCAATATTCAAATTTTAAAATATATGTTAAGATATTGAATCCATATATTTCTTCTTACTATTGTTTCATCTTTATGTCTGTAGGGTCTGCAATCCCTTCTTTGTTCCTCTAATTGGTAATTTGTATCTTTTCTCTTTTTAAAAACCTTGGTCAATATAGCTAGACATTTAATAATTTTTAATTATTTTCCCCAAAGGACCAGCTCTCTGATTCATTGATTCATTCTTTCTCTTAGTCTCTCTTAGTGCTTTTCCCTTTTTTTGGCTGCTATTTGTATCATTTCCTTGGAATTCTGGATAAATTTCCAGGAATCAACACTCTAGGTTGTATTTAAAACTTTAAAAAAATTTTTGACATAAGAAATAGTCTTTACATTTTATCTTGGTATGTGTATAAACAGCCTGCTGCTGCTGCTGCTGCTAAGTCGCTTCAGTTGTGTCCGACTCTGTGCGACCCCATAGAAGGCAGCCCACCAGGTTCCCCCATCCCTGGGATTCTCCAGGCAAGAACACTGGAGTGGGTTGCCATTTCCTTCTCCAATGCATGAAAGTGAAAAGTGAAAGGGAAGTCGCTCAGTCGTGTCCAACTCTTCGCGACCCCATGGACTCCAGCCTACCAGGCTCCTCCATCCATGGGATTTTCCAGGCAAGAGTACTGGAGTGGGGTGCCATCGCCTACACACATATAATTAAAACATACCTTCTTGTATTACATGTGATAAATTTTTTTCCTCTAATTTAATTCCATTCTGTTCTAGTCTAGTTATATTCTCTTTTATTAAGAAAAACCTGTTCACAGCATGCTAACTGCACTCACTGACCGCTGATAGTGATATAAATTTGAGAAACTTTGCTGAAAATAATTCTGATAATGGGTCATATATACAACACTTGGTGAAACTGGTTATCCATTCATGTCATTGATAAATAAGATAGGATATACTATTTAGTGCTACAGCATATCCATAGAAATCTACTGCCAGGTTGAAACAGAGCCATTAATGAATATACTTTGCCTGCAGTGGTTGACCTGTTCATTCAACAAACATTGAACCCAGGTATCAGTTTAGGTCATGTGGATACAGCAGTGAATAAAGCAGTCCTTTATCTATAACTTTTCTATCTTAGTGGGTAAAGTAGTTAATAAACAGAGTGTATATATATGTCAAGTCATAACAAGTGCTGTGATGGAAAGTAAAATAGGATAAAGGAGAAAGACATGGGTGCCATGCTATTTTATTTGGCTTGGTCAGTGATTGTTTCTCTTAAAAGAGAAATGAAGAAATGAGAGGTATCTAGAAAAATGAGTATTCCAAGCAGAGAAAAGAGCACGTGAAAAGGCCCTGGGGTAGGATCGTGTTTAGAACTGGAGAGGAGAACACTGGGGGAAGAGAGTGGTAGAGATGGGAGCCAGAGAGGTTGTAGAGTCCAGGCCATGGGTTGCTTTATAGGCCTTGGCAATGACTGGATTTTTCTGAGAAAGGGGACACTATTGAAGTGCTTTTGTAGATGAGCTATATGGTGTTATAGCTCTATAGTACAGTATTAGTTGTTTGGTTGTGTTTGATTCCTTGCATGCTGATGGACTGTAGCCCACCACGCTTGTCCATGGAATTCTCCAAGCAAGAATACTGGAGTGAGTTGCTATTTCCTTCTCCAGGAGATCTTCTAGACCCAGGGATTGAACCCGGGTCTCCTGCATTGGCAGGTTTATCCTTTACCGTCTGAGATACCAGGGATGATTTTATAGTTACACACTGAAAGACTCAGACGGCTGTGGGGAGAGTAGAACAGGGAGGTAAGATGGGGCAAAGGAAGGTATTGCAAAGGTCCAGGCGACCGGTGGTGGTGACTTGGATTAGGAAGATAGCAACAAAGGTGGTGAGGAGTAATGGGATTCTAGGTGCTGAGGAATTTTACTTCTATTCTGCAGGTAATGCTCTTCACATCTGCTGATAAAAATTGTATGGGTGTCCAAAACTCCCTATCATTCCATTTTAGGTATATTTGTAACATTAGTTACCATTTATAATTACACTATATATTTTTAAAATATTTTTTAAAAATACTTTTATTTATTTATTTTATTTTTTGGCTGCACTGGGTCTTCATTGTTTTGCACTGGTTGCTTCTGACTCTCTTGTGACCCCCACAGACTGTAGCCCCCCAAGCTCCTATCTCCGTGAGATTTCCCCGGGCAAGAATACTGGAGTGGGTTGCCGTTTCCTCCTCCAGGGACTTTTTCTGATCCAGGGATAAAACCTGAGTCTCCTGCCTTGGCAGGCAAATTCTTTGCCACTTGAGCCATCTGAGTGCCTATTGTTAAAGATGCTCATTACATATTTGCTTGTATGAATAAATGAAAGGAAAGAAATTTGACACCTGTATTGAGTCTTTAATATGTTTTTTGCTTTTTCACTTTCTAATTTCACATCTAGGAATCTATTTTGAGGAAACCTTCACAAATACAAAAGCTTATCCCCATAGATACTCATCAGATACTCATAGATACTCATCCCCATAGATATTACTGACTCTAATAGTGAAAAATCAATCACATTCTAATTGTTCAACAAGAGGAAAATTTGGGGCACTTCCAAAAGATTCCAGGAAGACTTCCCCACTTGCAAGGACAAGACAGTGGATGGCAGGAAATAGCTCTCTCTGCCCAGGCCATGGACCTGTAGGCAGAGGACCGTGCCAGCCGGATGGCAGGGTGACGTTAGTTCACTTTAAATCATGCATTCTAATTACAACTCATAAAATCTCGAGGGTTTAATTTTAAAAGTTTTGCAGCAGGCTTTGAACCAGTTCTTGGAGCCTCATTATCGTCAGCTGTCTTCGCCATGGGCCTGTGCAGAGGGACTTGGGGGAAGGAGAGAAGTAACTAAGGGAGGAAGGAGAAATGCGCATGAAGGGAAAACCCAAGGGAAAGTGGGGGCCGATTTTTAATTAAAACCCAGCTGGGCAATTTGCATCAGTGAGTTTAACCCTGAGAAGGAGAAGGTAGTCTTCGGAAATGCTATGGGAATATGGGCTTGCTTGGCCTCTCCGAGGTAACACTTCCCATAAGCCCATAAACCTTGCAGTAACCGCTCATGGCAGGAACTCGGGGTCTTCCTGTGGGAACTCATGCTTGTATGCTCAGACGTGACACCCCGGCACGTACAATTTTACTAATTAATGAAGCCTACATTTAGTCTGATTGCTGAGTGCTGGGGGAAAGAAACAAGATGTATTTATTTTCTCATGTCCATGTTTTCTCACTGAAGAAAGAATCCTTTAAAAAAAAAAACTCTAAAAAAAAAAAAAGAAAACAACAATAAAAACCTCTGCACAACAGAGTTCTTAGTATTAGATCTTCAGTATATTTATTCCCAAAGTAAAGAATTTCTGAGATGAAAGGTAATCTGAGCTATTTTGCCTCTTCATTTTATAAATAAGGAAGCCGATATCCAGTGACTACCTCAAGAAAGTAGAGAAATGAAGAGAATGTTTATTTTCCGACCCTTCTTTCAGCCTTCACTTCATGATTCTGTACTCTTTTATTTTTTTAAATGTATTTACTTATTCAACAAATATTTACTGAAAACTTAAGTGCAATGAACTGGGTAGCATTGGGGAAAGATAAAATGGGAATTTATTCTATTTTCTAGAGATGTATTCTCTGGATATACATGCTCTCACATTCATTCTCTCTCTCTTCCCTCTGTCTGCTTCTAATACCAAATTCAGGTGCCCAAGATTTAGATCATCAGGAGCCAAATAGGACCTGATGCAAAAGAGAAAGTGTAGATAACTATCTAGGCTTCCAAAGATTCTAAGTTTGGGTGGAATTCTTGGAGGAAGAGGCTGTGAGGTTGGTCAGTGTCCCAGTGGACACAACTGACTAGCTACAGGGTTGAGGGGAAAATATATGCATTTGACCCTTCTAGCTCATGTGCTATGAGGAAGGACAAGATACACCTACTGCTACTGCTGCTGCTAAGTTGCTTCAGCCGTGTCCGACTCTGTGCGACCCCATAGACAGCAGCCTACCAGGCTCCCCTGTCCTTGGGATTCTCCAGGCAAGAACACTGGAGTGGGTTGCCATTTCCTTCTCCAATGCATGAAAGTGAAAAGTGAAAATGAAGTCATTCAGTCGTGTCCGACTCTAGCAACCCCATGGACTGCAGCCCACCAGGCTCCTCCGTCCATGGGATTTTCCAGGCAGAAGTACTGGAGTGGGGTGCCATTGCCTTCTTTGAGATACACCTACAGTTGTGGATATATCTAGTGTAGCACTCAGGGATCTTGGCTGGAAAGGAACAGGAAAGAAAAAAAAAAAAAAAGCCTTGACTACCTTCTGCAAGAAAGGAATTTACTGGAAATAATTTGGGTAATTCTTTTAACTGATGGCATGTATGGAGAACTGGGCCTGAATACACCAGGAACCAGCATCTAGATGTTCAGAAGTGTGGCAAAAATTACGCCACAAAAAGAATTTGGTTGGGAGCAGCTGTAGACACTGGTCACTAGGTGCCAGCAACAGAGTTAATTGCATACTTCACCCTCCCCTTGTGTCATCTGCTTGCTATTCAGTGTCCCAGCCAACACAACTGACTACTCTAGCTACAGGGTTGGGGGGAAAATATACAGACTTGGCCTTTTTAGCTCATGTGCTGTGAGGAAGGACCTTGTCTTCCATGGAGACTTGGACTACTTGATAAAGACCCCAAGTAGAATGAGGATCCAAATGCTAAGCAGCTAGAAAAGGGGGGAAAACACTAGAAAAAACCCCCATGCCTGTTTAAAAGTCAATATAATTGGGTTGAGAGCAAACAGACAATCTGGACAGTCACCGCGGATGGTGACTGCAGCCATGAGATTTAAAATGTTTGCTCCTGCTAAGAAAAACTTAGATGGTGTATTAAAAAGCAGAGACATCACTTTGGCAACAAAGGTCTGTATAGTCAAAGCCATGGTTTTTCCAGTGGTCATGTATGGATGTAAGAATTAGACCATAATTAAGACTGAGGGCTGAAGAATTGATGCTTCTGAATGGTGGTGTTGGAGAAGACTCTTGAGAGACCCTTGGACAGTAAAGAGATCACACCAATCAATCCTAAAGGGAATCAATCCTGAATATTCATTGGAAGGACTGATGCTGAAGCTGAAACTCCAATACTTGGGCCACCTGATGCAAAGAGCCGATTCATTGGAAAAGACCTTGATGCTGGGAAAGATTGAGAGCAGGAAAAGAAGGGAGCAACAGAGGATGAGATGGTTGGATGGCATCATTGACTCAACAGACATGAATTTGAACAAACTTTGGGAGATAGTGAAGGACAGAGAAGCCTGGCTGTAGTCTGTGGGGTCTCAAGGAGTCAGACATGACTAAGAGACTGAAGACAAACAATCTGGATAAAGATTGTCCAAAGACAATCTGGATAAACTTAGTCAGATATCCATTTTTTCATCCATAGAAAGTTTTTAGGTATGAGCTAATATGTCTTTTGTTAATATTGGTTTATCTTCCATACCCAAAGCTATATTGTGAAATAAGGTGGTATTATTAGGAGTACTCCCAGGTATTTTACTATTATGAAAATAATCCCTGAGCTAATTAGACATGTTTAAAAGAAAAACACCTTTTTACACATTAGTCTCTTAAATATCAAGCATATAATAAATTTGAAATCCAACTGCATTAATAGGAGTTTTGGGTGGACATGTACACACAGCCATATTTAAAATATAATAACCAACAAGGGTTTGTGAAAAATAAATAAACAAGAATAAATGAATTATTATTATTATTTTTCTACCTAAAAAGGAAATCAATCTGGCAGTGCCTTTTAAACTAAACATGCAATTACCATACCACCCAGCAAGTGTGTTCTTGCGTATTTATCCCAGAGAAACGAAGACTTTCTGTTCACATGAATACCTGTACATGAATGTTTATAGCAGCTCCACCCATAATACCCCGAATAGGTGACTGGTTAAACAATCTGTGCTACGTTCACACCCTGGAAGACTACTCAGCATTGGACAGGAGCCAACTATTGGCGCATATCAACCTAATAAATCTGCAGGGAATTATGCTGAGTGAAAAAAGCCAATCCTAACAGTTTCATAGTCTAGGATTCCTTTTACATGACATTTTTGAAATGGAAAAACTTTTTGAATTTATTTTTTACTTGAAGTGTAACTGCTTTATAATGCGGTGTTAGTTTCTGCTGTTCAACAATGCAAATCAGCTATATCTATGCATATATCCCCTCCCTTTTGAGTCTCCCTCCCTTCATCCCCTATCCCACCCCTCCAGGTCATCAGACAGCGCCGAGCTGAGCTCCCTGTGCGATGCAGCAGCTGCCCACTAGCTAGCTATTTTACACGTGGTAGTGTATACATGAAATGACAACATTTTAGAAATGGGGAGAAGATGAGTGGTTGCTAGGGTTTTAGAAATAGGGTTACAGGTGAGAGGGAGGTGATCGTGGGTATAGAAGAGACCCTTGCAGTGACAAAACTGTTCAGTATCTTAAGATAATATACAGTTTTGCAAAATGTTGATCATTGGAGGAAAGTGGGTAAAGTATACATAGCACTGTCTCTATATATGTTTTATTCAAATTGCAGGTGAATCTATGATCGTCTCAATAAAAATTTCAGTTCAGTTCAGTTCAGTCGCTCAGTCATGTCTGACTTTTTGCAACCCCATGGACTGCAGCACGCCAGGCCTCCCTGTCCATCACCAACTCCCAGAGCTTACTCAAACTCATGTCCATTGAGTCAGTGATGCCATCCTCTGACTCATCAACCATCTCATCCTCTGTTGTCCCCTTCTCCTCCTGCCTTCAATCTTTCCCATCATCAGGGTCTTTTCAAATGAGTCAGTTCTTTGCATCAGATGGCCAAGGTATTGGAGTTTCAGCTTCAGCATCAGTCCTTCCAGTGAATATTCAGGACTGATTTCCTTTAGGATGGATTGGTTGGATCTCCATATTTAGTTGAAAATAAAAAAAGAAAATCACTCTGACTGACCTATGAATGATGTTCTATCTAATTTCTTTCCTTTCACTTGAAAATTACTTCATAATTTCCTATAAAACTAAATTTAATTTGCATTCCTCTCTTTCAAGCACATGCCAAAATTTCTCGCTCCATAGTGGATTGTTCACATATTCATCATAGAAATATTCTCTCGCATTTCATTATCTTAAAAAACAACCTTTTCTCTTTGTTATTTATTCCTCCAGTTATTACCCTCTTTCTTTTCCTTACCAAGAAAAGTGTGTCAAAAATGCTTAGATTATGGATTGTCTCACCTCCCATTCTCCTCCACCTATCCCAACTGTTTTCTGACCCAGCCACCAACTACATTGACAAGATCACGAGTTGCGTCCACAGCGACTGACCCCGAAGTTGCGTCTCCACCCTCACTTTATGTGACTTTTTCAAGAGCATTCAGCAACTTGGCCATTGACATTTCCCCCTTTCTTTGCTATAAAAAATATTTTCTTTTCCCCAGTTCTGTGATACTGTAATAAATTTGGGCTCTCTCCTTATCTCACCAAACTAGTCTTTCTCAATCTCATTTGTTTGCCTCAAAATAGTGGCTTGGGCACACTAGTGTTCTTCTTCCAAAGGAATTCAGTGTGGCCTAAAGTGCTGAATAGCATCTATATTCTAGTGAGTGCTAAATTTATATTTTCAGACTCGACCTCTGCTCTGAAGTCTAGACTCATCTATCAAACTGCCTATCTAATATCCCCTCTTAATTCTGTACTCCAAACCTCTAAAGTCTAGACGCATATATCAAACTATCTCATGTTTTCTCTTAATCTCATGCTCTCATTTCCCACTATCTCAGTTAAAGTTATGAAAAACACTGAGGGCTCATTTGCGGCAACAAGGATGGACCTGGACTTAGACAGAGATTTCCATATTAAGTGAAATAAGTCAGAGACACATACATCATATCTCTTGTACGTGGAATCTTAAAAAAAAAAAGATACAGGATGCTCAGGTCCGGTGCACTGGGATGACCCTGAGGGATGGGATGGAGAGGGAAGTGGGAGGGGGGTTCAGGATGGGGGAACACATGTACACCTGTGGCTGATTCATGTCAATGTATGGCAAAAACCATTACAATATTGTAAAGTAATTAGCCTCCAATTAAAATAAACAAATTAAAAAAAAAGATACAAACGAACTTATTTCCAAAACAGAGAGAGACTCACAGACATGGAAAACAAGCTCCTGGTTACCAAAGCAAAAAAGTGGGGGGAGTAAATTAGAAGGTTGGGATTAATATATACACACTGCTGCTGCTGCTGCTGCTAAGTCGCTTCAGTGGTGTCCGACTCTGTGCGACCCCATAGACGGCAGCCCACCAGGCTTCCCCATCCCTGGGATTCTCCAGGCAAGAACACTGGAGTGGGTTGCCATTTCCTTCTCCAATGTGTAAAAGTGAAAAGTGAAAGTGAAGTCGCTCAGTCCTGTCTGACTCTTAGCGACCCCATGGACTGCAGCCTACCAGGCTCCTCCGTCCATGGGATTTTCCAGGCAAGAGTACTGGAGTGGGGTGCCATTGCCTTCTCCGATATACACACTACTATATATCAAAAAGATAACCAACAAGGACCCACAGCATTGTGCAGGGAACTATACTCAATATTTTGGAATGACCTATAAGGGCGAAGAGGAGCTTCCCAGGTGGCGCTAGTGGTAAAGAACTCTCCTGCCAATGCAGGAGACATAGAGATGCAGGTTCAATCCTGAGTTGGGAAGATCCCCTGGAGAAGGAAATGGCAACCCACTCCAGTATCCTTGCCTGGAAAATCCCATGGACAGAGGAGCCTGGTGGGCTACAGTCCATAGTGTTGCAAAGTGTCAGAGATGACTGAGCAAACACACATAAGGGAAAAGAAACATAAATTGCTATATTGTAAGCCTGAAACTAGCATGATATTGTAAATCACTATATTCCAATAAAAATTAAAACAAACAGAAAAAAAACAAAAACACCACTGAGGGCTCAAGGCAAGAGCCTAGAAGTCAGCCTTGATCTCCCTTTACCTGTCCCCCCCACGTCCACTTCATCAGCAGTCTATTAGGTCCACCCCCAAAATATAGAGGGTCATATTTTCTGAAAATGATGATGATTTTCCCCTTGCTTTCCAGTTTGTCTATTTTTCTTATCCAAATGCACTAGTGAGGAATCTAAGGTGGAACTCAGAGTGCACATTCTTCTTCTGTTCTTGGGTTTCATGTGAGTGCTTCTACTTTTTTTTTGGAGTGTAATTACTATACCATGTTGTGTTATCTTCTTTTTACCACTACTATTACTGAGTATAATGCTTATGAAACATTTCTGCCATGTACACAGCTCGTTATAGGAAGTTTCTACTTCGCTGTGCTGCAAAATGTTTACCTATGGCTGTGCTTTGAATTTTCAAGCTATTTTTTGGCATGACCATAAAGTTCTCTTATTCAGTGAAGATATTAGATATAGTATAATTGCATCATCCTTGCGTTCTTGTGATTATCTGTTCCCCCAAGCTACTTCCTCTGGACTCGGAGAACTCTTGTAGTCACTTCTGCTCTGTAAAGCACTTTGCACTGGGCAGGTCCTTGGTTTTCTTTTACCTTATACCAGCTCCCCACTCTAATATTCCTGCCTAGAGAATTCCATGGACAGAGGAGCCTGGCGGGCTGTAGTCCATGGGGTTGCAGAGTCGGACACGCCTGAGAAGCTAACACACACACAGACAATCTCGCTGGATCTTTTACGGGGCGCCCGCCTCCAGGCTTTCCAATGCTGCTTTACAGCTTTAGAATAGATCCGGTCTTTCTATTAATTCCGGGTCCACGGGTTGAAGACACTGGAGCCTGTGCTTAGTGCGCCATCTTGTGGACAGACAGGGAACAGCTGGGTTATTTTGGTTGATGATACCAAGAGATTTGGGGATCATCCTGACTTAGAGGAATGCCCTTGATCCAGCATTTAATGACATACAGCAGGACTAGTGGAAGCGTTTATTCAGAGAAAAGAACAACCTCTCCGAAATTAATGTTGGCTGAAGTTCAAGCGAGGAGAGAAAAGAAACAGGCGTGGGAAGAAGTGAAGACAGAGACCATAAAATGTCAAGACCTAAGGAATTTACTTAAAAACTTATTATATCCTTTGAAAGTTTCCATCATAATTCCCCACAAAAATTTTGCTGAAAACATTCTCATAAGTATAGCATCTTGAATATATAAGAGGGGTGGGGAGAAGACCAATGGAAAGTTCCCACACATCCAGTCTGACCACAAATATGACCAAAATTTATGTAGACAGCTATGAGGTATAAAAAAATAGAAGAACAGCTTAAGTCATCTTGCAGCTTCCTTCTACAGTAAGAATTTCTTTGAATTTCAGTAAACATCATAGGGTTCTATGAGACATTCAGTGGGTACAGGTGTTGGGAGTCCTTAATCAATCTTGTATGCCTTCATTGAGCCAAGAAATACTTACTCATGAAAAACTTTTGATGCGTTAGGAACTGTGCTGTGCACTAGGGGTAAAGCTCTGAGAAATACAGACTTCAGTCTTGCCTTCATGAAATGTACAGTCACATAAGCATGTATTAGATGGGAATGTGATGAGAAGTGTTGGACGAAGCTTGGGTGGTGTGACCGCAGGTAAACGGTGTGCCTGGTCGGGACACAGCTGGGCATAGCATTTCTTCTAAGAAATGACCTCGAAACTGAGACCTAAAGAGGAGCCAAAGAACCGCTGGTCAGTCTTTCTTACCAGACTCCTGTCTTTCCAAAGCTGGAAAAAAGCAAATTCTTTGTCTGTTCTCTGTGTCCAAGCTCAGTCACACAATTGCATCCAATTCTTTGCGACCCCATGGACTGCAGCACACCAGGCCTCCCTGTCCATCACCAACTCCCAGAGCTTGCTCAAACTCATGTCCATCGAGTTGGTGATGCCATCCAACCATCTCACCCTCTGTCGTCCCCTTTTCCTCCTGCCTTCAATCTCTCCCAGGATCAGGGTCTTTTCCAATGAGTTAGTTCTTCACATCAAGTGGCCAAAGTATTGGAGCTTAAGCATCAGTCCTTCCAATAAATATTCAGGATTGATTTCCTTTAGGATTCACTGGTTTAATCTTGAAGTTCAAAGGACTCTCAAGAGTCTTCTCCAGAACCACAGTTCAGAGGGATCAATTCTTCGGTGCTCAGCTTTCTTTATGGTCCAACTCTCACATCCATGCATGACTACTGGAAAAACCAGAGCTTTGACAATATGGACCTTTGTTGGCAAAGGTCCAAAGGTGCTTTTCAAATGCACTGTGTCCAAAGGTACTTTTAGAAACAAGAATTCCTTGGTGGTCCAATGGTCAGGACTCCACGCTTTCACTACCACGGGCCTGGGTTTGATCCCTGGTCAGGGAGCTAAGAACCCACAAACCAGGTGGTGTAGAAGAAAAAAAAATGGAGCGTATGGTTTCAAAACCATGCAATTCTACAGGTGAAGGCCTTGGTGACCGTTGGTTATCTTCACTATCAGTGGAAAACTGGCTTGTGTTACTACTGTCTGGACTCAGGTTGTACTGCAGCTCACCACTGTGAGTAGAGTAGAGAGATGTGAAACCAGGAGCGTCTATTTCAGGCAAGTCCTGTGGGAAAAGACAGGAGTCACACTGCTCTAACAGCAAGCTGGAGAGGACTTAAGGAAGGGAGAATTTTTAGTTGGATGTTTCTGATGACAGGTAATAGGAACCCAGCTCAAACTGGTAGAAACACAAGGAGGAATTAATGATTCAAGAAACAAAAATGTCTGGGCACTGACATGGAGCTTACAGCGATACTAGATCTAGATTCTTGAACAATGTCCTTCGGGATATAGATGTTTGTCTTGATTATCATTGTTTTTCCTTGTTCAAAAGGTATCATTGCTCTACAGGCTCTCTTTATGCAAAGATGATATTGCAAGGCAGCTCCTGGCTTAAATGGCTCATCGAAGCCGTGATCTCAGGGAAAAAAATCATTCTTCCAGTAACTTTATTACTTATCAAAAAAGGACACTGCCTGGTTCTACTGAGGTCATATGAACACCCATGATCCAGTCAGCAGGTCCAGGAGATGGCGTACTCTGGTTGTCCATGGTCTTGTGCAAACTCTTCTGATGGGAATGCCGTGGTCCCTTGATGGACAACCCCTTCCAATCACAGAGAAGGCAGAGGCAGCTCCCAAGAGGAAGCTTCATAAAACAGATGGAAAAAAGTAAACAAGTCCACTAAAGAAAGGCACATGTATGTACTGTATTTTTCCTCTTTGAGTCTATACTTGGCACCTGTAATTAGAGGAAGAGTCACTATGACCACGTGTTTTTCAGTTAATCCATTGATCTGTTTTAAATTCTTGCTCTGCTGTCAGTTTTTCACTTCGAAATCTAAGTTTCCTGGTGTGCCAGTGAGGATTATATATGCATACACGGTTTAGCAGGACTCCCATGGCTGTAAAACAATATTCATCTCCCAGCACAGAAGATTCTGACCAAAACGCAGCCACGCGTGCCGTGCAAAGCTTTCCTCAGCATGCATGAAACAAGCCAATATTTCTTTTGTTCTTTTGGCTTGCCTTGTTCTATCTTTCAGACACTAACATCGAATTTTCTCAGATAACAGACTTCCAATTGTCAGGAAATTGTTTGATTGTTTCCTAAAGGAACCAAATAGGGTGTTTGGTAGGGTGTGTGGCGGCTCCCATCTGTGGGGTGACATGGACAGGTGTGGTCCTCTGTGCTATAGGAATAATTCTAAAGAATGCTGTGAAGTATAAACCAGTACCCATGCATATGGAATATATCGTCATGAAATTTAGCCTATTATAACATTAGAGCTTTAATTTCTAGAAGCACATTCTCCTGCCTGGAACAGGGCCTGTGATAGTACCTAACTCATAGGTCCCTGCGATCAGGAAATGACCTGGTGCAGTTAAGGTCCTTACTGGCTAGCGTATAGTGAGTTCTCTACCATGTAGCTGCTATTATTCATTTTAACAAGTATCTGCTGACCAGCTACACTGTGTTCAAACCATGCAGACCAAAGATGTTTGTGAAATACATGAAAGGATTTTAGGATAAAGAGAAAGGTGCTCTAAAGGGATCCAGAGAAAGACATTTTTTGGGACTGAGCAGCTTTGGTCACCCAATAAACCACATGTAAAACACTCAACAAATCAGGAAAAATAACCTCTTAGTATTAAAAAATAAAACTAGAGAACACATTGTTGAGTTATATGTAGTACTAATTTTGAAAACCACTAACTTAATCTCTCTCTAGCAAAAGAATTAGGATATTCTGAACAAGATTAAGAAAAAAATACAGCTGAAATTTGGGTGGATTGCATGAGGATTAGAGCTGTTGCACCCAGTGATCTGTTTCAGAGCGAACATGTCTACAGTTCTTCACTCCTTTCTATAAGGTGTAGACGATTTCATGGGGTTTTCTTCCCACTCAGGCAGATAGGCCAGGCTGGAAGCCACTTCAGACAGGCCAGCCCCAGGCCTCAAAGAACGGAGCCAGGTTCTTCTGCACCTTTTCGGAGAACTTCCTCACCCACAGGTTCATCTTGCCTGGGTTGTCCCTGGGGATGTCAGAGAGGGTCTGGTACTCAGCAAAGAACTGGGTGAACGGCTTCCACCCAAAGGCCTCCTGGAGCTGGAAAAGGAGGAGGGGGCAGAATGGGATGTCTAATCTACAAAAGCCACCCTCTCACTTACACACATACAATTACATGTAATGCTTGTATGTGTGTGTGTGTCTGCTCAATCCCTTCAGTTGTGTCAGATTCTTTGTGACCCTATAGACTGTAGCCCGCCAGGCTCCTCTGTCCATGGGATTTCCCAGGCAAGAATAAGAATACTAGAGTGGGTTGTCATGCCCTCCTCCAGAGGAGCTTCCCGACCCAGGGATTGAACTCGAGACTCCTGCATTGTAGGCGGATTCTTTACCACTGAGTCACCAGGAAAGCCATTAGTCTACAAAATCCACCCCCTCATATACACACATAAAGTTACATGTAGTGCTTAGTTATAAGCTACCTTTTAACATTGATTTAGTTCTTATTAGTGGCTCTCTTCTTCTCCATTCCCTTGACAGGTGTCATAGCTCATTATGCCTAACTCCAGTCTGAGATAGTCTGTGCTTGCACTTTCCTTGGTCTATAATGTGTTCTCAATAAGTGGTAGTTATTTCAGTATTATTATTTCTCTTATCTTAAGCTTAGTAGTAGATAAAGATGTTAATTTGACAGAAATGAGGATCATCTTATGTAGCTGAAAAATGGAGGCCTTCCCTTTGAAAACACACTATCACCCAGACTTAATGATATTTTTATTCTGTGTTGAAGATTCAACTCTTGGCAAATCTGCTACATCGTCTTATGGACATGGGCAGGTGTGTAACAGGAATGCATTCTTTCTGGATAGAGCTAGGAAGAAGGGGCTTCCCAGGTGATGCCAGTGGTAAAGAACCCATCTGCCAATGTAGAGGAAATAAGAGACACAGGTTCGATCCCCGGGTTCAGGAAGATCCCCTGGAGGAGGGCATGGCAACCTACTCCAGTATTCTTGCCTGGAGAATCGCATAGACAGAGAAGCCTGGCAGGCCACAGTCCGTGGGGTCACAAAGAGTGATGACTTAGCACAGCACAGAGCTGGGATGAACTTGGACACAGGGAGAAACGAGTGCTCAGAGACGGCTCCTGGAAGGCCCATGCAATGGATACTCAAGACAGTAGAACTATAGAGCTAGAAAGGATGTGATCTTGGTCCATCATTTAGGAATCTAAGACCCTGGAGGAACACTGCCTTGAAGGCAAGTTAAAGGAGTATCTCAACCAGCTCCACTATCCTTCTTTCATTACTGCTCAGTTGCGATCACAGACTGAGCCATTAGGAGACACTAATTATCATCAGGTTATTAAGTTAAATTCCATTAAAATTGAAACTAGTTAAATTGACTTTAATTAACTGAAAACCTGGGATCATTTAAACATGAATACAACAGGGGGCATAAATAAATAATATCTCAAAGGAATGTATTCGGGGAAGGCTTCCTGGAGAAGGTGACGATCTGATTTTGACAGATAAACAGTTTTTCTGCTCTATAAAGAAGGCAAAACTATTTCAGGGGAAAGGAGTAGTATTTGTAAACATACAGAGATACACATCATGGTGATACGTTCTGAAAGCTGTGAACAGTTTGGATTTGCTGGAGAATGAGTAAGACGGCAAAGCCTGGGCCTTGAGGCAGGAGGAGAAGACACAGACGTTTACTGAAGAGTCTGGCATTCTCTGGGATCCCATCTATCATGGTCTTTCAGCTTTATCTTCCACTTCCCTCAGTAAGGACTCTGGTTTCCTTGGGAAATATGAACACAGCCTGTGATTTTTTTGGTCTCTTTTTCTATAGAATCCCATTTTCCTCTTCCCTTCCCTCTCTTTCATCAACTGCCATTACAAAAAATTTTAAATTACTCAAAGGCAGGTGAAAAAGTGTATTTATTCTGTGAATAGAGCCTTTTTCACGGAAGGCCCTAGCTGGTGAGGGGTGGCGGGGGGAGGGGGCGGGGGGGCTAGAGAAATGAAACATGGGTTTGGTGCATTTTGAAGTCTGGATGTGAGCAAGGACTTGTTGAGAGGCGTGCTCTATTGACTGCTCAGCCTAACTCAACACCATCCTCTTCCAATTTCCAAGGCTGCTGAAGAGAGGAGAAATCTTATCACTTTGAGAAGCCAGGAGGCTTGGCAAAATGTTTTCATTTTAGCAGCAGCCCAGACTGTGGATTACTGCAGTTGATGGGTTTTCAAAGTGAAAAGGTCTTGTGTCCATCTGCAAGTCTGAGGAAAACCAGGAGTTCTCTGTGGGATCTGTAAGTGCCTGCATCTCAGATGAGCGAATATCCTCCCCAGTAGGTGTGCCCTTCGGTCAGTTAGGAATGAGATGGCCACAGATAAATGCAAAAGCCCTTTTATATGGATGAAGCAATCAACTGTTTTTTTAACTGAAGTATAGTTGATTTCTAATATTGTTCAGGTGCACAACAAAGTGATTCAGTTATATATATAATATACATATATTAAATATATATAATTTCAGGTTATTTTGCATTATAGGTTACTATAAGATATTGAATATAGTTCCCTGTGTTATATAGTAAATCCTTGTTGCTTATTTATTGTATGTATAGTAGTTTGTGTGGATCACAACAAACTGTGGAAAAGAGATGGGAATACCAGAGCACCTTACCTGTCTCCTGAGACACCTGTATGTGGATTGAGAAGCAACAGTTAGAATCGGACATGAAGCAACTGACCAGTTCACAATTGAGAAAGGAGTATGACAAAGCTGTATAATGTCACCCTGCTTATTTAACTTATATGCAGAGTACATCACGCAAAATGCCAGGCTGGATGAAGCACAAGCTGGAATCACGATTGCCGGGAGAAATGTCAACAACCTCAGATATGCAGATGACACCACCCTTATGGTAGAAAGTGAAGAGAAACTAAAGAGCTACTTGATGAAGGTGAAAGAAGAGAGTGAAAAAGCTGGCTTAAAACTCAACATTCAAAAAACTAAGATCATGGTATCTGGTCCCATCACTTCATGGCAAATAGAAGGGGAGAAAGTGCAAGCAGTGAGAGCATTTACCTGGGCTTCAAAACCACTCAGGATGGTGACTGCTGCCATGAAAATAAAAGAAGAAAAGCTGCGGCAAACCAAGACGGTGTATTAAAAAACAAAGACATCACTTTGTTGACAAAGGTCCGTGTAGTCAAGGCTGTGGTTTTTCCAGTAGTCATGTACAGATGTGAGAGTTGGACCATAAAAAAGGCTGAGCACTAAAGAACTGATGCTTTTGAACTATGGCACTGGAGCAAACTCTTTTTTTTTTTTTTTTAATTTTATTTTATTTTTAAACTTTACATAACTGTATTAGTTTTGCCAAATATCAAAATGAATCTGCCACAGGTATACATGTGTTCCCCATCCTGAACCCTCCTCCCTCCTCCCTCCCCATTCCATCCCTCTGGGTCGTCCCAGTGCACCAGCCCCAAGCATCCAGTATCGTGCATCGAACCTGGACTGGCAACTCATTACATACATGATATTTTACATGTTTCAATGCCATTCTCCCAAATCTTCCCACCCTCTCCCTCTCCCACAGAGTCCATAAGACTGTTCTATACATCAGTGTCTCTTCTGCTGTCTCATACACAGGGTTATTGTTACCATCTTTCTAAATTCCATATATATGCGTTAGTATACTGTATTGGTGTTTTTCTTTCTGGCTTACTTCACTCTGTATAATAGGCTCCAGTTTCATCCACCTCATTAGAACCGATTCAAATGTATTCTTTTTAATGGCTGAATAATACTCCATTGTGTATATGTACCACTGCTTTCTTATCCATTCATCTGCTGATGGACATCTAGGTTGCTTCCATGTCCTGGCTATTATAAACAGTGCTGCAATGAACATTGGGGTACTCGTGTCTCTTTCCCTTCTGGTTTCCTCAGTGTGTATGCCCAGCAGTGGGATTGCTGGATCATAAGGCAGGTCTATTTCCAGTTTTTTAAGGAATCTCCACACTGTTCTCCATAGTGGCTGTACTAGTTTGCATTCCCACCAACAGTGCAAGAGGGTTCCCTTTTCTCCACACCCTCTCCAGCATTGGAGCAAACTCTTGAGAATCCCTTGGACTGCAAGGTGATCAAACGAGTCAATCCTAAAAGAAAGTGAAAGTGAAAGTCACTCAGTTGTGTCTGACTCTTTGAGACCCCATGGACAATATAGTCCTTGGAATTCTCCAGGCCAGAATGCTGGGGTGGGTAGCCTTTCCCTTCTCCAGGGGATCTTCCCAACCCAGGGATCGAACCCAGGTCTCCTGCATTGCAGGTGGATTCTTTGCCACCTGAGCCACAGGGGAAGCCCATCTTAAAGGAAATCAACCCAGAATATTCATTGGAAGCACTGACGCAGAAGCTGAAGCTCCAATACTTTGGCCACATGATTGACTCACTGGAAAATATCTTGATGCTGGGAAAGATTGAGAACATGAGGAGAAGGGGGCGGCAGAGGATGAGGTGGTTAGATAGCGTCACCGACTCAGTGGACATGAGTTTGAGCGAACTCTTGGAGATAGTGAAGGACAGGAAAGCCCGACATGCTTCAGTCCATGGGGTCGCAAAGAGTTGGGCACGACTTAGTGACTGAACAAAAACAAATCAAAAGCTAGCCTAAACCTATTGTGTAACACATGAAACTGTCCAATTTTCTGTGCCAGCCTGGATAGGAGGTGGGGTCTGGGGGAGAGTGGGTACATGTATGTGTGTGGCTGAGCCCATTCAGTGTTCACCTGAAGCTAACACATCGTTAATCAGCTATACCCCAGTACAAAGTTAAAAGTTTAAAGTTTCAGGAAAAAAAGATACCCTAAGAAGGGCAACCTGGAGTGGGAGAAGCTATCAGCTGCATAAATATTAATAGCTGACCAGCGTTATCCAACAGAAAAATGCATGGGAATAAAATGGGCACTTCAAAGCAAAAACAAAAAAAAAACACAAAATCTACATGTCCAATTAATACATGCAAAGCTGTTCAGCCTCACTAGAAACCTCTGTGCTGGATCTCTGAACACGTGAGATGTTGTACGAGCTTTTAAAGCAGTCCCTGTTTCCTGCAGCCCTTTGGCTATCCTGTACTCAAGCCCTGCTGGCCTGAAAGCCAGTGAGAGGTCACTAATTTAGGCAGGTCCCCAAGAATGAGGCTGGACAAGCCTGCCCAAATCTTGAATGGGCTACCTCTAGTTATAAGGCTACTAACCTCTGTATTATGTATACGTATTATGTATATGTATTATGTATAGTAATACTTCTTTCTTAGAAGAGAAAGTGTGATAGAAAGGTAATGTTTACTTTGGGAAGATATTTCCCTGTGGTCTGGAATATATAGATATCTCTAGGGCCCCAACTGTGGTGTTGGAGAAGACTCTTGAGAGTCTCTTGGACTGCAAGGAGATCCAACCTAAAGTCCAACCTAAATTCCATCCTAAAGGAGATCAGTCCTGGGTGTTCATTGGAAGGACTGATGTTTAAGGTGAAACTCCAAATACTTTGGCAACCTGATGTGAAGAACTGACTCATTTGAAAATACCCTGATGCTGGGAAAGATTGAGGGCAGGAGGAGAAGGGGACGACAGAGGATGAGATGGTTGGATGGCATCACTGACTCAATGGACATGAGTTTGAGTGGACTCTGGGAGTTGGTGATGGACAGGGAGGCCTGGCGTGCTGTAGTCCTCCATTTTAACAACATTGTGAGCTAAAGAGTAAATGAATTTGCTGCCATTCCGGTTCAAGCAAATTGATTTGGGTGATTTTTTAAAATGGGTATTAAAAGTGAAGACCATATAAAAAAAAGTGAAGACCACATTGACCAATCTGTCCTTACATGGGAAAAGACACATAAATATGTTTTTTAAATTAAAACTAAGACAGAAATTGAGTTTGCCTCCATTGGAATAATTTCACTGTTATAGTTGATGGTCAGGAGGTGCATAGCTCAGTTGGTAAAGAATCCACCTGCAATGCAGGAGATCCTGGTTCGATTACTGGGTCGGGAAGATCCCCTGGAGAAGGGAAAGGCTACACACTCCAGTATTCTGGCCTGAAGAATTCCATGGACTGTGTAGTCCATGGGTTCACAAATAGTCGGACACGACTGAGTGACTTTTACTTTCACAGGCGGTG
The DNA here is from genome assembly GCF_029407905.1 of Bubalus kerabau. Taxonomy (NCBI): domain Eukaryota; kingdom Metazoa; phylum Chordata; class Mammalia; order Artiodactyla; family Bovidae; genus Bubalus; species Bubalus kerabau. Next base: position 110,436,156 of record NC_073631.1, read on the forward strand.
CAAGGTTTTCTAGGTGGCCACAAGGGGGAGACAAAGAGTGAGCAGAGACTCAGATTTGTTTAAGATAGGAATCACTTTAATTCTTGTTAGCATTGCTTATTGTTTCATTTCAACAATATTCACCTCAAGGATGAGGTTTTTTGGTCCCATTTAGTGTGACCAATCACTAATTCTTTAATTTTTTTTGGAAATTAACCATCCATCCTTCTATTCAGTTGGCAATATTATGCTTGTGGGGTAAGATAGAGGAGTAGTCCTTTTTATTTTACTTTCTTTAATAATCCTATAGTAATTTGTTTCCTTTGTAAATTATCCAATTTGCTAGAAGTCTGGATATTTCAGATATTGGATCTAATAACCTAGAGGACCTTGGGCTTTGTGCTCCTTTATCCAATAACTCTCAGAAATGAAGATGGAAGTATCCTTAAGAGAGAAGGCAATGGCACCCCACTCCAGTACTCTTGCCTGGAAAATCCTACGGATGGAGGAGCCTAATGGGCTACAGTCCATGGAGTCGCTAAGAGTCAGACACGACTGAGCGACTTCACTTTCACTTTTCACTTTCATGCATTGGAGAAGGAAATGGCAACCCACTCCAGTGTTCTTGCCTGGAGAATCCCAGGGACGGGGGAGCCTGGTGGGCTGCCATCTATGGGGTCGCACAGAGTCGGACACAACTGAAGTGACTTAGCAGCAGCGGCAGCAGCAGAGGCAGCAGCAGCAGCAAGAGTGAGCAAAGGTCACTTAGACAAAAGCTCTGAGTTTAAGAGAAGCTTCCTTCTAGGACTCCACCAAGTTGTTACATGAAGCATGGCTCTTTAGAATTCTCCAGGCTGGGCAGGGCAGGGTCTTGATATTGAGGGCTGTGTGGCTTGGATGAATGACCCTGCATGTGTGTGTGCTAAGTTGCCTCAGTCATATCCAACTCTGTGCATCCCTATGGGATGTAGCCTGCCAGGCTCCTCTGTCCATGGGATTCTCCAGGCAAGAATACTGGAGTGGGTTGCCATGCCTACCTTCAAAGGATCTTCCCGACCCAGGGATTGAACCTGCATCTCTTACATCTCCTGCATTGGCAGGCAGGTTCTTTACCACTAGTACCACTTGGGAAGCCCCTGAACGACCCTTATGGGTAAACAGTTCCTATTTGAGTAACTAGAAATAAGCTGTTTGGATTTTAGTAGTTTTTTTTTTTTTTTTTTAATATTTCTTTTCATTGGAAGATAATTGCTTTATAAACTTGTGCTGGTTTCTGCCATTCATCATCATGAATCATCCACCGGCATACAGAGGTTCCCTCCCTCTTGAACCCCCTCCCACCACCCACCCCTCTGGATTGGCACAGAGCACCAGGTTGAGCTCCCCATGCTGTCCAGCAACTTCACACTAGCTATCTATTTTACACGTGGTGATGCGTTTTATTTCAGTGCTACTCTCAATCCGTCCCATCCTCTCCTGCCCCTGCTGTGTCCATTTGTCTGTTCTCTATGTCCGAGTTTAATTTCTGCCCAGCAAATAGGGAATTTTGGTAGTTTTCATCTGGTCATGTGGTGAGTCAGTAGCCATACACGTAGTTCCATGCAAGCAGAGCGGCTGGTTGTGGCAGGCCCAGTAATATCGTTGAGTATGTTCGCTAAAAATGTGGGTCCTGAGTACAACTTCCAGGGGGGAAATGTGCTTCCTTCCCTGAAAAATGGAGACAGCCATAGTACTTGTTCTGTAGGACTGATGTGAGCATAAACAAATAAAAAGTACTTAGAACAGCTCCCAGCAAATGGCATTTACTGGCAATTCACCAGAACTGTGTTGACATCCTTGAGAGCAAGTGTGCTCTGGAATACAGAATACTCGGAGTGTCCCAGTTACACACAATGAATTCTGAACTTAGAAACAGCAGCAGAGACACAGTCTTCCTGTAGGAAGGAGAAGGGTGCTAGATTCTACTCCAGGGCACCTGGGGGAAAATCAGGTTTTGTCTTTGTCTCTATGGCAGCCTCTTCAACCCAGCTTTATCCATTCCGTTACTCATCCTTAATGTCATGGCTAAGAACACCAGTTCTGGAGTTGAATTGCCTGAGTTCAAATCCTTTCTCTCTATATAGGGAGGCTAATCACATGCCAGGGCAACCGGAAGATCAGGTACCGATACATTTTTGGAGGCTAAATTTGATATTTAATAAAAATTCAATAATGAGCATGGATAAGCCCAAACCTTATTGAACTTCCATTTTTCCAGGTGAATTTTTCTCTAAATGGAAAATTATGCATGGAAGAAAGCTCCACGAGTTTGTCATTGCTATGGGCTTCAGTCAAGCCCCGACTCTTCCTCTTACTGGCTTTGTGACTTCAGAAGTTATTTAATGTCCCTAAGTGTTCCCTTTCTCATCTATGAAGTGGGGTAATGATACTACCAACCTCAAGAGGTTTGTGGTGAACATTATACAAGATAACTCATAGGAAATGCCTCTCACCAAGCCTAGGGCATAAAGACTGTTCATTATGTATTAGATGGCATTACTGTTGGACATGGAACAACAGACTGGTTCCAAATAGGAAAAGGAGTACGTCAAGGCTGTATATTGTCACCCTACTTATTTAACTTATATGCAGAGTACATCATGAGAAACACTGGACTGGAAGAAACACAAGCTGGAATCCAGATTGCCAGGAGAAATATCAATAACCTCAGATATGCAGATGACACCACCCTTATGGCAGAAAATGAAGAGGAACTCAAAAGCCTCTTGATGAAAGTGAAAGAGGAGAGTGAAAAAGTTGGCTTAAAGCTCAACATTCAGAAAACGAAGATCATGGCATCTGGTCCCATCACTTCATGGGAAATAGATGGGAAAACAGTGGAAACAGTGTCAGACTTTATTTTTTTGGGCTCCAAAATCACTGCAGATGGTGACTACAGCCATGAAATTAAAAGATGCTTACTCCTGGGAAGGAAAGTTATGACCAACCTAGATAGCATATTCAAAAGCAGAGACATTACTTTGCCAACAAAGGTCTGTCTAGTCAAGGCTATGGTTTTTCCTGTGGTCATGTATGGATGTGAGAGTTGGACTGTGAAGAAGGCTGAGCGCTGAAGAATTGATGCTTTTGAACTGTGGTGTTGGAGAAGATTCTTGAGAGTCCCTTGGACTGCAAGGAGATCCAACCAGTCCATTCTGAAGGAGATCTGCCCTGGGATTTCTTTGGAAGGAATGATGCTAAAGCTGAAACTCCAGTACTTTGGCCACCTCATGCGAAGAGTTGACTCATTGGAAAAGACTCTGGTGCTGGGAGGGATTTGGGGCAGGAGGAGAAGGGGACGACAGAGGATGAGATGGCTGGATGGCATCACTGTCTCAATGGACGTGAGTCTGAGTAAACTCCGAGAGTTGTTATCCCATATTATCCATGGGAGAAAGCTCCACGAGTTTGTCATTCCTATGGGCTTCAGTAAAGCCCTGACTCTTCCTCTTACTGGCTTTGTGACTTCAGAAGTTATTTAACATCCCTGAGTGTTCCCTTTCTCATCTATGAAGTGGGGTAATGATACTACCAACCTCAAGAGGTGATGGACAGGGAGGCCTGGCGTGCTGCGATTCATGGGGTTGCAAAGAGCTGGACACGACTGAGTGACTGAACTGACTGAACTGACTGTTCCTTCAGTGAACAAATATTTATTGATTTATTCTCCCATTTTATAATTGGAGGAAAATTGCTTTACAGGGTTGTGCTGGTTTCTGCCGTACAGCAATGCAAATCAGCCATAATTATGCATGTATCACCTCCCCCGACTCCCTCCATCCCACCCCTCTAGGTCATCGCAGAGCGCTGAACTCAGTTCCTCGAGTTCTAGAGTGACTTCTCACCAGCTGTCTCTTTCACGCTTGATAGTGTATGTAAGTTGATGCTACTTTACCCATCCGTTCGCCTCTTTCCTTCCCCTACCGCGTCCACAAATCCATTCTCTAGTCTGTGTCTACGCTGTTTCCCTGCAGTAAGCTCACTAATACCATTGTCTAGATTCCGTATATATGTGTGTTAAAATACAATATTTGCTTTTTTCTCTTTTTGACTTCACTCTGTATAACAGAACAAGTGTTTATTGACCTTTTTTTTCTGTTAGAAATGCACCTGACGAAGGACACGAATGAAATAAAAGGAAATTATCCTCGAATTGGGAGAAGGATGTGCTGATGGGCTTCAGAGAAAGACATTCCCCAGGTCCGTTTGCCTGAGGGGACACTGTGTCCTCGACAAAGCCCAGGGAGTGATACTGAGAACAACAAAACTATGGTTTAAAAACCAAGCTCGAGGAAAATGGCTCAGTGTACACTCTGCTAATCCTGGAGATGAATCTCTAACTGGAACTCCACCCAGCCAAAGAGCCAGGATGGACTGGAATGAGATGATAAGAAAGTTCAGGGGACTCTGGGTTGCGGGGCCGTCAGTGAGTGTGATTAACTCGGTCTGCTACAATGCAGAATGCTGCTCCATCGGAGCCCTCTCAGCACTGCTGCTGTTGAGGACTCACAGTGCCTTGATTCCACGGTGACCAGAGGAGCCAGCTGCCTGTTTTGTGCCAAGAACCAACAGGCTGATGGACTTGGTAGGGCTGCTAGAGTGATTTTCACCTTTGGCTGGAGCAAAAGGACTCGAAGATGAAGCTAACCAAGAAGACCAAACCCCAATAGTGTTGTAACCTCCAGCTTGAGTTCACACCATCTCATTTGAGTTTACACCATTCCTGGGGTGAAGTTATATCCCAACATCCTTCCAGAGACAGGAGAAAGGACGCACAGGATGGGCTAGGATCTTGAAGACTATCATTGACACCACATCTGGGCACAACATTCATATTCACTAAATACTCTCACTCAAGTGTCGGGAGCCGCGTTAGGCATTACTGACAAAATGGAGGCATGGTCCCCAGCCCCCTCTCCTCATTCCACAGGCATGGATCCCGGGATGAAGGAGTTAGGCCTTGTAATTCTGACTTGTCTTTTCCTCTCCTCGGCTGAGTTGACTGAAAAGGTATATTAAGGTGCTTATTGTTCTTAAGAGGAGCATGCGAAGGCACAAAGCCTTCTGCAGTTGTGTTCAGAAAATAATTCATAAAGTTAATCATTGACATTTGTTCAAGGACTTTTACAAAAGAGTGTTCCAGGATGAGCACATAGGCCATAGCTTGAGGTCATGGGAGGGATTGATATATGAAGCCTATTTGTGAGGAGAAGGTCTATGGCAAAGGAGTTTACTGAATTTAGGGCTTAGAAATAATTAAAATAGTTAGAAGTTAAAGATTTAAGGACTGTTGTAAAGTTAGCATATTTTACTATAGCTTATAGAAGTTAGGAATTTTTAGAGACACTATAGCAGAAGCCTTTTTAAGAGATAATGAGCTCAGGATGTTAGGGGCAAACAGGATTTAGGAAGGTAAGTAGTAATGTAGGAAGTAGGAATGTAGCATGAGCTACAATGTAATCACAAGTTAACTATAGGACACATTAGAGGAGGTAGATAATAGATGATAAGGCTGATTCCGAGAGAATCACTGAAGCAGGAACTCTGTTTGAAGAGAAACAGTGATTTATGGAGATAATAAATCTGGGAGGGGGGAACTGAAAATGTCAAACCTCTGGCCTAATGTTTTTGTAAAAGTATAAAAGAGAATCTTAAACTTGGAATAAACAGGCGGTCCATAGAAAACTGAGAGGCTGTCTCATTTCTCTCGCTGACACCGTCCATCTTTTCAGGTTGAATCCCTGGTTGCTGGAGTTGGACTCTGGCAAGTGGCTCCCAGAACAGGGGACACTGAAGAGTAAGTAATCTGGGGATGTAAAGCGGGACGGTTAGGTTTGTATCTGTGGGTGGCACCCCTCTGCTGTTTAGGCAGGGTGAGGAGGGTACAGAATCAGTAAGAACATTCTCTAGAAGAATGGGTCTTTCTGCATCTAAGAATAGACAAATGTTTATTGAAATATTACTTCATATGTTAGCCTGTAGAGGCGTTAAAGTAAGCACAGGAAGACTGTCTACATTTCTACATTTGTTTTATACTTTGTATGGGCCAGAAAATGTTCCTATAGATGCTTTTGCTCTGTGGAATATGATTAGAAATGTTCTAGACCCTCGTCATGAGGCTGTGGGATAGCCTATGGGGGAGGCGACAGCGGTGGGTGGTGGGTCTCCACCTTCTGCGCAGATCATGTTTTCTGCCATTGAGGAAGAAAAGGAGGGAGACTGCTCTAACTCCCGAGGAAAGAGAGGGCTTACAGGACGCTTCGGCTGGGCGCCCTGGCGAGCCCCCTCCCCCTCTACGCAAACCTTTAAAAATTTATCCACCACTTTCTGATTTAAGGCGACCGCCGCCACCTCCGCTGGCGCCTCCCAGGACCCAGGAGTTCCCCACTTTGCCTCCAAAGCCTCCCAGAGCATTGGCTACGGCTGAGAAAAGATAGAGTTTTTTTTGAAACAAGGGAGCTTTTAAAGCAGACGCGTGCACAATATACAGAGCCTGCTCCTTGGAGAAAACCCCCTCGGGGGGCCTCACCCAGGCTAAAAAAAAAAAAAAAAAAAAGAGAGAGAGAGAGAAAGAGATTAATCGTAATGGAAATGATTCTACAAATAAAAAACGTTTCTCTTGTGGCCAAATGGGGCATTTTTGCCTGCAATGTCCTGCCGAGCAGGGACAACAAGCCGTGCCAATCAACCCCAGGTAGCGCAGGACTGGACCTCAGTTCCACCACCGCAACAGCATTAACCCGTGACGTGCCGGTTACTCCGATTCCAACGGGAGTGGCTGGCCCCCTACCTGAGGGCATTGTAGGACTTGTGCTGGGGCGTAGCTCGCTTTCTTTTCAAGGAATTTCGGTGGTGCCTGGTGTGGTAGATTCTGATTACACTAGGGAAATTAAAGTTTTGATCTTGCTGCCTACTAAAACTGTGCAAATTAATAAAGGTCAAAGAATAGCACAGCTTTTGCTTTTACCTTATTATCAGACAAGAAAAACCTTGACTTCTGAAGCTAGGGGCCCCAGAGGATTTGGATCCAGTGATCTAGCTTTTTGGGTGCAGGAAATTACAGCTTCTAGACCTTTAAGAGATCTTTTAATTCAAGGAAATAAAATATCAGGGCTGTTAGATACTGGAGCAGACGTCTCTTGCATTGCTGGAGAAGATTGGCCCTAGTCCTGGCCAACACGCTTGACCAGTGCCGGCCTGGTAGGAATAGGGTCAGTGCCTTCGGTTGCTGCTGCTGCTGCTAAGTCGCTTCAGTCGTGTCCAACTCTTTGCGACCCCATAGACGGCAGCCCACCAGGCTCCCCTGTCCCTGGGATTCTCCAGGCAAGAATACTGGAGTGGGTTGCCATTTCCTTCTAGAGCTCACAAATTTTGACATGGTCAGACGAGAAGGGGGCACAAGGCACTTTTTGTCCATATGTAGTTCCTTCACTACCTTTTTCTTTATGGGGGAGAGATATATTATCTCAGATGGGAATGCTTTTATATAGCCCAGATGAAAAGGTTACTAATCAAATGCTGCAAATGAGGTATAATCCTGGTAAGGGGCTTGGTAAAGATCAGCAGGGAATTGTTTGGCCATTAGAGGCAGTTCCCAACAAGAATAGAGAAGGTCTGGGATATTCAAATTTATCCTAGAGGCTGTTGCTCTTGCTGCCGACCCTATTACCTGGAAATCTGATGACCCGGTATGGGTGGAGCAATGGCCATTAACAGCTGAAAAGTTACAGGCAGCTGAGGATTTAGTTATGGAACAATTGGCATCCGGCCATATAGAGCCTTCTAATAGCCCCTGGAATACTCCCATTTTTGTTACTAAGAAAAAATCAGGAAAATGGAGATTGTTACAAGATTTGAGAGCTATAAATGCAACTATGGAAGACATGGGGGCCCTCCAGCCCGGCCTCCCTTCCCCAGTGGCTGTGCCTTTTCAGTATAATGTCATAGTTATAGATCTACAGGATTGTTTCTTTGCCATTCCCCTGGCTGATCAAGATTATAAATGGTTTGGTTTCAGTCTCCCTTTAGCTAATTTTAAACAGCCCTATAGAAGGTTTCAATGGAAGGTTTTGCCTCAGAGAATGAAAAATAGCCCTACCTTGTGTCAGAAATTTGTAGACCAAGCTGTACAAAATGTTAGAGGAAAAGATAAAGATCTATATTTGATACATTATATGGATGATATTTTGGCAGCTCATAAGGACAGAGCCTTGTTGCAACAAATTTTATCTGAATTGATTTGAGGCCTTGGAAAGCTGAGGTTTAAAGATAGCTCCAGATAAGATACAAGTAAATCCTCCTTTTTCTTATTTAGGGAGGGTATTAAATACCCATACCATGAGTCATGCCCCTTTGGAGAGATCATTTACTAACTTTAAATGATTTCCAGAAATTATTAGGGGATATTAATTGGATATGCCCACATTTAAAACTGACTACTGCAGATTTAAAGCCTTTGTTTGATTGCTTAAAAAGTGATCCTAATCCCAGTTCTAAGAGAAAGTTGACTAGTGAGGCAGAGTGGGCTCTTGTTAAAGTGGATCAGGCTTTAAATGATCAGTTGATTAGGATTAATATTACCAGAGGATGGGGCTTAATTATTCTCGCCGCAGAGCATACACCTACAGGATGCTTGTGGCAAGAAGGCCCATTGGAATGGCTCCATCTACCAGTGACCCCAAGAAAAATAGTTTTATCTTATCCCAGCTTGGTGGCACAATTAATTATAAAAGGTAGAAAAAGACGTGTGGAACTTTTTGGAAAAGAAGCAGCAAATATAGTGATTCCATTTAATAAGGATCAACTGCAATTTCTTTTACAAAATAGTGATGATTGGCAAGTTGCCCTGATAGATTTCAGGGCTCAAATTTTGTTTCATTTGCCCTCAAGCCCCCTATTGCATTTTTTGAAAACACATCCAGTGATTTTTCCAAAGAAATTTTCTATTCAACCTCTAGAAGAGGCAATTTTGGTTTTCACAGATGGTTCCTCTAATGGTAAAGCAGTCACAATTATTGATGGAAAATCCCATGTTCAGGTAACTGAAGAGACGTCGGCCCAGAGAGCTGAGTTGAGGGGGGTTATTTGGGCTTTTCAACATTTAAGAGACCACACCTTCAATCTTTTGACTGACTCCCGATATATTGTCGGGTTATTTCCTCATATTGAAACTGCTACTATTCCAGAAAATAAGACTACCATCTTCTCCTTGTTATTTGGTTTACAGAAGGAAATTAAGCATAGAGATAAGAAATATTTTGTGGGACATATTAGAGCTCATTCCGGCTTGCCCGGCCCTTTGCATGAAGGAAATGCTTTGGCAGATGCATTAACTAAAGTAAGTGCTTTAAACTTACATGAAAAGATTGACAAGGCCAAAAATTCTCACAAAATTCACCATCAAAATGCAGCTGGTTTAAGGTATGAATTTCATATCCCTAGGGAAGCAGCTAGACAAATAGTTATGTCCAAATTGCCCAACATTTAATTCATCTCCACCATTAGGAGTAAATCACTGAGGCCTTAGGTCTAAGGCTCTCTGGCGAATGGACGTAACTCACACCCCGGCCTTTGGAAAACTGTCCTTTGTGCATGTTACCCTGGATACCTTTTCTCATGTTATTACAGCCTCTGCTAGATCAGGTGAAGCCACAAGAGATGTAATTCAGCACTTGTTTCAATGTTTTTCCCAAACAGGACTCCCCGAACAGATAAAAACAGATAATGCCCCAGCTTATACTTCTGCTGCTTTTAAGAGATTTTGTCAGCAATTTTCTATAGTGCATTCAACAGGAATACCTTATAATCCCCGAGGCCAAGCCATAGTGGAAAGGGCGCACCAGACTTTAAAAAGTCAGATAGCTAAATTAAGACAGGGAGAATTTAAATGTTCCTCTCCACATCATGTTTTACACCATGCTATGTTTGTAATTAATCATTTTAACATGGACACACAGGGGCAGACTGCAATGATGAGACACTGGACTCCTGAAGGGGCTACGACTCAGCCTCTGGTTAGGTGAAAAGACCTCCTTACAGGAGAGTGGAAAGGGCCAGACACACTGCTAACTTGTGGGAGAGGGTATGCTTGTGTGTTTCCACAGGATTCCACTTCTCCTGTTTGGACCCCTGAGGTTACTAAGATCCCTGGGGTCCTGGGGTCCTGGGGTCCTGGAATCCGGGACCGAGGAAAGATGGGGAGACCAGAAATTCATCGAGTCCAGACCTGAGGGAGCCAAGGAAACGCCAAAGGGCGAGTGACCCTTCACCTGAGGCTTCACCGCCAGTACATCGCTTCAGGCACCTGGCGCTTCAGGAGACATGCTGATCGAGTTCAACCGTATTCTGCCCACCTCAAGTACCTTACCTTAAGTATCAGAGCTTAAGTATGATGTCGCCATCATTGTACTTAAACAACCACCTCCAGCACGGTACCAACTTGGGGCCAGCTAAAACATCTCGCTCAGCGAGCTGAAGAACTAATAGAAAGGGGGAGATATGAGGCCACTCCTATGGTACTCTGCTTGCTGTGTTGGCTTGTCAGCCAAGGCCCTCCAGCTCACAGAAAGTTCATTGGGCTTATTTGCCTAATCCACCTTCTTTCCAGCCTGTTGATTGGATGAATGAGCCCATTCGTGTTTTTGTTAATGATACTCTTCTTTTGGGCAGGGCTTCCATCTATCCTAATAATGTTAAAACAGTGGTCAGCACTTCCTTCAATTTTTCAGGCGTGTCCGTTTATCCACCTATTTGCTTTGCCATACCTTCCTCTCTACAAGAAGCAGCTCCAGTTTTGAATGGATGCATTAGCACTTCCTTGAAAGGCATGCTTACTGATTGTCCGAGAAGCGATGACACGAGAGACTTTTGGTCTTTACAGCTGCTGATGCCAGGGGCGCAAGAAAGACTATGTGATGCCTTAAAAAAGGCAGCCCCTCATTTAAAGGACTATCCAAGCTGTGCACTCACCACTTCGGACTCTGATGAACAAGGACTACAGGCCTGGGAAAGCATAAGCAGAATTTCTGGCTTTCCTCGGAAAGAATGCATGTACGCCATAAAGTTATCTATTCCCATTGCTGCCACCAGACATTTTCTGACCGAATGGGGGTGCCCCTATCTTTCGAATCAACGATGGGACTTAATTTATGTAAAACCTTATAGGTCCACGTGGAATAATTCATTTCTCCCTATGCCTTTAGTAATTACTAGGTGGCATGTTAATGGATGGGTTCCTCCTTTAGTGAGCTTCGATGGGACGGGTCCCATGCAGCCTGAGTTATGGAATGCATTGGCTGCTATGGCACCTGTGATTTTACATAGACCTTTAAATGAACAAAGATATATCGTACGGGCCTGCTTGCATTCTCCCTATGCCTTTTTGTTGGCCAGAAATCAGAGTGATTTGGAAGTTTCTGAAGAAGAAACTGTTTACAATGTTATATGTGTGGATTGTTTTATATCAAATTATGTTGATGAGAATGATTATAGTAATTATAAGGCTGTGATGATTGTAAAGCAACCACCATATTTGATGGTTCCTGTAAAATTAGAGGGACAATGGTTTGATGATTATGCATTTAAAGTTTTCTATGAACTTAATGGCTTAATTTCTTGACCTAAGAGATTCATTGCAGCTCTGGTTGTGGGAATAACTGCTTTGATTGCCAGAATTGCATCAGTTACGGTTTCTGCTGTTGCCCTGTCAAAAGAATTGCATATGGCCTCGTTTGTCGATCAGCTGTCCAAAAATGTCTCCGTCGCTCTTACTATGCAGGAAATTATAGATATGAAAATAGAAAATAAGGTCAATGCTTTAGAAGAAGCAGTTCTGCTTATGGGGCAAGAAATTACAAATTTAAAAATTAAATTGTCTTTAAGGTGCCGTGCTGAATTTAAATGGATGTGCGTTACCCCTCTACAAGTGAATGAGTCCATGCACTCTTGGGAATGCATTAGAAATCATATTTTAGGCATCTAGAATCATTCAGATTTTAGTATTGATATTTCTAAGTTTCATCAAGATATTCAGAATATGAAACAGGCGGAGTCTGACTTTTCCTCTCAATGGCTTTCTAATTCCCTCTTCGAAAATCTGGAGGGGGATCTTTCCCAAGGATCCTTTTCTACAATAATGATTAATGCGGCCATGTGCTTATGCCTGTTAGTTCTGATTTGTGTAACAGCCCCGTGCCTTTTCAGGATACTCAGCCGAAGTGTCTCTGCTCTATCTACTGAGTTTCATACCTATGCTCTAAAAAATAAAAAAGGGGGAGATGTCGGGAGCTGTGTTAGGCATTACTGACAAAATGGAGGCACGGTCCCCAGCCCCCTCTCCTCATTCCGCAGGCATGGATCCTGGGATGAAGGAGTTAGGCCTTGTAAATCTGACTTGTCTTTTCCTCTCCTCGGCTGAGTTGACTGAAAAGGAATATTAAGGTGCTTATTGTTCTTAAGAGGAGCATGCGAAGGCACAAAGCCTTCTGCAGTTGTGTTCAGAAAATAATTCATAAAGTTAATCACTGACATTTGTTCAAGGACTTTTACAAAAAAGTGTTCCAGGATGAGCACATAGGCCATAGCTTGAGGTCATGGGAGGGATTGATATATGAAGCCTATTTGTGAGGAGAATGTTTATGCAAAGTTTACTGAATTTAGGGCTTAGAAATAATTAAAATAGTTAGAAGTTAAAGATTTAAGGACTGTTGTAAAGTTAGCATATTTTACTATAGCTTATAGAAGTTAGGAATTTTTAGAGACACTATAGCTAGAAGCCTTTTTAAGAGATAGTGAGCTCAGGATGTTAGGGGCAAACAGGATTTAGGAAGATAAGTAGTAAACTGAGGAACATAGCATGAGCTACAATGTAATCACAAGTTAACTATAGGACACATTAGAGGAGGTAGATAATAGATGATAAGGCTGATTCCGAGAGAATCACTGAAGCAGGAACTCTGTTTGAAGAGCAACAGTGATTTATGGAGATAATAAATCTGGGAGAGGGGGAACTGAAAATGTCAAACCTCTGGCCTAATGTTTTTGTAAAAGTATAAAAGAGAATCTTAAACTTGGAATAAACAGGCAGTCCATAGAAAACTGAGAGGCTGTCTCATTTCTCTTGCCGACAGCGTCCATCTTTTCAGATTGAATCCCTGGTTGCTGGAGCTGGACTCCGGCACTCAGGCACTGAATGCAAACGTCAAAGAGGTAGACTCTGAAGGGAGATTCAGTTCGCAGGTTGTCCACACAAAACTGGGCTGAAGAGCTCCCTTATGTGCAGACAGGCGGTGATCAAACATGTTTTTTATCCCCATGTCATAAATAAGAATCCAGATGCACAGAGAGTTGAGTGACTTTACATAGAACCAAAGCTGGTTCACGGCGATCTCCATTAGAACAGCCTGTCTCTCTTAACAATCAGAAAGCTTCTGAGAGCTGGAGATAAGTGGTATGTTCAGGGCCAGCTGGGGTGAGGGAGTGATATCAGATTACAATGCAATCCAGAGTCTTTAAAATTATTGGTCATAATTAGAAGCCAAGAGCTTGCAGAAACTCAAAGAAACATCCTCTGCAGAAGAGCGAGGATGGTAAAGCAGGTCTCTGGGTAGCAGTGAGCATAGAGGCAGAGATATGAGAAAAGAAGCACAGCAGTGTTTTCCTGAGAAAGCTGGTTTCATTTTGTCTTAGCATCTTAAAGGACTTCCTGAGGACAGGCGGCAAAGGAGGATTCAGGCTCAGGGCGCACTAGCAAGAAACACAGGGAGGTGGAGTGGGCGAGTGATCACCCCCGCCCTTCTGTGGTCACCCCCGTTCCAAACACACACTGCTGGGTGCCCACTGTTGACATCGCAGTCTAGATGTACATCCTCATGGGATTTTCTTCCCACTCAGGCAGACAGGCCAGGCTAGAAGCCACTTCCTCCTTGACGGGCCAGCCCCAGGCCTCAAAGAACGGAGCCAGGTTCTTCTGCACCTTTTCAGAGAACTTCCTCACCCACAGGTTCATCTTGCCAGGATTGTCATTGGGGATGTCAGAGAGGGTCTGGTACTCAGCAAAGAGCTGGGTGAACGGCTCCCACCCAAAGGCCTCCTGGAGCTGGAAAAGGAGGAAGGAGCAGAATGAGGTGTAAGTCTGTGAAATACATACGTGTTCACGAGTGAATCTCATTTCCTGTGATTTCTGTGTGTGTGTTAAGTCGCTTCAGTTGTGTCCAACTCTTTGCCATTCCATGGACTGTAGCCCACCAGGCTCCCCCATCCATGGGATTCTCCAGGCAAGAATACTGGAATGGGTTGCCATTTCCTTCTCCAGGGGATCTTCCTGACCCAGGGATCGAACTCGCATCTCTTACGTCTCCCTCACTGGCAATGGGTTCTTTACCACCAGCGCCATCTGGGAAGCCGTTGCTAGCTGTGCTTCTTTACTTGCCCCTGTCTCCCCATCTTACTTCTGATCATAAACACGATCGTGTTGGCTCATTCCACTTTTTGGTCACAAACCCTGTACCCTTTGAATCTAGTAGGGGGCTACACAAGGAAGCTAATTGCTGAAAAGAGGTAAATCCTTAACAAATGACACTTATCTCTGTTATCTGTAATTTCTTTAATTAAAAAGAAGTAGTATTCTCAGTTCCCAAGTGTTTTCTTGACTTAGGCATCATCAGACAGATTTGAGCTCAACTGAGATAGGAATTCGGTCCCCAAATCTGGGAACTTACAATATCTTTCAGACATAATAAAATCTTTTTTTTTCTTTTTTTTCAAGCCATCTCAGACCTGTGACTATTTTCAAGGCTACTGTTTTTCTCTATGGGACACTGCCTTTGGAGCAAAACAAGAAATTAGCAGGCATGTCACAAGCAGTTCAACATATGAGTGACTCATACTTCATAGGGAAGAACCTACCTGAAAGCCATGGGTAGGAAACTCTTATTTGCTAAGATTATAGAAAGTTTTGATTCCCTGGTGGCTCAGATAGTAAAGGGTCTGCCTGTAATGTGGGAGACCTGAGTTTGATCCCTGGGTTGGGAAGATCCTCTGGAGAAGGAAATGACAACCCACTCCAGTACTCTTGCCTAGAGAATCCCATGGACAGGGGAGCCTGGTGGGCTACAGTCCATGGGGTTGCAAAGGGTCGAACATGACTGAGCGACTTCACTTTCACTTTTCACAGAAATTTAGAGCTAGCAGCGATCTTGGGGTTTCCAAGATCTCCCCCTTTTATGGAGGAGAATCCTCTGAGTCTGGGGTATGAGACCGCAGGGACAGGCGCACTTTGTTCAGCTTCCCTGTGATCTCACGGCTGTGTCCTCACTGACGTGGCCTTGTGAGTCCTCCTGCTCATCTGTATTAATACATCACCACACTGAACATATTATTACACATATAACATTATGAAACATCTGCAGTGTGTCAGGTACTGCGCTAGGCCAAAATGATTAGGGCTCTCGTCCTTCTGGAGGTCCCTGGTCAACCGGAGAGACGGATATATAAGTAGACAAATTACAAAAGAGGCTGGCTTGTCCAGGAGATGATGTTGGGAGAAGAGGACAAGAGAGCTGAGTTCGGACAGGTGATGTGACAGGAAACAGACAAGACGTTCAGCACGTCTCAGCTGCAGGAGGAAAGCATGGGGAGACACAGAAGCCGAATCAGCAAATGCGTTCCTAGTGGGAAGTAGCTCCGTAAACTGCAGGATAATCAAGGAGGTGGGAAACTGGGAGCTGGAGGTGTTGGTGAAGGTCTGATGATGAACGGCCTTCAAGACCCATCTAAGCATTTCCCCTTTCTTCTGAATGTGAAGGAGCACACTTGAGGGACTTAACCATGGAATATTCAGATTATTTTGGAGTTGGTGTGGAAGGTGGATTGAAGGTGGTTGAAGCAAGATGGGGGAAAAACTTAAGAGGCTTTCAGAGCAGAGAGGAGGATGCTGAGGATCTGGGCTAAGGCAACGGCAGGAGGAAAGAAGGCAGAGCAGGAGATCTGACTGGGGCATGGCTTTCACAGCTTGAAAATATTAAACTTCAAAGCAGGATGGGAGAGGGGAAAGGGATCTCTGCTTATGTCACAGGAAATCAACTCACTTCGAGACTTTGGTGTTCTTCTGTTGGGTTGGTTATTTACTTATTCATTCTGAAGACACTTTGGCTTCAAGTGGGTGGTGGAAACCTGACAATTTTGTTGACAGTTACCTCCTAAGAGGTCTTCTTGTGATGCAGTTGCTCCTCACACTATGAAGGGATGCAACACTCACTTGACCCCATAAAACTAAGGTGAGGGAAAGCAAAGCAAGACAATCACCATTTCCGAGGCACTCGTTAGGGGTCAAAGGACAAGCCAGTGAGTGGGAGAGATATGACTCAGTCTCAGGGGTGTCTTACTCAGAGTGTCTGCTCTTGCCTGATATACCCAGAGACTGTATGTCTCTCTAGTTATTTTTTTCTCATAATAGTTGTCATTTTCTTTTACATATACAAAAGCACAGGATGTGAGTGGGGCAGGTGTCATTATCTGCATTTTAGAGATATTTGACCTGAGAGGCACCACCCCGCAGCCAGGGAAGGTGGTGGGCAGGCTGGTGGGGGCGGAAAGGACTTGGCGAGCTCCTGGGATCTGGGATGCCCCATGATGGAGGGCCTGGGGGCACCCATCTCCCTGAATTTCTGCTCAGTACCTGCAGATATGTTTCCAGAGCTGTCCACACTCCCCAGTCGCACAGGGGGGCTCCCTTCTTCAGGTGTGTTTTGATCCTATTCTCCCGTTCTGGAGGGCTCAGAGCGGGGTGGGCCTGAGCCCTGGGGATGCCCAGGACCGTCTCGTGCACGTACACCGACCACAGGTTGCAGGTGGCCTCGGTGGTGTGTGGGGGGAGCTCCCACTCCTTCCGCTGCTGGTTGTGGCCCAGCTCATGCACGGGGCCCCAGAGCCCGAGGCTTCTCATGCCCATCTCATCGATGAGCTCCGACACTGACTCCAGGTGGCACATGATGGGGTAGCCCGAGTGCATCCAGCCTGGGAACGCAAAGGCAGAATGAGGCACGGGGGGAGGGTCCACCCAAACCCATCTCCCTTCGTTTCTCTCCACTGGGTAACTTTTCCTCACCATCCTGCCTGCACCCGATAATTCCAGAATCTCCCTGCTGATTTGGAAAGCTGATGCCCCGCCTTGACTTGGTCCAAAGAGTGCCCAGCCTCCTTCCCATACTTCCACTCTGGAGTTAAACGGCTCCCACTTTCTCTGGCCCCAAAGAATATTAATTCTTTACACAGCCATTCCCACTATAATTCAGTGCTTCCTTTCGTGTGAGTTTCCTTTGCATGCCAGTCTGCAACATTAGGTCTTGTATCTGAATCTGAGATCCTTGAGGCTAGGCAGTGTTATTCCTTCTCTTGTAGAAACCACTGTTGTCCAAATTCAACAATGCTTTTTAACAATGAAAATCTTTCCCTTTGTTAAAAGATTACAAATACGGCCAAAGGAATTTTTTTGAATTTTTCCCCCCTTTTTTAAGCAAAAGATGTCCTTCTTTTCTCTGCTGCTAAGTCACTTCAGTCATGTCCGACTCTGTGCGACCCCATAGATGGCAGCCCACCAGGCTCCTCTGTCCATGGGATTCTCCAGGTATGAACACTGGAGTGGGTTGCCATTTCCTTCTCCAAAGCATGAAAGTGAAAAGTGAAAGTGAAGTCGCTCAGTCGTGTCTGACTCTTAGCGACCCCGTGGAGTGCAGCCCACCAGGCTCCTCCATCCATGGGATTTTTCCAGGCAAGAGTACTGGAGTGGGGTGCCATTGCCTTTTCTCTAAACCACTAAATACTTAGTATAAGTCTTTTTACCCCCTCTTTTCATTGCAAATCTGAATTATGGTTGAAGGAGATATCTCAGAGGTTATAACCTCTCCTTGAAAGAATCCTCACCAGCATCTTGAAGTCCTAGTACCAGTTTTTCTGAGACTGTTCCACCCTTCTGTGAATTCTTAACCTGTAGGTGAACATGATTTACCTTTTTGCATGTAAACATCTTTTCATCTCCATGTCTTCAGTTGCAGTTTTCTCCCCTTACTTTACCAGTAAAATTATGCCTTACACATATTGGATATTTTAAAAGGCAAAATAAAAGTCAGCAGAAAGGAAGCAATAACAAAGATCAGGCAGAAAATAACTAAAATAGAGTCAAAAACAATGGAAAAGATCAATAAATCCAAGAGCTGGTTTTTTGAAAGGACAGTCAACAAACTCTGGCCAGGCTCAGGAGAAGACCAAGTGGACCCAAGTAAACAAAGTATCAAAGTAACAAATGGTATTTCTCCCACAGAGATACAAAAAATCCTAAGAGAATCACCAGTCCAGGTTCGATGCAGGATACAGGATGCTTGGGGCTGGTGCATTGGGATGACCCAGAGGGATGGTATGGGGAGGGAGGTGGGAGGGGGGTTCAGGATTGGGAACACGTGTACACCCGTGGTGGATTCATGTTGATGTATGGCAAAACCAATACAATATTGTAAAGTAATTAGCCTCCAATTAAAATAAATAAATTTTAAAAAGGGGGGGGGGGGAAGAATACTGTGAACAGTTACATGCCAACAACCTGGACAAGAAGAAATGGACAAGTTTCTTGGACCAGTTTCTAGAAACACACAGCCTGTGCAAACTGCGACAAGAAGAAACAGACAATCTGAACAGATCACTCACTCACTAGAAGTGAAACAGAATCGATATATAGAAAAATACCTTGGTACAAACAAAAAGTCCAGGACTGGATGGCTTCACTGAGGAACTCTACCCAACAAACACAGTAGAATTTATACCGATCCTTCTCAAACTCCCAAAAGACCGAAGCGGACAGAATCCACCCAAAACCATTCTAGGAAGCTGTCATCACTCTGATACCGAAACCAGACAAGGACACTACAGAAAGGAAGGAAGAAAGAATGAAAGAAAGAAAACAACAGGCCCAAAGAAATGCAAAATAGTAAAGAAAAGGTGTCTACCCGCTAGGAGCATCCCTCTGGAGCACCTACCGGCTGAGATCTGCACATCAGCAACAATCCTCTCTGGACGGCGGAAAGGGAAGGGCTGGGCCGCCAGCCTGGCTATAGCCTCCATCATCTCATCCCAGAGGCGGAGCAAGGGCTCTGGGTCCTCCAGGGCCCGCAGGTCTGCAGTCGGCACGGTCAAGATAATGTTGTCTGTCGCGAGCTCTCCCCAGGGAGCCGGGCTCTCCTGAATACAGCTCCTCCACGCCTCCAAGGATGTCTCACCTGGGAATAAACATCATGGAACCTGTCACCCACTTCCTCCACCTCCCTTGAGCTGACCAGGAGGAGGACACTGAAATAAGGGACGATTACCATGCACATCTACATGCTGTGCAGAGAAGGACGGGCCCCCAGACCCTACCCTGTGTTCTGCCCTGAAGTCTCCATGGACACAGGGATTTCTCATTCCTGCCTCCACTGCCATCTCCAGCAGTCCCTTCTCCTGTCCACCAATCCTTTCGCCTCTGCTCCTTGGCAACCAGCCCACAACTACACAGCATCCCCCGCTCTCCTCCTCCACGTTCAGTCCACTCACCCAGCTTGTAATACGGGGCAGGCACAGCCCTCTTGATGGTGATGGACACGGGCCCCAGGTTACAGCCCGTGGGCACGATGACGTAGAGAAGGCCGCCCCAGAGGTTGGAGACTGACTGTTCGGTCCTGTCCATATGGCACTGGTGAGTCACCACGGGGGCTCGAGACAGCTTGTTGGCACTCATCAAGTCATCGGTGTGGCAGCCAATCTGTAACTGGAACGGGAATTGCACCACGCGTGGGCGGAGCTGGTTCCCTGGGCTGTGGTTGCGGGGTTGTGTGTGGGAGGTTCTGAGAAAACTCCAGCCTCCCCTTTCTGTAAGTGGTGCATGCAAACCATGAGATGGTAGCACTCTAAAAGTCATATGCACTGAACAGGACGTAAAATCATATTTCTAGGGATTTAAACAGCTGCACAGTGGACTGACTTCCCTGGTAGCTCAGTAGGTAAAGAATCTGCCTGCAGAGCAGGAGACCTAGGTTCGATCCCTGGGTTGGGAAGATCCCCTGGAGAAGGAAATCCCATGGACAGAGGAGCCTAGCGGGCTACAGTGCATGGGATCGCAAGTTGGACACGACTTAGCGACTAAACCACCACCACCACCACCACCACAGTGGACCACCATCAGGCAGACCAGACATAACCCTGAGGCTGATACTGACTGGCAGCTCGTGGTGCCTCTGTACTAGACAGAACTTGGGCTCCTACACCAGGGATCAAGCCCCTGAGGCGGTTCTGATGCCAGGAATAAAGCAGAGGGAATCCTTGGCCGCTCTTCGTGCCAGACAGGAGGCCCATCAGACACAGTGGGACATGGGATGAGGGCTCATCCCGGCCTCCCTTCCTGCTCAGACAGATAAAGTGCATCTCGTCTGGAGGCCTGGAACTGCTTTTCTCAGGGTTACTGCAAGTGAGCGCGAGAAGGGAGACTGACCTCCAAGAGACCCTAACCGTGGTAGGAAGTGACCCTCAGAATTGAGGCAGGAGCAATTTTAATTTGGCATCATGGTCTATTTTTGTGAGTGATGGGGTTATGCACACCCTTTAGGGATGAAGGTAAAGATGTAAAACCCAGAAAGGCCGGGCTGGGAAATGCCTGCGGTTCAGAATATGTCCGGTGTCCTTTCCCCCACATTCCCGTCAGAAGGTGGAGAGTTGAGGGCTTGTCTTAGAGGACTCGGTCTGAGGTGAGGAGCTCTACACACGCACTCAGTTGGGTCCTCCTCTCTGCGACCCCATGGACTACAGCCCGCCAGGCTCCTCTGTGTCCATGGGATTTTTCCAGGCCAGACTACTGGGAGCGGGTAGCCATTTCCTTCTGCAGGGAGTCACTCCCTTAGGCTCCCAGAAGCTTAGCTGCTTCACCTGTAACGTGGGTAGGACGATGCCTTCCTGCACTCTGGCAGAAGAGCAGTGAGCTGGATGAGAATGAAAGGAGGCAGTGGTGGGGTCCGAGCCTTACCTTCAGGCCGGCGCAAGCTGCAGCTTCACACAAGGAGACTTCTGTAAGTTGTCCGTTTGGGAGGTAAAGCCCTGTACTCATCCAGGCATCATCGCCTGGGTGACAAAAGGCACAGCAAAGGCTGAGTTCTTCCCCGCCTCCCAGAGCTACAGCCTTGTCCTGCACACCTCAGCTCATCCCTGCTTCCTGCCTAAAGCCCACCTAAGCCCAGAGCAGAACCCCACTCCCATCTCCTTGAAAGTGCCTGATGGAGAAAGGAACTGGCCCACCGAACCTTCAGCCCCTACAATATCCCACGGAGCCCACGGGCCCCCCCGCCTGTCCCCCGCCAGGCCCCTGGTGGCCTACTTGGGTTGCGTGCATCGATCTCCACTGTGTGTTCTGATGGGCACAGATTGGAGCCGCAGGACCAGGCTCCAAGCCCCTGTGCCAGCTCGGAGCAGTCAGTGCCGGAGCGCGCCAGCTCCGTGGCCAGGCAGAGCACCACCGCCTCACAGGAGTCACCGGCCACCGGGTTCTCCCGGCTCACAGCTGGGAATCCCGAAAGACGAAGCCGCAGCTGCTTCCTCAGGAGCCGGTGCAGGGAGGCATAGGCAGGGACCCCCTTTGCGGGAATCTGGAGGAAGGCAGCTCCATCCACTCTCAGTTTCGCCAGCCAGTTCTTCTCCAAGTTGCCACCCTCGAGGTTCAAGTTAGCCTGGAATTCAGACAGCGCCTTGCGGAAGTGGTAGTTCAGGCTGTCGGCGGAAGGGACCGGGAAACAGCCCGGGTCCAAGGTCCAAGGTAGGATGCTGAGGCCAAAGCTGTTCAGTATGAGGTTACCGGGGAAATCAGCCAACGCGGAGCGGCCAGGGTTCTGGGAGGCCCACCACCAGGCGTGGCCCCCGATCAGCAAGCCCCCGCCCTCCGCCACAAACTCCTGCAGCCGCTTAGCCTCCTTGTCGCTGTAAGCTGTACAGCAGTAGACGCACACGTCACTTGTCAGATGGGGCTCAAGACTGCACTCAAGACCATGCTCCAACAGCAGGGTGTGCAGTTTTTCTAGACTGGTGTTCACCCCAACTTTGCCTGTCTGGCCTTTGGCCAGCCAGCGCACAGCATTGAGTAAAAAGGGTCCCAAACTGGGATTAGAGAGCATGCCCTCATGGGCAGCCAGCACCACCCGGCCCTGGCCATAGCGGGCAGCTGCCAGGAAGCATCGGAGAGAGGCATCTAAGCCCAGGGGGAAGGCCAGGGCCCCGTGCACCAGCAGCTGCGAGGGGAGTCCCCTCGTCCCGATGTCAAGCTCCGAGATCCCTTCCAGGAGCTGCTGCTGATCCTGCCTGAGGTCCTCCCCACACCTGGAAAAGGAACAAAGGGGCTGCACTCAGATGGGGAACCACAGAGACCGGCTCACTGAATACAGAAATCTGGAAGGGTAGGAGGTTACACAGTTCACACCAATTTTCTCACTCTCATTAGTAACACTGGAGATTTGAGTCACTTGTATGACTCACTTTATTGCAGTGGTCTGGAACTGAACTCACAGTATCTCTGAGGTAAGCTTACTATTGAACATAGAAATGAATGAAGTTAAAAAGTACCTCTATTCTTCAGAGTAACATTTCTGTAAAGAAGGCAGTATAGAACATCAAATCCCACTCTCCACATGCTAGTTCTGATCTAGGAATGTGTTACAAGTAAACTCTTCATACTACACTTGAAGATTTATACACTCTTTTTAAAGGGCTTCCCAGGTGGTGCTAGTGGTAAAGAACCCACCTGCCAATGCAGGAGACATAGGAGATAGGGGTTCAATCCTTGGGTCGAGATCCTGCCATGCCTGCAGGAGGGCATGGCGACCCGCTCCAGTATTCTTGCCTGAAGAATCCCATGGACAGAGGAGCCTGGTGAGCTACAGTCCATACGATCACAAAGAGCCAGACACGACTGATGTGACTTAGCGTGCACTCTTTTTAAAAAGTGTCACTTAAATGTGACGACTGCATTTACTACTTGTTACTGAGAAAAAGAAGGCTGAGCGCCGAAGGATTGCTGCTTTTGAACTGTGGTGTTGGAGAAGACTCTTGAAAATCCCTTGGACTGCAAGGAGATCCAACTAGTCCATCCTAAAGGAAATCAGTCCTGAATATTCATTGGAAGGACTGATGCTGAAGCTGAAACTCCAATACTTTGGCCACCTGATGTGAAGAATTGACTCATTGGAAAAGACCCTGATGCTGGGAAAGATTGAGGGCAGGAGGAGAAGGGGACGACAGAGGATGAGATGGTTGGATGGTATCACCGACTTGATGGACATGAGTTTGAGTAAGCTCCGGGAGTTGGTGATGGGCAGAGAAGCCTGGCATGCTGCAGTCCATGGGGTTGCAAAGATTTGGACACAATTGAGTGACTGAACTGAACACACAGAGGGGGCTGACTCACGTGCCATAGTTTGCCAAACTCTGATGTAGAATCTAGATCAAACTTCTAATTTACAAGAAATACAGGGATCAAAGGACTTTATTCAACTTCACTATAGGGATTCAGTCAGCAAAACACAGACTTTTTTCAAGGAAACACATTCTATACTATGGGGAAACTGTTCAGGACAAAGTACCTAGTTTCCTTAAGAAAAAAACAGCAAGAGATAAAAAGATTGGAAAGAAAACTCAGTATTTTATGAGACATAGAAGTCATATCAAGCTATCAAAATATTTGGGTTTTACTAAAAGATCAATTCAAAAAACTGTGAAAAAATAAGACAATTATGGAAATGGATAATGACATTAAGAAATTATTACTTCTTTTAGATGTGATAATGGTACCTTCTGGTTATGTTTTCAAAACATAAACAAAACAAAAGGCACTTCAGATTCCGTGGCAGAGATGAGAAATGTAGGTGTAGATGAAGAAAAACAAGAAAACAGGTTTAGTTTGCTGGATAGGAGTCCTTCAGAACTATTAAGAGGAATTAGTTGGTGAGATTTACCTGTTTGTCCCTGAGACTTAAAGAGAAGTTGGAATGAATCAGATGCACCCTGGTTCTCTGAATAACTCATCACCTCCCAACCCTTTCAGAGGGAGCCAAGTCTAAGCGTGCCAGGCCTTGGGGCTGAGGACACTGCTAACTGCTTTCTAAATGTGTGTCTGCCCTTCCTTGACTGGTCTGATCTCCAGTCAAGATCAAACAAGTCATTCCTAAACAAGTCAACCCTGAATATTTATTGGAAGGACTGATGCTGAGCTTCAATACTTTGGCCACCTGATGTGAAGAGTCAACTCACTGGAAAAGACCCTGATGCTGGGAAAGATTGATGGCAAAAGGGGAAGGGGGTGGCAGAAAATGAGATGGTTAGATAGCATCATCGACTCAATAGACGTGAATTTGAGCAAACTCCGGGAGATAGTGGAGGACAGAGGAGCCATGTGTGCTGCGGTCCATGGGGTTGCAGAGTCAGACACAACCTGGCAACTGAACAACATGCCCTTCCTTACAGCAGAATCTTGACTTCTTCAGAGGTGCCAGTGCCCATTTAAAAATATTCAGCCCTTCAGGCCCTCTGGCAGCTAGGGTTGGCCAGGTAAGCTAATTTTGGCCACTGAAACATTACAGAAGTCTGATAGTCAGGGCTCCCAGAAAGCATATTACTATCTACATTAAAAGAGACATATGCAGCAGGTATATTCATTATAGCTTATTCTTGCTGGGGTGTAATTATATTGCCAAAAATAGTAGTAGCAATCTTGAAATCATAAGGATAAATGTGAAGCATCATCATAGGGAGAGGTGTGGATCATGGAAGTGGTAAAGGGGAAGAGAGACAAAGATAGAGGGAGATTGGGAGGGAGAGAGAAAGAGAGAGCAAGAGAGGGAACGAATGAATATGCATGAATGAACCTGGGTTATCATAAAGCAGGGAGTTGATGCCACAGTCCTGATTATATGCCTGGACTTTGTTACAGAAGAGAAATAAACTACAAGATCAGTCCACTACAGCATGGCTTCTATTACCCGTGGCTACGCATAGCGAGTCACTGATTTAACGAGCTACACAAAACCACAAACATCCAAAACTTCTGACCTCCTCTAATCTTTCCTTTCCTGGTCCTGTACAGCTCCCTAAGTGGCAACAACCGTCCTTAAAAGTATTTGATCATGGAAATCTCGACTCCTGTCCTCTCTCCTCACTCCAGTTCAGTTCACCGGCCAAGCCTGGAGGCATAAAGGAGCCAAGGTACTTGTCTCCCTCAAGCTGTGTCTCTGGCCGTCACTGTGTCTTCTCTTGGGCTCCAGTTCCCATCAGACATCCCTCCATCAGGACTCCCAGCTCTCCTGCTGAACAGGCCTAGCATAGCTCCAGCCTGTACCACGGAGCCACCCGGGAAGCCCCCACCCTGCCCAACCCAGGCATCAGACAGACTGATGAATAAGACAAGCACTTCTAACAGATCGATTGTTGCTCTGGCCACAGACAGCAGGAAAAGTGAGAACTCAGCCCTTCCTGTGCCTTAGTGCATTACACTTGTCTTTACCTTTCTTTCTGGTGGTTCTGAAAAGCAGTAGAAAACCAAGTGTATTAAAGTGAAGCTCACCAATGAGGATCAGATTTATTGTGGACACGCATCAGACTCCCGGGAGGGACACCACTTACCTGACCTGGACAGGGATCTTGGGCACCTTCTTGGAGACCTTGAAGTGGCCTTTGTCCCCATAGGTGTCAGTGAAGTACACTCCGGCCACACTGGTCACCTGGTTCCCTGGGAACTCGGACAGCACCTTGTCACTACCGTGCTGACTGGCCCAGTACCAGGCCTGGCCCCCGATGAGCAAGCCCCCACCACGTTTCACAAACTGGATCAGTTCCGCAGTCATGGTGTCATTGTAGGCACTGATGCAGTAAACCTCCAGGGGTTCTGCTGGTTCTGGGTGAACCTGTGCCTCCACCCCGGAGCCCTCCAGGATGTGTGCTAGTGATGCCAGCGATGGGTGCACGCCAACAGGCGCCCCAGGAGAGGGAGAGAGCCAGCGCACTGCATTGAGAAGAAACGGGGCCAGGCCGGCATCCAGCAGATAGCCCTCGTGCGACACCACCACCAGGCGGCCTCGGCCATAGAAGGAGGCCGCAATGAGGACCTGGCCTTTATCGTTCACCATCACTGGGAAGGCAGCCTCTCCAGTAAGAAGGAGTTCACTGGGAACAGGGCTTTCGGGTACCTCCCAGCTTGTCACTCCATCCATGAGGGCCTCAAAGGCAGCCGCAGGAGTTGTCGCCATGGTTCAGTGAGCTGCAGGAGGAGAAAGCAAAGACTCAGCTTGGTCAGAACAAAGGAAGAAACGTGTGGGGCAAAAAAAAAAAAAGAAAGAAAACTGAATGCATTCAGGGACTGCCTTGGTATTCCAGTGGTTAAGAATCTGCCTTGGCAATCCAAGGAACACAGGTTTGATCCCTGGTCCGGGAACTAAGGTCCCACATGCAGCAGGGCCATAAGCCACCCTTGAGCCCCAACAGTGAGCTGGTAGAGAGGATCCCACAAGCCACAGCTAAGACTTTATGCAGCCATAAATAAATACATAAATAATGCATTGGGATGAAAACCACTTGTTAGGTACCCCGAGTGGTGGAAGGCCCGGGGGTTCAGCAAGGAACACAACAGACAAGGTCCCTGCTTTCACGAATCTAATATTTGAGAAGGGGAAGGACAATAATTAGGTAGACAAGCAGATAAAATGCAGCCATTAATAATCGTTAGATGAAAATAAAACAGTGATGTGATATCCAGCAACCAGAAAATTACTTTAGATGGGGTTACAGTAAAGGCCCACATGAGAGAGTGACATTGAAGCTAAGACCTGAGATTTAAGTTGAGACCTGAAATGCTGCAAGCGAGCACTTTTTTCTTTAACTTTTTATTTTACATTGTATTGTGGTATAGTCGATTAACAGTGTCATGGTAAGTTTCAGGTAAACAGTGATGGAGAAAGTGAAAGAAAGTGAAGGTGAAGTCATGCCTGACTCTTTGTGACCCTAGGGACTGTAGCCTGCCAGGCTCCTCAGTCTGTGGAATTTTCCAGGCAAGAGTACTGGAGTGGGTTGCCATTTCCTTCTCCAGGGGATCTTCCCAACCCAGGGATTGAACCCGGGTCTCTCTCATTGCAGGCAGACACTTTACCACACTTTACCGTCTGAGCCACCAGGGAAGCCAAAGAGTGATGGTAATGTAACTCAAGCAGACACATACATGTATCCATTCTCTCCCAAACTCCCCACCCCTCCAGGCTGCCACATAACATTGAGCCGAGTTCTCTGTGTCATACAGTAGTTGTTTATCCATTTTAAATATGCAGTGTGGACATATCCATTAAAAACTTTTGAACTATCCCTTCCCCGCAGCCTTCTCTCTGGGAGCTTTTTAACAGAGAGAAGCCCCATGGGGGCTGGAGGAGCAGAACCTGAGTGGTGTGAGGGTGGGGCTGGATTCCACAGGAGCAAGAAGATCAAAGTAAGAGTTAAGCTGAGATGACTCAGGACATTATTTCTCTGGACAAAAAGGTCAGTTGACCTTTCAGAAACAAAATTCGTTCTGGTAGCTCTGACTAAATGATTGGGAAACACCTCCCAGTTTATTAGGTCTGCCCTCACTAGGGAGTTCCCTACCTCTACTTTGGGGAACATTCTGAGGTTTCCCAGGACTTTGAAAATTTGGTGTGCCTAAAACTGAGTTCATTTTTCCCTTCCGAGCAGCTCCTCTTGGATAAACTATTTATACACCAGTCTTCCCATTTGTATAAAGAGAACAGTACATCCTTTGGAGGATTGTTTTGGAAGATAAAGAGAATCCAGATAAAAACGTCCAGTGTCAGGTAGGCAAGGAGAACAGAAATCACGAGTGTCTGTCCCTCTGCTGTGCTTTCTGGCCTCTCCAAGCGACAAGAGCCAGGTAGCAGGCGCGCTGTGTGCCCCAGACCTCATCCAGCAACAGCCCTGGAGGACTCTCCTGGGCACTGGGAGACCTTCTCACCTGGGCAAGGGTCCAGGGGCAGCCCTGAAGTGGCGGTGAGCTGATATGGGGGAAGCTTCCCCTGGGGTAGAGCCATCCTAGGTGCATTCTGGAGCCCCTCATGGGTTACCCCAGGAATTGGGCTCCAGCTGCCCACAGCGGTAAACAGCTTAGTGAGAGATCCTTCTTTACTGGACCAGGGTCCTTCCCGGTTTCCTCCTCTCCTTGTCCTCACTGTGCAGCTCTGGGCTCACTTCCCAAGTAAACTACCTGTGCTCAGGTCCTTCTATAAGGCTTGGCTTTGGGGAACCACCGAAACTGACAAGCACCAAACACTTCCCTTCCAAGGACTCTCCTCCCTCCTGTTTCCATACACTGTCAGCCACCTCCATTTTGCCCTTGTTTTTCCCACTTATCAAATACCACTGCTTTCAATTTACATTCTTATCCAGAGGAGAGCAAGCTGGTTTCTGTCCCTAAGATGCATTCTGTAGTCTCATCTACAATCTTCCACAAGCGTCTCGTCCTCATCAGTTTCATCCACTCCCGTGGGAAAAGCTGGGTGCCTCCCCCTGGATTTTAAGCCTGCAGAGTTTGGGCTTTCCACAGTTTTCTAAACTTTTTTTCCTTTCACTTTCACTACCAATTCTCTAGAAGGCTTGGCTCCTTAAGCATGCCCAGTATTCCTCATAAAACTCCAGCTCCTTTTCTTTCTTTTTTTTTAACTATCCTTCCCATCTGAGGGGCTTCCCTGGTGGCTCAGACTGTAAACAGCCTGCCTGCAATGTGGGAGACCTGGGTTGGAGCCCTGATCCAGGGATCCCCTGGAGAAGGGAATGGCAACTCACTCCAGTATTCTTGCCTGGGAAATCCCATGGACAGAGAAGCCTGGTGGGCTACAGTCCATGGGGTTGCAAAACGTTGGACACGACTGAGTGACTAAACAACAACAACCCATCTATCGCCTTATTCTGAATACTGCCTGCAGGAAAGTGAATTCACAAAAAAGTACGAGTCCCCAGCTGGAGTATGAAAGCCAGAGGGTGAATGATTTCAGTATGTGGGTTTGGGATGGAAAAGCGCAGCGAGAGATCAGGAAGTCTGAGGTCAAGCCTCTGACAAGACAAGTGAGCTCTTTCATGAATCTGAGCCTCCCTAGTTTTACAGGAAAAGCACCAAAAACAAAACAAAACAAACAAACAAAAAAACAAAACCCCAAAAAACCACAGGAAATGAGAAAAAAGACGTTCTCAGAACTCTGACTACAACTGTTACTACGTTCACATGCATGCACACGCACCCACAAACACACCCTCATACAACCACACATCTTCTGTCAAATTCTTGACCCAGAAATGCAAAGAGGCGAAAGGAAAGCGTTTCGAGACAACGAAAATAGGGAAAGGAAGGGCGAGAGGAAACCAGAACGTGAACCTAAGGAGACCAGAGACACCGCGACTGCCCACCGCCTGGAATGATCTCTGGCCTGCATCTGGCACCTGGGGGCGCACCGGTCTCCCCAGGTCCTCGGCCCCCGCCCGAAGCCACCCCCCCCCCAAATGACGCGCTTGGACCCGCGAACTCACGCTTCGGCGGGGCGGGGTGCGGGGAGCGGACCAGGGCGCAGGTACAGATGCGGAGGCGCTTCCTGTGCGCAGACTTGTAGGCCGGGGGAGCGGGGCGGGCCGGGGAGGGGGCGCGTCCTTCCCGGAGCCTCCGCCCCGCGGCCCCGCCCCGCCCGCCGCACCCGGGGAGGTGCCCTGGGGGATGGGCAGCCCTGATCATGGACACCCCTGGGGGTCAGAACCCCCGCTTCCTCAGACCCTACGAGGGATCCTGCTGTGTGCGAGGGAGCTGGGCAAAGTTTCTGTCACGTTTGATGAGGAAAGCACACGCCGAGTCTCCAATAAGAGACTCGGGGCGGACAAGCCAACAACACCGTGACCCTCGACCCGGGTCGGCTTTGGCCCCGCGTGGATCGGGGCCCCTTCCCCTCCAGTCCCGGGTGCGGCGCCCGAGAACCGAGGCTTCCGCGTCTTCCCCACCGGGTTGCTCCTGCGTTGAGGGCCTGTCCCCTGGTGGTCAGTCTCCCGCCGTGCACCGCGTGCCGGGAGGAATTCGCGGGGATCCATGGAGCTCCATCAGAACCGTCTGGAACTGTAGACAGGAATGTTGCCCAGGGATATGCTTGCTGGCAAGGAAGCGTGCCTGTTAACAACACCAGACACGTCCACTCCAGCTGAAGTGATAGAGGGGCTGCGGCTTGAGTTTCTACCCAAGAGGAGTGGGAAGGTCAAAATCAAGGTTAAAGAGGCGCAGGTTTGCTTGGGAATCTGATTTTGCAGTTTTGCGCAGTCGATACACTATTTTTACTTTCAAGGATTTTTTGTCGTTTGTTTGTTTTGTCCGGAGAAGGCAATGGCACCCAACTCCAGTACTCTTGCCTGGAAAATCCCATGGACGGAGGAGCCTGGTGAGCTGCAGTCCATGGGGTCGCTAAGAGTCGGGCAGGACTGAGCGACTTCACTTTCACTTTTCACTTTCATGCATTGGAGAAGGAAATGGCAACCCACTCCAGTGTTCTTGCCTGGAGAATCCCAGGGATGGGGAAGCCTGGTGGGCTGCCGTCTATGGGGTCGCACAGAGTCAGACACGACTGAAGCGACTTAGCAGCAGCAGTAGCAGTTTGTTTCGTCTTGTTTGTAGAAGGAGAGAGTGACGGTAGGGATGGGGCAACGGGTGTAGTTGAGGGTGATTGTAAAGATGTGGACTTTAGATCCCTATTTTATAACCTGTCTCTCCTTCGGGGCTAACACTGATTATACATGTAAATCATTGCTCTGTTTATGGAGTTACCGGATGTGTCTGTTTTTCTTAAAGGATCGTGACTGTCTGTTTACAAAAATTACTTAAAAGCATCCATTAATGTCACATCCTCATTGAATTTTCACATGTACTCGACACTTCACTCATATTCCCTTCTGTCTCAGATCTCGAATCTTTGTAAAACAGGTGGTACCTCCTCCAGTATCTTCCTATCCAGTTCCATTTTTTCTATTTTCATTTTTTAAGTTTATTTCTAACTTCTTCTTTGATAAAGATACACTTGGGTAAACTCCATTTCTTAAAAAAAATTTTTTTTTTTTGTTTTCTTTTAGGGTATAGCCTATTAACAGACAATGTTGTGATAGCTTAAGGTGCACAGGCAAGGGACTCAGCCATACATATGCATGTATCCATTCTCCCCCAAACTCCCGTCCCATCCAGGCTGCCACATAACACTGAGCAGAGTTCCATGTGCTATACCGTAGGTCCTTGTTTGTTATCCATTTTAAACATAGCAGTGTGTATGTGTCCATCCCAAACTCCCTAACTATCCCTCCACCATCCTTCCTCCATCCTTCCCCTCCCCTGCAACCATAAGTTTGTTCTCTAAGTCTGTGAGTCTCTTTCTGCCTTATAAGCAAGTTCATTTGTGTCTTTCTTTTTAGATTCAACATATAAGAGATGTCATCAGTTCAGTTCAGTTCAGTTGCTCAGTCGTGTCCAACACTTTGTGACCCCATGAATTGCAGCACGCCAGAACTCCCTGTCCATCACCAACTCCTGGAGTTCACTCAGACTCAGGTCCATCGAGTCAGTGATGCCATCCAGCCATCTCATCCTCTGTCATCCCTTTCTCCTCCTGCCCCCAATCCCTCCCAGCATCAGAGTCTTTTCCAATGAGTCAACTCTTCGCATGAGGTGGCCAAAGTACTGGAGTTTCAGCTTCAGCATCATTCCCTCCAAAGAAATCCCATGGCTGATCTCCTTCAGAATGGACTGGTTGGATCTCCTTGCAGTCCAAGGGACCCTCAAGAATCTTCTCCAACACCACAGTTCAAAAGCATCAATTCTTCGGTGCTCACCTTTCTTTATAGTCCAACTCTCACATCCATACATGACCACTGGAAAAATCATGGCCTTGACTAGATGGACCTTTGTTGGCAAAGTAATGTCTCTGCTTTTGAATATGCTATCTAGGTTGGTCATAACTTTTCTTCCAAGGAGTAAGCATCTTTTAATTTCATGGCTGCAGAGATGTCATAAGATATTGCTCCTTCTCTGTCTTACTGCACTCATGACACTCTGTAGGTCCATTCATGTTGCCACAAGTGGCATTAGTTCATTCTTTTTAACGGCTGAGTAATATTCCATGGTGTATGTGTACCACATCTCTTAAACTCCATTTCTTGCCTCTCTGTATAGAACATGTCATTTCTTCACTGCAGGTCACCCTCTCCTTTGCCAAAAATGAGGTTCAAACTTCGAAATCCAGCTTCTGATTCTACCATTTCGTTTCTTTCCCAAGGTCACTGGTGGACCCCTTTCCAAATCTCATCTCCACCCTGCCTCCTGGCCTTCAGTACACATTGGGTTAGTAGGTGCTGACTGAGTTCATTTTCACTCTTTGCTCTTTAACATTGAGGGAGGAAACAGACAGAACAGGCTCCATTTGAAAGCAGGACTCCATCTTGGACTTTGAGGTATATGCCCAGTATCTATGGAAACGACATACCAGCTGGAAAACCAGACCCCCCCGGATGGAAGAGCCCCAGGGCTCGTACCTATACTCTCTGTTGCCTAAAAGAATACCCTAATTATCTGTGTAACCAAATAGGATCATAAATTCTATTATGCTTATGGGGTATGACCACAGGCCTATTGATAAGTGTCCACTGTTAACTAACTAGGCTTAAGGCATATGAATCATGGGTTAACTTTGATTGTATCTTTCTTTTCCTTTGTTCAGACTAGTTTCAGGGAATTTGGGGAGGTGGGTTTGGACACGTACACTTAGGATATATAAGGTTTTCAGAAAAACTGGTCGGGGTCCTTGGCTAAGAGGAGACTCTGCCTTGGGCCCGCCGGTGTAATAAGCTGCACTCCACTGTCTGCGTTGTCCTTCTGAGTGAGGTTGTTTCCCAGAATGTGTGGCTACAACATTTGGTGCATTGGCCGGGAAACTCCTCACTTTGGGGAGACAAATCCCATTTGGGACTACTCCAAGGCCTTGCGACTCGAATCTTCTAGAGGGGGGAAGGCGCCTCGCCCTTCTGGAAGGATTCTGCTTCTCAATGCCCGGACCTTTCGTGTTAGCAGGTAGTGGACGGCAGCAGGGGAACTGAGCGCTCAGGTGAGGAGGAACCCACCCATCAGGGTGGAAGAAGGGGCCTGATTACCCCCCTGGGAGGGACTAGAAGGGGGACGGACCTGCAGGAGCCTGGAATAGGCAGGTGGCAGCGATTGCTTGGTACACAGGTTGACGAGTGTGTTAGAGCTTAGGAAGGAAATTTGTGAATGTCATTTAGGAGGTGGTGTCCATGCTGTCTTGGGGAAAATTATTACCAAGCAATCGCCAGGGAGTTGTTACAAGAAATTTGGTCTTTGTGTGCTTGTATTCTGCCCTCCCCGAGGAGGTGTCCCATTTGCTGTGAAATTCTTGACTCCTTCGGAATTATCAGGCTAGAAGGAGGGGAATACATCAGTGAGTACCAATTGGCTTTTCTGGAGACGGCCTGGGACGTGGGATATTTAACCCATCTGTCTTTTCATCCACACTTGATCAAACCCACCAAGCCAGAATGGACTTTAAAAGTTAAGGGAGAAACAGTCTTGGACCACGTGGTGTTCTGGTTTGGCCACGCCAACCGGCACGTGAAGATATGCCGATCCCCCTTCTCCCTCTGGGATCTGGCAGGTAAGGCTCTTCTCACCCCATTTAGGAAGGAAATGGAATGGCAATATAAGTGTTTCATTGAGTGGGAATATCAGAAGTACATAGGGTACTGAGAACTTCATAGACAGAACGAAAAGGAAAACTAGAAGACAGTCCAAGAAGGTAAGCAAGATGGGGGGAAGTGAATCTAAGGCAACTGTGTTGGAGTGCATGATTAAAAGTTTAAAGAAGGGATTTAGAGGAGACTATGGGGTGAAGATGACGCCTAACTGCCTCCACATGTTCTGTGAGGTTGAATGGCCCCCTATGGGAGTAGGATGGCCACCAGAGAACACCATGAACTTAAAAATAGTGGAAACAGTCTATACGGTAGTCACAGGAGAGTCAGGACACCCAGACCAATATCCATATATTGACTTGCGGCTAGGGTTAACTCAAGACCCTCCTACTGGGACAAGGTTCTGTATCCAGAAGGGAAAGGGAAAAATATTAATGGCACAAAAATTGACTGGTGATAAAAAAGAAATTCTACAGGATTTGGACGGGGATGACCTGCCCCCTCCCCCATACTGGATGATGACACACCCGCCTCCCAGTGAGTGCACCACCAGGACCAGAGGCCGCCTTCATGCCCGATCCACGGCCAGGTGAAGTTCCTGCAGCAGCTGCTGCTCCTCTGCCAGCTCTCCCGGAGATCGTAGAGCCACAGTTTCAGCAGGCTCTGGTCCCAGAGATGGAGACTTCTGGTAAATGCCCCCAGGATTCCACCCCAGTGAGATCTCCTAGATTGTATCCACCTCTCCCAGTGAGTACTGATGGGAAGGGAGAAGAAAACACAGGAATTAGAGGCTGTGCTCCACCAAGGAACAGGGGGAAAGAACCCCACTACAGATGCCCCTCAGAGGCTACAACAGCCTCCAGTTCAGGTCGCATGGGGCACTACCATCAGCCCCCTGTAGCCTAGTATTACCAGCCATTTTCCTCTACGGATATATTAAACTGGCAGAGACACGCTCCACTGTACTCGGGGGAGCCACAAGCCATGATTAGGCTAACGGAGACTACTTTCCGAGCCCACTGCTCTACATGGGATGATATAATCCAACTACTAGTCTCCCTTTTTTTACTGAGGAAAGATACAAGCTCCTAACAGAGGCCAGAAAATGGTTAAGAGAAATGGCACCTGAGGGTACTGCAAACCCGCAGTGGTGGGCAGAACCAGCCACCCCAGATGAGAGGCCCAGTGGGGACTGTAACACAGAGGAAGGGAGGGGCCACCTGGCGAGATATCGGGCGGCTATTTTACAAGGCCTCAAGAGGGGGCCCCAAAAACCTATGAATATGGTAAAACCCTCTGAAGTGATTCAAAGGGAAAGCAAACCACCCTCTGAGTTCTACAAAAGACCGTGCGAGACCTATAGACTTTATAGATCCAGAGGCTGCTGGGTCTCAGATGGTGATAAATGCAGCCTTTGTGTTTCTAGCCTACCCCAAAAATGTCAGATGGAGGGACACCAAGGGACTCATTAATTTTTATACATCCCTGAATGCCCAGTGCCTTTGTTGGGAAGAGACTTGCTGTCTAAATTGGGGCCACAAGTGACCTTTCCCCCCACGAAAGACCCACTCTTCAAGTGGGCTCAACCACCTATTTACTCTTCCTCTTGGGAACCCCTCAAGATGAATGGAGGTTGCACAATCTCCTGGAAGGGAAACTGGACAAGCTGAGCAGTTGAGAGAGAGAGTTAACTCAACAATTCCCTGAGGTCTGGGTGGAAGACAACCCCCCTAGGCTTGCAAAACAAGTCCCACTGGTAATAGAACTCAATCCCGGTACAATGATGTCCAAACCCGCCTTGGGCCTGCCAGACCTTGCTAAGCCGTTGACTCTTTACGTGACTGAAAAGGACAAGGTGGCTATGGGAGTGTTGTCCCAGACTATGGGGACACAGGACAGACCCGTGGCTTATCTCTCAAAACCGATGGACAGTGTTGCTGCTGGGTGGCCGGGATGCTTACGGACAGTTGCTATGGTTGCCTCACTGGTCCAGGAGGCAACCAAGCTGACTTCAGGCCAAGATTTGATCATAAAAGTCCCATACGAGGTCAACACTCTCCTGTGAGGGGACCCCCATAAATGGCTGTCGACATCCCGGATTACTCAGTACCAGGGACTGTTATGTGAGAATCCCCACATTACTATTAAGCCTTGTCAGGCCCTGAATCCAGCCACTCTCCTTCCTGTGGGAGAAGGTGGG
The DNA here is from genome assembly GCF_029407905.1 of Bubalus kerabau. Lineage (NCBI taxonomy): Eukaryota > Metazoa > Chordata > Mammalia > Artiodactyla > Bovidae > Bubalus > Bubalus kerabau. The sequence goes on from NC_073631.1 coordinate 110,472,172, forward strand.
CCCTCACGTGATTGCAAGGAAATCCTAGAAGAAGTTTATGCCAGCAGACCTGACTTGAGAGACCAGCCAATCCCAGACCCAGAGTGGGTCCTGTACACAAAGGCACCAGCCTGGCAAAACCAGGACGACGACTGTTGGGATACACAGTAGTCACGGAAGAAGCCATCGTTGAGGCCAGCTCTCTGCCATCACACTGGTCTGCTCAACAGGCCGAACTACGTGCTCTAATCCGGGCCCTCCAGCTCTCAAAAGGCAAGAAGACAAACATTTACAGAGACTCCAGGTATGCTTTTGCTACTTTACATGTACACGGGGCTTTATATAAAGAGCGAGGTCCTCTGACAACCAACAGAAAGGACATTAAAAACAAAGAAGAAATCTCGACTCGCTTAGATGCTGTATGGGAACCTGAAAAGGTAGCAGTGATGCATTGTTGGGGTCACCAAAAGGGAGACACCCCACAAACAGGGGGAAACCGACTAGCAGATAAATCCACAAAACATGCGGCTGAGAAATCTGGGCCTGCTGGTGGGGGATCTATCAGAACCTTTGTACTCTCAAAAATGCCTGAGTTAACTTTAACTCTCTCACAGTATACCCTGGCCCAAGACCAGCTGGCTGAAGCAGAAAGGGCCACCAAAAATGAAAAAAGGCAATACTGCTCTGGGACATGATCAAAAACCTCCAGGAATACAGTTAAAAGGCACTCTAAGTGGACTTTAAGCCCTGCTGACACTCATGGTATGTACCTTCTCAGGATGGGTGGAGGCCTTCCCCACCCCAACTGAAAAAGCAAATGAAGTGGCTCGCTGTCTGCTTCCAGAAATAATCCCCAGATTGTGTTCCCAACCAGTATAGGATCAGACAACAGCCCTGCCTTTGTACCCGACTTAATTCAACAGGTATGTAAAGCTCTAAATATCAAGTGGAAATTACATATGGCGTATAGGCCCCAGAGTTCTGGGATGGTGGAACGAACCAACCAGACACTTAAAAGAGACACTCTCCAAGTGGATCTTAGAGACTGAGTGCTCCCGGGTGGACTTTCTTCCAAAGGCTCTGCCCAGACTCAAGATGACCCCACGGTCGCATGGCTATTCTCCGTACGAAATTGTGTATGGGAGGCCCCCTCCCATTGTAAAAAAAATTTGCCTCAGGCAAGGGGAGATGAGATTTCACAGCAGATGAAACAACTGGGTAAGGTAATAAATCAGGTAACTAAGTTTGTACAAGAAAGGGTGCCATTCCCCCTTGGGGAACAGATTCACGAATTTGTGCCAGGGGATCAGGTGTGGTGAAGGACTGGAAACACGACTCCTTGGCCCCACATTGGAAGGGTCCATATACTGTTGTTCTGACCAGCCTTACTGCAGTTGAAGTTGTAGGTGTTACTCCCTGGATCCACCACATGAGGGTGAAGAGAGCATGCCACGCAGACCCAGAGGACGCTGAGTGGACTACACAACAGGACCCCACTGATCCCCGTGAAATCAAGATCATCTTAAAGAAGAAAAAGAGATGAAGCTCGACAATTAACTGCTGCTACAAGGACTTGCTGGTATCATCTTGAGACTAACCATAGTTTCAGCACAAAGAGGGACCTGTGGTATAATTAAAGTTGAATGTTGTGTATATATTCCTGATTTATCTGGCTATATATCAGCCACCCTAGATGACATGAAAGGTCAGGTAAAAGTTATGTCTGATGATAATCTTCCTTTTTGGACTTCAGTCCTATCTTGGGTGAACGGTGATTGGTGGAAAACTATATTTACTATTATTATAGTTGCCTTGATAGTTCTGCTTTCTGGACCCTTTATTTTACAATGTATTATGAACTTTGTAACTCAAAGGTTGATGTCGTTCTCCCAAATTGGCGGTCGGAGAGTCAGGGTGCAATATATCCCTATGAATGATGCTCATACTATGAGTAAAGAGCATCAAGAGGTGGGGAATGAAGGAGGAAACAGACAGAACAGGCTCCATCTTGAAAGCAGGACTCCATCTTGGGCTGGACTGTGGACTTTGAGCTGTATGCCCAGTATCTATGGAAACGACATACCAGCTGGAAAACCAGACCCCCCCAGATGGAAGAGCCCCAGGGCTCGTACCTATACTCTCTGTTGCCTAAGAGAATACCCTAATTATCTGTGTAACTGAAGAGAATCATAAATTCTATTATGCTTATGGGGTATGACCACAGGCCTATTGATAAGTGTCCACTGTTAACTACCTAGGCTTAAGGCATAAGAATCACGGATTAACTTTGATTATATCTTTCTTTTCCTTTGTTCAGACTAGTTTCAGGGAATTTGGGGAGGTGGGTTTGGGCACGTACACTTAGGGTATATAAGGTTTTCAGAAAAACTGGTCAGGGTCCTTGGCTAAGAGGAGACTCTGCCTTGGGCCTGCCGGTGTAATAAACCGCACTCCACTATCTGCATTTTCCTTCTGAGTGAGTTTGTTTCCCAGAATGAGTGGTTACAACAACATAATGCTGTATTATTTGTCTGTTTCCCTTTGGATCTCTACCAAAATATACTTTCAGCATTTTAAAGCAGGTTTTTTTTTTTTTTTTTAATTCTTTGAGAGTGGGGGAAGCAGGAATGAAGTGCTGGTACATATTTTAGTATGTTGTGAAATGCTTCTCGTTTTGGGCGGGATTGTGTTTCCCCAAAATTCCATGTTGAAGTCTCAATTCTCTGTACCTCAGAATGTAACCATATTTGGAGGGAAGGTCTTTAAAGAGGTGACTGAATTAAAATGAGGCCATTGAGGTGGATCCCTAATCCAGTATGACGGGTGTCCCTGTGAGAAGAGGATGAGACATTGGGAATGCTCTCACAGAGAGGACAAACCGTGTGAGCTCATGGCGAGAAAGTGAGGGCCCTAAGCTGTAGAGTCCTCAGGGAAACCAAACCCTGCCAGGACCTTGATCTTGGACTTCTACTGTCCAGAACCACGAGAAGTAAATTCCTGTTCTTTAAGTAAAAGGCAACTCAGAATTACCTAATCAGTAAGTTCTGTCAGTAAGTTAGTGGTTAAATTAGTCTACATCATACAATGTGTTGACTAAAAAAAGATGCACACCGTTAGAGTTTTCACTTAAGTGTTTATTTGGAGCAATATGAGCACTGCAGCCCGGGAGACGGCACCTCAGATAGCTCTGAGAAACTGTTTCAAAGAGGTAGAGGGGAAGGGCAGAATGTATGTGATTCTGGTAAAGGGCAAGTACATGCAGTCAAGCACATATTTTTTGTAGAAAGCTTCTGGTGGTCTCGTGAAGCTTCTGCTAGTCATGAGAAACAAGCATCATCACAAAGGATTTTAGTGCTTTTCTAGAGATGAGGAGATACAAGAATTGGGCTCATAAAATCGGCTCCTGAAAATATCTCCTATCTGAAGACTTGTCCTGCCAGTTTTCCAGGAGCACAGAATGCCTCATTTCTGCTCTCCACCCTGAACTCCTTCAGGGGGTGTTGAAACTCAGCAGCTGTAGCAGCACATGATTTAATCCTTGAAGAGGTGGATGGCAAGAGCTGATGGCAAGTGCCAATCTGTAACTCACAAATGGAACCCTTTCCTACTGTTAAAAGAAATAGAGTAAATCTGCAAGTACTTGTATGCAAATGTTGAAAAGCTTAATGTTTAAAATGTTTCGGTTATGGGACTTGCCTGGCAATCCAGTGGTTCAGACTCCACTTTCCAATGTAGCGGGTGGGAGTTCCATCCCTGGATGGGGAACTAAGACCTCTCATGACTCACAGTGTAAAAAACCCAAAACATATGACAGAAGTAACAGATTCAATAAGACTTTAAAAATGATTCTCATAAAAGAATCTTAAAAAATAAAATGTGTTGGTTAGTGTGTGTAGTATTATCTTGCTAATGTTATTAGAAAAAGCTTTTATATAGATACGCAGCTATTGCTGCTGTGGGGGGGGTGTGTGTGTGTGTGTGTGTGTGAAGAACTTGATAACCATGATTATCTCTAGGATATTTGAGAATGGAGAATACTTTTTATCTACTGTAGTTCTTTTTTTAAATATAGTTTTTATTTTTCTTTCGGTTTTATTGATATATAACTGATGTACAGTGCTATGTAAGTTTAGGGTGTGCAACATAATGATTTGATTTATATATGTCATGAAATGATTATCACAGTAAATTTAGTGAACATCCATCATCTCATATAGATGGAAAATTAAATAGAAATTTTTTTTTTTTCTGTATGATGAGAACAGTTAGGATTTACTCTCTGAACAACCTTCATACATAAGGTATAGCATGTTTATTATCTTTATCATATTGTACATTATATCTTATTTGTGTTATAACTGGGAGTTATGACTCCCAGTTATGTTATGACTGCCTTCATCCAATTTGCCCTCTTCCCATACCTGGCCTCTGGTAACCACAAGTCTGATCTCTTTTTCTATGAGTTTGTTTGTTTTTGAAGTTATAAGTGATCTACAACATCATGGTAGTTTTTATATAACAGAGCGATTTAAGAAAAGTTACAGTATTTGGTGGCGGAACTTGCCACCTGACTTCCCAGGTGGTGCTAGCAGTAAAGAACCCGCCTGCTAATGTGGGAGACGAAAGAGACATGGGTTTGATCCCTGAGTCAGGAGGATCATCTGGAGGAGGGCATGGCAACCCACTCCAGTACTCTTGTGTGGAGAATTCCATGGACAGAGGAGCTGATGCCTACATTTAAAATAATCACCTTGATAAATCTAGTTGTCATCTGTTACTGTAGAAAGATATACTTATTGGCCATATTCCTCATGCTGTACATTTCATACCTGTGACTCATTTATTTTATAACTAAAAGTTTGTATCTTTCAATCTCCCTCACCTATTCCCCCACATACCCCCTCTCCCCTCTGGCAACCACGTGTTTGTTCTCTGTATCTATGAGTCTTTTTTGGTTTAGTTATGTTTGTTTATTTGTTTTGCTTTTTCAGTTCCTCCTATAAGTGAAATCATACAATATTTGTCTTTCTTGTCTAATTTATTTTAGTTAGTTTAATACCCTCTAGGTCCATCCATGTTGTTGAAAGTGACAAGATTTCATTCTATTTTATGGCTGAGTAAGGGAATGGCAACCCACTCCAATATTCTTGCCTGGAGAATTTCATGGACAGAAGAGCCTTGTGGGCTACAGTCCAGGGGTCACAAAGAGTTGGGCACTACTGAGCGATTGAACTGACTGAGTTGCAAAACTTCCTCCTACCAAAGTGCAATCTCCTTTTCGTAGAAAATGACTCTTTTTTTCTTATCTTAGTTCGGTCATCACTTCCTTAGAAAAGACTTTCCTAATCTCCAGACTATACTAAATCCTACTCCTGATATGCCTACACTAAATACGTGTGTTTCTTAAATCTTATCCAGGCTGTGATTTTACATTCATTTGTATAATCATTTGATAACATTCTTTCTCTTCGGCTTGTATGCTGAGTGTAAAGTCTGTCTTTTTTTGCCCACTATTGAGTCTGTTTCATTTCTGGCATGTAGTATCTTAATGAATACATAAGTGTATGTTGAGTAAACACGTATATAGTGAATGTTCAAGAAATGTCTGTTGAATTAGTGAGTAAATAAGTCTTTTGTCACTAGTAGAAACCTATTTGGCAGAGAACCAAATGCAATCAGGTTTCAGAAAGAAAGAACATGCAGAAGCCTATACAAAGAGGATGATCAGATAAGACAGATGGGAATTTCTGAATATTTCAGAGTGGAAACCAGATGTAAAGCGGGATTAGTTGAGCTCTTGATCTCATACCGGGAAACAACTGAGCTTTGGGAAGCAAAGTGGGAATTGGACACTGAGGGTGGTCAGGCAAGTTTCATGTCGGTGCTGAGTTCAAGGTCTCTTTTGTGAGTTTGTTCTCTTAAGTTTTAACTAGTTTCTACTTACAACAGCCTCAGTCTTTATGGTGAAGTTATATTTATTAATATTTTTTGCCATATTGTTCTTAAGGATGAATGAGAAGATTAAAGGGTTTCAAACAAACAAAGGTGGTTTTCCAGGGTCAGAGAGCAGAAGAAGCAGGCCCACCATCTACCATTTGGGAGCAAGGCTGCCTGAAGAACGGAAACGAAGTGACATGAGGAAGAACATAAGGGTCCATTTAAAAAAATGGGAAATGAAAGATCGTGACCAGTGTGGGTCCAACTAAGTCATGTGAAGGTGAGGACCCTCAGGCCCTTCCTCCCACCCAGGGGAACACAGAAACTGGTCTATGAAAGTCAGCATATTCTCACTGGGCACATATCCTGTGGCACACTCTAGGAGATGGAGAGGATGCTGTGGTCAGTAAGTCTAGGGAGGGGAGAAGACAGGAAACTACGGTATCAGATGGATTTATCTAGGTGCTGAATTGGCTGCAAATTAAGTGCAAGGGAACAGAAAGGAAGAAGCAATTATTTCCAATCAGGGTATCAGAAAAGAACTTACAGATCAGATCAGATCAGTCGCTTTTAGCTTTGGAAAAATGTGCATTACAATGTGAAGCTGTCATAATCCACAGCATGAAGGTGTGAGTGTGGAAAGCTTAGTTTGAAAAAGAGAAAATGTTCATGGTGAGGGAAGCTTGTTAACAAGACATATCCAAAGTGGTAGTTCTACAGAGCCGGGCCAGGTTTTAAGCGATTTTGGCTGGTATGATAATAAGTTTGGATTGAGTTTCCAGTTTCTAGGAAAAGGTTTTTAAGAAATGTCATGTAGGAAACACTGAGGTTTCCTCCTCAACATCTATCTCCTACTTCACCTCGCTTGTCCTTTCTAACCCAATTCCAATTTTATTCAGATAATCCACCTCTTCCCTATGAGATTCAGGGGGATATGAAGCTAGTTCCAGTTCCAAGGTTAGATATGAATCAACTCAAGCCAAGCATGCTAATACATACCCTTTGCACTGCAACGACTGGCTGTTTGTGGGTTATAAATAATATAATACTTCATTGTCTAGCATATACAATAATTGTACACAAATCAGCATTGTCATTGTTACTAGTGGCACGTCAGTCCATTTCTGTCAAAGAGAGGAAAAAAAATCTCCGCAGTAATTCCAGTTTCCCGCATGCGCTTTCCAACTGTGGGCTAGCATTAATAGTCACTGGCCTCCTGCTTCGATTATTTTTGGTTATGAGTTAAATTTAACGTGGTCCCATGTATTCTTTCCCTGAAGGGCCTCAAGGATTTGGGAAGGATTAGGCACACTCTAATTTAGGAAGAAAGATGGATGAATCCACCTATGTGCATTTACTGGTATGAGTCACTGGGGAGGTTAATTAAGTCAATGAAATGATCCAGAACAGGTGTCCATGGCTGTTTTAAGAACAAGTGCTTTGATGGCCGTGAAAACGCACAGCTCAGCTCTCCAACTGCAGGGAGCGGGTATGCAGTTGACAGACGGCCCCAGCTGATGTGTTCTAGAATCCTCGGCGCCAAGGCCACACTGCCCAGGAGCTTCTGCTGGCCAGTGATTAGTTATGGTGGGGATACTAAGGAGAGGGGCTTCCCAGGTGGCTCAGGGGTAAAAAATCTGCCTGATACAACGTAGCAACTGAGCCTGCACACTAAGGAGACATGGGGCGTTATTTGGCGGGTGACTTTTGCTCAAGGACTCTCCAGAGGCCTTGACAAAACTTTCTGAGACCTGCACTGCAATGCAAGCCCTTCCTTCTTTCACTCTCTCCTTCACTGAGGTTACAAGGACATCACAGTCTGGTGGCCCTTCCACTCTCCTCTGGCTCCCTCTCTATTTTCTCTCACAAGTGTTTCCATGAATAAAGCTTAATAAACCTCCTGTATACCTGACCTTATCTGGCTTCTGCCTCTTGGAGGACCCAGGCTAATAGAAGTGGTTGTGTCTCCTAACATTAAAATGCTCGTTTATTTATTAAAATTGTGTTGTATTTTGAATAAAGGGTAAAGTCATCAGCTTGAGAGTATTTAAGAAAGACTCATTCACTACATTTTTATTTCTGTAGTAAATGTATGATAACTTCTATTCAAATTATGGGGCTTCCCTGGTGGCTTAAAGGTAAAGAATCTGCCTGCTATGCAGGAGACTCACGTTCGATCCCTGGGTTGAGAAGATCTCCTGGAGGAGGAAATGGCTACCCATTCCAGTAGTCTTGCTTGGAAAATCCCATGGACAGAGGAGCCTGGTGGGTTATAGTCCATAGGCCCCTATGGCTACAGTCCATAGGGTTGCTCAGACTGAGCGACTTGAGTATGCACACATTCAAATTATAGCATGGTCTATTTCCAAGGGCAAGTTTCTTCCTGCATATTTATTGTAGGAGACAGGCCTACTAAAAGGCCTAACAAAAGAATTAAACAATCTTGCTGAGAGGACATGGTTCAGTATGCGACTCCTGAGGGAATCCAAGAAGGAACAAAAAACATCTTGAAAGCAGGATGTGCGCCTGGGGATGGAAAGCCATCAACAGAAGGTTCCTAGCTGTGGCGGCTGGGAGGCACATAGAGATTTACTGGGTCTTTGTCCTTGAGGCAGAAAAACAGGGATATGAAAATGTTAACTGCACGGGATTACCATTGAAGGCCACCCGTCCTGCTATGCTCATGTAAACACATACAAGCAAGTCTCAGAAAGCATAATAAAGCAGACTTGAGATCAATTTGGGCACCTTCACCCCGTCATGGTGTTGGTCCCCTGATCCCCGCTGTAACTTTCTTGAGTGTTTCTCATTTTTTTGCCACACCGCACTTTCGTCTAGCTGGACTCAACAATTTATTTAAAGCAATGAAGCTAGAGTTTGCTGGCCATCTTGACAGGTGGCCAGTCTGAACTCAGAGCTATAAAGGTTTTCATATTCTCTTTGGTCTATTTGTGAAATTCATATGGGCTTATATTGGCTCCTGTTTAAATCAGAGACTTCACAGATAGTAGGAGTGGGCATAGGTACAGGCTGCTATATTGTTGATGAGGAGGGGAGGATCTTCTCTCTATTTCTCTGGGTCCTCTTCTTAATTTGAATGTTTTTATACTGCCACCTTGATCATTTTGCCTTCCTTTCCACCCTGTCAGCACTGTCTCAGTTCTCAAATTATTCTAAATGCTTTGGCAATCTGTAAAGTGCATTTCATGTCCAAATTTAGGCAGTTCATGCAAAGAAATATTTAATGCCTTCATGCACATATTTCTTAAGTAATTATATATGAGTTCCTATATAGTGCAGATGAATGGAGTTAACTTTCTGATGGCCCTCGGGTGTACATACTTGTATTAACACAGTCCGTAGCTCCTGACACTGTCATCACTGGTCAATGCATACCTTATCTGTATTTTACTTACTTATTCATTTCTGATATAATGAGACCTATGGAGCCAACCACCTAACATAACACTTGAACACTGGAAATAACTTATACTGCCCAAGATTTCCTTTCAAAGAAATGCTTCTCTTCATAGCATTTAAATCACAAGAATCCAAATAAGTGACATTTCTATAACTCTCTGGAATTAGAAGTGGAATTGTGTTTGTGTAGCTAGATGTCTGAGAAGTTTAGGATCACCCCACCCCTTCTCGACAGTACTTGGAAGACTGACTCCAATCATGTGGGTCAGTGAAAGAAATCTGTTTCAAAATGGAAGCCAAGCAGGGGTCCAAAATCTTTGGAGGAATAAAGAACATAGGCATGAACGAGTCCTGAAAGTGTTACTTTTATCAGCAAGGTGGCGCTACTGGTAAAGAACCCATCTGCCAAGGCAGGAGACATAAGATTCGATCCCTGGGTCTAGGAGATTTCCTGGAGGAGGCCATGGCAACCCACTCCAGTATTCTTTCCTGGAGAATCCTGTGGACAGAGGAGCCTGGTGGGCTACAGTCCACAGGGTCGCAGAGTTGGACACGACTGAAGGGACAGCATGCACTCAGGGCAGTATTTGATTACTTACTGGCCTGTTAAGTATATACATTAGGGAGGTTGTGACCTTGAGTGGGGACATTGGTTTAGCAACTAGGTAAATCCGTGATATTATTATGAAGAGGAAATATGAATAAGAAGGATTTCCAATACATGCAGCTGCTGAAGACTGGCAGTAAGGTCAGTACTCATTAGAGTGCTCCAGTTGGCCTTGGAAGGTAGACGGTAGAAGAAAGTAAATGATGAAGAAGGAAGAGCCACCAAGAGACTAGGCATAGCAGTAGACATGAAACTTTGGAGGCCAAAGGTGTCCACTGGATGGTTGACTGTTTCTCTCAACTGCAGGGATCCAGTAGTCATGTATGGATGTAAGAGTTGGACCATAAAGAAAGCTGAATGCCAAAAAATTGATGCTTTTAAACTGTGGTGTTGGAGAAGACTCTTGAGAGTGACTTGGACAGCAAGGAAATCCAACCAGTCCATCCTAAAGGGAATCAGTCCTGAATATTCGTTGGAAGGACCGATGCTGATGCTAAAAGCTAATACTCTGGCTACCTGATGCAAAGAGCTGACTCATTTGAAAAGACCCTGATGCTGGGAAAGATTGAAGGCAGGAGGAGAAGGGGACGAAAGAGGATGAGATGGTTGCATGGCATCACCGACTCAGTGGAATTGAGTTTGAGTAAGCTCCAGGAGTTGGTGATGGACAGGGAAGCCTGGCATGCTGCAGTCCATGGGGTTGCAGAGTCGGACGTGACTGAGCGACTGAACTGAACTGAGCAGAGAAAAAAACAGCTGAAAATCAATTGTAATGTTGAGGCAACAAGGCAAAGAACATGCCAAGGATACTGACAGATGAATAGAAACCCTCTGATATCATCTGGTCTCATATACAACTAAAACTTATCAAAACCATCAAACGATAGTTCAGGAAAGCTTACATCAGGGTCTTGAAATGCTCCTAGATTAAGAGACAAACATCATGTACCTTCTTGAGAAAGAATGCATGTTGGCGATTTTCATGAACACCCTGTTGCACATTCATTCACTTAACAGGTACTCAATCAGCAGACACATGGTGAGTCAGGGACAGGCTTTGTTTTCTGTAGAACACCTGTAGAAGCAAGGCAAGACGAAGTGTGTCTGAATAGCTGGAGGTTATTTAGTGTGGTTAGAACTAGAGAGTGATGGGCATCTGGGTTAGATGGGTTAGAACTCAGATGTGATGAGCCTGGACACCTTGGATGGATCCAGTTACTTGAGGGCCTTATAAGCCGTTTTAAGGGTTTTGATTGGATTGTATCTTAGTCAACATGTAGCCATGGAAGGATTTTTATTTGAGTTTATTAAAAATTTCTCAGAGTAATACATGCATAAGGTAAAAAATTAAATAGTACAGAAGGACTTAAAATGAAAAACACAGTTTCCCACTCCACCCTTTTAATACTAGTCCCATACCCTAGAGGTGATGCATTTAACAATTTCTATTTTTAGATATTCTGTTAACTAACTTCCTAACATTAAATAATATGTTTGAACAATAATTTCTTGACTTATTAACTTTAGACCATCTTTAATAATTCCCCATTACAAAAGATAAGGATTTAACTTATGCTATTCCCACCTTTCATCTGCCTATCCTTTCCCAACTTTTTGATAGATGCACTTTTAATGCTTCTATTGTTTTAATTTATAATTTTGAACAGTAACTAATCCTTTAGTCCTTGTCCCATTAACTGTAGACTTTTCACCCCCATTTTGAATGGACAAGTAATTCTACATTTCTCTCCACCACTCTTCCCTCAATGAATTCTCAACCTCTTTCTGCTTTCTTTTTCCCTTTATAAGATAGGTTACTTTCAGTTTCATTTCTGGATAAAAGATTAGGCCTCTCATGTTTTGTTTATAGGCTGATCAGAGCACTGAATACCAATAAATAGTATCTACATTATTTTGGCTTTGTAAATACTGTTTACTGAGAGTTGGTGGCTCAGCAGTAAAGAATCTGCCTGCCATTGCAGGAGACCTGGGTTTGATCCCAGGATTGGGAAGATCCCCTGGAGAAGGAAATGGAAACCCACCCCAATATTCTTGCCTGGGAAATCCCACGGACAGAGGGGCCTGGTGGGCTACAGTCCACGGGGTCACAAAGAGTTGGACTCGACTTACCGACTAAACAACAACAAAGTAGAAGCTAGGATATTTTCTTCCAAACATATCCAATATCATGATTCCTATGTCACCTGGAATGAAATATACCTACCGCCAATGACAAATCCAGTCTCTTCTTACATTCCATGAGTAATTTTTGTTATCATTATCTCATAATTGGACTTGAATTTAACACGTTTTTGTTTTGTTTTCCTTTGTGTTTGTTAAAGAATGCATCTCCTCCATTTCTCAAACATTCCAACTTCTCAAGGATAATGTCTATGGCACAGAATCAGAGAGTCTGAGACCATGTACTCTTATCTGAAATGGGTCTCTTGGATAATGGTCACTCTAGAGTGAGTCTTCCTGTTGAATAATGGTCACTCTGGAGGGAGACATCCTGGGTGAGGTTCACTGTCTTCTGGTTTCCATTTCTTCCTCTTTCCTGATTTTCATCTTCATTTTGCTGCAGATCTTCCTTAGCAGGTGAGAGAGAACTTCCTTTCCAAGTGCAGAGAAGGTAGATGTTCTGAAAACTTGCACATCAGACAATTTCCTTGGTTTGGCTTGCTATGGAATTTTGGGTACAGAGATTTTCTGGATGTGAAGGCATTCCTCTATTGGCCTATATCATTGTGTTGCTGGTGAAAAATCTCCCAATCTATTTCTCATCCCTTTTTAGTTGAGCTAATCATGATGACCTAACTTTATCTTTTCTCTTGGCATTTCCAGTATCTTTGCTCCATCCTTAATATTCCAAAATTTCACAAGATTGTGTCTAGATGTAGGTTGTATGGGGGTCTTCTCAATTTGGAGACTTAGTTATTTCTGTTCAATTGTTTTTATCTTCACAACATTTTCTATGTTCTCTCTTCTAGACACTCCTAACAGATAGATACTGATTGTCTATGTCTTCCCCCACCCCCCCCCCCCTTTATATTTCCTATTTCCTTTTGCTCCACATCTGGGAAGATTCCCTCAATTTTATCTTAGAGTCTGTCTACTAAATATTTTTGGCAGCCTTATTTCAGTTTAAGGGTTCTCCTTATTTTCAAAGTTTTCCCTTTGTAGCATCCTGTTTTTAACCTTACAGATGCACCTCACATCTCTCCAAAGATACAGATATTTTAAATCGTTTTTCCCATGTTAACTCTGTTTCCCCCAGAATTTGTTATATTTTCCAAATCTCTTGAATCCATGCTGCTTTCCTGGTCCCTTCCCCAACCACTCCCCCTAAGGCTCAATGTCTGGGAATTCCTAGCCGACCATTTTCACTGAAGAATCAATATGACAGTTTTTTACAGAGTTGCTTGGGCTCCCTCTGCAGTTGTGTGGTCTGTCTGCTTCTGCAGGATGTCTTTCTGTGACTGAAAGCACTTGGTTACTTGAGTAGGGATCTTGGCTGTCAGCAGAGAATTAGCTAATAGGCTAGGGGCTCATTTATTTCCATAAAAGAGAAATTTACTTTGGAGCACCAACTCCTACCTCTCCTCAAGCAGTTTCTTCGATTCCTTTACACAAACAACACCAACAGAATAACCACAATAACAACAGACTTGAAACCAATGGTAGGTTGTGTTCTGTGCACCAAGGTTGGGGTAGAAAGGGAGGGGAGTCAATTTCACAACTGACATAATTCTTTAGTAAATAGACTTTTCAGGTGCCCAAGTCTCTTTGGGGTTATGTGTCCAGATCAGCTTATATTCTGCCTGCAAGGAGCTGTACTCTTTCATTATTGTGCCTTCCACTTTCTCTCTTCTAGGAATGTGCTGAGATCTTCTTTGCTTACAACCAAATTCCTTCAGTTTTCTTTGCTGAGATGAGTCAATTCTCTTTTATGTTTCTTGACTTCAGTTTCAGTGGGGCCTGGGGAGGGAGGGAAGTAAACTTACATGTTCAGTTCATCATCTTAAATTCAAAGTCCCGCCGGAAGCTTTTAGACAGGGCAGTGACATGGGCAACTTGACATTTGTAAAAAGGTCCCCGGGGCTATACTGCTGAGAATGGATTAAAGAGGGTAAGAATCAATATAAAAATAATTCTAAATGACTGAGGATCTAATTTTCTTTCTGAGAACATAGCAGGTCTGGGACACTTGGGAGTCAAGATGCTTTGCCCCACAATAGCCAGTCGCTGAAAATCCAATAAGCTAGTAGAGCACTTTTATGGTGCCCTAGGGAGGACTGAAACCTGACGATCCCAGAACCCAGATGACTGGGCTGATATTAAAAGGACCGTCCCAGCACTGTCCATTGGGAAGCAAGTACGTGCAGCCAAAGTGCTGGCAGGTAAGGACATGAAGGTCTTTCTATTCGCTGCTTCATTTCTTCATTTACTCATTTATTTGCTTGTTCAAAGCACTGTAGTTACTAACACTCATTCTGTAATCAGAATGCCTGGGTTTAAATCCCAAATCTATCACTGACTCGCAATAAAGACTTAGGCAATGTACTCAATCTCCATAAAGTCTAGTTCATGCATTTGTAAAATGGGGGCTGTAAATTTCCATTCCATAAGATTATTGTGAGGATTAAATGAAACAACCTATTCTTGGCACATACACAACAGCCCACTAATTGACAGCAGTTATTTTAAGTGCTGAATGAATATTCAGCATCTATGTTTAAAGAATCCATATGATAGATATTTGAGAAGGGAAAATAATTCTAGTATTGAGAAATGACACAATAAAAGAATCCAAAGAAAAATACCATCTATGTCAAATCCTGTTGTCTGTGCTTCCACCCAATTCCTAATAAAGCAAATAAAACAGTGCCTTAAAGCAACTAAATCAAAAGACGTAGGAAGGAAAACTGGCTGGATGCACACAGCTTTTATCCTGAAGCCCCAGCTCTAGCTGAAACTACAAAGAATTTTGAGGTTCTCAGAAAGATTGGAAGAAAAGTTAAGAAAATCTCTGAATGCATTATAATTAAATAAAATCTGGGTCAGCCACATCCAGTTATCTTATTCCAGAGTAAAGATTTCTATTTGCACACAGACTTTGTCTGCCAAACAGCAATAGGAACCTGTGTCACTATGGAAACACAAACACCACCACTGCTCCTTGTTTGCTAAGCACAAACATCCTCATGGTCTCGTTCTGGCTTCTCAAGTGATTTCCATGCTTAATCAAAGAAGGGATTGTACTGGAGAGATGGAATTGAAGGAGACCAAACCCCAAGGAGCTTTGAAAAACCGCATCGTGAATAAAGAGACCTGCCTTTAGAGCATAGGGCAGTGTACCAGAATCCTCTGAGTCTGCGTAGAGGGTAGGGTGGGGCAGGATTAATTCATTGCATTTGTAAAAATGCCATTGCAAAGTGAAACCCTGGTCTAAACTGATGGGAGTTAACTGATAGGAACAGCGGCCACTGGCATTTTCTCAGCGCCTACTAACTGCCAGGTACGGTCACTTTCAGAGGTACTAAAATTTAATCCTCACAATAGTCCTATGAAATAGATCCCACTTTGTAGAAGGGGAGATTGAGTCACAGAGAAGTTGAGGAGCTTGCCCAAAGTCATATAACTAACTGGTGAAAGACCCAGGACTTGGGTGCAGGAGGTCAACTGTGAGGAACGATGACCTTAACTCCCTTAACTCCTGGGCTGCAGGCAGAGAATGTGGACCAGCACGAAAGAAAACCACCCCTTAGAGTGCATGCCCGGTGTCCACACTCCTCTTCAGAGTCACCAGTCTAGGTGTTCCCTGCAATCCCGTGAGGCAGGGATCTTTACCCTCACCCCACACACAATGAAACGGGAGTTCAGAGATAAAACGACTTTCCCAAGAGCTAACCCTGGTTATATGGGCTCTTGAAATGGCACTAGATGGCTTTTCAAAGCTTTTGGAAAACTACCCAAGACACAAAATGTATGAGTTCTCAGGGAGCTGTCTGAATATCATGGTCAATTAGTGTTTCCACTGAGTTCTATGGTCAGGTTTGGGGGAAAATGATAAAAAAAAAAAATCAAGTCCCAGGGAGTCCTCAGGGTGATAGTGACCCACAGAAACAGAGGCCAAAGCTCTCAGCACTGGCCCAGCACAGGCTCAGGAGGGACTCTGATAGCCGAGAGCAGAGGAATGAGCTCATAAATGGAAGGCCACGCTCCTGAGGATTTCTGATTCCACTTTATGTCCTTAACCCAACCCCGGAGATGCTACTAGGATCTAGGGGCAATGAGCTGAGAGGGCAAGGCTAGAACTAAGAGACAGAGGTCGAGGAGTGAATCCCCATCTCTGCCTATCTCCCCAAACCTCTCTACCTGCCACCTCGCTGGGCACTCCTTACATCTGTGTGAGGAGGTACAATTTCATTATATTTTCCTTCCACTCAGGCAGATAGGCCAGGCTGGTTGCCACTTCCTTCTGGATTGGCCAGGCCCAGGCCTCAAAGAATGGAGCCAGATTCTTCTGCACTTGGTGGGAGAACATTTTCACCCACAGATTCATCTTGTCAACGTTGTCTGTGGGCAAGTTGGTCTGGTTCCTGTACTCGGTGAAGAGACGGATGAACGGCTCCCACCCAAAGGCCTCCTGGAGCTGGAAAGACAAGGAGCAAGCAGGTTGAGACATCTGATCGGCAAAAGACCCACCGAACACTTTGAATGAATGAATGCCTTTAACCCCTTAAACCTCAGCTTCATACCCATCACTGACCCTCTCCTCTTTCCCCTGCTCACCTCGTGGGCTACTTTCGTATTCTGATGATGAGAAGGGTCTCTGAGCCAGCACAGGGCTCAACACAAAGCAGATCCTCAATGAATGACAGTCCAGTGGTCAAAACTGCACTGATTAATATCAGGATTTACTACCAACATCATTATTCATCTGTCTCACTAGACTATGAAAGTAGTAATAGGTTATTACATGAAGATTTGAAATTGGCTGAAGTGCAAAAATCCATTGTCTCTCACAGTTGTAAAGTTAAACCCCCACAACCTGGGAACTGCCACCGTGACCCTGACATAATGTGCACTAACAGGAGGTCTCTATCAATTTACAAGGTGACCAAATGGTCTTTAGGAAAAACAGTGAGTCCAGGAGAAGCAGAGGACAATATATAGTCTGTGTGTGTCCTGTGCTCAGTTGTGTCCAACTCTTTGTGACCCCGTGGACTGTAGCCTGCCAGGCTCCTCTGTCCATGGGATTTCCCAGGCAAGAATACTTGGAGGGAGTTTCCATTTCCTTCTCCAGGGGATCTTCCCAATTCAAGGAGCAAACCCACATCTCCTGTGTCTCCTGCACTGCAGGCGGATTCTTAACCTGCTGAACCATCTATAGTCTGGGTTTCTAGAGTTAAGAGTAAGGCAGAATTTTAGGTAAAGACTGCCGTCTCGGTGCCACTGGAACCGCCATTACAGCTCAGAGGGACATTAGCAGTTCCAACCTCAACTCGACTTCACTGAGGAGGAAGTTCTGTCCCAACACAGGGTTACAGCAGTCTCTTGGCAGACTCCCTGTCGTTTTCGTGGTGGAGGGGATCAACAGTGAGAACTTGAGCAGGTGCAGGGACCAGAAGAGGGTGCGGTTGGCCTGAGGCTGAGTTCCAGGATCCAAGGTGATAAAACCCTCCTTAGTGAGCTGGGACCGGATCCAGGGACTGAGGGGCTGGAACTGGGTGCTGGGTGACAACTGAAAGGGAGGGTCCAACCCCACATCCAGTCCAGTGAGGAATCATGGCTTGCTTATAACATGGAAACTGAGGCACAGACGAGTCATAATGAGAAGACAGTTTACCCACCTAGGGAAAAAAAAAACAGCTCCTATCCCACACATTGTGTATGTGTATGTATGCCTACGGAAGTGTGGCTGGCTTCATGGAGCTATTCAGACAGCAGTTTGGTTGCAGTCTCAGGTATGCCTGGGTTTAGAGCCGTGACAGTAGCTGTATTTGTAGTATTACCTTTGCCTCTACCGTTTTTAACTTTTCTTACCACTTTCTGTTACTGTTCAGTCGCTCACTTGTGTCCGACTCTTTGCGACCCCATGGAGTGCAGCACGCCAGGCTTCCCTGTACTTCGCTACCTCCCAGAGCTTGCTATCTACTCTCATAAATCTCTTCAAAATCCCAGGGTGAATGGTGCGGCTGATGCAATTACGTCTGCTTTCGGGTGGTGCAAAGGGATGCTCTGGGGGTATCATCCACTAGGATCTTCACCCCTGGACTTTGTCAGAGCCTCCCGCAGCCTGGGGGTGAGGGGCAGATTAGTGAGAGGTGACCCCCGGGCACCATGATACTGTCTGCCCAGGATCCCCCCACCAGTGGGGCTCCCACCGCACCCCCCCGATGCTGGCCCAGTACCTGTAAGTACGTCTCCAGGGCCGTCCACGCATTCCAGTTTTTCACATTGGGACCCTTGCCCAGGTAAATTCGGACTCTCTTCTCCCGAACCGGGGGCCACAGAGCAATGTTGGCTCGTCCTCGAGGGATGCCCAGGACTGTCTCGTGCACGTAGACACACCACAGGTTGCAGGTGGCCTCGGTGGTGTGCGGGGGGAACTCCCACTCCTGCCGCTGCTGGTTGCGGCCCAGCTCGTGCACGGGGCCCCAGAGACCCTTGGTTCTGATGAGTTTCTCATTGATGAGTTCCTGCACCGACTCCAGGTGGCACATGATGGGGTAGCCTGCGTGCATCCAGCCTGGGAAAGGCAGGAGGGGGAGGAGAGGGTCAGGGCGCTCCCCACCCACCTAATTCTCCTCTGTACTGTGTCTCCCCAAACACCCAGAATGCTCAGAAAGGCAAACCCAGACCCTTCCGGGCTTTTCTCCTTATCTCCTCATTCTGTAAGAATGCTTTCGTCCTCACTCTGACTGGCTATAGATACGGAGGCAGGTTTGGGATCACTGTTCACGTTACTATTCAATTTTTTTCTGCTTCTCTGAGAGTGCCCTGTCCATGTGGACCTGTCATTATACTCTTCTCCTCAAAATTAAGAACTAGTGGTTCACCTATCATTATTTACATATGCAGCTGTCCACACTGGCACCTCTTTACAGTGATCATCTGAGTACGCCAAGGGCACTAGGGTCCAGAGGCGATTTCTGTGGTTCTTTAACTTTCACACGCTCTTCATTTTGCAGGTCTCCTGACCCACTGGCAAATAGCCCTTTATTCAGTGCTTTCTCCCAACCCCTGTGACCCAGGAAGAGGCCCTCTGCTATCTTTCTCCACTCCCTAAAGTCCCCTGACGAATGCCTGTGAAAGCCCAGCCCTTATGGTCTGCACCATTTCCACTGTTGGATAAGATCTCTTGACATGCTGACTAAAACTGTTACACATTTTAACATACTGTGTACATACAGTTGTGTGTTGTTTAGTCACTCAGTCGTGTCCGACTCTTTGTGACCCCATGGGCTGCAGCATGCCAGGCTTCCCTGTCCTTCACCATCTCCCGGAGTTTGCTCAGACTCATGTACATATGGTTCTAGGACCTGCTTTTTATGTGTCACATAACGCTTCCCTGGTGGCTCAGACAGTAAAGAATCTGCCTGCAATGCTAGACACCTGGGTTCGATCCCTGGGTTGGGAAGATCCCCTGGAGAAGGGATAGGTTACCCACTCCAGTATTCTTGCCTGGAGAATCCCATGGACAGAGGAGCCTGGTAGGCTACAGTCTATGGGGTCACAAAGAGTTGAATACAACTGAGCGACTTTCACTAACTAATCTCATCATATTTTGCTATGCCATCAAAATATCTCTTTAAATGTCTTCCTAGTGCCTATCGAAAGTACATTACTTAACCATCCTGTAACTGTTGGACACTTAGGTGGTTTCTGATGTTTTGCTGGGGGAGACAGCCAAGTCTCCTTTTTAATGTATTTTTTCCCTTTCTATTTAAATAGCAAGGATTACATCGCATGTGCTAAGTCACTTCCGTCATGTCCAACTCTTTGCGACCTCATGGACTGTAGCCCACCAGGCTCTTCTGTCCATGAAATTTTGCAGGCAAAGATATTAGAGCAGATTGCCTTTTCCTCCTCTAGGGGAATCTTCCCAACCCAGGGATCAAACCCGCGTCTCCTGCATTGGCAGGCTGGTTCTTTGCCGCTAGCGCCACCTGATAAAGCAAGGCCCTGAGGGGGCAGCATGCACAGAGGTTTGCCCCAGGCACTCACCAACTGAGATCTGCACGTCTGCAACGATCCTCTGAGGCAGACGCAGCGGGAAGGGCTCGGCCCCCAATCGGGCCACGGCCTGCATCACCTCATCCCAGAGGCGAAGCAGCGGCTCAGGGTTCTCCAGGGTGCGGAGGTTCGCGGTCGGCACCGTCAGGATGATGTTGTCTGTGGCCAGCTCTCCCCAGGGACCTGGGTTCTCCTGGATCTGCCGCTTCCACTCTTCCTGGGTTGTCTCCCCTGGAAGACAGGCCACAGGGCTTGAAACTCACTTTCCCAAGTCCCTCCCATTAATGCATACCACCTGAACCCCTCCAGGAGAACACCAAGGCCGTCAATAACCACAAACCCCTCTAACCTTTTCTACAAAGGTCCCAGGGATGTGATGTGGTTTGGTCTTTATCTCCTTGGCCTCAAATCTAAGGAAGCAGACCTCCCTTCCCTCTGCCAGTCCAAACCTCTCTCTTCCTACACCAGGCAGCCCCAGAGGGCCTCCTCACCCCAGCTCTCCCTGTGCCTTGGGGTTCACTCCAAGGCATCCACTCACCTAGCTTGTAGTAGGGAGCACGCACAGCTCCCTTAACCGTGACGGGCACGGTGCCCAGCTTGCTGCTCTGAGGCACGATGATGTACAGGAGGCCCCCCCAGAGGCAGGTGATGGACTTGGTGGATTTGTCCAGGCAGCAGCGGTTAATCACCAGGGGGCCTCGGAACAGCTTGCTGGCCCTGGTCAGGTCATCGGTGTGGCAGCCAATCTGTATCTGGAGCAGAGAGATCCCCGAGGAGTGTGACCCTGGGGCACGTGTGGGCGGAAGGGGAAAGTGCCCAGGACAGGGGGACAGGAAGGGTCATGGGTCCAGGAACCCCAGCTAAGTCCAAGCATCCCACCATTTGTAAGCCCTGTGTTCAAAACCCATGAAATTGTACCATCCCTCAAGGTTGTATGGAACAGACTCTGTAAATCTACTGGCAAGGGGTCAAACAGCTCTATTAAGGGTCCTGCTGAGACGCAGACCAGAGGGGCACCAGGTATGACGCAGATGCTAATTCCGGGGAGAGGCACTCCCATACAGAGTCCCTTGGTGTCTCTGTAACAGAGAATCCTAGGCTGGCTGTTCCCTGGGAGTGAATCTGGCTTTGGGAATGGGCAGAGGGCATCCTGCCTTCTGACCAGAGAGAAGGCCCAGGAGGAAGCAGTGTGACTGGCTGATGCGGTGAAGGATTGATTCAGTTCTTCCTGTTTTCCAAGGCCCCTGTTCCTGGGCCAGTGGAGTGACCCCTGTCCTCAGAGGTGTCCTGGGACTGTTTTCCAGGGTTTATGCTAAACAAGTTCCAGGATACATGCTGCTGCTACTGCTGCTAAGTCGCTTCAGTCGTGTCCGACTCTATGCGACCCCAGAGACAGCAGCCCACCGGGCTCCACCGTCCCTGGGATTCTCCAGGCAAGAACACTGGAGTGGGTTGCCATTTCCTTCTCCAATGCATGAAAGCGAAAAGTCAAAGTGAAGTTGCTCAGTCGTGTCTGACTCTTAGTGACCCCATGGACTGCAGCCCACCAGGCTCCTCCATCCGTGGGATTTTCCAGGCAAGAGTACTAGAGTGGGGTGCCTTCTCCGTCCAGGATACATACAGGCACAAAATAGATGCTAACCATCACAATGACCCTCAAGGGGGACACAGCAGGACGGTATCTGAATTTTGCAAATAGGATGTGTGTGTGTGTGTGTGTGTGTGAAAATGACAGAGCCGGAGTGGACTGGGCAAGTGTGTGACGTCCCAGGGAAGAAGCCTGAGTGTGTAGCACCTCATGCTTCCATGTGAGATGTACATGGGATGAAATGTGAACTGAGATTTACTAGATGCCACTGTATTTTAGGGCACCATCCATCTGGTATCTTTCTTCTCCCCACCTGTGACATTTAAGCTAAAAGCACAAGATTTGAGCCAGAAGTTGGTCAGGGCTGTGCCCTGGGGCTCTGAAATGTATCAAATCCATACATTTAAATCAATCAGTTAGATGTTCTGCCCCTTAGCTGTTTCATCCTAAGCAAGTAAAGGGGCAGAAGTACATGCCCTGTATTGCCAATTGGGGAGGAAAATGCAACCCACTCCAGTCATCTTTCCTGGAAAACTCCATAGACAGAGGCGCCTGGTGGGCTACAGTCCATGGGGTCGCAAAGAGTCGGACACGACTGAGAGACTAAACGACAACATTGCCAGTAGGGTGTCGACTACGAAAGCAGGAGCATCTGGCTTCTGTGTTATGTGGGGGGATAGGGCATGCCTTACCTTCAGGTCAGCAGAGGCGGCGGCTTCAGGCAGGGAGACCTCAATAATTTGCCTTCCGGGTATGTAGAGCCCGGTGCTCATCCAGCAGTACCTGGTGCCTGCCAAGAGTCAGGGAAGAGCAGGCGTTATCCTACCCGACACAGTTCCATCTGCAGCCAGCTCCCAGAGTCCCTCCAGCAGCTCTGCCTCCCTGCCGCCCTGGCTCTCATCTTCCAAGCATTCCCTAAAATCCCAACCTCGTCCTCGTTGAGATTTGCACGGCAGAGGCTTGAGATGGCCCCGGAGGTGACCAGACCTCAGCTGAGCTGCAGAAGTCATCCCCCCACGTTCCCACCTGCCCGGCTCCCATCCACCCCTCCTTCCTCACCCGGGTTGTTGCAGTTGACCTCCACGGTGATGGGAGATTCCGAGGGGCGCAGATAGGGGCTGCTGTACATGTCTTCAATTTCGGGGACTAACAGAGATAGGTCGCTTCCCGAGTGAGCCAGCCCCGTGGCCAGGGAGAGCATGGCACCCCGGCAGCAGTCGTTGATGACCGGGTTCTCACGGGTCGCCACCGGGAGCCGATAGCGACTCAGCAGCTTCCTTAGAAGCCGGTGTACCGACATGTAGGCGGGGATCTCCTCCGCGGGGATTTGCAGAAAAGCCGCGCCGTCCGGACCCAGCTTGGCCAACCAGCCCTTCTCCACGTTCCCTCTCTTTCTGCCCATGATAACCTGGAACTCAGCCAGGGTGGAGCGGAAGTGGTAGGTCCTTATCCCCGCCTTGGGAGTACGAAAGGGCCCCGGGTTGAGGCTTTGGCTGGTAATGCTAATGCCAAAGGGGTTGAGGAGGAGGTTTCCGGGGAACCGTGCCAAAGGGGACACGCCTGGGTTCTTGAAGGCCCACCACCAGGCCTGGGCTCCGACAAACAGGCCCCCGCCTTCGGCTACAAACTCCTGCAGCTCCTTGACTCCTACATCACTCACGGGCTCAAAGCAATAGACACTGGCATCGCTGGTCAGATTGGGCTCAATGCTGGTGTCTATGCCCCCCACGGCGAGCAGCCCACTCAGAGTCCTCAGCTCCGTCTGTACCACGATCTTGCCTCTGCGGCCCGCGTCCAGCCAGCGGACGGCGTTGAGCAAGAAGGGGCCCAGTTTACCCACGGTGAACAGAACCTTGTGGCCAGTCACGACCACCCGGCCCCGGCCGTAGCGGGCAGCCGCTATGACACAGCCGTGGTAGGAATCTAGCCCCAGGGGAAAGGCTAAGGCCCCGTGCACTAGTAGCTGGGATGGGAAACAGTCTGAATTGGTGATGTCCAGCTCAGAAATCCCGTGCAGGAGCTCATCTCTGTCCTCGGAGAGATCATCCTCACAACTGCAAAAGACACACATGTTCTCTGTTACAAAGTGCTCAGCACAGCACCCAGCATGTAGCAAGTGGTAGACTTAAGAATATCATCTTTAGCTCTTGCGAGAGAACTAGGACAGACCTGAGCTCCCTGGGTGTGGAGACTTGGAGGGAAGACAGAGGGCCTGGACATTGATCCTGCTCTATCCTTCTCTGTGTATTAACCTTCCAAAGGAAATCTTCTAACCTTCCAAAGGCCTGCTGGGTTTACTCAATACTGTATCTTCAATAGTCTGGATTTAAGTGTCTGTTCAGCCTTTTAAGCACTATATAAAGAACTGAAGGAGAAATCATGGTTTCATTCTTCTAAGGGGGCTTGTTTATAATTTCATGCCACTAACTTTCTGCAAATAAAGCTAACAGAGAGCTGAGTTAGTTAGTGGCTCGAGTGAAGAACCACTATTATCCCAAAAAGTAGGGCAGGGAGCTGACTGGCCTCAACTCTTTTGAGACCCTCCTGTTACTTGAACCCAAGAGGACTGACTGTCTACACCCAGAATTCCATACATTCATTTCTGGCCCAACAGGAGTGATACATATCCATGCTGTAAGGCTCTTCTCATCACCAACTGTTTCTGTCTCTGTGTGTGTGCATGCTCAGCTGTGTTTGACTCTTTGCAACCCTTTGGATGGAGCCTCTGACCATGGGATTCTCCAGGCAAGAATATTGGAGTGGGTTACCATTTCCTCCTCCAGGGGATGTTTCTGACCCAGGGATTGAACCTGCATCTCCTGCATTGCAGGCAGATTCTTTACCTGCTGAGCCACTGGGGAAGCCTCAACTGTTTCTATCTAAGGGTAACAAACTCCTATAAGGCTTCAGGACACTGAGAGAGTCATTTCCTAGGCAGGTTGATAGGGAGTCTAGGGGTCCCCAAGGAGAGAGGGGTCTGGAATTCTCAAGGAGGAAGAAAGGACAAACTTTTTTTCTTTCTCCACATTCCTTAGGATTATATAACAATAATGTATCCTGCCTGAGGACAGTCTTTGGATTAAACCTTCTGGCTAATTCTGTTATCTTAAAATGTAAATTATGGGAGTAGGTCTGATGAGGTCTTTACAACCTCCAGACATTCTTTGGAATATATAACTTCATTGTTAACACTAGCAAGCGGGTACTCTTTCTGCCCCCTTCTGATGCCTATGTCAGAAGCTTTCTCTATCTCCTTTATACTGTAAACACCTATAACCCCAAAATGGGGATTCAGCCCTGGATAGTGGAATTATGAAGGGAATGAGGTAGAGTGATCTCTCTCTATAAGCTTGAGATCCCAGAGCTGGTTAAGCCCCTCTCACTGATTGTGTGACTGTATGGTCAGAGGCAGCTGTAAGGAAACACTGAAAAAGGGGAGTCAGGTAGTGGCATGTTTGTAGTATTGTGTTTGTAGTATCTCTGTGGTTGGCAGAGCTGTAATTAACTGATGGGGAAACTACAGTTCTCTTAGCAGGCCCAAACCTTTCCTGAAATAAAGGCATCACCCTACAAGATGGCTCTCCAGCTCCTTGAAGCACTAACATTAAAAGCACTCATCCAGCTGTTTTTGCTCTGATTCCAAAATCACCAGACAACCTTGTGATTACAATATTGCTTCTAGCGATCATTTGCCTAAAGAAAGAAGTCATTCTTTCTTTATAGAGCAGCCAGGGTGGTCTATTTTTTGTGACATTTATATTTCTCCAGCAACATCTTAGTATATCTTTAATTTGCTGATTTTATTATATATATTAATATAATTATTATATATAAATACTTGCATTGTATATAATATATTTGCATAAATAATATACAATATATAAAATACAATACAATATATAATACAATGTATAATTGTATTATATTGTATATAATGTTATCTATTAATAAATAAAATTATTATTGTATATAATTAATAATAATTTGTGCTTAGTCACTCAGTTGTGTCTGACTCTTTGTGACTCCATGGACTGTAGCCCACCAGGCTCTTCTGTCCATGAGGATTCTACATGCAAGTATACTGGAGTGGGTCGTCATGCCTTCCTCCAGGGGATCTTCCCAACCCAGGGATTGAGCCCAGGTCTTCCACATTGCAGGAGGATTCTTTACCATCTAAGATACCAGGGCAACCCAATTAATATTAATATTAATATATATATATTAATAATATATATATAATAAAATCAGCAAATTAAACATACACAAAGATTATACATACAAAATTAAGTAAAAAATGTTTTAGTTCTTATAATGAGTTCTGCTCATAAATTTCAAGCAATTAACTGTCTTACAAGTGTAGTCAGTGAAAAGGTGATCTACACTGGCATTAAGGTTTATACACTAGCTTGTTACAGCAAAATGAGAAACACTGAATGTGCCAAGTTGAGACCCAGACGCTGTGTCAATAGTAGGCTTAATCAGCAGGACCCTAGTGAGGCCCTGCTCACCGATGAGGCTGGGACATTGTCATTTTGTCTGTTATTTCCAACAGCCACGACTTATGCGCAGGGGAAGACAAATGATCGTTTCATTAAAAAACCTGAAGTGGATTTTGACTTTTCCTGTCCCTCTCTGTTTTGAAATGAAACAAAAGTTACATAAAAAAGAATAAAACCATGATAGTACTAGATTTCAAGAAGGGTGCAGTCAGCAAACTGGGAC
Organism: Bubalus kerabau; assembly: GCF_029407905.1. Lineage (NCBI taxonomy): Eukaryota > Metazoa > Chordata > Mammalia > Artiodactyla > Bovidae > Bubalus > Bubalus kerabau. Next base: position 110,498,667 of record NC_073631.1, read on the forward strand.
AGGAGGAATTAATAGGAAAGATAAACCAAACAAAATAAGATTGATCAGAAACCTAAGAGAAAAGAAGAATCTGGAAGCACACATAAGTGAAAGAGAAGATCAAGAAAACAAAAACAACAGGGGTTATCATTTGTCCTGAGAAAATGTACTTCAGTAACCAATAATGACCAATCTAGAAATTCAATGCCATTTAACACTTAAACAGAAATCAAAAATATTTGATGAAAATAAATAGCATGAAATATAAGCACCAATCTAAACAAAGGGAAAACCAACTCCCTCCAAAATAAGTGATAACTGGAGAAGGTCCTAAATAAATATTGTAGATCATTGGAGAGTTTTGAGATACATTATCTCTCTGCAGGAAAAAAAAGGAGACAGGCTGCTATAAAAAGTTAATAATCAGAATAAAAATATAACTGCCAAACAGACAACCCTATTTAATACAAGGGCAGAAAAATAAGTATTGATGTAGCTGAAGACTATGAACAAACCAACAGGCAGGTTGAGTGAAGTGATTCATTAAGAGAAAATGAAGGATAGATAAGAAGACTAATGGCTAGCAAGAAGTTCCAAAAGCAAAGAACAAAGAAGAAATAAACATTTAATTTGATGAAAATTTCTTTGTGCTGAAAAAAAGATTTGAGTTTTTAGAATGAAATGACATTACCAACTTGATGGACGTGAGTTTGAGAAGGCTCTAGGAGTTGTTGATGGACAGGGAAGCCTGGCGTGCTGCAGTCCATGGGGTCACAAAGAGTTGGACACGACTGAGCAACTGAACTGAACTGAATGCAAATCAGTATAAATGAAATAGAGAAGGTCTGGTCAATTCATAGCAAGTTTATGAGCTTTAAAGTACAAAGAAAAGCAAAAACCAAATTACCTACAAAGAAAAAAGTGAAATCAGTGCCCTAAAAATAGTATTTCAGTGCAATGAAAATATTCTGTATGATACATAGCTGCAGCAAGACTCTTCACCGCATAGGGAATACTGCAACTGTCAAAAGGATTACTGAAACTCACCATTCACTTAAGTTTTTCAGAGAAGTTACTTGAGGTTATGCTGTAGGTCTAGAGAAACAAAAATGAATACAATATAGGAACAGATTGTCTACACGAAGCAATGTTGGGCAAAAGTGCCAATGTATTGTATAACTAATGCTGAAAAACTGCTGATAAAGTTCTTGTGATATTTGATGTGATTGGCAAGAAATCATTCTGAATTAATAGGAGACACAATATTAAAAACAAAGCGAACAAAGAAACAAAGCTAAGGCAAAACTAAATTACAACCAGAAAACCAGATGATTTCAAAACAACTTGGGTAATAAGGAGTGAGCACAGAAAAGTGTAAGGATGGGAGAAATGGAATTCTTGTTCTGAGTGAAAAGGTAGATTATAAAAACAAGTTAATTGTCAACTCAGACAGAAAAATGTACATTTGTTAAAAAATTAAAGGCAACATGGCAAATATGGGTATTAATGTATAATAAAAGGTGGCATTTTATGTTATTGGGAAAAGAGGAACTGGACCTGTACATCACCCAAATACATAGAAAAATTTTCAAATGTATCAGAGATATAAATTTTACAAATGAAACCACACATGCACTGAAAGAAACTAAGAGTGGAGTCTTTCATTATCTCTGTGGTCCATTGTTCAGTCATGCCCAGCTCTTAGCGACCCCGTGGACTGCAGCATGCCGGGTTTCCCTGTTCTTTTACTCTCTAGGGGTGATGAAAGCATTCTAATTATGACCTCCAATCAGAGGTGATAACAGAAGATTGACCATTATTATACAGTGTTTTGATCACTTTAGCTTTCCAGTAAATCTGGAAATTATGTTAGTTATTTTCATTTGCATTTAATTTTAGAACCAGTTTGAACTTTGGTTGGGGTTGCACTGAATCTATAGCTAATTTGGGGAAAAACTGACATCTTAAAAATACTGAGTGTCCTGGTCCATCAACATGGTGTATTTCACTATTTCTTTAGGTTTTATTTAATTTCTCCCAGTGATGTTTTGTGGTTTTCAGCATACATGTTGTATGACACATTTTGTTAAATTTGCTAGTATTTCATGATTTTGGACCCTGTCTTAACAGATATTGTATTTTTAATTTCAATGACCAGTTACTACTATATAAAAATATAATTTATTTTTGTATATTGACTTTATATCCTGAAACCTTGCTAAACTCAATTATTACAGTGGCTTTTTTTTTTTGCAGAGTTTTAAGAATATTTTACATAGAAAATCATGTTTTCTGCAAAAAAACATAGGTGTGCTTCTTAAATTTAACCTCTATGCCTTTTTACTTGCCTTACTGCACTGGCTAGAAACTTAAGTACGATGTTATATAAAAATATCCTTCCTGGCCTTGTTCTCAATCTGAGGGTATTTCACCAGAAAGTATGCTCTTGGCTATCAGCTTTTCAAAGAGGACTCATCACACTGAGCAGTTTCCTTTTATTTCTGCTTTGTGGAAATTTTATCATGATTTGATATTGAATTTTGTCAGTTCTTTTTTTCTGTCTGTGTGCAACTATTGAATTATATGATGTTTCTCATTTATTTTGCATTAAGAAAATAAACTGTGAATTAATTTGATATCTGAATGTTAAACCAGCCAAGCAGTCCTAGAATGAGCCTTATTTGTCATGATGTATTATCCTTTTTACATATTGTAATCTGTTTACAATATTTTATTAAGAATTTTTGCATCTATGTTCATGAGGGACACTGCTCTGAGTTTTCTTGTCTTGCAACGTCTTTCTTTGGCTTTAGTATCAGAGAAATACTGGTTTAATAAATCAAATTACAAAAACTTTCCTCTCCTCTTATTTCTGAAAGAGTTCATGTAGAGTTAGTATCAAAAATGCCGCAGTGCAAACTGTATGCAGTGATTACCTCTGGACAGAAGAATTAGTAGGAGGCAGAGGTGGGGGACGAAGGTCTTTCACTTTTTACTTTTCATCCTTTGGGACTATTTCTTTTTTTCCCAGTAAGCATTTATTTTGAAATTGCAGAAGGGAAAATGTTTATAAAAAGGAAAAGAAAACGGAATTGTGATTTAGCAATTTCTTTTCTAAAGTGGCACATCTTCCCACTTGAATTCACTCTCTAAAAACTTCTAGTTTTGTGAGAACCAGTTAATACAATTTTATTATAAATGGCTAGGAATGTAGTAAGAAGTGCAAGGTTTGGTAGGTATGTATATTCACCCCACCTCGCTGGGTCATGACCTGACTTAACGTTGGCAGTTAGCATTCTATCTATCCTAGCAATGACTTCCAAGGACTTGTGGATCCTTGTTACAAATAAGTTTATTAATATCTGTTCAGATATTTTATCTGCCTGCAATGCAGGAGACCTGAGTTCAATTGTTTTCAGAACTACTTGGGGACTCATAGTCATGTTGATTATCTTCAGTAATTTGGCAGGTTACTTATTTCACATAGATAGTCACGTTTCAAAATTCTGAAATCTTCTTAATCTGGAATTCAAAAGATTGTTTTATATATAATATCCCTTGACTATCTTTCAAAATGAAGTGGAGATTATCTATCTATCTATATATGGTATCAATTTCTGCTGCTGCTGCTGCTAAGTCGCCTCAGTTGTGTCTGACTCTGCAACCCTATAGACGGCAGCCCACCAGGCTCCCCCGTCCCTGGGATTCTCCAGGCAAGAACACTGGAGTGGGGTGCCATTTCCTTCTCCAATGCATGAAAGTGAAAAGTGAAAGTGAAGTCACTCAGTCGTGTCCGACTCTCAGCGACCCCATGGACTGCAGCCCACCAGGCTCCTCCGTCCATGGGATTTTCCAGGCAAGAGTGCTGGAGTGGGGTGCCATTGCCTTCTCTGGGCATCAATTTCTAATGTCTGCCAGTTCAGGTTTCATAGGAGTGTTTTCAAGCCAAGGAATTTGGAGCATGTGGTATTTCAAAGCATGACTGTTGTTCTACATTCTTTTCTCGTATCTCTAATGATTGTGAATATACACAGATCACTGAAGACTGAAAACCATTCTCAATGGAGTAATAGCTGAAATGAGGACAAGGACCTTCTATTATACTCAAGTACTTTCCATTTAAAGGGAGAAAGAGTGGAAAGCACACGCTAACTCACGGTGTGTAAATTGCTAGCTGCAACCTCAGGTTTCTGAGTTCTACTGAACCTAGATATCACAGCCTTCTTCCTACAACAGGTACTTGCTTTTTGTATTTCCTCCAAGCTGGTTATTGGAGATGTTTCTGCACTTCTGATTCTCAGATCTCTGGAAATAATTTTCTTGAAATAGGAAATAATGCCTGAGATTACAGCATATACTCAACAAAAATGCTGGCCTAAATGAATGGATGAATGAACAAACACAGAACAAGAACTCTTAACAGAAGCCTGAGATTTGTGTTAAAATGGGACAAGGGCCTTCTTATCCAAAAACAGAGCAAACTATTGTGGTTGAATCTCCCAGAACCTCCCTTAGACTGATTATCTAATAATATGTTTAATCAGCATAAATCTCTTTATTGGTAAAGCCAATTCCGTGTCTAGTCTTTGCTTGGTTAAATGCATAAAGAGGATAAAACATGGCAGCTGGTCCTGCTGCTGCTGCCTCAGTTTGATGGAGGAAATAGGAAAAGTATCAGTTAAAATATCAATAGCTTATACAACTGGGGCAGCACACATGACTTGGGGCAAAGAAGCATAACGATGGATGCCAGGTATATCTCAATGGTTGGAAACGATATTCATGACCTCATATGCTTATATACCGTAACATGAAGGCTGATGTCAAAACAATTAAAGTATTTTAGGTACTTTGAACATGTTTCTTAATTCACTGAATTCTTACAACCACTCATAAAGGTAGTCATTATTAATCCTACTTTAAAGATGAGGCTTATCTGTTGCTCAAGGTTTTAGAGCAAGCAACAGACATTATTTAGGAACTTATTAACTTCAGATATGCAGATGACACCACCCTTATGGCAGAAAGTGAAGAAGAACTAAAGAGCCTCTTGATGAAACTGAAAGAGGAGACTGAAAAAGTTGGCTTAAAGCTCAACATTCAGAAAACGAAGATCATGGCATCCTGTCCCATTACTTCATGGCAAATAGATGGGGAAACAGTGGAAACAGTGGCTGATTTTATTTTTGGGGGCTCCAAAATCACTGCAGATGGTGATTGCAGCCATGAAATTAAAAGATGCTTACTCCTTGGAAGGAAAGTTATGACCAACCTAGGTAGCATATTAAAAAGCAGAGATATTACTTTGCCAACAAAGGTTCATCTAGTCAAGGCTATGGTTTTTCCAGTAGTCATGTATGGATGTGAGTGAAAGAAAGAAAGAAATTGAAGTCGCTCAGTCCTGTCCGACTCTTTGCAACCCCATGGACTGTAGCTTACCAGGCTCCTCTGTTCATGGAATTTTCCAGGCAAGAGTACTGGAGTGGATTGCCATTTCCTTCTCCAGGGGATCTTCCTGACCCAGGGATTGAACCCGGGTCTCCCACATTGTAGGCAGACACTTTACCATCTGAGCCACCAAATGTGAGAGTTGGACTATAAAGAAAGCTGAGCACCAATGAATTGATGCTTTTGAACTGTGGTGTTGGAGAAGACTCTTGAGAGTCCCTTGGACTGCAAGGAGATCCAACCAGTCCATCCTAAAGGAGATCAGTCCTGGGATTTCTTTGGAAGGAATGATGCTAAAGCTGAAACTCCAGTACTTTGGCCACCTCATGCGAAGAGTTGACTCATTGGTAAAGACCCTGATGCTGGGAGGGATGGGGGACAGGAGGAGAAGGGGACGACAGAGGATGAGATGATAGGTGGCATCACCGACTCAATGGACATGGGTTTGGGTGAACTCCGGGTGTTGGTGATGGACAGGGAGTCCTGGTGTGTTGCAATTCATGGGGTCTCAAAGAGTCACACACGACTGAGTGACTGAACTGAACTGAACCAAAGGCTGGCCTCCACTAAAATGGTGCTTTTCCCAGTAGATATGATATCTCTTACTAGAATCCTGAGTCTTGAAATGAGGCTGTGTTTATGACAGTGGATCCAGTATTTGTTTGAATGAATGTGTAATAGAAAGAAGGTGGCTCTGTACACAAAGTACAACAGCCATTGCCTTCAGAGCTGGAGGTACAGTGGAGGCCAGTGAGGATAAGTGGAAGGAAGAGTAGACACTGCTCAGCAAACAGAGTCCCGGTGGTGTGGTCATATAGGCAACGTGGTGGCTTCAGTCCAGTTCAGTCGCTCAGTCGTGTCTGACTCTTTGCAACCCCACGGACTGCAGCACATCAGGCTTCCCTGTCTATCACCAATTCCTGGAACTTACTCAAACTCATGTCCATTGAGATGGTGATGCAATACAACCATCTCATCTTCTGTTGTCCCTTTCTCCTCCTGCCACATGGTGGCTGGTACCCTACAAGGAGACCATGGTGCTTTCTAGGCAGGAAGTAAGGGCAGTGACTCTGAGGCTTGTGTCCTGACATCTGTGGCTGTTCTTACCAGCCTAAAAGTGGATCATCAGGCTTTATCACTTAGGGTTTTATTTTTATGATCATAAAAGTAGTAATTTCTTCTGTTGAAAATTTGATTCATTTTGATAAGGCCTGTGGACAGTTTACTCTTAGAAAGTTTACCCTAAGATCTTATTTAGAATGTATTTTAATAAGAAATGTGCAAGTAACAAAGTCAAAGCTATCTTAATTCACACTTGCATGTTCAAATGTGGGTTTAAAAATAAATAGCAAGGCATTTGGGCAGAGTAACTAAATCCACAGGGACTTTCAATGTGAACTTGATGGCCAGTGATGGAAAGAACCTCTGTTACTGAATTCTAATAGAAGCATGTTGGTGTCTAGTGTTGTCTGATACTTCTAAAATGAACTGACGATATGTAATACAGTATTACATAGTTACAAGATGACTGATGAAAGATCCAAATCTTCAGTAGAAACCAAATGATTAAATAAATGAGGTATATACTGGCATTCACATAATTGCCAATTTTAAAGATTACACAGAATGTAATAATATATAATTGTTTTTATATTTTTAAAGATTACATAAAATGTAATCTATTTTATAATTTTAATAATTACACAGAATGAAAAATGTGTATGAGCAGAATTCAAAACAGCATGTATATTAAGATGACAAGGGTATAAAATTATGAATGAATAGGAAAGAGATGAAAACAGTTACATTGTGGGTTTATGATTTAATAATTTTAAAATAAAAATTAGAAAGTAAGGATCCAGCAATATTGAAAAAGTAGTTTAAAAGAGTATGCCATGAAGAATAATCATAATTCAAAAATACAGCTGGCCTTTGAACAACACAGGTTTGAAATGTGTGGGTCCACTTCTATGCACACACACACATGATTTAACCAAAAAGGAAAAAATTTCAGATTCAGAGAGATACAGACATAACCAAAGAAAAAACAGGTATGATTTTGATAGAGAAAAACATCTTTTAAGGAAACTAACTTAACTAAAGGGGATTATGCTGTTAATGGAATGAGGCTCAGGTTTTACCTTGCTGTTCCTTAGAATGGAGATCTTTGTAAACAGAAGTTTGATCAACCTGATCAATCTCTGTGTCTCTGAATAACTCTTTCCTCACTGCACATGTGAGTATGGAGCTGTGGGGTGTTCCAGGAGTGCCATGCCAAGGAGAGGCCACAGATCTTCCCCAAAGTCTCTATACTAAATCTGGTGTGCCCTCCTCACCCAGTCCGCCCTCACCTCACTCTGCACCCATCAGAAATACCTATGCTTTTTGCTCCAAGGATGCTGAGAGTTTTCATGTACAATATAAGGCATGGCCTGGTGTGATTTTTCTACTGCTAGGACTACTCCAGCTTCTCATCTCTTTCTTCATCCATCCAATCATCCATCTAATACGTGTTTACTGAACACCTACTAACCATGTTCAATACCGTATGAGGTGCTGGAGGACAATGTGAATGGAATAGGTTCATTCCATTCACATTCCAATGGAACATCACAATGGGTGATGTCCTCAAAGAACTTTCCATGAAGCTTGTCCCTGAATCCATCACCTGCCTCCTTCATTCTCCATCATCATGTCTTTTGCTCCCAGAGATAAAATCATCTCTAAGATTAAAGATGTGCCACCTTTCTGTATCTCAGCTTTTGAATTCTCTAGCTCTTCAGTCAGTTCAGTTGCTCAGTCGTGTCCGACTCTTTGCGACCCCATGAATAGCAGCACGCCAGGCCTCCCTGTCCATCACCAACTCCCAGAATTCACTCAGACTCACGTCCATCGAGTCAGTGATGCCATCCAGCCGTCTCATTCTCTGTTTTCCCCTTCTCCTCCTGCCCCCAGTCCCTCCCAGCATCAGAGTCTTTTCCAATGAGTCAACTCTTCGCATGAGATGACCAAAGTACAGGAGTTTCAGCTTCAGCATCATTCCTTCCAAAGAAATCCCAGGGCTGATCTCCTTCAGAATGGACTGGTTGGATCTCCTTGCAGTCCAAGGGACTCTCAAGAGTTTTCTCCAACACTCTCTAGCTCTTACTTCCATCCTAATCCCATCTGGCTGGATATTTCAAAACCTTTCTGAAAGCTCTCTAGACTTGGTTTGTTTTCCTTTTCCTTATATTTCATTTGCAAGCAACCTTGACCTATGACCTTCTTGGATCAGTCATGCCAACCCTGAGATTCAGCAATATATACATTTTACTAGGTCTTCCCTGTAGCTCAAATGGTAAAGAATCTGCCTGCAATGAAGAAGGCCGGGGTTCGATCCCTGGGTCAGGGAGATCCTGTGGAGAAGGGAATGGCAATCCACTCCAGTACTCTTGCCTGGAGAATCCCATGGACAGAGGAGCCTGGTGGGCTACAGTCTGTGGGATCGCAGAGCGTGGGACACGATGAGTGAGTAACACTACTACACTACACTATACATTTTATAAGCTAGATGCTGGGGGACACAATGGTTACTAAGGAGTTTCTCCCATCCAAGAGCTAAGTAATCTGGCCTGAAAATGTAGCAGCAACAAGGGACCCTGCCCTTCCTGTGTCTCAGGGTATTTTAACACTCTGGTTGACTTATGATGAATCTACGTTTGAATGCCAAATTCTCTTCTGTTAGCCTTGGAGTAGCCTGAAGACAGGAGACATTTGTCTGCTTTTTAATATGGGACCAATGTCCCACTGGGCTAATGCACTCACCTCACCAAGACTGGGATCTTGGGCATCTTCTTAGAGACTTTAAAGAAGCTCGTGTCCCCTTTGTTGTCAGTGAAGTACACACCGGCCACGCTGGTCACGAGGTTCCCCGGGAACGTGAAGAGAACCCTTTCATCATCGCCCTGGTTGGCCCAATCCCAGGCTTGGCCTCCAATGAGCAAGCCTCCTCCACGTTTCATGAACTTGACCAACTTCTCAGTCATGGTTTCATTGTAGGCATCAATGCAGTAAACGCCCAGGGAGTCTTTCACTTCCGGCTCAACCTTTGCCTCCACTCCAGAGCCCTCCAGGATTTTGGCCAGAGGTGAGAGGGAGGGGTGCACACCCACGGGAGCCCCAGGGGAAGAGCAAAGCCAACCCACTGCGTTGAGGAGAAAGGGAGTGAGCTGGGCCTCCACCAAGTAGTCCTCGTGGGACACCACCACCAGGCGGCCTCGGCCATAGGAGGAGGCTGCGATGAGGACCTGGCCCATGTCGTTCACCATCACCGGGAAGGAGGCTTCTCCGATAAGAAGCAGTTCACACGGGATGGCGTCTTCGGGGACATCCCAGCTTGTCACTCCATTCATAAGGGCCTCGAAGGCAGCGGACGGAGTCGCCATGGCTGGACCGGCTTCTGCAGAGAGGAAAGCAAAGACTCAGCCTGGTGAAGAATCAGTAAACAAACAAACGAGCCAAGCAGTTCACTCTTCCCTAGCTAGGGCAGCTCTTCCCGCTGAGCAGATGAGACCGACGCTGTGAACAGCCTCAAGCACTCACCGGGGCTGTCGGTGTCTCCAACCCAGGAGACCCTGTTGTGCCCTGTCCATTAACACTCATACTGTCAAACTAAGTGAGCTCCACGCATTTCTGTCACAGAAGGAAACAAACAGAAGTAAAGAACAAAGGCAGAACTGTGTCTCCAAAGACATACGTTCAAGTACTAACTCCCAGTACCTGTATGACCTTATTTGGAAATAGAGTCTTGGCAGATTCTTGCCTGAAAAATCCCATGGACCGAGAAGCCTGGTGGGCTACAGTCCAAAGGGTTGCAAAGAGTCAGACATGCCTGAGTAACTAAGCACACAATTTAATGACTGGAGCCTTTAAAAGAAGAGGAAATTGAGACACAGGTACCCAGGGAGAGATACACAGGCTATGAGAACACGTAGGCAGGTATCAGGGTCTCTGTGATGTCTCTATGAGCCAAGGAATGCCAAAGACTGCTGGTGAACACCAGAGGTAGGCGAGACGCATGAAACAGACTCTCCTTCAGAACTTCCAGAAAGAACCAAACCTGTCAACACTTGGATTTCAAACATCTAAGCCTCTAGAACTGCCACAGAATACATTTCTGTTGTTTTAAGCTACTCAGTTTGTGGCACTTTACTGCAGCAACCACAGGAAAGCAACACAGTGGTGCAGCGTGCTGTCTCCCCACCCCCACTCCAGCCCACTCGGCGCTCACACTGATCATATTAATCTCAGCGTGGGCCCAGAAAGCCAAAAGCAGAAAGTGTTACATTATGAATTGATAGCAGATTATTACTTGCACCCAGACATAGCAGCAAAAGGTGTATATGTCGATGGATGCGCAGTCACAAAAACCCTCTGCTTCTTCACCTTGAGCTCCCTGCTTAAGGTCACTCTGCAGTCTGACCTCCTCTATGTGCCCTTTACTGAAGCACTTCCCTCATGGACAGACGTGTTTAACAGTCAGGACAACCAGGCCTCACCATCCTCACTGACCACTCAGTGGCTCTGGACAATGCTGCTCCCTGGTCCCTGAGGCTCTTACCACCTCTAACCTTGTGGCCAGCCTCATTGTCTGCAACCTCTCGAACCGCTTCCTTCCTGGCCTCCCGTTCCCTCTTCTGAAAATGCAGAGATTCCTTAGGTGTTTATCTTTGGCCCTTACCTCTTTTTCCTTGTCTCACTCAAGGTATGATGGCAAAGCAATTATTAATACACGCTTAGACTCTGGAGTTAGGCTGTCTGGGTTTGAATCTCAGCTCTGCTGTTTACTAACTGAGATCAGGCAACACTTCTCAGACTTGGTTTCCTCATTCATTAAGTAGGAAAAATGGCATCTACCACACAGGATTGTTTTGAAGATGAAAGGAATAGCATTGGTTAAGTGCCCTTCCATTATTTATTTTATATATATATATACATTGCCTAAAATTACTTGATCTAGAGTATATTATATATATATGTGTATGCAGATATATGTGTATATATATCTTTGCTTAAAATTACTAGATTAAGAGTAATTTTATACACATACACACACACACACACACACACACACACACACACACACACACACACTGTGTGGGCTACAGTCCATGGGGTTGCAAAACAGTCGGACATAACTTAGCGACTAAACAACAAACTACCATATATATAAAATGCATATAAATGCATGTGTGTGTGCTTAGTCACCCAGACTCTTTGCGGCCCCATGGACTGTAGCTCCCCTGGCTTCTCTGTCCATGAGATTCTCCAGGCAAAAATACTGGAATGGGTTGCCATTCCCTTCTCCAGGGGATCTTCCCGGCCCAGGGGTAGAACCCTCGTCTTGTGCATTGCAGGCAGATTCTTTACACTCTGAGCCACCAGGGAAGCCCATATATATATAAATATATATATATTTATATGTATATGAGTATCAATTATTATACATACATATATATGTGTGTGTGTGTGTGTATATATATATATCTTTGCTTAAAATTACTTGATTAAGAGTAACTATTTAAGTATGTGTATAATAGGAAACTCTTATAAAGTGAAAAAAATCTAATGTTAGATTTTTACCAACACTGGATTAAGTATTTATTGACTTTGATTTTTACAGGTTTCATATTTTAGAGCCAATACTAACACTACTGATTATCTTTAGTTAAGTATTTTGATGGGTTCTTGAAAAAATCCTTGGCATAGCCCTTGTCTGTGCCTTCCCCAAGCCACAGATGCAAAGGCCCTGGTCCTGACATAACTAATAAATGCAAGACCCCTACTGAAAGCACATTCTGCCATTTGTAACTGTCTCAAAACTACAAAGTCTTAACTTTTCCCCCTCCAAATTAGCTCCTCTTGGGTATATTCCATAAGCTCGAGGTCCCTAGTTGTTAAAGAGTAATCTGCACCCCACAGAGAAGATACAATCAGCAGACAGTTGGTTAATAAGGGCTTGTCCTGCCCCTGCTCCTCCTGGGGTCCACAAACAGCTGGGACAGCAATCACAAGGAGTCACAGTTGTGTCTCCTCTCCCTCCTGCTCCACATCCAGCTGGCCATAGCGTTGTCCATCATGGTTTCCAACACACGCTTCCGCTAACCTAGTTTAGGTCCTCAGTAATTCATTCCTGGACAAAAGCATCTGGCTTCTATGTCATCAGTATCTGTTCTCACCTTTATTCTTCTACAGTCACAGATTGTATTATTTCCCAGAAAAGAAGACCCAGAGCTTCATCTTTGCCCACAGGGGAAAATCTGAGCTTCCTCCTGGGGTTTAAGGCCTCCAGGTCTGGTTGCTCCTCACTTTCCAGCGTGTCTCCATCAGCTTCCAGGATACTTGGCTTTCCTGGGCCTGCCCTGCTTTAACTTGAGATTCTCTTTCCATTCTCTTTCTTCCGGTTCCCACTCCCACATCTTTCAAGCCACCGAAATCCTCCCCTTCTAAGAGAAGCTGGTCGCAGAAAGTGAAGTCGAAAGTGAAGTCGCTCAGTTGTGTTCGGCTCTTTGCGACCCCATGGACTGTAGCCTACCAGGCTCCTCTGTCCATGGGATTTTCCAGGCAATAGTACTGGAGTGGATTGCCATTTCCTTCTCCAGGGGATCTTCCCGACTTAGGGATCGAACCCGGGTCTCCCGCATTGTAGACAAACGCTTTGCCGTCCAGAAGAGGAAACTTAAATAGCCAATTAATCAATGGAAATATGCTCAATCTCACAGGAAATTGAAATAACGTATATGTTTTTCCATAAGCTTATATGAAAAGAAGTGGGGTAGGGGGCAAAGAAGAAAGAGGAAGAGGAGGAGGAGAAGATGAAGATAATTGATATCCCAATGTCCCAGAGGCTTTGGAAACACTAGCAAGGTCTGTGAAAGGCCTAAGAATCTGAAAGCAATCTGACAGGGGCAACTCAGTTTCAAAGGTGTGCCCATCCTCAGACCAGCAAACCTAATAACCTTTCTTACAAAAATCAGAGCAGCAGTATTAAAGACACATGTACAAGGTTGCTCACCGCTACACAAAACTACAAATGTAGATAGATACACGACAAACCGAGACGTGGAGATGGAGAGATGACAAGGAAGGCTTCCCAGAACCAGTTATCGACTCCTGAGGGTGCAGGATCGCTGATCCAACTTCCCCGTAGCCCCCAGACAGGCCATGGTGCCCACCGTGAGACCCTAGGGTGCACCCACCACCCATACACACTCTGCAACAGCTGCCACACTGCCGGTAGTGTTGATACTCCAAACTCGCCTAGAGCAGGGGACTTGTAATTTTCTCTCTAGCTGTACTCTAAGCTGGTTCATGGGAGAAGAAGTATCTGTGGAGAAGTGACCAAAGGCATGGACAGGTGGCCTGGAGGTTTGAAAAGTAGGGAACAAGGGAGAAGAGGGGTGATTTCCTGCTGAGTTGGTTCCTGGGCTAGAGGGGTGGTGGCCTGAGGCGAGTGGGGTTTGGGTAGAAACACCGGAGCACGCCCTCTCCGTCAGTTTTCCCCTTTCCTGCACTGTGAGTGAGGCTACTGTGTCAGCCCTGATATGATAGCAATGCTGTGAATGTGGCAAGACAAGTTTTGAGAGGGAGAAATGTTCGAGTAAAGTATGATAATCGGTATTACAAAGCTATTACAAATAGAGTTAAATCCAGTTTTCATACCTAGAAGAATGTCCCAGATACATGTGAAGTAAAAATTTCAAATCACTGCAATATGTAGGACACAAACCCACTTTTATATGGATAGATACTAATAATAGTAGTACTAGTAATTTTAGGCGTAGTAACGACATAGTGCTTACCAGGCTCCAAGCTTCATTATGAATGCTTTATATACATTATTTAATTCTGACAATAAACCAGTAAGGTATGTGCTAACACTATTCCAATTTTAAAAATAGCCAAAACCAAACAACAAAGAAAACAGAAAACCTGATGGCCAGAGGATTTGCTACTTGGTTAAGTCACATAAGTGGTAAGAGATCAATTAACCACTCAATCCCAGGAAATCTAGTATTGCAGTCCATGTTCTTAAGTATCAGAAACACATAAGTCTGTTACTAGGAATTTTACTGTTGTTGCACAGTTGCTCAGTCATGTCCGACTCTTTGAGACCCCACAGACTGCAGCCCACCAGGCTTCCCTGTCCTTCACTGTATTCTGAGTTGCTCAAACTCATGTCCATCAAGTCGGTGATGCCATCCAGCCATCTCATCCTCTGTCATCCCCTTCTCCTCCTGCTCTCAATCTCTCTCAGCATCGGTGTCTTTTCCAATGACTTGGATCTTTACATCAGGTGGCCAAAGGATTGGAGCTTAAGCCTCAGCATCAGTCCTTCCAGTGAGTATTCAGGATTGATTTTCTTTGGGATTGACCGGTTTGATCTCCTTGCTGACCAAGGGACTGTCAAGAGTCTTCTCCAGCACCACAGTTCGAAAGTATCAATTCTTTGGTGCTCAGCCTACTTTATGGTCCAACTCTCACAGCCATACATGACAACTGGAAAAACCATAGCTTTGACTATTAGTTCAGTTCAGTCGCTCAGTTGTGTCCGACTCTTTGTGACCCATGAATCGCAGCACACCAGGCCTCCCTGTCCATCACCAACTCCCGGAGTTCACTCAAACTCACGTCCATCGAGTCGGTGATGCCATCCAGCCATCTCATCCTCTGTCATCCCCTTCTCCTCCTGCCCCCAATCCCTCCCAGCATCAAGGTCTTTTCCAATGAGTCAACTCTTTGCATGAGGTGGCCAAAGTTTTGGAGTTTCAGCTTTAGCATCAGTCCTTCCAATGAACACCCAGGACTGATCTCCTTTAGAATGGACTGGTTGGATCTCCTTGCAGTCCAAGGGACTCCTAAGAGTCTTCTCCAACACCACAGTCCAAAAACAACAATTCTTCAGCATTCAGCTTTCTTCACTGCCCAACTCTCACATCCATACATGACCACTGGAAAAACCATAGCCTTGACTAGACGTACATTTGTTGGCAAAGTAATGTCTCTGCTTTTAAATATGCTATCTAGATTGGTCATAACTTTCCTTCCAAGGAGTAAGCGTCTTTTAATTTCATGGCTGTATCACCATCTGCAGTGATTTTGGAAAAATAAAGTCTGACACTGTTTCCACTGTTTCCCCATCTATTTCCCATGAAGTGATGGGACCAGATGCCATGATGTTCGTTTTCTGAATCTTGAGCTTTAAGCCAACTTTTTCACTCTCCTCTTTCACTTTCATCAAGAGGCTCTTTAGTTCCTCTTCACTTTCTGCCATAAGGGTGGTGTCATCTGCATATCTGAGGTTATTGATATTTCTCCCGGCAATCTTGATTCCAGCTTGTGCTTCTTCCTGCCCCATGTTTCTCATGATGTACTCTGCATATAAGTTAAACAAGCAGGGTGACAATATACAGCCTTGACATACTCCTTTCCCAATTTGGAACCAGTCTGTTGTTCCATGTCCAGTTCTAACTGTTGCTTCCTGACCTGCATACAAATTTCTCAAGAGGCAGATCAGGTGGTCTGGTATTCCCATCTCTTTCAGAATTGTCCACAGTTGATTGTGATCCACACAGTCAAAGGCTTTGGCATAGTCAATAAAGCAGAAATACATGTTTTTCTGGAACTCTCTTGCTCTTTCAATGATCCAGCGGATGCTGGCAATTTGATCTCTGGTTCATCTGCCTTTTCTAAAACCAGCTTGAACATCTGGAAGTTCACGGTTCATGTATTGCTGAAGCCTGGCTTGGAGAATTTTGAGCATTACTTTACTAGCGTGTGAGATGAGTGCAATTTTGCAGTAGTTTGAGCATTCTTTGGCATTGCCTTTTTTTGGGATTGGAATGAAAACTGACCTTTTCCAGTCCTATGGCCACTGCTGAGTTTTCCAAATTTGCTGGCATATTGAGTGCAGCACTTTCACAGCATTATCTTTGAGGATTTGAAATAGCTCAACTGGAATTCCACCACCTCCACTAGTTTTGTTCATAGTGATGCTTTCTAAGGCCCACTTGACTTCACATTCCAGGATGTCTAGCTCTAGGTGAGTGATCACACCATCGTGATTATCTTGGTCATGAAGATCTTTTTTGTACAGTTCTTCTGTGTATTCTTGCCACCTCTGCTTAATATCTTCTGCTTCTATTAGGTCCATACCATTTCTGTCCTTTATTGAGCCCATCTTTGCATGAAATGTTCCCTTGGTATCTCTAATTTTCTTGAAGAGATCTCTAGTCTTTCCCATTCTGTTGTTTTCCTCTAATTCTTTGCACTGATCACTGAGGAAAGCTTTCTTATCTCTCCTTGCTATTCTTTGGAATTCTGCATTCAGATGCTTATATCTTTTCTTTTCTCCTGTGCTTTTGGCTTCTCTTCTTTTCACAGCTATTTGTAAGGCCTCCCCAGACAGCCATATTGCTTTTTTGCATTTCTTTTTCTTGGGGATGGTCTTGATCCCTGTCTCCTGTACAATGTCACGAACCTCATTCCATAGTTCATCAGGCACTCTGTCTATCAGATCTAGTCCCTTAAATCTATTTCTCACTTCCACTGTATACTCATAAGGGATTTGATTTAGATCATACCTGAATGGTCTAATGGTTTTCTCTACTTTCATCAATTTAAGTCTGAATTTGACAATAAGGAGTTCATGATCTGAGCCACAGTCAGCTCCCGGTCTTCTCCATCTTTGGCTACAAAGAATATAATCAATCTGATTTCAGTGTTGACCATCTGGTGATGTCCATGTGTAAAGACTTCTCTTGTGTTGTTGGAAGAGGGTGTTTGCTATGACCAGTGTGTTCTCTTGGCAAAACTCTATTAGCCTTTGCTCTGCTTCATTCCATACTCCAAGGCCAAATTTGCCTATTACTCCAGGTGTTTCTTGACTTCCTACTTTTGCATTCCAGTCCTCTATAATGAAAAGGACATCTTTTTTGGGTGTTAGTTCTAAAAGGTCTTGTAGGTCTTCATAGAACCGTTCAACTTCAGCTTCTTCAGTGTTACTAGTTGGGGCATAGGCTTGGATTACTGTGATATTGAATGGTTTGCCTTGGAAACGAACAGAGATCATTTTGTTGTTTTTGAAATTGCATTCAAGTACTGCATTTCAGACTCTTTTGTTGACCATGATGGCTACTCCATTTCTTCTAAGGGATTCCTGCCCGCAGTAGTACATATAATGATCATCTGAGTTAAAGTCACCCATTCCAGTCCATTTTAGTTCGCTGATTCCTAGAATGTCGACATTCACTCTTTCCATCTCCTGTTTGACCACTTCCAATTTGCCTTGATTCATGGACCTAACATTCCAGGTTCCTATGCAATATTGCTCTTTACAGCACTGGACCTTGCTTCTATCACCAGTCACATCCACAACTGGGTACTGTTTTTGCATTGGCTCCATCCCTTCATTCTTTCTGGAGTTATCTCTCCACTGATCTCCAGTAGCATATTGGGCACCTACCGACCTGGGGAGTTTCTCTTTCAGTATCCTATCATTTTGCCTTTTCATACTATTCATGGGGTTCTCAAGGCAAGAATACTGAAGTGGTTTGCCATTCTCTTCTCCAGTGGACCACATTCTGTCAGAGCTCTCCACCATGACCCGTCCGTCTTGGGTGGCCCCACACGGCATGGCTTAGTTTCACTGAGTTAGACAAGGCTGTGGTCCGTGTGATCAGATTGGCTAGTTTTCTGTGATTATGGTTTCAGTGTGTCTGCCCTCTCATGCCCACTTGCAACACCTACGGTCTTACTTGGGTTTCTCGTCCTGAAAATCTATGGAGGCCACATTTTAACAAGCTAACACTGACTGCATAGGAAAGGAAGAGGTGAACAGTATTCTTTCTCCTTATACAAGTCTGTTGTTGTTCAGTCACTAAGTAATGCCTGACTCTTTGCGACCCCATGGACTGTAGCACACCAGGCTCGTCTGTCCTCCACTAGTTCCTGGAGTTTTTTTTTTTTTTTATTAATTTATCTATTTTAATTGGAGGATAATTACTTTACAACATTGTGGTGGGTTTTGCTGTACATCAAAATGAATCACCCATGGGTGCACATGTGTCTCCCCATCCTGAACCCCCCTCCTCCCTGCCCCATCCCTCTGGGTTGTCCTAGATCACTGGCTTTGTATCTCCTGGAATTTGGTCAGACTCTTGTCCATTGAGTCAGTGATGCCATCCAACCATTTCATCCTCTGCTGCCCCCTTCTTTTGCCTTCAATCTTCCACAGCTTCAGGGTCTTTTCCAGTGAGTCAGTTTTTTGCATCAGGTGGCCAAAGTATTGGAGCTTCAGCATCAGTCCTTCCAATGAATATTGATTTCCTTTAGAACTCAGTGGTTTGATCTCCCTGTTATCCAAGGGACTCTCAAGAGTCTTCTCTAGCACCTCAATTTGAAAGCATCAATTCTTTACCACTCAGCCTTCTTTATGGTCCAACTCTCACATCCATACGTGATTACTGGCAAAACAATAGCTTTGACTATATGGATCTTCGTCAACAAAGTGATGTCTCTGCTTTTTTAATATGCTTTCTAGGTTTGTCATAGCTTTTTTCTGAGGAGCATCTACTTCCTTTGAATTGTTGTATGTATTACTATAATAATTAAAAATAGCATGTGCATACACACTAAGTCACTTCAGTTGTGTCCAACTCTTTGCAACCCTATGGACCACAGCCCACCAGCTCCTCTGTCCATGGGATTCTCAGGCAAGAATACTGGAGTGGGTTGCCATGTCCTCCTCCAGGGGATCTTCAAACCCAGGGATCAAACCCAAGTCTCATTATGTCTCCTGCATTGGCAGGCGGGTTCTTTACCACTAGTGCCACCTGCAAAGCCCCAAAATAGCACAGATAATACAAATTCAATCAAGTAAACCCATTAAACAATTGAATATATAAATGATTAGATTCATCAACTGATTCTATTTCACTCATCCTAAAACATCTTTCTTCATCTCCTGATAAGTTATGCATTTGTCCACCAATAAATCTGATTTCCTCCTCTGTGGAGGTTCCTTGAACTTTGCAGCTAATTCCATCCCCGCTTTAACCAGCTAACAGTGACCCCAACACATGATTTTTAAACCAAACGCTTCCTTCTTGTGTTTGAATTCCTGTTTGCCCCCCTAGCTTTATGAGCACAGGTGGACACAGCCTGGGGGAATCCTTATTTCTCCCCTTAAGTTCTTCATCTTTGGTTCTCCTTATGGATCCTGCTTTCCCTGCTTTCTCCAGGCCCACTAGGTAATGAAACCCAAGGTACTTCTAAAGCAGAAGGTATCTTGGGCACAATTTGTAACTTAGGGGATAGAGCTTTATAAGTCCCTGGCCTCTACTACAAAGAGGCCCCATGGTACATGCACAGGGTCTCATTTTAAGAGCTGTATCTGTAAGAGAGAGAAGGTAGAGGGCTAGCTTTGGATACTGTATCACACCTACATTATAGCTTGATTTTAAGTCCCCAAAGTAGAGTAAGTATCTGAGGTCAGGGGACGTGTTTTATATATTTGGATTCCACCCCCAGGAATGAACAGGTACTCTACTGAATGATGGATGTGGGTATGAAGGGCAAACTTGGGATCACTTCTACAGCATATAGCTACTCTGGCCTTGAAAAATGATTCATATCACAGACACCAACTCTACAGGTCTTGGTCCATTTTTACCATCAACCTTTTGTTTCTTTTTCTTTACATGTCTAATATCTTTTCCAGTGTCCACCATCTTCTGCTAATAGTAGCCATAATCAGGGTGGGTTCAACACCTTTCACATTCTGTTTTAGATATTACCAGTTCAATCTATTGATTTGATTTTCACTTAAAATGGTTTAATCCATACATTTAAAAGACTATGTAACGCACATAGAGGGCTTCCCAGATGGTATTAGTGGTAAAGAATCTGCCTGCCAGTGCAGGAGATGCAGGAGATGTGGGTTTGATCCTCGGGTCAGGAAGATACCCTGGAGAAGGGAATGGCAATCCACTCCAGTATTCTTGCCTGAAAACCCCATGGACAGAGAAGTCTGCGGGCTATCGTTAGAAGGGTCACAAAGAGTCTGACACCACTGAACACACACACACTAATGCACATGGAAGAATACGATGTTAAAATAATCATAGAACAATACACAAAATTAAACTTCCTTATGCCAATCACCTAGCCTAAAAGACAGACCATTACTAATATCTTTCAAGGGACTCTTGTGGCCTTCCAGAATCAATTCCTTCCCCATCTCCATAAATGTAGGCATTCAAGACTTTGCTTTTTCTGTTCTTCCAGTTCAACCTTAATGCACTCTCTTCTTAATCCCCAAGTTCCCTCCGGGGGCTCTGTGTCTTTCTCTCACTCATATTTGCTCACTTTTCTCACTCGGTAACTCCCAGGAAAATCCAGTAATGGAAGAGTATGGGCCCAGGAATGAGATCTGAGTTTTTTGTTTTTAAATCTACCTGCCGCTTCTTACTGTTGATCAGCCTGCTTTCCAGGGTGTCTATCACATGGACAGTGTGGGAGAGGTCAGTCCTTAGCTCTGCGGCGGCTGTCAGCACTAAAGTTCTGGTGTGGGATCCCTCTCCCACTTTCCCCTTCTAGGCTCTAGGTCGGCCAGATTTTCTTCCCCAGGCCCGGAGCCAGTCAGCAAAGAGCATGTCGGTGACGTCAGAGGAGTGGAGAGGGGGTAGAGATGGGGGAAGCAGGAGGCGGAGGATTGAGGGGAGGGGAGACCACGGAAAGCTCGAGTGCATTGGCATGGAATTCTCCAGGCCTGAGGGCAGGGAGCTTAGGATGGGTTGGAGGGACACAGATCATC
The DNA here is from genome assembly GCF_029407905.1 of Bubalus kerabau. Classification (NCBI taxonomy): domain Eukaryota; kingdom Metazoa; phylum Chordata; class Mammalia; order Artiodactyla; family Bovidae; genus Bubalus; species Bubalus kerabau. The sequence goes on from NC_073631.1 coordinate 110,519,947, forward strand.
CGCCCCTGTTAGACACACACGCGCACGCACACACACACACACACACCCCAACCAGTCTCGGGGGAGGGGGGGAAGGGGCAATGCGAGTGGGCGAGGGATCTCAGACCCAGAGACGGTGTTTGCAAAGATCAAAGGGCAGGAGGACAGAAGTGGTGTTCCATCCCCAGCTCCCGGTGTGTTCCTGAGCAAGCCCTGCCACCACCCAGGGGCTACGGCAGGCTCAGCCGATAAAGCTGCGGATGAGAGGCTGTTTGTTTCTCTTAAGGCCAGGCCTGCGCGTAACTCGACCACACAAAGCAATTAAACAAACATCAGATGTCAGAACCCGGAGAGAAGCAATGCGGCAGGAGGGACGCAGAGCCCGAGAGCCGAGAACAATCACTCACAGGAAGGGGGACGCAACAGCGAGGGGGTCCGCCCCTCTTTTTAGGTACCCGCAACCTTGTCCCCCGTCGGGCCCGCGCCCCTCGGCCTCCGGCGTCTGCCTGCCCCTACCCGATCTCAGAGCACGGCCACCCCCCTCCCCGGTCCGGCCTGCGGGATGCTGGGAGAGGGCCACTCACCAGGTCGCCCCTGCAACTTCCACGGAGGCAGCTGGAGCAAGCAGGGATGCGTGCACAGAAAGGCCCTTGGTTCTGCGGGGAAGGCACGTCCTCGCAAACAGCTCTGGGCGAGCGAGCTGGGCGGAGCCCGAGGGGGAGGAGGGGAGGGGCTCCCGACCAGTCTCCTCCCCGCCGCCCACCCCGCCAACCCGCTTCCTCCTGGGCGGGGCCGCGAGCCCGAGGGGCGACGCTTGGCAGGGGACAGCACTTCTTTGTGTCGCCGGCCCAGTGGGCTTGGCATTGCGGTGGCCCCCATCCGGACAGTGGGGGTGGCCGTTTTAATAAAGACATATACTTCTCTGACTATTCATTAGTAAAGGAAAAGGCTGAACAAACCATAGGATACAGCCTACAGAATATTATTCAGTTCTTATGAAAAGCTTAAATCTCCAATTCGTAGGAGGAAAGTACTGGGCATATTGCCTAGGGAAAAATAAAAGTGGTAGAAATTGTTGAATAGGCTCTCGTTTTTATAATAAAAAGCAGTCTTGCGTATATTTGTATTATGGCGCGTGAAAGGACAGATTCATCTCTCCCTGCTAATATTGTTTAATCCGAGGAATATCGAAGGGCAACTTTTACATACTTCTGCATCATATGCACGGTTATGTGTTACTTTTGTAAATTAAAGATAAGAATATATTATATGTCAAGCTACCAAAATTGGCTGAAATTTATTCTGTGTACCTTTCAAATCCTCTCTCTTTCTTGAAGTCCTTTCTGATGACCAGCTGACAGTTGCTTGTCCCTTCTCAGAACTGCAAGTTCCTACTTTGTGTGGTGACTTCCCCGAGCTCAGGTGTTACTATACAATGGTTAGGAACTCAGACTGTCACCAGATGATCTGGAATCCATCTTAGTGCTATAGTTTATGGGCTAGGTGACTTTGCACAAGTTACTTAATTCTCTGTGCCTCAGTGTCATGACCTATAAAATGGGGATGATAAAATTGGTACCTATGTCACAGTCCAAGGCTTAAATCTGTGAGTGAATACCAGAAAGTTCTTAGATCAATGTCTGGCAAACAGTAAGACTATGAATGCTTGTTAAATAAAATAAATACTCTGGTCATCCAAACATTTGATAGCATACAATGTTTCAGGAAAATGCATACCTTTTAACCTTGAGTAAGATTTTGGTCCAAATCCAAGTCATTTTTTCTCTCCCCATCTCCCTTCAACCCCCTTTTCCTAAATTAAATTGTATGAACAATATTCAATAGGATCATGTGTGTTAGGTGAGCTCACTGGCAGGATTTACATAGAGGTAACACCAGAAATTTCTGGTAACACCAGAAATCAAGGGATCCCAAATTCAGGATCCTGCTCAGTGGAGGGGTGATGGCAAGGAAGTCTTTTACCTTCTGCAGGGGCCAGGGTTCTCAGCTAAACAGGGAGGGTGGCTGACTTGTTTGCTAAGACCCTTTTGGGTCTGAAATACCAAGATTAGTAGCACCAATATAAAACCCCAAAACACCGAGTTTCATAAAAAATGTAAAATTCAAAACAAGAATGCATATATTACTTACATACAAATAAATAATAGAAGGACAAAACTATACATGGGAGGGATACAACCTAACTTACCTCTGAGGATGGCGGTGGGAGAGTTGGTGGGGAAAAGGCTTTAAACCTCGTATTGTTTCTTAAAAAGAGATACACAGAGGGAGCGAGGGATTGACGTTGAGAGGGAAAGAGGGAGCTGAAGGAAAGGTGATCTGATAAATCTGCTGTGTTGTTTTCTGTGCTTATCTGTTGTTTTGAGAGTCTATTATGAAAAATGTTTGGAAAGGGCAAGGATGCATTAGACTCTTGATGGCTACCTTTCTGGACGAGAAATACAGCACTAAAGAAATAAGAGCCAGAGTAGTAGGAGAGGAAAAAAAAAGCCATAAACAAACATGGAGAAACCTCAGGGAATCCTCTTTGAAAGATGTTTGGCTTTTTAGGCCCAAGTGGTCTCAGGCCGAAAACCCGATCGCTTTCTTAGCCCCGCTGGACTCACTGTCCCCACGCCCCCGGCCGCTTCCCTCTCCCAGCCCAGCCCAGCCGCAGGGACCTCCGTCTGTGCTCCGTGGCCAGAAACCTTATCTGTACAAGACTCACCCGTTGTCCAGCAATATCCTCACCCGTTGTCCAGCAATATCCACACCCGCTACTTCAGAGGGGGAAGGGGCTCCTCTGCAGAGATGTGACACGGAGAGGGGGCACACAGTCCAGGATTTGATAACTGGGGGAGACGGCGGTGGAACCTGCGGGTGAAGGTGGGCCGCAGTGGGAATGGGGGAGGGAGAAGGAGACCGTCCCGGTAGCTGATTGGCGGACGCAACGGTTGGGGCGGAGCCTGGACGACAACCCACCCCCACCCCCCCCACCCCCCCCACCCCCGCAAACCGCAGAGGCCCCGCTTTGTGTGTTTCTGTGCGAAGATGCCGCCTCAGATCCAGGATGGAGACCCTTGCCCCAGCCCTGGCAGGGAGGCAGGGCAATTTGTCAAAAAAGAAATCCATGAGACTGTTTACCAGCCAGCGAGTTGGTTAATAAATAATGATAGATCTTTATATAAAATAATAAAGCTGTTTCAATGAAACATTAATGATCCTACTTTGGTATGTTTCTGTTTTTCTAACAGGAAAAATAAGGATATATTTGGCTACCTTAGGAAGTGGGAAGGGTTGACAGGTAGTTTTTTTTCCTCTAGAAATTTTGTATTTTTTTAAACGTTAAAAAAATATTTTGAAGTAAAAAAATAAGACTGTTTGGTAAAACCACTCAACGTATATATCCAGCAGAAATGCATACATATGTCACCAAAAGACATGTACTAAAATGTTCAAAGTAGCACCATACCATCCTGGAAGCTACCCAAAACCTACCCTCCCTGCTTTCTCACCCCTACCGCCAGCCTGTCACTATCTTCTATTATAAGAGTCTTAAATATGTTTTCAGACCAACAAATATTGAGAATTTATCACCAAAAGGTCTGCTTTAAAAGAAATTCTAAAGGATATATCTCAAGAAGTGATAAAATAATCTTAGATAAATAATCTGAGATGTAAGACAAAATGGTGAGAGACTTTCAGTTCTATCATTGAGAAAATTCCTTGTTTGGAACAACCCTTCCATTAAAAACAGCAATAAAAGTTGGGTAAAATATAGGAAACAAGGGAAGACTTTGAAGAGCAAACAATATAAACAGAACTTGAGATGCTACAATCCTGAAGCAAGGAAAACACAGGATATGAACTGTACACTCGCTATGGCTTTTTCTTTTAGAGCATTTTCCAGTTCACAATGCAGGATAATTGAGGCCAAGCAGGAAGTGTCAGTCTTACTGGTTCAAGATTACCAAATGAACTGGGACTCAAAGGGTGAAATTTCAGACAAGAAGAAACCTCAGAGATGTAAATCTAAAAATCTATGTACAAATTTCCCTAAGTCACTGACTGATTTCTAAGCTATGCATGCACAGGGAGAGACCCAAAAAACTTGCAGAAAATAGTGGCCAAAATGCCAATCAACTGAGCAGTCATTTCAGTAGTTCTAGTCTTATGGAAATATGGAGATCAAGCCCCATCAAAGTGATTCTTACCAACACTCTCTGCTTTCAGTTGAGAGGTGAGAAAAACCAAGGCATATGAATAAGAACAATGCATAAGATGTAAGGTCTATGCTCTTGGGTAGAAGAAAAATCTGAAATGGATCAGTTCTAAGAAAGCATAAACTAACCTTTGATACTGTCAAAGTAATCTTCTGTTACTTTATCTGTCTCCCACCTCAAAAAAAATAAAATCATCTTTGGAAAAAAATAACATCAACTAGAACTTCCTGATTTTTCATTCGTGATGTCTGTGTCTAATCAAAAATTTAGAAGGAGGCTAAAAATAAGGATGAATTGTAAAGAACTCAAGAGAAAAAACAAAACATAGAAACAGACTTACAAGTGGTTTAGGCATTTGAGTTCTTAGACAGGAACTGAATTTAAAATAACTGTGATTAATGGAATGTGTTCAAAAATAAGAGAAACAGGCTGGAGAATTCCAGTATAGAATTAAAACTGATAAAATGTTAAAATAGAAATTTTAGAAATAAAAATAATCATTGAAATCAGGAATTCAAATACACATGACCAAAGAATTGGTGAACTGCAACAGGAATCAGTAGAAACTATTCAAAAATAACACACAGAGGAAAGAAAGGATGATGCATAAGGAGACGAAAAGATATAGAAAGAATATAATAAGAATTATGAGACAAAGTAAAAGGTGATGACATGTAATTAGGCTCCCAGAAGAAAAGGAGAAAGAATGAAACAGAAGCAATATAATGATAATTAATGACGGAAAGTTCCCCAAAGGGCTGAAAAACATCAAAACTCAGATTGAAAAAACCCTCCTCATTCCATAAGCAGAATAAATAAAGAGAAAACGACACCTAGGCAGATTATAGTCAAATGCTAAAAACCAATCTTAGAGAGGATATCTGTAAGTTAGTGAGAAATCAAGGATGATTTCCATTTAGAGGAACAATAATGCATATGCTTTTCAAATGAAATGATAGAAACCCAGAACACAGTGGTATTGCTTTAAAAAAAGAAAAAAGGTAATCTGCCAACCTAAAACTCCATGCATAGCAAAGATATCCCTCAAAAAGTGAAGGCAAAATAAAGACAATTTTAGATAAACGAAAGCTGAGAGAATTTGCTAGCAATACAATATAAAAAGCAGTTCTTCAAGATTAATAAAAATGACCCCAGATGGAAGTACATAATAGGAAGGAATCAAGAATCCTGGAAAGAGTAAATACATAGGCAAATGTAAGTCAATATTGACTATTTGAATAAACAAAAGCATTTTATGGGATATAAAAGCGTAAAAATATTCAATAACAATAGCACAGCTGCAAGATACACTGGAATTTGTGCATTGAGCCTTATACATACCCTGATACCAAAGTCAGACAAGACTACAAGAAAGGAATATTACAGGCCAACATCCTTGATGAATATAGATGTAAAAATCCTCGATAAAACATTACCATAGTGAATCCAACAGTACCTTAAAAAAATCATACACCATCATCAGTTAGGATTTAGTAGAGGTATGCAAGAATTTTTCAATATCTGGAAATCATTTCAACTAACAAAATGAAGTATAAAATCATCTCAGCAGATGCAGAAAGAGCATTTGACTTTGTCACCCAGATGGAGGGCGACAACCCTCCTTGACAAAAATTATGAACCAACTGGATATAGAAGGAATATACATCGACATAATACAGGCCATATATAACAAGCCTATAGTTATCATACTCAAGAGTAAAAGATTGAAAGTTTGTCCTCCAGGATCAGGGACAAGATAAGGGGTCCCTCTCTCATTTTTTTTCCCAATATAGTACTCGAAGTTCTAGCCAGAGAAACAAGGTAAGAAAAACATATGCCATCCAAAATGGAAAGAAGTTAAATTATTTTTGTCTATAGATATGTCTGTTTGCAGATGACTAAATTCATTTATTAAGCTTTTCTATATATAAATTTGCAATCAGAGACAATTCAGCATTATTTATTCTTCCAATCCATAAAGAGAATATCTTTTTATCTGTGTCTTCAATTACTTTCATCAGCATTTTACAGTTTTCAGTGTAGAGATCTTTTACCTTCTTGGTTAAATTGTTGTTGTTGGGTGTGTGCTCAATCATGTCTGACTCTGTGAGACCCCATGGACTGTAGCCCATTAAGCTCCTCAATCCATGCAATTTTCCAAGCAAGAGTATTGAACTGGGTTGCCATTTCCTACTCCAAGGGATCTTCCCTACCCAGGGATCAAACTTGTGTCTCCTGCATCTCCTGCATTGGCAGGCAGATTCTTTACCACTGAGCCACCTACTTGCCTTTGGTTAAAGTGGTTCTCAAAGATTTACTGATTTGATGCTATTATAAATGGGATTCTTTTTAAAATTTCTCTTTCAGGAAATTGCTAAATTGCTGTTAGTGCAGAGAAACACAACCGATTTTTGTTAAGTTGATTTTGTATCCTGTAACCATACAGTCAACTGACCTTCAACAAGTGTGCAAAGCACACACATGTGGAAAAGATAGTCTCTTCAATAACGGTGTTGGAATAATTGGATATTCACATGCAGAAAAACAAAGTTGAATGCTTCCCTCATACCAAATACAAAAAGCAACTCAAAATGCATTACAGACTCAAACACAAGATCCCAAACTGTAAAGTTACTAGAAGAAAACATAGGAAAAAGCTTAACACTGGGCTGCACAATAAATTTTTGGATGTGACCCCAAAAGCACAGGCAATAAAAGCAAAAGTAAACAAGTGGGACTATGTCAAACAAAAAAGTGTCTGTACAGGGTGGGAAGCAACAGAGTAGAGGGACAACCGACAGAATAGGAGAAAATATTTGCAAACCATATATCCAATAAGGAGTTAATGATATCCAGAATACATACGGAATTCAAACAGTTCAATGCCAGGAAAATAAGTAGTTCAATGAAAAATAAACGAAGGACCTGAATTTCTCAAAAGAAGACATTTCTCAAAAGAAGATATACAAATGGCCAACAGATATATGGAAAAGTACTCAAATCCACTAATCATCATGGAGGTATAAATCTAAACCACAAGACATCACTTCACACCTGTTAGAAGCATTACTATCAAAAAGGCAAGAGATGACAAGGCTTGGCGTGGGTGAGGAGGAAGGGGAAAGCTTGTGTATTGTTGGTGTGAGTGTAATTGGTTCAGTAATTGTGGAAAACAGCATAGAGACTTGTCAAAAAATTAAAAATAGAACTACCATCTTATCTAACAAGCCTAGTTCTCGGTGTATATTCAAAGGAAAATAAAACCAGTATCTGGAAATAATATCCACACTGCCATATTCATTGCAGCTTTATTCACAGTAGCCAAGATATGGAAACAACTTTATTCATTAATCCATCTGATAAGTGTCTATCAGATGGATTAATGGATAGAGAAACTGTGGTATGTATACACAATGGAATTAATTTAGCTATTTTAAAAAAGGAAATCTTGCTATCTGTGACAAATGGATGAACCTTGAAGGCATTTTGTTAAATTTTGAAATAATGCAGGCACAGAATGACACAGAATGACAAATACTGTACCAACTTCATTTATATGTGGAATATAAAACAGTTGAACTTACAGAAGCAGAGAGTAGCATGGCGATTACTAGGAGCTGGGGAGAGGTTGGAAATGAGGAAATATTGATTAAAGATTGCTAAATTTCAGATATTCAGGTTGAGTAAGTTCTGGAGATCAAATGTATAGCACAATGACTATTAATTAATGATATTGTATAACATAGTTGAAATTTGCTAAGATGCTGCTGCTGCTGCTAAGTTGCTTCAGTCGTGTCTGACTCTGTGTGACCCCATAGACAGCAGCCCACCAGGCTCCTCTGTCCATGGGATTCTCTAGGCAAGAACACTGGAGTGGGTTGCCATTTCCTCCTCCAATGCATGAAAGTGAAAAGTCAAAGTGAAGTCGCTTAGTCGTGTCCGACTCCTAGCGACCCCATGGACTGCAGCCCACCAGGCTCCTCCGTCCATGGGATTCCAGGCAAGAGTACTGGAGTGGGGTGCCTTGCCTTCTCCATTTGCTAAGATAGTAGATCTTAACTGTTCTCACCAAAAGAAAATGGTAAACTATACAAGCACTGTTGGTGGGAATGTAAATTGGTATAGCCACTATTGACAGCAGTATGGTGGTTCCTTAAAAAAGCTAAAATAGAGCTACCATATGATCCAGCAATCACACTCCTGGGCATATATCCAGAGAAAACCATGGTTTGACAGGATACAGGATACAATGAACACCCCTGTGTTCATTGCAGTGCTTTTTGCAATCAAGGGTTCCATTTTCTCCACACCTTCTCCACCATTTATTGTTTGTGGACTTTTTGATTATGGCCATTCTGACTGGTGTTAGGTGCTATCTCATTGTATCTTTGATTTGCATTTCTCTAATAATAAGTGATGTTGAGCTTCTTTTCATGTGCCTGTTGGTCATCTGTATGTCTTCTTTGGAGAAACATCTATTTAGATCTTCTGTCCATTTTTTGAATAGATTTTTTTTTTATATTAAGCTGAATGAGCTGTTTGTGTTTTGGAAAGTAATCCCTTGTTGGTAGCATGTTTTGCAAATATTTTCTCCCATTCTGTGGGTTTGTTTTTCATTCTATTTATGGTTTCCTATGCTGTGCAAGAACTTTTGATAAACAGATCTACAACGAGAAATTTTAAAATCCACCATAGCAGTGAAAGATTTTAATGTATCTGTTTTTGTAATTGATAATTCAGGCAGATAAAAAATTGGTGAAGGTATGGCACATATGGATTACATAATTAAAACACTTGTTTTAAAGGAATATGTAAGACATTATATAATTAGAGGCCACACATTATTTTCAAGCAAATAAAACTGACAATTTGCTAGGTTATAAAGCCAACTTCAATAGTCCAAAGGAATTGGTATCATAATTTTCTGAATTAATTATAAATTAGCTAGACAACATTTACTAGAAGATGATAAAATATTCTTTCTGAAGAGACTGTAAACTAAAATACACATTTTAAAAAATTCATGGCTCAAACAAGAAGCCATAATGGAAATGATAAATATTTAAAGCATGATAGCAAAATATTCATATCAAATCTTGTGAGATATAGCTAAACAGCAGTGACACAAATTTATAGCCTGAAGAGCTTATGTAAGAACAACAGCTCAAAATTAATGAGCTAAGCATACACCTTAAAAGCTCAGAAAAGACATAATAGAGAAATTCAAAGAAAGCAGGAAGAAGTAATAAAATAAACAATAATTAAGAGAACAGACAGGGGTTTTTTTTGTATGTGTATGTGAACAGATGTATGTGTATGTGAACAAAGGATTCCAAGTTCTGGCAAGATTAATCAAACCAAAAAGAGAAAGGAAATATATAAACATTAGTAATGAAAAGGCAGTCATAAAAATAGAAAATATTTAAATAGATAATGAGAGAAAATGTGAACAAATCTGTTGCATTAATTTTGGTTAAATATTTTGGAAAATACAATTCATGAAAACTGACTCCATAAGAAAACCTAAATAGTCCTATAATCCTTCAAGTAATTGGATGAACAAGTTTAATGACCTCTGACAAACTAAATTCCAAACCTTGAGTGTTTTGCTGGTGATATGAAGCAATATTTGACCAGATAATTCCAATCTTGCACAAATTCCCCCAGAAAACAGCAACAGTGAGAATACTACTCATCTTATTTTATGAAAAGGTATTGACAAGGTAAGGTTAGTACCATAAAGAATATTTACAGGCTAATCTCAATTTCCACATATAGATGCAAGTATCTAATGTTTATCATTATATCTACATATAAAAGTTATCACATATTTAGCATAGTTTATTCCAGGAATGTAAAGTTGATTTAATATTAAAAATTGAATACTGAACCTCACCAAAATAACATACTTAGAGAAAAAATTAATATGAGAAAATCAATACCCATAGTAGAAGCATTCAACAAAACATTTACTCACAATAAAAGTGCTTACCAAAAGAAGAACTGAACTTTCTTATCATTGGACAAAGCATTTACAAAATAACCATCCTGAATGCAATATTTAAGGCTGATATAGTGACATCTTTTACTTTATTATCTTAAGGATGAAACAAGAAGATGATAAAATATTCTTTCTGAAGAGATTGTAAACTAAAATACACATTTTAAAAAATTCATGGCTCAAACAAGAAGCCATAATGGAAATGATAAATATTTAAAGCATGATAGCAAAATATTCATATCAAATCTTGTGAGATATAGCTAATTTTATAGTTTGAGTAGCATCACCAGCTCAATGGACATGAATTTGAGCAAAGTCTGAGGGATAGCGAAGGACAGGGAAGCCTGGCATGCTACAGTCCATGGGGTTGCAAAGAGTTGGATACAACTTGGCATTGAACAGCAACATACTTTTATTTAACATTACACTGGAAGTCCTAGCCAATGAATAGGACAGGAAAAAGAAACTGAAAGTGTAAGGATTAGAAAAGAAAAAACAAAACTGTTATTATTTTCAGAAGATATGACTGCTTTTGTAGCAAATGTGATGCTATAGGTAAATTTAGAATTATTAATGCAGGTTATCATGTTTGATACATAAACAATATATAAAAGGAAATTGGATTTCTATACACCAGAAGCAAACAATGGGCTACAAAATATAATCTTTATAAAACAAAATATTTATAATAGCAGTGAGAATATAATGTACTTAGAAATAAAGTTAACAGAAGTAAGCAAAAGGGAACAATGAAAAATATTAAAAAACATATAAAACACTAAAAAAAAATAGTGATAAGCTAAATAAATGGCATTATATACCAAGTTCATAGATGGAAAACTTCACCTTGAAGAGGCCATTTCTCCCCAAATTGATACATAGAATTAATGCAATATCAATAAAAATTCAAACTCCTTGCTTGTTTCCTGTTTTGAAGAACATGACAAGTTTGTTTAAATATTTATATGGAAGGTCAAAGCTCCAATAATTTATTTTTAAAAAATCCCTTGAACCAGAAGAAGGATGTAGGAGAATATTTCCTACCAGATTTAAAGATTTATTATAAAACTACTGTAGTTAAAAGCAATTTTGTATTGGTAGAGTTAGACAAATAGATAAAGAACGAGAGTAGGCAGTTTAAAAGAAACTCATGCATATACGAAAAATGTGATTCATATAGATCACTGGTGCTGGGACAGTTGATTGTTCATATGGAGTAAATAGTATAACAAGAAACTTTCAGGTGGATTACGACATTACCAAATTCAAAACTTTAAAAGTTTTTAGAGAAAAGTAAAGTAAAATTGAAATTAAAATTCAAACTTAATTCACTGGCAGAGATAGAAAGACATACAAAGAAAGAAAAGCTAAGCACCAACTAAAAGCAGATATTTGCAGCATGTACAGTTAACTAGGTATTGATTAACATCCAGATTGTATAAAGAAAGCATTCCAATAAGACAATAAGAAAGACAAACAACCCTATATGAAAATGAATAAAAGGCAGGAAGCAGAATTTCCCAGAGAGAAAGCACAATAGCTCATCATTATATGAAAATATGGTCAGTTTCATTAGTTATCAGAGAAATGCTAATTGAAATAAAAATAGAATGCTATTTCATGCCTATTAAACTGGCTAAAAATGAAATTTGATAATGCCAAATTGTGACAAATATGTGTAAATAGAGGAACTCTCGTCTGTTGCTGGAGAGTGCAAGCTGGCCTAACACTTTGGAAACAGTTTATCAATCACCTAATAAAGTTGAATATAAAGAAATCTTATAACCCAGTAGTATAACCTAAGTGTACACTCTAGGGAACAAGAGTGAACCAGAAGGCACGTACAAGATAGTTAGAGGGCATTATTTATTAATATCCCTTGTAGTGTATGTGTGTGTGTATATGTTAGTCTCTCAATTGTATCCGACTCTTTGTGACCCCATGGACAGTAGCCCACCAGGCTCTTCTGTCCATAGGGCTTCCCAGGTAAGAATACTAGAGTGGGTTGCCATTTCTTTCTCTAGGGATCTTCTCGACCCAGGGATTGAGCCCCAATCTCCTGCATTGAAGGTAGATGCTTTACTCTCTGGGCCACGATGGAAAATGGGACCTAACAATCCCTGCCTCCAGATATTCATGAGGTCTTGTGTAACCTTCTCACTTTGAGTTTGGGCTGGAACTACTGACTCACTTCCAATAAAAAGAAGATGGCAAAAATGATGGTATGTCACTTTTGAATTTAGATTACAAAAAGACTCTGTCTTGCCTTTGTGTCTGGAAGCCTTCACACTGGTGGAAGCAAGCTGCCATGGTATGACTAGGTCTTATACAGAGGCCCATGTGGCAAAAGACTGATGTGTCCAACCAAAGCCAGTGAGGCCAAGAGGTCTGCCAACACTCATATTAGGTGAGCTTGAAGGGGATTTCCTTCAGCCAGCTTTGAGATGACTATAGCCCCAGCCAATATCTTGCTTATAGCCAGTGAGAGACAGTGAGTCAGACTGCCAGCATAGCTCCTCCTGAATTCTTGACCCATTGAAACTGTGAGATATAGCATTTCTGTTTGTTTGTTTTGGTTTTAAGCTGCTAAGTGTTGGTGTAATTTGTTACATAGCAATAGACAGTTATTAATAATACAAATCCCAAATGAGCAATAGCCAATAAATGTAGAATGGATAAAGTATGTTGCTGTTCAATGCCAAGTTGTGTCCAACTCTTTGCAACCCCATGGACTGTAGCATGCCAGGCTTCCCTGTCCTTCGCTATCTCCCAGACTTTGCTCAAATTCATGTCCATTGAGCTGGTGATGCTACTCAAACTATAAACAGTGAAAATGAAGAAATCATCACCAGGGGTGAACCTCAAAAACCCAAGAATACATATAGTATAATGCCATTAATATGAAAGTAAAAAATAGGGAAAGCCAACACATATATATGGTTTTGGAATATATTAGACACTTCCCTTGTGGCTCAGCAGTAAAGATCTGCCTGTCAATGCAGGAGATGCGGGTTTGATCCTTGAGTTGGGAAGATCCCATGGAGAAGGAAATGGCAACCCACTCCAGTCTTCTTGCTTGGGAAATCCCCTGAACAGAAGAGCCTGGTGGGGTACAGTCCATGCGAAAAAGAGTCGGACACAACTTAAGTGACTAAAAAACAATCAAGGAAAGCAAGGGCATGATTAATACAAAAGTCAGGATAGATATTATATCTCAGAGAAGAGAGAAGGATGGGCATGACTGAGGATACAGAGGAGCTTCTAAGCTATGTTCTATTTCTTGACCTAGGAGAAGGTCAGGCATTCACTTTGTATGTTTTATATATCTTTTATTTAGAGAAGGAAATGGCAACCCACTCTAGTGTTCTTGCCTGGAGAATCCCATGGAAAGAAGAACTTGAAGGGCTATAGTCCATGGGGTCGCAAAGAGTTGGGCATGACTGAAGCGACTTAGCATGTAAGCACACCTTTTATTAATGTTTACAAAAATCAAACCAAAGAAAAAAAGAAAGCAAAGTATTGAAGTTAAGTCAATTCACAAGTAAATATTTTGAGGAATGGAAGGATGGATGGGTGGTTGGTCAGCTAGACAGATTCATTTTGCCCTTTTAAGTCTAGTTGGGACTGGCACTTCTTCCAAGAAGTTTCCAAGATTATCTGATTCATAAATCTTTTTCTCCTATACGAAAGGCCTCGCCATTGCAGGATGAGCCAACTCAGTGGCTAGCTGGGGGATGTTTACCTGGGAACTGCTGAATTCAGCACTGACTGCCTCAGGCCCAACGCATTGCAGGCGAAGCTGTCCACCCGGATCCCCGCACCCACTCTCTCGCCTCTCGCCCTTTCCTCCTCTGCTGCAGACACACTCAGCTCCGGATGCCGCCTGGAGCACTTGGGGGAGGAGAGGACTTTAACCTTGGGTTTCTGCAGAAGCCAGCTACCCCCAAAGAATTCAAGAGCAAGTCCCCAGGAGGCGAAATGCATCGCCTCCAAGGGTCCTTTCGGTTCAGATCTCCATGGCTCCTTGCGGGAGCGCAAAAAAAGCACAAGAAAATCAGGGGGTCCCTTATCTCCAGACAAGCAAGGGTGAAAAACACTGCAGCAAGAAGGGGACTGAGATGGAGCCGTTGGGATTCACCATGGAAGGGGCCGAGAGGTAAACAGCAAGCAACTCCCAGTGGACTCGTCCGCTGCCCTCCCCTCGAAGACCGCAGAGGCCCCGTGGCAGTCCCCACGCCTCCCGGAACCCACACAAACGCACGTCCCGGGCATCCCCCCAGGTCGCCCGTCTCCCCGCGCGGCCACCCGCGCTGTGGCCTGTGTCACCTCCAGGCCTCTCTTGTCCAGAACCCATCGTGGGCCCACACTCACCCTTAGCCCCGCTATTCCCTGCAGCGCGGGTTGGGGGCAGAGGGCACCGGCTAGGAGGGGGCGGCCGCAGTTCCCAGGGGGCAAGAGCGCCTCAGGCGAAAAGGGACTGGGTGGCTGACCGAGTCCTGGGACGTGGAAAGGACAGGGCGGGACGCAAACGAGGCTGTCCCGGGAGCTGATTGGCGGCCGCGGCGGTGGGGGCGGAGCCTGGCCCACCGCCCCGAATCGCAGAGGTCCCGCTTTGTGTCAGTTTCTGCAGGAAGATGCAGCCTCACATCCAGGATAGAGACCCATGCCCCCGCCCTGGGAGTGCAGCAGGGCAATTTGCTGTAAATCCGTCAGACTATGAACTAGTGAGCGGTTGAAAATGATAATGCATTATCATAAAGTATAATGCACAATTATTTCCAAGGGCAAGTTAAGTCTATGAGTCCTAGGCATATTTTTAATTAAAAGAATTAAGTTGCCTTAAAATGGAGGGTATAGTTACATTCTTCCATAAGAAGAAATCAATCTCACTTTGCTTTTATGGAGAGAAGGGATAAGAATGAGGAAGTTGACTATTGATACTTATCTTCATAACCACTGAATAGTTTTAAAATGTCACGAGTTGTCTTATAAAGCAAATAAAAGGGAAGGTAAGAAAAATTTTTGCTAACCAACGGATAGGTGACAGATACTGGGCATGAGGCAGAGAAAGAAAGACATGGCTGTTGAAAACCTGGACTCTGAAGTGCTTGCCTCAATCTTCTACTTACTAGCCGGGTGTGCATTCCATTCCTATGGCTGCCCTAACAAGTGACCACAAACTCAGTGCCTTGAAACTACACGTTTGTTATCTTGCAGCTCTGTAAGTCAGAAGTCCAGAGAGTGAGCGAGCCTCTCGCTAGGTACATCAAGGTGTAGGCAGGGCTCATTGTTCCTTCCGTAGCCTCTAGCGGACTATGCATTTCCTTGCCTTTTCCAGTTTTGAGAGGCTGCCCAAATTCTTTGGCTTGGGGCCCTTGCTCCATCAGGCAACAATCTTATCCCTTGGACCTCTGTTTCTGTCGTCACATCCTGTTCTCTGCTTCTTCTCTTCTATTTATTTCTGAGCAAGTTTGACCTGTTAGTTCCTTTGTGCCCTGGATCCAAAAGCCCTCCCTCAATTCTAAATTCTACTGCCTTTTTTATGCTCATTTCCCTTCGGTCTTTCTGTTCATCTCCTCCTTTTTGCATTGTTCATCTTTGTCCCCCAGATAATTTTTTTTATGTAGGTAGAACATGTTATCAAAACACTTGCCTTGTTCTCTTCCACTCAAAAGTCTGCTGCTACTCGGAGCTCAGAGTTGTTGACATACACGTGACATATGTGAGAAAGGACTTCCTAAACTCCTAGGGGCGGTCAGTATAAGATCCCAGTCTGCCAGAGCTCCCCTCACCCTCCTTTCCTCCCCAGGCCCAGAGCCAGTCAGCAAAGGGCATGCTGGTGACGTCAGAGGAGGAGGGGTGAGGGGCCCGGGGTGAGGGGCAGCAGCAGGGGGAGGAGAGGAGCTGAGCAGAACAGCCGGGTCCCCGTTGGCCAGGAATTTGCTGGCTGAAGTCTGTGTAGTCTGCTTGTGTTTTTGCAAGCTGGAGGAGGTTCACAGGCTTCCCTGGCTGTTTCCTGCCAGCCCCCAAGACACACACACGCACACACATACACACACACGCACACACACACGCACATCCCCTAAAGCCTGGAGGGCCAGTGATCTTGGCCTCAGGGATTTTGTACTGAAACCCTGTGATCATACTCCATCCCCACCCGTGCTCACCCTTTCTGTTGCCTGTGTCTCAGTATTCCTTTTTTTTTTTTTTTTTAATGTAAAGGTAGAAATTGGATGATATATTTTAACTCTGAAACTCTGTGACCAATTGCACAGCAAAAACAACCCCAACCGGAAATGGTGGACTCTGCAGGTGTGTCTGGGGAGAGTATGGGTGAGCAGACATGTTGCCTGTGTGCTGTCCATTTTTGAGAGGAGCAGGGATATGGCAAGAGAGAAATGCAGCTGTCTTGGCGGAGAGAATGAGAGAGAAAGCTCAAGGCTAAGTCTGCAATCTCTCAACACCCATCTGCATCCACCAGGTCCCCCAGCAGCCCCACCTCTCAACTGCACATACCTGCCCAGACATTGGCTTTTCCTTCTACCCTCAAAGGACTCTGTAGTCAGAAACTACCTCTTTGGGCCTGGGTGGCAGGTTGCTCACTTCTGGAAACCTCTGAGAAGTCATGTCCCCTAGTCTGCCCTTCAACGCCAGAGCAGACTTGGGCAGGGACGTGCCAAAGTCTTGCCTGCTTTCAGTAAAGGAGGCAAAGGAGAAGGGAGCAGAGGTTGTGAATGCAAACACAAAGGTTGACCCTGCCCTGAGTCAGGGGAATTCTTCCTGCCTTCAAACTGGGACGTGTGGCTTTTTGTCCTGCCTGTAAACTCCAGTTGAAATGTGGGCTCTTCCTGAGTGTTGTGCCTGTTGACTTTCAAACTGAAATTAACCATTAACTCTCTTGGCCTCCGGCTTCCAGACTCACCCTGCAGAGTTTTAGGCTTGCCAGCCTCCATAATTGTGGGAGCAATTCCTAACATTAAATAAATCTTCAGCTATGTATCTATGTGTCTATCTATCCATCCATTCACCTGTCTGTCCTATTGGTTCTGTTTCTCTGGAGAGCTCTAATACAGCCCCACCCTCCCCTGAGTTACTCATCTGGAGCTTGCTGTCCAGTACTATGTACCCGCCTCAACTGCTTCCAGCCTCCACATGGCTCTGTTGCTGGAACTCCTGAATACAAGCCCCTCACAGGGGCTTCTCTTTATAGAAGTGAAGAATGAACTCAAGGCAGGTCTTACTCCCTGTGTTTCCTTGTGCTGTTTTCCCCTTCACCACCCCTTAGAGATCTATGTTGTACAGCAGAAAGGGAGATTTCAGTACACTGATTGTAACTCTGCACTCTAGTCTGGGATAAAACTCATAAATAAATCTACTCCTGGAGAGTCTTTATGGTTGCTTCCTTCTCTCCCCATTGCCTTCCTCATCTCCTCATATGACCCTCCCTATGAAATTTTATAGGGACTGAAATAGATGTTTAAAATTGAATTATTACAAACACCACTGAAGAAAAAATTTAAAGCTTATGCTTGGGATATTTTGTGGGTTGAAATCAAGTTTTCTCAGTCTTAAGTAAGAACTTCACTGAGAAATAAATATAATTAAATTAGGAACAGTGGGAGGATGGGAGAAAACTGGAGGAAGACTGATTAAATTGGAGAATTTTTTTTTTTTTAAGAAATATTAAGTGCCATCTCTTTTTTAAGATAATGACTTCCTTATTTTTATGAAAGCAATGCATTGCATAAAGAGATGGGCATAAAGGAAAAATAATAAAGAGGATCATATTGTACATAGTATTTTTAATATAAAAGGTATCAGTCTTAGATAGTTTAGGCTGCTATTACAAAGATCAACTGGGTGAATTAAGCAAGATATTTATTTCTGGGAAAGACTGAAGGCAAAAGGAGAAGAGGGTAGCAGAGGATGAGATGGTTAGATAGCATCACCAACTCAATGGACATGAATCTGAGAAAACTCAGGGAGACAGTGAAGGACAGGGAAGCCTGAAGTGCTGCAGTCCACCAGGTTGCAAAGAGTCGGACGCGATTTACCAACTGAATGACAACAATTTCTCATAGTCCTGGGGGCTGGGCAATCTGAGACCAAGTTGCCAGTAGATTTGGTGTCTGGTGATAACCCTCATCCTGGTTCATAGTGTCTTCTTGATGTCCTCACATGGCAAAGAAAGCTCAGATTTCTTCATCCCCTTCCTAGGGCAGTAATCCCATTCTTGAGGTCTCCAGCCTCATGACCTAATGAGCTCCCAAAGCCCCCACCTCCTAATACCTTTACATTAGTGTTTACGATTTCAACATATGAATTCTGGGGGACACAAACATTCATTCTCTAACAGTATTATTTTTAGCCTAAACTGAGTTCAACAAAGAAGCTGAAGAACTACTCAGGTAAATGTTTCACCACAACAAGAACATCTGAATATTGCTAAGTGTTCTGCACCAGTATTTCCTCCACTGGGCTCAGCATGTCCTCTCTTCAGAGCATGTTATGTTTGAACCCTGGAAGGCCTTGAGTGCCACAAGTTTCCTTGTTCTTTGCCAAGACCATGGTGGAGGTAGAGAGAAGTTTCTACCTCTCAGATTGTACTCAGACTTTTTCCCAGGCTACTCCCATGTCATTCCACAGACTCAGAACTAGGTAATATCAGTGAGAATACTTAGCATTTGGTACACTCACCTTCTTTCCTTAGTACAATTTCTCAGTGATGGGGTTGTTGGAAACGTGAGTGAGAGTAGCATTTAAGCATCATTCCAGGATGAATCAGAATCTAATTTTTTGTAGAGGCAGGATCTAGAACCTGGCTTCAAATACCTATTTTTATGTAAGACGTGACTTGAAGAGAGCCTGGTATACAGCAAGGGCAATGCATTTGTTATTAAATTATGTTCACTTTCAGAAGTTTGTGAAATGAGGTTGTGCCCCATTCCTTCTTTGCTGTATGTTAAGAAATATTTCTTTTGTGCTGTTACATCTTTCTTTAAGTTAATTTCATTAAATATTGATGGAAGGGAATTTTGGGACCTGGCCTGCTTCTGCCATTTTTACTTGGAAATTCCTCCAGTTACCATCTAACAGAAGTGAGCATTTATGTGAACCAGCACATTTCTGGAAAACATCTGTTTTCTTTTATAAAATTCTCAAGTGATCACACTTTTTACTTTAATTGTAAAAAGTCTTATGAGTCATTTTTCTCCTAGTCACTCAAATATATAGTCTGCAGTCTCTTTTCTCTTGCTGTCTCTCTCTCCCTAAATCCCATTTGGAAATTCAAGTAAAGTGGTTTGGAGAAAGAAAAAATGACCTAGCATCCTTCTAAGGGAAGAAAAGTTACCTATTTTAAAGCAGGATCAAAAAAAAAGGTTGACACTCTTTTGGCCAGTGTTCAGGCTGGGGTGCTCCTGGGATCCACTCTTGGACATTTCCTGGCTTATAGAAGTTATTGATGATGGTACTACCAGGGGCTGGGAGCGTGGGAAGCTCCAGATCCACTCAGTTTCTTCTAACTAGCTTTCAGCCAGGTACTCATTCCCTCAGATTCAAGGCCTAGATTTCAGGCATGTAACCCTGGGCAAGGACTAATGCTAAAGCTGAAACTCCAGTGCTTTGGCCACAGATGCGAAGGGCTGACTCATTGGAAAAGACCCTGATGCTGGGAAAGATTGAAGGCAGGAGGAGAAGGGGATGACAGAGGATGAGATGGTTAGATACCGTCACTGATTCAAGGGACATGAGTTTGAGCAAACTCTGGGAGATAGTGAAGGACAGAGGAGCCTAGTATGCTGCAGCTCATGGGGTTGCAAAGAGTCAGATACGACTTAGTGACTGAACAGAAACAACGAATACTAAAATATATAAAATCCGGAATGAGTGAGGCATCTTATTCAATTTGTTATGTTTTTTCTAATTGATCCAGTAGCTTTCCATATTTTAACTTCTTACGTTTGTGGAATGTATGTCCTTTGTTGTAGTAAGTTCTATTTTCAATAAGCTGTTTATATTTATTTAAAAATGGAACTTTTATTTCTGGTGTACCTATTAAAATATGTGGGACGGAGTTCTGTGGAATAGCAACCGAGGACAAATTGGTCTATGGATTGCTTTTCTTGTTTTAAGTCTGCCAGGCTTAGTACTAGAGCTGTGTTAACTTTCTAGAATCTGAACACAAATAAAACTTTGTCGATATTTTGGTTTATCATATTGAAATAACATATGTTTCATGATTACAAAACTATCCTGTTCATTACAGAAAATTGGGAAAATATAAAAAAATCAGAGAACAAAAATATTTAAGTCACCTAAATATATTCCCAGTACTAAAGATAACTATGGTTAACATTCTAATCACTTTTAATTTATCTATATCTATATAGGTATCTTTCTTGAATTTATATATGTTCAGATACTTATGAAACAAATTATTGTGTGTGTGGTATGCAGTTCTATGTTGTATTCTTTTCACCACAATTTCCCCATGACATTAAACATTCTTTAAATATATTTTTGATAACTGTATAACAGTTCCGCTTACTGAAATTATACTTAGTTATTTTCCATTTTGAAATTAGGTGATTCCAGAAATTTGCTAGTCAAAATAATCTTGTTAAAAGCATCTGTTTTACTTACATCTTGATCTGCATTTCTGATTATAGGATGGATTCCTTGCAGTAGAAGTAAGGAGCCAAAAGACATGGCATTTAGAAGATTTTTGATACCTAGTGCCAATTTATCCTCTAGAAATATTTTATATATTTATACTCTCAACAACCCAATATAAATGTATTCTTCTGGACTTCCAGTGGACTGTCTTCTTTTCTAAACCTTATATAAGCTTTCTACATATTACCTGAGATCCCTTTTGGTACAGATAGAAACATGTGTGGCCTAATGGGCTTTCCTTTCCTTTCTTTTCTTCTGAGTCCAACACATATAGAGCCTAAAATGAGAGAAAGGCATATTTTCTAATATAAACCAGGGTATGGGGAGGTTCAGAGAAGGCAATGGCACCCCACTCCAGTACTCTTGCCTGGAGAATCCCATGGACGGAGGAGCCTGGTAGGCTGCAGTCCATGGGGTCGCTAAGAGTCAGACACGACTGAAGTGACTTTAGCAGCAGCAGCAGCATGGGGAGGTTATGAAGATTTACTAGCTTAAAATCAGATTTGCAGTTCATATATTGGGTTAGCCAAAAGGTTTGCTGGGTTTTAAGTAAAAATAAAAGACACATTTTTCATTTTAACCAAGACCATTGTTGAACAATGTATTCCTTAACTGAACGAACTTTTTGGCCAACCCAATACCTGCTGAACAAGGCTCCAGATGGCAGCGCCAGGCAAGGCAGTCTCTGCACACGGCTCCTGGCGCCATCTTGGACTGCAGTGTTGTGAGCAGCCTCTTTGCACACGGTCCCCGGTTGCCATCTTGGACTGCAGTGCCGTGTGAAGTGCTTCTGCACACTGCCACAGAGCTGAGCTGATGGTGGTAGCCGTTCCACACTAGGAGCTCTGGTCTGAGGAACCGAGTATAAGACCTTTACATGTGGCCCCCTGTGAGCATGTGAAACTGGACTCAGCACAAAAGGGAAAAAATATTAGGCTTTATCTTATTAACCAGATTCTATTTTTTGCCTGAAAATTGTTAATGGGCTGTGCCAGTGACCCTTCTGGGGCCGAACACTGGTTAAAAATGGCCCAGATACTTCAAGGGGGTGTTTTTGAGGCTGTGCAGTGAGCTGTGGTGGGGGCTGCAGCTGAAGCCTCTGTCTCCCCAGAGAGCCTCTGTGGAAACAAATTCTGCTTATGGGGCTTTGGATTCAGACCTTGGTTTTCTCAGAGAAGAGGGTGCTGAGGGCAGGTGCCCAGGAGCAGAGCTGCCTTTTGTTTGCTCTGCTGCCAGGATCCTGGTAGGAGAATGAAGTGAGTGGAGATTGCAGCCACACACTGGTGTTAATATTTTCTGTGTCTAATGTGTCCTGTTCCTGCTTTTGCTCTGTTTTGCCATGAGATCTTGGCTTTGTGTCCCTCAGCCCTCCAGCTGGGTTGAAAATGAAGGTCACTCTTCCCCATTCCCTTGCCCTCCAGCTTGCACCCTCAGGACAGGTTCTCTGCAGTCTCCCCATGGGCCTGGTCTTCTGCCTAAAGCAGGGGTTTGTCCAGAGAGGCATCAAAGTTTACTCAGCCCGTTGTGTGTGTGTGTGTGTGTGTGTGTGTGTGTGTATTTAGTCACTCAGTCCTGTCAGACTCTTTGCCACACCATGGACTGTAGCCCTCTAGGGTCCTCTGTCCCTGGGATTTTTCAGGCAAGAATACTGGAGTGGGGTGTCATTTTCTCCTCCAGGGCATCTTCCCTGCCCAGGGATTGAACCCACTATGTCTCCTGTATTGGGTGGGGGGGATTCTCCACCACTAGCACCACCTGGGGAGCACACTCAGTCCTTTACTTATCTTTTCCTTCCTGGTGACGGTTTTTTTTTTGGCTCCCTCTTCCATTGTCACCTTTCTAATTAGGATACATCCCCTCCCTCACTGTCATTTTGCAATTCTCGGAACTAGAAAGAAAACCATTAGGAAAATCAGAAAATGGCATTAACCTGTACAGAAATGCCCTTGGTTCTCAGGAAGTTGAGGGTCTGACAAGAACCATGGATACTCACATGCAATGGAAGTGATCAAATGGCCTAATTTTATTGGATTAATTCTAACTGCCCCGAAACTTTATTCTGAGACTCTAGGCAGGTCTCTTGAGCTCTCTTGGCTTCTAGTGGGGATAATGAGATCTTACCTGAAGTCAGGGGCAGGACCATGGTCTCTGAAGGCCCCTCAGTACTAAGATCTGCAATTCTATGAATGCTCTCTAAATTCCCAGAAACAAAGTCACAATCCAACAGAATTTCTGTATTCCCACTCTCCACCGAAGTGTTCTGAGATAAGAAATGCTAAAGAAATGAGATGGTATATAAATCAGAATGATGCTGCTGCTGCTGCTAAGTCACTTCAGTTGTGTCCGACTCTGCGATCCCATAGACAGCAGCCCACCAGGCTCCCCCGTCCCTGGGATTCTCCAGGCAAGAACACTGGAGTGGGTTGCCATCTCCTTCTCCAATGCATGAAAGTGAAAAGTGAAAGGGAAGTCTCGCAGTCATGTCCAACTCTTAGCAACCCCATGGACTGCAGCCTACCAGGTTCCTCCGTCCATGGGATTAGCCAGGCAAGAGTACTGGAGTGGGGTGCCATTGCCTTCTCCTTAAATCAGAATACAGATATCTAAAATAGGAAGGACTGAGAAAATGTATATGCAGATTTCTATCAGTGAATGGGCATAAAATTCTAATTATGAAATGAAATTATACCGAATTTTCTGTAGCAATCATAAAGGCCCTAAAAATGTGGCCTGATTCATCCAAGGCACAGCCAGGAGGCATTTAGAGTCAAACACAACTGAATGACTTGCTGGCATAACCAGCCTGGAAGCCATTTGGGGTTCTTTTTGCTAATGTATAATTGAAGTGGAAGAGAAGGAAGCCAAAGCCAGGGAGAAATATGAGACTCAGGATAGAATGGCTGAGGCCGCATCTTGGACCCAAGGTGCAGTTCCAGAGTTTGATGTCAGTCTGTCTGAAGCTGACAGACCGACAGGTTAAACTGCTGGTGTATCTTTGCTTCTAAAGGCAGAGAGGACTGAGACGGCAAGACGCACCACTTGGGCCAGGAGAGGATGCAGGTAGAGAGGCCATCTCAACTTTTATTCTTCATGAAGACTGGATGGGCATGAGATCACAGACTTTACTCTCCTGGGCAGAATTCACAGGAAGCTAAGCAAAGTCTTAATAGTCCATTGGATGATTTTGCTAAATAAAGCTTGTTGTTGTTCAGCCGCTAAGTTGTGTCTGGCTCTTTACGACCGCCTGGACTGTAGCACACCAGGTGTACCTGTCCTTCACTATCTCCCAGAGTTTGCTCAAACTCATGTCTTTTGAGTCAGTGATGCCATCCAACCACCTCATCCTCTGTTGCTCCCTTTTCCTCCTGCCCTTAGTCTTTCCAGCATCGGGCTCTTTTCCAATGAGTCGGCTCTTCACTTCAGTTAGCCAGACTGTTGGAGCTTCAGCTTCAGCATCAGTCCTTCCAATGATATTCAGGGTTAATTTCCTTTAGGATTGACTAGTTTGATCTCCTTGCAGTTCAAGGGACTCTCAAGAGCCATTCTCTTCTCCAGGGGATCTTCCCAACTCAGGGATTGAACCTGGGTCTCCTGCATTGCAGGCAGATTCTTTACTGTCTGAGCCACCAGAGAAGCCCAAATAGAGGTTGGGCATTTGAATGAAAGTCCTGCCCTATTCATTATTGATCAGCTAACCTTCCTTGACCCTTGGGGATTCCATTATCTCCTCTGAAGGATTTGGCAGTGCCTACTTTTTAAAGTGAGATTATTACCTGGAATATGTGGCTAGAAATGGTTTTGCATGCATCTTGATGATAAAACGAAATGCATCTCTGTCTCTCTGTGTAAATCTACCTGAATTAGGTCCTATAAAGCACTTGGTTGTTGCTTTACAAGAAAATATGGGAGTTTCTGAGTTTTTCTTGTTATGCACACTTGCTTCATTTATGATCAATTTATTCTCCATACCTTGACTTAAATTTTATTCTATATAAACAAAAACTTCATTTCAATTAAAATTTCTATTGAAAGTTAAATTTCAGGGCAATATCTCTGAAGAAAAATGTAACTACAATTAGACTTCTAAATTAAATTTAAAATTCAACTTCTCATGTTACTATATACGTGAAAAACTCAACAAAGATGGCAAGGTGATTAAGGCCTATATTTCAGATGGGTAAATTTACACTCCTCTGCTTAGAAGATGGTAGTTTCTTTTGATATTGGATCCTTTAAAATGTGAAAAAAACCCAATTATCATTTTATTAGAAATATAAAGGAATATGTAAAATGGTACAAGGCATTGCTTTTAATTGTCATTATCCCTTTAGTCTTCTTCAGTCTAGAAGAGTTCTTCAGTCTCTCTCATTATGACCTTGAAACCTTTGAAGACTATACCAGGAATTTTATATATTTTCACTTTGCTTTTCTCTGCTATTTCTTTGTGATAGTTTCAGGTGCTGCATCTTGGCAAGAGTATCACAGAAGTGATACTGCTCTTCATTCTATTGGATGTTCCATGATTTTGATTTTTCCTTTTACTAATGTTTATGTTCATTACTTGATTAAGGTGATGTCTGCTAAGCAGTTGAGAAGTTGTTTCTTTAGCAAAAATCCATTTGGTTCTCTTACAATACCATCCTCCAATGCTGTTTTAATTTAGTTCATTCCACTTATAACCCCACAAACATTGTTTCCAAATATGGTGGAAATGACATATCTAAGGTCTCTGAGCTAGTTCTATTTGTATTTATGCAGTTTTGAGGTCCTGTTGCTGCTGCTAAGTTGCTTCAGTTGTGTCCGATTTTGTGTGACCCCGTAGATGGAAGCCCACCAGTCTCCCCCATCCCTGGGATTCTCCAGGCAAGAACACTGGAGTGGGTTGCCATTTCCTTCTCCAATGCATGAAAGTGAAAAGTGAAAGGGAAGTCGCTCAGTCGTGTCTGACTCTTAGCGATCCCATGGATTATAGCCTACCAGGCTCCTCCATCCATGGGATTCTACAGGCAAGAGTACTGGAGTGGGATGCCATTGCCTTCTCCTGTTAGCTGTCTTCATGTGATTACTTAGAACACTTTTCTTGCCTTTTTTTCTTGATACACAGTATCACTTCTCTTTAACTTATATCTAGGAACACTGTACATTGGTTTCCAATATCTCACTTTGAACATAAACATTAATGTACAGAAAGTATATTTCTTCAAGTTTACACAGCCCATTATAGGGAAGACTAATTAGAAAAATCCTTTTAGTCGTTATAAAAACAAAATAGAATTTATGTATTAGAACTATTTGTCTAAAACAGGTTGTTGGGAAATCATATATAAAATGCAATTTTAATTCTTAAAAGAGATAAAAAAGTTGATGGGAGAGTAGGAAGAAAGTGGAATGGCCAAAGTAGACGAGGGGGGAAAGCTGTGTCCATGTCTGCCATCATGAGTGGAGACTGCGCCTGGGTCTGGATGCCACGTGCATGAGTGCTGGGTGGTGATCACCATCTCCAGTCCCTCCAACAGGTATAACCAGTGGGTGAGAGTACTCAGCTCCAGCGGTTGTGAAGTAGAGAGAGCAGGTGGGAGGTAGTGAACTTGGAAACTCCTGCCCGTGTCCTGTCCTTAATACCTATGTGATTCTGTCCTTTTTCTTCTCTGGACCTCAGTTTTCACACTGTGGAGCAAAAAGGGAATATTTCAGGACTGCAAGATACTGAGATGAGAAATAAGGCACAAGAGTAACACAAAGAGAGTAAAACAGAAACAGATGATCAAGAAAACTTTTGCCTGCTTTGGGCTCACAGAGTCTTTAACCCATGGACACACCTTCCTGCGTCCCACACATTCAGAAAGATCTGAGATTCCAGCCACAGAAGTGCTCTGTCTGCCTTCCTCCCCACCCCCACCCAAGGAACTGTCCATCTGTCCTCTCATTCCTGACACCTGTTAGACAACTTGCTGTGTTCCTGAAATTCTTAGAGGTAAACGTTTCAGTCTGTGCTTCTGTTCCTGTTCAGAATGTGCTTAAAAGGAGATTCATTGTCAGAGAAACAATGAGGAGACAGATAAAGAGTGCAGGGTTTAAAAAGTAGGAAAAGAGAGTTATTTATTTTTATTTATTTATTTTTATTTTTTAATTTTACAATATTGTATTGGTTTTGCCATATATCAACATGAATCTGCCACAGGCATACACATGTTCCCCATCCTGAATCCTCCTCCCTCCCCGTACCATCCCTCTGGGTTGTCCCAGTGCACCAGCCCCAAGTATCCAGTATCATGCATCGATCCTGGACTGGCGACTCGTTTCATATATGATATTGTACATGTTTCAATGCCGTTCTCCCAAATCATCCCACCCTCTCCCTCTCCCACAGAGTCCAAAAGACTGTTCTATACATCAGTGTCTGGAAAAGAGAGTTAAAAGGAGAATTATTGCCCATAGAAACCTCTTTCATTCCTGCCGGGCTTCATTGAGGCCTGAGGAGCTGGCGCGTTGCTGTGGAGACACTTCTGGTTCAAGAAGATTTATAGATGCAGCTCATGAGGCCCTTATGCTTTAAAAACTCATAGAGCTGAGTGAAAAGAAATTACAGAACTATTAAAAAATATTTTAGTGTTGTTAAAATATGTTTTTTTTTTTTCTTTTAAAGGATCAAGGCCAACATGGCTTTCTCACTGAAGTACCACGAGAGTCATCGGCACAGTTGGAGGTGAGTTTCAACAGGCTTTTGAAAATTATCACAACGGGCTTTCAGGTAAAGGAGCACACAGGAGAAGGAAGAGGTTGTTTTGCACTAAAATACATAAATGAGTACAATAAAAATTGAGTTGCCTTCTAGGAATGGAAAGACTTAGTCATGGGCTTGGGCTCCCCAATGGCATTAGGAACACCATGCACCTACCTGCTCACAGAACTCTGTTTGAGTGGGTGGGGCAAGAAGAAAATATTTCCTTTAGGCATACTAACACAAAATCAAACCTGTTCTTGCAACGAGCTTCAAATGCCAGTAAGAGAATGTGATGACTGCAGTGGAAGAAGGCAGGAAAGCAGTTGGAAAAAGGCTGTCTAAAGGGACTATAATTAGCAGTTTCCCTAATTATCCACATGGTTCACCATGTTCCACGCATGGGCTCTCAGGTTAGTGCAATTTGGGGCTCAGCTTAGGGCTGGGGGTGAGAGAGGGTTTATATCTTTAAATTTCAAAGATTATTAAAGGCTTCCTTCTGTGGCAGGAAACTCAAAGAATATCTAAAGGAAAAATATGGTATGAACCCAAAATTAAAGCCCAAAGTGAAATATTTCCATTAAGAATTTAAGGGTAGAAAGATAAAAAGAAATCTTCCCTCATTATGAGATCCAAAGAAAGCTACTCTTAACATTAAAATTTTTCTGCCTTCTCCTCTTTTTAAAAACATATTTGCAAATTGCACTTAGTTAATCAATTATTAAAAATAAGTTTTTGGAAATAATTGTAGATTCACAGGAAGTTGTAAAAAAATTTACAGAGAGTTTCTGTGTATTCTTCACCCAGTTTTCCCTAACGGTAACCTCTTATGTAGTTATAGTACAATATCACAGCCAGGAAACAGACATTGGTACAATCCACAGAGCTTGTTCCAACTTCATCAGTTCTGTATGCACTCATTTGTGTGTGTGTATATATAATTCTGTGCTTTTTTTAATCACATGTGTATATTCATGTAACCACCACAGTCAAGATACAGAACTGCTCCATCAGTACAAAGCTTCCACATGCCACCCCTTTACAGTCACATACACCCTAACAGCATACAATTTTAATTTTTGCACTCTTTCACTGTTATGGCCCTAGGGAAATATTACTGAACAAGCAAAAATCCCTGCTCTATTGATAAAATACAGAAAATACAAAAATTTTCAAAACAAATACAGGTGTATCTTGGGGATATTGCATGTTCAGTTTCAGACCATCACAATAAAGTGAATATTCAAATAAAAAATAAAACATGAGTTTTTTGGTTTCCCAGTACACACAAAAGTTATGTTTACCTTATACTGTGGTCTATTAAGTGTGCAATAGCATTATGTCTTAAAAAAGTTTGTGTGTGTGTGCACACGTGCTCAGTTTTGTCCAACTCTTTGAGACACCATAGACTGTAGCCCACCAGTCTCCTCTGTCCATGGAATTTTTCAGGCAGGAATACTAGAGTGGGTTTCCATTTCCTACTCCAGGGGATCTTCCCAACTCCAGGACTGAACCTGCATCTCCAGTACTGGCAGGAGGATTCTTTACCACTGAATCACTTGGGAAGCCAAAGAAGAAAGGCTTTCCCGCCCTTGATTAAAAAATTTTATTGCTTAAAAGATGTTAACCACCATCTAAGTCTTCAGAGAATCATAATCTTTTTGCAGTAATAACATCAAAGATCACTGATCACAGATTCCCATAATAAATATAATAATAATGGAAAATTTAAAATATTGCAAAGATTAGTGAAATGTGACACAGAGACACAACATGAGCAATTGGTGTTGGAAAAATGGTGCCAATAGATTTGCTTGATGCAAGGTTGCCACAAAACTTAAATTTATTAAAAAGACGCATATCTGGGAAGCTCAGTAAAATGAAATATGCCTGTAGAAAAAAAATTAAAAGGACAGGGAAGCCTGGTGTGATGCAGTTCATGGGAATTGCAAAGAGTCAGACACGACTGAGTGACTGAACAACAACCGGAAAGAACTACTCATGGGTGTTTTCATGATTTTAGGAAAGGCTGCTGCTAAGTCGCTTCAGTCGTGTCCGACTCTGTGCGACCCCATAGATGGCAGCCCACCAGGCTCCCCTGTCCCTGGGATTCTCCAGGCAAGAAGAGTGGAGTGGGTTGCCATTTCCTTCTCCAATGCATGAAAGTGAAAAGTGAAACTGAAGTCGCTCAGTCGTGTCTGACTCTTAGCGACCCCACGGACTGCAGCCCACCAGGCTCCTCCATCCATGGGATTTTCCAGGCAAGAGTACTGGAGTGGGGTGCCATTGCCTTCTCCGTTTAGGAAAGGCACGTCTCTACAAATCTAAGAAGCTATCTTCTGGGTTTCAAGCAGATGGGACAAAAAGACTGAGGAGATTGAGAGTGGGAAATACTAAAGATTTTATCAGATAATGAAGGCAGATAGAAAAGCAGGCCAAATAGCAAACCAAAACCAATTCCACTTAGCTCTTGGTGCTTAAGCTAGGAAATTGACTCTGGCAGGGACAGAAGGCAGGTGTTGACAGATAGTTTGAAGTACTTTTCCTGATTATCTGTGTGAGTCATCCTTTTATAGGTCAAAGTTATGCTCATGTTGGTGCATTCAGGTCAGGGCAGGACAGTGACCTGAGACTGAAGCCTTGAAGTTCCATGGGTTAATCTTTTTGACATTCTTTGAGGGTCTCCTCCCTGTAGTTATAGCCTGGGCACAAGCTTTTTAAAGAAAAATCAAATAGACAAAAAAGGAAATTCATTGTTTATTTTTTTTTCTTTCTTCTCTTATAGCATGTTAACAGAAAACTGGAAAGAAGAAAAAAACCAGTCATTATCGCACTCCTGTTGTTTACCAAGTTTCCACATGTCATACTCATCCAGTGTTGATAGCTGAAATTGCGTGCATGCTTAGTCACTCAATCGTGTCTGGCTCTTTGCAACCCCATGGACTGTAGCCCACCAGGCTCTTCTGTTCATGAGATTTTTCAGGCAAGAATACTGGAGTGGAGTGCCATTTCCTCCTCCAGGGAAATCTTCTTGACCCAGGGATCTGATCTGTGTCTCCCATGCCTCCTGCATTGCAGGCAGATGATTTTCTGCTGAGCCATAGGGGAGGCCAAGCAACAGATGGAAACTCCAGCTAATTAAAGCTGAAAATGCATCTATTAAGGGGTACAAAATAACTCATAGAGTCTCTGAGAATCAGTCTTGGAGTTGACCCGTGTCTTGCAGAAGGGTCAAAACTCATTCTGCAGAACTGGTCTGGTAAGGACACCACGCCAAAGTCTTCCCTGAGCCTGGATGGTGTATTGTGTGTTGCAGATACCCCTAGGGCAGTGTCATCACTACTGATTCTAGAAACTGGACTTGCTACTGCTTCTAGTGCCAGCCTTTGTTGTTGTTGTTCAGTCCCTAAGGTGTGTCCAACTCTTTGTGACCCCGGTGGACTGCAGCACTCCAGGTTTCCTTGTCCTTCACTGTCTCTTGGAGCTTGCTCAAATTCATTTCCACTGAGTCAGTGATGCCATCCGACCATCTCATTCTCTGTCACCCCCTGCTCCTCCTGCCCTCAATCTTTCATCATCAGAGTCTTTTCCAATAAGTCAACTCTTCCTACCAGGTGGCCAAAAGTATTGGAGCTTCAGCTTCAGCATTTGTCCTTCCAATGAATATTGAGGGTTGGTTTCCTTTAAGATCAACTGGTTTGATCTCCTTGCTGTCCAAGGAACTCTCAAGAGTCTTCTGTAGCACCACAGTGCAAAAGCATCAATTCTTCAGCACTCAACCTTCTTTATGGTCCATAAAGAAGATTTGGACCACAGCTTTGACTAGATGGATCTTTACCAGCAAATGATGTCTCTTCTTTTTTAACATGCTGTCTAGGTTTGTCATAGCTTTTCTTCCAAAGAGTGAGGATCTTTTAATTCTATGGCTGCAGTCACCATCTACAGTGATTTTGAAGCCTGAGAAAATAATGTCTGTCGTTTCCATTTTTTTCCCCATCTATTTGCCATGAAGAGATGGGACCAGATGCTATGATCTTAGTTTTTTGAAAGGTGAGTTTTAAGCCAGGTTTTTCACTCTCCTCTTACACCTTCATCAAGAGGCTCTTTAGTTCCTCTTCACTTTCTGTCATGAGGGTGGTACCTAATGCGTATCTAAGGTTGTTGATATTTCTCCTGGCAATCTTGATTCTAGCTTGTGATTCATCCAGCCTGACATTTTGCATGATGTATCCTGTATATAATTTAAACAAGCAGGGTGGCAATATACAGCCTTGATATAGTCCTTTTCCAGTTTGGAACCAGTCCATTGTTCCATATCTGGTTCTGTTGCTTCTTGACTTGCATACATATTTCTCAGGAGGCAGCTAAGGTGGTCTGGTATTCCAATCTCTTTAAGAATTTTCCACAGTTTGTGATGATCCACCACAATCAAAGGCTTTAACCTAGTCAATGAAGCAGAAGTAGATATTTTTCTGGAATTCTCTTGCTTTTTCTATTGTCCAATGGATGTTGCCAATTGGATCTCTAGTTCCTCTGACTTTTCTAAGTCCAGTTTGCACATCTGGAAGTTCATGGTTCACGTACTGTTGAAGCTTAGCCTGAAGGATTTTGAACATTATCTTGCTAACATTTGAAATGAGTGCAATTGTATGGTAGTTTGAATATTCTTTAGCACTGATTTTCCTTGGGATTGGAACGAAAACTGACTTTTTCCAGTCCTGTGGCCATTGCTGAGTTTTCCAAATTTGCTGACATATTGAGTGCAACACTTTTACAACATCATCTTTTAGGATTGGAAATAGATCAGCTGGAATTCCATCACCTCCACTAGCTTTGTTCATTGATGTACTGTAAGATTTTATTTATATATATAATTCTTGAAATGCTAAAACTATAGATAGAGAGAACAGATGGTAATAACCAGAGGTTAAGGAAGGAAAGTTATGACCAATCTAGACAGCATATTAAAAAGCAAAGACATTACTTTGCCAACAAAGGTTGGTCTAGTATAGGCTATGGTTTTTCCAGTAGTCATGTATGGATGTGAGTGTTGGACTAAAAAGAAAGCTGAGAGCCGAAGAATTGATGCTTTTGAACTGTGGTGTTAGAGAAGCCTCTTGAGAGTCCCTTGGACTGCAAGGAGATCCAACCAGTCCATCTTAAAGGAGATAAGTCCTTAATGTTCATTGGAAGGATTGATGTTGAAGCTGAAGCTCCAATACTTTGGCCACCTGAATCAAAGAGCTGACTCATTTGAAAAGACCCTGATGCTGAGAAAGATTGAAGGTGGGAGGAGAAGGGGATGACAGCGGATGAGATGGTTGGATGGCATCACTGACTCAATGGACATGAGTTTGGGTAAACTCCAGGAGTTCATGATGGAGAGGGAGGCCTGGCATGCTGCAGTCCATGTGGTCGCAAAGAGTTGGACAAGACTGAGCGACTGAACTGAACTGAACTGAAGGAGAGGGTAGAGGCTGGACAGAAATAGATGTCGCTATAAAAGGAAAACATGAAGGATTCTGTGGTGATGGAAATGTTCTGTATCTTGACTATATAAATGCCACCATGTTGTGATACTGTATTATTACATTATCATATTAATCATGCCACATGACTATAACTACATAATTACATTATGTATCATACTATTTTATGATATTGTACTGTAGCTTTCCAAGATGTTACCATTGGGGTAAACTGGTCAAAGGGTATAAGAGATATTTCTGTATTATTTCATGTGACACATTGATTTACAATCTAAGTACAAACTTTAATTAAAATAAGTTTGAAGAGGCATAGAAGTTTCATCCTTCTCTGTCAAGAATGTTGGATGACCTTATTGTTTTTCCATTTTTTTATTAATTGCTGATATTCTCTTGTCAACTTTTTATAGATTTAGATTTTATTTAATATAAATATAATTTAGTGGCTTAAATAGGTGATTATCTTAATTTTTATACAATTTAAAGGTTACTTTTCATTTACAGTTGTTACAAAATATTGTCTATATTCCTCATGTTGTGCTGCTGCTGATGCGTCATTAAGCCTATCTTCAGTTCAATTTAGTCACTCAGTTGTGTCCAATTCTTTGTGACCTCATGGACTGCAGCATGCCAGGCTTTCCTGTCCATCACCAACTCCTGGAGCCTACTCAAACTCATGGCCATAGCATCAGTGATGCCATCCAACCATCTCATCCTCTGTTGTCCCCTTCTCCTCCCGCCTTCAATCTTTTCCAGCATTAGGGTCTTTTCCAATGAGTCAGTTCTTTGCATCAGGTGGCCATAGTATTGGAGTTTGGGCTTCAGCATCAGTGAAATGCCAGCAAATCTGGAAAACTCAGCAGTGGCCACAGGACTGGAAAAGGTCAGTTTTCATTCCAATCCCAAAGAAAGGCAATGCCAAAGAAGGTTCAAATTACCACACAATTGCACTCATCTCACACGTTAGCAAAATAA
Organism: Bubalus kerabau; assembly: GCF_029407905.1. NCBI lineage: Eukaryota > Metazoa > Chordata > Mammalia > Artiodactyla > Bovidae > Bubalus > Bubalus kerabau. Next base: position 110,554,009 of record NC_073631.1, read on the forward strand.
TGCTCAAAATTCTCCAAGCCAGGCTTAAACAGTATATGAACCATGAACTTCTAGATGTTCAAGCTGAATTTAGAAAAGGTAGAGGAACTAGAGATAAAATTGTCAACATCCATTGGATCATCGAAAAAGCAAGAAAGTTCCAAAAAAAATCTACTAAATAGATGGGGAAACAGTGGAAACAGTGTCAGACTTTATTTTTTGGGGCTCCAAATTCACTGCAGATGGTGACTGCAGCCATGAAATTAAAAGATACTTATTCCTTGGAGGAAAGTGAAGAGGAACTAAAAAGCCTCTTGATGAAAGTGAAAGTGGAGAGTGAAAAAGTTGGCTTAAAGCTCAACATTCAGAAAATGAAGGTCATGGCATCCGGTCCCATCACTTCATGGGAAATAGATGGAGAAACAGTGGAAACAGTGACCGGCTTTATTTTTTTGGGCTCCAAAATCACTACAGATGGTGACTGCAGCCATGAAATTAAAAGATGCTTACTCCTGGGAAGGAAAGTTATGACCAACCTAGATAGCATATTCAGAAGCAGAGACATTACTTTGCCAACGAAGGTCCGTCTAGTCAAGGCTTTGGTTTTTCCTGTGGTCATGTATGGATGTGAAAGTTGGACTGTGAAGAAGGCTGAGCGCCGAAGAATTGATGCTTTTGAACTGTGGTGTTGGAGAAGACTCTTGAGAGTCCCTTGGACTGCAAGGAGATCCAACCAGTCAATCCTAAAGGAAATCAGTCCTGAATCTTCATTGGAAGGACTGATGCTGAAGCTAAAGCTCCAAAACTTTGGCCACCTGATGTGAAGAACTGACTCATTGGAAAAGCCTATCTTACACCCAATAATTTGTGCCTCCTTTTCCTACACCCATATACTGCCCCTCCCCACTTCTCCCCACTGGTAACCACTGGTTTGTTCTGTATATCTGTGAGTCTGCTTACTTTTTGGTATATTCACTAGTTCGTTGTATTTTTTTAGATTTCACATGTAAGTAACCTGATGCAATATTTGTCCTTTGCTGTCTGGCTTGACTAAGTATAATGCTCTTCTAGACCATCCATGTTGCTGCAAATGGCAAAATTTTGGTTTTATTTGTGCTGAGTAGTGTTCTATTGTGTATATATACATATACATATACATATATACCACATCTTCTTTATCTGTTTGTCTGTGGATGGACACTTAGATTGGTTCTGTATCTTGGATTTTTAAATCTGTCTATGTGATACTATTGCTTTTAGAGCTTAAGGAGTGTCATGAGACATGTACTAGAATGTCTGTCATACTGGCCATGCTCACAGAACCCACGAGACCATGTGTGCATATATTAGGGGACTGAAGCACATCTCTCCTGTCTCTAGGGGAAGAAATAAGGGCATCTGGAGCTCAATGGGGGAGAATTGGTATTTATACTAGATTTAGAGGCAGCCCCTGTCAGTTCTTCCTAGATTGGGACACTGAAGGTTAAAGTTTGGTTTGGGTAACAGGAGAACATCCTAAAATCTTGGTGAGCTGGCTTCTTTGACTTTTTAGAGTGACCTAGGGCTACAACGTAGATGTTGGTGGGAGAAGGATGGAGAACCGCCTTCCACAGGGAGAATGGCAGCATGGAGGCCCCGCCCTTTTAAATTGGGAGCGGAAATAGCAATTACCATTCTGATACTCGGGGCCCCTGAGGGGAATCCATTGGTCCGGCATTGCCAGTGAAGCTGCTGCCAAAGCTCATTAGGTCTGTGTCGGAGCTGTTTTCGGAGCCCTTGTCAACTTCCTCCCAGTAGTGTCCCTCACAGTCACAGTTAGTCTCAGGTGACTTACTGGAGCCCAAGGAATTTGGGAGTATCTATTCTATATGGTCCATCCTTTTATTGGAAAAGAAAACTCTTTAGATCAACGTAGACATAAACAGTAGCAGAGATGTTTATTTTGTCAGACACTGATTAATGTTTGATAGACATCAACGTCATGTGGAAGTGTGGGTTTAGAAGATATAGAAACAGAATTGATGTGATTTGTTAAAGATTTTAGATTAGGGATGGGAGGGATATGAAACATGGCTGGCGAACTCTTCTTATTCTAAGTGTCATAACAAAAGTATATAGTAAAATAATCCTGTTTTGCAAAGGCAAGAGGCTTGGATATAATATTTTTCAACAGACTTCTCCCAGGTTTGGAACTCACAAAGAGATGAAGACACTTAAGGAGGAAACCTAGAATTATGAAACCCTGAGTTACATATTAGTATTGACAAACAGATGGTAGGAATATTAGCACATTACATGTTTAGACAAGAAAACATAAATTGCTTTAAAGCCTCCAGTCTCAATTATTTGTGAAGGGTTTGATACTCATGATACTATGCTTTTCCTTTTGATAACAGGCAAATTAAAATGTAAAGCAATTAATGGTTTAATCAAAGACCTTTAGCATGCAGGGAGTGAATTGGAGTTAGGTCTAGGCTGGTCTCCTAACTCTCACCCTAGGGTTGATTTCTCTAGAATTAGCTGCAGAGACTGCACTGTGGTGACTTGCCCGAGAGAGGGAACTTGACTTCAAGAGAACTCTAGTCTTAGAAATGGGACAAGACATATAAAGAAGATGAGAATTCTCATGATGAAACCATAAAGATATTTCACCAAAAGTGAATGCTAGGTTGCACATGTTTGAGAAGCTGAATTTAAGACATTGGACTTGATTAAGTGAAAACTCAGGTAACCATATCAGGCTTAAGAGGTTAACCCAAAGAGAAAAAACAATTAAGGGATCTTTTAGCATGTCAAACCCATTCTTTTTTTTTTTTTTTAATTTTATTTTATTTTTAAACTTTACAAAATTGTATTAGTTATGCCAAATATCATAATGAATCCGCCACAGGTTAAACCCATTCTTGAGATATCAACCACCTGAAGGGCCCTGGGCTCTCTGTTTCCCTACATGGAGATGACGCAGATATTACTTCTCAAGATGGGTACATTCAATGTCTACATCAATCAGTTCTTGAATCACAAGTCGGAAAACTCTTTCTTTAAATGAAAGTGCCATTTCTCTGGACAGCTCAGCTTTATAAAGGTATGACTCATTTTTTTTGATCAGCATGAAAGGAACATATCTGCAGGTATATAAGCATGTGGGATCCACAGTTGAGAATTCTGCTTCTGTCCTCAGGACTTTCACTTGTCCTGTCCAAGACTGTTTAGAATCCCTTAGATTCTGTTTAGAATCAAATAGGTTTAAGCTTAAATGGACACTTTTTAAAAATTTAAACAAAAAATCATAACTGACTAAATTGAACTAGTTAGTTGTATTAAGTTACATAAAATATGTTGTATTAGGAATCTTAAAACTCATTTTCTGTTTCCATTTTTTTGTCATAGAGTGAAGGCATTTTGGTTCTATTTGTTATATTAATAACTGGACTTATGGGAGAAGGCACACAGAGATACTTTTAATTAGGGTCACCAAAGGTTATATTGTAACAATGAATAATTGGTCTTTGCTCTCCAAAGGTCATATCTGATTTTTCTATAATTTCTGTGTCCCTCATCAACAACCCCCCCCACCCTGCCCATTTCTAAGGGTCTCAGTTTTCTACTCTTTCATGACATATTTTAAAGGAGCACAATAAATTCAATTAATTCATATTTTAAAATCCTATTTAGAATAATTATGTCTAAACAGTTCACAAAGAAGACACTCAATGTAAAAGGAATAAATACAGATGCTGTATCTATTTTCTTAATCTACTAGGTGTCTAAGGTAGGACTTTATGACTATAGGAACCAGGAATATTTGAATACCAATGTATTAAAATTTAAGTAATCTTAAAACCAAAACAATTAAAAAAATAAACGCACTCTTTATTTTAAAAATAAACACACTCTTTGATGGGTTACATGTAATTCGCCAATTTATCCATGATAAGTGTTTAAGTATTCAGATCAGATCAGATCAGTCGCTCAGTCGTGTCCCGACCCCATGAATCGCAGGACGCCAGGCCTCCCTGGAATGCTTTGCTCTGAAACATGCACAGGACATTGAATGCTACAATTAATGTAAAATATAATGATTCTCCTACTCAGGGTGTTTTAATTCTGTAAGCAATTACATATCCGAAGACCTGTTAGCTATTTAAGGCTATAATTAAATTTGCAATTTAGAATGATCAGTCTGGTGAAAGAGTATCGGCTGCTTTCCAGTAGGCACAGGCTGAATCAGAGAGGTTCAAAAGGAATTTGTTGACCCTTGAGCAACACAGCTTTGCATTGTGTGGGTCTCCTTTTATGCAGATTTTTTCACTGTAAATACTACAGTTCAGTAAATGGTACAGCATTGCATTATGAAAGTATGGCTGAGTCTGCTGAAGTGAAGGAAATGGGAATGCAGAGGGCTGTCTGTAAATTACACTTGGATATTCAACTGCACTGAGGCTGGTCACCCCTAACCTCCTCATTCTTCAAGGGTCAATTGTAGCTTCAAAGCAGGAACTGTTAGGCTTTTAAAAGTCACACTTTCCCTCAGATGTGATGCTGACCTTCATTTGTAGTCATGTGAGGGCTGTAGTAGAGAGGTGTGCCAGTGAGAAAGAGGAGCACAGGGAGACTTGGGCTGCATGCTCTCCAGGCAGCTTGTACAGCACAAAGGGGAACAGATAATGTGCTCCTCTGTTGTCTACTACCTCCCAGAGTTTGTTCAAACTCATGTCATTGAGTCGGTGATGCTATCTAACCATCTCATCCTCTGCCAGCCCCTTCCCCTATTTCCTTAAATCCTTCCCAGCATCAGGGTCTTTTTCAGTGAATCAGCACTTCACATCAGGTGACCAAAGTATTGGAGCTTCAGCTTTGACATCAGTTCTTCCAATGAATATTCAGGGTTGATTTCCTTTAGAATTGACTGGTTTGATTTCCTTGCTCAAGAGTCTTCTCCAGCACTACAGTTTGAGCAGAGGGGAAGGGTAATATTCACGATTGAAATTCCAACATCCAGGAAAGATGGTGGCACTTCATCCATGCTTGCAAAATCATTCAAAAACCAAGTGTCTACTTATTATGCAGATCTGCTAAATACTCAACAAAAGTTAAGATTTGTTTTCCTCTTTTAATACTAGGAAGCTTAAGAAATTATTTTCATACTACCAGTTTTACTGAAATCGTATATACATGCTAGATCATATATACAGGTTATGTATATTCCTATACATATGTATAGGAAAATAAAAAGAGCAAGTCAGAATAAGTAAAAAAATAGGGTAGAAAAATAAAAAGAACAAGATAAAATAGCCCTCTTCCCCTTCCAAAGACGGAAGACACGAAATCTCAGAGACTCATAATTTCCTGGAGTTTCAAAGCATTCAAGCCAACTTCGTAGACTTCATATCTATTCAAGGTTCTGCTTCGTTTATTTTAACTGTGGAGAGAATATGAGGAAAGCACAACATTTGTTACTCTGTCTCTCACAGGGCACAGCTCATGCTATACCTGGTAGTATGCTACTACTGAAGTATGATGACAAGTAAGTTTATAAAATACTTTTCCCATGTTACCTACACTCAAGCATACATACACTTTTAAGTTATGCAGCATTATCAAATTTGGTATGCAAAAGTTTAAATTTCTAACCCAATCAAGCATCTAGTAAGTCATAAAGAAAGATTTACATTCAAGTTCCCAAATTCCAGATTTTTCTAGCATTTGCCAGTCTTACTTGTTATATATCTGCCTCTTACAAATCCTTTAAAAATATTTTATTTATACATTTTACCATATTTTGTGTAGTAGATACATAGAGGGAAGTCTGCGAACTTCAGACCATGTTTATCTTCCTTGTTAATCATTTTACTTCCCATTGTCATCTGCACTTCTCCCCTTTCTGGAAATTGCAGTAACTTAGAGCTTCCAAAAATTGCTCGGCATTATTTCCAAGGCTTTAACTGACTCTATGAGATCACATCATGTCCAGAGGAAAGTGCTAGCCTCTCTCTTATGTAGAGTAGATATAATACATAGTACAATCAGGCTTGTCTTCTTGGTCCATAAATGGTCTAGAATATCTGGTCAAGGTTGGCCAATCATTATGTTAAGCATTCTTCTAAGAAGCTATTCAGATGATTCTTTAATTCAATAGCATCTGTTATTTCTGACTCTCTCTGCAGATTAATAATCCTGTTTTATATGGAAGCAGATAACCAGACTTGGGTGAGAGAATTCATTCTCCTCGGCTTGTCCAGTGACTGGGCCACTCAGGTCACTCTCTTCGTCCTGCTCTCAGTCACTTACCTGCTGACCCTGCTGGGGAACGTCCTCATTGTTCTTCTGATCAGACTGGACAGCCGACTCCACACTCCCATGTATTTCTTTCTCACCAACCTCTCCCTTGTTGATGTCTCCTATGCCACAAGCATCGTTCCTCAGATGCTGGTGCATTTTCTTGCAGAACATAAAGGGATCCCCTACGTGAGCTGTGCAGCCCAGTTATTCTTCTCCCTGGGCCTGGGTGGGATTGAGTTTGTTCTCCTGGCCGTGATGGCCTATGACCGCTATGTGGCTGTGTGCGACCCCCTGAGATACTCAGTCATCATGCACGGAGGGCTCTGTGCTAGGCTGGCCGTCACATCCTGGGTCAGTGGCTCTGTCAACTCTCTCGTGCAGACCACCATCACCTTTCAGTTGCCCATGTGCACGAACAAGTATATTGATCACATATCCTGTGAACTCTTAGCTGTGGTCAGGCTGGCCTGTGTGGACACCTCCTCCAACAAGGTGGCCATCATGGTTTCTAGCATTGTGTTGCTGATGACGCCTTTCTGCCTGGTCCTCCTGTCCTACATCAGGATCATCTCCACCATCCTGAAGATCCAGTCCACAGTGGGGAGAAAGAAAGCCTTCCACACTTGTGCCTCTCACCTCACAGTGGTTGTCCTGTGCTATGGCATGACCATTTTCACTTACATCCAGCCCAATTCCAGCCCTTCTGTGCTTCAGGAGAAGCTGATCTCTGTCTTCTATGCCCTTTTGATGCCTGTACTGAACCCCATGATTTACAGTCTAAGGAATAAGGAGGTGAAGGGGGCCTGGCAGAAACTTCTAGGACAATTATCTGGATTAACATCAAAAGTGGCGACTTGATAAATCATGAGCATCGCTTAGACAAAAAAGCTTTGCCTGTGTGTTCCCCCACTTAACTCTGATATGAAGCTTCAAATTCATTGCCCTGGCAACCAGGAATTGGTGATGCTGGGTTAGAGTGTGGGACATGGGCATATCTCTATGTCATGGCAGCATGTTTAGAGAAATAAAGCACTACTGTAATAGAACTGATCAGTCTCCATTCATACGACCCTAGAATAATGAAAAAAATACTATGTTTTGCTTTATAATTTTGTTTGTAATCATAGGCCTATTGATGGATCTTACTTTGGACTATTTGTTCTCTTTTTAAATTTAGAAATATGTACTTTGACTTCCAAATGCATAACTCTTTTTTAAAAACCAGGTGACCCACTCAAATGACTAAAATTAAGAATATTGGTGGTGCTGAGTTCTGGTACAGATATGGAGCAACGTGAACTCATTGTTGTTAAGAGTATAAAGTGGCAATTTCTGTCAAGGGTATAAAGTGGCAATTTTTTATAAGATTAACCATATGCTTACCACATGACCCAGCAATTTTCCTCTCAAGAATCTTCCCAGGAGAAATGAAAATTGTCTACAAAATGACTTGTGTATAAATATTCATAGTATTTTTGCTCATAATATCACTGGTCCTTATTAATCCAAAAATTTTTTACAGCTTTATTGTGTTTTCATTGGGAACAAAAGCATTTTTACCTTTTAGACTCACTAAAAATAATGTGTGGGATATATATCCATATCCAGTAATTATATGAATTACTGTTGTGAGGAGAGTGTTGCTATCAAGGCTGATTAAAAATGTTTTTGAGCTTGACCTTTGAGATCTGGAGATAAAACTCAGCCTTTGGGTCCCAGAGGTGACTCAGAATAGTCAAGTAAAGGTCTTGTTTTACCTGGATAAAATATGACTAAAGGTGAATATACACATGGCTAGGATTGGCCCAGGAACAGCTACATTTCAAACTCTTTCTGATAGTAATATGAACTGAGAGTAATTTAGCTTCACAGTTTATGAAGAATTTGACAGGGCACCATTTAAATGTTAAAACTCTTCAACCTCTGAAAAGTATCTTAGCTCTTTTCCTAGACTTTAGACACAAAATAGGCACATAGAATTTGAAATAATGTATAAAATTTTTAAGATGTATTTAATCTAAAAGAAAGATTCCTCATCCAATACTGATGTAAAATAAGACAGACTTAATTTGGTGAACCACGAGGGTCGAGTCAGCTGTGCAGATGTCAGCTTCCCGTCTCCATAGAAACACGTTCTTCCATCCTTCCTCCTCCACACAACAGGGCCCTAGCTCATCTTTGTAAATCTACTGAGCTGAATTAGTTTAGAGTAGACCTCACCTCTGAGAGAAAGCCTAAATAAAAGAGGGGAAGTAGTAATTGTACAAGAAATAAAGGGAAAGGGGGAGAAAGAATACAATAGCAGCTCATCTTCATACTCCCTTGAAGACTTCTCAAAGTTCTTTCTTCCATTGTCTCTTCTTTGAGTCAGTTGATGTGCAGTTCTACTTGTGAACACACGATCTCAGTGTTCAAACAGAGTTGATATTTAACTGTACCTTAAAAAGAGAAAGGGTCCAAGTGGAGACCAGAAAAGTAAGGGAAAGTTATCCAGATGACAACAGTCCAAACCAAGGTGCAGACAGCTTGGGAAAGGTGCAGAGCTGGGAGAGCATGGAAGTTCAGAAATGGCCCACAGCCTCACTTGCAGCACAGAGAAGATAGAAGATGGAGGCAGTAGTGAGGGTGAAGCAGGCAGGTAGGAAGTATCAGGGTACAGAGGGCACTAATGCAAGATTATCTTTTGACTTCATCTGAGACCAGTGGGGAGCTAGTAGAAGAAAATTAGTGGAAAATACAAGTATACGCATGTCAATTATACACACGGTGCTTTAAGAAGGGGAATTTCTATGCCTGGTTGAGATATCTGTGACTCTTCTGCAGTCTTCATCTCACGACCCCTTTGCCTGCACCAGCCTCCACTTTGCTTGTCACCCCTTCTCCCAGCTTCAAGGTCAGCAGCACAGTAAACCTTTCTCTGAGTCTGATCCTCTGCCTCCACTTTCTTTTTCCCCCCCATATGCCTTAAGCACAGTTTGTGTGCTATGCTTAGTCGCTTAGTCGTGTCCAACTCTTTGCAACCACAAGGGCTATAGCCCGCCAGGCTCCTCTGTCCATGGGGATTGTCCAGGCAAAAATACTGGAGTGGGTTGCCATGCCCTCTTCCAGGGGATCTTCCCAACCCAGGGCTCAAACACAGTTTACCATATTTTAATTTTTTAGCACAGTTTACCATATTTTTATTTGTATGTATTTATTTTAGAAATTTTATTTTTTAATTATTTATTTTCAATTGAAGGATAATTGCTTTACAATATTGTTTTGGTTTCTGCCATACATACATCAGCATAAATCAACTATATGTATACATATGTCCCCTCCCCATGGACCCCCCTCCCACCCCATCCCACCCTTCTAGGTTCTGCCTCCATTTCACATCTCTTTCTATTGTCTCTGTTCCCATCATTGTGCTCTCTTAAAGATCCATCTTACTATGTGGGACCCCTAAGATTATCCAGAATAGCCTCCATGTTAAGATCCTTAATTTAAAACATGTGCAAATAACTTTTAACATAAAAGGCAGGATATTCACACATTCTGATAATCAGGGCAAAGACATCTTCAGGATGTTGGTCATTATTCAGTTTATCACAGAACCTATTCAGCTTGGACACTTAGTTTTTCCCCATGACCCCAGTAATCTTCAATAGCTCTCTTAATTTTTGATGCAATACAATATACAATCCTATCTTTTAGATTTCCTGCCTTATAATGGAGATTATTTCTTCAAGAAGCCCTGAAGAATTCCATTATCATTTCTTGAAATCTAGGTCTGCTGGAAAATATTCATTCAGGTTTATTTGAAAAGGTCTTTATTTCTCTTTTATTCTCAAAAGATATTTTCTCTACACAAAGAATTCTTTGATGACAGCCCCCCACACTCACCACCACTACCTCAGACTTTAACTTTATCCCTCCTTGTCTTCTGTTTTGCATAGTTTCTGAGAAGCATTCTACTTTCAGTTCTACTTCTGTATGTGATGTAACTTTATTTCAGGCTCCCTTCTAGATCTTCATTTACCTTTTAGATAGAATATCATATGTCCATGTTTTTGTTTTTCCCTATTTTGCTGATTTCTTGGTTTTGTGCTTTCAATTTCTTTCACTATTTTTTTTCAGTCACTATATCTTCAAATATTACTTGTATTCCTTCTATCTCTGTTTTTCTGTTGGGATTTTCCAATTTCACATGTTAGCTTGCTATTTTCCCACAGGCCTGGAAGAGTCGTTTCTCTTTTTATCATTATAATTTTTTCCTCTTTGTGCTTCAGTTTTGCTAATTTCTATCAGTTCATCTTTTTTCTTACTGATCATTTTTTGATTCTATTAAGTCTACTCATAAGTAGTCGTTAGTTCTTTGACTATGTCCTTCACACCTAGCATTTCAACTTAATTTCTCTGTGTAGTTTTCAGTTCGATATTGAAATTTCTCAAGAATTTATGACAATGTTTATCCTTTCTTCTGGACCTTTTAACTTATGTATGAGTCTTATTTTAAACCCTGTGTTATAGTTCCTGTAATCCAAAAATATCTTTTTGGATTATTTTCTTTCATTTCAGAATATTTTCTTCTGTTAACCTTTTATTCAGTGACATTTACATTTTTTTTTTTTTTGCCTTTTCCTCTGACCTTTAATTTAGATTTACAGCTTATGTTTGTCACATAGTATAATAGACTCTAACATAAATAGTATAGTGCCTTGAAATGTACACATTTCTTCAGTTTGACACGTGTTTTATAGATAGTATGAGAATCAACACAGTCATGGGATGAGCTGGGTTTGAGTTTTGTGTTTCTGTGCTGATTGGTGGTTGGAGAGCTCCTTCTGCTCACTGCAGTGTCTGTGGCTGCCTTCTCTTAGACCTGCACCAGGGAGAAGGCTTTCTGCTTTCTCTAGTTTTTCACCTTCCTGCAAACATTCTTGCAAGGACTGTCCTAAATCTGTGGAGAAAACATTGAGAATTGGTGGAACTCCTCTTTTTGCCATGGCTCTCAGCCATTCTATACTCACCATACCCCACGCTTGAACTTTAGCAATTTGCTGATTCAATTTTCACTCACTAGTTTGGGGGCCTATTTCCCTTGTGTTCTGTGACCCATGTAAGTCAGAGCTCACATCCTACCTTTTCCTGGATGGACTTATCCTTCTTGAGATTTATGCTATTTGGCTGCCCTGAAATCTCAGTTAACCAATGATTTCACAGGTAGTTATGATTTTGTAGTTCACTGAAAAGTTTCTTGCTTTAGATCAGATCAGATCAGTCACTCAGTCGTGTCCAACTCTTTGCGACCCCATGAATTGCAGCACACCAGGCCTCCCTGTCCATCACTAACTCCCAGAGTTCACTCAGACTCACGTCCATAGAGTCAGTGTGCCATCCAGCCATCTCATCCTCTGTCGTCCCCTTCTCCTCCTGACCCCAATCCCTCCCAGCATCAGAGTCTTTTCCAATGAGTCAGCTCTTCACATGAGGTGGCCAAAGTACTGGAGTTTCAGCTTTAGCATCACTCCTTCCAAAGCAATCCCAGGGCTGATCTCCTTCAGAATGGACTGGTTGGATCTCCTTGCAGTCCAAGGGACTCTCAAGAGTCTTCCCCAACACCACAGTTCAAAAGCATCAATTCTTTGGCTCTCAGCCTTCTTCACAGTCCAACTCTCACATCCATACATGACCACAGGAAAAACCATAGCCTTGACTAGACAGACCTTTGTTGGCAAACTAACGTCTCTGCTTTTGAATATGCTATCTAGGTTGGTCATAACTTTCCTTCCAAGGAGTAAGCGTCTTTTAATTTCATGGCTGCAGTCACCATCTGCAGTGATTTTGGAGCCCAGAAAAATAAAGTCTGACACTGTTTCCACTGTTTCCCCATCTATTTCCCATGAAGTGATGGGACCAGATGCCATGATCTTCGTTTTCTGAATGTTGAGCTTTAAGCCAACTTTTTCACTCTCCACTTTCACTTTCATCAAGAGGCTTTTGAGTTCCTCTTCATTTTCTGCCATAAGGGTGGTGTCATCTGCATATCTGAGGTTATTGATATTTCTCCCAGCAATCTTGATTCCAGCTTGTGTTTCTTCCAGTCCAGCATTTCTCATGATGTACTCTGCATAGAAGTTAAATAAACAGGGTGACAATATACAGCCTTGACGTACTCCTTTTCCTATTTGGAACCAGTCTGTTGTTCCATGTCCAGTTCTAACTATTGCTTCCTGACCCGCATACAAATTTCTCAAGAGGCAGGTCAGGTGGTCTGGTATTCCCATCTCTTTCAGAATTTTCCACAGTTGATTGTGATCCACACAGTCAAAGGCTTTGGCATAGTCAATAAAGCAGAAATAGATGTTTTTCTGGAACTCTCTTGCTTTTTCGATGATCCACCGGATGTTGGCAATTTGATGTCTGGTTCCTCTGCCTTTTCTAAAACCAGCTTGAACATCTAGAAGTTCATGGTTCATGTATTGCTGAAGCCTGGCTTGGAGAATTTTGAGCATTACTTTAATAGTGTGTGAGATGAGTGCAATTGTGCGGTAGTTTGAGCATTCTTTGGCATTGCCTTTCTTTGGGATTGGAATGAAAACTGACCTTTTCCAGTCCTGTGGCCACTGCTGAGTTTTCCAAATTTGCTGGCATATTGAGTGCAGCACTTTCACAGCATCATCTTTCAGGATTTGGAATAGCTCAACTGGAATTCCATCACCTCCACTAGCTTTGTTCGTAGTGATGCTTTCTAAGGCCCACTTGACTTCACATTCCAGGATATCTGGCTCTAGGTCAGTGATCACACCATCGTGATTATCTGGGTCATGAAGATCTTTCTTGTACAGTTCTTCTGTGTATTCTTGCCATCTCTTCTTAATATCTTCTGCTTCTGTTAGGTCCATAGCATTTCTGTCCTTTATCGAGCTCATCTATGCATGAAATGTTCCTTTGGTATCTCTGATTTTCTTGAAGAGATCCCTAGTCTTTCCCATTCTGTTGTTTTCCTCTATTTCTTTGCATTGATCACTGAAGAAGACTTTCTTATCTCTTCTTGCTATTCTTTGTAACTCTGCATTCAGATGTTTATATCTTTCCTTTTTTCCTTTGCTTTTCGCTTCTCTTCTTTTCACAGCTATTTGTAAGGCCTCCCCAGACAGCCATTTTGCTTTTTTGCATTTCTTTTCTATGGCAATGGTCTTGATCCCTGTCTCCTGTACAATGTCACGAACCTCATTCCATAGTTCATCAGGCACTCCATCTATCAGATCTAGGCCCTTAAATCTATTTCTCATTTCCACTGTAGAATCATAAGGGATTTGATTTAGGTCATACCTGAATGGTCTAGTGGTTTTCCCTACTTTCTTCAATTTCAGTCTGAATTTGGCAATAAGGAGTTCATGGTCTGAGCCACAGTCAGCTCCTGGTCTTGTTTTTGCTGACTGTATAGAGCTTCTCCATCTTTGGCTGCAAAGAATATAATCAATCTGATTTTGGTGTTGACCATCTGGTGATGTCCATGTATAGAGTCTTCTCTTGTATTGTTGGAAGAGGGTGTTTGCTTTGACCAGTGCATTTTCTTGGCAAAACTCTATTAGTCTTTGCCCTGCTTCATTCCGTATTCCAAGGCCAAATTTGCCTGTTACTCCAGGTGTTTCTTGACTTCCTACTTTTGCATTCCAGTCCCCTATAATGAAAAGGACATCTTTTTTGGGTGTTAGTTCTAAAAGGTCTTGTAGGTCTTCATAGAACCATTCAACTTCAGCTTCTTCAGCATTACTGGTTGGGGCATAGACTTGGATTACTGTGATATTGAATGGTTTGCCTTGGAAACGAACAGAGATCATTCTGTCGTTTTTGAGATTGCATCCAAGTACTGCATTTCGGACTCTTTTGTTGACCATGATGGCTACTCCATTTCTTCTAAGGCATTCCTGACCGCAGTAGTAGATATAATGGTCATCTGAGTTAAATTCACCCATTCCAGTCCATTTCAGTTCGCTGATTCCTAGAATGTCGACATTCACTCTTGCCATCTCTTGTTTGACCACTTCCAATTTGCCTTGATTCATGGACCTGACATTCCAGGTTCCTATGCAATATTGCTTTTTACAGCATCGGACCTTGCTTCTATCACCAGTCACATCCACAACTGGGTATTGTTTTTGCTTTGGCTCCCTCCCTTCATTCTTTGTGGAGTTATTTCTCCACTGATCTCCAGTAGCATATTGGGCACCTACTGACCTGGGGAGTTTCTCTTTCAGTATCCTATAATTTTGCCTTTCATACTGTTCATGGGGTTCTCAAGGCAAGAATACTGAGGTGATTTGCCATTCTCTTCTCCAGTGGACCACATTCTGTCAAGATGGAACCAATTCAGCAATATGTGAACCATGAACTTCCTGATGTTCAAGCTGGTTTTAGAAAAGGCAGAGGAACCAGAGACCAAATTGCCAACATCCGCTGGATCATCAAAAAAGCAAGAGAGTTCCAGAAAAACATCTATTTCTGCTTCATTGACTATGCCATAGCCTTTGACTGTGTGGATCACAATCAACTGTGGAAAATTCTGAAAGAGATGGAAACACCATACCACCTGATCTGCTTCTTGAGAAATTTGTATGCGGGTCAGGAAGCAATAGTTAGAACTGGACATGGAACAACAGACTGGTTCCAAATAGGAAAAGGAGTTCATCAAGGCTGTATATTGTCACCCTGCTTATTTAACTTCTATGCAGAGTACATCATGAGAAATGCTGGACTGGAAGAAACACAAGCTGGAATCAAGATTGCTGGGAGAAATATCAATAACCTCAGATATGCAGATGACACCACCCTTATGGCAGAAAATGAAGAGGAACTCAAAAGCCTCTTGATGAAAGTGAAAGTGGAGAGTGAAAAAGTTGGCTTAAAGCTCAACATTCAGAAAACGAAGATCATGGCTTCCGGTCCCACCACTTCATGGGAAATAGATGGGGAAACAGTGGAAACAGTGTCAGACTTTATTTTTCTGGGCTCCAAAATCACTACAGATGGTGATTGCAGCCATGAAATTAAAAGACGCTTACTCCTTGGAAGGAAAGTTATGACCAACCTAGATAGCATATTCAAAAGCAGAGACGTTAGTTTGCCAACAAAGGTCTGTCTAGTCAAGGCTATGGTTTTTCCTGTGGTCATGTATGGATGTGAGAGTTGGACTGTGAAGAAGGCTGAGCACCGAAGAATTGATGCTTTTGAACTGTGGTGTTGGGGAAGACTCTTGAGAGTCCCTTGGACTGCAAGGAGATCCAACCAGTCCATTCTGAAGGAGATCAGCCCTGGGATTGCTTTGGAAGGAGTGATGCTAAAGCTGAAACTCCAGTACTTTGGCCACCTCATGTGAAGAGTTGACTCATTGGAAAAGACTCTGATGCTGGGAGGGATTGGGGTCAGGAGGAGAAGGGGATGACAGAGGATGAGATGGCTGGATGGCATCACTGACTCTATGGACGTGAGTCTGAGTGAACTCCGGGAGTTGGTGATGGACAGGGAGGCCTGGTGTGCTGCAATTCATGGGGTCGCAAAGAGTCGGACATGACTAAGCGACTGATCTGATCTGATCTGATCTGAATGCTCTTTCTAGCTTTCTGCAACCTAAGTGGAAGTTAGAACAATCTCAACTAATTAACTGATTTTTTTTAGAGCTGTTTTAAATTCACAGCAAAGTTAAGCAGAAAGTACGGAAAATTCCCACATATGTCCTACTGCTCCCTCCACCCCTCAACACACACACAACCTTTCTAGCATAACCAATTTGCATCCGAATGGTATATTTTTATTTACTTTATTACTTAAAAAATTTTGGTGATTAAATTATCTTTAAAACTGAGGCATAATTGACACACAACATTATATTAGTTTCAGTTGTACCGTGTAGTGATTCAGTGTTTGTATATATTGCAAAATGATAACCACAATAAGCGCAGTTACCATCCATCACCATAACCATAACCAGGTAGTTACTAAAATTTTTTATTGTTGGAGCTATGGGTATCAAACTATCCTTGCATTCCTGAGATGATCATGGTGCATGACTCTTTTTAATATACTCATGTATTTCTTTCTCAGCAACCTCTCTGTTGCTGATATCTCTATACCACAAGCATTGGTCCTCAGATGCTGGTACATTTTCTTGCAGAACATCAAGTAATTCTACATAGGAGCTTTGAAGCCCAGTTATTTTCTTCCCTAGGTTTGGGTAAGGAGAAGGCAATAGCACCCCACTCCAGTACTCTTGCCTGGAAAATCCCATGGACGGAGGAGCCTGGTAGGCTGCAGTCCATGGGGTCGCTGGGAGTCAGACACGACTGAGAGACTTCACTTTCACTTTTCATTTTCATGCATTGGAGGGGGAAATGGCAACCCACTCCAGTGTTCTTGCCTGGAGAATCCCAGGGACAGGGGGCTGCCGTCTATGGAGTCGCACAGAGTCGGACATGACTGAAGTGACTTAGCAGCAACAGGTTTGGGTAAGTTTGGGATTTTCCCTCTGGCAGTGATGGCCTATGATCACTATGTGGCAGTGTGTGATTCCAAGTTACTGATGAAGAACATGGTCCTCAAGGAATATACGTATGATTTTACTTATATATAATTCTTGAAATGCTAAAATTAGAGAGAACAGATGGTAATAACTAGAGGTTAAAAGGAGAGGGTAAAGGCTGGACAGAAACAGATGTGGCTATAAGTATAAGAGGACAACATGAAGGATTCTTGTGGTAAAGGAAATGTTCTGTATCTTGACTGTATCAATGCCAGTATGTTGTGATATTATATTACTACATTATCATATTATATTATTCATACCACATGACGACTGCTGCTGCTGCTGCTAAGTCGATTCAGTCATGTCCGACTCTGTGTGACCCCGTAAATGGCAGTCCACCAGGCTCCCCCATCCCTGGGATTCTCCAGGCAACAACACTGGAGTGGATTGCCATTTCCTTCTTCAATGCATGAAAGTGAAAAGTGAAAGTGAAGTTGCTCAGTCGTGTCTGACTCCCAGCGACCCCATGGATTGCAGCCTACCAGGCTACTCCATCTATGGGATTTTCCAGGCAAGAGTACTGGAGTGGGGTGCCATTGCCTTCTCTGACCACATGACTATAATTACATAATTACATTGTTTATCATACTATCTTATGATATTGTACTGTAGCTTTGCAAGAGGCTTCCATTGGGAGAAACTGGTAAATCAGTATAAGAGGTACTTCTGTATTATTTCTTATGACACGTTAATCTACAATCTCTACAAATATAAACTTTAATTAAAATAAAATTTGAAGAAGTGTAGAAGTTTCATCCTTCTTTGTCAAGAATTTTGGACAACCTTATTGCTTTTCCATTTTTTTAAATTAATTGCTAAAACTCCCTTTGTCAATTTATTGTATATTTAGATTTTATTTAATATAAATATAATTTAATGGCTTATAGGTGATTATCTTAATTTTTATACAATTTAAAGGTTACTTTCCATTTACAGTTGTTACAAAATATTGGCTCTATTCCTCATGTTGTGCCGTATATCCTTAAGCCTATCTTACACCCAATAATTTGTACCTGCTTTTCTTCCACCCTTATTTTGCCCCTCCCCATTGGTAATCACTGGGCTATTCTCTATATCCATGAATCTACTTATTTTTGGTACATTCACTAGTTTGTTGTATTTTTTAGATTTTGCATATAAGCTACATGATGCAATATTGTCTTTTACTGTCTGACGACTTAGCATAATTCTCTTCAAGACCATCCATGTTACTGCAATGGCAAAATTTTGTTTCCTTATGTATTAGTAGTATTCCATTGTGTATATATACATACACACCACATCTTCTTTATCCATTCGTCTGTGGATGGACACTTAGATTGCTTCCGTATCTTGGGTTTTCAAATCTGCCTACGTGATGCTATCACTTTTGGAGCTTAAGTAGCATCATGAGACATGTACTAGAATGTCTATCATCCTGGCCATGCTCACAGAACCAATTAGACGGCACATACATCAGGGACTGAAGCACATCTCTCCCATTTCTAGAAGAAGAAATAAGGGCATCTGGAGTTCAAAGGGGGAGAATTGGTATTTACACTAGATCTAGATGCAGCCCCAGTCAGTTCTTCCTAGATTGGGACACTGAAGGCTAAAGTTTGTTTTGGGTTATAGGAGAACATCCTAAAACCTCAGTAAGCTGGCTTCTTTGACTTTTTAGAATGACCTAGGGCTATAATGCGGAGAAGGCAATGGCACCCCACTCCAGTACTGTTGCCTGGAAAATCCCATGGACGGAAGAGCCTGGTGGGCTACAGTCCATGGGGTCGCGAAGAGTCGGACACGACTGAGGGACTTCACTTTCACTTTTCACTTTCATGCATCGGAGAAGGAAATGGCAGCCCACTCCAGTGTTCTTGCCTGGAGAATCCCAGGGATGGGGGAGCCTGGTGTCTGCCGTCTCTGGGGTTGCACAGAGTCGGACATGACTGAAGTGACTTAGCAGCAGCAGCAGCAGGGCTATAATGAAGATGTTGGTGGGAGAAGGATGGAGAACAGCTTTCCACAGGGAGAAGGGCAGCATGGAGGCCCTGCCCTTGTGAACTGGGAGTAAGGGCAGCAATTACCACTCTAATGCACGGGGCCCCTGAGGGGAATCCATTGGCCCTGTGTTGCCAGTGAATTGGCTGCCAAAGCTCATTAGGTCTGTGTCGGAGCTGTTTTCGGAGCTCTTGTCAACTTCCTCCCAGTAGTGTCCCTCACAGTCACAATTAGCCCCATGTGACTTACTGGAGCCCAAGGAATTTGGGAGTATCTATTCTATATGGTCCTTCCCTCTGTTGGAAGAGAAAACTCTGCACATCAACTTAGACACAGATGGTAGCATAAATGTATATTTTGTCAGACACTGATTAATGTTTGAGAGTCACCAGCAGCATGTGGGAGTGTGGGTTTAGAAAATATAGAAACAGAAGTGATGTGACTTGTTAGAGACTTTGGGTCAAGGATATGTAACATGACTGGTGAAATTGTTCACCCTAAGTATTGCTGCAAATGTATTAAAATAACTGCTTTGCTTAAGTTTTAGGCTTATGTACAATTTTTTTTCTGCAAACTTTTCAACTCTAAGGTTTAGTACTGACATAAAGATGAAGTCAGGGAAGCCCCAAAGTATAAAATTTTTAGTTAGGTATTGATATTAACTAGCAGACAGTAGGAACATTATATTTCCAGAAAAGATAACTGTCAATTGCTTAAAGCCTCATATTTCAATTTTTCTGAATGCTTTTGTACCCAAGATATAGTTTTCCTTTTTAATAACAGATAAATTAAGATATAAGACAATTAATGGCTTATGCAGAGACCTTAGGAACTCAGAACAGTGAACTGGAGTTAGGATCTAAGTCTCCCAGCTCATCTCAGGCTTGGTTCCTCAAGAATTGTCTGTAGAGACTGCACTGTGGAGATTTGGAGACAGCTGGAATTACCCTGCAAAAGAAAATCTTGGTGTTAGTAACAGGGAGAAAGACAAGAGATATAAATAAGGTGAGGATTTATCCATTGAGGCTATAATGAAATATATAACCAAAGGTGAATGTCAGGATTGCACATGTTTGAGAAATGGGGTCTCATAATTGGTCTAAGATTGTGTGAAATCAGGTCACCAAATCAGGTTGGAAGGAGATCACAGGACCTGAATGAGAATAAATTAATTGTTCTTTCAGTGTGTTAAACCCATCTTTGAGATATCAGCCACCCTGAAGACCATGGGTTCTCTGTTTCTACAGAGTAAGATGATGCAAATATTCCTTCTTAGGTATGATATGCTCGCTGTCTACATCAAGCAACTCTTCAGTCATGAGTCAGAGAAAATTTCTCTAAATGAAAGTATGGACAGTGTCTATGAAAGCGTCCATGGAATCTTCAGCTTTATAGAGGTATGGGCGCTGAGTCATTTTGATCAACATGAAAGAAACACATCGGCAGGTTATGAGAGCTACCTTAATGTGTTTTTGTATTCAGGATTCTTACTTGTCCCAGCCAAGGTTGTCAAGAATGCCAACACTGAAGATCAAATAGCTTTAAGCTTGCTGCTAAGTCACTTCAGTCGTGTCTGACTCTGTGTGACCCCAGAGATGGCAGCCCACCAGGCTCCCCTGTCCCTGGGATTCTCCAGGCAAGAACACTGGAGTGGGCTGCCATTTCCTTCTCCAATGCATGAAAGTGAAAAGTGAAAGTGAAGTCGCTCAGTCGTGTCCGACCCTTAGCATGGACTGCAGCCTACCAGGCTCCTCTGTCCATGGGATTTTCCAGGCAAGAGTACTGGAGTGGGGTGCCATTGCCTTCTCTGAGCTTTAAGCTTAAATAAACACAATTCTTAGGTGAATCACAACTGAATAAAGTTGAACTTTTTAATTTGTTGTTAGGCCATGGAAAATGAGTTGTACTGGGAATCTCAAAACTAATTTTTTATTTCCATTTCTCTGTCATAGAGAGAAGGCATTTTGGTAGTATTTACTGTCAGTATTAATAAACAGACTAATGGGACAAGGCACATGGAGATACTTTTACTTAGGGTCACCAAAGGGTATATTTTAGCAATGAATAATTGGTCTTTGCTCTCCAAACCTCATAGCTGATTTTCCTTTAGTTTCTATATTGTTCCTCATCTCTTCTCCATTTGTAAGCATCTCAGTTTTCCTTCTTGCATCATCTATTTTAAAGAGTCACGAGATCAAGTAATTCACATCTTAAAATCTCCATTTTATGCTAATTATATCTAAAAAATTCAGGATAATATCAACAGAAAAGGAATAAATTACTAATTTTTGAGTTTCAAGAATTCATAATTGGGCAAGACGGAGATAATTCGTAACAGAATGTTTCAATGGCATCTTCATATTATATCACTTACTGTGTCACAATAATTTCCCTACATCCACCACAGACCATAAAGCACAGGCATGCAGAAGTCCTTCCTTTGTGTTGCTCATGTCTAAGATGAACCACAGGGGTACGTCATTCGTCAACACTATGTCTTGAGCAGGTAGCTTGGATTGTTTATTTTTGACTAGACAAAGAAAACTCAAAACATTTTGAGAGGTGTAGTGTGAGGAAGATATGGCCTAAGCATGTAAAATAGCTCCTTATCATTAAAGAAGCATTGCGTGCATGTATGCTAATAGCCCTAAAGGACCATTAGGTACCTGCAGAAAGATAAAGCAACTAGAGTTGGGACAAGTACTGAAAAAAGAACACAGACTGTCTTGTGGGGGAGGAAGCATTAACAAGACCAACTCTTAACTGTGTTTATCTTCAAACCTGGCTTTTGAACAAGAGCTGTGTTCCTAGTTCCTTGTGAGGAGGGTTTTTCTCTGTTGTTTCTATTAAGAAAAGAAACAATTATTTTGTGGGAATAAATACCCACAAAAGTCCATTTTACCTGTTGACATCAATGAACAACACATGTTTACGGATAGCATCATATCCCTAGAATCTGTTTAGAGTTGAAAATATCAAGCTTTAGCTTTCTGACATCAAGCATTTAGATATACACACACTATTTACCAGTTATTTAATTGTGCATCCTGAGACCCACTAGGACTCTAGCTCTATTCAGCTGAAAGTTGATCCAAGGTAACACTAACGTTGGAGATGGTGTTTATTGCAGGTATGTGAAAACCATCAGACAAGTCCATTTCCCTTCTTTATTCAGCTATACATTTACAGATGTTATTTCTATATTCTTAGTCTGCCAGGAGTCTTAAAAGGGTTTCCATGACTGTAGAAAATAGAAATATTTTGATATCAATTATTTTGAATTTAAATTACTTTAAAATCAAGGAATTGCCTATATAGATAGATGTGTGTGTGTGTATATATATATATTTACACACACACACTGATGGGTTAAAAATAACTAGCTGACATATCCATGAAAGGTATTTAAGTATTAACAGGTTATTTTAGTAAAATGCTTTGCCCTAAAAAGCATGCATGATAATGAATGCTAAAATTAATAAA
Source organism: Bubalus kerabau (assembly GCF_029407905.1). Taxonomy (NCBI): domain Eukaryota; kingdom Metazoa; phylum Chordata; class Mammalia; order Artiodactyla; family Bovidae; genus Bubalus; species Bubalus kerabau. The sequence goes on from NC_073631.1 coordinate 110,576,300, forward strand.
TAAAAAACATGTCAAGTTCTAATGAACGAGTATTCAGACACTCCATGCCCATGATGTTCTTAATTCTGTAAGCAGTTATACATCACAAGATTTGTTGGTGCGTGAAAGAGGTATAATTATATTTGTATTTTAGGACAACCAGCTAATGATGAGTGTAAGGTGAAGTGCAGTGAGGGAAGTACGTTTCTTTCTCTCCAAGGGAGGAGCTTAGATTCCAACCACACCAGTACCTATTCTGTTAAAGTCCTGCCACCAGTAATAGTTCAAAAAGTAACTTCCTCATGAATTATTTACATTTGACCTTAAATACACATCCTAATTATAAAATCTGATCACATTCTCTACATAAAAGTTTAAATCTCTAACCCAATCACACATCTGGTAAGTTCATGAAAACAAGATTTAACTTCAGATCTCTCCATGAGATACTAGCCTTCTTTGTACTATCCATGTGCCACTTCTGAATCTTTTTTTTTTTTTTTTTTGGTAGGTTATGTATTCATTTCCTCATGTTTGGTGTAGCAGATTTATGTAGGGTTATCAACATTGTTTATCAACTTACCTCTCATTGTCACCTACCATCCCCTCTTGTCCTGGAAACTAGTGTAAATTGGAAGGATATAAAATTGCACTGCATTATTGCCAGGCTATGAAGAACTCCCTCAGACCACTCTATACTTTAGAAGGCAATGGCTTGCATTACTTGCGTGGAGTAGATATAATGCATACCAGAATCAGGCCTGACATCTTGGCCGAAAACACTCTAAAACATCTGGCTAAGGCTGGAAGGTTGAATACAGTATGCATTCTTTTAAGAAGTTATTCTTACAGTTACTTCAACAGCTTCTACAATTTTTGTCTCTTTCTGCAGATTAATAACCTCACATTTTTTTAATGGGAGCAAATAACCAGACTTGGGTGAGAGAATTCATTCTCCTTGGCTTGTCCAGTGACTGGGCCACTCAGGTCGCTCTCTTCGTCCTGTTCTCAGTCACTTACCTGCTGACCCTGCTGGGGAACGTCCTCATTGTTCTTCTGATCAGACTGGACAGCCGACTCCACACTCCCATGTATTTCTTTCTCACCAACCTCTCCCTTGTTGATGTCTCCTATGCCACAAGCATCGTTCCTCAGATGCTGGTGCATTTTCTTGCGGAGCATAAAGGGATCCCCTACGTGAGCTGTGCAGCCCAGTTATTCTTCTCCCTGGGTCTGGGTGGGATTGAGTTTGTTCTCCTGGCCGTGATGGCCTATGACCGCTATGTGGCTGTGTGCGACCCCCTGAGATACTCGGTCATCATGCACGGAGGTCTCTGTGCTATGCTGGCCATCACATCCTGGGTCAGTGGCTCTGTCAACTCTCTTGTGCAGACCACCATCACCTTTCAGTTGCCCATGTGCACGAACAACTATATTGATCATATATCTTGTGAAATCCTAGCTGTGGTCAGGCTGGCCTGTGTGGACACCTCCTCCAACGAGGTGGCCATCATGGTTTCTAGTATTGTGTTGCTGATGACGCCTTTCTTCCTGGTCCTCCTGTCCTACATCAGGATCATCTCCACCATCCTGACGATCCAGTCCACAGAGGGGAGAAAGAAAGCCTTCCACACCTGCGCCTCTCACCTCACAGTGGTTGTCCTGTGCTATGGCATGACCATTTTCACTTACATCCAGCCCAATTCCAGCCCTTCTGTGCTTCAGGAGAAGCTGATCTCTGTCTTCTATGCCATTTTGATGCCTGTGCTGAACCCCATGATTTACAGTCTAAGGAATAAGGAGGTGAAGGGGGCCTGGCAGAAGCTTCTAGGACAATTATCTGGATTAACGTCAAAATTGGGAACTTGAATTATGAGCATTATTTAGCGAAAAAGAGCTTTGCCTGTCACTTAATTCTGATATGAAGAACTAACTGCTTTGCCCTGGCAACCAGGAAGGTGATGACGGAACATGTACTGGTGATGCTGGGTAGGAGGCTGAGTGGTTCGGTTGAAGTGTGGGATGTAAGGGTGTTTTTATGTCACAGCAGGATGTTCAGAGAAATTAAGCACTGCTGTGATAGAACTTCCCACTTAATCTCCATTCACTTAACCCAAAATTAATGGAAAAAATTTGTTATTGTGAAATATCATATTTTTGTAATCATGGATCTATTAATAGATCTTACTTTGGACCACTTGTTCTTATTCTTCTAAATTTTGTAGAAGGTTATTATGTTTCCATTTGGAACAAAAGCATTTTCACATTTTAGACTTACTGAAAATAGCACATGGAGTATGTGTCCACATGTAGAAATTTTGTAAATCGCTATTCTGAGGTGAATGTTGTCATCAAATGTTTTATGCAGAGCCTCTGACATGTGGACATAAAGCCTTGTCTGAGTGCTGGGGTAACTGAGTGGAAGAATCAATGAAAGTTCTTTTACACAGAAAGGATGTAACTAAAGGTGTTTGTACACATGGCTATTACTGACCAAGGAGATGCTAAGTTTTAACCTCTCCTTGATATTATACAAACAATTTAAGAGGAATTTTAATGCATACCTAAGGAATGAAAGCAAAGTCAAGTGAGGTCACTCAGTCGTGTCCGATTCTTTGAGACCCCATGGACTGTAGCCCACCAGGTTCCTCTGTCCATGGGATTTTCCAGGCAAGAGTACTGGAGTGGGTTGCCATTGTCTTCTCCAGAGGATCTTCCTGAACCAGGGATCAAACCCGGGTCTCCCACATTGTAGGCAAATGCTTTACCGTCTGAGCCACCAGGGAAGCCTAAAAGGGGTACCATTCATATATTAAAACTGAACAAAGAATCTAATTCTTTCTCTAGGTTTAGATATAAAATTAGCATGTAATATTTGAAATATTGTGTAAGATACCAAAGATGTAGTTTATCTATGAAAAGACAGATTCCTCAAACACAACTAATATAAAGTAAGACACATTTAGTTTGGGAATCAAGATAGTTGAGTCAACTGTGCCCATGTCAGCCTCCAGTCTCAGTATAAACCCTTTCTCCCATCGCTCCTCCTCACACACTGCAGGGCTCTAATTATAAATCTGCTGGGTTTAGAATAGTCTGGAGTTGACCTCACCTCTGACAGAAAGCCTAAATAAAATAAAGGTGGGGAAGAAGTAATTATATAAGAGATAAATAAGGGGCAGGGGATAAAGAATATGGTAGCAGCTCATCTTCACACTTCCTTGAAGACATCTCAAAGTCCTTTCTTCCCTTGTCTCTTCTTTAAGTCAGGTGATAAGCAGTTCTTCCACGTGTGGACAAATCCCAGTGCTCGAGCAGAGTTGAAGGCCCATTTAATATAGAATTTTACATAAAGTAATTTAGAACTATAAATGTGTTTTAGGCAAGATCCCCAAACATGTCAATATTAGTGGGCTAAAGCTCTCTTGCTGTTAATTAAGGAATGTTAATAGAAGAAATGGAGTAGCCATCATGGTCAACAAAAGAGTGAAATGCAGTACTTGGATGCAATCTCAAAAATGACAGAATGATCTCTTTCGTTTCCAAGGCAAACCATTCAATATCATGGTAATCCAAGCCTATGCCCCTACCAGTAATGCTGAAGAAGCTGAAGTTGAATGGTTCTATGAAGACCTACAAGACCTTTTAGAACCAACACCCAAAAAAGATGTCCTTTTCATTATAGGGGACTGGAATGCAAAAGTAGGAAGTCAAGAAACACCTGGAGTAACAGGCAAATTTTGCCTTGGAGTACGGAATGAAACAGGGCAAAGGCTGATAGAGTTTTGTCAAGAGAATGCACTGGTCATAACAAACACCCTCTTCCAACAACACAAGAGAAGACTCTATACATGGACATCACCAGATGGTCAACACCGAAATCAGATTGATTATATTCTTTGCAGCCAAAGATGGAGAAGCTCTATACAGTCAGCAAAAACAAGACTGGGAGCTGACTGTGGCTCAGATCATGGACTCTTTATTGCCAAATTCAGACTGAAATTGAAGAAAGTGGGGAAAACCACTAGACCATTCAGGTATGACCTAAATCAAATCCCTTATGATTCTACAGTGGAAGTGAGAAATAGATTTAAGGGACTAGATCTGATAGAGTGCCTGATGATCTATGGATGGAAGTTCGTGACATTGTACAGGAGACAGGGATCAAGACCATTCCCATAGAAAAGAAATGCAAAAAAGCAAAATGACTGCCTGAGGAGGGCTTACAAATAGCTGTGAAAAAAGAGAAGCGAAAAGCAAAGGAGAAAAGGAAAGATATAAGCATCTGAATGCAGAGTTCCAAAGAATAGCAAGGAAAGATAAGAAAGCCTTCCTCAGCGATCAATGCAAAGAAATAGAGGAAAACAACAGAATGGGAAAGACTAGAAATCTCTTCAAGAAAATTAGAGATACCAAGGGAATATTTCATGCAAAGATGAGCTCGATAAAGGACAGAAATGGTATGGACCTAACAGAAGCAGAAGATATTAAGCAGAGGTGGCAGGAATACACAGAAGAACTGTACAAAAAGAGCTTCATGGCCAAGATAATCACGATGGTGTGATCACTCACCTAGAGCCAGACATCCTGCAATGCGAAGTCAAGTGGGCCTTAGAAAGCATCACTACAAACAAAGCTAGTGGAGGTGATGGAATTCCAGTGGAGCTATTTCAAATCCTGAAAGATGATGCTGTGAAAGTGCTGCACTCAATATGCCAGCAAATTTGGAAAACTCAGCAGTGGCCACAGGACAAGAAAAGGTCTGTTTTCATTCCAATCCCAAAGAAAGGCAATTCCAAAGAATGCTCAAACTACCGCACAATTGCACTCATCTCACACACCAGTAAAGTAATGCTCAAAATTCTCTAAGCCAGGCTTCAGCAATACATGAACTGGGAACTTCCAGATGTTCAAGCTGGTTTTAGAAAAGGCAGAGGAACCAGAGGCCAAATTGCCAACATCCACTGGATCATGGGAAAAGCAAGAGAGTTCCAGAAAAACATCTATTTCTGCTTTATTGACTATGCCAAAGCCTTTGACTGTGTGGAGCACAATCAACTGTGGAAAATTGTTCAAGAGATGGGAATACCAGACCACCTGACCTGCCTCTTGAGAAACCTATATGCAGGTCAGGAAGCAACAGTCAGAACTGGACATGGAACAACAGACTGGTTCCAAATAGGAAAAGGAGTACATCAAGGTACTGTATATTGTTACCTGTATATTGTCACCCTGCTTATTTAACTTATATGCAGAGTACATCATGAGAAATGCTGGGCTGGAAGAAGCACAAGCTGGAATCAAGATTACCAGGAGAAATATCAATAACCTCAGATATGCAGATGACACCACCCTTATGGCAGAAAGTGAAGAGGAACTCAAAAGCCTCTTGATGAAAGTGAAAGAGGAGAGTGAAAAAGTTGGGTTTTAAAGCTCAACATTCAGAAAATGAAGATCGTGGCATCTGGTCCCATCACTTCATGGCAAATAGATGGGGAAATAGTGGAAACAGTGTCAGACTTAAGTTTTTGGGGCTCCAGAATCACTGCAGATGGTGATTGCAGCCATGAAATTAAAAGATGCTTACTCCTTGGAAGGAAAGTTATGACCAACCTAGATAGCATATTCAAAAGCAGAGACGTTAGTTTGCCAACAAAGGTCCATCTAGTCAAGGCTATGGTTTTTCCTGTGGTCATGTATGGATGTGAAAGTTGGACTGTGAAGAAGGCTGAGCGCCGAAGAATTGATGCTTTTGAACTGTGGTGTTGGAGAAGACTCTTGAGAGTCCCTTGGACTGCAAGGAGATCCAACCAGTCCATTCTGAAGGAGATCAGCCCTGGGATTTCTTTGGAAGGAGTGATGCTAAAGCTGAAACTCCAGTACTTTGGCCACCTCATGTGAAGAGTTGACTCATTGGAAAAGACTCTGATGCTGGGAGGGATTGGGGTCAGGAGGAGAAGGGGACAACAGAGGATGAGATGGCTGGATGGCATCACTGACTCAATGGACTTGAGTCTGAGTCAACTCCGGGAGTTGGTGATGGACAGGGAGGCCTGGCGTGCTGCAGTTTATAGGATTGCAAAGAGTCAGACACGACTGAGCGACTGAACTGAACTGAACTGAATGAAGTGCATACTGTGTGTATGACCATGAACTGTTTTTGAGACACAATAATCAACATGATGCATTTCTGGCAGCAACGTGGTCCTGGAGCAAAGATGACAGATGATGAAACAAATACAGAGTAGCAAGTGTCACAGAGAAAGCAAGTCTCCAGGGGGATTTCAGGAGTCTTCTGTATGAAAGGATCAGAACAGGGCCAATTGGAGACCAGATAAGTGAGGAAAAGTTACTCAGAGGACAACAATCCATACAAAGATGCAGACAGCCTGTGAGAGTCTCAGAACTGGGAGAGCATGGCAGTTCAGAAATGTCCCAAAGCCTCGCCTGCAGGGCAGAGAAGATTGAAGCCATAGTGAGGGTGCAGCAGGCAGGTCATGAGGGGTCAGAGTATGGAGGGCACCGATGCCACATTGACTTTCAACTTTATTGAGAGCAATGGCAGCTAGTAGAGGTTTTTAAGCAGGGGCATGGCTTGATAAAATTTACATTTTTGAATTATCATTTTTGCAAAAGAGTCAAAGGAGAAAAGATGAGAGACCAGGAGACCATCTAGGGGCCTGCTCTAGTGACACTACTGAGACATAAAATGAATCTGTACTCAGGTTGTGGCAATGGACAAAGAGAAAAGTAAAATCACATGATAAAAGAGATTTCAGAGGAATATTTCCTGTTTTCTTTGATTAGAGTTTCTGTGGATCCACCACCTCCTCTAACATGTCATAATCCTATGTATGCATGTTCTATAAATTGTGGAGTAAAGTGCAAAATTTACCACCATGAAAACAAACTATATAAAATGGCAGGGGGGTGTGATGAGAAAATTAGTGAAAAATACAAGTATACACATGTCAAATACACACATGACAGTTCAAGAAGGAGAATTTCTGAAGATGCTGCTCCTCATTTCTTTGTCTGGTTGATATACTTGAGAGTCTTCTCCACTCCTCATCCCATGCCCCCCTTGCCTTCACCAGCCTCCACTTCTTTGCTTGCCACCCCTTTTCCCAGCTTCAACATCAGCAGCCCAGAAAACCTCTCTCTGAGTCTGACCCTCTGCCTCCATTTTTACACCTTTTCTTATGTCTCTGCTCCCATCACTGTGCTCTTTTAAGGATGCTTCTTACTACATGGGACCACTAAGATTATCTGGGATAGTCTCCACTTTAAGATCCTTAATTTAAAACACGTGTAAGTTTTAACGTAAAAGGCAGCATATTCACACATTCTGAGAATCAGGACAAAGACATCTTCAGGGGGTCGGTCAATACTCAGCGTATCATAGAATCTTTTCAGATTGGACAAAATTCTTCCACATGACCCTAGTAATCTTCAGTAGCTCCCATACTTTCTGATATGATGCAATATACAATCCCATTTTTTACATTTCTTGGTTTATAATGGTAATAATGTCTTCAAGAAAGTCTGAAGAATTCCATCAACATTCCTTGTGACCTAGGACTGCTGGAAATGTACTCATTCATTTTGTTTGTCTTAAAGTACCTGCATTTTTTTCCTTCATTCAAAATGTATTTGTTCTTCATATAGAATTCTTTGTTGACATCCTCTGCACCACCCTTCCCGGGCTCTGAAGATATCCTTCACGTATCTTCTGCCTTGCACAGTTTCTGAGAAGAATTCCATTTTAATTTAGATCTTTGTCTTCTCTATGTGGGGTATCTTTTATCTCTGGCTACCTTCAGTGATTTCACTCTATTTTTGGCTTGTATACAATTAAAATGTCATGTGTTTATGACATGTGTTTTTTTAGTTATCCTATTCGGCTGAGTTTCTTGAATTTGTGCTTTGATTTCATTCATTTTTTCCCCCCAGCCATTATCTCTTTAGTATTTTCTTGTACTTCTGTCTCTGTTTTCTGTTGGGATTTTCCAATTTCACGTATGTTAGAGTGTTTTCTTGTCTTACAGCCCTGGGAGGCTCTGGACTCTTTTTATCATTGTATATTTTTTTCTCTTTGTGCTTCAGTTTTGCTGATTTTTCTGGTTTATCTTTACCCTTACTGATTGTTTCTTGGCTTTCTTAAGGCTACGCATAAGGAATCTTTGTTTCTGTGACTGTGTCTCTTCTGTTTAGCATTTCCATTTAATTCCTCCACATAGTTTTCAATTCTCTACTGAAATTACTCAAGCATTTATGAAAACATCCATGTGTTCCACTAGACCCTTTACTTCTTTATGAGAGTTACTTTAACCCCTGTGTGGTAGTTCCTATAATCCAAGTATATCTAATTCTGGTTTTTAAATTTCTTTGTTCAGTACAGTATGATTTTCCTTGTCTTTTTCTCTGACCTTTAATTTTGATTGGCACCCGGGCATTTTGTGTGTACAATGGGATAAATAGTATTATACTTTGAAATGGACACATCTCTACTGTTTATCCTATAGTCTTGTGTTGTGAAGACTGTGGGAATCCATGTAGTCACGGGTAGAGCTGAGTTTGAGTTTTGTGTTGTTAAGGTTATCCTTAGCACAACAACAAATGCAATTTTTTCTATTATTCAGTTCCATTTAGTCACTCAGTCATGTCCAACTCTTTGTGACCCGATGGACTGCAGCACACCAGGCTTCCCTGTCCATCACTAACTCCCACAGCTTGCTCAAAATCATGTCCATCTAGTTGGTGATACCATCCAGCCATCTCATCCTCTGTCATCCGCTTCTCCTCCTGCCTTCAACCTTTCCCAGCATCAAGGTCTTTTCCAGTGAGTCAGTTCTTCACATCAGGAGGCCAAAATATTCGAGTTTCAGCTTCAGCATCAGTCCTTCCAATGAATATTTGGGACTGATTTCCTTTAGGATGGACTGGTTGGATCTCCTTGCAGTCCAAGGGACTCTCAAGAGGCTTCTCCAACACCACAGTTCAAGCATCAATTCTTCAGCATTCAACTTTCTTTATAATCCAATTCTCACATCCATACATGATTACTGGAAAAAACCATAGCTTTGACTAGATGGACCTTTGTTGGCGAAATAATATCTCTGCTTTTTAATTTGCTGTCTAGGTTGGTCATAGCTCTTCTTCCAAGGAGCAAGCATCTTTAATTTCATGGCTGCAGTCACCATTGCAGTGATTTTAGAGCCCAAGAAGATAAAGTCTGTCACTGTTTCCATTGTTTCTCCATCTATTTGCTGTGAAGTCATGGGATCAGATGCCATGATCTTAGTTTTTTTGAATGTTGAGTTTTAAGCTTGTGGGACATTCAGTCACTGGAGGGTTTTTCCAAGTGTCCCTGTTCCTCCCTTTGTCTTAAGTTACCCTATGAGACTGCCCGTCCAGAATGTCTTCCCCATGTCTAACCCGTGGTAAACTGCTGTTACTTGTTTCTCAGTTGTTGCTAGTTTGGTGATGGAGGGGCAACTCTCTGTTGTCCAGGATCTGTCTCAGACTTAGGCACATCCTTTGTCCCCGTGTCTCAGGGTTGGGGCTTTCTTAATGGTGAGAGAGTCAATTCCTGCTGCTGCTGCTAAGTCGCTTCAGTCGTGTCCGACTCTACGCGACCCCATAGACGGCAGCCCACTAGGCTCCTCTGTACCCGGGATTCTCCAGGCAAGAATACTGGAGTGGGTTGCCATTTCCTTCTCCAATGCATGAAAGTGAAAAGTGAAAGTGAAGTCGCTCAGTCATGCCCAACTCTTAGCGACCCCATGGAGTGCAGCCTACCAGGCTCCTCCGTCCATGGGATTTTCCAGGCAAGAGTACTGGAGTGGGGTGCCATTGCCTTCTCCAAGTCAATTCCTAGGTAGCTTGATAAGAAGTCCAGGGTTCCTGAGGAGGAGAAAGGGGTCTGGAATCCTAGAGAAGGCAAAAGGGGTCTGGGGTACTCAACGAGAAAAGGACTAACTTTCTTTTCTACATTGCTTTGTCTTAGTCAATATAACGATGTATCTTGCTTGAGGACTTGTTTCTCCTTAACAAGAACCTTCTGACTAATCCTGGTATTTTAGAATGTACATTATGGTAGGGCTTCCCTGGTGGCTCAGACAGTAAAGCATCTGACTGCAATGTGGGAAACCTGGGTTCGATCCCTGGGTTGGGAAGATCCTCTGGAGAAGGAAATGGCAACCCACTCCAGTACTCTTGCCTGGAAAATTCCATGAATGGGGGAGTCTCGTAGGCTACAGTCCATGGGATTGCAAAGAGTTGGACAAGACAGGGCAACTTCAAGATTCAAGAGAGATATTATGGGAGTGGGTCTTTTAGGATCTTTCTATTGTTAAGTTCTAAACCTGTTATCCTAAAACGTAAATTGTGGGAGTGGGTCTGGTAAATTTTTTACAATCTTGAGACATTCTTTTGATTAACTGTAATAACCAATTTAAAAAAGTGTGTAACTCCCTTGCTAACACTAGCAAGGGGGGCATTCTCCGTCCCCCTTCTGATGTCTATGTTAGAAACTTTTTCTGTCTCTCTTCTTACTTTAATAAAACTCTGCTACACAAAAGCTCTTGAATGATCAAGACTGGTTCCTGGTTCCGAAGCTAAATCTTCTTCTTCAGAGATCACGAAATCTAACATTGTTCATTTTAAGATATCAGTAGTCTTTCCACTTCTACGGAGTAAGAAGATAGATGGCTCATGATCTGAACACAGAGTAGCTTCCTGTCCCAAGGTCCCCCACATGGGAATTTATTTATTTATTTTTCTGGTTTCCTCTTTAATGAATCTTCAGCTGTCTCTGAGGAAAACAGGGATTGTAGTCCTTCCCCTGGTGGCTTCAGGCTTTTGTTCCATAATGGAGATGATTTGGTGGTTGGAGAGCTCTTTCTGCTCCACTGCAGAGGCTGCAGCTGCCTTCTCCTTGATCTACTATAGGAAGAAAGTTTTCTCTGGTTTCTACTTTTCCCCAAATATTCTTGGGAGGACAGTTCTAAGTCTATGGAGAAAATACTGAGAATTTGTGGGAACTTCTCTTTTTGCCATGATTCTCAGCCATTCTATACTCACAGTACCCCACACGAACTTCAGCAGTTTGGTAAAGCAATTTTCACTGGCTAGTTGGCGGGAGGGGTGCCCTATTTTCCTTCCATGGTCTCATCCAGGTAAGTAAGAGCTCACATCCTATCTCTTTCTGGATGGACCTATCTTTCCCAAGATTTCATGCTGTTTGTTTGCCCTGCAATCTCATTTTACTGATGATTTCAAAGATATGATTTTGTAGATTATCGAAACTTCTCTTGTTTTAGGAAAGAGTCAATGTTCTTTCCAGCTTTCTACAACCTAAGTGAAAGCTAGAACAAGCTCAGTTACTTTACTTTATCTAAGTAGACTCTTTTTTTAGAGCATTTTTAAATGCACAGCAAAGTTGAGTAGAAAGTACTGACAGTTCTCATATATTATATCTGCCCCTCCTCCCTGCAACAGACACAGCCTTCCTGTTATGAACATCCTGCAACAGAGTATTAATATTTTCAATTTTTAACAGGATTTTTAACAGATAAAGTAAAAAGTGGGGGAGGTGGATGATAATTTACAGGAACAATGGTAAATGATGATTTTCAAACTAAGGAATTTTAAAGCAGACAAAGCAGTTTTCTCAAAGCACCTTAACCAAATTATTTGGAGCAAATAATTTATGTTCATGCCTTTCTTACAAACCCAAGCCTAAACAATGATAATATATTAGTGTGTCTGTCATGAATGCTTCTTGAAGGAACTATTTCAACTTCTAGGTAGATACCTATGAAATAAACTTTCCACTTAGAAGAGAGAGCATTTCCCATTTGGGGAATAGCAAGAATTTTAGAATCATGGGGGCTCACATGGGAGAGAAGCAGGAAAACTCTTAGATTGTGTTTGACTTAAAAATTTTTTTCTCTCAGATGATTGAGATCTGGGATTAAATTCATTGGAAACTTTAGATCAAATGTTGTGAGGTGAGTTGTTGTAGAGTATAAAGTGCTGTAGTGAAAGATTAATATGACAGTGATTTACAGAGTGAACAGATCCAGTAGTTTTTAAATTTTAATCTCCGAGAAACACCTGAAAAGTGTTTCACTCTATCAGAAACACCTGGGAGGCTCCTTAACTCACAGTTTTGTTGTTGTACTCAGTCATGTATGACTATAACCCCATGAGCTGAGAGAGCTGAGAGTCTTTGTTAGAAGCTTGGCATTTGGGAGTTCACCTCTGTTGTCTGCATACAAGGGGAGAAAAATGGGGGTGATATGAAGGTCTGGATACTGCACTCAGAACTCTCATAGTAATGGAATTTTTCCAACTTTCCTGAAAAAAAATATGCAACTTATCTGTCAATTTTGTTGGAGTGTAGACAATCAAGTGAGGACTGAGAAGCCTCTCTACTTTCCCTTTCTATTGCCTGGGACATCACATAATCTTTCTCAGAGTCACTGGATGCTATAATAGAGAAGCCGTGGGACATGATGGAATGTGGATGAGCAGAAGGATGATACACTGAGTGAGTAAAAGATCTGGCAAATAATTTATGTATATTAGGTACAGAGATGAAGTGGCATGTGAGGGCTGCTGCTGCTGCTAAGTCACTTCAGTCGTGTCTGGCTCTGTTGAACCCCATAGACGGCAGCCCACCAGGCTCCCCCGCCCCTGGGATTCTCCAGGCAAGAACACTGGAGTGGGTTGCCATTTCCTTCTCCAATGCATGAAAGTGAAAAGTGAAAGTGAAGTCGCTCAGTCGTACCCGACTCTTAGCAACTCCACGGACTGCAGCAGGCTCCTCCATCCATGGGATTTTCCAGGCAAGAGTGCTGTAGTGGGATGCCATTGCCTTCTCTGGGCATGTGAGGGAGGGAATGCATAAATGGTTGGACTAGCAGTTAAGCAAATGGACAAGTGAATATTGAGCTGGTTATAGACAGCTGGGTAAACAAGTGGCTATGTTAATGGTGGTGTTAAGAATTACTGGGTATATGACTTGGTAGATGAATAAATAAATGGATAAATGGTTCACTTAACAGATGCATGATGTCTAAAGAATATATCAGAGAATGATAATGTGACTGCATTCTGTCAGAATTACATTGAGTCTTTTTATAGATTATCAAAAATTTGGAAAGGTTTAGAAAGTAAGCTCTGTTTTAAGGACTTGGATACTTTTTCCTTTTTTTCCCATGTAGACCATAAAACTACTGTTGTGTATTTTATTTGGAGTTTTAAGTCTTTCTATACTTTGCAGTTATCATGAGCAGTGTACTCAGGTCCACTCAAAATGCAGTGTTCATGGAAGCTTAGCCAACTCAGCATATATCTCAGGGGAATGAAAATAGCTCTCCTGTCTCCAGAAGGAGAAATTAGGTCGTCATGGAGTAGAAGAGGCTAACTGGCTTTTCACCAGATGGACGCAGGCCTAGTCACTGCTCACCAGGATAGGAGATTGAGTGCAGAAAGTCAGTTTGGGCTGTAGGAGAATATCCTAAAATATCAGAATACTGGCTCCAGTGAGTTTTTAGATGACCTAAGGCTTCAGTGGATTGCAATTTGAGAAGGACTGGATTGCACAGGGAGAAGAAGCATAGCCCCAAGGCCCTGCCCTTGAGGTTTTGGAGTGGAGGCAGCAATTAACAACTAAAGCATAAGGCTCCTGAGGGCAATCTGTTTGCCCACATTGCTAATTTAGCCACTGTTATACCTCATTAGGTTTGTGTCTGAGCCAATTCTGGTGCATCTGTGAACTTCCCAGCAGTTTCGCCCATAAACTAAACTTGTCCCAGGTGATCTTAGCACAGGAGCCAAGGAGTGTCGACCCCTCCAATCTCTGGTCTATCACCTTGTTGGGGAAAGTACTCTTCAGAGAGCAACAGAAACCTAGATGGAAGGAGATGTGCTTGTTTTGTCTGGCACTAATCAATGGGTGAGAGTTCTAACATATCCTCAGTGGGTCACGTGGAGACAGAGGGTTCCATAGGGTCAGAAATAGAACTGACCTGATTAGAGGATCGAAGATATGAACTATGAATGCTGAAATCTTTTCACCCTAATAAGTATGGCAAAGCTCAAAACAAAGGAAGAGATATGATTTGAGATTTGTTGAGTATGAGCATGATATGACACAAAAGATGTAAAATAGGATTTTGTTTTTTATTAAAGGGGCATTTGGCTTAGAGGGTAAAGCATCTGCCTGCAATATGGGAGACCCGAGTTCAATCCCTGAGTTGGGAAGATGCCCTGGAGAAGGAAATGGCAACCCACTCCAGTACTCTTGCCTGGAAAATCCCATGGACAGAGGAGCCTGGGAGGCTGCAGTCCATGGGTCGCAAAGGGTCGGACACGACTGAGTGACTTCACTTTTATAAACCTGGAATAGATGTGACTTAGCCAAAATTAAAACATTACTGAGAAGGAAACGACTTTTACAGAAGGAAGAGCCGGATAGATCAGGCTCTGAACTGTGGTCACTGTTTAACTCTGGTTTTGAATATCAGTTGTGTGCCCAGCCCTGCACTATGAGGTTTTTGTTGTTCTGTTTACACAGGCAAATGGACAAATATTCCCAGATTGTTCTCTTAGTTATTTGATCTCAATGAAAAACGTGTTTAGAGAATTATATATTCCACAGATTAGTCTGGGCTAAGAAGACCATGCTTTGGCTTCCTGATAGGAGTGGTGAGGGATGAAGGACATTCTCAGGCACTAGTTCATTCTCCCCGTGGGCCAGGATCGACACTCAGCTCTAATCCATTGGAGCTGACTACAAAGTAATATGGAGACAGTATAAACTTCAGGGAGTGTTAGAAGCATCCAATGAACACATTTCCTCCTTAATTTGGCTTTCCAAATGCTGATGTTATTTCTATTTTTTTTATCTATAATGAGTCCCAGAAGGGGCTACACTGATTGTGGATAAAAGGTGCATTTGGGTATTAATAAGTTTGAAATAAGACATGGTGTTTAAAAATGAATAGTAGTCTTGGGTTAAAAATAATCAGGTAACATATGAATGAGAGATATTTCAGCTATTTTAATAAACTAATGAAATTTAGAAATAAGACGGGATAAGATTGTGGATTGTGTGGGAATTCTACTCAGGATGAACTTAATTCTGTGCACATTTAGGCATCATAGATCTGTTTGTCTATGAAAATGATGTGAATAAATTTGTATTTTGCATCATTGATGTGGAGGCAGTCTGTAGGATGTGTAGAGTGTGTAGAGCTTACATCAGGGAAATTTACAAAGAAGCTGTTACACTTCATAAATGAGATTGATGAGGGCAAACAAAAGTGTGAACACTAAGTGAAGGCTGGAAAATGTGTAATTAAAACAAAGATTTATTTGAGGATTAAATAAATGAGGATTTATTCTATGGCGTAGTGACGAGGAAGAAAACAATCAATCATGATATGTTGGAAGAGTGGGTGTGCTTTAGTTCCATTGTTAGACGTGAAGTCAGGAAAGACATGAATACAACATGTGGAGAGAGGAATTGAGACGTTGGTGAGATATTCGTGAAACATTTGTTAAGCTGTTGGGAAAAACATCTGGAGCTTTGGAGGGAAGTCTAGAAGATAAAGGGGCTTCCCCAGTGGCTCAGTGGTAAAGAATCTGCCTGCAATGCAGGAGACCTGGGTTCCATCCCTGGGTCAGGAAGATCCTCTGGAGAAGGGAATGCAACCCACTCCAGTACCCTTGCCTGGGAAATCCCATGGACAGAGGAGCCTGGTGGGCTACAGTCCATGGGGTGGACAAGGTAGTACATGAGAAAGAGTTGGACATGACTGAAGTGACTGAGACACACGCTAGGAGATAAATGTGGAACTGAGGGTGAGCTGCATGTGAAAGTGAAAGTGTTAGCCATTCAGCTGCCTCTTTGCGACCCCATGGACTGCAGCTCACCAGGCTCCTCTGTCCACGGGATTCTCTAGGCAAGAATACTGGAGTGGGCTGCATGCCCTCTTCCGGAGGATCTTCTTAACACAGGGATAGGACCGGGTCTCCTGCACTGTAGGCAAATTCTTTAATGTCTGAGTCACTGGGGAAGCCCCAGAAATCACAAACTCTTCCAGAAAGGAAAACTAGAAAGAAGAGTATAAATTGTAAGCAGGAAACTTGAAACATTCTTACAGTACTGGGGTAGGAGAATTTAGGAAATTTACCCAAGCGTGCAGATGAGAAATAACAGATTGGAGGAAATCAGATCAGAAGTGAAAGAGTTAAAAGTCAGAAAGAGGAATTAGTTTACGTTCTTCAAAGTTAGCAATGAAAAAGAAATGAAAGTCTCTGGGTTTGATGCCTAGAAGGCCATGAGTGTTTCCATGAATTAATTAAGGTGAAAACTCCATTTCCATGTCTTAAAGGATGAATGTTTTGAGGAAATAAAGCTGACAAGTGGACACCAATCATTTGAGAACTCGGTGTGAAAGCTGGACGTGAAAGAAAGAATTAAAATGGAAAATAGTGAAGATTCCTCTCTCCATGTTGAGAGGTTTGTTTATTTTTTATAATGAAGTTGAAAAGGAGTTTATCAGGAGTAGGAAAGACCCTAGAATGATCAAAAGAGAGGCTGAATGACAAAATAAGATCATGTGAGAGAGAAAGCCTGGAATCAAAGCTTATATCAATTATCATAAACAAGTAGTGGGTATTTGTCCTAAAGCTCAACGTTCAGAAAACAAAGATCATGGCATCCGGTCCCACCACTTCATGGGAAATAGATGGGGAAACAGTGGAAACAGTGTCAGACTTTATTTTTCTGGGCTCCAAAATCACTACAGATGGTGACTGCAGCCATGAAATTAAAAGACACTTACTCCTTGGAAGGAAAGTTATGACCAACCTAGATAGCATATTCAAAAGCAGAGACATTACTTTGCCAACAAAGGTTCATCTAGTCAAGGCTATGGTTTTTCCTGTGGTCATGTATGGATGTGAGAGTTGGATTGTGAAGAAGGCTGAGCGCCGAAGAATTGATGCTTTTGAACTGTGGTGTTGGAGAAGACTCTTGAGAGTCCCTTGGACTGCAAGGAGATCCAACCAGTCCATTCTGAAGGAGATCAGCCCTGGGAGTTCTTTGGAAGGAATGATGCTAAAGCTGAAACTCCAGTACTTTGGCCACCTCATGTGAAGAGCTGACTCATTGGAAAAGACTCTGATGCTGGGAGGGATTGGGGTCAGGAGGAGAAGGGGATGACAGAGGATGAGATGGCTGGATGGCATCACTGACTCTATGGACGTGAGTCTGAGTGAACTCCGGGAGTTGGTGAGGGACAGGGAGGCCTGGTGTGCTGCGATTCATGGGGTCACAAAGAGTCGGACACGACTGAGCGACTGATCTGATCTGATAGCAATGCTGGATCTTCAGCTCCTTAACTTCACCAGTGATCCTTTCGGTAGGCCAATATTACCCAAGCTGTATGGATGAGAATTATGAGACTCAGAGAGGGCAAGTGGCTTGCTTTAGGAAGTGGAAGAGAATGAATTCAAAACAGAAACTATTAGACTCTGAAGCTCACACCTGCGCTGAGAGGCGACCCAGTCCCTCATTTGTGTTTGTAAGGAGACACAAGCTATAGTAGAGAGATGTGCTGGATGAGTAAGAGGAACACAGGGAGTCACTGGCTGGCCTGTTCTCCAGGTGGCTTGTGCAGACCCCAGAGGGGTCTGTTTTGTGTCATTTCCTCTACAGATGGCTTAGGTCTTGAACACAGATAAGTGTAATACTCATTTTGAAACACCAGCATCTAGCCAAGATGAGACTTTATAGAAATTTGCCAAATTAGTAGAAAAAGAGGGAATTAACCTCCAATTAAAATAAATAAATTTATATTAAAAAATAAAATAAAGAGAAATGTCTACTTTCTGCTGAAGGTCTGCTATATGGTCAACAACAGTTCACAATTTTTTTTAAGTTAAATATTTTCTTGCAGTTTCAGAATTATACTTGACAGCCTTTTTTGAGGCAAGTAGATGTTTCTTTTCAGCCTGACCATGATGAAGAGAAGCAAAGCGAGGGATGGTGTGGGAAGTGTCTTGACAGAGCAGTAGAGGATAGCAGGTGTGTAGACATTCTGGAAAATGTATAAATCTGAATCGTGAAACATATGGCCATTTCTAGACCGACTTGCTTTGTTTTGCCCTTTAACAGCTTTTCAGTCTCAAAATAAAGCAGTTATTTTACTAGCAAAATGGGTTTATTTGGGAATAGCAAGAGGAATTGGAATTCAGGGCATGCTGTAGCAAAAGCCATTGTCGCGTACCACAAACAAAGGAGAGGAAGCTTGTAGAGAAAAAGGAGGGTGTTGGGAAGGGTTGTTTTGAACCAAAGTCTTTTGGAGAGACTTGAGAATTCAGGGTGATGAGAGTGTCTCCCTGGCTGAGTTGCTGGGGTAGTCGGTTTCTAAAAGGAGATGCAATGTGTATATTGTATATCTTTTCCTGTTGAGGTTTGCAATTGATGATTCTTTCCTATTGATAATTCTTCTCTGGGGCCTAGTAATTGATGATTCATCCTCTAATTTATGTTGCTGGTCTGCTTGAGACTTCCTATCTGAACTTCCTTAGTTAGGGTTTTCCTTTATTAATTTTCACACAGGTAAGAGAGTTGAAGCTCAGACAGTATTCAGTTTTCTGCTCAGAGACCCTACCCCAACCCCTAAGGGTTTGCCGATAACACAAGCAGCTCTGTTTCTGCCCTCAAGCCCTCTTAATGCCTTATCTCCTGCTTTATTTTGTGCACTGAAAGAAAAGGAAAGTTAGTGAATTGGGCAGGCGTGGAGAAATAATACGAATGAATCAGTCCTATAAAAAATATTCTTAAAAATGTAAATGCCTTCTTATTAATATTCAAAATTGATATTATAGCATATAATTCTACTGAAAAAAGCACTTTCTGGATGAAAGAAAGCAAAAAGTCAACTTCATTCCTCTGTACGTTTACACGAATTCGTACCTCCTTCTCTGACTTTGACAATGTAGAAAGGTTGCAAGGCATTTGCTTCCCTTTCTCTCTTGTAAATAAAAAGTCAACCATCCATATTCTCATCTCCTTAATTTTGAGCTGATATAAAACGATAGATCTTTACCAGCTACAAGTTGAAAGGAGAAAAATGAAAAGAACAAGATACAGTTACAATCATCTATCCCATTGTATCTCACTGAGGCTAAACAGACAAGCCTGTCAGACAAACGGTCCCCAGGTTCTCAAAGGGACGCACTGTTCCTAAGCCCTCAGTGCTATTAAAAATTGCCTCTAGTATTATTTGTGTCTGAATGGTTGTGGGGGGAGGGCCGGTGGGTTCATGAGAAAATCATACTTGCTACTTTATTTACCCCAAGGCAGAGATCACGCTACAACTAATACTCACGCTACTGTAATCCTACTAGCATTTACAAGTAGCGGTTTACAAAGTACTTTCTCTGTAAGTCACCTACATTTGAGCTTAAACGTACTGGTGAGTCTCATAAACAAAATTTGCCACTGAACCAAAAAATCACAGAGTTGATAAATAAAATCAGGTGTCAAACCTAGAGTGTCTGATTTCGGATATTTTCACAAGCACCTGCTTCTTTTCAACATTTCCTTTTATAATAGAAATGTATAAATCTATCATTATACCATGATGGGCCTAGGTGACATATTTAAGGCAAGTTTTGTAACTTTCCCACCAGCCTTTCTTCACTGTTTAAAGATTCACTTATTGTCACCTACTGTCCTTCCCATGTCCTAGAATCTGAGGTAAGCTGGCAAAGATGTGGAGCTCCTAAAATCGTACTACACCATCTTCAGGCTTTAACTGGGTCTCTCGAGGACCACATTAAGTCCTATGAAGGTACTGGCCTGTTCTCTGATGCAGAATGGGTACCACGTACATCATGAGGCAGCCTGTCAACTTGGCCCATGGGCGATCTGAAACATCTGACTAGGAGTGCCCAAATTCATACAGCATGTATTGATAGAAGTGATTTTTAGGGTTCTGTGATTCAATAGACTCTGTTATTTCTGACTCTCTCTGCAGACTAATCCTTATATTTTTTTCATGGGAGCAGATAACCAGACTTGGGTGAGAGAATTCATTCTCCTCGGCCTGTCCAGTGACTGGGCCCCTCAGGTCGCTCTCTTCGTCCTGTTCTCAGTCACTTACCTGCTGACCCTGCTGGGGAACGTCCTCATTGTTCTTCTGATCAGACTGGACAGCCGACTCCACACTCCCATGTATTGCTTTCTCACTAACCTCTCCCTTGTTGATGTCTCTTATGCCACAAGCATCGTTCCTCAGATGCTGGTGCATTTTCTTGCAGAACATAAAGGGATCCCCTACGTGAGCTGTGCAGCCCAGTTATTCTTCTCCCTGGGCCTGGGTGGGATTGAGTTTGTTCTCCTGGCCGTGATGGCCTATGACCGCTATGTGGCTGTGTGCGACCCCCTGAGATACTCGGTCATCATGCACGGAGGGCTCTGTGCTAGGCTGGCCGTCACATCCTGGGTCAGTGGCTCTGTCAACTCCCTCTTGCAGACCACCATCACCTTTCAGTTGCCCATGTGCACGAACAAGTATATTGATCACATATCCTGTGAACTCTTAGCTGTGGTCAGGCTGGCCTGTGTGGACACCTCCTCCAACGAGGTGGCCATCATGGTTTCTAGCATTGTGTTGCTGATGACGCCTTTCTGCCTGGTCCTCCTGTCCTACATCAGGATCATCTCCACCATCCTGACGATCCAGTCCACAGAGGGGAGAAGGAAAGCCTTCCACACCTGCGCCTCTCACCTCACAGTGGTTGTCCTGTGCTGTGGTATGGCCATTTTCACTTACATCCAGCCCAATCCCAGCCCTTCTGTGCTTCAGGAGAAGCTGATCTCTCTCTTCTATGCCATTTTGACACCCATGCTGAACCCCATGATTTACAGTCTAAGGAATAAGGAGGTGAAGGGGGCCTGGCAGAAGCTTCTAGGACAATTATCTGGATTAACATCAAAACTAGCAGCTTGATGAATAATGAGCATCACTTGGAGAAGAGAGCTTTGCCTGTGTGTTCTCCCACTAACTCTGCTATGAAGCATTAACTGCATTACCCTGGCAACCAGGAATGTGATGAGAAAATGTGTGCTGATTATGCTGGGTAGGCGGCTGAGGAGTTAGGTTAAGGCATTTAATGCAGGAACATTTTATGTCACAGCAGGATGTTCAGAGAAATTAAGCACTATGGTAATAGAACTTCTACTACTTGCTTGGTCTCCATTCATGTGAACTGATAATATTTTTTAAAACGTCATTTGCTATCTTGATTGGTCATATTGCTTGTAATCATGAGTCTATTCATAAATCTTACTTTGGACAAGTGGTTCTTACACTGTACAAGGTTATTTTGTTTCCATTGGGAACAAAACCATTTTCACATTTTAGACTTATTTAAAATAATGTATGTGCCAATAATTGTGGGAGTCATTGTTCTTAGGCGAGTATTGCTTTAAAGACTGGTTAAAATGTTTCGTGCTGGACTTATGACATAGGGACATAAAGCCTTTGAGTGCTAGAGGTACTCAGTGGAAGGATCAACTAAAGGTCTTGTTTTACACTGATATAAATGAAGGTGTTTCTATGCCAAGCTATTACTGTTCAAGGAAAGCTATGTGTCAAGCTCTTTTTTTGATACTGTGCAAACAGTTTGAGGGAAATTTTACTGCATATATACAGGGTACCATTTAAAAGTTTAACCAATCCAACTTCTGAAACATCTATAATTTCTTTTTTTGCGATTTTAGAAACAAATAAGTATATAATATATGAAATCATATACATAAAACAAAAGATGTAGTTAACCTAAGGAAGGACTGATTACTGAGGCAAAGGTAGTAAAAGATAAGACAACGTTAATATGTATTTTGGGAATCAAGATAGTTGAGTCAGCTGTGCCCATGTCAGCCTCTGGTCTCCTTATAAACCCCTTCTCCCATCCCTCCTCCTCACACACTGTAGGCCCTAGTTGTTCTTTGTAAATTTGCAGAGGTTAGAATAGTCTGGAATAGACTTCACCTCTGAGAGACAGCCTAAATAAGGAAAAAGAGGCAGAAGAAGTAATTGCACATGGGATAATGAAAAGGAAATGGGAAAGCTCATGGCCTCACCTCCTTGAAGACATCTCAAAGTCCTTTCTTCCATTGTCTTTTCTTCATATCAGTTGAAGGGCAGTTTTCCCATTTGTGAACACGTTGTCCCATAGTCTCTGTGTTTAAACAAACTGAAGTTTCATATAATCCAAAATCCATTTGATGTTCTAAGTTTACCTAAAATTATCAATGCTAAAATTTGCACTGTTGTTCAGTCACTAAGTCATGTCCAACTCTCTGTGACTCCCTGTTCTGCAGCATGCCAGGCTTCCCTGTCTTTACTATCTCCCTGAGTTTGCTCAAACTCATGCCCATTGAGTCAGTGATGCCATCCAACCATCTCATCCTGTGTGCCCCCTTCTCCTCCTGCCCTCAGTCTTTCCCAGTATCAGGGTCCTTTCCAATGAGTTGGCTCTTGGTATCAGGTAGTCAAACTATTGGAGCTTCAGCTTCAGCATCAGTCCTTGCAATGAATATTCAGGGTTAATTTCCTTTAGGATTGACTAGTTTGATCTCCTTGCTATCCAAGGGACTTTCAAAAGTCTTCTCTAGCACCACAGTTCGGAAGCATCAGTTCTTCAGTGCTCAGCCTTCTTTATGGTTCAACTGTCACATCCATACCTGATTACTAGAAGAGCCATAGATTTGACTATATGGTCCTTTGTCAGCAAAGTGATGTCTCTGCTTTTTAATATGCTGTCTAGGTTTGTCATAGCTTTACTTCCAAGGAGCAAGTGTCTTTTAATTTCATCTGACTCTTTACAACCCCATGAAGTATAGCCCACCAGAGCCCTATGTCCATGGAATTCTCCAGGCAAGAACACTGGATTGGGTAGCTAATTCCTTCTCCAGGAGATCTTCCTGACCCAGGGGTTGAACCCAGCTTTCCTACATTGTAGGCATATTCTTTACTGTCTGAGCCAGCAGGGAAACACACATTTTGGAATATAATCAGGCATTCCTGAAAGTAGTCATTGTTACCAGGCTTGTTGTTAATTCAGAAATATCAGTGGAGAGTCTACTGTGTGTCAGTAGCATGAATGGTTCTTGAGAGACAACAGTTAATACGGAACAATCCTGACAGGGATATGGCCACAGAGTTGGGATGGCAGATAATGAAATAGATAAAATGCACTGAGTGTCACGGAAAGAATAAGGCTTCAGGGGTGATTATAGAAATCTTCTATATGAAGGGATCAGAAAACGTCTGGATGGAGACCAGAAAAGTGAGAACAAGTCATCTAAATAATGATCAACCTGAGCAAAGGGGCAACTTGTAAAAAGTGCTGAGCTGGAAGAGATCATGAGTGTTCAAAACTATCCTGGAGCCTGGCTTGCAGGGCGGAGCAGACTGAAAAAGTAGTGAGGGTGAAGCAGGGAGAAGTCAGGTCTTAGAGGCCATGAAATGCTAAACTATTTTGAAGTTTATCCTGAAAGCAACAGGAAGCTAGTAAAGATTTTGAAGTAGGAGTTTGGGTTGATAAAATTTACATTTTTGAATGATCACTGTGGCAAATGAGTCAGAGGAAGAAAAGATTAGAGACAAGGAGACCAGCGAAGGGGCTGCTCCAGTGATACTACTGAACATTAGGGGACTCTGAAATTGAGATATGCAGAGGTCTTGCACATGCACAAGCTGGATTTAGAAACGGCAGAGGAACCAGAGATCAAACTGCCAACATTCGCTGGATCATAAACAAAGCCAAGGAATTCCAGAAAAACACCTGCTTCATTGCCTTCATGAAAGCCTTTGACTGTGTGGATCCTAACAAACTGTAGAAAATTCTAAAGAGATGGGAATACCAGATCACCTTACCTGCCTCCTGAGAAACCTGTATGCAGGTCAAGAAGCAACAGTTAAAACCAGCCATGGAACAACTGACTGTTTTAAAATTGGGAAAGGAGTATGACAAGGGCATATATAGTCATCCTCTTATTTACATTTTATGCAGAGTACATCATGTGAAATGGCTGGATGAATCACATGCTGGAATCAAGATTGCTGAGAGAAATTTCAACAAACTCAGATATGCATATACTGCTCTGCTGCTGCTGCTGGTAAGTCACTTCAGTTGTGTCTGACTCTGTGCGACCCATAGACGGCAGTCCACCAGGCTCCCCCATCCCCGGGATTCTCCGGGCAAGAACATTGGAGTGGGTATATACTGCTCTAACGGCAGAAAATGAAGAGAAACTAAAGAGCCTCTTGATGAGGGTGAAAGAGGAGAGTGAAAAAGCTGGACTGAAACCCAACATTAGAAAAACTAAGATCATAGCATCCTGTTACATCACTTCATAGCAAATAGATGGGGAAAAAAGTGGAAGCAGCGACATATTTTCTTTTCTTTGGCTCCAAAAACACTGAGGATGGTGACTGAAGCCATGAAATTAAAAGACAATTGCTCCTTGGAAGGAAAGGGATGACAAACCTAGACAACGTATTAAAAAGCAGAGTATCATTTTGCCAACACAGGTACATATAGTCAAAGCTATTTTTCCAGTAGTCACATAGGGATATGAGAGTTGGACTATAAAGAAGGCTGCACACTGAAGAATAAAAAAAATTGTGATGCTGGAAAAGACAAGAGAAAGTCCTTTGGACTTAAAGGAGATCAAGCCAGCCAGTCCTAAAGGAAATCAGTCCTGAATATTCATTGGAAAAACTGATACTGAAGCAGAAGCTCCAATGCTCTGGCCACCTAATGTGAAGAGCTGACTCATTGGAAAAGACCCTGATGCTGGGAAAGACTGAAGACAGGAGGAGAAGGGGGCAACAGAGGATGAGATGGCTAGGTAGCATCACTGACTCACATGAATGAATTTGGACAGATGAATTTGAGCAAACTCTGGGAGATAGTGAAGGATAGGGGAGCTGGACAGGCTACAGTCCATGGGGTTGCAAAAAAGTCAGACATGACTTAGCAACTAAACAACAAAAATGACAACAAGGGTTATAGAAGGGTTATAACGTGGATGACTGATGGGTTGCATAGGATGAGCACATGAGCAAGTGAGTGAGTATTGACATGGTTACAGAGGGGTAAATGAGTAGATGTGTTAATGATGCTAAGAATATTATCTGGGAGATAAATGAATAAATAATTCACTTAAAAGATGTGCAATGCATACAGAATATAATAGAGAATGTTAATGTGACTGTATTCTATCAAAATTACATTGAATCTCTTCATAAAAATTAAAGATTTGAAGAGGTATAGAAGTTCATACTTCTGTGTGGAGGATTTCAATTGACCTTTTTCCTTTACCCCTTTTCCCTTATAAATCATAAGGTTTTCTTCACTCCCTTTCTGGGACCTTATTTTGAGTCTTAAATCTCTCTGTATGGCATTACTGTTTCTAAAAGTTGAAAACCAATGCAAAATATGCACTTGGCTGTCCCTCTGTCCTTGCATTGCTCACAGGAGTCCATTAGATTCTTGGCACATATCTCAGGGGAGGGAAGCACAACTCTATTTTCAGAAGGAGAGATGAAGGCAACGTGGAGCCAAAGGGAATAGCTTTTTTTTATTTTGCCCAAATTTGGATGCAGGTCTAGTCATTGTTCATGAGGAAAGGTGTTCAGTTCAGTTCAGTTCAGTTCAGTTCAGTCACTCAGTGGTGTCCGACTCTTTGAGACCCCATGGACTGCAGCATGCCAGGCCTCCCTGTCCATCACCAACTCCCGGAGTTTACTCAAACTCATGTCCATTGAGTCAGTGATACCATCCAACCATCTCATCCTCTGTTTTCCCCTTCTCCTCCTGCCTTCAATCTTTCCCAGCATCAGGATCTTTACAAATGAGTCAGCTCTTTGCATTAGGTGCCCAAAGTATTGGAGTTTCAGCTTCAACATCAGTCCTTCCAATGAACACTCAGGACTGATCTCCTTTAGGATGGACTGGTTTGATCTCCATGCAATCCAAGGGACTCTTAAGAGTCTTCTCCAACACTACAGTTCAAAAACATCAATTCTTCAGCACTCAGCTTTCTTTATAGTCCAACTCTCACATCCATACATGACCACTGATAAAACCATAGCCTTGACTAGATGGACCTTTGTTGGCAAAGTAATGTCTCTGCTTTTTAATATGCTATCTAGGTTGGTCATAACTTTCCTTCCAAGGAGTTCAGTTCAGTTCAGTCGCTCAGTCGTGTCCAACTCTTTACAACCCCATGAACGGCAGCACGCCAGGCCTCCCTGTCCATCACCAACTCCTGGAGTCCACCCAAACCCATGTCCATTGAGTCAGTGATACCATCCAACCATCTCATCCTCTGTTGTCCCCTTCTCCTCCTGCCCTCAATCTTTCCCAGCATCAGGGTCTTTTCCAATGAGTCCACTCTTTGCATCAAATGGCCAAAGTATTGGAGTTTAAGCTTCAACATCAGTCCTTCCAATGAACACCCAGGACTGATCTCCTTTAGGATAGACTGGTTGGATCTCCTTGCAGTCCAAGGGACTCTCAAGAGTCTTCTCCAACACCACAGTCCAAATGCATCAATTCTTCGGCTCTCAGCTTACTTCATGGTCCAACTCTCACATCCATACATGACCATTGGAAAAATTATAGCCTTGGCTAGACGGACCTTTTGGCAAAGTAATGTCTCTGCTTTTTAATATGCTGTCTAGGTTGGTCATAACTTTCCTTCCAAGGAGTAAGCATCTTTTAATTTCATTGCTGCAATCACCATCTGCAGTGATTTCCAAGGAGTAAGTGTCTTTTAATTTCATGGCTGCAGTCACCATCTGCAGTGATTTTGGAGCCCCCCAAAATAAAGTCAGCCACCGTTTCTACTGTTTCCCCATCTATCTGCCATGAAGTGATAGGACCGGATGCCATGATCTTCGTTTTCTGAATGTTGAGCTTTAAGCCAACTTTTTCACTCTCCTCTTTCACTTTCATCAAGAGGCTCTTTAGTTCTTCGCTTTCTGCCATAAGGGTGTATATGCCATGCGTATACCTTTATGTATAACCTCTAAGGTTATTGATATTTCTCCTGGCAATCCTTATTCCAGCTTTGTTTCATCCAGCCCAGTGTTTCTCATGATGTAGTCTGCATATAAGTTAAATAAGCAGGGTGACAATTTACAGCCTTGATGTACTCCTTTTCCTATTTGAAACCAATCTATTGTTCCATGTCCAGTTCTAAGTGTTGCTTTCTGACCTGCATACAGGTTTCTCAAGAGGCAAGTCAGGTGGTCTGGTATTCCCATCTCTTTCAGAATTGTCCACAGTTTATTGTGATCCACACAGTCAAAGGCTTTGGCATAGTCAATAAAGCAGAAATAGATGTTTATCTGGAACTCTATTGCTTTTTTGATGATCCTGTAGATGTTGGCAATTTGATCTCTGTTTCCTCTACCTTTCTAAAACCAGCTTGAACATCTGGAAGTTCACGGTTCATGTATTGCTGAAGCCTGGCTTGGAGAATTTTGAGCATTACTTTACTAGCGTGTGAGATGAGTGCAATTGTGTGGTAGTTTGAGCATTCTTTGGCATATATTGAGAGCTAAATATCATGATTGGGCTGTACAAGATTATCCTATCCTCAAAAAGCTGCCATCTCCAGCTTCTTAGAATGACCTAAGGCTTCAGTAGTTTGTTCTAGTCTGAGGAGGATGGAGTACCATCTTCCACAGAGAGAAGAAGTGTGGCATCAAGGCCCTGCCCTTGAGGGTTGGGAGTGGAGGCAACAATTAACGCTCTAATGCTTACAGATCCCAAAGGCACTCTGCCTACATTTCTAATTCAGCCACTGTCACACCTCATTAGGTTTGTGTCTGAGCCAATTCTGGGGCACCTGTGAGCTTCTTCTCATCAATTTCCCTCACAAACTAAACTAGTCACAGGTGATCTTAGCCCAGAAACCAAGAAAATTAATCCCTATGGTCCATCACTTTTTTGAAGAAGAGCAGTCTTCAGAAAGCAACATAAACCTGAACTGAAGAACACATGACCATTTTTTTTCTGGTACTAATGAATGTTTGTTAATAGAGGTACTAAGAGAAGGTGGTTGTAAGCAGAGGTTTTTTAGGAGAGGTAGAAATAGAACTGATGTGACTTGTCAAAGACTTTGAGTTGAAAATATAAACCATGAATGTTGGAATCTTCTCACCCTGTGTAAAATAGCGAAGGTGGTAAAATAATACTGCTTTCCAGATGTTGGAGGCTTAATTATATTTTTGTTGTATGAGTTTCTCAATTCTAATCTTTAGTACTGGCAGAGAGAAAGAGAAAATATGAAACAGAGGGGAACAGTGGAGATGATTAATAATTAAAGATTGGAATTCCTATGGATGCATTCTGCATCTTTTTTTCAGGGAAACAGTTATTAAAGAAGCCCAGATGTAAATGATTATTAGATATTGATATTCTTGAACAAATAGGAGGAGTATATTACATCTCTGGACATAGCTTTAAAGTGTCTTTTTCTCATAGTATTTGGATTTTCCTTTCTGTGAGAGGAATTTGAAATGTAAAATGATTAAATGGATTGCTTATGTTCATAAACAGGAAGACTATGAAGTGGCACTAGAAATGAGGTCTCTTGACTCTACAGAATAAGCTGTAGGGATTATACTGTGGAAAGCTTCCAGGTTTAGGGAATTATACTACAAAAGAATACCCTAGTCTTACCTATAGGGGATGAAAGATACAAAGAAAGTGAGCATTTACAAATGAAATCATGGTAACATATATCATCAAAGGTGAATTTCAGGTTTTCACATATTGGACAGTGTCTTATTAATTGGACTCAGCTTACATGAAAAGTCAGGCAACAAAAAAATCTAGATGTGAAATAGATAATAAAACCATGAAGAAGAAAAACTAGTTTCCCTCTCAGGGTATTAAACCATATTTGAAACTTCATCCATCTAAGTGACCTTGGGATCTTTTGTTTCCAAACAATAGGTTGATGCAAATATTTCTGCTCATGATAGATGCACTTAGTATATAACAACAACCAAGTATTCACCTACAGGTCAGATGACTCTTTCTTTAAATTGAAGTGCCATTTCTATTGACAACTCAACCGACAAAAGTTATGATTCTCATTTATTCTGACCAGCATGAAAGAAAACCTATCTTTAGGTTGTGAGCCCCCCTTCATGTGCTCTGCTTCTACATTTAGGACTTATATTTGGATTCTTACAAAAGATGACATACAAACACTTTTAGGAGAGAAAAAAAGGTGTTGGCTTTCCATCCCTTAGCTGAAGGTATCATCTCTACAGTGAATGGGTAATGTGGAGATTATAAGGGTCGCGGGCTCACCTATAAGCCTTCACACTGTTGGAGACTGGATTTTTGAGGTTTATCCATCCACACAGTCTTTGAATTGGCATGATTAATGGAAGGGATTGTTATTCTGAAATATAATTCTGGATGGTATCACACTGAGGAGTTCTTCTGTAGTATATATACCTGCTAAGTTTTTCAAATTAATACTTCTTTCTAATGAGTGGAAAAGGAGCGAGATAATTTATGAAACTGTCAGCGGGTACAAGTAAAAAGTGTTGTTAGATAGTTTTAAATGTGTAATACAATGATCAGGGCAGGTTAATAAAATGTGACAATAAATGTGGAAAAGGAAAAAGTACCCACGTGTCAAGCCCTGGATACTTCCTTCCTTACAAAGGAAAATCAAGTATTTTGGAGTATTGTTCCACACAGTAGCAATAGAAACTAAATGCAATTAAAGTTGTTTAATGGGCTTCTCTGGTGGCTCAGATGGTAAAGAATCCACCTGCAATGCGGAAGATCCAAGTTCAAACCCTGGGTTGGGAAGATGACCTGGAAAAGGGAATGGCTATCCACTCCAGTGTTCTTGCCTGGAGAGTTCCATGGACTGAGAAACCTGGTGGGATACATTCCATGGGGCCGCACAGCTGAAGTGACTGAGCACGCATGCACGTAAGCTGATATGCTAGTTCACACTAAGATTAGATACTTTGTATTTTGAAACTCCTAATTAGTTTTATCTTTAACCATTTCATGAAAAAGAAAATGCTAAGCATAAAAGTAATAGATCTCAGGCATTAGTGGCAGTGCTTTCAGGAGATGAATTTTCATCGACTATTTCAATGACATCTATTGGGTAATATCACATACTGTATTCTATTAGTTATGGCCACAGTAACCACCCTACATCCACCTCAATTCATAACACACAAGCATGAGCAAGTCCTTCCTTCAGGGTGCTCATGTTTAAGGAGAGGAACTACAGAGGTGTGTCACTGCTCACTACAATGTTCTGAGCAGGCAGCAGAGCTTGCTTATTTTTGAGTAAACAAGAAACTCAAAACACAGAGAGGTATTGAAGTTTGAACATATGAACATATTACCCAAAGGATATACATAAAATTTATTAGTTTTATTTTTAAAGTAAAATTTGTATTATTTTATGTATACAACATGATTATTTATATACACACACACATATAGTGAAGTGATTACCATGATCAAGATAATTAACATATTGTTCTCATTGTTCTCTCACATAATTCCTTGTTTGTTTGTGATGAGCACCTAAAATCGAATTTCTTAGCAAATTCCAAGTATTAAATGCCATATTAATAACTGTAGTCATTATGATCTACTTTAGATCTCTAGACTTTTTCACCCTAAATTATGCACCTTTGTATATTTGACCAACATTACCCATTTCCTCGACCTCCCGGCTCTTGGTAACCAACCACTTTTCTACTTTCTGTCTTTGATGTTGAGATTCCACGTATAAGTGAGGTCATGAAGTTTTTCTCTTTCTGTGCCTGGCTTATTTCACTTAGCATAATGTTTTCCAGGTTCACCTATGTTATTACAAATGACAATATCTTTTTCCTTTTAAGGCTGAAAAATATTCAATTTTTGTATGTGTATATACCATGATTTTTTAATCTGTTTAACTTTCTACAAATACTAAATTTGTTTCCATCTCTTATCTATCATGAATGATGGTGCAGTGATTTTGGGAGTACAGATAACTCTGAGGTACTGATTTCATTTCCTTTGGCTATGTACAAAAGTGGAATTGCTGGATCTTATGATAGTTCTATTTTTGAAGAGTCTCCATACTGTTTTCCATATTGGCCATACCAATTTACATACCCATCAATGGTGTGAAAGGGTTCCCTTTTCTTAACTTCATTGCTGCTGCTGCTGCTAAGTCGCTTCAGTCGTGTCCAACTCTGTGCTACCCCATAGACAGCAGCTCACCAGGCTCCCCCGTCCCTGGGATTGTCCAGGCAATACCACTGGAGTGGGTTGCCATTTCCCTATCCAATACATGAAAGTGAAAAGTGAAAGTGAAGTTGCTCAGTCGTGTCTGACTCTTCGCGACCCCATGGACTGCAGCCTATCAGGCTCCTCCACCCATGGGATTTTTCAGGCACAAGTACTGGAGTGGGGTGCCATTGCCTTCTCCAAACATCATTGCTAACACTTACTTTTTTTTTTTTTTTTTTCTTTGCTAATAGCTGACCTAACAGGTGTGAGGTTATAACTCATTGTGATTTTGATTTCCATGATAATTGGTGATGTTAAAATATCTTTAAATATATCTGTCAGCTATTTATATGTTATCTCTAGACTTATTCATCCTCATAAATATGTCTTCTGTGGAAAAATCTCTACTCGACTTCTGCCATTTTAAAAAACCACGCTGTTTGCTGTCCTTTCTGTTTATTTGTGGGAGTTCTTTGTATATTTTGGATATCAATGCTTTGTTAGGTATATAGTTTACCAATTTTGTAGGCATTGACTTGGATCTTCATATTGCTTTGGGTGGTATTGACATTTTAACAATATTAATTCTTCTAAGACATGAACATGAGATATCTTTCAATTTAGGTATGTCTTATTTAATGTCTGTCTTCAATATTTATAATCTTTAGCACACACATCATTTTTCTTCTTGGTTAAATTTATTCCTAAGTATTCTTTCTGATGTAGGATTTTTTTCCTTTGATTTCCTTTTCAGATGGAGTGATGTTGCAACAATGCCAGTAATTTTTGTTGATTTGCATCCTGCAATTTACTGAACTCATTTACTTATAGCAGTGTTTTGGTAGAGTCTAGGGTTTTCTGCATAAGATTATGTCATTTTCAAACAGAGATAATTTTACTTCTTTCTGGTTAGGATACCTTTTATTCCTTTTTCTTATCTGATTGCTCTGTTAATATTTCTAGTATCAAATAGAGATGAGAATGGACATCCTTGCCTTGTTCTGAATCTTAGAGAAAAAACTTTCAGTTTTTTCACATTGTTTATGACATTAGCTGTGGGCTTTTTAAAGATGGCCTTTATTGTGTTCAGCAAATTTCCTTTTATATCTGTTTTGTTGAGAGTTTTATCATGAACGACTATTAAACTTTGCCAGGTGCTTTCTCTGCATTTTTCATTCTACCGGTGTGATGTGTCATCTTGATTGATTTGGATATGTTGAACTATCCTTGTGTTCCATAGATAAATCCCACTTGATTGTTGTATATAATCCTTTTCATGTATTTTTGAATTTTGTTTGTTTGCTGTTTATTAAGAATTTTTGCATCTATGTTCTTTGAAGATGTTGGTCTTACCTCATGGTATCATTGTTTGACTTTGGTATCAGTATCATGCTAGCCTGATAAAATGAATTTGGAAGTGTTCTGTAGAGGCAAGGCACAGAAAGTGCTCATTTCTTCAGTCTTTCTGAGGACTACTAATTACCTGCCCTACAGGATCACAGATGCAGGGTAATTAGAACCTTGACCTTAAGACAGCAACTGGGAAAATACACAGTTAGTCCTTTCCATGGAGGGCTTCCCTGGTAGCTCAGAGAGTAAAAGAATTTTCCCGCAATGTGGGAGACATGGGTTCGATCCCTGGGTCAGCAAGATCCCCTAGAGGAGGGCATGGAAACCCACTCCAGTATTCTTACCTGGGAAATCCCATGGACAGAGGAGCCTGGAGGGCTACAGTTCATGGGATTGCAGAGTCAGACACAACTGAGCAACTAAGCATATGTGGTACTGTTGAGTGCTGAGGCCCCAGATCTCAGAGTCAGGTGATATGGGAGCCTGTCCCTAAGGTGGCAGCCATCAAAGTTGGTGTTCCTAATGTGTGATCCAGGGAATGCTGGGAGTTGTGGGATTCCTCCCATTTGTAAGGCAATGTGTCAGTGGTGGCGTTCATGGGCATGAACATGTCTCAGATTCTTCTACTTGTTTTGATGTGGATGTTTTCTCAATCATTCAATATATAGGAACCTCTCAACTAATTTCTGAATTTCTGTCGGAGGGACTTGATCTGTGTGTAGATGTTTATTTAATGTATCCATGGGAAGATAGAAAGCTAGGAGTCTCTTATTCTGCCATCTTGTTGACATCCTTTCTCTGGTTTTATTGTCTATTAAAGGAGCATTGGGGTTTCCCTAGTGGCTCAGTGGTAAAGAATCTGTTGCTGATGCAGGAGATGCAGGTTTATCCCTGGATCAGGAATATCCCATGGAGGAGGAAATGGCAACCCACTCCAGTATTCTTGCCTGGGAAATCTCATGGACAGAGGAGCCTTGCAGGCTACAGTTCATGGGGCTCCAAAAAAGTCAGAGATGATTTAGTGACTACACAACAACAAAGGAGCATAAGGTACCTGGCAGAAATGTTTAAGTAGCTGGAGTTGTAGCAAATATTGAGAGGAGAACACAGACCAACATATATAGGAGAAAGAGCTGAATAAAGCTGACACTCAACTATGGTCATTGTTCCACACTGGTTTCCAGGAAGTAGGTATTTTCTCAGATGGGTCATGATTGAGGAAAGCAAAGTGAGGGGTGGTAATGAAAGTATCCTGATGTAGCAGAAATGAAGGAATTGTTTAAAGAGGCGATCAGGTTATGAGAAGGACATCAGGAAAGATGTTTGTAAAAATCTATGTGTCTAAATCATGAATAAGAAGGGCATTTATTGAACTGCTTGTTTTGTCCTCTAAGAGTGGAAGCATGAACACTTTTCTTCATGTTTCTGCTCAGAAACCCAGTTTGACATCTATGTGGGTTCAGATATGAGGCAGGCAGCTCTGCCTTTCCTCTCAATCTCTCTCGCTGCCTTTGTCTCCTGTTTTCTCTTGTTTTGTCCACTGAGAGGAAAGGAAATTAAAAATATACAGGCATGGAGGTACAGTAAGAATGAGTCAGTGCTTCAGACACAGTAAAAAACTATTTCTGTTGTTCAAAATTGACCTTAAAACATATTAGATCTACTGAAAAAATGCTGCTAAGAAAAGAAAACAAAATGGAAACTCTTTTCTAATGTGTATCTACAAGAATCCATACCTTCTCTGCCTTGAACAGTAAGAAAGGGTCCTTAGCCATATGCTTTCCTTTCTTTCTTATATTGAGAAAGCCTAAACGTTCATAACTTTCCTTGTTTTCTTTTGAGCCAATATAAAAATGGTAGATTATCAACAATAGGAATTTGAAAAGAAAAAATAAAACAAGGCCCAACTACAATTCTCTTATTTGTCTCATTCCACTAAAGGCTAAGAGACCAGAGTCTAGTCACACCAAAAGGAAGAAAAAGTTCTCAGAATATCCCACTAAGCCCTAAGATTCATTAACTGTTGCCTACAGTTTTATTCTTTAAAACATATATGTCTGAATCTATAGAGGAGATCTGAGGAAAGTCACATCTGTTACTTTATTTACCCCCAGGTGGAGGTCATGTTACTACTACTGGTCATACTACTATAGAACTACTACCAGTAAAAATTCACAAGTGCTTTCTCAGAAATTTCCTTCATTTGAGCTTAAATGTATTGTGAGTTGCATAAGTCTGTTTCATAAATAGAAGTTTGTCAGTAAACCAAGATCACATTGCTGCTAAATAAAATTAAGTTTCAAACCTAGGTTCACTGATTCCAGACCTTTCTGTACGTTTCTCTCTATTCCCAATATTTCCTTTTATAGTAGATTTATCCAGTTCATCATGATGGGTCTAGCTGACATGTCTAATGCAGGCTTTAAAAAAAAAATTCCAACCAAGTTTTTCTTCATTGTTTATAATTTTATCCATCATTGTCACCTACCATCCTTTCCATATCCTAGAATCTGTTGTAAGCTGGTTAAGACATGGAGTTCTTAAAATTGTTCTGTTGTTATCTTCAGACTTTAACTGAATCTCC
The DNA here is from genome assembly GCF_029407905.1 of Bubalus kerabau. Taxonomy (NCBI): domain Eukaryota; kingdom Metazoa; phylum Chordata; class Mammalia; order Artiodactyla; family Bovidae; genus Bubalus; species Bubalus kerabau. Next base: position 110,611,599 of record NC_073631.1, read on the forward strand.
TAGAGACCACATCATGTTCTTATAAAAGCACTGGGCTATCTCTGATACAGAGTAGATATAATATGTATCAGTATAAAGCCTGTCATCTTGACCCATAAATGATCTGAAACAGCTCAGGCTGGTTAATTTCATACAGTATGTGTTGATAAAAAATTATTTTTATGATTCTTTGATTGAATATTGAAGGCAAAAGGAGAAGGGTGCATCTGAGGGATGATATGGTTAGATAGCATCATCAAATCAATGGACATCAATTTGAGCAGCTCCAGGAGGTAGTGAAGGCAGGGAAGCCTGGTGTGTTGCAGTCCATGGGGTTGCAAAAAATCAGACATGACTTAGCAACTGAACAACAAAAACGGTTCTTTGATTCAACAGCTTCTATTATTTCTGAGTCTCTGCAGATTAATAACCTCACATCTTTTAATGGGAGCAGATAACCAGACTTGGGTGAGAGAAATCATTCTCCTCGGCCTGTCCAGTGACTGGGACGCTCAAGTTGCTCTCTTTGTCCTGTTCTTGGTTATGTACCTGGTGACAGTGCTAGGTAATGTCCTCATTGTTCTTCTGATCAGACTGGACAGCCGACTCCACACTCCCATGTATTGCTTTCTCACCAACCTCTCCCTTGTTGATGTCTCCTATGCCACAAGCATCGTTCCTCAGATGCTGGTGCATTTTCTTGCAGAACATAAAGGGATCCCCTACTTGAGCTGTGCAGCCCAGTTATTCTTCTCCCTGGGCCTGGGTGGGATTGAGTTTGTTCTCCTGGCCGTGATGGCCTATGACCGCTATGTGGCTGTGTGCGACCCCCTGAGATACTCGGTCATCATGTACGGAGGGCTCTGTGCTAGGCTGGCCATCACATCCTGGGTCAGTGGCTCTGTCAACTCTCTCATACATACTGCCATCACCTTTCAGTTGCCCATGTGCATGAACAAGTATATTGATCACATATCCTGTGAAATCCTAGCTGTGGTCAGGCTGGCCTGTGTGGACACCTCCTCCAACGAGGTGGCCATCATGGTTTCTAGCATTGTGTTGCTGATGACGCCTTTCTGCCTGGTCCTCCTGTCCTACATCAGGATCGTCTCCACCATCCTGAAGATCCAGTCCACAGAGGGGAGAAGGAAAGCCTTCCACACCTGCGCCTCTCACCTCTCAGTGGTCATCCTGTGCTATGGCATGGCCATTTTCACTTACATCCAGCCCAATCCCAGCCCTTCTGTGCTTCAGGAGAAGCTGATCTCTCTCTTCTATGCCATTTTGACACCCATGCTGAACCCCATGATTTACAGTCTAAGGAATAAGGAGGTGAAGAGAGCTTGGCAGAAACTACTAGGACAATTATTTGGATTTACATCGAAACTGGCAACTTGATGAATCATGAGCATCACTTAGAGTAAGGAGCTTTGCCTGTGTGTTCTCTTACCCATCTTAGATATGAAGCCTTATAACTGCATTGCCTTGGCAACCGGGAAGGAGATGACAAAACATGTGCTTGTGATGTTGGGTAGGAGGCTGAGTGACTGGGTTGGGTGTGGGATGTGGGGGTGTTTTTATGTCACAGCAGGATGTTCAGAGACAGTAAGCAGTGCTGAAATAGAACTTCCCACTGTTATCCACTCAGTATCCATTCATATGACCCTAGAATATTTGAAGAAAATATTTATTGTTTTGATAGGAACATGAAAAATTGTTGCAACTATGGACCCATTCTTGGATTTTACCTTGGAATACTGAATTATTCAACCACATTTTAAGGAGGTCATCTCATTTCCACTGGGAACAAAATGCATTTTCATGTTTGAACACTCAAAACATTGTGTGCCATATATAGTCACATTTATTAATTGTGTGAGCCACTATCTTAAGGAGCATGTTGCTATCAACTGTGATTGAAATGTTTTCTGCACAACCTATTGTGGATGTACAGTCTCTGTGTGAGTAATGGAAATAAATGAGAGGAGAAACATCAACTAAAGTTCTTTTTTTACTGTGATAAAGATTGAATTATTTGTGATTGATATTATTTAAGAAAAATATGAGACAGTTACTGCTAAATAACATATGAATAATTTGGTAAGGAAACAATTGTATATATTGGGTACCTTTCAAAAGGTAAAATTGTAATTTCTTAAAATTCAGCAAACCTTTATTTGAACTTTTGGAAAAAAATAAGCAAATAAACAGCAAGATAAATGAATTCAATGTTAAGACACAGTTAATCTAAGGAAAGTAGTTTCCTTGAATAAGCCAATGAAAGATAATACAGCTTTAATATGGATTTTGTACTATAAGGATAGGTCAGTCTGCTGTGCAGATGTTATTCTCAAGTTTCCGTATTAAAGGTGTTCTTGTACTCTCCTCCACACACCTCACACACAAAGACACAAACCCCTACTTAAATCTTAACCCCCTACTTAAATCCCCTCTGTAAATCTTGTGAGCTGGCATTGCCTGTGAGTGCATCTTGACTCTAAGGATAAACCTAAATAAGTTAAAAGGGGAAAGAAATGATTAAACAAGGGATAGGTAAGAGAGGAGACAAAGAATATAATAATTGTGGGTTTTCTCACTGTCTTCAAGGAGTCTAAAAGACAGGCTCTCCTTTTCTTTTTTGTATCATTATAAAGTCAATTGATTGGTTTTTGGTTGATTTGCGTGCGTTTCGGCAGTGGTGATCAGAAGCTGAGGGATTTCCATTGGCACCTATTTTTCTCTGTGAAACAAGATGGAGCTCTCATGGCTGAGAGTGCAGAGGAGGGAGGAAGAGACGGAGGTGTGAGATGTGAGAATGGCGAAGGTACAGCCCACAGTGGGAGACAGACTAGTGTGCCTCTTTCGCTTGTGGACACCACGCTCTGCCTCAGTATCTTTAAGTTTCATCTCAGTATCTTCAATTACAAGGTCACAAAGGTCACATTTTCCCTCTAATTTGAACTACTTTATTCTCAGCCCTCTCAAAGTTACATATGATCATTTTGAGGACCTTGACTTTGTTGAAGACACTGCTATAGGCATTGCGTGGTCTCAAAGTTGTGTTTAGATATGGCCACTTGTTGTTGTTCACTGGCTAAACTGTGTCCAACTCTTTGCAGCCCCATGGACCGCAGCAGTCAGGCTTCCCTGTCCTTCACAATCTCCTGCAGTTTGCTCAAATTCATGTCCATTGAGTTGATGATGCTATCTAACCATCTCGTCCTCTGTCGTCCCCTTCTTCTTTTGCATTCCATCATTCCCAACATCAGGGTCTTTTCGAATGAGTTGACCCTTCACATCAGGTGGCCAAAGTATTGGAGCTTCAGTTTTAGCATCAGTCCTTCCAATGAATATTCAGGGTTGATTTCCTTTAGGATTGATTAGTTTGATCTCCTTGTAGTCCAAGGGACTTTCTCTTGTCTTCTTTAACACCACAATTCAAAAGCATCAGTTCTTCAGTGTTCAGCCTTTGTTATGTCCAACTCTCACATCCATACATGACTATTGGAAAAACCATAGCTTTGGATACATGCACCTTTGTTGGCAAAGTGATGTCTCTGCTTTTTAATATGCTGTCTAGGTTTGTCACAGCTTCCCTTCCAAGGGATAAGTATCTTTTAATTTCAAGACTGCAGTCACCATTCACACTGATTTTGGAACCCAAGAAAATAAAATCTGTTACTGTTTCCTCATCTATTTGCCATGAAGTGATGGGACTGGATGCCATAATATTAGTTGTTTGAATGTTGAGTTTCAAGCCAACTTTTTCACTTTCCTCTTTCACCCTCATCAAAAGAGTTTTTAGTTCCTCTTCACTTTCTGCCATCAGAGTGGTATCGTCTGCATATCGGAGGTTGTTTATATTTCTCCCAGAAATCTAGATTCCAGATTCTGATCCATTCAGCCAGGCATTTCACATGATGTACTCTGTATGGAAATTAAGTAAGAGAGTGACGATATATAGCCTTGCCATCCTCCTTTCCCAGTTTGGAACCAGTCCCTTGTTCCACCTCTGTTTTAACTGTTGCTTCTTGACCTGCATACAGGCTTCTCAGGGGACAGGTAAGGTGGTCTAGTAGTTCCATCTCTTTAATAATTTCCCCCAGTTTGTTATGATCCACACAGTGAAAGGCTTTAGCATAGTCAAAGATTCAGTCGGTGAGATATGGCCACTACCTCAGGAAATATACAGTCTTCTAGGGCAGGGCTTGGGAAACTGTTTCTGTATTAGGCCAGATAGAAAACTTTCAAGGTTTTCTGGGTCATACATTCTACATTACAGCTAATTCAGTGCTCCCATAATAGCACTATATAGCCATAGATAATGTATAAAAAAAGAATAAGTGTTGCTGGTACCAATAAATCTAAATATAGGGACACTGAAATTAAAATTTTATATAATTTTTACATCATTAAATCTTCTTTTTTAACCATTTAAAAATATAAAAAAATTCTTTTCCCATGGACCATACAAAACCAGTGGCAGGCCACGTTTGACCTATGGGCAATAGTTTGCCACAGTATTATAAAGGAAATGGAACAAAATTGCAAAATTGCAACACAAGGTATACACATAAAGAGCACTGATCTAAAAAGGAAAAAGGGATTCTTTCAGCATGTAGACTGAGGTCATGATGGTGAAGAGCAACTGAAGTAGTTCTCACTTTGGTTTGCATTTCAGAAAGCATCTCATTTCTTATCATCATTTAGGTTCATCTGCCCCAAATCTAAGGACTCCAAACTAATGGGTGAATGCAAGACACAAATCACATATTAGCATCATTCTTAGATATCTGCTGAGTGTGAGTTGAATGATTTATATTATTTCTTAGCCCTAGCAGCATTTAACCCAGTGATAGGTCTTCTGGAGACACAAGCTTCCGTTTTTACTCTGTACTGTCCATTATTGTGATATCTGGGACCATCAAGCTCTGCCCTATTCTTCCCACTAAAATTCAGGCTTTTGAAGCCTAATCCTGCTGTATAAAACATAGATCCTATAAAATATACGTGACCAAGTGGTTGTGTGCCTTGCCAGAGTGATGTGGTTTGGTTGTCCTTCTAGCATCAAATTGGGGTTAAGCTACTTTCAGCAAAATCTGATCCTTGTTATCTTGAGATTTTTTTCCCCCATTTTATGGAAATTATCACTGTATGCATGCTATTGCCTGACTTCTTTGAGCCTTCTACATAGTCCTCATCAAAGTATAGCAGGATAACAAAATAAGAAGTGTGATCCTGGACAAATTATAAAACCTCTCTAAGAATCAGCTCTCTTTTTTGTAAGTTGCAAAGAATAATAAGCTCCTTGTGAGAAGTTTGAGAGGATTCAATGAAGTATTATATGTAAAGTACTTAGTAAAATAACTAAGGATAAAGAATGGTTAGAGCAAAGAAATTTCATATAGATTTGGTGGGCATACAATTGGAACATCTGTTTTCACAAAACTGACAATACTAGCTAAAGCTAGACACACACATAATCTGTGATATAGCAATTCCACCACTGGGAAACAGAAATGAGGACATTTGTGGGATAAAAGATGAGTGTGTATGTATGTAAATGTCCATAGGAGTGTTCTTTTTAACAGCAGCAAAGCAGAAACAAACTAAATGTCTATCAATGGGATGGATATCAGATTTGAGACACTTTCAGTGGGTAGTAAACTTTTGAAGTATTTTCAGAATGAGGGCAGACTTTTAGATAAAAAATGCATAATTTGACAATGCCGAGTTAAAAGGAACCCCCCAATAGTAGGGCAAAATGGGGAAAGGTCCCATGAAATAGCTGCATCAGTTCTGAAGATAGTATATGATTATAGCCCATGTATAATTTCAGAACCTTGTTAGAAGAGATATTGCTCAAAGATATCTGAGCAGTCCATGAATAACTGGACACCCTTGTTCAAATAGTCTCAATCATAAGTACATGGACAGAAAGTCATGGGCAAATTTTAACTTCCTTAAAGTGAAACTTCACCAAAGGCAGGAGAATGTCTCCAGGGGAACCAGGGCTTCAGATTCTCCTCTCTTTTCTGGCTTATTAAAAAATTATTCTCACTTGTAAATTCTTTAAAAGCAGGTAAGAGTTTAAGGTGAGAGAATTACCATATAGAAAAAGAGAAAAAACAACAGAAACCTAACAAGCACAGCATAATTGGCCTGCAGAGATTTTGTCTCTGAGGGAAAAGAAGATCCCACATCTTGCCCAGCCCAACTCTTCCTGGGGCAATGCTGGCCTCTTGTCCTGGAGGTAAGGCAGTCATGATCAGAGGCTCTCCGTTGGGTTCTTAGGATTATGGTCAAGAAGAAATGATTTCCTTAACACACGGCTTCTTTCTAGGCTCATGTGACAGTTGGGTTGAGTTTGGTTAGTATAGAGATAAAGGTCACATTTGAACAATTTGTTGTAAGAAAATACATTTCAATAGCCAAACTGGTGAGAAATTTCTTTGAATACCTCTAAGAAATGAAGTACCTATCATAGGGCTTTTACTGCATTCATGGAATCATTGAACATAAGTTACTATAGGCTGTGTTCCCTGTGTCACATTGCACCCCCAGCACCTGTACACTGCTGGAAATCTGGACCAGAGGACAGGTTTGTGTTAACCAGCTCATTCTTAAACAATGATGGTCAGAGGTGGTAACTTCAGCTGGAAAACTGGCTTTAAACTTTCTGTCGCTCCAAGAAGTGTAGGTATGCATTAGGAAGTAGGAATCAGGTGGGGATAGCAACTTAGCCAGTTAACATTTGGGAGAAGTCTCAAGCTTTCCTGCCAGCTTCTTTTTTGAGAAGAACATTTCTTTAGGGAGATTGAATCACAGTTCTAGGAAGGAAAGATGGTTTAGGAATGTTGTTTGTTTTATTGTTATTGTCACTTATAACACTGCCACCTTATTTTTGAAAGTCTGTTTTTAACTTTTATTTATGTATCATATTTTTGAAAGTTTTAATCATTTTACTTGTTTTGCTGTTGAATCTTTATTTTTGATTTAAAAATTATTCTTTTTACTACTGACATCATATCCTAATTCCATCACTCTTCCTACTTCCCTCACTCCAATGAATTGGGACAGATTTGAAAGTATGCTGTGTTTAGACAGATGAAGAAGCTACAGCTAGACTCCCAAATTCATAGGTTCCACAACTGTGGATTCACCAACCATGGATTGAAAATATTAAAAATAATTCTAGAAAGTTATCAAAAGCAAAACTTGAATTTGCTGCATACTGGCAACTATTTACATCACATTTACTTTGTATTAGATATTATAAGTAATCTAGAGATGATTTAAAGTGTACAGGAGCACGTGTGTGAGTTATATGCAATAACAGACCACTTTATATAAGGGAGCTGAACATCCATGGATTTTGGTGTTCACTGGAGTTCTGGAACCAATCCCATGGATACCGAGGGGCAAGAGTAGGTAATGATAGTTGAACTGGGAAATGCAAGTTCATTGACAAAGCGATTCATTCACCCCAGGGAATGGCACTTTAAAAGCATGAAGATGATACAGAAACATGACATGCTAACAATGAGTGTTTCTATTTGTATCAATAACTTGCTGAGCCTTTAAGGGGAATTACTGACCCAAGAACAGGGATACTATATTTTCTTTGTCAAGCCCTTAACTATTATTTGTTTTTAAGAGATGAAAGCCTCAAAACCACAAGAGATCATCATCAGATTTTTCAGCAAAGTCTTCTTATTTGGTTCCTGAGAATACCTTGAATAATCATCAGGTACCTCCTGGATTGTTTTGCTTTGTTTTTCTTTTAGCCCTCTCCCAGAGAAGTTGTGTTACATGAATTGTTTTGTGTGTTATAGCAGGATTAAAGACTACCTCATGTACCTTTCTAGAAATATTGTCTATTAAAATGTTGTATGTACATGGTCACATTCCACTGAAAGTTCTCTGATTTTCCCCTCTGAAGTCGCTTACCTCTCTCTGGTACCTGAGGTCTTCACCAGTGATAATTTCATATTCCAACTTTTCCCTTTTTACTGGGGATAAAAAGGTAGGTTTCCTCTTTCTTTGGTAGAACTATTACAAAGTGACTTGCTAATCGGAAGCTCTAGAGTAAATTCTAAAGAATTAAAGAACATTTTGTACTTTTATTGCCTCCTCTTGTAACTTATATAAATTATCTCTTGAAGTGAGAATGGTTTATCAAGCTTCATTCATAGACAATAGAAAGATTATCAAATGCAAATTTCCATAGACCCTTCTCTGCTGGATGGCACCTTTGGCATCTTATTTATCTGTGGTTATCTGCCCTGACTGTCATGAATACCCTCAAAACAAAGTATGATTTTCATCATATATTCAATGACCCTCTCTGATCACAGGCAGCAAGCAGGCAACATTTTCTTGGGATAGCTGTGCTTACATTTCACTTTCTCTACACAAAGGACAGAATAATTTGAGGGGCAGAGCATGTGGAAAATCTAGAGTGGGCTTTGTTTGGTCTGTGAGGTTCCTGGAAATCACTTGTGATTTGAATAAGGCCCAAGTAAGATTACAAAGGTCCATCTAGTCAAGGCTATGGTTTTTCCAGTGGTCATGTATGGATGTGAGAGTTGGACTGTGAAGAAAGCTGAGCACCGAAGAATTGATGCTTTTGGACTGTGGTGTTGGAGAAGACTCTTGAGAGTCCCTTGGACTGCAAGGAGATCCAACCAGTCCATTTTAAAGGAGATCAGCCCTGGGTGTTCTTTGGAAGGAATGATGCTAAAGTTGAAACTCCAGTACTTTGGCCACCTCATGTGAAGAGTTGACTCATTGGAAAAGACTCTGATGGCTGGGAGGGATTGGGGGCAGGAGGAAAAGGGGACGACAGAGGATGGGATGGCTGGATGGCATCACCGACTCGATGGACGTGAGTCTGAGTGAACTCCGGGAGTTGGTGATGGACAGGGAGGCCTGGCATGCTGCGATTCATGGGGTCACAAAGAGTCGGACACGACTGAGTGACTGAACTGAACTGAAGATTACTAAGGGTTCCAGAGATAATACTCAACCTCTTGTGCTTTCTGAAGCACTAATACATCAGCAGGATTAGAAAGTTTGAGGATGGTATTGAACAGAGTATGCTATTACTTTCTGGTCATGTTAGGCACAGTAGAGGGAGCATAGCATTAGGATGAGAAAAGACAAAGTTTTCTAAGGCACAGGGGACAGTCACATATTTCAGATGGAGATAAAAGTAAAGAGGGTTAAAGGAAAGAGGTAATCATCAGTCATTTCACTGAGTTAACTTTAATTTTTCAATTACATTTTGTAGTCTCCAAACAACAAAAACCCCTATCCAGAATATATAGAAATAGAATTGGAAAGAATGTGCAACCAGTTTCCCCTTATCGTTTAGTTAATAGGCTAGCACGTGTGCAACTATCTGAGCTTTTATCTCTAAGGAAGATGGTTAATGCATCTTTGTTTCTTGACAGTCATCCTCTGTTGTTGACCCCATGCACTGTGGTTCTTTCAAGGGAGGAGAAATACGATAAAGATTCTTCCCGCTTATTCTCTCAACCAGATAAAAGACAAATAGGTGAAGGTTTCCCAAAACTGAGTCTGATTACTCAGGTCTTCGTTTTTCATCTCACTGAACTGGAGATGTAATTTTTGACGCTTTTTAGCTCCTAAAAACTATTTTATATTTGCTACCTTCTAACTTATAACCCCAAATTTGTGATTTTAAAAGGGTGGAAATTTAATATCTCATTTTCACAATCAAAGAATCCAGAAGTAAAAAAGTGATTAAAACCATTCATCCCTGTTAGGTTCCATTCAATATGGATTTTGAGATCATAAGAAGGGAAAAACTGGTATCTAACAAAGAAGTAAACAAAGTCCACAGTTAGGAGTTGACTCTAAAGAAAAAAATCACATTTTACAGTTAACATTTTTAACTCAGTTATCTAAGCATTTTAATGAAAATCTTCCCACTTAAGGAATGTGAAGAGTTTTCTATTCTCCTTGGATCTGAGCCATATTGTGCATTCTACGGTGGTCCCAAACCCAGAAGGAGACACATGATCTGAAAACGCACACCACTTAATATTGGATGGCCGTTTTGTCTAAATGACCTCATAAGATCCTCTGGCACCTTAAGTATCTAGTCTTTTTCGATTTATAACTTGGGTTTGGACTTCAGAGGCCCATGGGCAGGGAAAACCAGACATGGATGAGTGAGTTCATTCTTCTGGGGCTGTCCAGCCTCTGGAAGACCCAGGTCTCCCTCTTTGTCCTTTTCCTGGCCATGTATCTGGTGACCGTGCTGGGGAACTTCCTGATGATACTCCTTATCAGACTGGACAGCCGGCTAAACACACCCATGTACTTTTTCCTCAGTGTCCTGTCGTTTGTGGACATCTGTTATACCAACAGCACGGTCCCCCAGATGCTCGTTCACTTCCTGTCAGCCCGGAAGTCCATTCCATTCTACAGCTGTGCGCTCCAGCTGCTTATCTCCTTGGCAATGGGCAGCACAGAGTTCTTCCTGCTGGGGGCCATGGCCTATGACCGCTACGTGGCAGTGTGCCACCCCCTGCACTATACAGGCATCATGCACGGAGGGCTGTGCCTGGGGCTGGCAGCAGGCTGCGTGGCGGCTGGTTTCATGAATTCGCTGATGCAGACAATCATCACCTTTCAGCTACCTCTCTGCTGTAAGGTTGTTAATCACTTTGCCTGTGAGATGTTGGCTATGCTGAAGCTGGCCTGTGTGGACACCTCCTTTAACAAGGTCATGGTGGCCGTCTCAGGATTTCTGGTCATCGTGCTTCCCTGTTTTCTTGTTCTTTTCTCCTACGGTCATATAGTCGCTACCATTCTGCGTATTGGCTCTGCCCAGGGACGCCGCAAAGCGTTTGGGACGTGCGCCTCTCACCTCACTGTGGTTTCCATGTGCTTTGGCACAGCCATCTTCACATACTTGAGACCCAAGGCTGGCTCCTCCGCAGAACAGGAGAAGAGGGTTGCTTTGTTCTATGCTGTGGTGACCCCAATGCTGAATCCCTTAATCTATAGCTTGAGAAACAAGGAAGTGATGGGCGCCTTGAGAAGAGTGTTGGGGAAGTTTAGTGAAAAAAGGTAATGATTCAAAGAATTTCTCTTTCCAACAGCCCATAAAACGACATTTTAATTAAAGAGAAAATGATGGATGTGCCCTTTCTCCTCAGATTTGCTGATAAGGCAGATCATGGTGAACAAGCTTTTCTAGACTGACTTTCCACATTCATCCACATTTTGACTGTGTGCATCTTTCCACCCAGTCCATTCTAAACGAGATCAGCCCTGGGTGTTTGGAAGGAATGACGCTAAAGCTGAAACTCCAGTACTTTGGCCACCTCGTGCGAAGAGTTGACTTATTGGAAAAGACTCTGATGCTGGGAGGGATTGGGGGCAGGAGGTAAAGGGGACGACAGAGGATAAGATAGCTGGATGGCATCACCGACTCGAAGGACGTGAGTTTGAGTGAACTCTGGGAGATGGTGATGGACAGGGAGGCCTGGCGTGCTGTGATTCATGGGGTCACAAAGAGTTGGACATGACTGAGTGACTGAACTGAACTGAACTGAACTGATCACTACTGCAGTAAACAATCTGCCTGCAGCACAGGAGATGTAGGTTCAATCCCTGGGTCACGACAATACCCTGGAGGAGGAAATGGCAACTCACTCCAGTATCCTTGCCTGGGAAATCCCATGGACAGAGGAGCCTGGCGGGCTATAGTCCATGGGGTCACAAAAGAGTCAACATGATTGAGCAACACAACAACAACAAAAATTTTTAAAGCCTTTAATTCTTATGCTGCAGTCTTCTGGATAACCTCTCCTCCTAAACTTCATATCCCCCTTTTTACTTTCAAATTCTTCTTGCATGTTCCCTCAGAAAATGCAATATAAATAGTAAAAAATTTCAGGGTGGGAACAGCCACACTTCATGTGACTTTGAAAACTCTCTAACCTCTAGTTTCCTCAATTATAAAAACGAGTGATCATAACCAGTGATGTGATTATTTTGAAGATTATAGATTATCTATGTAAAATACTTAGTATAGTGGTGGCATAGAGTAGATATTCAACTATTTTTTTTAAAGTAGGATTACACAATTGTAGGGCCACATGTTATGCAAACTTCTCTATATATACAACTACTCAAAATGAGTTTTTTTCCTTTTGCTATGGCTCTAGTAGATCACTGTTCTGTGTCTGCTCAAAGTAATTACTTTACCCAGAACTATGGCATTTATTCATTCATCCATCCATGCATCTATCTCTACCTACCTACCTACCTACATATCTATCTCTTATGTAGTTTTTTAGCTCCAGGCCAGACAAGACCTTTCTTGTGATCTCCAAACATATGTATCAATGTTTGATTGACTCCTTCACTTACATTATATAAATCTCATTCTTACCATAGTTAAAATAGAGCTATTATGCTTGCTTCTTCTGCCCCAAGCTATTCCTTTCCTCTTGCCACCAAACACCTTCACTGTATTAGTAAAAGGGACCATCATACATCAGAGTAATTTCTGATTCCTTTCTTTTACATTCTACCCAGCAATAGATTTCATTTGCTTGCCAACAAAATATGTGATTAACTGGTCTCTCTGTTTCCACCTCTCCTTTTTACATTCTGTTCTGCACAAAACAACTTTAATTTTTAAAATTATTGTTTGCTTTTTTACTTTATGTTGTAAGCAAAAACAGAGGCAGAACACAATACCGAATGTATAACTTATTGAATTATTATAAGACAAACCCTCTTGTAACCACCGCTCAAGTTAAAACAACAACAACAAAAAAGATCTGCTAGCTGCTGCAACAGCCCCTGCATGTATCCTAATGACAACTCCTTTTTCCCAAAAGTAACTATTCTCTTGACCTTTGTAGTAATTACTGTATTGTATTTACTTATGGCTTTATTCCTCAAGCAAACATCCCTAGTCACTGTAGTTGAATTTTGCCCAGTTTTCTCAATTTGATATGCTTAGAAATCTCTTTACTCTACAGGGCCCCTCTAACTCTGTTTTTTCCCTACAGTTTATTTGAGTGATCTGGGCCATTTGACCTGTAGAAGGCTTCTTTATCTTAGAAAACAAATCAGGTCACATCTTTTTCCTGCTTAGAATAAAATCCAAACTCCACATGTGCAGGGCCTGATATGGCCTGATGTGTGCCTGCTTCTTCATCCGCATCCTGATTCCCTCCTCCTCTCTCTGATTGTTCTCAGGGCACACCGTTTGTCTATCAGGGTTAGAAGAAAAGGACTGTCTCTATAAAAGGAAAATTTATTTTTTTTACAAGTCGTATGAATTCATGAAAAAAATAATTGTAGACCTGTTAGATTTTTCTATGTGAAATCTGAGACTTACCCAATGTATTAATAATTTACTAATAAGCACTCATAAGTTTAGTAATAAATGCTACCTTTCACTGGAAATTCTCAATCCTATCAATTAGTATCATGAATAACTGGGCTCAAATTTATGAGTAAAATCTCAAGAGTAAAGATATTTTGATCTTCCACTTTTTAAGAGGAGAAAATTCAAGTGTTTGCCTTAGAAAGGGCAAAATATTATGTTCACCAGTTAAACTATAAACATCATGTAAGGACTATGTATTTTATCTCATTTTTTCCCCCAGTGCCTTAACAGTGCCAATAAATACCTGCTGATTGAATAACTTATTAATTGAAACTTTCTTTACTATTTTAGAGGTTGCCTTTTATGAAACATATAAAGATAATTCATATTAGAATTTAGTATAGTGGTAAATAAGACTTTTAAAAATAGGTGCAGAGTTAACTGGTTCATATTATTCCTCAGTAGATGAAATATTATCACCTATACAAGTCTTCTTTCATTAACTGAAATTGATTAATTCTATTTTATCCCATTCTTTATTCTTAATTCTTCCTTGCTGTGTGGACAACTATTCTGGTATGTTTAATGCATGCAATGATGTTTCAGAGTATGTTTATGTATTTAGAAATATATTAACTACTCAATAAATTAATACAATGTCTTAGTTTATTTATTTTTTTAACCAAACCCTCTATTGCTAGTCTATTACTTCAATAGACTAATAGACTAATATATAGAGTAATCCATGGTGTACACCATATTTTAGCTACCATTCTTTGTTGTGGTACCCAACCCCCGCCTCACCACATATGGCCCTATGATTTACACGATAATACATGTGCACTTAAAGACCTATGAGGATTTATTTAGGGGATATACACAGGAACCAAATATCTTGGTAATGGATAATGCTCTCCAGATAGGCTTTATCTACACTCTTACTTCGGAGAAGACAATGGCACCCCACTCCAGTACTCTTGCCTGGAAAATCCCATGGACGGAGGAGCCTGGTAGGCTGCAGTCCATGGGGTTGCTAAGAGTCAGACACAACTGAGCGACTTCACTTTCACTTTTCACTTTCATGCATTGGAGAAGGAAATGGCAACCCACTCCAGTGTTCTTGCCTGGATAATCCCAGGGATGGGGGAGCCTGGTGGGCTGCTGTCTCTGGGGTCGCACAGAGTCGGACACGACTGAAGCGACTTAGCAGCAGCAGCACACTCTTACTTCAGTGTGGGAGAGTTCTTATGTATCCACAGCCTGCTTGTTTATACCTTCTAGGCTTCTAGCCTAGAAGGTATAAATTTGTTTTATTTTGCATTATTCTTATAATTAATCAATATGAACATGTCTTCACATACTGAACTTCTGATTTCATCTACCTTCACCCCTCCGCATTCTATTCACGCCTTCCCCAGCTCAGTCCATGATAACTCCATCATTGCAGTGATTAGCACATTTCCGTCTTTTTCTCATATCTGCTTTAAATGGGCAAGCGTAGCCTGTTGTCTCTATTCTCAAAATATATACATAATATGATCACATCTCAACATCACATCTCACACATCCCAGTGTGAGCCACCCTTCCTCCCGCTCGAGTTACTGCAATTTGCCTATATCAAATTTCCCTGCTTCTGTTCTTATATCCCAGGATTCAGAGTGATCCATTTAAAACATAAATGAAAGAGACACGTGTACCCCAATGTTCATCACAGCACTGTTTATAATAGCCAGGACATGGAAGCAACCTAGATGTTCATCAGCAGATGAATGGATAAGAAAGCTGTGGTACATATACACAAAAGAGTATTACTCAGCCATTAAAAAGAATACATTTGAATCAGTTCTAATGAGGTGGATGAAACTGGAGCCTATTATACAGAGTGAAGTAAGCCAGAAAGAAAAACACCAATACAGTATACTAACGCATATATATGGAATTTAGAAAGATGGTAACAATAACCCTGTGTACGAGACAGCAAAAGAGACACTGATGTATAGAATAGTCTTATGGACTCTGTGGGAGAGGGAGAGGGTGGGAAGATTTGGGAGAATGGCATTGAAACATGTATATTATCATATGTGAAACGAATTGCCAGTCCAGGTTCGATGCATGATACAGGATGCTTGGAGCTGGTGCACTGGGATGACCCAGAGGGATGGGATGGGGAGGGAGGTGGGAGGGGGTTTCAGGATGGGGAACACGTGTACACCCGTGGTGGATTCATGTCAATGTATGGCAAAACCAATACAATATTGTAAAGTAATTAGCCTCCAATTAAAATAAATAAATTTATATTAAAAATAAATAAAACATAACTCAAATCATGTCCTTCCTCTTTCAACCTTGCACTTATTCAGAGTAAAACCCAAATGTTTACACTGAACACAGGCTTTTCTTCTAACTATACTGTCTGCATGGAATGCCTCTTTCTCAGGTACGCACTTCTTTATCTCCTCCAGTTCTTCATTTAACTATCATCAATGCCCTATTTGATCCTGCAAACATTCTCCTTGCCCCCTACTCCTATTTCTTCTTCAGTTCAGTTCAGTTGCTCAGTCGTGTCTGACTCTGTGACCCCATGGACTGCAGCACACCAGGCTTCCCTGTCCATCACCAACTCCCAGAGCCTACTCAAACTCATGTCCATCGCATCAGTAATGCCATCTAACCATCTGATCCTCTGTCGTCCCCTTCTCCTCCCACCTTGAATCTTTCCCAGCATCAGGGTCTTTTCCAGTGAGTCAGTTCTTCACATCAGGTGGCCAAAATATTGGAGCTTCAGCTTCAGCATCAGTCCTTCCAGTGAATATTCAGGACTGGTTTCCTTTAGGATGGACTGGTTGGATAGCCTTGCAGTCTAAGGGACTCTCAAGAGTCTTCTCCAACACCACAGTTCAAAGGCAAGTATTCTTCTGCATTCAGCTTTCTTTATAACCAACTCTCATATCCATACATAACTACTGGAAAAACCATGACTTTGACTAGATGGACCTTTGTTGGTAAAGTAATGTCTCTGCTTTTTAATATGCTGTCTAGGTTGATTATAACTTTTCTTCCAAGAAGCAAGCATCTTTTAATATCATGGCTGCAGTCACCACCTGCAGTGATTTTGGAGCCCCAAAATAAAGTCTGTCACTCTTTCCATTGATTCCCCATCTATTTGCCATGAAGTGATGGGACCAGATGCCATGGTCTTAATTTTCTGAATGTTGAGTTTTAAGCCAACTTTTTCACTCTTCTCTTTCACTTTCATCAGGAGGCTCTTTAGTTCTTGTTTGCTTTCTGCCATAAGGGTGGTGTCATCTATTTATCTGAGGTTAATGTTTCTTCCAGCAATCTTGATTCCAGCTTGTGATTCATCCAGCCCAGCATTTTACATGATGTACTCTGCATATAAGTCAAGTTAGCAGGGTGACAATATACAACCTTGACATGCTCCTTTCCTGATTTGAAACAAGTTCTGTTGTTGCATGTCCAGTTTTAACTGTTGCTTCTTGATCTGCATACAGATTTCTCAGGAGGCAGGTCAGGTGGTCTGGTATTCCCATCTCTTTCAGAATTTTCCACAGTTTGTTGTGAGCCACACAGTCAAAGGCTTTGTCATAATCAATAAAGCAAAAGTAGATGTTTTCCTGGAACTCTCTTGCTTTTTCGATGATCCAGTGGATGTTGGCAATTTGATCTCTGGTTCCTCTGCCTTTTCTAAATCCACCTTGAACATCTGCAAGTTCATGGTTCATGTACTGTTGGAGCCTGACTTGGAGAATTTAGAGCATTACTTTGCTAGCGTTTGAGATGAGTGCAATTGTGTAGTAGATTGAACATTCTTTGGCATTGCCTTTCTTTGGGATTGAAATGAAAACTGACTTTTTCCAGTCTTGTGGCCACTGCTGAATTTTTCAGGTTTGCTGGCATATTGATGCAGCATCATCTTTTAGGATTTGAAATAGCTCAACTGGAATTCCATCACCTCCACTGGTTTTGTTCGTAGTGATGTTTACTAAGGCCCACTTGACTTCGCATTCCAGGATGTTTGGCTCTCAGTGAGTGATCACACCATCGTGGTTATCTGGGTCATGAAAATCTTTTTTTGTGTAGCTCTTCTGTGTATTCTTGCCACCTCTTCTTTATATCTTCTGCTTCTGTTAGGTCCATATCATTACTGTTCTTTATTGTGCTCATCTTTGCATGAAATGTTCCCTTGGTAGCTCTAATTTTCTTGAAGAGATCTCTAGCCTTTCCCATTCAATTGTTTTCCTCTGTTTCTTTGCAATGATCACTGAGGAAGGCTTTGTTATCTCTCCCTGCTATTCTTTGGAACTCTGCATTCAAATGGGTATATCTTTCCTTTTCTCCTTTGCCTTTCGCTTCTCTTTTCTCAGGTATTTGTAAGGCCTTGTCAGACAATCATTTTGCCTTGTTGCATTTCTTTCTCTTGGGGATGGTCTTGATCCTTGCCTCCTGTACAATGTCATGAACCTCCATCCATAGTTCTTCAGGCACTCTATCAGATCTAATCCCTTGAATCTATTTGTCACTTCCACTGTATAATTGTAAGGGATTTGATTTAGGTCATACCTGAATGGTCCAGTGGTTTTCCCTACTTTATTCAATTTACGTCTGAATTTGGCAATAATGAGTTCACAATCTGAGCCAAAGTCGGCTCCCAGTCTTATTTTTGCTGACTGTATAGAGCTTCTCCATCATTTGCTGCAAAGAATATAATCAATCTGATTTCGGTGTTGACCATCTCGTGATGTCCATGTGTAGAGTCTTCTCTTGTGTTATCGGAAGAGGGTGTTTGCTATGACAAGTGCATTCTCTTGGAAAAACTCTATTATCCTTTTAACTGCTTCATTTTGTATTCCAAGGCCAAATTTGCCTGTTACTCCAGGTATCTCTTCCATGCCAACATGATGGAGGAATAGGACAGGGAGACCACTTTCTCCCCATCAAATTCATCAAAAGATCATTTGAATGCTGAACAACTTCCACAAAACAGCTTCTGAACACTGGTGAAGGACACCAGGCACCCAGAAAGACACCCCATTCTCTTTGAAAGGAGGCAGGACAAAATATAAAAGACAAAAAAAAGAAAAAGAGAGACAAAAGTGTTAGGGATGGAGACCTGTCCTGGGGAGGGAGTTGTGAAGAAGGAGAAGATTTCACACGGTAGGAACCCCTCTCACAGGCAGGTGTGCGGGGAGTTTTGGAATCTCAGAAAGCAACATAACAGAAAACAAACAAACAAACAAACACAGAATACATGCCTAACCATAACTGCAGAAAAGAGAACTTTCCCCGTGAAAGGCTCTAACCTAGCAACTTAAGGCGCAGCCTGGACCACTCACAGAACAAAGGATTGAGCAAATACCAAAGGAGAGCTGGCCAGCTCCCCTCTCACCCAGAGGCAGAGAGGCAGGCTTGTGATAGCCAGAGCCAGAAGGCAAGGGGCTGCTACAATCTCAGCCCCAGAAATGGCATCTTCCATGAAACTGTGAGCAGACTCCCAGCTGCTAACCACATCTTCCTGAGATCCTGGATGGTTGACATCTGCCAGGAGGATCACAGCCTGTTGCCAGCTCTCCAGAGGAGACATACAGTGCACCTGAGACGGTTCTCTCATGGAGCGCCCGGGAAACCCAGTGTTCAGGACTGGGGTGGGTGGTGGTGATTAAGATGCACGGCCCACGTGGGACAGTCAGTCCCCAAGCATTCAGTCACCTGAGCTTCTCAGACCTGGAAAGGGCAGAAACACATGCCCAACACACAGACTGAGCGAGAACTGTGTCTGAGTGTCTCCTATAGTGGTACAGGTCAGCAGTGGCCTGCCACAGGGGCTCTGGGTGCAGCAGACCTGGCTGTAGCATAAGCCCTTTTAGAGGAGGTCACCATTAACTCCACCATAGAACCACCAGAACTTACACAGGGCTGGGGAAACAGACTCTTGGGGGGCACAAATCAGAAACTTGTGTATACCAGGACCCAGGAGAAAGGCATAGTGCCCCCACAAGAGACTGACCCAGACTTGTCTGAGTGTCCAAGAGTCTCTGGTGGAGGCATGGGTCAGTGGTGGCCTGCTGTAGGGTTGGGGGCACTCAGTGTGGCAGTGTGTGCATGGGACCTTTTGAAGGAAGTCGCCATTATCTTCATTACCTCCACCATAATTTCAGTTCAGTTCAGTTCAGTTCAGTCGCTCAGTCGTATCTGACTCTTTGCGACCCCATGAATTGCAGCACACCCGGCCTCCCTGTCCATCACCAAATCCCGGAGTTCACTCAGACTCACATCCATCGAGTCAGTGATGCCATCCAGCCATCTCATCCTCTGTCGTCCCCTTCTCCTCCTGCCCCCAATCCCTCCCAGCATCAGACTCTTCCAATGAGTCAACTCTTCACATGAGGTGGCCAAAGTACTGGAGTTTCACCTTTAGCATCATTCCTTCCAAAGAAAACCCAGGGCTGATCTCCTTCAGAATGGACTGGTTGGATCTCCTTGCAGTCCAAGGGACTCTCAAGAGTCTTCTCTAACACCACAGTTCAAAAGCATCAATTCTTTGGCGCTCAGCTTTCTTCACAGTCCAACTCAAACAAATTGAGAGAGTCAATTCCTAGGCAGGTTGATAAGGAGTCTAGGGGTCCCCAAGGAGAGAGGTGTCTGGAATTCTCAAGGAGGAAGAAAGGACAAACTTTTTTCCTTCTCTACATTCCTTAGGATTATATAACAATAATGTATCCTGCCTGAGGACAGTCTCTGGATTAAACCTTCTGGCTAATTCTGTTATCTTAAAATGTAAATTATGGGAGTAGGTCTGGTGAGGTCTTTACAACCACCAGACATTCTTTGGATTCATTGGAGAGTATATAACTTCATTGCTAACACTAGCAAGTGGGTACTCTTTCTGCCCCCTTCTGATGCCTATGTCAGAAGCTTTCTCTATCTCCTTTACTTTAATAAAACTTTATTACACAAAAGCTCTGAACGATCAAGCCACATCACTGGCCCCGGATTGAATTCTTCTCCTCCGGGGGCCAAGAATCCCAGTGTCTTTATGATTCAACAACAACCTTTCACATACATGACCACTGGAAAAACCATAGCCTTGACTAGATGGACCTTTGTTGGCAAAGTAATGTCTCTGCTTTTCAATATGCAATCTAGGTTGGACATAACTTTTCTTCCAAGGAGTAAGCATCTTTTAATTTCATGGCTGCAGTCATCATCTGCAGTGATTTTGGAGCCCCCCAAAATAAAATCTGACACTGTTTCCACTGTTTCTCCATCTATTTCCCATGAAGTGATGGTACCAGATGCCATGATCTTCGTTTTCTAAATGTTGAGTTTTAAGTCAACTTTTTCACTCTCCTCTTTCACCTTTATCAAGAGGCTTTTTAGTTCCTCTTCACTTTCTGCCATAAGGGTGGTGTCATCTGCATATCTGAGGTTATTGCTATTTCTCCTGGCAATCTTGATTCCAGCTTGTGCTTCTTCCAGCCCAGTGTTTCTCATGATGTACTCTGCGTAGAAGTTAAATAAGCAGGGTGACAATATACAGCCTTGATGTACTCCTTTTCCTATTTGGAACCAGTCTGTTGTTCCATGTCCAGTTCTAACTGTTGTTTCCCGACCTGCATATAGGTTTCTCAAGAGGCGGGTCAGGTGGTCTGGTATTCCCATCTGTTGAAAAATTTTCCACAGTTTATTGTGATCTACACACTCAAAGGCTTTGGCATAGTCAATAAAGCAGAAATAGATGTTTTTCTGGAACTCTCTTGCTTTTTTGATGATCCAGCGGATGTTGGCAATTTGATCTCTGGTTCCTCTGCCTTTTCTAAAACCAGCTTGAACATCAGGAAGTTCATGGTTCACATACTGTTGAAGCCTAGCTTGGAGAATTTTGAGCATTACTTTACTAGCATGTGAGATGAGTCCAATTGTGCAGTAGTTTGAGCATTCTTTGGCATTGCCTTTCTTTGGGATTAGAATGAAAACTGACCTTTTCCAGTCCTGTGGCCACTGTTGAGTTTTCAAATTTGCTGGCATATTGAGTGCAGCACTTTCACAGCATCATCTTTCAGGATTTGGAATAGCTCAACTGGAATCCATCACCTGCACTAGCTTTGTTCATAGTGATGCTTTCTAAGGCCCACTTGATTTCACATTCCAGGATGTCTGGCTCTAGGTGAGTGATCACACCATCGTGATTATCTGGGTCGTGAAGATCTTTTTTGTACAGTTCTTCTGTGTATTCTGGCCACTTCTGCTTAATATCTTCTGCTTCTGTTAGGTCCATACCATTTCTGTCCTTTATCGAGCTCATTTTGCATGAAATATTCCCTTGGTATCTCTAATTTTCTTGAAGAGATCTCTACTCTTTCCCATTGTGTTGTTTTCCTCTATTTCTTTGCATTGATCGCTGAGAAAGGCTTTCTTACCTCTTCTTGCTATTCTTTGGAACTCTGCATTCAGATGCTTATATCTTTCCTTTTCTCCTTTTCTTTTCGCTTCTCTTCTTTTCACAGCTATTTATAAGGCCTACTCAGACAGCCATTTTGCTTTTTTGCATTTCTTTTCCATGGGGTTGGTCTTGATCGCTGTCTCCTGTACAATGTCATGAACCTCAGTCCATAGATCATCAGGTACTCTCTCTATCAGATCTAGTCCCAGGCCCCAGGTAAATAACAGGGAGGGAACACAGCCCTGCCCATCAACAGAAAATTGGATTAAAGATTTACTGATGGGCCCGCCCATCAGAACAAGACCTTTCCCCCTCAGCCAGTCTCTTCCATCAGGAAGTTTCCATAAGCCTCTTATCCTTATCCATCAGAGGGCAGACAGACTGAAAACCACAATCACAGAAAACTAACCAAACTGATCCCATGGACCACAGCCTTGTCTAACTCAGTGAAACTATGAGCCATGCCGTGTAGGGCCACCCAAGATGGATGGGTCATGGCAGAGAGTTCTGACCAAATGTGGTCCAATGGAGAAGAGAATGGCAATCCATTTCAGGATTCTTGCCTTGAGAACCCCATGAGCAGTCTTTCTTCTTACCTTGGTATTTATTTTTTCCAAAGTGAAGTCGCTCAGTCGTGTCTGACTCTTTGCGACCCCATGGACTGTAGCCTACCAGGCTCCTCCCTCCATGGGATTCTCCAGGCAAGAGTGCTGGAGTGGGTTGCCATTTCCTTCTCCAGGGGATCTTCCCGACCCAGGGATTGAACCTGGGTCTCCTGAATTGTAGGCAGACGCTTTAACCTCTGGGCCACCAGGGAAGCCCTAAAGAACTTATCTATTCTAATATATTTGCAATTGATTCATTTTTAAATGTTTATCTGTCACCCTTCCACTGCCCTCCAGAATATAAGCCCCTTAAGAATGGAGATCTTTGTTTGGTTCAAGAATATATCATAGTGTCTGTCTCATAGTTACCAAACAATAAATGTTTTCTGAGTGAACCATATTGTCAGCCTTTTGGATTTCTATGCTATACACTGTGTTCCTTTTCCTTTCGTTTTCTACCATTTCCTTGTTGGTATGTACATTATAGATATGAATCCTTTTCTGTTATAGCCATTGCAAATATATACCTCTGATATGTCACCTCTGTCAGTTTTATTCATGGAGTCCTTTGTTGAATGAAAAGTCGTCATTTTAATATAATCCAATTTATCATATTTTCTCCGATGATTGAAACTTATGAAGTTTTGTTTTTCTAAAAAAAATCTTCAAATCTAGGTCATAAAATATTCTATTTTATTTAATTAAGTTTTCTACTTTCACCTTTCACAGCATTTCTTTAGTTTATCGCTAGCATTTTAATTTCCTTAGACATCTACTTCTACATAAGTTGTTAAATATAGGTTTAGGGTTTTTGCCCATGTTGTGGTCCATTTATGGTCCTATATATGGATCTATCTTTGAATTCTATCCTTTTCTCTTTTGTTAATTTGTTTTTCACCATACAATCCTATTTTCTAGTTTCAAAAATTGAAATATAGTTGGCATCCAATGGTATATCAGTTTCAAGTGTAAAACATAATATTTTGACATTTATATACATTACATACTAATCACCATGGTAAGTCTAACAACCATCGGTTATGAGACAAAACTATTATAAATTACTGACTATATTCCCTATGCTGTTCATCACATTCCAGGACTTACTTATTTTGTAACTGCAAATGCATACCTCTTAATCTCACTCCCCTATTTCTCCCAACCTCCCACTCGTCTTCCAATCACCATTTTTTTTTTTTCTTTATCTGTGAGTCAGTTTCTTTTTGTTTCACTTGTTTGTTTCTTTGTTTTAGATTCCACATATACGTAAAATCATACAACATGTGTTTTCTTTTCTCTGGCTTATTTTACTCAGCATAATATCCTCTAGGTCCATCTATATTGTCACAAATGACAGAATTTCATTCATTTTTATGGTTGTGTAATATCTCATTTTGTATATACATATATACTCTATCTTCAGTATTCTTTCATCTGTTTATTAGAACTTAAGGTACTGCTGTATCTTGGCTACTGTAAGTAATGCTGCAGTGAATACAGGTGTACATATCTCTTTTTGAATTAATGTTTGTTTGTTTGTTTTCTTTCAGAAAACATCCAGAAGTGGAATTGCTGTATTGGGTAGTAATATTTTTAATTTTTTGAGGAAACTTCACCCTGTTTTCCATAGGGCTGCACCAATTTACATTCCTACCAATGGAAATTTCATTGAGGGTTCTTTTTTCTCCCTATCCTTGCCAATAATTGCTATTTGTTGTCTGTCTGATTAGAACCATTCTGACAGGCCAAATGAGGTGAGGTGATATTGTGGTTTTCAATTGCATTTCTCTGATGATTGGTGATGTTGGGCATCTTTTCTTGTGTTTCTTGGCCATCTGTGTTTCTTCTTTGGAAAAATGTCTATTCATAGCCTGTGACCATTTTTAATAGAACTTTTAAAAAAATATTGAATTGTGTGATTTCTTTATATATCTCGGATATTAACCCCTTATCCAGTGTATTATTTGCAAGTATTTTCTCCCACTCAGTAGGTTGTCCTTTTTGTTGATGATTTCCTTCCTTGTGAAAAAGTTTTTAGTTCGATGTAATCCCATTTGTTTATTTTTTCTTTTGTCTCTTTTGTCTGAGGAGATAGACACACAAAAATTTGCTGAGACTGATGTTGAAGCGTGTACTGTCTATGTTTTCTCCCAGAGTCTTATGATTTCAGGTCTTATATTTAAGTCTTTAACCCATTTAAAGTTTGTTTTTGTATATGGTATAAAGAAGTGGTCCACTTTAATTCTTTGCCTATAGCCTTTCAGTTTTCTCAACACCATTTATTGAAGAGAGTGTCTTTTCCCCATTGTATATCCTTTCCTCTTTTCTCATAGATTAATTGACCATAGATATGTGAGTTTATTTCCAGGCTTTCTATTCTGTTCCACTGAAATGTGTGTGTGTTTGCCTGCCTGTACCATACTGTTTTGATTATTGTAGCTGTGTAGCGTAGTTTGAAATCAGGGTGCATGATACCTCTAGCTTTGTTCATCTTTATTAAGATTGCTTTGGTTGTTTAGAATCCTTTGTGGTTCCATTTACATTTAAAAGTTTCTTGTTCTAGTTCTGTGAAAAATGCCATTAGTATTTTGAAAGGGATTGCATAGAGTCTGTAGATTTCTTTTGGTAGTGTAGACATTTTAACAATATTAATTCCCTTCATTAGTGAGTACAGCATATCTTTCCATTTATTTGTGTCATCTTCAACTTCTTTCTGGAGAAGGCGATGACACCCGACTGCAGAACTCTTGCCTGGAAAATCCCATGGATGGAGGAGACTGGTACACTGCAGTCCATGGGGTGGCTAAGAGTTGGACACGACTGAACGACTTCACTTTCACTTTTCACTTTCAAGCATTGGAGAAGGAAATGGCAACCCACTCCAGTGTTCTTGCCTGGAGAATCCCAGGGACAGGGGAGCCTGGTGGGCTGCCATCTATGGGGTTGCACAGAGTCGGACACAACTGAAGCGACTTAGTAGCAGCAGCAGCAACAGCAACTTCTTTCATCAGTGTCTCCTTGGTATTTTTATTCCCAGGTATTTTTTTTCTTTTTGGTGCAATAGCAAATGGGATTGTTTTTCAATTTCTTTTTCTGATAATTCTTCATTAGTGTATAGAAATGTCACAGATTTCTATATATTTTATTTTATATCCTGCAACTTTACTGAATTTATTTGTTAGTATTAATAGTTGAAGAGTGGGAGCTTAGGGGTTTTCTATATAGTATCATACCATTTGTAAATAGTGAGAGTTTTGCTTCTATCCTCCATCCTGGGTGCCTTTTATCTCTCTTTCTTGCTTTCAGTTTTTTTTTTTTTTTTTTTGGTCTGATCACTGCGGCTATTACTTCCAATGTGTGTGATCAGTCGCTTCAGTTGTGTCTGATTCTGTGACTGCATGGACCACAAGCCACCAGGCTCCTCTGTCCTTGGGGCTTTCCTGGCAAGAATTCTAGAGCAGGTTGCCATGCTCTCCTCCATGGGAACTTCCCAACCCAGGGACAGAAGCCACATCTCTTGCATTGCAGGTGGATTCTTTACTGCTGAACCATGGGGGAAGCCCAATACTATGTTGAATCAAAGTGGCAATGGTTGGCACTCTTGTGTTGCTGATCTTACAGGAAATGCCTTCAGCTTTTCATTGCTGAGTAAGTTAGCTGTGAGTTTGTCATATATGGCCTTTGTTATGTTGACATGTTTTCTCTCTAGTTATCTATTTATAGCATGACATATTCCATATAAATTTTGAGCAATTTCTTAAAGTTCCATGAAACATTTGGGAGAAGACAATGGCAACCCACTCCAGTACTCTTGCCTGGAAAATCCCATGGGTGGAGGAGCCTGGTGGGCTGCAGTCCATGGGGTCTTGAAGAGTCAGACATGACTGAGCGACTTTACTTTCACTTTTCACTTTCATGGATTGGAGAAGGAAATGGCAACCCACTTCAGTACTCTTGCCTGGAGAATCCCAGGGACGGGGGAGCTTGATGGGCTGCCATCTGTGGGGTCGCACAGAGTCGGACATGAATGAAGCGACTTAGCAGTAGCAGTAGCAGCAGAAACATTTACTTGAATTTTTGATTAGGTTTACTTTGAGCTTAGAGATTCATTTTGGAGCATTGACATCTTTATAATATTAAATTGTCCAATCCAAAGCATGAAATGTATTTTTAGTTTAGATAATCTTTAATGTTTTATTTGGAGTTTTCACATATTCTCCATATTTTTAAAATAAATATCTGTTAAACATATGTTATATGCCAGACAATCTTCTGGGTGTTGTGGATCCAACAATGAAAAGCATACAGAAACATCTGCCTTCTTGGACATTGTGGTGGTGACTTAGTCTCTAAATTGTGTCTGACAGTTATGTTTTACTTAAAGGAAAATAGACAGTAAATATAGGAAATAAATAATCAATACAGTGTGTCATAATTACCATGGAGAAAAATAAAATGGGGAAAATAGATAAAGAGCACAGGAGGATTGAAAGTATTGGCAGAGAGTGCCATAGAATTCATGTATATATTCTGCTGAGAAATTCCTAGTTACTTTATAATCTATAATTCCTAAATACTTCACAACTATTATATGGGGTATTTTATTTTACTTTTTTAGTTGGTTATTGCTGGCTACAAAAATGCTATTGATTTCTGTAAGGTGGTCTTAATCTAGTTCTCTTTTTAGATTGTTGAAAAAATGTTCCTGGTTTATAGTCATATCATCTATAAATAGTGATAGTTTTTATAATCTTTTATCCATCTTAATCTATTTCCTTTTCTTGTATCATAGTCTAAACCCTCTAAGGTCATATGAAAAAATAGCCATGATGGCTGGTATTCTTTCTTGTTCCTGATCTAAAGGCAGGAATCTGCAGATTCTCCATTAAATACAATATTCTCTGTAGATTTGGGTATTTAATTTGAATTAAATTAAGTTTTTAAGTTTGAAGTGCGTTAAAGTAAAGGAGTAGATTCTCTATAATATATCAAAGCATATCACAAGGCAACTACAATTAAAATTATAGTACTGGTGTAGAAAAAGGTGTGTCAATAAATCAACATACAAACTCAAAAGAAACCTTTGTCATGGGAATTTAGTGTATCATAATAGTGTAATTAATTTAGGAAAATATGTATGATATTGGGAAAAATTACCACCTTAGCAGGAAAAATAGCTCATCTTTCCTATTGTATGTAATAAATGATCAATTTTTAATATCTAGAGGTGAAGAAGTTCACTTTACAAATGATTTTATGTTTATTCCCATTTAAATCTAAAGCATATAATGGTAAAAGAATAAGAAACAAAGCAATAAATCCACAAAGCATAAAGGAGAATAAATAAATTAATATATTTTTAAGAAATGCCAGGAACGTTTTAGAAGCTAGAGAGCAAATTCTTTCTTATCTTTGTAAGGTCCAGAGATAAAACAGGCTCTATGACACATTCCCTTTCAGCAGTGCCCACATAGGCAGCCATCTGTAGGTAGGCTGTCTATTCTTTGTAAAAAGTGGGTCTCAGGCTGGGAGAAGACACTATTGACAGCAGCTCCCAAGCCCTTTACAGGGCAATGCCACATAACCGAGCAGAGGATGAGAACAGACTGGTTAGACTCACTTAGATGAGGCACATGGTGGAAATCTCCCCTGCCACCCTTGGGAAAGGGAAAGAAAAGAAGTTTCACTGCACAATGCTTAGCATCCTCACTAGAGTATTTTTAACAGAGGGTAGTGGTGTTTTATTAAAGATTCTGAACACTAAAAATCCCTAAGTACAAACCAACATATGGAAGATCATCTTCCTTAAAGTGAAGTGAAAGGCAAAAGTTCTAAGGTTACAGAACGTGATGGTAGAATTGCAAACCTGGACTCTGTGTGTGTGTGCTCAGTTGTGTCCAACTCATTGCAACCCCCTGGACTGTATCCCGCCAGGCTCCTCTGTCCATGGAATTTTCCAGGCAAGAATACTGGAGTGGTTTGCCATTTCCTACTCCAGAGGATCTTCCTGACTCAGGGATCAAATCCATGTCCCTTGTGTCTCCTGCATTGGCAGGCAGATTCTCTACCTGTGAGCAACATGGGAAGCCTGGACAGCAGCCCCATAATAAGTAACAGCTGTCACTTATGGGCATAAAAAATGTCTCCTTGCCCGACCTCAGATTAGGTGACGTACCACAGAGCACCCAATGGTCCCCAGAGTTGCTGATCTAGAAGTTATTGCTCTAAGGAATATGGTGATGGGTGAATTGGAAGGGGGAAGTTTTGATGTAATTCCCATGGTCCTACAGTTCAGTCAGTTCGGTTGTTCAGTCACGTCTGACTCTTTGCGACCCCATGGACCCATGGTCTTAATGTGGGATAAAAATCCAAACAATCCAAACGGGCTTATCTGGTGGTTCAGTGGTAAAGAACCTGCCTGTAACGCAGGAGCCTCAGATGGCGTGGGTTCGATCCCTGCGTTAGGAAGATCTCCTGGAGAAGGGAATGGCAACCCATTCCAGTATTCTTGCCTGGAGAAGCCCGTGGACAGAGGAGCCTCATGGGCTACAATCCATGGGGTCACAAAGAGTTGAACATGACTGAAGTGACTTAGCATGGATGCATGTACAATCCAAAGCTGGTATCACTGAAGACTCAGATGTACTTCTCCTGAGAAATTAAAGTTTGGTGAGTTCTTTCTCATGCTCCAGAGACAAGGAAACAAAATTTTCATTTGCAAAGTTGAAATGTAGGTTAGGGTGTTAGATGCAGAAGTGACCAGGCAGAGGGAGAGGAAAATTAAAGGAAATCTAATCAGCAAAAAATAATTGGCCCCTTGAGATTTTATCACTAAGTTATAGAAAGTTACCTGTTCCAACTGCACTGGCTTCAAACTCCACAACTCTCCCAGTCCTGCCATCTCTCCGAGACACAGGATGGCCCCCTCCATTCTCCAAAGGTAACTCAGGCATTTCCAGTCTGTCTTCAGCACTTATTTAACAACATAAACTGTGAAACTAGCTTCCTGTAATCCATGACTTCTTCTGTATTCTTCAAGTCTCAGAGTCTAGTGGCTTGATATAGTTGTCCTCTGGTAGAAGTTCATCCTAAAAATTATGTTCTGTCTATTCAAATTAAGTTTGTGAGTGTACAGCTAAGGAGGTTTGAAAAGAAGTGTGGGAACAGTTTAAGCATGATTGAGTGCCTTTACGTGTGGGTTCTAAAGGGACCACGATGGAAAGTGATCCTATGAGTGGAAAGAATTCTGGGCTCTCCTCTACCTGTGTAATGATTTTAGCTTAACTACATGGCTACTCAAATTTTTACCTCTGGCTTTGGAATGATTACCAAGTGACCTGGAAATGTAGTCCACTTTTTATAGTAGTGTGATAGTAACCATTTACATGAACAGTGGGGGATATGTTGGTTCAATTTACAAGCACTCACCACTGCACAGAAGAAATTCTGAGTTTCCCATGGGAGTCAGCTCAGAAGGGACAAATTTTCCCAATCAGATGAAACTCATACCCTCAGACCTGTCTCATCTCTTACTTTTTAAGGACATTCTTTTGTCTAGAGAAAACTATTCTTAGGTTTGAAACTTTGAAAGCTAATTTTAAAAAATAAGCAATTGATTTATTCATTTCTGATACTGGATCATTTTTATTTCCTTATTTTTCATATTCAGAGCTCTTAGTTTTCTCTTAGAAGAGGAAGAAAGGACTTCCTGCCATGGATCCACTAAAGACACTGTTCATCACCATATCAGACACAGAGTAGAAGCATGATCACCTTTTCAAGTTTATGAAAGAGGTCTTCACGTACATCAAGAATAGAGTCTCTACTGGGGGAGATGTGCTGTGTGTCTCTTCCTTATATTGCTGAAGTGGCTTGAAGGCCAGATCTCAACTTCACAGGTAAATGAGAGGGACCTACTCTGGCCCACCAGGACTCTGAAGTAAATGGGCTCAAAAGTAGAAAGTAGGAACTCATTTAGTGTCCTTGATATGTTTCCTGATTTTCATGTTCGGTGTATCCATAGCCTTTTAAAAAATGACTGTCATGTGCTATACACAGGGTCTGCTATGTATAGGAGCAGCATAATGGAGGTGCCCCAGCTTATCAGATAATCCTACTTATCTGCTGACTCCTCCATTGTCTAGTCACTTCAGCTCTTTTTCCCATCTGTAAAACACAGTTAATAAGACAAAGCTCACAGTGTTGTTGTGAAGACATATTTTTGTTGCTTAGTCATTGTGTCCCACTCTTTGTCACCCCATGGACTGTAACCCTCCAGGCTCCTCTCGTTATGAGATTTCCCAGGCAAGGAGTACTGAAGTGAGTTGCCATTACCTTCTCTAGGGGATCTTCCTGACCCAGGGATGTAACCTATATCTCTTGCGTTTCCTGCATTGGCAGGCAGATTCTCTGCCACTTGCACCACCTGGGAAGCCCCATATATTAGTAGATATATGAGATATTTAGTATAATGACTAGTACAGAGTAAGTGTTCAGCAAATAAAAATAAATTTAGTTATGATTGTTTTTCTTTTACCATCTTTCCCACTGCATTGGATTTTTGCACTCTGGCTGTGCAGAAGTGTTTCCGTGAAGAATATTACTATATCTTTAAATATTGTGTGTTTTTTGCCAGTGTTGCAGCTGAGTGTCTTGTTCCAATCAATCTGATGTAAGTGACAGAAAGCTTTCAGTGCAAAGACTTGAAAATGGTATCTTTGTTCAATGATCATTTCCAATACTTTCTGTGTGATATTCATTTTCTGAAAGTTCTCTTTTTAATAAATTCCTTGAGATTTTGGACCTTATTCAAAACAATACAAAATCCTGAATATTTTATAGTTAATGATATGAAAATAAACTATAATAGCAAGACCTCCAGCCATCTGTGTTATAAGTGGTGTAGTCTGTAACAATCATCCTAAAAGTTTTTATGCTAAAACTGGAAACGTTTACTAAAAGTAATCAGCGGC
The DNA here is from genome assembly GCF_029407905.1 of Bubalus kerabau. Classification (NCBI taxonomy): domain Eukaryota; kingdom Metazoa; phylum Chordata; class Mammalia; order Artiodactyla; family Bovidae; genus Bubalus; species Bubalus kerabau. The sequence goes on from NC_073631.1 coordinate 110,643,001, forward strand.
CCATCTGCTGTATGAATGGTAAATAAGCTATTGGAATAATGACCCTTATGTGGAATTTTCAGGTACTGTCACAGGAGTATCTCAGAGACCTCAAACTCCCACCTGCATGTTTTAGTTAGGGATACATTTCTTTCCTTAAGTAGTAAACATGAAATAAGTTTTGGCTTGGGGTTAAAAAAAATCTGTTCCTGTCTCTGTTACCATGTTCTATAATTAAGACCTGATTTTCTACCCTTCTTCCTTCACTGGTGAGGAGTGATTCCTGTTATATTGGTGAATGAATGAGTTGTCCTTTCCTTGAGAAAACATTGTTATTAAGTAATAACATGATGGGCTTCCCTGATGTCTCAGTGGTAAAGAATCCACCTGCAATGCAGGAGACGCAGGTTCAGTCCCGGGGCCAGGAAGATCCCCTGAACCATGAACCATGGCAACCCACTCCAGTGTTCTTGCCTGGAGAATCCCATGGACAGAGGAGCCTGGAGGGCTATAGTCCACAGGGTCACAAAGAGTTGGACATGACTGCAGTGACTGAGCATGCGCACACGATAACATGATGTCATTAAACACATTATTAAATTACCCTTGGAGGGCATGAGAGATACATTTCAACAGGGAGGTATACCTTGTCTCCATTTAACACCTGATTCTTGAAGTTGGCCATCGTGGGTTGACAGGTCCACCTGGGCCACTGGTGTGAGGTACGTGAAGATGAGACCTTCCACCTGACACTCTCAGATTAAAAGGACAAATTATAGAAAAGAAATTCCAAATCCATTGGTAGTAAGTATGAAAATATTACTTAAAACATTCAGGATTTCATGAATACATTCCATTGAGGAGGGGTGAGTACAGTTGTGTCTGAGACATCCAGAGAGTAAACAAAACAAAAAAAAAGTTAAATGGTACTGAACATCATGTAGAATTCAGAAGAAGATCTTTCATGTGGGCTAAAACCTGTCTCACCAGAAAGACAGTAATTATCCCCTCTAATAACTACTAAGTTAACTAGAATTTTAAATCTAAACACTTCATTAATTTCCTTCCTCCATTTAAGAGTAGATATTTGAGAGAAAACTTATGTTCTAATAAATTGAATTTCAAGTATGTAACCTTTTTTCCCCCTTGATTTCCAGCTGCTCAACTGGGTACCGTTTCATTCTTCCTCTACAGATACGTTAAGCAGAGTCTGGATGACGATCTGGCTGACACATTCAGGGAGAACTTTAAGTTCAAATGGGTAGATTTTCCATGTGGTATGAAAGCCATCTTCCAATTCTGAGTTTCTTTAATTTGTCATTTTGACATCTTTAGTTCAGTTCTTAGAAACGAATGGGTCAGGGGAATAAAACGCAGACATGGGTGAGTGAGTTCATTCTGCTGGGGCTGTCCAGTGACTGGGGGACTCAAGTCTCCCTCTTTGTCTTGTTCTTGGCCATGTACTTGGTGACCATTGTGGGAAATGTGCTCATCCTTCTTCTGATCAGACTGGACAGCAGGCTTCACACCCCCATGTATTTCTTCCTTAGTGTTTTATCTCTTGTGGACCTCTGTTACTCAAGCAGTATTGTCCCTCAAATGCTGGCCCACCTGCTCTCAGTCCAGAAGTGCATCCCATTCTCCAGCTGTGTGATCCAGCTCTCTACGTCCCTGGCATTGGCTGCGTCTGAGTTCCTGTTGCTGGGGGCCATGGCCTATGACCGCTATGTGGCAGTGTGCTACCCGCTGCACTACACGGCCATCATGCATGGAGGGCTGTGTCTGGGACTGGCTGTTGGCTGCTTGGGGGCTGGTTTCACGAATTCACTGCTGGAGACAGTCATCACCTTTCGGCTTCCCCTGTGTCACAATGTTATGAATCACTTTGCTTGTGAGACCCTAGCAGTGCTGCGGCTAGCCTGTGTGGATATCTCTTTCAACAAGGTCATGGTGGCCATCTCAGGATTTCTGGTGATCATGCTTCCCTTTTTCCTGGTTCTGTTTTCCTATGGTCGTATCGTTGCTGCCATTCTGCACATTCATTCTGCTCAGGGACGTAGCAAAGCATTTGGGACGTGCGCCTCTCACCTCATTGTGGTGGTCATGTGCTTTGGAACAGCCATCTTCACCTACCTGGGGCCACGGTCTGCCTACTCAGTGGAAGGGGAGAAGATGGTTGCTCTGTTCTATGCTGTAGTGGCCCCTATGTTGAACCCCTTGATTTACAGCTTGAGAAATAAAGAGGTTATGGCTGCTCTCAGTAAACTTTTAGACAAATTCAGAGACAAAGGGTGAAGACTATAAGAATTTCTTGTTATCTATCATCGAAATCAAAAAGAAGGTCAGATAAGTGAAGGTGGGACTGGGACATTTACACTTAAGACTATTATGTTCAGATCCTGGATTTCAAGTGAACAATTTCTCCACATAATTAATGCATTTCCTTATGTAGGCCAATACCAGGTAATTTACATACCAGTGATTCATGAAAGGGCCTTTTCTTAGATCATCTTATCTCAGTATCCAGTAGTATTTAGGATTCTTGTACCATTTTTACATTGTATTAGCTTGTCCATGTTTAAAGGAATAATGCATGGCTTCATCAAGCAGATCTGGTCTGTGGATTGAATGGGTAGATGAATTCTGACAATTAGGTCTACTTACACTTTTGTGGACTAGAAGAGAGAATGTTTGTTTCTCTTTCTACATGACAATACTCCAGTTGTTTTTAGAACAGCTTTATTTCCTCCAAATGGTTTTTTCAACTCCTTAACAAATTAACATCAACTTTGGAGCTTTCAATACTCTCTATGCCTAAATCTGGACTGTGATATTATATTCTGAAGTAAATAATATATGACAGAATATTTGTTCAGATCATTATGCTGGATCTTATTTGCTTTGAAGATGAGAAATCTGTGGCTTCACTATAGTCTTTTTTATTGTGGCAAAACATACAATATATAACATAAAACTTGTCATTTTAGTCCTTTTTAAGTGTATACTTCAATGGCATTAATTACATTCACAATGTTGTGCAAGCATCACCACTGTCTATTTCCAAAGTTATTCATTACCACAGTCTTTTATTCAACTAATTTTCAAAGACCTGATTCCTATAAACTGGTTACAAAGATTCCACACCCACTGTACTCATTTTCTCTTAAACTTAAACAAAGGTATGTGCATTTTGTTTTGCTAATCAGTATTGATTTTCACACACCAACCTGCCTAGATTATTTTGAATTTTGATTCTCCAGTTCGTTCCATTTGTTTACTGTGTCTTTCTGTTGATAGAGTTACAATAAATGGAAGAAGTTATAAAAATAAATACCAAATAGTACACATCAATTATATGTCACGGCAAACTTGGGGAGAAGGGGTCCAGAATGTCTTATAATTGGAATCATACAGTATACAGCCTTTCATATTGGCTTCCTTCACTTAGTAATTTGGATTTAAGTTCCTTCATGTCTTTTCATGGCTTAATCATTCATTTTGGAACTGAGTAATATTCTATTGTCTGCATGTTTATTCATTCAGCTACTGAAGGACTTCTTGTCTGCTTCTAATTTTCAGTAATTATGAATAAAGCTGCTTATAAACATTTGTGTGCAGGTTTTGTGTGGACATATTTTTGACCCCTTTAGGACTCCTTATGTAAATACCAAGTAACGTGATTGCTGGATCATATGGTAAAAGTATGTTTTGCTTTGTAGAAAACCACCAAACTGTCTTCCAAAGTGGCTGTACCACTTGGCATTCCCACCAACAGTGAATGAGAGTTTCTATTGCTCCCTATTTCTCCAGCATTCTCCAGTGTTTAGGATTTTGGCTGTTCTAATAGTGTGTAATGGTATTTGATTACTGACTTAATTTGTATTTCCCTGATGACACATGATATAGAGTATCTTCTCATATGTGTGTATTAATACTAGTTCAAACTCTTCCAGAATATAGAAAAGGAATAAACACCACATTATTTAATGAAGTCAGGATTACCCTCACAGCAAACCAAGCCAAGATATTACAGAAAGGAAACCACAGATCAATAACAGTCATGAACAGCCACACAAAATTCTAAAAATATTGCTAAATAAAGTCCAATACTTTGCAAAAATATAATAGCTTATAAGTTAATTTAGTTCCACACCTTAAAATAAATCACTGTATATATTTCCCTGTATCAACAGACTAAAAGGGAAAACCAGTTTAGCACTTCAATAGGTGGCAAAAAGTATTAATGTTAATAAAAAAAATCTTTGCAAACTAGGTATAGAAGGAAACTTCTTAACCCAATAAAATGTATTTACAAATAACTTACAGCTGACATCAATATTTATTAGCAAAAATATGGAATCATTTTCTCTTTGAGAACAATGCTTAATGTCCATGATCATCAGTTTTCTTATCTGGAACTTCTGGCCAAAGGGATAAGGCCAGAAAAAGAAATAAAAGAAATGCAAATTAGAAAAAAACAAATAGAATCATTTTCTTCTCAGGAGGCATTATTATTTACTTACAAAATCTCTCAGAATCTACAACAAATATCTTGGAATTGATAATGGAATTTGGCAAGGTTGAAAGATGCAAAGATAATATGTAAAGTATGTGAGTGTGCATGTGGGCAAGCTAAATCGCTTCAGCTGTGTCCTACTTTGTGTGACCCTACGGACTGTATCCGGCCAGGCTCCTCTGTGCATGGGATACTCCACACAGGAATACAGGAGTGGGTTTCCATGTCTTCCTCCAAGGGATTTTCCTGACACAGGGATCAAACCCACGTCTCTTAGGTCTCCTGCATTGCAGGTGGATTCTTTACTACTGAGCCACTGGGGGAGTCCACATTTATGTATCAGTTCAGTTCAGTTCAGTCACTCAGTCGTGTCCAACTCGTTGCGACCCCATGAATCACAGCACACCAGGCCTCCCTGTCCATCACCAACTCCCGGAGTTCCCTCAAACTCACGTGCATAGAGTCGGTGATGCCATCCAGCCATCTCATCCTCTGTCATCCCCTTCTCCTCCTACCCCTAATCCGTCTCAGCATCAGGGTCTTTTCCAAGGAGTCAACTCTTTGCATAAGGTGGCCAAAGTATTGGAGTTTCAGCTTCAACATCAATCCTGCCAATGAATATTCAGGACTGATTTCCTTTAGGATGGACTGGTTGGATCTCCTTGCAGTCCAAGGGACTCGCAAGAGTCTTCTCCAGCATCACATTACAAAAGTGTCAATTCTTTGGTGATTCAGCTTTCTTCACAGTCCAACTCTCATATCCATACATGACCACTGGAAAAACCATAGCCATGACTAGATGGACCTTTGTTGGTAAAGTAATATCTCTGCTTTTGAATATGCTGTCTAGGTTGGTCATAACATTCCTTCCAAGGAGTAAGCGTCTTTTAATTTCATGGCTGCAATCACCATCTGCAGTGATTTTGGAGCCCAAAAAAAGAAAGTCTGACACTGTTTCCACTGTTTCCCCATCTATTTCCCATGAAGTGATGGGACCAGATGCCATGATCTTCATTTTCTGAATGTTGAGCTTTAAGCCAACTTTTTCACTCTCCTCTTTCACTTTCATCAAGAGGCTCTTTAGTTCCTCTTCACTCTCTGCCATAAGGGTGGTGTCATCTGCATATCTGAGGTTATTGATATTTCCCCCAGTATTCTTGATTCCAGCTTGTGCTTCTTCCAGCCCAGTGTTTCTCATGATGTACTCTGCATATAAGTTAAATAAACAGGGTGACAATATACAGCCTTGACGTACTCCTTTTCCTATTTGGAAAAGTCTGCTGTTCCATGTCCAGTTCTAACTGTTGCTTCCTGACCTGCATATAGGTTTCTCAAGAGGCAGGTCAGGTGGTCTGGTATTCCCATCTCTTGAAGAATTTTCCACAGTTTATTGTGATGCACACAGTCAAAGGCTTTGGCGTAGTCAATAAAGCAGAAATAGATGTTTATTCTGGAACTGTTTTGCTTTTTCTATGATCCATCAGATGTTGACAATTTGATCTCTGGTTTCTCTGCCTTTTCTAAAACCAGCTTGAACTTCTGGAAGTTCACGGTTCACGTATTGCTGAAGCCTGGCTTAGAGAATTTTGAGTATTACTTTACTAGTGTGTGAGATAATTGCAATTGTGCAGTAGTTTGAGCATTCTTTGGCATTGCCTTTCTTTGGGATTGGAATGAAAATGGACCTTTTCCAATCCTGTGGCCACTGCTGAGTTTTTTCCAAATTTGCTGGCATATTGAATGCAGCACTTTCACAGCATCATCTTTCAGGATTTGAAATAGCTCAACTGGAATTCCATCATCTCCACTAGTTTTGTTTGTAGTGATGCTTCCTAAGGCCCACTTGACCTCACATTGCAGGATGTCTGGCTCTAGGTGAGTGATCACACCATCGTGATTATCTGGGTCATGAAGATCTTTTTTGGTTCTTCTTTGTATTCTTCCCACCTCTTCTTAATATCTTCTGCTTCTGTTAGGTCCATACCATTTCTGTCCTTTATCGTATCCATCATTGCATGAAATGTTCCCTTGGTATCTCTAGTTTTCTTGAAGAGATCTCTAGTCTTTCCCATTCTGTTGTTTTCCTCTATTTCTTTGCATTGATCGCTGAGGAAGGCTTTTTTTTTTTTTTTTTTTAATCTCTTTGCTATCCTTTGGAACTCTGCATTCAAATGGGAATATCTTTCCTTTTCTCCTTTGCTTTTCGCTTCTCTTCTTTTCACAGCCATTTGTAAGCCCTCCTCAGACAGACATATTGTTTTTTTGCATTTCTTTTCCATGGGGATGGTCTTGATATCTGTCTCCTGTACAATGTCACGAACCTCCGTCCATAGTTCATTAGGCACTCTATCTATCAGATCTAGTCCCTTAAATCTATTTCTCACTTCCACTTCCACAAGGGATTTGATTTAGGTCATACCTGAATGGTCTACTGGTTTTCCCCACTTTCTTCAATTTCAGTCTGAATTTGACAATAAGGAGCTCATGATCTGAGCCACAGTCAGCTCCCAGTCTTGTTTTTGCTGACTGTATAGAGCTTCTCCATCTTTGGATGCAAAGAATATAATCAATCTGATTTTGGGGTTGACCATCTGGTGATGTCCATGTGTAGAGTCTTCTCTTGTGTTGTTGGAAGAGGGTGTTTGTTATGACCAGTGTGTTCTCTTGGCAAAACTCTATTAGCCTTTGCCCTGCTTCATTCTGTACTCCAAGGCCAAATTTGCCTGTTACTCCAGGTGTTTCTTGACTTCCTAGTTTTGCATTCTAGCCCCCTATAATGAAAAGGACATCTTTTTTGTGTGTTAGTTCTAAAAGGTTTTGTAGGTCTTCATAGAACCATTCAACTTCAGCTTCTTCAGTGTTACTGGTTGGGGCATAGCCTTGGATCACCATGATATTGAATGGTTTGCCTGGGAAACGAAGAGAGATCATTCTGTCATTTTTGAGATTGCATCCAAGTACTGCATTTCAGACTCTTTTGTTGACCATGATGACTACTCCATTTCTTCTAAGGGATTCTTGCCCACAGTAGTAGATATAATGGTCATCTGAGTTAAATTCATCCATTCCAGTCCATTTTAGTTCACTGATTCCTAGAATGTTGATGTTCACTCTTGCCATCTCTTGTTTGACCACTTCCAATTTGTCTTGATTCATGGACCTAACATTCCAGGTTCCTATGCAATATTGCTCTTTACAGCATCTGACCTTGCTTCCATCAGCAATCACATCCACTACTGGGTATTGTTTTTACTTTGGCTCCTTCCCTTCATTCTTTCTGGAGTTGTTTCTCCACTGATCTCCTGTAGCATATTGGGCACCTACCAACCTGGGGAGTTCCTCTCTCAGTATCCTATCCTTTTGCCTTTTCATACTGTTCATGGGGTTGGTATTTAAATATGTAGATTAATTAAATGTATAAATATTTATATAAATAAATATAAATTATATACATATTTAAGGTAATGATATTTTTGTAAACATTACTGAAAATTGTTGAGTAGGGAATTCCAAGACTTTATCTCTCCACAAAACAGCCAATAAACTGGCAAAAACTTTTGGAATTAACCTTTGCAGAACTCTGAAATCTGGTAAAAAACTGACTACAAAAGGGGAAAGATTAATAAAAACTGAAAATGCTGCATTACGGTAAAATACTACTGGGACATTTCAGCTGCCCACTTATTACCTCTCACCTCCCAAATTGGTGACAGCCATGAAGGTTACAGTCTATACTCCTGGTGCAGGTTGCCAGTAAAAAACAGCAATCTGGACCTTACTCAAAGAATTTTGGCTGTTTCAACATGTCTGGCAGCTACCTGAAGAGCTGGCATAAAGGCTGGCCTTTGTTTTACTGACTCAGGACTTGTATTATCAGGACTGGGATGGCTTTCCAGGTGGCATTTGCTGAATATATTTAAAGGCAAAAGTATGGCAGCCTGACACTAGGGTTAAGAGTCAAGACAGCCAACAACCAGACTGAAAAGACTGGAAAGCAAGAGGCTGGGAAAGGAGGTATATAGGGGAATAAGGGCTTTAAAAGTCATCCCTGGTAGCTCAGCTGGTAAAGAATACACCTGCAAAGCAGGAGACCCTGGTTTGATTCCTGGGTCAGGTAGATCCCCTGGAGCAAGGATAGGCTACCCACTCCAGTATTCTTGGGCTTCCCTGGTGGCTCAGACAGTACAGAATCTGCCTGTAATGCAGGAGACCTGCGTTCGATCCCTGGGTTGGGAAGATCTCCTGGAGAAGGGAATGGCAACCCACTCCAGTATTCTTGTCTGGAGAATTCCATGGGCAGAGGAGCTTGGCAAGCTAAAGTCCATGGGGTCACAAAGTGTTGGACACAACTGAGAGATTTTCACTTACTTTCAAGGGCTTTCCAGGTGGTGCTAGTGGTAAAGAACAGTTAAGAGAGCTGAAGTATAAAAACTAAATTGCAACAACTAAAAATAAGACACTTCTTTCAAATCCTATTTATCCTGAATCCTTTTATCCTAAAATCCTAGAACAACTGACATTCCCCCAAATGTATCATTTGATATCATCCACAGTTTTCCCAAATGGATCTTAAATATATCATGATGTGGCGGGCACTAATGGAAAGAAATGAGAGAGGGTCTGCCAGACAGTATCTGTGCTAACCCGGTTCTGGCCACCTGCTGTGGTGGCAGTGTGCCAGGGAGACTGAAAACGGGAGCACGCTTCTCCTCCCAAGATTGGGAATGTCTATCGTCAAAGTGTTCTATGAATTACTGTGTCTGTGTCTTTACACAAGACGTTTAGGGTCAGAATTCCATACAAGTGATCTCAAATAGGTAGTAGAAGTTCTTGAGAAACAAACTGGCTATATTCCATGACACGCTGACACTACCTTATTCTAGAATTCAGCTATCCAGTCTTTTCTTGAAGATATATATGTATTGGCTGGCAGTTGCAGGTTGGATAATTTTGCAGATCTCTGTCCAGGGTATGTGGGAAGCGTTAAGGAAACCCAGGGAACTCACTCTCTGTCCTGTTTTCCCTCAGGTCCTGAGGCCCTTCAGCTGTCATCTTGTATCTGTTGTGTTCCATTTCCTTCTCCAGGGGATCTTCCCAACCCAGGGATTGAACCAGTGCCTCCCACATTGCAGGCATACTCTTTACTGTCTGAGTCACAGGGAAGGCCCAAAATAAGGATGCCTACCAGTGTTGTTTCTGCCTGGTTTCGAACCAGGGACCTTTCGCGTGTTAGGGGAACGTGATAACCACTACACCACGGAAACCTGCATGTTATGTCTAGATTTTTAACGGTAAAGGACAGTTCTTTTTTTTTTTTTAATTGCTAAGCAGTAGTCCAGTATATGGGTGTTATCACTGTTTGATCTCTATTCACACTTCAGCCCTATAAACTATGTTAAAGCCTGTTTAATTATCATAGACACATTGGAGGGCTGAATTGCTTATAACTACTAATATCTCCATTTTTCATTTCCTGAAACCCCAATGAATTAGACAGCTTTTGCTTCTGTGAGGGTTATTTAAGAGCTCTTCAGATTTCAGAGAAGTGATTTTAGTAAACTGAAATTTTGTCCTAGAACATCAAATACTGGTCAAGTGGTTCCCAAAGGCAGCTGACGAAGTGATGATCCCATTATGATAAATTTATGTAGCACACAATTACAGCAGAAGCATTTAAACAAAAACCTTTATTTAAAATTTTACTGAAATGTAGCAGTATGTTTACTTTGGATGTTAGGATCTCCCATGGAGTACTGATATGATTGTCCTGTTAAGTAACTGAAGATTGAATAATAATTGAAAAATCTATGAAAAATGAGTGTTAGTCCCTCAGTTGTGGCCGACTCTTTGCGACCCCATGGACTGTAGCCCACCAGGCTCTTCCATGGAACTCTCCAGGCAAGCATACTGAGTGGGTTGCCATCTTCCTGACCCAGGGGTCAAACCCGGGTCTCCTGCATTGCAAGCAATTTCTTTACCATCTGAGCCACAGGCCATCCTGAAAATCTACAGAGAGATTTAAAAGTAGTAATTTTTTTTCTCTTTGTGCTTCAGCAAAGACTAAATTCACAGGTGGTTCTTTTCAAAGCATGGATTTCTTTCCCCTCTGGAACTGATACTGTATAAAATAAGTTAGATTACCACAATAGGCAAATAGAAATTTCTCATGGCTCCCACAAGAGACGTGAACTGCCTTGTCAAAGTGCTTTTCTCCTGGGTGTTTGCAGAGATGTAGGGCAAGTCTTAAAACCGTGTAAAACTCTCAGAATCCAAAGATCTTCACAGTGTGGTGTGCCTAAGACCACTGCAGCTTCCTGCAGGAAGGCAATGGGTGCTCTGGCCCCAGGATACTGGGAGAGCCATCCTGGAGCCACATCAGGCACAAATGTGTTCTTAGTGTCCAGGGCTCACCTCTCCTCTAGTCCTGACTATCAGTTTGGAAGCAGCTGGGTAACCTGTGGCCATTCACCCTTTGTATGTTTAGAGAGTGTGCTTTTCACATCTATCCAATACCTGAATCTTTCTTTTCTACTTCTTCCTATTTTAGAATCAGTGAAGAATTTCTTTTCATATCCCAGCCATTTAGAGGCTGCTGAACCAAGGTAAGAGTCCCTTCTCAGAATATCACTTTATTTTTTAGGACTCAGTCTAATGATTATCTCCTCTCTGATACATTTACCAAGCATTTCTGTATGTTCATTTCTGTTTTACATGTATGATAGAATATGTATCTGTGTCACATTTCTTAAAATGTGGGCTCATCTCTAATAGCTTGTGCCTATAATGAAATTTCAGCTCTGTTTCAGGTTCATATGGCACAGTGACGTTTAAATACCAAATATTTAATTCTGTTGTCACACGTCTTCCTTCTATCCACTCTCAATCTCCAGCAATCAGTCACAGTCATAATCTCGTCTTTTGAACTCTAAGTACAGCCAGATATGCAGTGAGTACATTCCTCCTACTACGTTTGAGGGTTATCTCTTGATATTGGGTCAGAAATGAAAACCCCAGGCTCTGATCCCAGCCTGCAGTTTCTTATTATGCCTTCTGACAGCAATTTTGCTGCTGCGTCTTCCTGGCAATTCATTTGTGATGGTGCCTACAAAAACTGCTGCTGTCTTGACAGGAAGGAGGTTATGTTTCGATCATATCTGGATTACTTGGATCTTACCCTTGTACAGAATCCATACAGAGTGAAGCAGAAGTGTACATGCAGCAAGCACAAGAATGGAGAGAAGAAGCTAAAATGCTTGATTCCGGATCATTGGCAAAAGTCTCAAATAAGGGGGTAACAAATTTGAGTACACCGTAGTGGAGTAGAAACCACCATGAGTGTAAAGGTCCACAAAGTTTATGGTAAAATCATACATTGAAAACGCATGTGGTCAAGTCCTCCTATTCATGTGCAATGGGTTAGTGCTCGCACCCTTCATTTAGTGGGTGAGAAATAAGGAAATCTGTTGTCGTTGGTGAGCCTCCTCTAGGAGTGCAAATTTACTCATATAACTTGTGGACAAGTATGTCTGCGTATGTTTGTCTTCTTTTCTTTAATAAATGCTGTAACTGGGGTGATTTTTCTTTTCTTTGTGTGTATCTTTGTTAGCTATGAAGGTGTATTCCAACTAGTGTTTTAATCTCTGATTTGGCAACCCTGATCCAACCAAATCCATGCCCCCCATAACAAAAACCAGGGTGCAATGTGAGGATGTTACCAGCTGCTGAAAACATTCAATGATTACATATTGTCTATAATATAGAATAACTCTTAAATACCTTAATATTTCATATGAAGGAATCTACAATCTGGTCCTTAACACTATTCTATCTCTTCTTCTCTTTCCCCAGGCCATTGCTCTCTCTCTCCCATCCCCCTTTTCTCTTTATGTTTCTATTCATTTATTAACTTATAATTTTCCCACTCACAGAGGAAATAGGTCTTAATGAGATGCCTCCCTGAAAATGTCAGGCTATATCATATCTCTTTGCCTTTGTTCACTCTGTTTCATCTGCCTAAAATATCTCTAACATTTTTATCATCAAACTTATCTTTATTGTAATGATTTTCTCTCCTCTGATACATTTACCAAGCATTTCTATATATTCATTTCTGTTTCATATGTGTAATTGAACATGCAGTCTGTCACATTTGTAAAAATTTGGGCTCATCTTTAGTAGCCTGTGCCAATAATGAAATTTCAGTACAATTATAGAATATTTCCTAAAATTATCAGACATTTTAAATATTTAAAAAGTGGTGTTGAGTGAAAAATCTGGTATTCCTTATCTATATGTGAGACAGCATTGTGGTTGAGGCTGTGCTTTTATAGTCAGACAGATGGTGTCTTCACTTTAATTCTGGTTTCATCACTCTCAAACTTGGAAATGTTACTTAGTCTAAACTAAAGTGTCTTCTGTGAAATTAGAGTAACAGTGCCTCATTTATTTGTTTTGTGTATTTAACGGCATATTTGAAAAATACTTAGCAAGTTTCCCAGCACCTAGTAATAACTGATAAATGATTATTAGAGAATATTCTGGACAATATTGAATAATATTCTGTTCAATATTCTGAACAATATTCTGGAATATTGTTCAGGCTTCATGTTAAAACTCATCAGAACAAAACCCTAACAGATTCTTGCCCATTGCCATCTCTTCAACTATGAGGAATGTGTCTGTAAACACCAAAATTTTTCCCATTACAGTAAATGGCATCACTTCCATATAGTGAGCCATATACCTGAATTCCTCCTTGATTTCTCTCTTCTCTTTCCTCCCATATTTAATCCATCAATTACCATTAAAGATGCTTTTAACACACATCTGGAGTCCCCTCACTTCCGTGAAACAAGGTTTTCAAGGTCACCGTCACCTTTGAGTAGCCACCCGCAATCTCACAACTCCCACTCTTGCACAACTCCCACTCCCACAGTCTTTTGCAATGTCAGAGCGATCTTTCCAAGCATGAGACATACTGTGCTCCTATTCAGCTTTAAGCCTTTCACTTGCTTCTCATGGAATTTAGACCACTATTCAGATCCCCTGTTATGACCTGTGGGGTCTTACACGTGCTGGCCCTGCTTGCCTTTCCCCCCTAGTCCTCATTTCTTCTCCCTCCATCACAGCAGGCACGGCCTCATCTCAGTGCAGCTCTCTCCCACCTCACTCTTCAGAAGGCTGGGGCTCTGGCATCCTCCTCTGTGCAAATATCACCTCCTCAGAGGTCAGAGAGGCATTCCCCAATCACTCGTGTATCATTTCTGTTTTTTAACCTTCATAGAAAATGTCTCAAATTTTATTATGTATTTCTTATTATTTGCTGATTAAAGAAAATCTCCTCCAAGAGACTTATACCTCCACCCCCAAGGACTTCAGTCTCCACAAGAGGAAGCTCATGTCCACTTACTACTCTGCTTGGTCCTCAGCAGTCACTCTCCTCGCTCCTGTGAGCCCAACCTTATCTTTTAAGGCCCTGAGATGGGAGAGGAGCCCTTTCACATTTACTGTCATTTATATGTTTATAAATTTTACTTTATATGCAATTTTACTTACATTATTTCATTTGGGTTTTGATCCACATTGACATAAGCTAAATGAATATTAATATTTGCACTTGCATAAGAGGAAATTGGGTTTTGGAGATGATAAGATTTTAAGGTTCATATAGCAATTTATGACTGAGGTCCAGGTTTTTAATACTGGAAAGCCTAACTCTACCCACCTCACTGTCTCATGTACCTTGCAGACAATGACAGGTTTCACTCTGTCTCCACGGATAGTACAGGGGGAAAAGCATTGTAAAGGCAGAACTTCCAGCACTCTGGGTGGGTGGTAGGCCAGGAAAGCCAGGTGTATCCTTCACAGTTGGCAATGGTAATGTGGAACATGGTTGTTTGATACTGTTTAATTTGGATGTGGTTGTGAAAGGCTGCTGCTGCTAAGTCAATTCAGTCGTGTCCGACTCTGTGTGACCCCATAGACGGCAGCCCACAAGGCTCCCCCGTCCCTGGGATTCTCCAGGCAAGAACACTGGAGTGGGTTGCCGTTTCCTTCTCCAATGCATGAAAGTGAAAAGTGAAAGTCAATTCGCTCAGTCGTGTCCGACTCTTAGCGACCCCATGGACTGCAGCCTACCAGGCTTCTCCGTCCATAGGATTTTCCAGGCAAGAGTACTGGAGTGGGGTGCCATTGCCTTCTCTGTGTGAAAGGCAGTGTAGGGTAATAGATAGAGCATGGTGTTTAGACTTAGACTTGAATGTGATTCTGCCCTGCTACCAGTGGGAATGTGGTAGGTTACTAATACTTCTCCAAAACTCAATTTCTTCATTACTAAGATGTATAAAAAGACTATGTGAGAATCAAATTACATTGTGTACATAATGTACCCAGTGTATGATCTAACCTATAATGCACTATTAAAAATGATGTTACTGTTGTTACTAGTCAAAGAAGGCAAAAGATGGAAGTTTCCAAATGGACCATGGAATCTGACCAGTAATTTTTTCTCCCAGGAGAGTTAAGCCCTGTGTTTCCAATATGGAAGTGGAAAACCAGACACGGGTCACCAGGTTCATCCTGGTGGGGTTCCCTGGGAGCTGGGGCATGCGTGCAGCCGTGTTCTTCATATTCCTCATGGCCTATATTCTGACAGTGGCTGAAAATGTGACCATCATCCTGTTGGTGCAGCAGAACCGGCCACTGCACAAGCCCATGTACTTCTTCCTGGCCAACTTGTCCTTCTTGGAGACCTGGTACATCTCTGTGACTGTACCCAAGTTGCTGTTTAGTTTTTGGTCCGTGAGCAACAGTATCTCCTTCGCTCACTGTATGATACAACTTTACTTCTTCATTGCACTCATGTGCACGGAATGTGTGCTCCTGGCCGCCATGGCCTACGACCGTTACGTGGCCATCTGCCGCCCACTACACTACCCCACCATTATGAGCCATGGGCTCTGCTTCCGCCTGGCTCTTGGTTCCTGGACCATTGGCTTTGGCATCTCCTTGGCTAAGACATACTTCATCTCTCGCCTCAGCTTCTGCGGCCCCAATGTCATCAACCATTTCTTCTGCGACATCTCTCCAGTACTTAACCTCTCCTGCACAGACATGTCCACAGCTGAGCTGGTGGACTTTGTCCTGGCACTGGTCATCTTCCTCCTCCCCCTCACTGTCACTATTCTGTCTTATGGATGCATCCTGGCCACCGTTCTACGCATGCCCACGGGCAAGCAGAAGGCGTTTTCTACTTGTGCCTCCCACCTCGTGGTGGTCACCATCTTCTACTCAGCTACAATTTTCATGTATGCCCGGCCCCGAGCCATTCATGCCTTCAACATGAACAAAGTTATTTCCATCTTCTATGCCATTGTCACCCCTGCCCTCAATCCTTTCATTTATTGTCTAAGGAACCGAGAGGTCAAAGAGGCTCTGAAGAAACTGGCTTATTGCCAGGCCAAATCTGACTAGTCTGTTACAAGTGATTACAAGAAGTAATTTGATTTGGAGCCTGCTCTTCAACCCCCATCCTTTCTCCTTTAATGCCGCAGCTGGATATTAACATATTACTCATGTTAATGTGACCTCACCAGATCCACATTAACCACCGGCTCTTGTTGTGTCCTGAGATCTACCTCTGCGCCTGTGGTCTGTGTTTTAAGGGCATGCCCTTTGAACAGCGTGTTCTCTTTGACTGTGATCCAAAATGGGGTTTTTAAGATTGTGAGTAAATTCCTGAGTTGAGTGGGAGAGAGAGATGGCAGCATATGAATTAGCTGTTTTAGGATCTAGCAAGCACTATACTCTCCAGCAAATCAGATTTGGTGACGGCTTCCTGACTTCTGTGCTTCCTGACTGAGACAGAGGTAGCTGCTCCTTTAATAATCCCATTCTGGCTTTGATGCCAGGAGTCAATCTTGGTGGCAAAGACTAGAGGAATAGTCTCTAGCCTCTTTCAACACTTGTTGTAAACACCCATTTCCCTGCATTAAAATACCCTTCTGCTTCAAAATAGCTGGAGTGCTTTCTGTTATCTGCAAGGTGTCACCTATAAGTAAACTATACCTTTTATAGTTTACATTTTGTTTTCTTATATAACTTATTCAGTTGTTTTGTGTTGAACTTCATATTTCCTTCCTAGCAGTCACAGCATATTTATTTGTATCCTCCAGTGGATGAACACATGATCGCTGATAAGTAAATGAATATCATCACATATATTACTTGCTATAGGAAGCTTGCGCTCATAGTCCTCTTTCCTTCTGGTCTCAGTCTTCTCTCAGTCCTCTTCAGCTTTCTTTTACTTCCTCTGGCCTCACTCTCTTACCTCATATACAAGTAGCTAGCCCAGTCTTGGGAATTAACAGATTTTCATCCTGTACCACAGCGACTCTCTACTCTCCTCCTTCTTTATCTGACACCCTACACATGTAGCTTTACCTTTTTGATAAAGTGAGCCCACACACCTGCAGAAGTGCATATGGATATGCCTACTCTTGGTTCATAGTTCTGACAAAGGCAAAGGGAGCTATACTTTAAACTGTATTCAATGTAACATGCTGATGTCAGGAGGAATTTAAATGTTCTATTGTGTGAGTACTGTGTGCTCAGTCATGTCCAACTCTTTGCGACCCCAAGAACTGTAGCCTGCCAGGCTCCTTTGTCCATGGAATTTTCAAGGCAAGAATACTGAAGTAGGTTGCCATTTCCTACTCCAGGGGATCTCCGTGATTCGAGGATTAACACATGTCTCCTGCACTGACAGGCAGATTCTTTACCACTGCGCCGCCTGTGATGCCCCATACTGATTCATATAATTCCCTTATTTGCTTATAGAAGAAAGATAACACTTTAAAACAACAATTTTTTTTTTTTTGATTTTCAATCAACTCATGAGGTAGCCACTTATCGAGCCTTTTCACCTTTCCAATTTAAGTGCTGAATTGCCATAGAATGGTCGGCGTTGAATTCTTTGGCAACTTCTCACATAGTTGTAAGAGGATCAGCTTCTATGACACTCTCAGTCAGTCATTGTCAACTTCTGGTGGCCGGCCACTATGCTCCTCACATTCAAGGCTCTCATTTCCTTTGCAAAACTTCTTGAACTGTACATTTGTTAGACGTTCTGGGCCAAATGCATTGTTGATGATACTAATTGTCTCCTCTGCTTTATCACCTATTTTTAACCGGAATAAAAAATCGCTTGAATTTGCTTTTTGTCTAACATCATTTCTATAGTCTAAAATATAAAATAAGCAACAAGTAATAAACCCTTACAAAAAACATAAAGTGAGGAATGCACATTAAAATGAAGTTTAACATAACCACATTCATTTAAAAATAATCATACGGTAGCTTTATTTTTAGCTTTTAAAGGAATCTGTATACTGTTCTCCAGAATGACTACACCAATTTACATTCCCAACAACAGTGTAGGAGTGTTCTCCACACCTTCTCCAGTATTTATTATTTGTAGACTTGTTGATGATGGAATACTTTAGTAACAACGGTCTAGGAATGCCTATGAGGAGGTAATATTTTACACAAAGCCTGAATAAAGAGAAGTTAGACAGTCATGCTAAATAAAATGCAGTGACTGAAAAGCACAGGTTCTGGGTTCCCACTTTGAAACTAGTTCCTGCTGTGTAAACTTGGGCAAGTTTAGTCTTTCTGTGTCTTTTTCTCATTTGTAAAATGAGGCTCATAACTGAGCCTACTCTGTTGCATTGGTTTGAAGATAAGTAAATATAAGTACTTAATCAGTATGCAGCACAGAAAGTGTTCTTACTTAAAGGATTGTTTTTATTTTTGTGTCAGGCAAAGTTTTATAGGCAAAACACGTACTGAGTACAGGAGCTTGTAGTGAGAACCAGAGTAGCATGTTACATGAAGAAGGCTAATAATACTGGAAGTAAAGTAACACTTGTAGCATAATAATTCCAGTTTAGACATTTATACTGGGCTTCCCTGGTGGCTCAGCTGGTAAAGAATCTGCATGCAATGCAGGAGCCCTGGATTTGACCCCTGGGTTGGGAAGATCCCCTGGAGAAGGGAATAGCTACCCACTCCAGTATTCTGGCTTGGAGAATTCCATAGACTATACAGTCCATGAGGTTACAAAAAGTCGGACACGATTAAGGAAATGCATCCATATGGGAATAATCAGGGGGATGTTCATTACAATGTTGTTTATAACATAAAAAAATGAAAAAACCCAGCATGTTAAAAAAGATAGAGTTGGATAGAGTAAAACATCCTCGTGATGGAAAATATTGTAGCTAAAAAAATGGCATGGGATTTTTTTATTGATAGTATAACTCACATTATACTATTGAGTAAAAAACAGTTTGCAAATAAGTAATTACAAAAATGATGTACAGCATGATCCCATTAAATACAGGAATATATGGCATATGTGTACTTTTTTGTAAAGAGATGAAAGAAGGAGCATTAATAATTTCCAGACTGCAGGGATGAGAGTAGATAGATCAAATATTAATCAAATGAAGGTTTAATAACCCAATAGTGTTTTAGAGAGCTAGGCAGCTATTTCTTTAACCTGATTCTTACATTTTGTACTTGTGATATTATGCTAGGCAGAATAACAAAGAACAGCAAAATTGTTATTCTGCCTTGGTGTAATATGGTTTTCCTTTTTCCCTTTTGTTTATTGCCAGATTCTTTTGAGACCCAGAAGCCTCTGGGAGTTGGGCTGGTTATGACACCATAAATGTATACATAGATAAACATGCTATATTAAAATATGAAATTTAGATAAATTAATATTTCTAATTTATAACAGAGTATAAACAAATGCTGTATGTGGTTTATTTGATATTAAAAAATCTGAAGCCTCAAACAGTGAGGCAAAGCTTCTGGATCAAAACAACTTCATCAACCTTGCCTTTTGCTGAACAGGTTGTCATGGTAACAGGAGGGCGCAGCACTGAGAGCATACTAAAGCAGCTATTATAATTCTACATGAAACATATTTGACATTTGGAGCATTTCCCTTTTGATTTATGATTAGACTGAGGCATGGAAATGTCCCCGTGGTGGGCTGAGATCATGTGACCAATGATAATCTGAAAAGAGAAATATATAGAGATACAGATACAAAATTAGAAGTGTTTATCTAGGAGTGGATGCATTTCAAGCATTTGTGTCTCTTCCACTTCCCTCTAGTCCTCCTCCATTTTTTTTCTTACCTAATATTTTCTTTTTTAAATTTATTTTTAATTGAAGTGCAATTGCTTTAGTTTTTCCTATACAACAAAGTGAAGCAGATGTATGTATACCTATATCCCCTCCCATCCCACCCCTCTAGGTCATCACAGAGCACAGAGCTGAACTTGCTGTGTTTATACAGCAGCTTCCCACTAGCTATCTATTTACACATATTTACTTCATGTTTTCTTCTGTTTTTCTACTTAATAAATGCTGTGTTGCTTGTTTCCTAGATAAAATAATTCCCCCCTAAATGAAAACACTACTCTGCTCCTGTCACTCTCCTCTTTAAAACACTTCATTGTTTCTCTTCACTGTCTACAAAGACGACATCCTTAGCTTGGTCATAAAGCTCTCTGATGTCCTGCCCATGCTTGCCCATCAGCATCCACTTCTCCAGCATCAGAGCCGGATATTCCCACCTAGCACTTTTGTTCTCAAAGGTCTTATAGTTTATAAAACACAGCATGCTCTTTTAGGCATGCCTGTCTTGTTTGGGCTGTTTCCTGAATCTCTTTCAAGAATCTTAACAACAAGTGCCTGCACTTCCTGTCTGATGCACAATCAGCTGTCCTGTGTTCTCTTTTTGATATCGAAGGAACAGGAACTCATCTCATTCATCTTTGTTTCCCTAGATTCTAACAGCCACTGGAATAGAGTTGATGCCTGATTAACACAGCTAATGTAAGCTGAACTAAGGAAGAGTGTTTTGTTTTTTAGATTCCACGTATAAATGACAACACAGTGTATTTATTTGTCTTTGTCTGACTTACTTCACTAAGCATAATACTCTCTTGGTCCATCCACATTGTTGCAAATGGCAGAATTTCATTCTTTTCTGTGGCTAAGCAGTAGTCCATTGTGTGTGTGTGTGTGTGTGTGTGTGTGTGTGTATGTATACATACCCGGCATCTTATCCATTCATCTATTGATGGGCATTTACATTGCTTCTATATCTTGGCTACTGTAAATAACGCCGGTATGATCATTTGGGTGCATGTATCTTTTTAAATTAGTTTTTATTTTCTTTAGGTCATATGGTTATTCTATTTTTAGTTTTTTGAAGCAGCTCCATACTGTGTTCCATAGTGTGTGTTAGTTGCTCAAGTCGGGTCCAACATTTTGTGACCCCATGGGCTGTAGCCCATCAGGCTCCTCTGTTCATGAGATTCTCCAGGAAAGAATACTGGAGTGATTTGCCATTTCCTTCTCCAGGGGATCTTCCTAACCCAGGGATCGAACCTGGGTCTCCTGCCTTGCAGGTGGATTCTTTGCCACCTGAACCACCAGTGTTCCATAGTAGTTGCACCAATTTACAATCCTACCAACAGTACACACCAAGTGTTCCCTTTTCTCAACATGCTCAGCAAAACTTGTAATTTATTTTCTATTTGGTGATGGCCAATTTGACAGATATGAGATGATATCCTTTGTTTTGATTTTCATTTATCTGATGATTATCTTTTCACGTTCCTATTGGCCATCTTTATATCTTCTTTGGAAAAATGTCTATTCAGGCTTCTGCCTATTTTTTAATCGGGGTTTTTTTTTTTTAATATTGAGTTATCTGGACTGTTTTTATATTTTGGATATTAACCCCTTATTGGTCACATCATTTGCAATTATTTTCTCCCATCAGTAGATTATTTTTATTTTGTCAGTGGTCTCCATGGCTATGCAAAAACTTTTAATGAGGTCTCATTTGGTTATTTTTGCTTTTATTTCTTTTGGATTAGGAGGCAGATCTAAAAAAAAAAAATATTGCAGCGATTTATGTCAAAGAGTATTCAGCCTATGTTCTCTTCTAGGAGTTTTATGCTTTCAGGTTTTACATTTAGAACTTTAATCCATTTTGAGTTTATTTTTGTATATGTTATGAGGAAATTTTCAAATCCCATTCCTTTATAGTTTGCCCAGTACCACTTATTGAAGATTGTCTTTTCTCCATTGTATATTCTTGTCAGGCTTCCCTTGTGGCTCAGCTGGTAAAGAATCCTCCTGCAATGCAGGAGACCTGGGTTCAATCTCTGGGTTGGGAAGATCCCTGGAAAAGGGGAAGGCTACCCACTCCGGTATTCTAGCCTAGAGAATCCCATGTACTGTATAGTCCATGGGGTCGCAAAGAGTCAGACACAACTGAGCAAATTTCACTTTAACTTTCTTTGTTTGTCATAGATTAATGACCATGACTGTGTGGCTCTCTGTTTCATTGATTTATGTACCAGTACTATGATTCTTTGATTACTATAGTTTTATTGTTTAGTCTAGTCTCTTCAGTTTGTTGAGATGAGTTTTGTGGCCTAGCATGTGATCTAGCTTAGGAAAAGTTCCATGTGCACTTGAAAAGAATGTGTATCCTTCTGTTTTTGAGTGGAATATTACATACATATCTATTAAGTCCAACTGGTCTATTGTATAATTTAAGACCACTGTGTCCTCTTTGATTTTCTGTCTGGATATCTGTCAATCCAGGTTGGTAAGGTGTTAAAATCTCCTATTATTGTGATATTATTGTCAGTTTCTCCTTTTATATCTGTTAAGATTTGCTTTATATTTAGGTGTCTTGTATTGGGTGCATTTAGGTTAACAAGTGTAATATCCTGCTGTATTGATCCCTTTATCATTATATGGTGCTCTTCTTTGTCTTTTGTTACAGTCTTTGTTTTAATGTCTGTTTTGTCTAACATGATTATTGCTACTCCTGCTTTCTTGCATGAAATACCTTTAATATCCCTCACTTTCAGTCAGGCAAATATAACTTTTAAACATATTTCTGATCATGCACCTCTATGTGGAAAAGTCTTCAATTTTACCTCATTGTCTTGTTTGACATTCAATATCCTCTAGTATCTGCTTTAACATGTTTTTTTTTTTTTAATGACACAATAAATTGAGCCCATAGCCTCAAAATAAAATGTCCTAATCCCCAAGAAGACCAATGTTGATTTCTGATCTGAAAGTAATATCTGCACCCTCTGACTAAATTCATTTTTAGTTTGTATTTTATTTTTAAAAATTGTATCTGTTTCATTTTCTTTATAAGAGCATCCATGCATGACTTACCTTTATGCAGCCTCAAACAACCATTATATTGTTGTGCTCAGAGTAGGAATTCAGTAAGCATTTGTTTACCTATGTATTTTGTGTTGATTTCACAAACATCACTGTAGATAATGTGTTTTGGAGGATATTCATTACTTATTAGCAAATAATTGTCTGGTTAAAAAAAGGAGAAAGAATTGTATGATTCTCTGTTATTTTTCACAAACTATAACTGGCATACATAACAAGCTACCTATTCTGATTATTCACTTTTACAACTCACCTAATAAAAAGTTAATTTTCTCAAGTAGTGTTTATTTGGTGTCAGTACCATCTAGTGGCAAATTTGAATAATGCTCAGCAATTAAATCGGCATTGAAGAGTTAGTACTAAGCCAGGTCTTGAAGATCATCTGGGCTGAATAATTGTATAATTCATTATACAAATTATTAAACTGAGGTTTTGAAAGTTTAGGAAATTTCTTACAGTCTATATAATGCGGAACACCTATTATGTGAAATGAACTGTAAATGGGATATTAAGAATTATAAAGTGTGGTTCATGACCTTGCATAATTTACCACCAACACAGGAAATAGACTTTAATATGTAAAAGATGACAATGAAATATTTAAATTATTCAATATAAGTTAAAATGCTTAATGAATTATCCAGACAAAAGTTTCTATAAGAATTCAGAAGAATAACAAAAATGTGTTAAGAGTGCATTGAATAAAATGTAAAATTTTCAGAAGGGGTTGAATTTGTGTTGTATTTTGATGAGGTTTCAGTATATTTATTGTGTAATCCATCTTGGCATCACTGATCTGAGATGCCATTTTCATCAAAAAATCCAATATGTATTTGTTTATTTACAGTCTTTTATTCTCATCCATCAATGCATCTCTCTAGTCATGCACCAGTAACACACTGTTCGATCACTATAATCCTATGAAGCTTGAAAATAAAAAAGGTTTAGTCTTCCTTATGACTCTTCTTTTATAAAAATGTCCCAGTTGTTCATGTTTCTTAGTTTTCCATATGATTTTAGCACATCTAATCTAACTTTAAAATCCTGTTGCTACTTTGGGAATTGCATCATATTTATTGAATCACTTAAGGGAATTGACATTTTTATAATGCTCAGTCTTCCTGTTCAAGAGTATGAAAGTTTTTCCATTTGATCAGGTTTGTTGCATCACTAAGCAATTCTTTATAAAGTTTCTTTTGCACAGTGTTTATTTACATGTTGTGTTAGTTTTTTAAGATACCATGATATTTGATCTTTGTGTATATGAGAGTAGTCTATTGACATTTGGAAGAAAGACTCATTTTTTTTCAAGATTCAGAGTCTCTGAAATATTAATAAGATGTACTTTACTAATTATGCTATTTTAATCTTCTATATAGTAATTTTTTCAGTGATCTGATAGGGACTGAGAAAAGTGAACTAATGTCTCCTGCTGCTTCTGCTTTTCTATTTCTCTGTAAATCACTAGTAGTATGTGCTTTATGAAGAATGAATTTATTTCATTTGAAGTTACATCATTATAGCTATTATATGTTCTGTGTTAATTGCATTACCTGGTGTTATGAGTGCCCTTATATGATTTATGCTGTTTTATTTTGGCCTGAATTAAGCCTTCTCCGATAGTTTACAACTCATGGTTTGCTTGTGTTTGTATTTGCCCTGTTTACCATTATTTGAACTTTTCTTTCTAAATATTCTGAATCTCTGCTTTGCCTGTGTTTCTGGTGAACAGCAGAGACTTGAGCTTTGTTTTTCTTTCAGGCTCTAAGTTTGAATGAATTCCATCATCTAGTTTTATGCTGATCTTGATGGATTTGTAACCTGGAGAAACTGTGCTGTATTTGTGTCATGCGCATGTGTATTAATAACTAGGAGAATTTTGGTATCATCCTGGAGGTTATGCTTTATATCTAGTTTTGTATAGCATTTTAAATTTTCTATATTTTTACATCAAATTTAATTATCTGCCGCAGGTAATAATTATCTACTGTGGGAAGTAATGAAATTTGTCTGTGTACCTACTCTTCATCCTTCCCTTTTTCTCTCTTTTCTTCCACCTGCATTTAGTTTTATCATTCTTGACAATTACTGTCATCAATTAAATGTACTTATAAATCTTTTACATGATTTCCTTATTTAAGTGAAATATTTTTCTTCCTAGATACTAAAGATGAGGAAGTCAGCATTATCGAATCTCCTATCTACCTTTCCTTTTTTTTTGTTACTTCTATTTGCTTCCACATTTTCAGGGTATATTTTAAGCATTTGAATTTTGCTCTATTAATATTATCTTAATCCTCATAATTATATTCATCATAGTCCTATAATTAGAAAGGTTCCATTTCCAATTCTCACTGGCAATTATTTTGTCATAGGTTTTCTAGGCCTGACATTCTTTGGATATTTTTCATCACTCTACATTTTGTGCTTCTGCATTTGTATAACCACTGGGCTGGGTATACAACTTGGTGGAGTACTTCTTTCCTGGAGGATTATGTAGGTGTTGCTTCACATAGCATTGGGTATTGCTGTGGAAATGTGTGATTCCAGATGGAACTGTTTTTTTGTTTTATGAGTGTTTTTAATTCAATTTAACTTTTTATTTCAGTTTGGTTATGCTGCTTGTATTATTTTTAAACTCAAAGTTCCTTAGTGTGTTACCAGGAGCGTCTCTATTCTCTTTTCTCCATCCCAATTTCAACTTCATTTCTGGAATTTTTCCCATAGTTTCTCATTTATATTTTAAGCTTTTTATTTCCATACTTCATCTCTTTTGCTACATTAAAATATTGTTCATAAATTTCTTAATTCTCTGCAATGTTCTGAGTCTCTGCCAAGTTTTGTTTTATAGAGAAAAGAGCTTCATTAACTTTTGCAGAGAAGTATTTGTTTACCATTTTCATCTCTTTTGTGAGAAAATTTATCACCTATTAATCTTTCTAGTTTCTTTCCTTTTTTTCTTGCAGAGTATTTTAATATTAATAGAGCCAATCTTCATTACTGGAAGGTTATGTATTTGTGAATTTGTCTATTTGCTAAAATGTGTGCATTACCCCAAATAAACACATTGAATGCCTTCATGGTCATTCACAGCCATGAGTAGAGTGGCCAAAAATTTGAGTTTCTCTATGTAAGTGTTTTCAGCTAAGATGAACAAGCTGATACTCTGCCTTGTCATTTCAAGTCTCATGCTGTAAACTTGTTTCTCTTCTGTGGTCTAATTAATGCCACATTTTTCATATTTTGGTGCTTTTTGTTGGCAAGTTCATTGTTTAAGTTGCTCCCCAAATATAGCACTGAAGTAGTGTCTAGTGTCCCTAAGTGCAAGAAGATTGTGAAATGTTTTACAGAAAAAATAACCATACATTTGGTTGATGAAAGTTAAATAAGCTTCTTTAGGCGTGATTTATACTGCTCTTGGTATTGAGTCCAATGTTAGTGAATCAACAGTACAATATATCCAAGAAAAGTCAGAGGGAATTTGCTGATGTGTACATGAGAACTCTCCTAAAGTGCTAAAGGAAAAGCTACAGTGCATGATGAAACTGTGGAGGAGATGGAACATGGAGAACTTGTGCATTCATGAGACGAAAACTGATTAAAAAGAAAGTGTAATGGGCAACATGGCTGTGAGGCTGAAAGTCAAAGAAAATTGCAATCACATTACCCAGAGTCAGAAAAATGTTAACCTTTCTCAGCTAGTGCTGGCTGACTCACAGTTTTCAAAAGGCAATGCAGAGTGGAAAATGTTAAACTTTTAGGCAAGATAATTTTCTGCAGATATGGAGGCTATGCAAGAATTTAAAAAATACTTGCTAAGTGTTCTATAAGAAAAAGTGTATATGGAAGAATTTTCAATACTGAAGATATGGACTTGTTTTACAAGGACGTTGATAAGAAAACCATATAATGCAAATGACAGTTTGATTGATAAAAATGTTGTGATTAGGGGTTTGCAAGAACCTAATACTGTGTTTCCCATGGGAGCACTAGTTCAGTATTTGGTAATTCAGTTCACAAACAGTGCTCACAGTAAATCACAACTACTGCAGATAATGAGAATTGGCTATATTAGTATGTTCTCTTTTGACTATCTTTGAAGCAAATGAAGATTTCCTGGACAAGCTAAGAAAGAGCCAAAACCAACAGAAAATTTCCTCGTGAAACAGAATAATACAGTTGATTTTTAATTATTTTCAGTAATTATATTCTAAAAAGTCACTGTGAACAATGAATGAACAAATATAGAACTAGCACTTCTAGAGGAAATACAGTATTGGATTTTTTTCAGACTTGCTTTTTTTATTTTAATGCTTTATATAGAGAGCGGGTTTAGGTTTACAGCAGAAATGAGTGGAAGCTACAGAGATTTTCCATATACTCTTTTCCAAACAGGAATATAACCTCCCCCTTTTTCAACCTCCTCCACCAGAGTGGTACATTTGTTATAATTGATGATACAGAATATTTTCACTGCCTAAAAATCCTCTTTTCTTCTACTATTCATCCTTCCCCCCTCAACCTCTGGTAACTACTGATAATTTTATTGACATCTTGGTTGCTTCTAGATTTTTGCAATTTTGAATAAGGGTGCTATAAATATCCATGCACAGGTTTTTGTTGGACTTGCATTTTCAACTGCTTTTGGTGAATACCAAGGAGTACAATTGTTTGATCATATGATAAGAGTATGGTTGTTCCTTTAATATAAGAAGCCATAAAACTCTCTTCCAAAGTGGATCATAATATTTTGCATTCCTATTAATGAGTGAGAAATGAATGAGAGCTTCTTTTTCTCTACATTCTCACTGGCATTTGATATTGTCATTGTTCTGGATTTTGGCCATTCTAATAAGGATGCAATAGTATCTGATTGTTTTAATTTGCATTTTTCCTGGTGACATATGCTGCGGAGTGTCTTTTTATATGTTTGTTTGCCATTTATATATCTTTTTTGGTAAGATTTTCATTGAGGTCTTTGACCATTTTTTAATTGAGTTATTTGTTTTTAATTATTGACATTTAACAGTTCTTTGTTTACTTTGGATAACGGTTCTTTATCATATGTGTCTTTTGTAGACCTTCTCTCCCAGCCTGTGGCTTGTCTCTTATCACTTTTATTCAGTATTGTACCAAAGTTTCCAAAAAGTACAATGAGGCAGCAAAAGGAAATAAAAAGTATACAGATTGGAAATGAAAAAGAAAAATATCTTTATTTTCAGATAATGTATGTGTGTGTGTATATACACATACACAGAGAGAGGGATGACAAAAACAATCTACTAGAACTAACATGTTATTTCAGCAAGGCTATAGGACATAAGGCCAATATATAAAATAAATTATATTTCTAAGTACTAGAGCAAATAAAGATGGAACTTGAAAAACAAAAACCATTATAATAGCAACACAATTATGAAACATGAGACAAAAGTTGTTTGAGACCTGTACTCTGAGAACCATAAAGTATTTTCAAACAATTTAAAGGAAACCTTAAAAAAATGGACATATGTCATACCAAAAAAATTCAATATTATTAAAATGCCAATTGATTTTTGACAAAAGTGCTAAAAGAGGCCAGTGGGAAGACAATTTTTTCAATAAATTGTACTAGAAAAATTGGAGAGCCATATGTAAACAAAAAATAACAAAACTCAACCATCCTTACTTATCATCATATACAGAAATTAAATCAAAATGTATTATATGTCTAAATATAACAGGCAAAGTTATTGAAACTTTAGAGGAAAATATGAGAAAATTTAGTGATATTCAGTTAGCAAAGATTTCTAAAATAATATTCAAGAAAGAAATTATAAAAAGAAATACTGATAATTACACTTCATTGAAATTGAAATATTTTGGTCTTCAAAATACAGTATAAATAAAATGAAAAAGCAGCTTATAAGTTGGAAGAAAATATTTGCAAAAGACATGTATCTGTGCTAGATAAAGAATTTCTTCAGTTCAATAGTAAGACAAATGACCCAACAAAGTAGGCAAAAGATTTGAATATATACTTCATAAAAATATATACATGGAGGAAATAAACATGAAGGAAGGTACTAAACATTATTACTCATCAGAATAATGGTAATTCAAACAAAGAGATTGTAATATACAACTAGTGAAGTGAAAGTTGCTCAGTTCTGCCCGACTCTTTGAGACCCCATGGACTATAGTCCATGGAATTCTCCAGGCTAGAATACTGAAGTGGGTAGCCTTTCCCTTCTTCAGGGGGAGTGTTCCCAACCCAGGGATCAAACCGTGGTCTCCTGCTTTGCAGGTGGATTCTTTACCAGCAGAGCCACAAGGGAAGCCCAATACATGACCACAGGAATAGCAAAAATTTCAAAACTGACCATACAAAGTGTTGATGAGGCTATAGAGCAGCTGGACCTCTCATCATGTGGTAGTGAAATGTAAAACAGAACAAAAAATTTGGAAAACAGTTTTATAGTTTCTTAAAAATTTAAATATATACCTACTATACAACCCAGTCATTGTGCAAGAGAGGTGAAAGCACCGATCCTCACAAATACTTGAACACAAATGTCATAATATCTTTTTTTGCTTGAAGTAGCATAAATGTCTATCAACAAGTGAATGGATAAACAAATTATGGTATATCCACACAACAGAATACTATGTAGCAATACAAAGAGTAAACTATTGATGCAAGCAACCACACTTACAAATTTCAGAATAATTATGCGGATTCTTCCCACCCTCTCCCTCTGTGGCGGATTCATTTCGATATTTGGCAAAACTAATACAATATTATAAAGTTTAAAAATAAAATAAAGAAATTTAAAAAAAAGAATAATTATGCTGAATGAAGAAAGGTTTTATCAAGACTTTATATTGTATGAGTTCTATCCAGAAGAATATATACTGTATGGTTCTATTTGTATAAAACTAGAAATGTAAATTAATCTATAGTTACAGAAAACAGAGTTGAAATTAACTGGAAACGAGGTGGAATGAAGGACAGATTTCAAAGAGACTTTTGAGGGTGATATGTGTGTTCATTATCTTGATTATAGTAGTGTTTATGGGTGCATTTGTTGTTTAGCTGCTAAATTGTGTTCAACTCTGCAATCCCATGAATTGTAGCCCACTAGGCTCCTCTGTCCATGGATTTCTCAGGCAAGAATACTGGAGTGGGTTGCCATTTCCTTTTCCAGGGGGTATTCCTGGCCCAGGGATCAAACCTGTGTCTCCTGCATTGGCAGGTGGATTCTTTACTGTGGGGCCATCAGGGAAGCCCCTTAGGGTACATACATATGTCAAAACTCATTAACTTGCACTCTTTAAATATGTGCAGTTTATTGTTCTTCCATAATACTTCAATCAAGTTATAAAAAAAGAAAAAGGTGACCTTAGTTTTTCCAAAATAGAGTTTGTAGCCTTTGTTTTTTATTGTCTTTGAGGTTTATAGAGAACTTCAAGGAAGAGAAGGTGGATATATCAGACATTATTACAGTTTGAATATTTGTGTCCCCCCAAAATTTGTATATTGAAATCCTAATTCCCAAAGTGATGGTGCTAGGAGGTGGGGACTTGGTGGTGATCAGATCATAAGGACCGAGACCTCCTGATTGGCATTAGTGGCTGTATAACACCCCACAGAATGCCCCACCACACAATGAGAATACACTTGCCTATGACATATAAATCAGGGTCCCACAAGACACCAAAACTGCTGACACCATTGTCTTGGACCTCCCAGCCTTCAGAACTGGGAGAAACGCATACTTTTGATGAGCCACTCACTCAGGGGTGTTTTGTGACAACAGCCCAAACAGCCTAAGACAGGTGCACGCCCCATTACTAGAACTGAAAGACCCCTGTTTACTTTTTGAGATTTAGGGATAAAAAAAAAAATCCCAAATCTAAGACGACACTGTATTTTAAATGATGTAACATTTACTAGTAACTTATTAAAATCATTTTGGTGGAATTTCAGTGAAAAGGTTGTGTTGGGGGCAAGTCATAGGAAGTGATCAAGTGTTGAAAAGTCCTTCAGCAATTCTGACAGTAAAGGGGACCAACCACTAATTGGTGAGATAGGTTTGTTTATTTGTGGTCCATAGGGATGACAGGCCGGAAAGCCAATGGAGAGGGAAAAGGGGAAAGCTGAAAGCATCAGTTTTTGAGAAAAATGAAGGGACGGTATTGAGTACTTGTGTAGAAAATTGGCTCTAATTTAAAGGGAAGACTTTCTCCACTGGTTAGGAAAGAAGAGGGAAAGCGTAGATGTGGATGAGGGACATTTTTGTGTTGGGAAGGTGAAGGATTTCCGTATGAGGGCTTATGCTGTTGTTCTGTGAAAAGGAGACAAGTCATTTGTCCTGTGTGACTTGGAATGTTGGCCAAGTGTGGGGGTGGGCACCTCTGAGGTTCAAATAAAATGGAAAAAGTAAAATACCAGTGTGCAGAATTAGAGAAAAAAATGCTGTGTAGAGCTGATGGCTCAGATAAGGTTGCATATGATGAGTTTATACTGGAAACTGCTTCTCTAGTAGTCACATTTTTTTCACTAGTGCTCAGCCTGAGTCTGAAGGGAAAGAGTGAGATTGATCCAAGAACACTGTCTTCTCTAGGCAATTTCAGAGAAACGACAACGGGATTGAGATTATTAAAAACATTGTTAAAAAGAGATGGAACATGGAGTGTAATTAGAGTGAGAAAATAAGTGAAAACACATGAGACTAATAGAAGAAAGGGTGGAAAAATGGAAAGACTGGAGGAAATCAACCCTGAATATTCACTGGAAGGACAGATGCTGAAGCTCCAATACGTTGGCCTCCTGATGCAAAGAGCCGACTCATTGGAAAAGACTCTGATGCTGGGAAACACTGAGGGCAGGAGGAGAAGGGAGCAACAGAGAATGAGATGGTTGGATGGCATCACTGACTCAACAGATATGAGTTTGAGCAAACTTTGGGAGATAGTGAAGGACATGGAAGCCTGGTATTCTGCAGTTCATGGGGCTGCAAAGAGCCAGACATGATTTAGCAACCGAACAACAACAGAGTCTCTCAGGAAGTCAGAAAATGAGGATAAGTGAATTTCAATGAATGGGAAAGCTGAAATATAAAAATCCAGTTTATGGATTTTTGTGCCTCAGAGATTACTGGTGGCCACAGGGCTCAGTGACAATGGCAGTGAGTGAGCAGAGGAGAGGAAATACAGGCAATTAAGCTGTACATATTGTAACTTTTTTGTTTTGTTTTGATCACATTAGTCTGATTCTTTTAAAAGCAGCTTGTGCCCACTTTCACCATTACTATTCAACATAGTTTTGGAAGTTTTGGCCACAGCAATCAGAGCAGAAAAAGAAATAAAAGGAATCCAAATTGGAAAAGAAGAAGTAAAGCTCTCACTGTTTGCAGATGACATGATCCTCTACATAGAAAACCCTAAAGACTCCACCAGAAAATTACTAGAACTAATCAATGACTATAGTAAAGTTGCAGGATATAAAATCAACACACAGAAATCCCTTGCATTCCTATACACTAATAATGAGAAAACAGAAAGAGAAATTAAGGAAACAATTCCATTCACCATTGCAACGGAAAGAATAAAATACTTAGGAATATATCTACCTAAAGAATCTAAAGACCTATATATAGAAAACTATAAAACACTGGTGAAAGAAATCAAAGAGGACACTAACAGATGGAGAAATATACCATGTTCATGGATTGGAAGAATCAATGTAGTGAAAATGAGTATACTACCCAAAGCAATCTATAGATTCAATGCAATCCCTATCAAGCTACCAACAGCATTCTTCACAGAGCTAGAACAAATAATTTCACAATTTGTATGGAAAAACAAAAAACCTCGAATAGCCAAAGCGATCTTGAGAAAGAAGAATGGAACTGGAGGAATCAACCTACCTGACTTCAGGCTCTACTACAAAGCCACAGTTATCAAGACAGTATGGTACTGGCACAAAGACAGAAATATAGATCAATGGAACAAAATAGAAAGCCCAGAGATAAATCCACGCACATATGGACACCTTATCTTCGACAAAGGAGGCAAGAATATACAATGGATTAAAGACAATCTCTTTAACAAGTGGTGCTGGGAACTCTGGTCAACCACTTGTAAAAGAATGAAACTAGAACACTTTCTAACACCATACACAAAAATAAACTCAAAATGGATTAAAGATCTAAACGTAAGACCAGAAACTATAAAACTCCTAGAGGAGAACATAGGCAAAACACTCTCTGACATACATCACAGCAGGATCCTCTATGACCCACCTCCCAGAATATTGGAAATAAAAGCAAAAATAAACAAATGGGACCTAATTAACCTTAAAAGCTTCTGCACATCAAAGGAAACTATTAGCAAGGTGAAAAGACAGCCTTCAGAATGGGAGAAGATAATAGCAAATGAAGCAACTGACAAACAACTAATCTCGAGAATATACAAGCAACTCCTACAGCTCAACTCCAGAAAAATAAATGACCCAATCAAAAAATGGGCCAAAGAACTAAATAGACATTTCTCCAAAGAAGACATAAAGATGGCTAACAAACACATGAAAAGATGCTCAACATCACTCATTATCAGAGAAATGCAAATCAAAACCACTATGAGGTACCATTTCACGCCAGTCAGAATGGCTGCAATCCAAAAGTCTACAAGTAATAAATGCTGGAGAGGGTGTGGAGAAAAGGGAACCCTCTTACACTGTTGGTGGGAATGCAAACTAGTGCAGCCACTATGGAGAACAGTGTGGAGATTCCTTAAAAAACTGGAAATAGACATGCCTTATGATCCAGCAATCCCACTGCTGGGCATACACACTGAGAAAACCAGAAGGGAAAGAGACACGAGTACCCCAATGTTCATCGCAGCACTGTTTATAATAGCCAGGACATGGAAGCAACCTAGATGTCCATCAGCAGATGAATGGATAAGAAAGCTGTGGTACATATACACAATGGAGTATTATTCAGCCATTAAAAAGAATACATTTGAATCAGTTCTAATGAGGTGGATGAAACTGGAGCCTATTATACAGAGTGAAGTAAGCCAGAAAGAAAAACACCAATACAGTATACTAACGCATATATATGGAATTTAGAAAGATGGTAACAATAACCCTGTGTACGAGACAGCAAAAGAGACACTGATGTATAGAACAGTCTTATGGACTCTGTGGGAGAGGGAGAGGGTGGGAAGATTTGGGAGAATGGCATTGAAACATGTAAATATCATGTATGAAATGAGTTGCCAGTCCAGGTTCGATGCACGATACTGGATGCTTGGGGCTGGTGCACTGGGACGACCCAGAGGGATGGAATGGGAAGGGAGGAGGGAGGAGGGTTCAGGATGGGGAACACATGTATACCTGTGGCGGATTCATTTTGATATTTGGCAAATCTAATACAGTTATGTAAAGTTTAAAAATAAAATAAAATTCAAAAAAAAAAAAAAAAAAAAAAAAAAAAAAAAATAAAGTGCTCAAAAACTCTGATACTTGAATAGATATTGAAGAATATACAAATGTAATGTGAGCACATATATTTCACAGGTAGAAGAGAATCAGGTATAATTAGTGCTTGGGTAAGCATTAACATTTTCAAAAGGTAAATTTTATGTAAAACATTTTTAACAAAAACAGCATTTAGTAAAATTAAACTGAACACATCAATAAAAACTCATGATATTTGAAAAAATAAAAAAAAAAAAAAAAAAAAAAAAAAAAAATAAAAGCAGCTTGGTAAAATTATTAACCTCTAGCTTAAATGACTGAATTAAAATTAGCTGAAACTAAATAACCTTACTAGAGCCTTAAATGTGGAAGGAACAGCTTGAATAGTGTTTTTGTTAAACTCAGAGTTTCAGTATGAGAAGAGAGATTGGAAAACAGGGGGAAGAAGGAAAGTTGGACTAAGGGGACCCAAGCAGGCTGGCTGGGAAAGGTGTATTTACTAATTAGACTGATTCTTAGGATAGGGTTATTTTATTTGTATAGTAATTTATTTTTCATAAATAGAACACCATTTTCTAAAATCCAAAGCAGAACATGAGTAGGGATGATGCTGACCCTAAATGTTTCACAGTAGCAATGACTGCCCATGTTTTGTGGCTACCTCTGTGCTGGGTAACTGCTCTGTGCTAGATAATCTAAAAGTGTAAAAAATAGAAAACAATATATGAACAGATTTTTTTTGGTGATCTTTGGCTAGCAAAAGTAAATCAAGGTGACTGATGAGAGAAAGAAATTGGGTCAGAGTCAGACTGACAGATATAGACTCTTTTATATCTTAGGTTCTTACTTTGTCTTATTTTCATATTACATCCTTTGGCCAATCAATTTTACTTGATTCTATTTTTCTTTTTAACCAGTGTTTTATTGTAAAGTCTTAAAACTCACAGAATTTTGAAAAGAATAATATAGTGAACACCATTATCTCCTCCTATATTTCCTAATTGCTAATTATTAGTATTTTGATATATTTTATCTTTATCTATCATTTATTTATCTATCTTGCTTTCTCTTGATAGCTACCTAGGTCTATATATATGTAACTATTCATATACATATATTGGTGGCAATTTGTGCCCCGTCCCCAAGGGATATATTACGAAGCCTGGAAATATTTTTAACTATTAAAATTGGAGAGGGATGGTACACTCATCTATTGGTTGAAGACCACAGGTGCTTCTAACTGTTCTACAATATATCAAGCAACCCTCCACAACAAAGAATTATGAAGTCCAAAATGTTAATAATACTGAGGTTAATGAAAGGAATAACACTTCATGCTCACAACATTTATATATATATGAGTATATGATACAATATATACTCAAAATAAATATATAAAGTTTAATACTGGTACAATATTATTTTCTATCAGTGGTTCCTTGGACTTTTTTTTTCAGTTCAGAATCCAATCAAAGATCATGCATTGTGTTTAGTTTCTTATCTCTTTAGTTTCATTTAATCTCAGACTTTTTGTCTTTAACATCATAGACGTTTCTTAAGAGTCCAGGCTAGTTGCTTTGTGGAGTGTCCTGAAATTTGGATTCATCTTATTTAGGGCCAGATAAAACCTTCTTTTAAGGAATGCTACATGGATGATGTTGTGTTCTTCCTAGTGCATCATATCAGGGGGCCCATGACATCAGTCTGTCCCAGTACTGATAATGTCTAGTTTGGTAATATGATAGAACAATTTCTATTAGATTACTCCATTGTAAAGGAACTTTTTCCTCCTTTGAAACTAATTAGTATTCTGCAGCATAAATCTTGCATATTATGTGAAGATTCTGTCTCCTAACACTATTTTCAGCCAATTATTTTAGCATCCATTGACCGCCTGAATCAATTATTGTGTTGTGCTGTGCTGTACTTAGTCACTCAGTCATATTTGACTCTTTGCGACCCCAAGGATGCAGCCCATCAGGCTCCTCTGTCTATGGGGATTCTCCAGGCAAGAATACGGGAGTGGGTTGCCATTCCCTCCAGGGGAATCTTCCCAACCCAGGGATGGAACCCAGGTCTCCCGCACTGCAGTCAGATTCTTTACCATCTGAGCCACCTATTAACTGGCCACAAAACAGTGATTTTCTAATTCTTTCCCTTTACAATTATTGGTTATCATTTTGCTGGATTCAGCAGTAAAGAATCTGCCTGCAATGAAGGAGCTACAGGGAATGGGTTTGATCCCTGGGTCAGGAAGATCCCCTCCAGAAGGGCATGGCAACCCACTCCAGCATCCTTGCCTGGAGAATCCCATGGACAGAGGAGCTTGGTCGGCTGCAGTCCATGGAGTCTCAAAGAGTCGGACACAACTGAGCGACTGAGCACACACGCCTGCATGCCCTGCTCTGTGTCTGGTAAGACTGATCTGCATGTACTACATCCTGGGGCTTTACTGCCCTCTGGCCTCTTCTTGGGTTTGTCTCATTGGAAACAAAGACAAAAGACCAAAGAGAGGGAGAAGAGTGAGGGTAAATATTTATTGTTTTGTGCAACATCAGTATGGACTTGTCCAATTATTGTAAGTTTCCTATTTCTATCAGAGTACACTTTCTGCACAGCCCTCTTTTGTCTCCAGACTCTAGTAACAGCAATCTCTTCTCCTTTAGGTCTGTTGCTGCTGCTGCTGCTGCTAAGTCGCTTCAGTCCTGTCTGACTCTGTGCAGCCCCATAGACGGCAGCCCAACAGGCTCCCCCGTCCCTGGGATTCTCCAGGCAAGAACACTGGAGTGGGTTGCCATTTCCTTCTCCAATGTATGAAAGTGAAAAGGGAAGGTGAAGTCACTTAGTTATGTCCGACTCTTAGCGACCCCATGGACTGCAGCCTACCAGGCTCCTCCATCCATGGGATTTTCCAGGCAAGAGTACTGGAGTGGGGCCGTTAGGTCTAGAGGTTATAAAAAATTTTATTAATAGCTCAAGCTTTGGCACTAGCCTAGGATCTTGCACTTTCCCTTGTGGTTTCCCCACACCCTGCACATACATTGTTCATAGTGCCTTTATTAAATATTCCTCAAATTATCACATTTGAGAGAACCATCTGTTTTCAGCTGTGGCCCTAAGTGATACACATGCCTTGAGCGTTCCTTTCTCTTCATCACAGGAATCAAAGTGAAAGTAAAGTGAAAGTGAAGTCACTCGGTTGTGTCCAACTCTTTGTGACCCATGGACTGTAGCCGACCATGCTCCTCCATCCATGGGATTTTCCAGGCAAGAGTACTGGAGTGGGGTGACATTTCCTTCTCCAAGGAATCAGAAATCAGAATCACAGGAATCAGAGAGGCATCAAATGGCTCTTCAAGCTTTCATGCTATCCCTTCTTATTTTCCCTCATGGTGTTTTCCTAATAAATCCCTTCCACAGCTCATCTTGTCTTGGCATCTGCTTCTTGGAGGACCCAGACAAACACTAGCTCATTAACCTCAAGTGTTCCTCCATGCCTTGGGCCTTAGTTAAGGCTCACAGAAGAACTAAGAGGGGTGAATAATTGGGCATCAATTTGGTATCTATCTATTGAGATGATTCTATTGTAGCATATAAGCAAAGGTGTATAAATGGTATATATGGCAAAGAGATGGTTGTGTTAGACCTGGGGTTAATACCGATGCAGACAGACACATGATAACAGCAGGAAATGTTGAAATGGAAATAATGTTGGAAGAAGTTCTAGGTTTTATTCATCGTCATACTTCCTTTAATGTTGCTTTGTTTTGTCTTCCTTACTGTGGCTGAAAATAAATATACAGGGAAGCTGTTTGAGTAGCTGAACTAGAGAACTATGAGATGGTCTAGAGAGACCATGCTTGAGTTCATACTAGACTCTATTAACAGAAAGATGGAAAAGGCTTCAAAATCAGTTTTGAATCGGGAGGCTGTCACTTATATGATCTTGGATGAGTTATTTAGCTTGATGAGATTTGCTTCTTTTATAAATAGGCAGGTAATAAACATATACTTTAAAATGCCATTTTGATGATTCATAGCAATTTGTATAAAGCTCTTAACAGTGTGCCTGGAATAAACTGCAGTTATTTGGTTTATTATTCTGTTATCTAAATGTGTGAATGGGGAAATAGCTCAAACTATTGGTAAGATACTTGGAGTCCCAGTCTCCAAGGAGGGTGTCCCCACACTCCACATAAACATGAACTCTGGGGCCCCACAGGTGAGCAGCCAGGACTTTTCCCCAAAACTCCAAGCACCCGCATGCTTTCCTGTGCAATTGCCCACTGAGAGCTCCGCTGTTGTAATTAATAGTGGCAAAGTTTTAATGAACTCCGCAAGGAGATTTTTACTGACACTTACTTTTTAGATCCTGAAATAGTCTCTATTCCTTTGAGATCAATTAAAAAGTTTTTTTTTTCCATCTTCACCAAGATGCCTGAGGCAACTTTCCAGCTGTGTCTTTTTTTAATGAGTTCTCTAAGAGGCTCCTGTGCCTTGAGATTCTATAGCAAACAGACTGAAGTTGCAGGAGTTTTGGGGGAGTAAGGGTATGAAAACTGAGAAACCCTAAAGATGATTTCCCTGGACAGGCTGAGAGGTTGCACACACCTTTTAACTCAGAATCTCTCTAGAATCATTTGCAGTCACTGAGGGAGGGAGGAAGTAAGGGAGAGTTCTTTGGAAGTCTTTAATAAGTCACAGATAGGCAAGGCTCTTCCAATTAGTTTCATACTTGAGTACAGACTTTGGGCCTCTGTCCTACTGGCTGGCAACTGGAAGACCTACAGCATTGACCAGATCTACACTGGGCAGCAGAAGCACATACGCTCGCCCGCCCCATCCCCAGACTCAGGCTACCTCAGGGCTTTCATTAATCTGATGGCTGTGTCAAGTGATCCCCTCATCCCCAAGAATCAGCAAAGATTTAATGCATATATGTATGTGTACATATGTTATGCCATATGTGTATGTGCTTTTGTTGTTCTTGTTCTTTAGAGGCTAAGTCATATCCGATTCTTTGTGACCCCATGAACTGTAGACTGCCAGGCTCCTCTGTCCATGGGATTTCCCATGCAAGAATACTGGAGTGGGTTGCCATGTCCTTCTTCAGGGGGTCTTCCTGATCCAGGGATCAAACCTGTGTCTCCTGAATTGGCAGGCAGATTCTGTACCACTGAGCCACCAGGAAGCCCATGTATATGCTTCAGTTCAGTTCAGTTCAGTCCCTCAGTCATGTCTGACTATCTGCGACCCCATGAATCACAGCATGCCAGGCCTCCCTGTCCATCACCAACTCCCAGAGTTCACTCAAACCCATGTCCATTGAGTCAGTGATGCCATCCAGCCATCTCATCCTCTGTCATCCCCTTCTCCTCCTGCCCCCAATCCCTCCCAGCATCAGAGTCTTTTCCAATGAGTCAACTCTTTGCATGAGGTGGCCAAAGTACTGGAGTTTCGGCTTTAGCATCAGTCCTTCCAATGAACACCCAGGACTGATCTCCTTTAGAATGGACTGGTTGGATCTCCTTGCAGTCCAAGGGACTCTAAAGAGTCTTCTCCAACACCACAGTTCAAAAGCATCAATTCTTTGGCTCTGAGCTTTCTTCACAGTCCAACTCTCGCATCCATACATGACCACTGGAAAAACCATAGTCTTGACTAGACGGACCTTCATTGGCAAAGTAATGTCTCTGCTTTTGAATATGCTATCTAGGTTGGTTGTAACTTTCCTTCCAAGGAGTAAGCGTCTTTTAATTTCATGGCTGCAATCACCATCTGCTGTGATTATGGAGCCCCCCAAAATAAAGTCTGACACTGTTTCCACTGTTTCCCCATCTATTTCCCATGAAGTGATGGGACCAGATGCCATGATCTTTGTTTTCTGAATGCTGTGCTTTAAGCCAACTTTTCCACTCTCCTCTTTCACTTTCATCAAGAGGCTTTTTGGTTCCTCTTCACTTTCTGCCATAAGGGTGGTGTCATCTGCATATCTGAGGTTATTGATATTTCTCCTGGCAATCTTGATTCCAGCTTGTGCTTCTTCCAGCCCAGTGTTTCTCATGATGTACTCTGCGTAGAAGTTAAATAAGCAGGGTGACAATATACAGCCTTGACGTACTCCTTTTCCTATTTGGAACCAGTCTGTTGTTCCATGTCCAGTTCTAACTGTTGCAGATTGAACATTTGATTGAACCAATCAAGCAATTCATGATGACAACCATTTAATTTAACCTCATTTGTAGAAGTAAGTTTGGGTGATGAAGCAGGTAATGGAAAAGACTGATATTTCTTGCTGATGTGACCAGTTCTTCCGAGTTCTTTGACCTTGCATTTACACTGGTTTTCATACTTAACATCAAGCATACCAATGGAGCAAGATTAGGATTAAGGTAAATAGAAGAAAAACCTAGGATAAATTCAATTTGTTATAGACAGTCCAGGCAGGAGAGACATTGACAAGATATTGCTGATGGAATTTAATAAAGAAGATCTAGACCATTATGTAAAAATAAATAATTTCCCCATTTCGGAAAAACCTCCCCCCAAAATAAGCCAGCAAACAACTAGTAGTCAAAAAAGCTTCCTGAATACACTAGGGTTAGTTTCTTGTGTAAAAAATTAGATGAATTAAATTCAATTTATTTTAGAGAAAGATAATCTTAAGATGAAGAACTACTTGATAGAAATATAGAATTTGAGGTGTTGAGTATTCTTTTAGAGCAAGGAAGTTTTATCATACACGAGCATCTTTTCTTCCTTTGGAGATACCACTGATGTAGCTAATGGAGCAAAAGGTATAATCTGCAAGAACAAACAGAATGGCAGAGGAGACATAAGCAAATGAGAGAAATTGTAACATTAAAATATATTTATAAGAGTACATGGAGGAATGTTAGCTAATATATCAGAAAAGAAGCAACCAAATAACAAGCATGCAGAAGGGGAAGCCACTAAGCAGTAAAATGTGTTACCTCTCACAGTCCCTGAGAGTCTGGAGACAATGAAATCACTGCATATTTTTATTGTATTTCTGGTTAACATCTTAATGACAGTCTCTTTGGAAATTTAAATTTTCTATACATGTTGA
Organism: Bubalus kerabau; assembly: GCF_029407905.1. Classification (NCBI taxonomy): domain Eukaryota; kingdom Metazoa; phylum Chordata; class Mammalia; order Artiodactyla; family Bovidae; genus Bubalus; species Bubalus kerabau. Next base: position 110,684,353 of record NC_073631.1, read on the forward strand.
ATAACATTCACACTTGTACAGATCAAGGCAAGTGGAAAATGATGTGAAGAAGTATTGTTTGTCTTAAAGCATGATAATGCCTGTTTCCTAGTAACTTTGGATTCATTTACTTGCGTCTATAAATATTAACTTCAGTGTAGCTCTATGCAGAATATTCTTGTACCTAAAAAATAAAGTTAGAATTACTCATAGGATTAAAGTGAATAGTTTGCACCCTGGCATAACATATAACATAGCTCAATGGATTTTTTTTAATTCATATTTTCTGGTTTGTCACTCATGTCTTATCTTTTCTTAGCTCTCACTGGGAGATTGACTTCCTCTCACCGTCTCTTAAATATTGGTCTTTTGAAAATTGAAGTATAGTTGATTTATAATATTATATTAGTTTTAGATATACAACATAGTGATCCAAAATTTTAATATATTGTATTGAACTCCATTTAAAGTTTTTTAAAATTTTGGCTGCATTTCCTGGGCAGTGTAATATATGCTTATACCTTATTTATTTTATACATAGTAGTTTGTACCTCTTAATCCCCCACCCCTATTTTATCTCTAAGCCCTTCTCCCTTCCTACTGGTAACCACTAGTTTTGTTCTTCATGTCTGTAAGTCATTTGAAGATTTGTTACAGTTATATCCATTTATATGCTTCACTTTTTAGATGCCAACATGTAAATTATAATATGTAGTATTTGCCTTTCTCGGACTTATTTCACTAAGGATAATGCCCTTCATATCCATCCACGTTAAAAATGGCAAAATTTCCCTTTTTTTTCTGGCTGAGTAATATTCCATTGTTCATATAGACCAGTCTTCTGTATCCATTCATCTGTCAATGGACACTTAGGTGATCCCATATCTTGGCTATTGTCAATATTCTTATAATGAACATTGGGGTGCCTGTGTCATTTAGAATCAGTGCATTAATTTTTTGGATATATACATAGGAATTAAATTGTTGGATTGTATGGTAGTTCTATTTTTAGTTTTTTGAGCAACCTCCATGCCATTTTGTAAAGTGCTGTATGCTAAGTCGCTTCAGTCATGTCTGACTCTTTGCGACACTGTGGACTGTAGCCTGCCAGGCTCCTCTGTCCCTGGGATTCTCCAGGCAAGAATACTAGAATGGGTTGCCGTGCCTTCCTCCAGGGAATCTTCCCAACCCAGGGATTGAACCCAAATCTCTTCTGTCTCCTGCATTGGCAGGCAGATTCTTCACCACTAGCTCCTGTACTAGTTTACATTCTTATCAACAGTGTACTAGGATCCCCTGGTCTCTACATCCTTACCAGCACTTCTCATTTGTGACCGTTTTGATGATAGCCATTCTGACCAGTATAAGGTGATGCCTCATTGTTTTTCTGATTTACATTTCTCTGATGATCGAGCATCTTTTCATGGGCTCATTGGCCATCTGTACATCTTGTTTGGACAAATGTCCATTCAGGTCCTCTCCCCATTTTTTTAAATTAGGGTTTTTTTTTTTTTTTTTTTAACATTGAGTTGTATCAGCCATATAAGCCAGATTCCTGGGATGCATCCAGGGTCCGCTTTTCTCCTCACCACACATCAAAGAGTCACAATACTGATACCTGTATTTCTTTTACATGTTTCATATACATTATCTCCTGTCTATGTCTATAAACTACCACCTTAACTCAGGTAATCCTTACTCTCACATGATAACCCTTCAGGTAGCTTTGCTTCATAGTCCCCATCATTATTCTTTTAAATAGTACTCTACACTTAGCAAAAAGTGTAACCATATATTTAGTCATATCATTATAATTATTTAAAATGAAGTCCAACATCTGACGTGTTAGGGAAACTTGTCTGTGAGTCCTGTTTCCAAAATTACTCTTTTGCTGTGCCCTCCTCACACCCTCAGATGCAGTCTGGCATGCCATATTCATCTTACATCTTACTGAAGAGGGTTTAAGCATCTCATTTACTGTGAAGCATGTCCCCACCGCCTTTCAGAATAATCTAGCACCATTGTGTACTGAGCATACTCCTATCATAGTTCCTTAAATGTTTATTTGCCTGGCTAATTCTGTAGGGAGACTACAAGATCCTTGAAGATCAAGGCAGTGTCTCACTAATGTTTGAATCTTTAGTGTCAAGGACAATGGCCGCATACAGCAGATACTCAGTAAATATAAATTGAATGAGTGAATTATGAATGAATGACATTTAAATTATTGTGATTCGTATGAGTAATCATGGATATTAACTATTCACGTACGAGTAATATGTAGAAATTAGAAACCATCTTGGCAGTATTTTATTTAATTCTGAAATGTTGTTGTTGAATCACGTGAAGACACCGGGATTCTTGGCCCCCAGAGGAGAAGAATTCAATCCAGGGCCAGAGACGAGGCTTGATCGCTCAGAGCTTTTGTGTAATAAAGTTTTATTAAAGTATACAGGAGATAGAGAAAGCTTCTGACATAGGCATCAGAAGGGGGCAGAAAGAGTACCCCCTTGCTAGTGTTAACAATGAAGTTATATAATCCAAAGAATGTCTGGAGGTTGTAAAGACCTCATCAGACCTACTCCCATAATTTACATTTTAAGATAACAGAAGGTTTAATCCAGAGACTGTTTTAGGCAGGATACATTATTGTTATATAATCCTAAGAAATGTGGAGAAAGAAAAAAAGTTTGTCCTTTCTTCCTCCTTGAGAATTCCAGACCCCTCTCTCCTTGGGGACCCCTAGACTCCTTATCAACCTGCCTAGGAACTGACTCTCTCAATTCTCCACTTTGGAGTAGTCAATTTCTTTTACCTTGTTAAGTTCTTCAGCTAGTTTCCTAGCCATGCAAAGCTTCTAAATTTTTCTAATCACTCCTCCAGAGATTTTAGGGCAATTATTCCTTGAGCTTCTTTATTCTACCCATGCAAATGTATATGCTATGAATCCTTGATTAGGCAACCAAAAACTATAGGCATATTTCCTTCCATGTCTTCTTAGCAGAGAACCACATTGCTCATATGTTAACAATCTACTGGGCTGGCCCAAAAGTTCATTTTATGGAACAACTTGAATGAACCTTTTAACCAATTAAATACTTCTCTTCTCTTCAGTAAAGAACTGGCTATGTTCTTAAAACAGAGTTTTGGCTATTTCTCTCCAAAACTTTGCCCAATAAATAAATGTATATACAAATATACACACTCATACAGACACACATACAAACATATACACATATATATGTAGGCGTGACACACATAAGAGAGACAATAAGAAGAATTTTCAAGAAACCCTCTACTGTTTTATTATGTGACTATAAAGACAGCACCTCAGTCCAAGGCATCGTTATATCACAAGGTTCACTGAACTTTTGAGTGTATCCCTGCTTTTTTAACTTATATGCAGAGTACATCATGAGAAACACTGGGCTGAAGAAGCACAAGCTGGAATCAAGATTGCTGGGAGAAATATCAATAACCTCAGATATGCAGATGACACCACCCTTATGGCAGAAAGTGAAGAGGGACTAAAAAGCCTCTTGATGAAAGTGAAAGTGGAGAGTAAAAAAGTTGGCTTAAAGCTCAACATTCAGAAAACGAAGATCATGGCATCTGGTCCTATCACTTCATGGCAAATAGATGGGGAAACAGTGGAAACAGTGTCAGACTTTATTTTGGGGGGGCTCCAAAATCACTGCAGATGGTGATTGCAGCCATGAAATTAAAAGACGCTTACTCCTTGGAAGGAAAATTATGACCAACCTAAATAGCATATTGAAAAGCAGAGACATTACTTTGCCAACAAAGGTCCGTCTAGTCAAGGCTATGGTTTTTCCAGTGGTCATGTATGCATGTGACAGTTGGACTGTGAAGAAAGCTGAGCACCGAAGAATTGATGCTTTTGAACTGTGGTGTTGGAGAAAACTCTTGAGAGTCCCTTGGACTTCAAGGAGATCCAACCAGTCTATTCTAAAGGAGATCAGTCCTGGGTGTTCATTGGAAGGATTGATGCTAAAGCTGAAACTCCAATACTTTGGCCACCTCATGCAAAGAGTTGACTCATTGGAAAAGACCCTGATGCTGGGAGGGATTGGGGATAGGAGGAAAAGGGGATGACAGAGGATGAGATGGCTGGATGGCATCACCGACTCGATAGATAGGAGTCTGAGTGAATTCTGGGAGTTGGTGATGGACAGGGAGGCCTGGCGTGCTACCATTCATGGGGTCGCAAAGAGTCAGACACGACTGAGCGACTGAACTGAACTGAAGGATATGAATTAGACATTTGTTGCCCTTCTACCAGATGCCTCTACCCAATGCCTCTTCAAGGCCAGCTCTACTCTGCTTTTTTTCTTTCCTTTCTCCTAACACCCTATATCACATTTCAGGTACAACCTGTAGAAGACTCAGCATCTTTCTCAGCACAGTGCAGGAAGGTTGGTAGAAGTGTTTTTATCTATTAACACTAACTTAGAGCTGTCTTAGGAGAAAAGGGGAAAGAAATTAATGCCAATTTCAAGTCAATTTCTCATTAAGAATGATCTGCTTCCTCCCAGCTCCACTAAATCCATCTGGGGTAAGCCTGAGATCCAGGAATACACCACCATCGAAGTACCTGGGGAGTGTAATTTACAACATGACCCTGGGAGTTTGTTTGTTCTTACTACTTCATGACTTTGATGTGCATGAATTCATCTGGGTATTAAGTCATCACCTGCCAGCTTCTTTTTTCCTGAACATCCATCCCCAGAGTCCAGAGGAATGGAGACAAAGAGTTAAGCAATTTTTGTTCCCCTGCTAGAGATGGCATCTGTGTTTTGTATGTCCTAGTCCCCTCCCCTTCAGGGACACTCAGGGGACAATCTGGGAGGATTTGGGCAGAGATGAGCATAAAGCCTGTACTGCTGGTTCTCCTAGTGAGCAGGGATCCAGTCCCTGCATCCGCCTGTGTGAAAAAAGCAGGGATAGTTCCTGCAGCTGCAGATCCCTCATTCAGAGGCAGCTGATGGGAGCCAGAGCCTCAGCTTGGATCTTCAAAATCTCTCCTGGCCTCTGTGCTGTTTCCTGTACATATAAACTTATCTCTGGGTTAAGACCAGTGCCACAGTGAGTAAAGGGCTTTTGGCCAAGTGTTATCATTTAGAGAAGCTGGGATCTGGAGAAAGGAAGGACTCCAGAATTTGGCACACTGAATGGGAAGTTCGGGCCAGCTTATGGGCAGGCAGATTTCTGGGCTTAAGACAGCCTTGGGATTTGCAAAGCTGGGTCATAAGCTGCTCATTGAGAATGATCACGTATATCATGAACTGTCAGGTAATAGGTGTATACTTCTATGGAACATTTCAGGTTCTCCCTTTCTGTCACATGGGTCACCTTGTTAACCATGGGTGGCCATAAGGTTGGCAGAGTGGTAGCCAAAAAATTAAAGGAGAGTCAAAAGACTTGATTAAATTCCAGAATATGCTCTGGATGTTATTCCTAAAGTAATGCCTTTTATCCATCCTTTACCATCCATCCATCCATCCATCCATCAACAAATGCACTGGACAAATGCAAAGGGCCCAGAAATAACCTCTCCAGAACCAGGGAAGCAGCCCTGCAAGAAGGTGGTATAGGACAGGAGTAGGAATATAATAGAAATCCTTGCCCTGATCAGAGATCATAAACAACTTCTGTGAATGCTGACCAGATCAGTGATGGCACTCTGCTCATGCCCAACGTGGAAAAAGCTAAATTTTCCTGCATAGTATCAGGAAGAAAAAACTTGGTGCCAATTTCATTTGCTAAAGCTTTAAACCTAGTGGACACAGAAGGAAATACACCTCCTTGAAGTTGCATTTGTACATCTCATCCCCTGTTTTATTGGTGTATTTACTTCATGATCATTTACTGAGCAACTGCTGTGTGCAATGTACTCTGCACCAGCTTTAAAATAAGAGCGAATCAAATGATAAAGCATGAGCAAAATTTGAGAACTGAAGAAATAAGAAAGCAAAATGAGAATGTAACTATGGGCCTTTCTTAAAAAATAAAACGATTAGTCATTATGGAGAACAATTTATTCTGTGGCTGCCATCTTGACTGTATGAGTATAAACTTTGCAATCAGAGTTACATAAAATTCTGTAGAAATGGAAATAATGCATGACACCCTGTGTTCACTGATTCTATTTATGGGAGCCTTTCTGCTTTACTGTGGATTAAAAGACTTGACATGATGAATCTGAAAACGATTATTAGCTGAGTCAGCACACAGAGCACGCCACAACTTCCCTCTTGCTGTTAATGGCTAATCCAGACCCGCCTTTGTTTCTCAGCCCACAGGCACTGCAGCAGCTGTGATCAGCACCGGCCCTGCCACCAGGGCATGACAGAAAATCAGACATGGGTCACAGAATTCATTCTCCTGGGATTTCCGCTCAGCCCAAGCATGCAGATACTCCTCTTTGGGCTCTTCTCCCTGTTCTATGTCCTCACCCTGCTGGGGAATGGGGTCATCCTGGGGCTCATCTCACTGGACCCCAGACTGCACACCCCCATGTACTTCTTCCTCTCATACCTGGCCATCGTTGATATTTCATATGCATCAAACAATGTCCCGAAGATGCTGGTGAACCTTCTGAACAAGAAAAATACTATCTCCTTTGTCCCATGCATAATGCAGACCTTTTTATACATGGCTTTTGCACACACTGAGTGTCTCATCTTGGTGGTGATGTCCCATGATCGGTACGTGGCCATCTGCCGCCCCCTATGTTACTCTGTCATCATGAGCTGGAGAGTGTGCACTGTTCAAGCTGTCGCTTCCTGGACATGTGGCTCCCTCCTGGCCCTGGTCCATGTGGGTCTCATCCTAAGGCTGCCCTTCTGTGGGCCTCATGAAATCAACCACTTCTTCTGTGAAATCCTGTCTGTCCTCAAGCTGGCCTGTGCTGACACTAAGCTCAACCAACTTGTCATTTTTGCTGCTTCTGTGTTTGTCTTAGTCGGGCCCCTCTGCCTGGTGCTGGGCTCCTATGCGCGCATCCTGGCCGCCATCCTGAGGATCCAGTCTGCTGAGGGCCGCAGGAAGGCCTTCTCCACCTGCTCCTCCCACCTCTGCGTGGTCGGGCTCTTCTTTGGCAGTGCCATCGTTATGTACATGGCCCCCAAGTCCCGCCACCCTGAGGAGCAGCAGAAGATCCTTTCCCTGTTTTACAGTCTTTTTAACCCCATGCTGAACCCGCTGATCTACAGCCTGAGGAACAAAGAGGTCAAAGGTGCCTTTAGGAGAGTGCTGTGGAAGGACAGGCTAATGTGAAGGATGCCAGGGAGAGTCCTGAGGGTGGGAGGTTTGTTCTCTGTAAGATTTGGGAGAATGGCACTGTACATGCCTTAAAATCTCGTGTCTTAAATCTCTGGCATTAAGAATTTATATTGATCAGATGCTGTTCCTAACCCCTAAACATGGAGTTCTGTGCAGACCACAAACATGAGCAGAAGGTCACGGAGAATACAGGCCATGAGAGAAGAATCATGAGGTGGTGAATGCATGGCAGAGAGCCATCAATTCTCAGGGCCACTTCCCAACACTAAGGTCTAGTTTCTTTTCTTTTGAGGTTTTGTTGTCTCAGATCTCTTCTTAAATTCCGTGACGGTGTCCTTCTCCCTTATAAATATATGCATATGCTAGGAATGTCATAATAAATGCTGCTACCTCCAACAAGACAGAATAAACACTGACCTTGGTTAAGCAGGATCCTATTGGGAAATGCAGTAAGAACTATAGAAAGAGCCAACTACTTGGTCTGGAACTTAAAATCTAAGGAGGATCCATGTGTTCTGAAAAATCACCTGAATCTGAGCCTAATGAATTTATTTGTGTGAAAACAAAAGCTTAATTTTGAGAATTTTTTTGATATGGAAGACAAAAAAATATGAAGATCTTTGTTTTATTTCATTTAACTTTGCACCATTTAATTAGAAAGAGTTTGTGTTTAGAATAACAGACTCTCATGTTTATATGAGAGTTACCTTTATAGGGAGAGTTACCTTTTTCAGAGTTCAGGTTACAAAACTGGGAGTAGGTGACAACTGACCCTTATAAAGAAATATTATGGGGTTTAGACAATATTATAAAGGAAGTATCAAGAGGGGCTAATAGCTTGACATAATGTTGTAGGCCCACATTTCTTGATAAAGTCTTGCAGGAACCTCAACACAACTCCAAAGAGTGCCTGCTCCACGTGATATAAGTCACATATTCTGGACCCAAGTGATCAGAATGATAAGGGAAGATTTATTTCCTTTTAACACAAGTTCAGGAACTAAGTGGCCAACACAGTAAGGCAATGGTGATTTGTTCAACACAGAAGGAACGCTATCTTTTGAAATTTCTTCTCTTCTCTTTTCTTGTAGCATCACATGACATTCGAGTGTGTGATATATGATGATGGTATGATTATCTTTCTGTAGATCTATGTTTTCACCCTAATTCTTTCTTGAGTCATTTCCATTGTATATCTTTCTTCTCCTATGAAATTAAAGAATCAAAGAGGAAACTTTTCCCTTCCACCTTTTCTCCTAAAGCACTGTTCTCTGCTTGGTTCCCAGAAGGCTCACCTACTGACTCTTCTTATTGACTGTTCTGTTCATTAATTAATTTGGGCAAATCATTTTGTCTCTGGCCATTATCTTAGTCTTCTTACCCCAGCAGTATCAGGAAATTGCCAGCCCCCAGAAATCCACATTTACTCCAGTTCCCTCCCCACCCAAAAAGACTAATGTGAATAAAGAGATAAACATTAGCTTTAAATGTAACTTTTAAAGCACTATGTAATTATTATGTATCCTATTTTAAAGGTAGGAAAAAGCAGGTTAATATTTTCATAAAAATGACTTTTTAAGTATAACTAGAAAAATTATGTTCTCTGAAACGTGTATGTGAGTGCTCAGTCATGTCCTACTCTTTGCAACCCCATGGACTGTAGCCCACCAGGCTCCTCTGTCCCTGGGATTCTCCAGGCAAGAATACTGGAGTGGGTTGCCATGCCCTCCTCCAGGGGATCTTCCCAACCCAGATATCAAACCCAGGTTTCTTAAGTCTCCTGCATTGGCAGGTGGGCTCTTTACCACTGGTGCCACCTGGGAAGCCCCCAAATATGTATACCTTATATTAAAAGAAGAGGAAGAGGAAAATATAGGATAATTTGCCTCATACAAAACATAAACCATTGGTTTGAACTCAGAATTTTTCTGTAAGGACTCATTAGAAAAATCAAGGGATTTTATTCACTCTTGTGTCAGTTCAAAAATACTTGAGAAAGAATTGACCAATCTTGTATGAAGGTAACTGGGGTAGATGAATTATGAAGAAATATCCTGTATCAAGTCTGAGGAGTGGCTCTGACTAAAAAAAAAAAATGCAACAAAACTATTTCGTTAATAAATTGCATAAAACGCTTAAATAGATGAGAGATTACTATGAATTGTTTTAATATTTGTGTTATGAGATTTTAATAAACAAATTATATTTTGTTGTGATCCATTATATATATTTTATTTTAACACTTGCCATAGTTTTGAAAAGGCTGAGGGCAAGAGGCAAAAAGGATACATTTACTTGATGCTTAGGATTCTTCTGGATGTTTCCCAATATTATTCTACTCACCTTTCACCCTAATACTGTAAAGTAGATTTAAAAAATTTATTGAAGAATATTTGCTTTACAGTATTGTCTTAGTTTCTGCTGTGCAGAAAAGTGAATCAGATATACATGTGTATGTATATATATATATATATATATATATATACCCTCTTTTTTGGATTTCCTTCCCATTTAGGTCACCACAGAGCACTGAGTACAGTTCCCTGTGCTGTTACAGTAAGTTCTCATTAGTTATCTATTTTATACACAGTATCATTAGTGTATATATGTCAACCTCAGTCTCCCAGTTCATCCCCCTTCTCATTCCCCTTTCAGTGTCCATATATTTGTTCTCTAGAAAAATTGCACAGATGAACCTATTTACAAAGTAGAAATAGAGACACAGACGTGTAAAGAAGGTATTATTTTCTAAAGTTTGGAGTGATTTAGTAACTTTCTCACACCTCACCTCACAGCCAGTAATAGGACAGAGTTGGGAGTTTAATACAATTGTACTGATTTCAAACCCACACTGCTTATTAGTTTTCTTCCTGAAACATCACCAATTTTACCTGAACCTGTCTTAGGCTTGGCATCTGCATGACAGCAGTGTGGCAAAGGAATATATTATAAAAAGAGTAGAATGGAAATCTAAGTGATCACACAGTAAGGTTATATGCTGATAAAACCCATGATTTAAAATCTACATTGTTTTGGAGAAAGTCTCATTCAAATGAGGTTGAAGAACAGTGCATAGGAGCCTGGATCTAAAATGGTTTTTATTGCTGTTGTTCAGTTGCCAAGTCATGTCTGGCACTTCATGACCCTATAGACTGCAATACATCAGGCTTCCCTGTCCCTCACCATTTCTCAGACTTTGCCCAAGTTCATGTCCATTGAGTTGATAATGCCATCCAAACATCTCATCCTCTGTGGTATCCTTCTTCTCTGACCTTCAATCTTTCCCAGCATCAGGGTCTTTTCAGATGAGTTAGCTCTTTGCATCAGGTGACCAAAGTATTGGAGCTTCAGCTACAGCATCAGTCCTTCTAATGTTAAGGACAGAGGAAGGGTATTCAGAGTTGATTTCCTTAAAGATTTACTGGTTTGATTGCCTTGCTGTCCAAGGGACTCTCAAGAGTCTTCTCCAGCACCACAATTCCAAAACATTAATTCTTCAGTTCTCTGCCTTCTTTATGGTCCAGCTGTCACATCCGTACGTGACTATTGGAAAGACCATAGCCTTGAGTATATGGATCGTTGTCGGCAAAGTGATGTCTTTGCTTTTTAACTGCTGGGAGAAGATGAAACTGTAAGAAGAAGTCTACATAAACTGTACACTCTGTATGTAGTGGCATTTGCACAAGGATTCATGAGATAGCATCTAGGATAGGAAACACATATAAAAATCATCTCTCTGTAGTCTGTAGCTTTGTTACATTCACTTCCCTACCCACAACTAAGACTTCTCACCAACTGTGCATCTAGAATAGCTCTACTAGGGAGTTTCAAGTTCTACATGTGGAAATATACATTCAGTGTTGTAACTTGCACATTGGTTGAAATTTCAGCACTTTTAGAGGTTTTCTCATTGTATAGCTTTCTCTGTCCTTAAGATTGCCTGCCAAAAATTGTGGTGAGATTAGAAGAAGAATAAATAGATGAGCAAATAAACAAATGAACAGATAAAACTTTTAAAAATACTATCAGTATTTAGGCTGGAAAAAAGAAATAAAGAGCTATTTTCAAATGCCCCACAGAATATCCTTTAAGAGGTAAAAGTGGTAGTTTATTGCTTCCCTGGTAGCTCAGCTGGTAAAGAATCCACCTGCAATGCAGAAACCCCAGTTTGATCCCTAACTGGGAAAATCCCCTGGAGGAGGGCATGGAAACTAATTCTAGAATTCTTGCCTTGAGAATCCCCATGGACAGAGGTGCCTGGTGGTCTACAGTCCATGTGGTCACAAAGAGGTGGACACAGCTGAGCAGCTAAGCACAGAGGGAAAAACTAGAATCAATAAGAAGGTATACAAGGAGATGGAATAAAAATCCATGTGAGAAAATGTTTTCTAGCATTGCAAGTTACCCAGCAATTATATCTTATTAATTGGTGTGCAGTCTTCCTATAAATATACAAGCAGAGGGTGAATGAATATACCTGGATTGAATGGATATTTGGAATATATTCTCTCCAATGCCTCTTCAGTCTTAAAAAATTTTGTTATTTCACAATAAGTTTTTAAATTTTATTTTTCACTGTGGGAAAGCTCAAATTGATTTTAAACAACCACTAGAGATTTTTAAATGGTAATAGAATTTGTCCATGTCAAAGTCCAAACTACCTCATTCTTTCAATTATTGAGCCAATTCATCAAAAGAAAATATTGTAGTGGGAAAGAATGGTTGTATAAGCTCCATACTGGTGGTTCTCTTACTTTAATTTTTACACTGCCACCATACTTTATTTCTGAATGTAGGTGGCTTCACATTTTAAAATACTAACTCAATCTCAATCATAGTAGCTCAAAGACTTTTGCTTCAAACACAGAGCAGCAACAGATAAAGTATGAAAAGAGAAAATTAAAAAGACAAAATCAGCCTGCAAGGTAAGATAAACATCTGTGTGGACCAGAAAGAAAGCATATAAATGACCTGTAAATGATGCTAACACCGTGGGTTTGCTGGCTGAGCCTGAAAGCTGTCAGGAGAGGCAACATCTTTTCTCTTAGAAACAAAAGATACTGAACCACTCCGTGTGATAATGAGTAACTTGGGTCAGGCTTCTTCCTTGAAAATAAGGTATGAGGAGGGCAGGAGGGAATCCCTCTGTTTGTTAATGGAGCTCAAAAAAATTTTTTTTCCCAAAACAGCTTCACAATATAGCCTTAAGAGAATTGCAGGATAAGAATGTCAGAACCTCCAGGCATAAGACTGCAGCCTGACATGGAATCCAGCCATCCACTCTGTCTGTGCTGGATCTCTGATATACTGAATATCACCTAGGGAAATAATCCTAAACCGTTAATATAGGATCTAAGTCTGGATATGATGGCTTATAAATTAAGCTAAGACAATCTGTAATCTTCTATATGAGAGAGAGAGAGGAAGGAAAGGAGGAAGAAAAGGAAGGAGGGAAGAAGAAAGGAAGGAAAAAAGAAAGGAAGGGAGGAAGAAAGAAAGGAAGAAACTGGTCTGAAGAATAAGCTTTGAATCTATTTTCATGACTTGAGGAAATCAGTGCTGAGAAAAACAGCCAAAAACATCAACTGTAATACAAACTCATTTCTGATGATATTCATTTTGTGACATAAGGAATGAGCAATTTGACAAACACCTTATATTTGTATGTTTCAAATGCATAAACAGACTTTTTAAAGCCCTGACAACTGTTTTAATTGACCAGGGAATTAAAAAGATTAGAAAATAACAAGTAGATTTCAAAAAGAATCATTTAAAAATCTTAGAAGTAAAACTATCATCCCTGAAATAGAACAGAAAAAAATCAACAAACAGGATGAATTCTAGACTGAGCACATTAGAAGAAAGAGTTCGTGAAATAGAGGATGTAAAGTGAAAGTATTAGATACTCAGTCATGTCTGACTCTTTGTAACCCTGTGGACTGTAACCCACCAGGTTCCTCTGTCCACGGAATTCTCCAGGCAAGAATACTGTAGTTGGTAACCATTCCCTTCTCCAGGAGATCTTCCCAACCCAGGGACTGAACCTGGGTCTCCTGCATTGCAGGCAGATTCCTTACCATCTGAGTCACCAGGGAAGCCCAAAACAGAGGATACTAGTGAACAATTTACTAAAAATGCAACATATTATTTTTTAAGAAAATTGAATAAAAATCATATACAAGCTAGACTGAAGTGCAATATTCATTTATCTTATAGGAATTCCAGAAGGAAGGACAAAATGAGGCAGAACACTAGTTGAATATATCACTCTTGAGATTTTTTTTTTCTGATTGATGAATGTGTGAATTCTCAAATCGAGACAGTACTCTGAGTATCAAACAATGGTGAAGAAAAATAAATCCATGTCTAGACATATTATGCATAATTAAAGCTCAGAACATTAAGGAGAAGGAGAAAACTTACAAAAGTTTCAGAGGAAATAATAGCTACAAAAGAATAACAGTTAAAGTAATAGCAGACTTCTCCTCAGCAAAACAGATGGCAGAAGAGATTTTTTAAAATGATGAGGGAAATGTCGAATTGTGTGTCAAATGAAACTTGAACAATTGAATAATGATTTTTATGTCCTTTATTTAAGGGAAAACAACCCATGGATTGGAGGAATGCAGTGCCTCATAAGCAGTGGAGCACTGTTCCCAAAGGATTTTGGACAAGAGCAAATTTTATAAAGTGTTGGAAGAGGTCATATAGGAACAGGACTTGATTGGCCAGGAGGCTGGGGATTTCTTTATAAAGATGGCAGGTCCTATTTCCTAGGGTAAGTTAAGCCAGCTAAAGCTGAGTTGTAGGACTGCGATTAATGTATGTTAGGTCTCCTTGACAGGTGCTTCCCATAAGTACAGGCTGAATTAGGTTTATTTTGTGGTGTGTATCAGGCCACTGGGGTAGCCTACATTCTGTGGGTCTTGATACACAAATTAACTTTATCACAAGAGTATGGTAGTGAGGGGGCTTCCCTGGTGGTTCAGACAGTGAAGAATACACCTGCAATGCAGGAGACCTGGGTTTGATCTCTGGGTCAGGAAGATCCCCTGGAGAAGGGAATGGAAACCCACTCCAGAATTCTTGCTTGGGAAATCCCATAGACGGAGGACCCTGGTGGGCTACAGTCCATGGGGTTGCAAAAAGTCAGACATGACTGAGCAAGTAACACTTCACTTTCATAGTAGTGAAGAGGTCCAATGGGATGAACCTTATCAAGAAGGCAGACTAAGTACAGTTTTGAGGAATTCTATTTTTCTTTGGGAGGCATTAATTCATGGTGGAGGATTTTGCCTTTCATTAGAGGATGGATTTCGTTGACCACGAGAGCAATGATAATGACAGCATTCAGCTCTTGCCTTGAATGGATAACCACCCAGTTAATATCATCAAAAACCTTCAAGGAAAATGAGCCCAAAGAAAGTGAAATTTATAATCCTAAAATAAAATATGTTGTTCTCATTAACCTGTTAGATATGCAACAAAATCTGTCAGTGTAGGCTATGAACCTACAGAAAATATAGTTGGTGGAAACCAGGTGTTGAAATGAGGATTTATGAAGAATATAAAAGAAGGCAAAAACTGATGAAAAGAAAAAGGGAAGAGAATAAAAAGCATGAAAGGAGTTCTTGCCCTTGGCTGAACTTTGAATCACGTAGAAGCTCTGGAAAACCTGTGGGCACCCACAGGCTAAATAAATCAGTTTCTGGTGATGAGTCCTAAGTGTCAGTAATTTTTAAGGCTCCCCAGGTACAAGATTTTAGAACCATGACTCTAATGAGAATATATATCACATTAAAATTAGTATAAACATTGCAAAAATCAAATGTATTAAAAAAAACCCTTTAGATTTTCAAAGAATCAACATCACTAGAACTCATTATTTTACCACAATACATTTAAAATTAACAAAGAGATAATACAAATATTTGGAAACAAAAAATATACTTCTGCATAATTTATGTTTTATTGACAATGTTAATGATAAATTTTCTGAATAACAAGCAAGATGTATAACTAAAATGGTATTATAAAGTGCAAATCATTTTTAAAAACCACACAATAATCAGTTCAGGAATATACAATGACCAAGAATTAAAATAAAGAGAGAGTATAGCTTATTTAAGAGCAGACTTTACTTATAAAGTAAGGAATTATAAAGATCATTAAAATAAAAACCTAGTTCTTTTTACAAATGTCACTAAAATAGATTGATGACAAAAGAGGGAAAAGTTCTATATATACAATATTAGTAATAAAATGTAATATGACCCCAAATAAAAAATTTTAAAATGATAATATCAATATAGGGAGCAATTTCTTTCCAATATGTGAGGGTATAATTTAGACTCTTGTCACCAATAAGCCTTTAACCAAACAGATTTGATGAGGAAAATCCTATTTCAGACCTGTTGCAGGCCATCACTCTCAGGGTAAAAGATAATTGCTCTATTATTTTCTTAATTTGTTGCTGTGTACAATAAAACAACTCTAATTTAGGAAATTATATTCTACCTACTTTATTATTTGAATATAGGAATGGTGTTTTTGTTCAGTTGCTAAGTCGTGTCTGCCTCTGCCGCACCATGGACTGTAGCTTGCCAGTCTCTTCTGTCCATGGGATTTTCTAGGCATGAATACTGATGTGGGTTGCTATTTCCTACCCCAGGATATCTTTCCTACCCAGGGATCGAACCCAGGTCTCCATTGCAGGTGGATTCTTTACCACTGTGCCACCTGGGTAGCCCATAGTGACGTGAGGTCAGTTAATTTCCATTTCAGGAAGAAGAGAAAATAATAGTAGTTACAGACCTAGGGGAACTTTCGTCTTTCTTCCCACCACCCCCTGGGCTCAGAATCTCTGGACGCTAAGGAACGGGATTTAACAAGTCCCTCTGGGCTACCTTAGCCTCTTTCCGGACTCCTCGACATATTCTCCATAGCTTCTGTAGATCTTGCTACCTGGTCTCACTGTGTGAATTGTATTCCTCGTGGTGACGATGGAAAAAATATATGGGATACCTGTTCAGGTCAGGTGTAATATAAAACTGAAACAGTACTAGAGACGATGTGAATAATATACGGGTCTCATGTGCCCTAAATACTACTTAATGTATTTGGTGGGTTAAAGAAGGGGGAAATGTCAGAGTTCTTGAAACTAGAAACAAGTATAGCTCTCGAGAGTCCCCTTTCCCTGGAAGCAACAGGTGGTGGTGTGAAGTGCATCTTTATCCCTCCCCTACATCAAACTCTCAGAAGTGTGTTTAAGGGTAGTTGAGCTGGGAGAGAATCATCTCTTTTGAGAGCTATCTTGTTGCCTCTATGGAGACAATTCCTTTTCTCAGATAATCCTTGGAAGAAAAGAGTTTCAACACTGATTTACAGATGCCATTTATTATACTTTATGGGTGTGTTGTCACTTCACCCAGCTCACGCTCATCTTGTCTTCTCATATGTAGCTGTGAATTTGAAGTAAGTTTGTTATATCATCTAGCCTTTTTTTGTTATACAATTTCAGATACATTGTAATGAAAAATCACAGTGTTAAATGTAGTTGTTATTGTCTTCTAACAGCAAATTTCTTCTATTTATGGATAGCTAATAGGAAAATTTAAAAGTCATCATCTCTTTTAGAAACAACTAATATAGGTTATTACTTTGATGCATTTAGTATTGAATTTCTTACTTAAACTATAAGATAAAAAGCTATTTGAGAGATTTCCTTACAAACCTTTCTATTACCTCATGAAGTTAAGTAGTGTCTTCATGAAATAATGGGCCAAATTGACTACAAAATGAGTTTGTTACAGAGACTTGTCCTGGAGGTTTTATTTTTAACATGAACTTTCTTTTGTTGAGTCATTAAATACGAGAAATTTCATCTTTGTGAGTTCTTTTAACAGTCTTATCATTCCAAGCAGGTTGTATACATCAGCAGACAGGGACTATCTTGTATATACTTCGCTGAAACATATAGCAAAACATAGAATGTGTTCAGTAAATATCTGTAGATTTTATGTTTTGTGTTTTAGCTACTTGCAGACAGGAGGAAGATGAGGTGCCACTCAGTGGTTCTTCTACTTTAGTTTCTTGTGTGCTTTAGGATGTGACATTTTACAAATAGCATTGCTAATGAAGTGGCCCCAAGTATTGCAAGGAAGTTGAAGTGAAAATGGTTAACACTTTTCTATACATTGAAGACCGATGAATCTATAGTTGGAAAAGACCTTAGCATAACACAAGGAATCCCTTCTTGAATAGATGATTAATCAATCCTTAATTTAAAACATTCACTGACATAAAGTTCAGTCCTAATACATCAACCAGTTTTCAAGGAGGTGATTCTAATTGTTACAAAGTTATTTCTTAATAAGACAAAATCATACCCTCCCAGTAATTTCTACTATGAATTTGATTCTCCCTTTGAAGTAGGGTGAAAGTGTATCAACTTTTGTTTAGGAAACCTTTCAAATATTAACTTATCAGAAAATTTTAATGGGGACTTATAGAGAAGAATTGAATTAGGAATTTTTTTAGATTGATATTTTAGTGAAATTCAGATGTATTCTGGACTGATGAAGGCTATAGAGTCAGACAGGCAAGAAAACAGACAGTGGTTTGAAAGTTACAATGGTTCAAACCTACTCTATTGTGGAATGATTTTTAAAAATTTGATAAGCCACAACAAACTAAAGATTCATGATAAATAATAACTTTTACATTAGAGTTGAGAAGATATAAAATATATAAAAGATTCTGTGACAATGACTCTACAGTTAGGGCTTTAGCTCTAATCTTGGATATAAATCAATATTTTTTAAATTCCAGGTTATGACCCATTACAAATTCATTTAGCCAGCATTTTTACTAATGTAATAGAGTGGAATAATATAGAAAAGAAAACGGTGCACATAGTGGGGATTCAAAAAATATATATGTGTGTATATATATACACACACATTATATATATTCATGCATATATGTTCCCAGCATATATTTTACTGTATGATATGGTGAAAATATTGGGAAAACTCAAGTATAGATAAATATAGATATATGTATGTGTATATATATATAAACACACACATATGTATAAACATATGAATGTGGTGGATATGTCTGTGTATACATGTGTATGTGTATAAACGTACTTAAAGATATAGAGTATAAATATCCATATAGAATATAAGAGGGGCAACAGGGGCAATGTAATGATCATGAGATAGCGTGATCAGAATACCCATTGTGGGTACAAAAATCAAAAGACAAAGGTCTCTACTTTAAATCTAATTGAAGTTGTAACAAACTGCTCGCCATGCTCTTGAATTAACTGTGTTATGCTATCAGTAAAGATCACAAGCCCACAAGTAAGTCACTTATGAAAGGCACAAATTTGTGAGACAGCCTGATAGATGAATCACTGACATGTTCCTCATTTTTATTTCTTCCTTCATATATAGATGTAAAGGCAGTAGTGCAAATTTACACACATGTATATATGTACACAGCAGCACAGGAGTACATGTGGGCAAACCTCTGATATAATCAGCACAGACTGAGAAAAACTCCACTGCTATGAAGACAATTTAAGTATTAATATATTTTGAGCTGTGATAAAAGTTGGTTTGGGAATAAAGATTTATTGGATACTAGGACTTCCGAATACTAGCATTTAGCATACCACAGTGAAAATGTTTCCTTCTGTCTCATGTGGCATGCATAGTTTTCATTTATTAAATAACTAACAGGACCATAATATCATTGAAGATGTTTTACTAGGGAATAAACAGCGACTGACAAAGATTCAGCATGTTAAAACTCTTCCCTTGGACATTCCAATTTGGCAAGATTCATTGTCTCTTTCACAGGGAAATGGAGGGAAATCAGACCTCTGTCACAGAATTCATCCTACTGGGATTTCCCCTTAACACAAGCATGCAGATGCTCCTCTTTGGGCTCTTCTCCCTGTTCTATGTCTTCACCCTGCTGGGGAATGGGGTCATCCTGGGGCTCATCTCACTGGACCCCAGACTGCACACCCCCATGTACTTCTTCCTGTCACACCTGGCCATCGTTGACATGGCCTACGCCTGCAGCACGGTGCCCCAGATGCTGGTCAACCTCCTGAGTCCAGCCAAGCCCATCTCCTTTGCTGGCTGCATCACACAGACCTTTCTCTTTCTGAGTTTTGCTCACACTGAGTGTCTGCTCCTGGTGGTGATATCCTATGATCGGTATGTGGCCATCTGCTACCCCCTCCGATATTCAGTCATCATGAGCTGGAGAGTCTGCATCACCCTGGCAGTAACTTCTTGGGTTTTCGGAGTCCTCCTAGCCCTAGTCCACTTGGTGTTACTCCTACCATTACCCTTCTGTGGGCCCCATCAAATTAATCACTTTTTCTGTGAAATCATAGCTGTTCTCAAGCTGGCCTGTGCAGACACCCACATTAATGAGACCATGGTTTTGGCTGGGGCGGTGTCTGTGCTGGTGGGACCATTCTCCTCAATTATGGTGTCTTATATTCATATTCTATGTGCCATCCTAAAGATCCAGTCAGGAGAAGGGCGCCAGAAAGCCTTCTCCACTTGCTCATCCCACCTCTGTGTGTTTGGGCTCTTTTATGGCACAGCCATTATCATGTATGTTGGGCCCCGATATGGGGACTCTAAGGATGGGAAAAAATACCTTTTGCTGTTTCATAGCCTTTTCAATCCCATGCTCAACCCCCTTATCTATAGTCTGAGGAATAAAGAGGTCAAAGCTGCTCTGAAGAGAATGCTTGATAAAGAGAGAAGTTGACAAAAAACTTAAAGAATAATAAAGTGACTCAGTTTAAAGGGACCTAAGAGGTCATCTCGTCCAATAACTACACGGATATCAAAACATGCTCTACACAGACATAAAACTACACAGATATCAAAAGTCCCCATATTGGGGCCCAACATATATGATAATGGCTGTGCCATACTGTGGCCACCTGACGCAAAGAGCTGACTCATTTGAAAAGACCCTGATGCTGGGAAAGATTGAGGGCAGGAGGAGAAGGGGACGACAGAGGATGAGATGGTTGGATGGCATCATCGACTCAATGGACATGGGTTTCGGTGGACTCCAGGAGTTGGTGATGGACAGGGACTCCTGGCGTGCTGCAGTTCATGGGGTCGCAAAGAGCTGGACATGACTGAGTGACTGAACTGTACTGATAACAGAGCCCAAAGGATCTCTCCTGAGCAGGCATTTTCTTCATCTTATGCAAAGTTTCCTAAGGCTGTCTTCCAAGAAAGTCCAGTCCACATTTCTGGCTCTGGTAGTGAAGCTAGTGCTGCACAAGAAAACGCAGATAGCTTCCAAATAGCTGCACAGTGTGTATGCTTTTAATGTGGTTATGTGAAATATTCTGAATAAGAAGAAATAAGTGTGTATATTTTTTCTTCTGTTATCAGAACTTATAGACAAAATGTTATGGAATAAAGCAAGGTATTTGTAGAATATTTAAGGTAAAGGAGTTGGGAGAGTAATAACATAGTAGTTAAATATTTTAAATTCAGCAACTATCGTCTCTTTCAAAAATTGGTTTACACTTGAAATATTTCTTTACATTTCCATGATAGTGATGTTTCTTAAGGCATAACCAGCTTAAATGAAGTAGAGCATGAGCCATGGCTTCAAGGGAAAGAGAATTAAGAATATAACTGTGATGCAATTGACAGCAACAGGAAAACACCAAATGATGTCATGCTAATAAATATATAGACATACCAGAGCTTTCTCGGTCAGTTTTTTCTCTACTTGTGGAGTGTGGGTGTCAATCCATGGATTGTGGAGGTGAGAGAAGAGAGGAGAATGGAAGTAACAAAGTCTTTGAAAGAACTTTCTTTTTTCCTCATTGGCTTGGTCATGGGAAATGACCAAATGACCTTGTCTCTTATGGGAAATGATCAAAATTTGAGAAAACACCCTAGCAAATAAGAACACACTGTAATTGTGAAGATTGTTTGACCAGGGATACTAGAGCTACAACTTATCAGAAATCATTTGATTTTAAATTGATATTTGAGTAAGTTAAATATGACAGAAAGTGAAGAGGAACTAAAGAGCCTCTTGAGGAAAGTGAAAGAAGAGAGTGAAAAAATTGGCTTAAAGCTCAACATTCAGAAAACTAAGATCATGGCATCTGGTCCCATCACTTCATGGGAAATAGATGGGGAAACAGTGGAAACAGTGTCAGACTTTATTTTTCTGGGCTCCAAAATCACTGCAGATGGTGATCACAGCCATGAAATTAAAAGACGCTTACTCCTTGGAAGGAAAGTTATGTCCAACCTAGATAGCATATTCAAAAGCAGAGACATTACTTTGCCAACAAAGGTCCATCTAGTCAAGGCTATGGTTTTTCCCGTGATCGTGTATGGATGTGAGAGTTGGACTGTGAAGAAAGCTGAGAGCCAAAGAATTGATGCTTTTGAACTGTGGTGTTGGAGAAGACTCTTGTGAGTCCCTTTGACTGCAAGGAGATCCAACCAGTCCATCCTAAAGGAGATCAGTCCTGGGTGTTCATTGGAAGGACTGATTCTGAAGCTGCATCTCCAGTACTTTGGCCACCTCATGTGAAGAGTTGACTCGTTGGAAAAGACCCTGATGTTGGGAGGGATTGGGTGCAGGAGGAGAAGGGGATGACAGAGGATGAGATGGCTGGATGGCATCACTGACTTGATGGACATGAGTTTGAGTAAGCTCCGGGAGTTGGTGATGGACAGGGAGGCCTGGCATGCTGTGATTCATGGGGTCACAAATAGTCGGACACGACTGAGAGACTGAGCTGAACTGAATCAAGCATGAAATTCTAACAATTATGAAGTGATAGAAAATAGTTAAGAAGTAATAGAAAAGGATATATAGAGAGGCTTTTTTGTTCTTTTACCTCTTTCCTCAAATTACATAATTAAATCTTCTAAATATTTAAACTGTATATAAAGGAATTATTCAAATTTTAAAATAAGATCTTTTGTGAAAAAGTGTTTTTGAAGATGAAAACATATGAACTTCTCTCTTATAAAACAGCCCTTTTTAAGTATATCTGTTATGAAGGCATTTTATCCATTGCCAAAAAAAAAGTTTTAAAAATATGCATATTTTGAGTTCAGCTAGAGCTTGGTTTTTACAAAGGTCTTTCAGTTGCTATGTGTGCAACTTACCTAAATTCTTTGAAATTTAGTTTTAATATATGTAAAAATGTTCACTGATACTAAGTTCACAGGTTTGTTGTGAAGAGAAAATACCTATATGAAAAATGCTTGCCAGAATCCATGACTCATAGTAAGAGCTCAACAAATGGTATTACTATCATCTACAACATAAACTTAGTATACCTTTAAAGAAGAAGACCTATAACCTATAAATAAGACAGTAGCAAATTAGATTTCCCACTGTACTAGAAAGAACCAGGAATATTATAAAATGTAGCCTTTTGCCTGATGCAAAATAATTTATGAAGTCAATGACTCATAATGTCTTTATTTGGCAATCTTAATTCTCTAAAGAGATAATGAATAGTTAAAAATACATGAATAAATACAAGTCAAAATTGCTAAAATTCATTCACATGTGTGTACACTCACACACACATTTTGTGCTGTTAGGTCTGGAAATGAAAACATGAAAAGAATACATTTTTTACTATGACTTTATTCACTATCTAGTGGGGATAACAACAGATGAATAAATGAAATTAACCTTGCCACGTGTCTGACTCTTTGCGATCCCGTGGACTGTAGCCCACCAGGCTTTTCCGTCCATGGGATTCTCCAGGCAAGAATACTGGAGTGGCTTGCTATTTCCTTCTCCAGGGGATCTTCCAGACCCAGGGATCGAACCCAGGTCTCCTGCCTTGCAGGCAGACGCTTTAAACTCTGAGCCACCAGGGAAGCAGCTCTGCAGAAGGTAGTGCTAATATAGCTCGGGAAAGTATAACTCACTTAGAGTGAGAGTGGCTAAGAAAGACTTCCAGGAGAAGATCATCTTAAAGGATGAGTGAGAGTTAACCAGAAGTATGAGGTGGCATGGCAGAAATATGTATTCCGCCTAATCAGTGGAAGGAGCAAAAGCCCAAAGGGAGTAAGCGACATGTATGGGGTGGGGGAAACTATAAAACTCAGGGTTTTTTGACAGAAAAACACAAAGCAAGGATTAATGAGAAGCAAGGTTGGAGAGAAAGCAGCATGGAAACACTCATATTCCAAGCTACTGATCCAGATATATGTCCTGTGTGAAATGTGAAGCCGTTAAAGGGTTGTAAGTATGAAAATATCAAGTGGACAGACCTTAATTTAGGCTGCTTCTAGGGCTGTGTGGAGCAAGGATTTGAAGTATCCAAACCGGTATCAAAGAAATCAACTTAAAAGCTACTATTAGTCCAGGCAAGAAATGCTGGCTAGATGATGGCCTGGAGAAATGCACATAGGTTAGAGCGGTAGTGATGGACCTGAGAGGTAAGAAGGGAAAATGTTATTGTTCAGTTGCTCAGTCGTGTCCAACTCTCTGCAACCACATGAACTGCAGCACGCCAGGCTTCCCTGTCCTTCACTATCTCCTGGAGTTTGCCCAAACTCATGTCCATTGAATTGATGATGCCATCCAACCGTCTCATGCTCTGTCACTTCCTTCTCCTCATGCCTTCAGTCTTTCCCAGCATCAGGGTCTTTTCCATTGAGTCAGCTCTTCACATCAGGTGGCCAAAATATGGGAGCTTCAGTTTCAGCATCAGTCCTTCCAATCAATATTCAGGGTTGATTTCCTTTGGATTGACTGGTTTGATCTCCTTGCTGTCCAAGGGACTCTTCAGAGTCTTCTCCAGCACCATAATTCAAAAGCATTAATTCTTAGACACTTAGCTTTCTTAATGGTCCAACTCTCACATCCATACATGACTACTGGAAAAACCATAGCTTTGACTAGATGGACCTTTGTCGGCAAAGCAGACCTGTTTCTGCTTTTTAATATGCTGTCTAGGTTGGTCATAGCTTTTCTTCCAAGGAGTAAGTGTCTTTTAATTTCATGGCTGCAGTGATTTGGGAGCCACTATAGTCTGCCACTGTTTCCATTGTTTCCCCATCTATTCGCCATGAAGTGATGGGACTAGATGCCATGGTCTTTGTTTTTTTGAATGTTGAGTTTTAAGCCAGCGTTTTTACTCTCCTCTTTCACTTTCATCAAGAGACACTTCAATTCCTCTTCGCTTTCTGCCCTAAGGTTGGTGTCATCTGCATATCTGAGGTTACTGATATTTCTTCCAGCAATCTCAATCCAGTTTGTGCTTTATGCAGCCCAGCATTTTACATGATGTACTCTGCATATAAGTTAAATAAGCAGGGTGACAAAATGCAGTCTTGACATACTCCTTTCCCAATTTGGAACCAGTCCGTTGTTCCATGTCTAGTTCTAACTTGCTTCTTGACCTGCATACAGATTTCTCAGGAGGCAGGTAGAATTATTTAAGTCCCTGCCAGAGGCAGCAAGGGTTCAGGAGAACTGACTCACTGCTCCTGGATCCAGACACAACAGTTCTTGAGTGCTTATCTCTCCTAGCTCAATCTTATATGATGTTTTCATGCAATTGTTTTGCACATTGTTCTCCAGCCAGAGATACTAATGGGAAATGTTAGGGAAATATTCATATATTTTGAGATTTATTCTCATTGTATCCAACAGCCCCCTGTCTGTGATTTTAAGCCAGAACAGGAAACCTAGTATATATATGCATCTGACCAACAATGTTTTCTTACTTGTCTTCCTTTCCCTTCTATTTCAATGGGACCAGAAGAACAGAGTTTCTGCCTCTCTGAAAACAGAGAATACCCCTACATCTTAGGCTGGATTCTCTCTGCCACTAGATTTTTGCAACTTCAGTGGCTCCATTATCCTGGGTTCCCCCCAAATAAAAGCTTATGTATGTAAGAAAGTGTTAGTCGCTCAGTCATTTCCCACTTTGTGACCCCATGGGCTATAGCCCACCAGGCTCCTCTGTCCATGGAATTCTCCAGGCAAGAATACTGCAGTGGATAGCCATCCCCTTCTCCATGAGATCTTCCTGACCCAGGGATCAAATCCACGTCTCCACATTGCAGACAGATTCCTTACCATCTGAGCCACCAGGCAAGCACCAACATTTAATGATAAATAAGGAAAAAGAGGAGTGAGACAAGAGTTGGGAGAGGAAGTTCAAGGGTGCTTTACTGATGCTGGCATTACTTCTTGGTTTTAAAATAACTAAGTGTCCTACTTCATGGGATTGTCTTATGAGAAGCTTTATGAAACACGTCTTTTGGAACAGTCCATCCAAGAACAGATAAGTGAATAACTTAATTGCTTATCTCACTGATAAATGAGTGTCTCACTCCATGGGGTATTAATTATCCTACCTTATAGATTATAGGCACATCATGGCCACCAAGGAGTCCAGTGTGACTTTCTCCAGGGGTAAAGGAAAACCTTGGCCCAGGAAGCAAGAGGAATGCAAAGTTACATGAGGTGAGGTGCTATTGTGTTTTACTCAGTGAAGGCAACCAGGTTAGACTAGAGTTAGTCACATGGATGGCTGAGATGGGATAAGTGGATGAAGATTCCAGAGAGCTCAGACTGAGAGATGTGAGGAAGTGAGAGAGTGATATCTGCCACAAGGGTTAAGTCCCAGGGAACTAAGTCTTGATTTATCCATGGAGCACAATGAATTTAGACAGAGTCTACTATGTTTTCTGACTTTTATATTGGTATGGACTTTTTTGGACTACTTTTATGATTGCTATATTGGTATGGACTCAAAACCTTTATTCTAGCTGTCAAAATAAGAATATGGAATGATTGAGAATGTGACTGATGCTTGTCCACTATAGTTTGTATAGAATGTACTTGTGTGTTTAAATATTAAATTACAATGAGTTAATAAAAACTATATTGATGAATTTATCAATTTAGAGCTTTTTGGAGGAATTTGTGTTCATTTTTCTGAATCAGTAGTGCAAATACAGCATCACAATTATCTAGCAGCAAAGAAATTCAGTAAAACTACATGATAATGTATTCACAATGGTAAGAAAAAGAAAGGAAGAAAAGAGAAGGAAGGTAAGAAAACTTTCTTAGAAAGCAAACTGCCTTTCAGTTAAATTTCAGTATTCATTATCAAGCTTTCAGTTTTTAACTGTCTCTATTCTAAATAAATAAAGCTTTTTAGCAACTAAGTTAAAGCTGTTTAACAGCTAAGTTTTTGAAATGTTTCAAGAGTTTGAAGTAGAAAAACAAAAACTTGAATAGAACACAAAATTTAAGCTGTTCTTTAAGCATTTTTAGAAAACTTTAAAATTAATTTCCCAGATTATCATCATTCATATAAAAATATAAATAATAAATAAATGTTGAAGTTAAAAAGAGATACAATTATCTGTAATTAATATTGATGACTTTTTCAATTTTATTCTCTCTTTATGGCAAGGCCTTAAGAAAATTGGTAATACTGAGGGGAGGAGCTAAGATGGCAGAGGAGTAGGACGGGGGAGAACACTCTCCCCCCCACAAATTCATCAAAAAAACATTTAAACGCCAAGTAAATTCCACAAAACAACTTCTGAATGCCGGCAGAGGACATCAGGCACCCAGAAAAGCAACCCAAGTCTTCGAAAGGAGGTAGGAAAAAATATAAAAGACAAAAAAAGAGACAAAAGAGGGAGGAACAGAGCTCCGTCCCGGGAAGGGAGTCTTAAAAAGAGAGAAGTTTCCAAACACCAGGAAACCTCCTTACTGCCAAATCTGTGCTGAGCCTTGGAAGCACAGAGGGCAACATAACAGGGAGGAAAAATAAATAAACAATTAAAACCTGCAGATTAGGAGCGCTAAGGTAACTCCCCCAAAGGAGAAGCAGTGCAGACGCCTGCACACGCCACTAGCAAGCGCTGCATCACTTAGAGTAAGGATCTGGCCTGAAGAACCCGAGCGCTATCTGAGCGAAATAATTTGGGCTAGCAAACCAGACTGTGGGATATCTACCACGCGAAAAGCCAGCCCCAACCTAAGACACCGCCAGGCCCGCGCATGGAACAAAGGACTGAACAGAGATAGCAGGCTGCAGACCATCCCCCTCTGGTGACAGCCAGCCAGAGCCAGAAGGGGGCAATCGCAGCCCCAGAGAGACATTATCTATAAAACTGTAAGCAGGCTTCTTTGCTAACTAAAACTTCTTGGGGGTCTGGACGGTCAACATCTGCCTGAGAAGGTGCGCGGGTTGCACACCTAGGTAACCGAGCGGCGGGGAGGCAATAAGTCGCAACAATTGCACGCGCCAAACGCCTCATCACCTGAGCTGCTCGGATCTGGGAAGGGCACAAAATGCACGCCCGACCGAGTGTGCGCCTCTGAGGACTATCCGAGTGCCTGAACCTGAGCGGCTTGGACTTGGGAGGTGCAGGCAGCCCAGGGCCGGCCACGGATGGTTCCCGGCAGAGCAACCTAGAGCCTGAGCAGTGTGGGCAGGGAGGCTACACGTGCCGTGAGTGGGGGCAGACCCAGTGTGGCTGAGGCACTGCGAGTGCACGCCAGTGTTATTTGTTTGCAGCATCCCTCCCTCCCTCCCCACAGCGCGAATGAACAAGTGAGCCTAAAAAAAAAAAAAAAAAAAAAAAAAGGTGTCCTCCACCATCCCCTTTGTGTCAGGGCGGAAACCAGACACTGAAGAGACCAGCAAACAGAAGAAGCTATAACAGAGGGAACCACCTTGGAAGCTACAGGCAATAGATTAAAACCCTGTGGTTAGTACCAAATACATAGGAAGGGGCCTATAGATCTTGAGAAATATAAGTCGGACCAAGGAACTAGCCAAAAATGAACTGAACCCATAATACTCACAACAAAACCAGAGAAAGTCCCAGATATATTTTTACAATTTTTACCATCATTCTTTCTTTTTTTTTTAATTTTTTAAAAAAATTTTATGTCCTCTATTATTCCTTTAATTTTCACTTTTATAACCTATTACTTTGAAAAAAAAAAAAAGACCCTATTTATTTTTAATGCAAACTTCATATATACATTTTTTATAATTTTTTTGACCTAGTTTTTTTTTTTTTTTCTTCTTTTCTTTAACAGTGTATTTTTGAAATTCCAAACTCTACTCTAGATTTTTAATTTTAGCTTTTTGGTATTTGTTATCAATTTTGTACCTATAGTTTTTTAAATAATTTCTGTGACTTTTTTTTCCCTCTGTTTCTTTCTCTTCTTCTTTTATATAACATTGTATATCTGAAATTCCAAACTCTACCCTAGATTTTTAATTTATGCTTTTTGGTATTTGTTATCAATTTTGTACCTGTATTTTCTTTATAATTTTTGCAACTTTTTTTTTCTCTCTTTCTTTTTCTTCTTCTTTTTTTTTAACATTGTATTTTTGAAATTCCAAACTCTACTCTAGATTTTTAACTTTTGCTTTTTGGTATTAGTTATCAATTTTGTACCTATATTTTCTTTATCATTTTCGTGACCTTGTTTGTTTTTGTTTGTTCGTTTTTTCTCTCTTTCTTTTCCTTCTTCTTTTCTTTAACATTGTATTTTTGAAATTCCAAACTCTACTCTAGATTTTTAATTTTTGCTTTTATGTATTTGTTACCAATTCTGTACCTTTAAGAACCCAATCTTCAGTACCCATTTTTCACTAGGGAGCGAGATTACTGGCTTGACTGCTCTCTTTCCCTTTGGACTCTCCTTTTTCTCCACCAGGTCGCCTGTGTGTCCTCCCTAACCCCTCTCTACTCTACCCAACTCTGTGAATTTCTGTGTGTTCCAGACGGTGGAGAACACTTAGGGAACTGATTACTGGCTGGATCTGTCTCCCTCCTTTTCATTCCCCCCTTTTATCCTCCTGGCCACCTCTGTCTCCTGCCTCCTTCTTCTCTACTCTGTATAACTCCGTGAACATCTCTGAGTGGTCCAGTTGTGGAGTGCACATAAGGAAGTGATTACTGGCTAGCCCACTCTCTCCTCTATTGATTCCACCTCATCTCATTCAGGTCACCTCTAACTCCCTCCTCCCTCTTCTCTTCTCCATGTAACGCTGTGAACCTCTCTGGGTGACCCTCACGGTAGAGAAACTTTTCCTCTTTAACGTAGATGTTTTATCAATGGTGCTGTATAGAAGGAGAAGTTTTGAAACTACTGTAAAAATAAGACCGATAACTGGAAGCAGGAGGCTTAAGTCCAAACCCTGACTCCAGGGAACTCCTGACTCCAAGGAACATTAATTGACAGGAGCTCATCAAATGCCTCCATACCTACACTGAAACCAAGCACCACACAAGGGCCAACAAGTTCCAGGGCAAGACATACGAAGCAAATTCTCCAGCAACAAAGGAACACAGCCCTGAGCTCCAAGATACAGGCTTCCCAAAGTCACCCCCAAACCATAGACATCTCATAACTCATTACTGGACACTTCATTGCATTCCAGAGAGAAGAAATACAGCTCCACCCACCAGAACACCGACACAAGCTTCCCTAACCAGGAAACCTTGACAAGCCACCTGTACAAACCCACACACAGTGAGGAAACGCCACAATAAAGAGAACTCCACAAACTGCCAGAATACAGAAAGGACACCCCAAACTCAGCAATTTAAACAAGATGAAGAGACAGAGGAATATCCAGCAGATAAAGGAACAGGATAAATGCCCACCAAACCAAATAAAAGAGGAAGAGATAGGGAATCTACCTGATAAAGAATAATGATAGTGAAATTGATCCAAAATCTTGAAATCAAAGTGGAATCACAGATAAATAGCCTGGAGACAAGGATTGAGAAGATGCAAGAAAGGTTTAACAAGGACCTAGAAGAAATAAAAAAGAGTCAATATATAATGAATAATGCAATAAATGAAATTAAAAACACTCTGGAGGCAACAAATAGTAGAATAACAGAGGCAGAAGATAGGATTAGTGAATTAGAAGATAGAATGGTAGAAATAAATGAATCAGAGAGGATAAAAGAAAAACGAATTAAAAGAAATGAGGACAATCTCAGAGACCTTCAGGACAATATTAAACGCTACAACATTCGAATCATAGGGGTCCCAGAAGAAGAAGACAAAAAGAAAGACCATGAGAAAATACTTGAGGAGATAATAGTTGAAAATTTCCCTAAAATGGGGAAGGAAATAATCACCCAAGTCCAAGAAACCCAGAGAGTCCCAAACAGGATAAACCCAAGGCGAAACACCCCAAGACACATATTAATCAAATTAACAAAGAGCAAACACAAAGAACAAATATTAAAAGCAGCAAGGGAAAAACAACAAATAACACACAAGGGAATTCCCATAAGGATAACAGCTGATCTTTCAAAAGAAACTCTTCAAGCCAGGAGGGAATGGTAAGACATACTTAAAATGATGAAAGAAAATAACCTACAGCCCAGATTATTGTACCCAGCAAGGATCTCATTCAAATATGAAGGAGAAATCAAAAGCTTTTCAGACAAGCAAAAGCTGAGAGAATTCAGCACCACCAAATCAGCTCTCCAACAAATACTAAAGGATATTCTCTAGACAGGAAACACAAAAACGGTGTATAAATTCAAACCCAAAACAATAAAGTAAATGGCAACGGGATCATACTTATCAGTAATTACCTTAAACGTAAATGGGTTGAATGCCCCAACCAAAAGACAAAGACTGGCTGAATGGATACAAAAACAAGACCCCTACATATGCTGTCTACAAGAGACCCACCTCAAAACAGGGGACACATACAGACTGAAAGTGAAGGGCTGGAAAAAGATTTTCCATGCAAATAGGGACCAAAAGAAAGCAGGAGTAGCAATACTCATATCAGATAAAATAGACTTTAAAACAAAGGCTGTGAAAAGAGACAAAGATGGTCACTACATAATGATCAAAGGATCAATCCAAGAAGAAGATATAACAATTATAAATATATATGCACCCAATACAGGAGCACCACAATATGTAAGACAAATGCTAACAAGTATGAAAGGAGAAATTAGCAATACCACAATAATAGTGGGAGACTTTAATACCCCACTCCCACCTATGGATAGATCAACTAAACAGAAAATTAACAAGGAAACACAAACTTTAAACAATACAATAGACCAGTTAGACCTAATTGATATCTATAGGACATTTCATCCCAAAACAATGAATTTCACCTTTTTCTCAAGTGCACATGGAACCTTCTCCAGGATAGATCACATCCTGGGCCATAAAGCTAGCCTTGGTAAATTCAAAAAAATAGAAATCATTCCAAGCATCTTTTCTGACCACAATGCAGTAAGATTAGATCTCAATTACAGGAGAAAAACTATTAAAAATTCCAACATATGGAGGCTGAACAACACGCTGCTGAATAACCAACAAATCAGAGAAGAAATCAAAAAAGAAATCAAAATTTGCATAGAAACGAATGAAAATGAAAACACAACAACCCAAAACCTGTGGGACACCGTAAAAGCAGTCCTAAGGGGAAAGTTCATAGCAATACAGGCACACCTCAAGAAACAAGAAAAAAGTCCAATAAATAACCTAACTCTACACCTAAAGCAACTAGAAAAGGAAGAAATGAAGAACCCCAGGGTTAGTAGAAGGAAAGAAATCTTAAAAATTAGGGCAGAAATAAATGCAAAAGAAACAAAAGAGACCATAGCAAAAATCAACAAAGCCAAAAGCTGGTTCTTTGAAAGGATAAATAAAATTGACAAACCATTAGCCAGACTCATCAAGAAACAAAGGGAGAAAAATCAAATCAATAAAATTAGACATGAAAATGGAGAGATCACAATAGACAACACAGAAATACAAAAGATCAAAAGAGACTACTATCAACAATTATATGCCAATAAAATGGACAATGTGGAAGAAATGGACAAATTCTTAGAAAAGTAGAAGTTTCCAAAACTGGACCAGGAAGAAATAGAAAATCTTAACAGACCCATCACAAGCACGGAAATTGAAACTGAAATCAAAAATCTTCCAGCAAACAAAAGCCCAGGTCCAGACGGCTTTACAGCTGAATTCTACCAAAAATTTAGAGAAGAGCTAACACCTATCCTACTCAAACTCTTCCAGAAAATTGCAGAGGAAGGTAAACTTCCAAACTCATTCTATGAGGCCACCATCACCCTAATACCAAAACCTGACAAAGATGCCACAAAAAAAGAAAACTACAGGCCAATATCACTGATGAACATAGATGCAAAAATCCTTAACAAAATTCTAGCAGTCAGAATCCAACCACACATTAAAAAGATCACACACCATGACCAAGTGGGCTTTATCCCAGGGATGCAAGGATTCTTCAATATCCACAAATCAATCAATGTAATACACCACATTAACAAATTGAAAAATAAAAACCATATGATTATCTCAATAGATGCAGAGAAAGCCTTTGACAAAATTCAACATCCATTTATGATAAAAACTCTCCAGAAAGCAGGAATAGAAGGAACATACCTCAACATAATAAAAGCTATATATGACAAACCCACAGCAAACATTATCCTCAATGGTGAAAAATTGAAAGCATTTCCTCTAAAGTCAGGAACAAGACAAGGGTGCCCACTTTCACCATTACTATTCAACATAGTTTTGGAAGTTTGGGCCACAGCAATCAGAGCACAACAAGAAATAAAAGGAATCCAAATTGGAAAAGAAGAAGTAAAACTCTCACTATTTGCAGATGACATGATCCTCTACATAGAAAACCCTAAAGACTCCACCAGAAAATTACTAGAACTCATCAATGATTATAGTAAAGTTGCAGGATATAAAATCAACACACAGAAATCCCTTGCATTCCTATACACTAATAATGAGAAAACAGAAAGAGAAATTAAGGAAACAATTCCATTCACCATTGCAACAGAAAGAATAAAATACTTAGGAATATATCTACCTAAAGAAACTAAAGACCTATATATAGAAAACTATAAAACACTGGTGAAAGAAATCAAAGAGGACACTAATAGATGGAGAAATATACCATGTTCATGGATTGGAAGAATCAATATAGTGAAAATGAGTGTACTACCCAAAGCAATTTATAGATTCAATGCAATCCCTATCAAGCTACCAATGGTATTCTTCACAGAGCTAGAACAAATAATTTCACGATTTGTATGGAAATACAAAAAACCTCGAATAGCCAAAGCTATCTTGAGAAAGAAGAATGGAACTGGAGGAATCAACCTACCTGACTTCAGGCTCTACTACAAAGCCACAGTTATCAAGACAGTATGGTACTGGCACAAAGACAGAAATATAGATCAATGGGACAAAATAGAAAGCCCAGAGATAAATCCACGCACATATGGACACCTTATGGACACATATGGACAGCAAGAATATACAATGGATTAAAGACAATCTCTTTAACAAGTGGTGCTGGGAAAACTGGTCAACCACTTGTAAAAGAATGAAACTAGAACACTTTCTAACACCATACACACAAATAAACTCAAAATGGATTAAAGATCTAAACGTAAGACCAGAAACTATAAAATTCCTAGAGGAGAACATAGGCAAAACACTCTCCGACATACATCACAGCAGGATCCTCTATGACCCACCTCCCAGAATATTGGAAATAAAAGCAAAAATAAACAAATGGGACCTAATTAAACTTAAAGGCTTCTGCACATCAAAGGAAACTATTAGCAAGGTGAAAAGGCAGCCTTCAGAATGGGAGAAAATAATAGCAAATGAAGCAACTGACAAACAACTAATCTCAAAAATATACAAGCAAGTCCTACAGCTCAACCCCAGAAAAATAAATGACCCAATCAAAAAATGGGCCAAAGAACTAAATAGACATTTCTCCAAAGAAGACATACACATGGCTAACAAACACATGAAAAGACGCTCAATATCACTTATTATCAGAGAAATGCAAATGAAAACCACTATGAGGTATCATTTCCCGCCAGTCAGAATAACTGCAATCCAAAAGTCTACAAGCAATAAATGCTGGAGAGGGTGTGGAGAAAAGGGAACCCTCTTACACTGTTGGTGGGAATGCAAACTAGTACAGCCACTCTGGAGAACAGTGTGGAGATTCCTTAAAAAACTGGAAATAAAACTACCTTATGATCCAGCAATCCCACTGCTGGGCATACACACTGAGGAAGCCAGAAGGGAAAGAGACACGTGTACCCCAATGTTCATCGCAGCACTGTTTATAATAGCCAGGACATGGAAGCAACCTAGATGTCCATCAGCAGATGAATGGATAAGAAAGCAGTGGTACATATACACAATGGAGTATTACTCAGCCATTAAAAAGAATACATTTGAATCAGTTCTAATGAGGTGGATGAAACTGGAGCCTATTATACAGAGTGAAGTAAGCCAGAAAGAAAAACACCAATACAGTATACTAACGCATATATATGGAATTTAGAAAGATGGTAACAATAACCCTGTGTACGAGACAGCAAAAGAGACACTGATGTACAGAACAGTCTTATGGACTCTGTGGGAGAGGGAAAGGGTGGGAAGATTTGGGAGAATGGCATTGAAACATGTATAATATCATGTATGAAACAAGTCACCAGTCGAGGTTCAATGCAGGATACTGGATGCTTGGGGCTGGTGCACTGGGATGACCCAGAGGGATGGTATGGGGAGGGAGGAGGGAGGAGGGTTCAGGATGGGGAACACATGTATACCTGTGGTGGATTCATTTCTATATTTGGCAAAACTAACACAATATTGTAAAGTTTAAAAATAAAATAAAATTAAAAAAAAAAAAGAAAAGAAAATAGGTAATACTATTGTGTGTTCGTAGGAGCCTAAAGCCCTATATCTTTCTTCAGGGATATTTGATACAAAGTGATGAATGCTGTTAGTTTCACCCCAATAATTACAATTTAAAGAATTTATCTGAGGACATAATTATGTGAGCGAAGATGCCTCATTGTAGTGGGACTTATAGTAGCTAAAAGGTTGGAAACATCCAAGATTTCTACTATTAGGAGATAGATAAAACATGTACTTGTATGGAACATGCATTCAAAAGGATATATTCTTAAAAATCAACCTTTATCATATATGTATTGACTTGTAATGTTTTTATTAAATTCATTTTAAATGAAAAAGATCACTAATGCCATTCATATACTATGCATTTTTTGAGAGTAAATTCACATAAAGAAAATATTTTCTTAATCTGAATTTTTAAGTGTAAGTATGATGAGCATATATTAACTATATAATGAAGAAATAGAAAGTTTTGGAAAGTATAGTTTTAAAAATAGAAAATCTATAATATGAAACAGTTAAATTAAGGTTTATAAACAATCTGATCATGTAGAGACAAGAAAAATTATGGGCTGGAAAAATTGGGGAATACAAAAATCTGATGGGTAAATAAAAGAAACTGGAAAATGGAAATGGTGAAAATACGATGAAATAACACTTAAGTGGAGAAATTGGAAGTGGAGAAAATGTAGAATCAACAATTCTCAGAAATAATATCTTCAAAATTTGTTTTATTCCTATTTTATCTTTTTTTTTCATTAGTATATATTAGAGTTTTTACCATGTTCCCATATGTCTTTCAGACTCAGCTCCATTTTTCATTACTTTTAATGCTATTGCTTGTTAGTTTCTTATTAATCTTCATATAAGTTCATTGGTCCTGCTTGCTGTTCGGGGCAGTCATCTGTTAAATCTAGCCAATGTTTTCTTAATTTAAGATAATACATATTGCTGTTTCAGAATAGATATTTGATTCTTTTTGTAGACTCTAATACTTCAGTGAAATATTATATTTTTCATTTTTTCTATCTTTGTTTCCCATTTCTTCAATATAAATTGTAGTTATTTGGTAACTTTATTTGTAACTTCACTATCTGTATTATGTCTGGGACCTTTTCTGTGGACGAATGTATCTCTTGAGCATTGATCATTTCTTTCTGATTTTCAATGGTTAAATGATACATTGTAGAAGCTATCAATTATATTATACTTCTCTGAAAGTGAAAGTGAAGTCACTCAGTCATGTCCGACTCTTTGTGGCCCCATGGACTGTAGCCCACCAGGCTCCTCCATCCATGGAATTTTCCAGGCAAGAGTACTGGAGTGTGTTGCCATTTCCTTCTCCAGGGGATCTTCCCGACTCAGGGATGGAACCTAGGTCTCCCGCATTGCAGGCAGACACTTTACCGTCTGAGCCACCAGGGAAGCCCTTATACTTCTATAAAGATTATTTATTTTTTTGTGCTTTTCCCCTGAGCAAACAATTACATTTTTGGAGATCACCTTATTTCTCTTGGGCCTTGGTTTTAGGTTTGTTAATATTGGTCTATTTTATTGTTACTCTTACTCCCTGGATGTCATTTTTGCACCTAGATCAAAATCTTTATGAAGATCTCTCCAGGTTGGCTAGATTATAACTCCAACTTCTTCTAGACATTTTGCAGTGTCTGAAATATCTGTTCAGTTGTGCTCAGCTCTTCTCACCTCTCAGTCTGTCAACAACTGTTCCCTGTTAGGTTTTAACATTTATGTGCTTTAGGGTTAAGAAATACCTCACAAAAACTCTTGCACAAATTTTGGGGGCTCCTTATCTACAGATCTTTCCTTTTCCAAATACCCCCACAACTCAATTCCCAGCCCTCTTATACTCCATATCTCCATTTTCGAATACTTCCATCCAACAAGACTGTGGCTTTCTGCTCAGATTCCATTTTTATGGTCATCATTTAGAAAATGCCTGTCAGAACTAGGCGTCTGGGAAAGTGAGCTCAAATGGCATTTCCTTTTTCTCAAGGATCACAGGTTATACTATTGACTCATGTGAAGTCTAAGTTACTTGCTCAAATAAACATTAAATATTATCAAAGAATTTTTTGAAGAATTAATCTTCAGCATGCAACAAATTTTTGTTAAATTCATTAATGATTAAGGCAGCCTGAAATCCCCTGGAGAGGGTTTGGCAAGGGTATTTATACATAGTTTATGCAAATGCCAATCTGCTCCAGTTAATGTTTTTATTTTTATAATGAGGTCTTTATTAGTAGGAAAGTAAAAACTGGGGCAATGCAATCCTGAGCCACATTCCAAAAGATATGATTATTCTTAAATTCAGGTCATATACCTGAAAGCCAATATTCAGCAAGTTGACTTGTGGCTGTTAATCATGCACACCACGTGACAACATTTCATTGTCTGAAAAGTGAGTAATCAGCCACTTTATACTGAGTTGTGTCCCCTCAAAGTTAATATATAGAAACCAGGGCCCCGGAGTACATATAAATTTGACTTTTCAGAGATAAGATTTATGGAGGTAATTATATTAATGTGAGGTATTTATAGTGGCCCTAATTTGAAGTGACCAATGTCCTTGTAAGGAGATAGAATATAGACATAAATAGAGGGAAGACTTTGTGAAGATATAGGGAGAAGACAGTCATCTAGAAACCAGGAAGAGTGGCTTCAGAAGAAACCAAACCTGTCAACACCTTAGTCTTTGCCTACAAACCCCTAGGACTGTGAGAAAATAAATTTCCATTATTTATATGGTGGTTAGGATTTGGAAATCCTAGAAAACTAGGCCATTAGCTCAGAGTTACAAAAGACTCAAATGAATGTTAGCGGAGAACCTAGGGACATCCTACTGTCGGCTTTAAATCATCTCTAGATTACTTATAATACCTACTTGCAAGATTGTGTTTGACCTGGCTCACCCTTCTCATTGTGTATTTATAGAATTTATAGAATTTACAGAGTGTTTATGGAAAACCGTGAGAGGCACTTATTAAGCATCACAGCTGTTGGAGGTACTGATAACACATTACACATGAAGGTAGGCATTTCACATGAAGATATGGTGCCAAACTGTCTGACCAAAAAACTTCAGAGGAAAAGCTGAGCAATGAGATGGATACAGGTGGCTCTGAAAGGCTCCAGCATCTTCCTGGGACTATAGAGGACCATACGCATGTGTAGAGATATCTGCATGTCCAGGACTCAGATATCTACAAGGAAAAAGTGAGAAGGTCCTGAACTCTCACCCTCTACCTGACCTTAGGAGTCTGTACAAGTATAAGAAGTGAAGACTTGTGTGGAGAGATGAACTGCCCACCTGAGCACTGATATTTTGCTCTCCTGGTGGCCCTTCTACTTTCCTGGCTGCTAAGTCGCTTCAGTCGTGTCCGACTCTGTGCAACCCCATAGACGGCAGCCCACCAGGCTCCCCCGTCCCTGGGATTCTCCAGGCAAGAACACTGGAATGGGTCGCCATTTCCTTCTCCAATGTGTGAAAGTGAAAAGTGAAAGTGAAGTCGCTCAGGTTGTCTACTTGAAAGTTACACAGTCGTGTTCGACTCCTAGCGACCCCATGGACTGCAGTCTACCAGGCTCCTCAGTCCATGGGATTTTCCAGGCAAGAGTACTGGAGTGGGGTGCCATTGTGCTCTTCATCATTTCGCTTATCTAAAAACACTGGCATTTTTCAGGGTTGATTCTTCATATCTATTTTCTATATACTTTCTATGGGCCTCTTCAGTCTCAGTGATTACAATACATTATATACGCTTGTGCTGTTGTGCTTTGTCGCTCAGTTGTGTCCAATTCTTTGCAACCCTATGGACTATATGTAGCCTGCCAGGCCCCTCTGTCCATGATTCTCCAGGCAAAAATATTGAA
Organism: Bubalus kerabau; assembly: GCF_029407905.1. Taxonomy (NCBI): domain Eukaryota; kingdom Metazoa; phylum Chordata; class Mammalia; order Artiodactyla; family Bovidae; genus Bubalus; species Bubalus kerabau. The sequence continues at coordinate 110,723,341 of NC_073631.1, forward strand.
GTGGGTTGCTGTGCCCTCCCCCAGGGGATCTTCCCAACCAGGGATCACACCTAGGTCTTCTGCATTGCAGGTAATTTCTTTACTGTCTGAGCCACCAGGGAAGCCCATTACATATGCTGCTAACCCATAAATTAATATCTCAGTCCAGGTCTCTTCCCAAAACGCAGTGGTCCAGAACAGATGTTTGCCTACTGCACACGGCATGAAACAGTAGTGCCTGATGACTTTCTATCTCAAGAGAGTAAGTCCAGTATTCTTAAAGTCACAAAACTTGCCTTAATTATAAGAGAACAGAGTTCAATCTTTATGAGTTTCTGAGTAAAAACAATTATTTGTAATGGAAGATTTTGGTAGTTCATTTCGTAATAACACTTTCCAGCAGACGAAGATTGTACCCTCTCCAGGGAGGATTTGGTCCTTTGAGGTGCTGTCTTAACAAGCTCCATGGGGTCCACATGTACCACATCATGACATTTAAATCATTCCAAAAGGGGATATGGAGGCAGGCATGACTTGAAGATCAAGTACATAATAAGTCTAATTACTTAGAGATTGTTCTATGTGACATAATCCATAATATATGACTTAGACTTGTTAAATTTTCATACCAAGATCCCTCTGAGTAGGATTACCCCAGCCATTCTTCCTGAGTTCTTATTTCTCTGCTTAAGTAGTTCACACACACACACACACACACACACACGGTAGGTTTTGCTCTACTCTGTAGGGAAGACATAGAATGGTGAGAAGATGCTTAGTAATTTGTTCCCTGGGCTTGACAGGAATGTCTCTGGGGAATGAGCTGGTTTCAGGTGATCAGACTCTAAAGCCCTCCCACCTCGAAGCTTCTGAGCACCCTAAGTCCTGTCCTTCTGTCAGGACAGAAAAGGTGCCTGGGACTCCCCATCTACTGCACTCACTCCAGGGAGCAGGTGCCTCAGCTCCAGCCATTCCCATCTCTGTGAGTTTTCCTTTACATTCAAGCCCAAGTTGAGGTAAAAATCAGAAGTAGTGCCAGCCCATAGTCGCACAAATCATTATTTATATACTGGTCAATGGTTTACAGAAGAGGACAGAAGGCTGGCAGAAATCATCAGGCTTAGGAAGACAAAAATGGCACTTTTGTGAAGACCCCTTTCCTGCTCTGTGCTGGGGTCTCAGAGTCACATCTGATACCCACACTGTCTCATCATAGGTTCCTCATTCCTCTGACTAGGCCCTCCCAGGTCACAGGGTTCCAGGATGGTATATCTGATCCCAGGGAAACCCTTAATCAGATCCTAGAGTGGGATCATGTGGCTCCACTGTCACTTATGTTTAGAGGAAAGTATTTGCTGCTGGAAATTTGGTAAAATGTTCTACTATGAAAGCTGTTTCTCCAGTTCACCTCTGTTCTGTATCTGGCATCATGTTCAGTAAAAACATTTGCTTTATCAAAACTTTTAAAATTTAAATGCCTTCTTTCTGTCTTTTTCTTAATCACTTTCTAAGAAATGGTTGCTAAAAATATTAACCTAAGTGAAAATGTGTTGTTCTTAAATTTAGAAATCCAAAAAGAAAAGGAAATCCAGTCAGAATGTATACTATTGATATGAGACAATCTTCTTCTTTTGGATTCTGTTTAAGAAATATTGCTACTCTAAGATCCTCTAATTTGTATTCTGGAAGATTTGCTTGTATCTTTTATGTTTAGTTCTAAAACCTACCTGGAATTTATTCTCTATATTATCTATGGTAAGGTTCATGTCTTAGTTTTCTTCCTCATGGACAGCCATTCTACCCAGCATTGTTTATTGAAAATACCAGTATCACCTTTGTCTTAGATCAAGCGTGTATATGTGTGTGTTTATATGAATGTATTTCTGAGTTAACCACGCTGTTTCATTGGTTTATTTGTTCACCCTTGCCTCAATACCACATTGACTAATAATTGTAGTTTTATAGTACTTGATTTTAATCAATAAATTCCTTTTATTTCATTTTTTATTCTCAGATATTTTTGGCTATCCTTGATCTTTGACATTTTTGTATACAAAATTTAGATTAAGGTTATTAATTTCCACAAATAAAGAAAATCTCCTAGAATTCTGATTTGGATTTCATTGAAAGTATAGATGAATTTGGAGAAGTTTAGAATCTTTACAAATTTTCCAATTTTTAAACATCTATATATTTGCATTTTTTGCATTGACTTTTAATCCAGAATTTTTATAATTACACTTAATTTCAACAGTTCATCTATAGTTTTTTCCTCATACACAATTGGTATTTTGTATTTTCTATTTTAATGTGCCCTTTTTTCTTCTTTTTGTCTGTTGCTGGCTAGTTATGAGTTAAATAGAAGTGTTTTCAGTGAAGCACATTAGGTTTATTTTCTAACTCATAAGAAAAGTTTTTATTATTTTACCATTAAATATAATTTTTATGTAAGTTTTGGAGATATTTTTCTCAGATTAAAGATGTTTCTTTCTACTTGATGTTTGCTAAGTCTTCGTAGGGAATAGATTCTGAATTTTATCTTTCTGGTGGATTTACCTTTTCATTATTAATTTGTGGTAGTTCCTGTGTGTCTTAAATGCTTTGAAGTTATCTCAATATTGCAACTACCACATTCTATTTGGCTCAAACATGCTTTTCCATTATTTCATCTTTAACCTTGGTCTGTGTGTGAGAGAGACAGAGAGAGATGGAGACAAGGACAGTGACAGAGAGTTTGTATGTTTGTATTTACATGTAGGTAGTTTAGGTATGACTCTTGAAAGGATTTTGTAACTTGATTTTCTTTTTTCCTTTTATTATGATTAATTATATCTTTTAATGGAGAAGGAAATGGCAACCCATTCCAGTATTCTTGCCTGTAAAATCCCATGAATGGAGGAGCCTGGCGGGCTACAGTCCATGAGGTCATAAAGAGTCAGACACGACTGAGTGACTTCACCTTCACCTGTCTTTTAATGTCTTCCATTTATGCATAATGTTTAATTTACATACATAGATTTATTAATATCAGCTTAAACTGTGTTTTCTGATCGTTATAAAATTATTTGTTCCTTTATTTCTCCTTTTCTTCCTTCTGCTGCTATGGATTCATAATGCTTTTACTTTCTTTTCATTTGTCTTGTAATTTGGGGATCCAAAGATTTTATGTCATACCTTTTAAAAATGATTTACATTAATTGATAGTATCTAAATTTAATCAAGTACTCTAAAAAATTTCAAGTGATTCAAGATTCAATTCTTATCAAGAATATTTATATTAACTTTCTTTATTTAATGTCCCTTTCTCTGTTTACTCATTTTCAAAAATTTAATGTCCTCTTTTAAAATGCCAAAATAATCATTTTATAATCTATAGGTTCAAAACTAATCAATATAATTTTTTCAAATTATAAATGCTTTGAAAAAATAGGTAGAGGAAATAGATGGTAACCTGGCATCTTTCATAGAATAAATGTACAATTGAATTATAGTTATAAAATGTCTAAAATATGATGAAAAAAGTAAAAAGAAATCTAAAAGGATAATTAAGAGCCTTAAGATAGGTTGATAGACTACAACATTGATTGAACAGGAATTCCAGAAGGTGAAATGTAGAGAATGAAGAAAAGACAATAGTCAAAGAGATGATTGTTAAGAATTTACATTTTTTTGAGAATTTATTTTTTATTTATCCTATTCTGTTCTCTGAGTACATTTTTTCTAAAGATTATATCATCTTCAGTTATGAAAAATTGCTTGAATGTACATTTATGTTTATGTATTGCAATCATTAAGTGTAATAAATATTTGCATCTTAAGGACTTAGGTCTATTTTTAATACTGGAATGTTTATGGTGAAATCTCTTCAAATACTATTTCTTCACCATTTTATTCATTCTTTTTTGCTCGGGAAACTTTATCTTTTCTAAGCACAACCTCTCATCTATTATTCATGTCTCTAAACTCCACTTTCAAAATATTACCCCTCTTTCTGTATTCAAGTCTGAGTGGATTCTTAATTTGACCTCCCAAGACTCTATTTTCCTCCTTAACATTAGGCCTGGAAATCATTTTCTTTATTGATTTTTAAAAATTGTATGGCTATATTTCGTATTTCAGAGGTCCATAGTTGATCTATTTTTACACACTGATTGTGTTTTCCTGCTTTCCTTATTTATTTTTCTTAACTTATTAAACATTTGAATAAATAGCATACCCTTTATTAATGTATTGGAACATCTTAACCATCCTTAATTATATTCGAGTTTTATGAAGATTCTTCTATAAATTTAGTTTCATCTTGAATAAATCAAATTTCAATCATTTACCTTGTTTTCCTCTTTAGCATGAAATCTTTTTTGTATGTTTTTTAGGCACATATTTTGAGTGAAAGTCTTTTTGTTTTTGCCAGTATTTTTATTTTGATTTGGTATTTCCACCTTTTGTTTCTTCCTCCCTTGTGGTTTTAAGGATTTTTTGCTCTTCAGGTGACTTCATGGGCCCTTTACATAGAATCAGGTCCTATATAATAGTGTCTCAGGCACTAGTGATCTAAAGACAGAGCCAGCAAGCATATTGACTTCCTTAGAATCACTGTATCTAGCAGCCCAACGGCAGTGTTTTTTGTTTTGTTTTGTTTTTATCTCATTTTATGGGCTCAACCCAAGCCTGTAGTTTCAATCAACCATATTCATACCCCATATCCAAAAATCTGTCCTGACCACATACCAGGTGAGTTCCAGGTATGATTCTCTGATTTCATACTTGGACCATATCATGTTTCTGATTAAATTGTCTCACTTTAAACTCTGGTTGTGTATTTGGGGGGGGGTCATTTTATATTTTATTTCTATGTGTTTGAAGTACAGGAGAACCTAAGAACTCATCTTGAGGATGAATATTTACTTTCTCCTTAATAAAATATAAATCAATAGTTTAAGTATACTGATAAAATTGTTCAGCATCACTAAACTTCATTTTCTGTGAGAAAATAGAGATTAGTGAAAATAGTGGTAAATGAAACAATCTGCCACTATCTTCTCATTAGCTTCAGCTAACAAATTTTAAGAAATGACAAATATTTTATTTTTTGAAAAGAAGACAGAGATCCCAATTTTTATGCAAAATCTACTAATTAAAAAAATTGATCAATAACTAAAATTTTAAAAATTTCAATAAAGGCAAATTATCTAATCAATACCACAGGACATTGGGCTGATTGGATATAGGAATTACTGATTTGTGGCCTCTGGCATAAATTCTCACTTTGTATGAGTATATCAACTTTTTTCCTTCTCTGCCCTTTAGTTCTAAAATTTCTGTCCCAAGTGCAGCATTTTATTTATCTGTCAAAAGAGCATGGAAAGCAATCAGACATGGATCTCAGAAGTCATCCTGCTGGGATTCCAAGTTGACCCAGAACTTGAAGTTTTCCTCTTTGGCCTCTTCTTGTTATTCTACAGCCTCACACTGCTGGGGAACGGGGTCATCCTGGGGCTCATCTGCCTGGACTCCAGACTGCACACCCCCATGTACTTCTTCCTGTCACACCTCGCCATCGTTGACATGGCCTATGCCTCAAGCACTGTCCCTAAGATGCTGGCAAATCTTATAATGCAGAAGAAAACCATCTCTTTTGCTCCATGCATACTTCAGACTTTTCTGTATTTGGCATTTGCAGTCACAGAGTGTCTGAGTCTGGTGGTGATGTCCTACGATCGGTACGTGGCCATCTGCCACCCCCTGTACTACTCGGTCATCATGAGCTGGAGAGTGTGCACAGTCCTGGCTGCCACGTGCTGGATTTTCAGCTTCCTCTTGGCCCTGGTCCATATTTCTCTCATTCTGAGGCTACCCTTTTGTGGACCACAAAAAATAAACCACTTTTTCTGTCAAATCATATCAGTATTCAAATTGGCCTGTGCCGACACCAGGCTCAACCAAATCGTCCTCTTTGTAGGCTCCGTGTTTGTCTTAGTCGGGCCCCTCTGCCTGGTTCTGGGCTCCTATGCACGGATCCTGGCCGCCATCCTGAGGATCCAGTCAGCTGAGGGCCGCAGGAAGGCCTTCTCCACCTGCTCCTCCCACCTCTGCGTGGTCGGGCTCTTCTTTGGCACTGCCATCGTCATGTACTTGGCGCCCAAGTCCAGCCATTCTCAAGAACAAAGGAAGATTCTGTCATTGTTTTACAGCCTTTTCAACCCTATGCTGAATCCCTTAATCTACAGTTTGAGGAATGCAGAGGTGAAGGGTGCCCTGAGGAGATTTCTGGAGAAGAAGAGATCGTTGTGAGAGATGGTTTGAAGTATGGTGTGTGAGCCTGTCCTTGTGACTCAGAACCTTGAATGTCTTTTTGAGTCCTTTAACAAACCCTGTACTCTTTATTTTTGGAATTCTTATAAAATGAGAAAATAAGTATCTTTACTGTTTAAGCTCTTGATAGTAGCTCTGAGTTAAACATTATGAAGTAGAAAACACAGTCTAATCCTATTCATGAATACAAATGCAAATATCTTAAAATATTAGTAAAACAAGTCCATAAAAAGTAAATCATGATAAAGTTTTTATCCTGAAAAGTAAATAATGTTTAACTTTCAATGAAAAAAAAAAATTGTCACATTAACAAAATATACAATGAAGAAATTGTTTGACAAAATTTAACATCAGTTAATGGTAAAACTCTTTTCAAACTAAAGATTTACCTCCAAAATATAAATAAAATAATCAGAATAATAAATTAACTTATTAATGTAATCCATAGTTAAAATGAAATTTTATAAAATGTCACCATAAGTAACAAATTAAAAATGCTTAGAAATAAATCTAACAAAAGATGTACAAAACTATAAAGAGACCATTAGAAAAATTATTGAGGCACTATGGTAACTAAATATACATATATATGACATGAGATATATCAGGCTCTTGAATTGAGAGACATAATATTGTAAATATCTAGTATCTCCAAATTGATGAATATATTCAGTGTAATTCTAATAAATATCTTACAATATCTCAGAAATGTGTGGGTATCTGCAGAACTTGAAAAGCTGATTCTAAAATATGAAGAGCAACAGCTAGACCAAGCACCATTAAAAAGGATGAAGTACAAGGTGGGAGGATTTTACAACAAAATGTACTATAAAGTGCAAATAAGTAAAACAGTGTAGTCTTTATCCAGGGATTCACCAATAAACAAACTGGAAAAAAAAAAAAGTAAGGAAGCTGACTTATGACTTTATAAACAGTTGCTGTATGAGTCCATATATGACATGGAATATCACTGGGGAAAGGAAGGGCTTTGCAGGAAATACTTCTGGTACTATTGACTAACCATGTAGATGCTCAAGCATGCTAAAAAACCATTCCTAGCATTTTCAAGTCCTAAGTGTCAAAGGCAAAACTATAAAGCTTTTAAAAGTATGAAAGGGAAGGATTTTTAAACCAATGTACAAATGAGCCACCAGAGAAAATATTGATAAATTTGACTAGACTGGAATTAAAAATATCTACTAATCAACAAAAAGCTTAAAAAGACTGAGAAGACAAGATGGAGATTCCTATTTTACTGGATCTTCTAATTCATCAGGTCTCAAACATCATAGACTTCAAATTTCTTCCTCAAAGACCAGCATATTTCAGAGTCCCACTTGTCAGAACTAGGTGAGTTTCTATCACATATCTCTGAAGTGTCTCTTTTTCATGACATTTTAAAGTAAATGAAGTTTTCCTCCTTTGTATTTGTTCATAGGTTTATTTACAGTTTACAATCTCTAACATACAAAATCACTATCACCATGAGTATCCCCTTTGTCTTCCTCATAGCTGTGTCTGTAGTAACTAGAGCAGAACAAGACACAGAGAAAGTCCTCCTTAAATCTCTGTGGACAAACTGACCAATAAGTATCCCCATGTTTTCTTCTTGAAACCAAGGAGCACTCAAGTTAGGGGAGAGACAGATACATTTTTATTTTATACTTTTAATTCTCATTTTTTAAACATGAGAAGACCAAGGAATAGAGAGGCTGAGTAATTTACCCAGTCATTGTTGAGGTAGCATATGAAAAAGTTGGTGATAATGTTGTAGCCATGTGTTCTGGGAAACAAACTCACTCAGAAGGACAGTGCAGATAGTGGAGTGCAGTTTATTACACTGGCGGGCCCAAGGCAGAGTCTCCTCTTAGCCAAGGACCCTGACCGACTTTTGTGAAATCCTTAAGTGTACTGCTCAAGCCCACATCCCCAAATTCCTTGAACCTAGCCTGGAAAGTGTTAAAGGGAGATACAATCAGATTACAGCCATGATTCATAATCAGAAGGGTCAGCTGGTTATACACTGTAGCCTACACCAATGGGTGCCATAAAGATTACAAGGTGATTGACTACGTTTGGGATTATTAGATTCTTTTTGGCAATGGGAATTCTTGGTATGGAATCTGGTGTTTATCAGCCTGGGAGGCCGGTTTGGCCATAGGTATGTTATCCCCATGGCTACCAGGCACATGGTCCCAAGCTCACTGAAAGTGCAAGATGGAGTTTCCTTCTTTTTCAAGATGGAATCAGCTCAGCCTGTTCCTTTCCTCCCTCATTCCCCACCCTCTTGATGCTCTCAACTTCCAGTGTGAGCATCACTCATTGGGATGGACTGCATTTTAGGTTTCCTGGTATATATTTGGGTAAATGAATTTAGCCTGTGTGATACAAAGTTAACAACACATTGGAGAATACAAGGTCCACATAACAGAATCAACAGAACAATTATTACAATGGTTAATATAGTTTTCACCAATCACCCTTTACCCATGATAGAATAGAAGTCCAAAAAGGAAGATTATCATCAGACATAGCTTTTACCTGACCTTTCATGTCATCTAGGGTGGCTGATATATTGCCAGATAAATCAGGAATATAAACACAACATTCAACTTTAATTATACCACAGGTCCCTCCTTGTGCTGAAACTATGGTTAGTCTCAAGATGATACCAGCAAGTCCTTGTAGCAGCAGTTGATTGTAGAGCTTCATCTCTTCTTCTTCTTTAAGATGATCTTGGTTTCACGGGGATCAGTGGGGTCCTGTTGTGTAGTCCACTCAGCGTCCTCTGGGTCTGCGTGGCATGCTCTCTTCAGCCTCATGTGGTGGATCCAGGGAGTGACACCTGCAACCTTAACTGCAGTAGGGCTGGTCAGGACAACAGTATATGGACCCTTCCAATGTGGGGCCAAGGAGTCGTGTTTCCAGTCCTTCACCACACCTGATCCCTGGGCACAAATTCGTGAATCTGTTCCCCAAGGGAAAATGGCACCTTTTCTTGTACAAACTTAGTTACCTGATTTATTACTTTACCCAGTTGTTCTATCTGCTGTGAAATCTCATCTCCCTTTCAGTTCAGTTCAGTCGCTCAGTCGTGTCCGACTCATCTCCCCTTACCTGAGGCTAATTTGTTGACACCTGTTTTACAATGGGAGGGGGCATCCCAGACACAGAACCCATGGGTCATCTTGAGTCTGGGCAGAGCCTTTGGAAGCAAGTCCACCTGGGAGCAGTCAGTCTCCATGATCCACTTGGAAAATGTTTTGTTTAAGTGTCCAGTTGGTTCGTTCCACCATCCCAGAACTTGGGGCCTATACGCCATATGTAATTTCCACTTGATATTTAGAGCTTTACATACCTGTTGAATTAAGTCGGGTACAAAGGCAGGGCCGTTGTCTGATCCTATACTGGTTGGAAACCCAATCTGGGGATTATTTCTCGAAGCAGACAGTGAGCCACTTCATTTGCTTTTTCAGTTGGGGTGGGGAAGGCCTCCACCCATCCTGAGAAGGTACATACCATGAGTGTCAGCAGGGCTTAAAGTCCACTTAGAGTGCCTTTTAACTGTATTCCTGGAGGTTTTTGTTCATGTCCTAGGGCAATATTGCCTTTTTTCATTTTTGGTGGCCCTTTCTGCTTCAGCCAGCTGGTCTTGGGCCAGGGTATACTGTGGGAGAGTTAAAGTTAACTCAGGCATTTTTGAGAGTACAAAGGTTCTGATAGATCCCTCACCAGCAGGCCCAGATTTCTCAGCCGCATGTTTTGTGGATTTATCTGCTAGTCGGTTTCCCCCTGTTTGTGGGGTGTCTCCCTTTTGGTGACCCCAACAATGCATCACTGCTACCTTTTCAGGTTCCCATACAGCATCTAATCGAGTCGAGATTTCTTCTTTGTTTTTAATGTCCTTTCTGTTGGTTGTCACAGGACCTCGCTCTTTATATAAAGCCCCGTGTACATGTAAAGTAGCAAAAGCATACCTGGAGTCTCTGTAAATGTTTGTCTTCTTGCCTTTTGAGAGCTGGAGGGCCCGGATTAGAGCACGTAGTTCGGCCTGTTGAGCAGACCAGTGTGATGGCAGAGAGCTGGCCTCAACGATGGCTTCTTCCGTGACTACTGTCGTCCTTGTTTCTCCAGGCTGGTGCCTTTGTGTACAGGACCCACTCTGGGTCTGGGATTGGCTGATCTCTCAAGTCAGGTCTGCTGGCATAAACTTCTTCTAGGATTTCCTTGCAATCACGTGAGGGCCCACCTTCTCCCACAGGAAGGAGAGTGGCTGGATTCAGGGCCTGACAAGGCTCAATAGTAATGTGGGGATTCTCACATAACAGTCCCTGGTACTGAGTAATCGGGGATGTCAACAGCCATTTATGGGGGTCCCCTCACAGGAGAGTGTTGACCTCGTGTGGGACTTTTACGATCAAATCTTGGCCTGAAGTCAGCTTGGTTGCCTCTGGACCAGTAAGGCAACCATAGCAACTGTCCGTAAGCATCCCGGCCATCCAGCGGCAACATTGTCCAGCCAATTTGAGAGATAAGCCACGGGTCTGTCCTGTGTCCCCATAGTCTGGGGCAACACTCCCATAGCCACCTTGTCCTTTTCAGTCACGTGAAGAGTCAACGGCTTAGCAAGGTCTGGCAGGGCCAAGGTGGGTGCTGACGTAATTGTACCAGGTTTGAGTTCTATTACCAGTGGGACTTGTTTTGCAAGCCTGGCGGGGGAGGGGGGCGCGGGGGGGTGGTGGTTGTCTTCCGCCCAGACCTCAGGGAATTGTTCAGTTAACTCTCTCTCTCTCTCAACTGTTCAGCTTGTTCGGTTTCCCTTCTGGGAGATCGTGCAATCTCCATTCATCCTGAGGGGTTACTGAGAGGAAGAGTAAATAGGTGGTTGAGCCCACTTGAAGAGTGGGTCTTTCATAGGGGGAAAGGTCACTTGTGGCCCCAATTTAGACAGCAAGTCTCTTCCAAACTAAGGTACTGGGCATTCAGGGGTGTATAAAAATTCATGAGTCCCTTGGTGTCCCCCCCATCTGACATTTTTGGGGCAGGCTAAAGACACAAGGCTGCATTTATCACCACCTAAGACCCAGCAGCCTCTGGATCTATAAAGTCTATAGGTCTTGCACAGTCTTTTATAGAACTCAGAGGATGATTCACTTTCCCTTTGAATCACTTCAGAGGGTTTTACCATATTCATAGGTTTTTGGGGCCCCCTCTTGAGGCCTTGTAAAATAGCCGCCCGATATCTCGCCAGGTGGCCCCTCCCTTCCTCTGTGTTACAGTCCCAGCTGGGCCTCTCATCAGGGGTGGCTAGTTCTGCCCACCGCTGCGGGTTTGCAGTACCCTCAGGTGCCATTTCTCTTAACCATTTTCTGGCCTCTGTTAGGATCCTGTGTCTTTCCTTAGTGCTGAAAAGGGAGACTAGTAGTTGGATTATGTCATCCCATGTAGGGCGGTGGGCTCGAAAAATAGTCTCCATTAGCCTAATCATGGCTTGTGGCTTCCCCGAGTACAGTGGAGCGTGTCTCTGCCAGTTTAATATATCTGTAGAGGAAAATGGCTGGTAATAATAGGCTACAGGGGGCTGATGGTAGTGCCCCATGCGTCCTGAACTGAAGGCTGTTGTAGCTCTTTGAGGGGCATCTGTAGCCTTCACCCCATAGTCCCCTCCAAATCCCTTCTTTAAATTTTTAATCATGCACTCCAATACAGTTGCCTTAGATTCGTTTCCTCCCATCTTGCTTACCTTCTCGGAACTTCTTCTACTTTTCCTTCTCGTCTGTCTACAAAATTCTCAGTACCCTATGTACTTCTGATATTTTCACTCAATGAAACACTTAAATTGCCATTCTACCTCCTTCCTAATTGGGGTGAGAAGAGCCTTACCTGCCAGATCCCAGAGAGAGAAGGGGGATCAGCTTGTCTTCACTTGCCAGTTGGCATGGTCAAATCAGAACACCACGTGATCCAAGACTGTTTCTCCCTTAGCTTTTAAAGTGTTCTGCCTTGGGGGGCTTGATCAGGTGCACATGAAAACACAAATGGGTTAAATAGCCCACGTCCCAGGCTGTCTCCAGAAAAGCCAATTCATACCCATTTATGTATCCCCCTCCCCTCCTTCTAGCCTGACAATTCTGAGGGGCTCAAGAATTTCACAGCAGATGGGACACTTCCTAGGGGAGGGCAGAATACAAGTATACAAAGACCAAGTTTCTTCTCCTAACAATCCCCTGGCGATTGCTTGGTAATAATTTTCCCCAAGATGGCATGGACACAACCTTCTAAATGACATTCACAAATTTCCTTCCTAAGCCCTAACACATTCGTCAACCTGTGTACCAAGCAATTGCCGCCCCTGCCTATTCCAGTCTCCTGTGGGTCCGTGCCCCTTCTAGTCCCTCCCCGGGGGGTGATTAGGCCCCTTCTTCCACCCTACTGGGTGGGTTCCTCCTCACCTGAGCACTCATTTCCCCTGCTGTCATCCACTAACTGCTAACGTGAAAGGTCTGGGCATTGAGAAGCAGAATCCTTCCAGAAGGGCGAGGTGCCTTCCCCCCTCTAGAAGATTCGAGTCACAAGGCCTTGGAGTAGTCCCAAATGGGACTTGCCTCCTTAAAGTGAGGAGTTTTCTGGTCAATGCACCAAATGTTGTAGCCACACGTTCCAGGAGACAAATTCATTCAGAGGGACAATGCAGATAGTGGAGTGCAGCTTATTACAGTGGTGGGCCCAAGGCAGAGTCTCCTCTTAGCCAAGGACCCAGACCGAATTTTGTGAAAACCTTATATACCTTAAGTGTACTGCTTAAGCCCACACCCCCAGATTCCTTAAACCTAGCCTGGAAAGTGTTAAAGGGAGATACAATCAGGTTACAGCCCAGATTCCTAATCAGAAGGGTCAGCTGGTTATACATTGTAGCCTACACCAATGGGAGCCATAAAGATTACAAAGGTGATTGACTACATAGGGGATTATTGCATTCTTTTTGGTGATGGGAAATCTTGGTATGGCAAGATTTTTATCAGTTTTTCTGGTTTTTATCAGTCCAGGAGGCCAGTCCAGCTGCAGGTGTGTTATCCCCATGGCTACCAGGCACATGGTCCCAAGCTCTCTGAAAGTGCAAGGTGGAGTTTCCTTGTTTTTCAAGATGGAGTCAGCTCAGCCTTTTCCTTTCCTCCCTCACTAAAACATGGGTAATCTAGATCCAGAGCCTGTATTCTTAATCTAATTATATATGCAAGTGCAGTTTACACCAAGAATCCAATGATTCCACACAATACATAGATATTTCTCTCCTCTGTCCCAAGGAGAAAGAGTTAGCAAAAATTACCAAAGGAGAATAAAGATAAGACAAAAGTAGAAAGAAAATAAGATATTTAATTCCCAAACCAATCTTCAAGAAAGAAAGCAGTATGAATATTTATTTAGGGGAGCAATATGGTGGATAAACTATTTTCAGATGTTTTGGTGGTAGAACTTTTCTGGCATAACAATATTTAAAATTTATAAAGAAGCAAAGAGAAAGAAAGAAATAGAGGAAAACAGTAGAATGGGAAAGACTAGAGATCTCCTCAAGAAAATTAGAGATACCAAGGGAACATTTCATGCAAAGATGGGCACAATAAAGGACATAAAAGGTATGGACCTAACAGAAGCAGAAGGTATTAAGAAGAGGTGGCAAGAATACACAGAAGAAGTATACAAAAAACATCTTCATGACTCAGATAATCATGATGGTGTGATCACTCACCTAGAGCCAGACATACTGGAATGTAAAGTCAAGTGGGCCTTAGGAAGCATGACCACAAACAAAGTTAGTGGAGCTGATGGAATTCCAGTTGAGGTATTTCAAATGCCAAAAGATGATGCTGTTAAAGTGCTGCACTCAATATGCCAGCAAATCTGGAAAACTCAGCAGTGGCCACAGGACTGGAAAAGGTCCGTTTTCATTCCAATCCCAAAGAAAGGCAATGCCAAAGAATGCTCAAACTACTGCCCAATTGCACTCATCTCACACACTAGTAAAGTAATGCTCAAAATTCTCCAAGCCAGGCTTCAACTGTATGTGAACTGTGAGCTTCCAGATGTTCAAGCTGGATTTAGAAAAGGCAGAGGAACCAGAGATCAAGTTGCCAACATCCACTGGATCATCAAAAGAGCAAGAGAGTTCCAAGAAAACATATACTTTTGATTTATTGACTACACCAAAATCTTTGACTGTGTGGATCACAACAAACTGTGGAAAATTCTGAAAGAGATGGGAATAACAGACCACCTTACCTGCCTCCTGAGAAATCTGTATGAAGGTCAAGAAGCAACAGTTAGAACCGGACATGGAACAACAGACTGGTTCCAAATAGGAAAAGGAGTACATCAAGGCTGTATACTGACACCCTGCTTATTAAACTTCTATGCAGAGTAACACCATGTGAAATGTTGGGCTGGATGAAGCACAAGCTGAAATCAAGATTGCCAGGGGAAATATCAATAACTTCAGATATACAGATGACACTACCCTTGTGGTAGAAAGTGAAGATGAAATGAAGAGCCTCTTGATGAAAGTGAAAGAGGAGAGTGAAAAAGTTGGCTTAAAGCTCAACATTCAGAAAACTATGATCATGGCGTCCGGTCCCATCACTTCATGGCAAATAGATGGGGAAACAATGGAAACAGTGACAGACTATTTTGGGGGGCTCCAAAATTACTGCAGATGGTGACTGCAGCCATGAAATTAAATAAAATAAAATACAAGTTAAAAAAAAATCCTTCAGGAGAAAAAATAAATAAATAAATAAAAATAAAAGATACTTGCTCCTTGGAAGAAAAGCTATGACCAACCTAAACATTATATTTAAAAGGAGAGACATTACTTGGCTGACAAAGGTCTGTCTAGTCAAAGCAATGGTTTTTCCAGTAATCATGTATGGATGTGAGAGTTGGACTATAAAGAAAGCTGAGCGCCAAAGAATCAATGCTTTTGAACTGTGGTGTTGGAGAAGACTCTTGAGAGTCCCTTGGACTGCAAGGAGATCCAACCAGTCCATCCTAAAGGAAATCAGTCCTGAAAATTCATTGAAAGAACTGATGTTGAAGCTGAAGCTCCAATACTTTGGCCACCTGATGTGAAGAACTGACTCCTTGGAAAAGACTCTGATGCTGGAAAAGATTGAAGGTAGAAGGAAAAGGGGATGACAGAGGTTGAGATGGTTGAATGGCATCAGCGACTCAATAGACATGAGTTTGAGCAAGCTCCAGGAGTTGGTGATGGATAGGGAAGCCTGGCATGTTGCAGTCCATGGGGTTGCAAAGAGTCAGACACAAGTGAGTGACTGAACTGAATTGAAAGAGAAAGTCTTTTTGTATGTCTTTCTCTTCTCATCAGTAAAGAATTTTCCAGAACTATTTCTTCTCAGCAGATTTTTCATTGTATTCCATTGGCCAAATTGGGTCAAAGAGCTATCTCTAAACAAATCGCTGAAAAAGAGGATGAAATTGAGAGCTTAATTTATATCAATTCCCTGTGACTCGGGGGTTCCCTTGGTGGCTCAGATGGTAAAGAATTCACCTGCCATGCAGGAGACCCTGCTTCAAACCCTGGGTCGGGAAGCTCCCCTGGAGAAGGAAATGGCAACCCACTCCAGTATTCTTGCCTGGAGAATCTCATGGACAGAGGGAACTTGGTGGGCTACAGTCCATGGGGTTGTGGTGTCAGACACGACTTAACGACTAAGCACAGGCAGGCTTGTGACTCCTTGAGGCCCCTTTCTCTGATAACTTCACCATCGAATACCTGAAGAAGATCATTGATAGGACAGCAAAAGGGGATAATTACCATAGGGCAGACAAGTGGCAGTATCTGCTAACCAGTTTCAGTTCTGAAGCAAACTTTCTTAAATCTTGAGTAGAAAATTGAAATGTGCTAATGTTCTCATCCTTAGAAAGCATCACTACGAACAAAGCTAGTGGAGGTTATGGAATTCCAGGTGAGCTATTTCAAATCCTGAAAGATGATGCTGTGAAAGTGCTGGACTCAATATGCCAGCAAATTTGGAAAACTCAGCAGCGGCCACAGGACTGGAAAAGGTCCGTTTTCATTCCAATCCCAAAGAAAGGCAATGCCAAAGAATGCTCAAACTACCACACAATTGCACTCATCTCACACGCTAGTAAAGTAATGCTCAAAATTCTCTAAGCCAGGCTTCAGCAATATGTGAACCGTGAACTTCCTGATGTTCAAGCTGGTTTTAGAAAATGCAGAGGAACCAGAGATCAAATTGCCAACATCCGCTGAATCATGGAAAAAGCAAGAGAGTTCCAGAAAAACATCTATTTCTGTTTTATTGAGTATGCCAAAGCCTTTTACTGTGTGGATCACAATAAACTGTGGAACATTCTTCAAGAGATGGGAATACCAGAACACCTGACCTGCCTCTTGAGAAATTTGTATGCAGGTCAGGAAGCAACAGTTAGAACTGGACATGGAACAACAGACTGGTTCCAAATAGGAAAAGGAGTTCGTTAAGGCTGTATATTGTCACCCTGCTTATTTAACTTATATGCAGAGTACATCATGAGAAACACTGGACTGGAAGAAACACAAGCTGGAATCAAGATTGCCGGGAGAAATATCAATAACCTCAGGTATGCAGATGACACCGCCCTTATGGCAGAAAGTGAAGAGGAACTCAAAAGCCTCTTGATGAAGGTGAAAGTTGAGAGTGAAAAAGTTGGCTTAAAGCTCAACATTCAGAAAGCTAAGATCATGGCATCTGGTCCCACCACTTCATGGGACATAGATGGGGAAACAGTGGAAACAGTGTCAGACTTTATTTTTCTGAGCTCCAAAATCACTACAGATGGTGACTGCAGCCATGAAATTAAAAGATGCTTACTCCTTGGAAAGAAAGTTATGACCAACCTAGATAGCATATTCAAAAGCAAAGACATTACTTTGCCAACAAAGGTTCGTCTAGTCAAGGCTATGGTTTTTCCTGTGGCCATGTATGGATGTGAGAGTTGGACTGTGAAGAAGGCTGAGCGCTGAAGAGTTGATGCTTTTGAACTGTGGTGTTGGAGAAGACTCTTGAGAGTCCCTTGGACTGCAAGGAGATCCAACCAGTCCATTCAGAAGGAGATCAGCCCTGGGATTTCTTTGGAAGGAATGATGCTAAAGCTGAAACTGCAGTACATTGGCCACCTCATGCAAAGAGTTGACCCATTGGAAAAGACTCTGATGCCGGGAGGGATTGGGGGCAGGAGGAGAAGGGGACAACAGAAGATGAGATGGCTGGATGGCATCACTGACTCGATGGATGTGAGCCTGAGTGATCTCCAGGAGTTGGTGATGGACAGGGAGGCCTGGCGTGCTGCGATTCAAGGGGTCGCAAAGAGTCGGACACGACTGAGCGACTGATCTGATCTGATCTGAATGTTCTCATCTTTCAGTTTTAGCAGTTGATACTCTCTCAAAATAAGGGAGTATGGCTAGAGACCTAACGGCAACAATCTAAATACAATGAAGAATTATATCAAGAAGATTGAGTTAAGAATTTTTGTAGTTAAAAGATTCTGAAGTAAATCAAGCACTTTAGTTTCATAATAGATATTTTTCCTTTTGCTATATTAAAAATATATATACATGCATATATATTAAAAAAGCATGAGAACATGAACCAATTTTTACAAAAATATTTCTCATTATATGTTTACCTTTTTCTGTTTATATTTTTCTAAGAGCAAAAGAAATGTAGGATTCTAGTAACCAAATGTGTGAATGATACCGTTGTAATTCTCTAAATTGCTTATTTTCATATTGGGAAAATATTCCCTTTACACATAAAAATGTCAAATTACTGTTCTAAAATATCTTACAGTTACATGGTGTTAAATTATTCATCCATCTGTCCTATTAGCCTGGAGTCTGTACATATTCATGAAGAAATCACTGAGATGCTGAGCTGTTAGTCATAATGGCTAGTTTGGGTGATCTGATATGCAACACTTTTAGATTTTTCCTTAGAATTTTTCAGAATTGCTTTATTTTGTATTATGGAGCTTATGTCCTCTTTACAATAAAAGCACTACATTTTTTCCCCCTAAAAGTGGGTGGAGAAAGAGAAAGATAAAGAATGGTGGAGAATTTAAAGAAAGAAGGCAACGTGAATGCAGCTGTCCTGTTTACTCCTAGGATGTGAGTCAGAGGAATGCAGGTTTTGGCTCTCTGGATCAGTGATGTCCCTTAATGCCTTAACCTAAAGGGTGCCTGATGTTAATGGTACATGATAAACACTTGATAAGGGTTAGCACCAACTCTGCAGCTTCTGAGTAAAGTGCAACACGGTGTGTGTTCCCATTAATCAGCCCAATGAAGGAGGAGAAATCCCTGAAGACATCCATGGTTGTTAGAGCAGGAAGTAGCACCCCGACTTGAAGCCCATTCACCCACAGCACATCAGCCATGACAGCAAGTTTGACTAGAAAACCTTTTATTAAACAACATTTTCTGTCACATGATTTTCTAAGCAAGAAGTACGGAGGGATTAAAGGCTTACAGCTGCGAGTAATAAAGCTGATGTTAACCAGTTCCCTACTTTTCCCCCTCTGCTTGGATTATTTGTGCTAAGGGCTAAGACTTTCCACACTTTACAAACCTCCTCAGCCACCTCTGATAATATACCCATCTCTGCAGAGATTCTATTTTCCTCTGTCTGGATTGGATGCTTTCTAGGCACTTCATCTGCCTTTATTATGTGTTGTACTCCTTAGTATTTTAATCTCATATATTTCTCTTTCCTGGTTTATTCCTTTGTTTTGGTGGAGCACATCCTACAATAGCTTCCTCTAGTTAAAAAGGTGTTGCATGACAGAAGTTATGGTAAAACGAGTCATCAACACCTATAATTTCTCATCATATCTTATAACATTTATCTTTTTTCAAATACCCCATTGAAACAGAACATGCTAAAAGAACTTAAAAAAATAAGAAATAACTCAATCCTGTGTAGGGAGAATTTCTGTCTCAGAGATAGCAAAACAATAAAATGATATTTAGGTGCAGCTGTAGATATGTATTTAACTGTAATCTGAAAACACTTTTATCTCTAAATTGACTTTCATTTAATAGGTGTCCATTAATGGGTGTTCTTTGGAAGGAATGATGCTAAAGCTGAAACTCCAGTACTTTGGCTACCTCATGTGAAAAGTTGACTCATTGGAAAAGACTCTGATGCTGGGAAGGATTGGGGGCAGGAGGAGAAGGGGACAACAGAGGATGAGATGGCTGGATGGCATCACTGACTCGATGGACGTGAGTCTGAGTGAACTCCGGGAGTTGGTGATGGACAGGGAGGCCTGGCGTGCTGCGATTCATGGGGTCGCAAAGAGTCGGACACAACTGAGCGACTGAACTGAACTGAACTGAACTGTTGAGCCAATTATGCATTATAATATTTATTCTTACTAAAATATAAAATATTGATGAATATAAATATTAAATAAATACATGAAGTCTAAGACTTTTCAGAATAAATATTTTTGCCCTAGCCAATTCAAATATTAGAAGTAAAAAAAAAAAAATGGAGACAGATGGTTATACCTTTTTGTATCCACAAAGCTACAATAACTGTCACTATACTGTCTTCATCAAAATAAATAACATTATAATTGTGCTCAGTCATGTCCAACTTTTTGCAACTCTATGGACTGTAGCCCACCAGGCTCCTCTTGTCCATGTTATTTTTCAGGCAAGAATACTGGAGCGGGTTGCCATTTCCCTCCTCCAGGGGATCTTCCCAACCTATGGATCAAACCCATGTCTCGTTGTCTCCTGTATTGGCAGGCAGATTCTATACCACCAGCACCACCTGGGAGGCCCTAAATTGAGAGGCTCTATCTGACTGTTGGTGAAGAAAATTTATTTTTCTGTAATAATCTGGCTTCACTTATAAAATATAGGAAAGATAGATAGTAAAATTACTAAAATGTAAAAAGAAATTAAACACAACCTTAAAGGATGCAATCAGTGTTTTTAGTAGACCAGAAGAAGAGAGTCCAATTTGGTCTGAGATAGTTGAAGAGGCTCCATGAGTGTTTTGAAAGATTAGTATTGTGTTTGAAGTCAAGTGGGTAATACAAGGATAAAATTGACTTGAAACAAGGAATAAGAATTTGAGAGTAGAAGTACTGGGGAATTTCCTGGGGCTTCCTTGGTGGCTCAGATAGTAAAGAATCTGCCTGCAATGCAGGAGACTGGGGTTCAATTCCTGGGTCAGGAAAATCCCTTGGAGTGGGAGATAGCAACCCACTGGTATTCTTGCCTAGAGAATCCATGAACAGAGGAGCCTGGAAGTCTACAGACCATGGGTTGACAAAGAGTCAGACACGACTGAGTGACTAACACTTTCACTTTCACTGGGGAGTAGTTCTTGAATGAATAGAGTGTCCATTAGAGAATAAGGAAGTAAGTAGACTGAGGCTCCACTGGACACACAAGATTACCAGAAGAAAAAAAAGATAACCCCAATTTTCCTCCTCTTAAATATGTTTTTGTCTGCTCTCTAATACATTAAATATATATCTTTTATGATAAAGTGCTCCATCCAACCCAGTTTAAGAACTAAGACCCTCTAGAAAACTGAATTAAGATCAAAACCTAGAAAGTTAGGTCTGTAAGGGCTTTGTAATCATCAAGCAGTATCACTTAGTGCATCAGAAGGAGGACAATGGAAAGAGACAGATTAAAAGAAAAGTGTAAATTTCAACTGTATGGCCTTAATCTGCAATGAAGAGATAAAAATGTAGCTCTAAAATCTAGAGATGTTTGAAAAGGAGGGCCAACTAAAGAAGGTTAAGGAGAGGTATAGGTAAGCTGCCAAGTCAAATATTTGAAAGTGATAAAAGTGCAGTGATTACTTGGCAATATTTTCTACTTTGGGAATGCCTGTCTCCCTGAAATGATGTCTTAACAGGGTCCATAGCACCCCTCCCATGAGAGATCGAGAAATCACAGCTTCTCCTTTACAAACAGGAGGAGTTAGAGGTAGAACAACTTTGAGTTTAACAACATAAGCATTGAGACAAATTAATTTATGACATGATCTTGACTTTTTTTTTTTTAATTTTCTGAGCTGAGTCTAACATAGTAGAGTGACATCTGGGCCTCACTCAATCTCAGGAAAACACAAATACACACAAACAAATGCCAAACAATGCCCATGATAATTCCAATGGCATTCTGAAAGAACTAAATGAATAAACACGGGAAATGCTTTCACTGGCTCACTCACTGGTGGGAAAGCAGCAGACACTTTAATTCTCTCTGGGGAGGACACAAGTAGAGCTGAAACACAGGCTTCTGTCCCCTGATCATTATTCCTGTCTTTAGGGAAGGGATTGGGGTCCAAATGATAGAAAAAGCCTTCACTTGCAGGAGCACGTCTATCATATACGTCTGTGTTTGGGCTTCACCTCTCTATGAGGCCCCCATGGAGGAGAATCAATCCTAGCCTGCCCTCCGTGTGAAGTCTCCTCTCAACCAGAGGCCACGTTGAAGAGGACAGCACAGATTTCACACGGTAAGAGGGTTCATTAGTCATGAGAAAGCTTGGCAGGTGGAAACATGAAAGGGAGAGTGAATAAAACCACTGCCTTCAGTTGTTAGAGACTCAAAGCCTTCTCCATGTCCTAAGCCTAACTTTAGACTGTGGTCCTGAGGGTATTTCTAGGGACCACTACCTAGAGCCATTGCGCTTCCTTTGTGTTCAGCTGGTAAAGAATCCGCCCACAGTGCAGGAGACCTGGGTTCGATCCCTGGGTTGGGAAGATGCCCTGGAGAAGGGAAAGTTTCCGCACTCCAGTATTCTGGCCTGGAGAATTCCATGGACTGAATAGTCCACAGGGTTGCCAAGAGTCAGACATGACTGAGCGACTTTCACTTTCTCTCACTTTACCTAGCACCATGCTATGGCCTTGATGCCTCTGACCTTCCAAGACTCCTGTCCATGTCCCTTCATCATCCTTCTGAGGCAGCTCCTGGGTTTGTCACGACTGTGTCAGACAAGAGGGGTAAGCTCCATGTAGGACAGGCTAAAGGGCTACAGAGAGCATCAGAGGACACATGGCCCATGCGCCTCTTCTCCACAGAAAACATCCTGAAGGCAGAGGCCAGTGGTTTGCTTACCCAGTGTCTCCTGGCATCTAGATTCTGTTCTTTATTTTAGCAAAGAAATGTTATGATCTCTAACCTGCCTCTTTATGAAATTAGATCCAGAATTTACTCTCCAATATTGACTTCTACTCCTTATAGTAAATCTTTAAATGCTAAGGTGGCTTATGTGAGTTAACTCATTTAACTTTTCAAACATCCTATGAGTTAAGGTTTGCTGCTAAGTCACTTCAGTCATGTCTGACTCTGTGCGACCCCACAGACGGCAGCCCACCAGGCTCCTCCATCCCTGGGATTCTCCAGGCAAGAACACTGGAGTGGGTTGCCATTTTGCAGCTGCAGAAATGATAGGGCAGAGAGGAACAAAGAGATCACCAACCTAGCCTACAACAAAGCCAGGACTTGAACCCATGCAGTCAGGACTGGAGTCTGTGTCTGCTTTTTTTTTAAACTAGCTACTCATGAAGATTAAGCTGTGTTGACATTACTAACAGAGAGAGTAACTAATACCTGAGTAATTGTGAAAATTGGACAAAACTCTACTTCCTCAGTGCTTCGGCTTTGACAAACCCAAGGCACATATTCTGAGAGAGTGATCTACAGAAACATTTAATTTGAGTCAGTGTGGTATTCTAAATTATGCCCCACTTTCTTTCATAAGATTTACTTTCTCTCACATTGGTATTTTGGCATAGCAGAACTGCAGTTTAACTATTAAAACCCACATTTTCTTCTTCAATCCAGAAGTGAGGTTACTTTCAACAATTCTTCAATTTTTTTTAAATCTATTCTAAGTTTAATTATAAAAATCATAATATAAAAATTAATAGAAATAAGAGCAAAGTGGTGTGTTTTCTATTTAAAATAAAAAATAACCAAAACAAGCAAGATAAATATGAAAGAATGCACATACCATAATTTTGTTGCCTCTTTATATTCGATTTCTATTACCAGTGATTTATATTCTCTTGGAATTGTGGTCCCTTTAATACAATCAGTAAAAGCTAACATTTATTTCTGGCTTCCCTGGTGACTCAGTGGGTAAGAATCCACCTGCAATGCAGGAGACACAGGTTTGATCCCTGGGTTGGGAAGATCCCCTGGAGAAGGAAACGGTAACCAACTCCAGTATTCTTGCATGGCAAATCCCAAGGACAAGGGAATCTGGTCAGCTACAGTCCTTGGGGTCACAAAAGAATCAGACATGACTTAACAACTAAACCACCATCACCCAACATTTATTTAACTCCCACTGTGTACCTGTTTAACGGTATTTATTCTTATATCAGTCCTTAGACCTTGCTGTCACCATCTTCCAGATGGAAACAGTGATGCTGAGAATCAGTGACTCAGGCTCACTGGTCCCCGTGCAGAGAGGGCAGTGGTGTGCTGACCAGTGCTGCTGGCCCTGCTCTTTTCACCCCTTTTCAGGGATTTTGCCCTTTTCAGTTCCTGCTGATTTTTATGCTATGGAAGAACAGAGCGATCTATCCATGAGACCTTTTGCATCATTCTGTGCATTGAAGGTTTTTCCTTAAGGGACAGCAAGATGGACACTTATAGGCATCTTCATTTCAGGTGTTTGTATCTCTATTGTACCTGTCACAGGCTTTCTCTCATAGGAAAAAAAACTCTAGCTTCTTGAACTGTGAAATGCAAAATGCAAAACCGTACCAATATTTAAAGGGAGAAAAATCAATTTCCCCTTACGCTACATTTTTCTACTTTTCTTGTCCTGACAAATGAGTTGATCAACTATTGTGTATAGACAGCCACCATGGTAGCGCTGTTGCCTCCTGACTTTCCTATAAAACTGTGAGAAGCGCACTTGACATCGATGGTTTGTCTGAATTTCACACCTGATGAAAAATGTTGTGTCATAATTCGTTCTATTTGTCTCCTTATTTGTTGCTGCCTCTTGAAAATAGGTTTCTTCTAAGACAATAATTTCTTTAAAATTTTTCTTGCCAAAAATATTACATGTAAAACTGTAATTTAAGATTGCTTGAATTACCAACTTGGATTTGTCCAACAATTCTAATCATTTGGGAAAGGGAGGCTAATGACTTGCCTATCCCTGTGTCTGCTACCTTAGGTCTCTGGTCTGGGTACAGTAGGAGCACAGATGCTCACAACACAGCTGAGCCCGCTGGGCTTTTCCCCTGTTGCTCTCCCAGGATTCATCTCAGGCCCACACAGGCTTCCCTGGCCCAAATCCTGACTCAGCCTGTCTGTCCTTCAAGTTCTTACTCACACTTCCCCTGCCCTAGGCCTCCCACGACTCATTCGAACATTCTCCTTGGAAAGAAATACACAGTTTCCTGTGTATTTATGAGCCCTAACACCTGAATATGAGACTATTTCTGAAGTAATTTTTAAAATTTTGATTATTACTTTTGTTCCTTCTTATTCAAAATGAACCTTAAAAAAAAATATCACAAGAAGTTCATCCTGCAGGCGTCCCAGAGATTAAGAGCTCTGAAACCCTCCTCTTCAGCTTGAATCAGTGAGAGCAATCCAAAGGACTCGATGGACGTGAGTCTGAGTGAACTCCGGGAGTTGGTGACAGACAGGCAGGCCTGGCGTGCTGTGATTCATGGGATTGCAAAGAGTTGGACACGACTGAGTGACTGAACTGAACTGAACTTAATGGGACTAATTCAACTAGGATATATATCCTTTAATTATGTTCTGTATGTGTGAATTTTAAAATAAATCTGTTAAGAAGAAGCCAAATGATTTCTATCAGCTCAAATAAGATCAATTCCATAACAGTTCAATGACTTGGTAAGATATTTTATTGACCATAATTTGGTGCTATTTGGGAAACTCTAGTGAAGTGAATACTCATAACTTTGGAAATTAGTGTAAGAGAAACACCAAATCTGTGTAGGCGTAGACACAGAAGTTCACATGCAGGAGGGTAAATGTCTCTGAAATTTGCAATTTTATAGCACTCTGATCAAGTGTGTCTTCTGGTGAGCATATTGGTCAATGCCAGGAATATAAATAAGAGGAGTTGCAGAGGCAAACCCTGGACTGTGTCATTCGAGTGGTATGGGGGAAAGTGGAGGCTTTCATGAGTCCATCTGAAATACATGGTCCCTCTAGCAAGCAGTTTGATACTAAGTGACTTTTTCTAAGTAATTGATATAAAGATTCCTGGACTAGAGGACTGCTAAATTCCCTGTAACTTCTCATTCTGAATTTACATGTATTGATTTTATTATTGTTTTCAATGTTTTGGTTTTTGAATCTGAAATCCCCAGAAGCTACCTTACAGATAAAAAGAGCACTGAAATCTACTTTGCATGGCAAAGGTCACTTTCTTTGATCTGTCCAACAACAAAACTTAGCTTTGTCTGTGCTCCTCCTCACAATTTGGTTGATGTTGCAATATTTTTCAAGCTGGTTTATAACCTACTTCTCCTTTTATTCAATAGAAGGTCTTGATCTTTTTCTCTATTTGGACAATTCAGGAAAAAAAAATCTCTAAAGAAAAATGAGATTGAGGTTTTCAATTTCCCCTTTCTTGCCAAAAGTTAACTATATCATAACGTTATGACTTATTCCTCCCATTTGAAGCTCTAAGAAAATCTACTCAAACTTGAGATTTTGGTTATACTTGGTGTTAGTTGTTTTCATCAGGAATAATGTACAACTTTAGCCTTATATTGTTATTGTTGTTGTTCAGTCACTAAATCATGTCTGACTCTTTGTGACCCCGTGAACTATAGCACGCCAGGCTCCTCTGTGTTCATTATCTTCCAGAGTTTGCTCAAATTCATGTTCATTGCATTGGTGATGCTATCTATCTCATCCTCTGCTGCCTTCTTTTCCTTTTCCTTCAATCTTTCTCAGCATCAGGATCTTTTCCAATGAGTAAGTTCTTCACATCAGGTGGCCAAAATGTTAGAGCTTCAGCTTCAGCATCAGTTCTTCCAAAGAATATTCAGGGTTGATTTCCTTTAGGATGGGCTGGTTTGATTCCCTTGCTGTCCAAGGGACTCTCAAGAGTCTTCTCCAGCACTACAGTTCAAAAGCATCCATTCTTCAGTACTCAGCCTTCTTTTTGATCCAACTCTCACATTCATACATGACTACTGGAAAAACCATAGCTTTGACTATACCGATCTATATTGGCAAAGTGATATATTTGCTTTTTAATACATTGTCTAAGTTTGTCATAGCTTTCCTTCCAAGGAGCAATCAATCATCTTTTAACTTCATGGCTGCAGTCACCATCTGCAGAGATTTTGGAGCCCAAGAAGAGAAAATCTGTCACTGCTTCCACTTTTCCCCCTTCTACTTGCCATAAAGTGTTGAGACCAGATGCGTTGATCTTAGTTTTTTGAGTGTTGAGCTTTAAGCCAGCTTTTTCACTCTCCTCATTTACCCTTATAAAGAAGCTTTTTAGTTTCTCTTCACTTTCTGTCTTTAGAGTGATTATCATCTGCATATCTGAACTTGTTGATATTTCTCCCAGCAATCTTGATTCCAGCTTGTGAGTCATCCAGCCTGGCATTTCACCTGATGTATTCCACATAAATGTTAAATAAGCAAGACAGAATATATAGCCTTGATGTACTCCTTTCCCAATTTTGAACCAGTGAGTTGATCCATGTAAGGTTCTAACTGTTGCTTCTTGACCCACACTTAGGTTAATCAAGAGACAGGTAAGATGGTCTGGTATTCCGATGTCTTTAAGAACTTTCCACAGTTTGTTGTGATCCAGATAGTCAAAGGCATTCAGTTCAGTTCAGTTCGGTTCAGTTCAGTCACTCAGTCATGTCCAACTCTTTGAAACCCCATGAATCGCAGCACGCCAGGCCTCCCTGTCCATCACCAACTCCCAGAGTTCACTCAGACTCACGTCCATCGAGTCAGTGATGCCATACAGCCATCTCATCCTTTGTCATCCCCTTCTCCTCCTGCCCCAAATCCCTCCAAGCATCAGGGTCTGTTCCAATGAGTCAACTCTTTGCATGAGGTGGCCAAAGTATTACAGTTTCAGCTTTAGCATCATTCCTTCCAAAGAACACCCAGGACTGATCTTTAGAATGGACTGGTTGAATCTCCTTGCAGTCCAAGGGACTCAGAGTCTTTTGCAACACCGTAGTTCAAAAGTGTCAGTTCTTCAGTGCTCAGCTTTCTTCCAGTCCAACTCTCACATCCATACATGACCACTGGAAATACCATAGCCTTGACTAGACGGACCTTCATTGGCAAAGTAATGTCTCTGCTTTTTAATATGCTATCTAGGTTGGTCATAATTTTCCTTCCAAGGAGTAAGTATGTTTTAATTTCATGGCTGCAGTCAGCATCTGCAGTGATTTTGGAGCCCCCACAAAATTAAGTCTGACACTGTTTCCACTGTTTCCCCATCTATTTCCCATAAAGAGATGGGACCAGATGCTATGATCATAGTTTTCTGAGTGTTGAGTTTTAAGCCAACTTTTTCACTCTCCTCTTTCACTTTCATCAAGAGGCTTTTGAGTTCCTCTTCACTTTCTGCCATAAGGGTGGTGTCATCTGCATATCTGAGGTTATTGATATTTCTCCCGGCAATCTTGATTCCAGCTTGTGCTTCCTCCAGCCCAGCGTTTCTCATGATGTACTCTGCATAGAAGTTAAATAAGCAGGATGACAATATACAGCCTTGACGAACTCCTTTTCCTATTTGGAACCAGTCTGTTGTTCCATGTCCAGTTCTAACTGTTGCTTCCTGACCTGCATACAGGTTTCTCAAGAGGCAGGTCAGGTGGTCTGGTATTCCCATCTCTTTCCGAATTTTCCACAGTTTATTGTGATCCACACAGTCAAAGGCTTTGGCCTAGACAATAAAGCAGAAATAGATGTTTTTCTGGAACTCTCTTGCTTTTTTGATGATCCAGCAGATGTTGGCAATTTGGCCTCTGGTTCCTCTGCCTTTTCTAAAACCAGCTTGAACACCTGGAATTTCATGGTTCACATATTGCTGAAGCCTGGCTTGGAGAATTTTGAGCATTACTTTACTAGCGTGTGAGATGAGTGCAATTGTGCGGTAGTTTGAGCATTCTTTGGCATTGCCTTTCTTTGGGATTGGAATGAAAACTGACCTTTTCCAGTCCTGTGGCCACTGCTGAGTTTTCCAACTTTGCTGGCATATTGAGTGCAGCACTTTCACGGCATCATCTTTCAGGATTTGAAATAGCTCAACTGGAATTCCATCACCTCCACTAGCTTTGTTCATAGTAATGCTTTCTAAGGCCCACTTGACTTCACATTCCAGGATGTCTGGCTCTAGGTGAGTGATCACACCATCGTGATTATCTTGGTCATGAAGCTCTTTTTTGTACAGTTCTTCTGTGTATTCTTGCCCTCTCTTCTTAATATCTTCTGCTTCTGTTAGGTCCATACCATTTCTGTCCTTTATCGAGCCCATCTTTGCATGAAATGTTCCCTTGGTATCTCTAATTTTCTTGAAGAGATCTCTAGTCTTTCCCATTCTGTTGTTTTCCTCTATGTCTTTGCATTGATCACTGAGGAAGGCTTTCTTATCTCTCCTTGCTATTCTTTGGAACTCTGCATTCAGATGCTTATATCTTTCCTTTTCTCCTTTGTTTTTCGCTTCTCTTCTTTTCACAGCTATTTGTAAGGCCTCCCCAGACAGCCATTTTGCTTTTTTGCTTTTCTTTTCCATGGGGATGGTCTTGATCCCTGTCTCCTGTACAATGTCACGAACCTCTGTCCATAGTTCATCAGGCACTCTATCTATCAGATCTAGTCCCTTAAATCTATTTCTCACTTCCACTGTATAATCATAAGGGATTTGATTTAGGTCATACCTGAAGGGTCTAGTGGTTTTCCCCACTTTCTTCAATTTAAGTCTGAATTTGGAAATAAGGAGTTCATGATCTGAGCCACAGTCAGCTCCCGGTCTTGTTTTTGCTGACTGTGTAGAGCTTCTCCATCTTTGGCTGCAAAGAATATAATCAATCTGATTTCGGTGTTGACCATCTGGTGATGTCCATGTGTAGAGACTTCTCTTGTGTTGTTGGAAGAGGGTGTTTGCTATGACCAGTGTGTTCTCTTGGCAAAACTCTATTAGCCTTTGCCCTGCTTCATTCCATACTCCAAGGCAAAATTTGCCTGTTACTCCAGGTGTTTCTTGACTTCCTACTTTTGCATTCCAGTCCTCTGTAATGAAAAGGACATCTTTTTTGGGTGTTAGTTCTACAAGGTCTTGTAGGTCTTCATAGAACCATTCAACTTCAGCTTCTTCAGTGTTACTGGTTGGGGCATAGGCTTGGACTACCATGATATTGAATGGTTTGCCTTGGAAATGAACAGAGATCATTCTGTTGTTTTTGAGATTGCATCCAAGTACTGCATTATGTTCTCTTTTGTTGACCATGATGGCTACTCCATTTCTTCTATAGGATTCCTTCCCACAGTAGTAGATATAATGGTCATCTGAGTTAAATTCACCCATTCCAGTCCATTTCAGTTCGCTGATTCCTAGAATGTTGACATTCACTGTTGCTATTTCCTGTTTGACCACTTCCAATTTGCCTTGATTCATGGACCTGACATTCCAGGTTCCTATGCAATATTGCTTTTTACAGCATCGGACCTTGCTTCTATCACCAGTCACATCCACAGCTGGGTATTGTTTTTGCCCTGGCTCCATCCCTTCATTCTTTCTGGAGTTATTTCTCCACTGATCTCCAGTAGCATATTGGGCACTTACCGACCTGGGGGGTTCCTCTTTCAGTATCCTATCATTTTGCCTTTTCATACTGTTCATGGGGTTCTCAAGGCAGGAGTACTGAAGTGGTTTGCCATTCCCTTTTCCAGTGGACCACATTCTGTCAGACCTCTCCACCATGACCCTTCTGTTTTGCGTAGCCCCACACAGCATGGCTTAGTTTCACTGAGTTAGACCAGGCTGTAGTCCGTGTAATCAGATTGGCTAGTTTTCTGTGATTATGGCACAGAAGTGTGCCGGCTGTGATGGACTGTGCAGAAGCATGGCCAAGAGGAGCTACCCCTTGCCCAAGGTCAGGGGTGGCGGCCGAGAGGAGCAACCCCACATCCAAGGAGTGGCAGCTGCGTGGGTGCAGGAGGGCCGAGAGGAGCTACTCCATGTTCAAGGTCAGGAGGGGTGGTCATGAGGAGATACCCCTCGTCCAAGGTAAAGAGCAGCGGCTGCACTTTGCTGGAGCAGCCATGAAGAGATACCCCATGTCCAAGGTAAGAGAAACCCAAGTAAGATGGTAGGTGTTGCCAGAGGGCATCAGAGGGCAGACACACTGAAACCATAATTGCAGAAAACCAGCCAAAGGCATTAGTGTAGTCAATGAAGCAGAAGTAGATGTTCTTGTGAAATTCCCTTGCTTTTTCTATGATCCAGCAAATGTTGGCAATTTGATCTCTGGTTCCTCTGCCTTTTCTAAATCCAGCTTGTATATCTGAAATTTCTCAGTTTGCATATTGCTGAAGCCTAGCTTGAAGGATTTTGAGCATAACCTTGCTAGCATGTGAAATGACCGCAATTGTTTGGTAATGGGAACATTCTCTGGCATTGCCCTTCTTTAGGATTGGAGTGACAACTGACCTCTTCTAGTCCTGTGGCCACTGCTGAATTTTCCAAATTTGCTGACCTATTAAGTACAGCACTTTAACAGTATCATCTTTTAGGATTTGAAATAGTTCAACTGGAATTCCATTACTTTGTTTGTAGTGATGCTTCTTAAGGCCCACTTGACTTCACATTCCAGGATGTCTGATTTTAGGTTAGTGACTACACCATCATGGTTTTCCAGGTCATTAAGACCTTTTTTTGTATAGTTTTGTGTATTCTTGCCACCTCTTCTTAATATCTTCTGCTTCTGATAAGTCTTTACTGTTTCTGTCCTTTATCTTGCCCATCCTTGCATGAAATGTTCCCTTTATAACTCCAGTTTTCTTGAAGAGATCTCTAGCCATTCCCATTCTATTGTTTTCCTCTATTTTTTTGCATTGTCCATTTAAGGTCGTCACACCTCTCTCTGCTATGCTCTGGAACTGTGCATTCAGTTGAGTAGATCTTTCCCTTTCTCCCTTGCTTTTCACTTCTCTTCTTTTCTCAGCTGTTTGTAAAGCCTCATCAGACAACCATGTTGCCTTCTTGCATTTTTTTTCCTTTGGTATGGTTTGGTTACTTCCTCCTGTATAATGTTACAAACCTCTCTCCATAGTTCTTCAGGCACTCTGTCTACCAGATTTAATCCCTTGAATCTATTATTCATCACCTCCACTGTATAATCATAAAGGATTTATTCAAGTCATACCTGAATGGCCTAGTGGTTTTCCCTACTTTCTTCAATTTAAACCTGAATTTTGCAATAAAGAGCTCATGGTCTGAGCCTCAATCAGCTCCAGTTCTTAATTTTGCTGACTGTGTAGAGCTTCTCCATCTTGGGCTGCAAATAATATAATCAATCTGATTTCAGTATTGACCTTTTGGTGATATCCATGTGTAGTGTCCCCTCTTGAGTTGTTGGAAAATGTTGTTTACTATGATCAGTGTGTTCTCTTGATAAAACTCTGTTAGCCTTTGCCCTGCTTCGTTTTGTACTCCAAGGCCAAACTTGCCTGTTACTCCAGGTTTCCCCAGATATCCGACTTATTGTATTTTAACCCTCTATGATGAAAAGGACATCTTTTTGGTGTCAGTTCTAGAAGATCTTATAGGTCTTTATAGAACCAGTCAACTTATATTAAATACTAGATTTTTTTAAAATGAATGTCTTATTTTATCCTGTGATAATGCACAGGTTTATTAAAAAACAAACAAAACTACAGTAAACAAACAATACATACAAAATGTAAGACCCTCCATAATGCTACTCTCTAGAGTTAATTAATTGAGATTTCATGTGTAACTTAAAGAATCTTCCTACATATATCTGGAGAGGCCCTAAAGACATATTATGTATAGATATGTTTGTATTTTAAAATATAAATAGAATCATATTACACTTACATCCTTTGACTTTATGTGGAAAAAATTTCATTCCACCCTATAAAGATCTGTATTATCCTTTTTAATGCATGAGAGGATGAGATTGTTGGATAGTGTCCCCAATTCAATGGACTTGAACTTGGGCAAACTCCGGGAGATAGTGAGGGACAGAAAAGCCTGGCATGCTGCAGTTCATGGGGTCACAAAGAGTCAGGCACGACTTAGTGATTAACCAACAACCATGGTATTATATATTATACAATTTGCCAAAATTTCAGTTCATCTCCAGCTTTCAAACTTTATATCAATTCTAAATTTTCAAAACTATAAACTGGATAACAGTGAATAATTCCAACCTCTTGGTCACTATGTTTCGTGTACATTAGACTGTTTTCTGTTTCCATTACTCACCAAGTCCTTCCTACCCAATACTTCGCCTTTACTATTCCCCGTGCAGGAAGCAGTCCACTTTGGCTGTTGTCAGGTGGCATTTCCTTTATCACTTAGAGTCTACGCATGTGTCTCCTCTTTAGGAAGACTTCTCCTGACAATCCCAGCTAAAGGAGCCTCTCCAAACCAAGTCACTTGCTATATTTTTCCCTGTTCTTTTTCTTTCATAATGCCTTTTCCTCAACACCTATTTTATGTTTTTTTTTTAGTACTTTTGGTGTTTTAAGGGTGGTAATTAACCACGACATCTCTTTGCTCCATGTCAGGCTGTCTCTGGAAAAAATGTGAGGAAATGTAAAGAGACAGCACCTGGTTACAAGGCTTCTCAGTGTAATGTTGCTATCCATCCCTTTCATGACCACTCTCCTGTGGATAGACCTAGGCACTGCCCAGGACAAGCTCCCTAGAGAGAACTAACCAATGGATGCTCCAGCTGATCCTACTCCCTGTGACTGACTCAGAATCCAAAAGAACAGCAGTAGGTGGTCAGCATGGTAACAGGTGATGAGGGAGGGATTCAGGAGATATGATGGCAATGATACTAAACAACTAAAGATTCTTTTCACAACAGATTCTCAAATTTGCCTCTGTATAACATTATAAAGGGAAAAGAGAAAAGAGGTGAATAAAATGTAATTAAAAAGCAGGGGTCATCTTTAAACACACCCACAGAGAATGTAAATTCATTTTCACCTTTTGAATTTCATACTTAGGCTGCAGAAATGTCACCATGCTTAACTGAATTTAAGACAATATGTGTGCCTATGTTCATCTACTCTAATAATTTTTCACTTATGCTTAAATTTCAGGATCAGGTGCTGACAAAAAAGTAAATAAGACAGTAAAAATAAAACTGCAAACTCTGGAGATGGGAAAGAAATGGCAGAAGATGCTTCTATGGAATAATTAGTCCACTGTTGAGAGGAGTCTTATGCAAAGTTTGAAATACTACAAAATTGAGAGTCTATTTAATAAGGGAATTCAAATCTGAAATAAGTGGATATAAAAGCATATGAGAAGGTAAGTGGAAAAATAAGCAACATGTAAATAACAAAGTATCATAAACACTTTATTTCTTGAACCAAGAAGATAAGCAAGATTAGGGAATGAAACTACCTCTTACTACATATGGCCTGTCAGGGTTGTCTGTCTTCTAAGCACATTAAAAATCAACACTCACACCTTTGAAGGGAAGCCAGGATTCTTGAATTTTACAATACAGTGCATGTCTGTATTTGTGTGTGTACTATTACACAGAGTATATAATAATGCATTTATCATGTTATCATATATTTTATTATCTATAATATATTTTACATATCTTATTATCCATTGATACAAGGGGAATTTGTTTCTGATTTGTATGATCACACCAAGTTTGTGTATATAGTGTATCTAAAAATAAATTATAGAAAACCCACTCAAAGTAATATATCCAAATGCTCACTTTGTTACACTCAGAAGGTATTTTGTATCTTGATTTCTCTACAGCTCTGACTGTCCTATTGAAGCCTTCGGCTTCTCTGTCTCTAGCCAGGAGCATGGAAGGCAACCAGACATGGATCACAGAAGTCACCCTCCTGGGATTCCAGGTTGATTCAGCACTGGAGTTTTTCCTCTTTGGACTTTTCTCTGTCTTCTACACCCTCACCCTTCTGGGGAATGGAGTCATCCTGGGGCTTATCTGCTTAGACTCAAGACTTCACACCCCCATGCACTTCTTTCTCTCACACTTGGCCATCATCGACATATCCTATGCCTCCAGCAATGTCCCCAAGATGCTGGCAAATCTTGTGAGTCAGAAAAGAACCATCTCCTTTGTTCCTTGCATTATGCAGACATTTTTGTATCTGGCTTTTGCTGCTGCAGAGTGCCTGATTTTGGTGGTGATGTCCTATGACAGGTATGTGGCCATCTGCCACCCCCTCCATTACACTTTCATCATGAGCTGGAGAGTGTGCACTGTCCTGACCAGCGCTTCCTGGGCATTTAGCTTTCTCTGGGATCTTGTCCACTTAGTTCTCATCCTGAAGCTGCCCTTCTGTGGGCCTCATGAAATCAACCACTTCTTTTGTGAAATCCTGTCTGTCCTCAAGTTGGCTTGTGCTGATACTTGGCTGAACCAAATTATCATCGTTGCATCCTGTGTTTGCATTTTAGTCGGGCCCCTCTGCCTGGTGCTGGGCTCCTATGCGCGGATCCTGGCCACCATCCTGAGGATCCAGTCTGCTGAGGGCCGCAGGAAGGCCTTCTCCACCTGCTCCTCCCACCTCTGCGTGGTCGGGCTCTTCTTTGGCACTGCCATCGTCTTGTACATGACCCCCAGATCCAGCCATTCTCAGGAACAAAGGAAGATTCTGTCATTGTTTTACAGCCTTTTCAACCCTATACTGAATCCCTTAATCTACAGTTTGAAGAATGCAGAGGTGAAGGGTGCCCTGAGAAAAATTCTAGGGAAGAAGAGGTCAGTGTGAGGGATGGTTTGGAGTGTCCTGTGTGAGCTTGTCTTCATGACTCTGGACCTTTGAATGCTCTTTTGAAACCATTAATTTAACAAATTAGCACCCTTTATCTTCAACATTTTTAAAAACTGAGAAAATAAATACTCATATTTAGTCATTGATAGCAAACCTGAAGTAAACATCATAAATAAGAAAGTTATAATCTAATCCTATTCTTTAACACAGGTGCAAGTATCTTAAAATATTAGTCAATCAAGTAATAAAAAGATACTTAATTATGATACAATTTTTATCTCTAAAATGCAAAAATTGTGTAACTTTCAAAGCAAGAAAAAAAATTGGCTCATTAACAAATTAAAGTATCCATTGTCAGTAGATCAAAGCAAGTGTTTGACAAAATTTAACATCAGTTCATGATAAAGCTCTTTACAACCTAGCATAACAATAAACATTCCTAGAAAAAGATTTATCAAAAAATCAGTACCATAAACATTCACATATCAGACATTATACTTAATGGTAAAATGCTAGTATCTTTCTCCATAAAATAAAAAATAAATAAAATAAGATGTACACCATCACCACTTGTTTTTCTTATTTTTCAGATTTTTATTAGAGATATTGATATGTACAGTTAAACAAAAAGAAGAGATATTTATGTATGTGGGTATCTGTCACATGAGGTACCCACATGAGAAGGAATAAATAAATTATGTTGTTTTTGTTGTGTGGCTAAGTTATGTCTAACTCTTTTGTGACCTCATGGACTGTAGCCCTCCAGGCTCCTCTGTCCATGGGATTTCCCAGGGAAGAATACTGGAGTGGATTGCCGTTTTCTTCTCCAGGGGATCTTCTTGACCCAGCGATTGAACCTGGATCTCCTGCATTGACAGGTGGATTGTTTACCACTGAGGCACCAGGAAGTCCAAATGAATTGTGATCATATGCAAATAGTGTAATGGCATTTGTAGGAAATCCAAATGAATCTTTTTGTATATTAGTGAAATTATGAGAAATTTAAACAAGATAACTTGATATAAGATCAATATAAACATCTATTATAGATTTATATAACAAATAATTAAAATGAATTTTTTCCAAAATGCTACCATTAAAAGCAGGACTTAATTTTTAAATGTTTAGGAATATATCTAAGAGTGCATGCTTAGTCATTCAGTCATGTCCAACTCTTTGCGACCCTGTGGACAGTAGCCCACCAGGCTCCTCTCTTCATGGGCATTCTCCAGGCAAGAATACTGGAGTGGGTTGCCATGCCCTCCTCCAGGGGATCTTCCCAACCCAGGAATTAAACCCAGGTCTCCTGCATTGCAGGCAGATTCTTTACCATCTGAGTACTAAATCTATAAAGAGACAATTAGAAAAATTTATTGAGGCACTGTGCTAACTAAACAGATATGAAATGTGAGATATGCCAAGTTTTCAGATTGAGAAACATAATGTTTAAACGATTCAAGCTCCTCAAGCTGATTAACATATTTAATGTTGCTGCTGCTGCTGCTAAGTCACTTCAGTCGTGTCCGACTCTGTGTGACCCCAGAGATGGCAGCCCACCAGGCTCCCCCGTCCCTGGGATTCTATAGGCAAGAACACTGGAGTGGGTTGCCATTTCCTTCTCCAATGCAGGAAAGTGAAAAGTGAAAGTGAAGTCGCTCAGTCGTGTCCGACCCTCAGTGATCCTATGGACTACAGCCCACCAGGCTCCTCCGTCCATGGGATTTTCCAGGCAAGAGTACTGGAGTGGGGTGCCATTGCCAATGTTAGTGTCTTACAATAGCCCAGTGGAGCATGTGAGTATGAGCAGAACACTTTAGAATTTGACAAGCTGATTCTAACATACTTGCTGCCATGGCTAGTCCAAACACATTTAAAAAAGATTAAGTATAAGGTGAGAGGATTGATTCTCCAGATCACAATATCTGCTACAGAGTGCCAATAAGTAAAATAGTGTGGTCTTCATCCTCGTGTTGACCAATAAACAAACTGAATAGAGCATAGATGCTGATGTCTATGATTAGAAACTGGCTGTATGAAAGGTGTGGCGTGGTAGACCACTGGGGAAAGGGAGGGGTGTTGCAGAAAACAGCTCTGGCACCACTGAGTAACCATGCAGATACTCAGTCATGCATGAAAAAACTCAGTCCCAGTGTTTTTAAGACCTAAGTGGCAAAGACAAAACTATAAAGCTCTTAGGAAATATGGAAGGGAAAGATTTTTAAATTAATATACAAAATTGTTAGTCTCCAGAGAAACACTAATACATTTGAATAGATTGATTTAAATATATCAAGAATGCATGTTAATCAACAAGGAGCATAAAAAGAATGAGAAGACATGGAATTGTCTTCAACCAGACTTCTGATTTATCAGGTCTCAAACATCACTTCCTCAAAAACCAGTGTATTTCAGAGTCTTACTTGTCTTTACCAGGTAATTTTCCACCATGGTAGCTCAGCTGGTAAAGAATCCACCTGCAATGCAGGAGACCCTGGTACGATCCCTGGGTCAAGAACATCCCTTGGAGAAGGAAACAGCTACTTACTCCAGTGTTCTTGCCTGGAGAATACGATGGACAGAGGATCCTGGCAGGCCCCAGACCATGGGTTGCAAAGAGCTGGACACAACTGAACAACATCTAATTTTTCAGTCCATTATGTCTTTTTTCCATAGCATTATACGTTAACTGAGGTTATCCTCCCTCTAAAGTTACTATTTTTAACACGAAAGATCACTGTAAGCATTAACTTTGCCTTTCTCATTGCTGTGTTCATCATATCTAGAGCAAAACTAAGCACAGACAAGGCCCTCAGGAAATCTTTGCTAACTAACTGACCAATAGGCATCACCAGAAAAGTGTAAGCACATCCTTTGTCTCCTATATTTTTTATATTAAAAAAAATTTATATTGGAGTATAGTTTTTAAAATTTTTAAAAATTTTTAATTGAAGGATAATTGCTTTACAGTATTGTGTTCAGTTCAGTTCAGTTCAGTCGCTCAGTCGTGTCCGACTCTTTGCGACCCCATGAATCGCAGCACACCAGGCCTCCCTGTCCATCACCAGCTCCCGGAGTTCACTCAAACTCACGTCCATCGAGTCAGTGATGCCATCCAGCCATCTCATCCTCTGTCATCCCCTTCTCCTCCTGACCCCAATCCCTCCCAGCATCAGAGTCTTTTCCAATGAGTCAACTCTTCACATGAGGTGGCCAAAGTACTGCAGTTTCAGCTTTAGCATCAGTCCTTCCAAAGAACACCCAGGACGGATCTCCTTTAGAATGGACTGGTTGGATCTCCTTGCAGTCCAAGGGACCCTCAAGAGTCTTCTCCAACATCACAGCTCAAAAGCATCAATTCTTCAGCACTCAGCTTTCTTCACAGTCCAACTCTCACATCCATACATGACCACTGGAAAAACCATAGCCTTGACTAGATGGACCTTAGTTGGCAAAGTAATGTCTCTGCTTTTGAATATGCTGTCTAGGTTGGTCATAACTTTCCTTCCAAGGAGTAAGCGTCTTTTAATTTCATGGCTGCAGTCAGCATCTGCAGTGATTTTGGAGTCCCCCAAAAATTAAGTCTGACACTGTTTCCACTGTTTCCCCCCATATTTCCCATGAAGTGATGGGACCAGATGCCATGATCTTCGTTTTCTGAATGTTGAGCTTTAAGCCAACTTTTTCACTCTCCTCTTTCACTTTCATCAAGAGGCTTTTTAGTTCCTCTTCACTTTCTGCCATAAGGGTGGTGTCATCTGCATATCTGAGGTTATTGATATTTCTCCCGGCAATCTTGATTCCAGCTTGTGCTTCTTCCAGCCCAGCGCTTCTCATGATGTACTCTGCATAGAAGTTAAATAAACAGGGTGACAATATACAGCCTTGACGTACTCCTTTTCCTATTTGGAACCAGTCTGTTGTTCCATGTCCAGTTCTAGCTGTGGCTTCCTGACCTGCATATAGGTTTCTCAAGAGGCAGGTCAGGTGTTCTGGTATTCCCATCTCTTTCAGAATGTTCCACAGTTTATTGTGATCCACACA
The DNA here is from genome assembly GCF_029407905.1 of Bubalus kerabau. Classification (NCBI taxonomy): domain Eukaryota; kingdom Metazoa; phylum Chordata; class Mammalia; order Artiodactyla; family Bovidae; genus Bubalus; species Bubalus kerabau. The sequence goes on from NC_073631.1 coordinate 110,762,747, forward strand.
GTCAAAGGCTTTGGCCTAGTCAATAAAGCAGAAATAGATGTTTTTCTGGAACTCTCTTGCTTTTTTGATGATCCAGCAGATGTTGGGAATTTGGTCTCTGGTTCCTCTGCCTTTTATCAAACCAGCCTGAACATCTGGAAGTTCACGGTTCATGTATTGCTGAAGCCTGGCTTGGAGAATTTTGAGCATTACTTTACTAGCATGTGAAATGAGTGCAACTGTGAGGTAGTTTGAGCATTCTTTGGCATTGCCTTTCTTTGGGATTGGAATGAAAACTGACATTTTCCAGTCCTGTGGCCACTGTTGAGTTTTCCAAATTTGCTGACATAAATATTGAGTGCAGCACTTTCACAGCATCATCTTTCAGGATTTGAAATAGCTCACCTGGAATTCCATCACCTCCACTAGCTTTGTTCGTAATGATGCTTTCTAAGGACCACTTGACTTCACATTCCAGGATGTCTGGCTCTAGGTGAGTGGTCACACCAGCATGATTATCTTGGTTGTGAAGATCTTTTTTGTGCAGTTATTTTGTGTATTCCTGCCACCTTTTCTTAATATCTTCTGCTTCTGTTAGGTCCATACCATTTCGGCCCTTTATTGAGCTCATCTTTGCATGAAATGTTCCCTTGGTATCTCTAATTTTCTTGAAGAGATCTCTAGTCTTTCGCATTCTGTTGTTTTCCTCTATGTCTTAGCATTGATCGCTGAGGAAGGCTTTCTTATCTCTTCTTGCTATTCTTTTGGTTTCTACAAAATATCAACATGAATCAGTCATAGGTTTACCCATGGAGTATAGTTGATTAACAACGTTGTGTTAGCTTCAGGTGTGCAGCAAAGTGATTCAGTTACACATATACCTGTGTTGTTGTTGTTGCTGTTCACTAACTCCTGACCAACTCTTTGGCACACCAAGGCCTGAAGCTCACTAGGCTCCCCTGTCCTTCACTATCTCCCAGAGTTTGTTCAAATTCATGTTCATTAAGTCAGTGATGCTATGTAACTATCTCATCTTCTCCCACCCTTTTCTCCTTTTACCTTCAGTCTTTTCCAGCATCAGGACCTTTTCCAGAGTCAGCTCTGTGAATCAGGGGTCCAAAATATTGGAGCTTAAGCTTCAGCATCAGTCCTTTCAATGAATATTGAGGGATGATTTCCTTTAGGATTGATTACTTTGAACTCCTTGCTATCCAAGAGACTCTCAAGAGTCTTCTCTGGCACCACAATTCAAAAGCATCAATTCTTTGGTGCTCAGCCTGCTTTATGGTCCAATTCTCACATCCATCTATGACTACTGTAAAACCAGAGCTTTGACTATATGGACCTTTGCCTGCAAAATTATGTCTGTGCTTTTTAACATGCTATCTATGTTTGGAATAGCTTTTCTTTCAAGGAGCAACTGTCTTTTAATTTTATGGCTACAGCCATTGTCCACAGTTACTTTGGAGCCCAAGAAAATAAAATCCGTCACTTTTTCCCCATCTGTTTACCATGACATGATGGGACATTATGCCATGATCTTAGTTTTTTGCATGTTGAGTTTTAAGCCATCTTTTTCACTCTCTTCTTTCACCTTCATCAAGAACCTCTTTAGTTCCTCTTCACTTTTTGCCATTAGAGTGGTATTGAAAGAAATCAAGTTATAACATGAAATTGAATCTTCTAGTTTCTTTGCCAGAGTGTTATACAGTTCAGAGAAATCGTGACTCACCCAATCCCAAACACAAATACACACAAATCCCAAGCAATTGGACACAACAATTCCCATGGTATCCTGAAAGAACTTAATGAATAAAAATGGGAAATGCATTCCTTGGTTCACTTACAGATAGGAAAACCACGCTTTACCCTCTGAGCCACCAGGGAAGCCCCGATAGGAAAAAACAAACACTAAAATCTCCAGGGAGAGGATCAGTAGAGGTGATATACACAGTTCTGTACCCTGATCGTGACTTATGTCTGCAGGAAGAAGGTTGGATTCAAACGAAGGTAAAAGCCCTGACTTGCACAAGCAAGTCTATCATAAACTTCTCTGCTGAGAGTTGTGTGTCTGGGCTTCACCTCCTGATGAGGTCCCTGTGGAAGAGAATCTAACCTAGTCTTCCGAGGCCATGCTGAAGAGAAGAACACAGATTCCACTTTTGAGTTCTAGAGAGTTCTAGACTAGAGAGTTCATTAGTCGTGAAAAGGGTTTTCAGGTGGAAATGAGAAAGAAGGAGGAATGAAATGACTGGTCCAGGTATAAGGGTCTGAATGCTTTACCTGTACCCTAAGCCTTTATTTACAAGATCCTCTGGGCATTTCTAAGGACCCCTACCTCTCCCCATGGTGTGGCCTTGACTCCTCTGACCTCTAAGACCCGTGTCTGTATCTCCTTCACCATCCTGCTGTGGTGTCTCTTGGTTTTCCTCATGACTGTTTCAGAGAAGAGGGATCAGCTAGTCATCCATGCCGTGCATGATCTGGCTCAAGGGCTACAATGAACTTCACAGACATGTGACTCAAATGCCTTTTCTACAAATGAAACAATCCTGAAGGCAGAGGTAAGTGGTTTGCTGGCCAGTAGCTTTGTCTTCCTTTCCCATGTATTGACTGCCTGCCCTTGTGGACTTTCAAAAATATTTTCTGGCCAAACAGGTCCCATTTCTCATGTATTCAGGCAAGAGATGACATTTCTTACTGGAAAAGCCCAGTATCTGTTGCTGTACACACTCTCTGTTCCTTATTTTAGTAGGATATTAATGTTTCATTATGATGACTGGATCCAAAAGTTACTCTCCAATAATGGCTTTCAAATCTCTCATAATATATGCTTAAACTCTTGTTAAGTGTCTTGTTTAAGTTAACTCATTTAAATTTTCAACTCTCCTATGAGATGGGGGAATTGATGAATGGAGAGATACAGAGAGGTACAAGATTTGCCTGCCAAAGTTTTGAGTAGGTCCCAGATAGTCAGGCCGAGAATCCAAGTTTGTTTTTTTTTTTTTTTTTTTTTTTTTTACGTTATGCTACTCATGAGGATCAAGCTGAATGGTGAAGTAAGTAATTCAGATGGTAAGTAATTTCTGAGTAAGTCAGAAGACTTACATAATCTGTTCTGCCCCAGAGCTTTGACTTTGTCAACCCCAGGGCACTCACTCTGAGAGAGTGATCAATAAAAACTTTTACTTCAGGTCGATGCAAAATATCCTAAGCATGGCCCCCTTTCATTTCATAGGGTTTACTCTCTGTCTCACGTTGGTATATTTGGTATAGCTGAGCTGCATTTTGAGTTTTAAAACCTGTATTTTCTCCTTCATGCCAAGAGTGAGGCTACTTTAAAGATTCTTCTATTTCTTTAAAATCCTTTTTAACTTAAAAACCAGCATATAAAACATCAATACAAATGAAATTAAAATCATATGTTTTCTTACTTAAACATAACCAAAAAGGAAAGCAAATGTGAAAGACTTTATAATATTGTGATTGATATTACTAATTATCAATCCCAATAACTTAAATTCTCCTGGAATTTTGTGGTGTCTGTAATACTGTTAGTATCTGCTGACATCTGGTAAACTCCTACTGTGTACCAGCTAGTGCTATTTATTCTTCACATCAGTCCTTTAGACCCTGCTCTCACCAGCTTGCAGATGAAAACAATGAGGCTGAGAATCAGTGACTCAGGGTCACCTGGTTCCCCTGCAGAGTGGAGTTGGGTGCGATGGTCTGCCTTCATCCTTATTTAGGGACCCTGGTCTTTTCAGTCCCTGCTGATTTTCCTGCTATGGGAGAACAAAGTGATGTATCCATGAAGTGTTTTCCCTCATTCTGTGCAGGACCGCACACTTTCCTTAAGGTGCAGCAGGGTGGACCCTTAAAGGCATCTTCATTTCCGGTGTCTTTCTACCACAGGAGTTTTCTCAGAGGAAAGAAAAATCTGACTTCTTGAACTAGCATTTTAAAAATGCAAGAAGTCATTGCATATTTAAAGGGGAGAAAATGGCTTTCTTTATTCTATTTTTTCTATCTTGTTCTCACAAAGGTCCCGATCATTAATAGTTTAAGCAGACAGCCACCACTGTAGAGCTGTCTCCTCACGACCTTTCTACAGCCAGTGTTACATATGGCTTGTCTGGAGCTCATAACTGATGAAGGAAGCATTTCCACTAAGAAATATTTGCCTTATTAATTATTGCTGACATTTGAAAATAAAAATTGTTTTCTAGGCTACTGGTTTCATTCAAAAATATTTTACCAAAATATTATATGTAAAACTCTATAATTGCTGCTGCTAAGTCGTTTCAGTCGTGTCCTACTCTGTGCGACCACAGAGATGGCAGCCCACCAGGCACCCCCATCCCTGGGATTCTCCAGGCAAGAACACTGGAGTGGGTTGCCATTTCCTTCTCCAATGCATGAAAGTGAAAAGTGAAAGTGAAGTCGCTCAGTCATGTCCAACTCTTAGCGACCCCATGGACTGCAGCCCACCAGGCTCCTCCATCCATGGGATTTTCCAGGCAAGAGTGCTGGAATGGGGTGCCATTGCCTTCTCCGCTCTATAATTGCAGACTATTTCAATTATGAACTCAAACAATTCTAATCATTTGGGGAAGGAGGCTACTGACTTGCATATTTGATACTGAAGCATCCCTGTGCCTGCTTCCCGAGGCCCCTTTTAGGTGCAGCAGGAACCCAGACATCACATCACAGCTGAGCCCACTGGGCTCTGCCTTGGTTGCTCCCTCAGGATCCATCTCAGGCCCTGACTCAGCCTGCTCTTCCTTCCTCTTCAAGCTCTTACCTACCTTCCCTTTCTGGAGATCTTCCATAACTCCTTTAAACATTCTCTTTGGAAAGAAATTTAGTTTTTCCAGCTTTCTGTGTGGTTATTAGCCCTTGCTGTTAAATCATGTAGGACTCTTTGCAACCCCATGCACTGCAGCACACCAGGCTTCCCTGTCCTTTGCCATCTCCTGGAGCTTGCTCAGACTCATGTCCATTGAGTCTGTGATGCCATCTCACATCACATGAGTCTGTGATGAGAACTCAACCATCTCATCCTCTGTCATCCTGTCCTCTTCTCCCCCTGCCATCAATCTTTCACAGCATCTAGGTCTTTTCCAATGAATTATTTCTTTGCATCAAGGGCCACAGTAAACACAAGCCTATGAAACTTTTTCTGAAGTTCATTATATAATTTTCTGTTACTGCTTTTGTTCCTTGCTTTCCTTGATGACAGAAACTGCTTACTCAAAAAGAGTCTTAAAGATTTACAAAATATCCATAATTCTGGAAGTCTTAGGTATTAAGAGCTCCCTGAGCCTTCCTATTTAACCTGAGTCATAGACCTATTAATACAATATTTGATATGTCCCTAAAGTGCCAAATACTATTCTGTCATTAAATTTGTACCATCCAGAAAATTAGACAGTTTCCCATTGTGTATCTGCTAATTAGAAATTTGATACATATCCTTTAACTATGCTCTGTTTGCACGAATTTTAAAATAAATCAATTAATAAAAGCTAAAAATATATCAGCTAAAAATTAGTTAATAACATTTGAGTGACTTGGTGAGATACTTACTGACCATAATTTGCTGCCATTTCTTCAGAGATCCAGTAAAGTGTTGACCCTAGACTTTGGAATTAGTGTAATAGACCACCTCCTTCTAAAAGAAACACCAGATCCACGTGGGATGAGACACAGAACTCATAGGCAGAGGGCAAATGTCTTTGGAATTTGCAATTTCATGTCACTGATCAATTATGTCAATATTTTTCTCCTGTGCAACTTCAAAACAGTTCTTTTCTTGTGCTCCTCTTCACATTTAGGTGGATGTTGAAGTAATTTTCAACTTGATTTAAAATCTTTTTCTACTTTGACTCAATGGAAGATCATATTTATCAGGACAATTCAGAAAAAATATCTCAGTAAGCAAAAATGAGATTGAAAATTTTAATTTCCTCTTTCCTGTCATATGTTAACTATTTTTCAGTTAACGTAACTGGTGACTCATTTCCTCCATTTGAAACTCTAAGAGTCTGCTCAGGTTTGACATTCCCGTTACGACTTCCTGAGTACTACTTTTGAATAAGCAAGAAAAATGTGCAACTTTGCTTCTATATTACACAGCAGATTTTTTAAATGTCTTTTTTTGGTAATGCACATTTATTAAAAAACAAACAGTGACTATATAATATATTCAAAAGGTAAGTTCCTGTATAATCCTACTCTCTAGAGATAATCAATATAAAGAGTTTCATGTTTAAATTACAGAGTTTTGCTTCATATATGCAAATAGACCCCAAATACATTTGTGTATAGATATGTTAAATTTTGAAATATAAATCAAATCATGTACACATGCTTTGATTTTATGTGGAAAAATTTTTATCGCCATTGAAAAGTCTATATTATCCTTTTAAATGGCTATGTAATATTCTATTATAGAAATAAGCAAATATTTAAATGCATTCCAACTTACAAATTTTGTGTCAGTTTGAAATTGTTTAAAATATTGGTAAGATAACAATGAATATTTACAACCTCTTTGTCACTATGATTCAGGAATACTGGATTTTTTTTTTTTTTCTGTTCCTAGAACTCAACAAATCCTTTTTGCTCAGGATTTTGCCTTTACTTATTCCTGTGCAAGGAACAATTTGTTTTAAGAAGTTATCAAATATTTCTAAGGACTTCAAATCTGAAGCTAGTGGATAGAAAAGCAAATGAGAAGTGAAGGGATATGTAAACAAAAGCAACATATAAAGAACAGGGGACTCGAATAACTTTGTATCTTGGACCAAGAAGACAGGCAAGCCTAGAAAATAAAACTCTCTCTTTTTAGAGATGGTTTGTCAGGGTTCTCTTTCTTCTAACTGCATTAATAATCAAGACTCATAGCCTTGAAGGGAAGCCAGAAAACTTGAATTCTCCCAAACTTTGTATGTGTGCATGCAAATGTGCATTCTGTTAGGTAGAGTATATAATAATACATCCTATTGTTACATATATATATGCTATTATTTCTTTGATACAAGGATAACTTTTTCTGATAAATATGAGCAAACAGTTTTAACACTATATCTAACAATAAATTGTAGGAAATCCATCTAAAGTAATACATTTCCAAATGCTCACTTTGTTACACTCAGAAGGTATTTTGTGTTTTGATTTCCCTGCAGCTCTGACCTTCCTGTCCCAGAGGGCGTCTTCTCTGTCTCTAGCCAGGAGCATGGAAGGCAACCAGACATGGATCACAGAAGTCACCCTCCTGGGATTCCAGGTCGATTCAGCACTGGAGTTTTTCCTCTTTGGACTTTTCTCTGTCTTCTACACCCTCACCCTTCTGGGGAATGGAGTCATCCTGGGGCTTATCTGCTTAGACTCAAGACTGCACACCCCCATGTACTTCTTCCTCTCACACTTGGCCATCATCGACATGTCCTATGCCTCCAACAATGTCCCCAAGATGCTGGCAAATCTTGTGAGTCAGAAAAGAACCATCTCCTTTGTTCCCTGCATTATGCAGACATTTTTATATCTAGCTTTTGCTCACACAGAGTGCTTGATTTTGGTGGTGATGTCCTATGACAGGTATGTGGCCATCTGCCACCCCCTCCATTACGTTATCACCATGAGCTGGAGAGTGTGCACTGTCTTGGCCATCACATCCTGGGTGTTAAGCTTCCTCCTGGCCCTGGTCCACTTAGTTCTCTTTCTGAGGCTGCCCTTCTGTGGGCCTCATGAAATCAACCACTTCTTCTGTGAAATCCTGTCTGTCCTCAAGCTGGCCTGTGTTGACACCTGGCTCAACCAAGTTGTCATCTTTTCGGCCTGTGTTTTTATCTTACTGGGGCCCCTCTGCCTGGTGCTGGGCTCCTATGCGCGCATCCTGGCCGCCATCCTAAGGATCCAGTCCGCTGAGGGCCGCAGGAAGGCCTTTTCCACCTGCTCCTCCCACCTCTGCGTGGTCGGGCTCTTCTTTGGCAGTGCCATCGTCATGTACATGGCCCCCAAGTCCCGCCACCCTGAGGAGCAGCAGAAGATCCTTTCCCTGTTTTACAGTCTTTTCAACCCCATGCTGAACCCGCTGATCTACAGCTTGAGGAGCAAAGAGGTCAAAGGTGCCTTTAGGAGAGTGCTGTGGAAGGACAGGCTAATGTGAAGAATATCAAAGGGCAACATGCAGGAGGAACTTTGTTCCCTCTGAAATATGGTGAATGCATGCTAAGTTGCTTTAGTTGTGTCTGACTCTATGCAACTCTATGGACTGTAGTCCACCAGACTCCTCTGTCCATGAGATTCTCCAGGCAAGAATACTGGAATGGGTTGCAATGACTTCCTTCAGGGGACCTTCCCAATTCAGGGATCAAACCCGTCTCTTATGTCTCCTGCATTGGCAGGTGGGTTCTTTACCACTAGTGCCACCTGTTAAGCCCCTGAAATATGGTAGGGGGCATTTTTTGCCTTTAGCTGTAATGCTACAATATTATAGCATATTATAGATCTAACTGGACTTCCCTTGTGGCTCAGCTGGTAAATCTGCCTGTAATGTGGAAGACCTAGGTTTGATCCCTGGTTTGGGAAGATCTCCTGGAGAACTAAAAGCCTACCCACTCCAGTATTCTGGCCTGGAGAAGTCCATGGACTATACATTCCATGGGGTTGCAAAGAGTCAGACATGACTGAGTGACTTTCACTTACTTACTTACTTACTTATAGACCTAATTGGTGCTTCTGAATTGTGGTGTTAGAGAAGACTCTTGAGAGTCCCCTGGACAGCAAGGAGATCAAACCAGTCAATTCTAAAGAAATCAACCTTGAATATTCATGGGAGGACTGATGCTAAAGCTGAAGCTCCAATACTCTGGCCACCTGATGTGAAGAGCTGACTCACTAGAAAAGACCCTGATGCTGGGAAAGGTTGAAGGCAGGAGGAGGAGGGGGTTACAGAGGAAGAGATGGTTGGATGGCATCATCGACTCAATGGACATGAGTTTGAGCAAGCTCTGAGAGTTGGTGATGGACAGGGAAGCCTGGTGTGTTGCAGTTCATGGGTTTGCATAGAGTCAGACATGACTTAGCCACTGAAAAACAACAATAATAGACCTAAACATATAATCAGAAACTATATAGACCTTAAAAAATAAAATAGATAACTATTCATGACCCTGGATAGGAATAGGTTCCTAGAGATGATCCAAAAAGTACAAGACATAAAATTTGAAAAATTGGTAAATATTGGATTTTTTGAAAATTAATTATTCTACTTGTCAAAGTCATGATTGAAAAAAAAGAAATACAAATTACAGACCATGTACTTTTTGAAAATGCTAGTCTGGTCACAGGAGGGGACAAAGGAAAGGCTTAGAAAAAAAGCAAGGTTTATTATACATTTAGGTTGGGGACAGGAGACATGGCCCACCATGTGGGGTCACATGGGGGACACAACTAGGTGGTCAGGAGGCAGAAGACAGCATAAGGAGGAAGGTTAAACTACTGCCTTTATTGGCATTTCTGCAGGAAACCCTGAAGTAAGCGGTTTATATGAATAAGTTGGAGTTCTTATAATAGATAAATCTTTACCATGTAAAGAAGGAAATCAGGTAGACTGAATGCACAGAATTCTCAAGGCAAGAATTCTCTAATATTTTGAATCCACGCTATCTTACTTTCAGTAATCTCATTTTAAGTCTTTCTGGCCTCTCTTCTTTCTTGAAATAACAAGTGCTATATAATAGTATGCTTTATTGTTTTCTTGTTGCTTTCTTGGTTTTCCTCGGTTTGAAAATCAACATCCCCATTTCTGAATTGCATACAACTAAGTGCAATTTTTCTCTCAGTTTTTAACAATTCCCTGGTATTAAAATATTCCACTGACAAACTGATCTGCAATTTGATTTGAAATATCTTTTCACTATCTTCTCACAAAAAGAACTGGACATTTCTGACTTGCATTTGTCTTACTTAAAACATATATTAAAGAAGAAATATATGAAGTAATCTGAAAAAAGTAAGAATAGTTTTCAGTTATAAACTTCATGCTCATGAAATGATGAATCTCTGATCTATAAGGCAAAATAAAAAAAAATAAATTTTACCCAAAACAAAACATTTTAAGTTAATGACTGTAGTGCTTTTCTTCATATAAGAAGATGCGAGAGTCTGGGCTCATTGTAATCATTCCTTGGTTTTGCATCTTAGCCATCTAGAGCCAGTATCTTGTTCTTCTCCATCCTGAGCTCCCCTCAGGGCACACCACCAGCTGTAGAGCTTGTGGCTAGTTGATGACAACATTTTTGGAGTTGTCTGACAGGCTGCCTTCCTGAGGCTATAGTCCTCAGAAATGTCCCCACATAAAACAGAACTTGCACCATTTAGGTTGTATGTTTTTTAAGAGAGAGGCTCACAGCTGGAGGGTGATGTTGTCTCTTAACACAATTATGCCAGATGCACAAAAATGGGAAGTCATATGTTTGCCAACACCAACCCTACTTTTGGAATTTAACAAGGTCAAACAGAAGCATGCAATCCTGAGCGCCATTGTACTGGCTGGTCTTATGATTTGAGATAAGATGTTGGTCTTGTGATATGATGATAAACTGGATCCATTGTTGGTGACTGAATGGAACTCTAGTTGTGTAGCAGTAACTTTTGATTCTCATTCTTCAGGTTGCTTCTACTAGAAAAGATTTCACTGGGAAGAAATTTTCTGGGAACCATTCTCCATGTGGCCATTAGACCATGTAACACAATTTTCAGCTGATCGATCACTGTGTTAACTATAAACCTTGATGATCAAATGCTTAGAAAGGTCCTTGGTTATAGTGGACAAAGTATATCAGTTTCATTCCTAGCAGACCACGGTATACTATGCACAGATACTCATCACCTCCATTTTTGTGGATGGAAAGCTGTTAAAACAGAAGAGGAGAGACAATGGGTTTCTGACAGGAATAAATTATAGACTTCACATGGCAGGTGTGAATTTCTTGAGAAATAGCCCCACCCTGAAAGGAGGAAAATTTTAGAAGGCCTTGCAGCATGTTCAGACTAAATTACATTTAGGTAGGCTAGCAAGCCCTATATGGAGGACCCAATATTTTGGGGTAGCAAAACATACTCGTAACTGCACTCATGTTATTAGTACACAGTGATAACCACAGCATGGCGGATTTGTCCCACAAAACCAAAGAATGGCTTTAAAAGAGAACGGTGGCCATCTAGACATCATTGAACACCCTGAATTCACTTTTAATGAGGTGTGACAGCCAGCTGAAAAAAAAATATTTTTTTTTTTTACTAGAATGAGAAGATTAGAGGGAATTCTCTTCTAGGAAAAAAGTAAGGGATAAGAGTCAGCCTGGGAATAGAATGAGACCTTAGTGAAATGGATCAGACAGACTCAGCAAATGAAGCTGGATACTGCTAGCATTCAGCCCTTACCAAGACCTCTTGACAGTTTTGATCCAGATGGAGACTAAAGTAACCATGAGACAAAGCCCTTCCATTCTAGCTGCTGGAGCCAAAGGAACACAGTTATGGGGATCTTATAGACCTTGGAACTTAGTTTCTCTGGCAGTGTTTGTAATTTTCACCGAAGCATAACGAGTGCATGCTCAACTGTGAAGAGTAGATCAGAAGAAGACATACCTGTAGTACAGTTAGTCTGAATATCACTGTGTCCTCCTCCTCAGGGTGGGGCAGGCAGAGAAGCAGGCCCCACTATATAACAGCCCACAAAAGAAGCTAGCTTTAGTACAAGCCTCTAAAGTGAGACAGGGTACCTGGCTTTGTCCCCTACTGACTTGGAACCCAGAAATAAGTGAGTCATGGCTAACTATAATGATACTTGTCCATAATGCTAATCTGGTATATGGACAAGTGCCAGATCTGTTGGAGAGGCAAAGACCTCTGATTCTTACTGATGGGTTCTGAAATGAAAACTGAATTGTACCGTGACAGTAATATGGTTTAGCATTGGCTGGTTACTAAGATTCAAATATATATATATACTCGAATACTCAGACATGTCTGGCTCTTTGTGACCCCATGGGCTGTAGCCCACCAGGCTCCTCTGTCTATGGGATTTTTCAAGCAAGAATACTGGAGTGTGTTACTATTTCCTTATCCAGGCGATCTTCCCCACCCAGGGATCAACCTGGGTCTCATGCATTGCAGGGAGATTCTTTACCAACTGAGCCACCAGGGAAATCACAAAGATTTGACTACCTTATAAGGTAGTCATTGATATTGATACTGATGACCAAATGTATTGGGAGGTTAGGTTAAAGCCACCTCAGAATCTAATACCAATGGAAAATGGCTGGCCTGAAGAACAACTTTATTTAGCTAACCATCAGCTCAATTCTATGCCAAATATTTTTGCATAAAGTTATAAGCTTAAAGGGGAAAAAATAGTCAAAATAGTACAAAAATGTGAAAATGTGCATCATGACTTTATAGGATATGCATGTTCCTCTGAGGTTACTCTTATCCTACACTCATTCCTCCAAATGTTTGGCATTCTGAAATGAAGTATTTCGTGCCGTATTGGTAAACAAGATGTCACAGCCATCAGTGATTTGGGGCCTCCAAATGTGAGTTTCTGAGCCCAGGGAGGAAACCCAAAAGGAAGAACAAGGACCTCCTGTTGTAAGATGACTCCTGCAAGTGTTTTCTCTTCTCTGTTGCCTGGCAAGGGTGGGTGGTCAGTGGTTCATTTAACAGTGTGTCTTTTGGTTCTCTCGAATAAAGTCCTTCACAGAATAAATGTATAAGATTGTAAAAGTCAATGTTTTAAATAATTTATTTTCCTAATTTGGTAAGTTGGCTTTTTTGTTGTGTGTTAGAACTCATCACCAGACCAAAGGTCATGTAGATCTTTTGTTGTTTTCTCAAATTGTATAGTTTATTAAATTGAATTACGGTGCTAGTTGCAAAAAAAAAAAAAAAAAATCCCTACAGTGAGCCCTGAGGAAAGGAAGCTCAGGATGTGTAAACAGGGTAGTGGCCCCAGATAGATTAGGCGCATATGAAAGAAATGATTTCAGTAAGCCCAGCTTGCATCTTCCCATACACAGAAAAGCACTAAATTCCTTGAGATATCTGGTTTACAATGGGCTTGATTAACAATCAGGCACTAATCTGGGTACTGCTGTGAAGGGATTTTACAAACCTACTGTCGTGAAGTATGGAGGCTATCTTTTAGCACTGATCAGATCAGATCAGATCAGATCAGTCGCTCAGTCGTGTCCGACTCTTTGTGACCCCATGAATCGCAGCACGCCAGGCCTCCCTGTCCATCACCAACTCCCGGAGTTCACTCAGACTCATGTCCATCGAGTCAGTGAGGCCATCCAGCCATCTCATCCTCTGTCATCCCCTTCTCCTCCTGCCCCCAATCCCACCCAGCATCAGAGTCTTTTCCAATGAGTCAACTCCTCGCATGAGGTGGCCAAAGTACTGGAGTTTCAGCTTTAGCATCATTCCTTCCAAAGAAATCCTAGGGCTGATCTCCTTCAGAATGGACTGGTTGGATCTCCTTGCAGTCCAAGGGACTCTCAAGAGTCTTCTCCAACACCACAGTTCAAAAGCATCAATTCTTCGGCGCTCAGCCTTCTTCACAGTCCAACTCTCACATCCATACATGACCAGAGGAAAAACCATAGCCTTGACTAGATGAACCTTTGTTGGCCAAGTAATGTCTCTGCTTTTGAATATGCTATCTAGGTTGGTCATAACTTTCCTTCCAAGGAGTAAGCGTCTTTTAATTTCATGGCTGCAATCACCATCTGCAGTGGTTTGGGAGCCCAGAAAAATAAAGTCTGACACTGTTTCCACTGTTTCCCCATCTGTTTGCCATGAAGTGATGGGACCAGATGCCATGATCTTCATTTTCTGAATGTTGAGCTTTAAGCCAACTTTTTCACTCTCCACTTTCACTTTCATCAAGAGGTTTTTTAGTTCCTCTTCACTTTCTGCCATAAGGGTGGTGTCATCTGCATATCTGAGGTTATTGATATTTCTTCCGGCAATCTTGATTCCAGCTTGTGTTTCTTCCAGTCCAGCGTTTCTCATGATGTACTCTGCATAGAAGTTAAATAAGCAGGGTGACAGTATACAGCCTTGACGTCCTCCTTTTCCTATTTGGAACCAGTCTGTTGTTTCATGTCCAGTTCTAACTGTTGCTTCCTGACCTGCATACAAATTTCTCAAGAGGCAGATCAGGTGGTCTGGTATTCCCATCTCTTTCAGAATTTTCCACAGTTTATTGTGATCCACACAGTCAAAGGCTTTGGCATAGTCAATAAAGCAGAAATAGATGCTTTTCTGGAACTCTCTTGCTTTTTCCATGATCCAGCGGATGTTGGCAATTTCATCTCTGGTTCCTCTGCCCTTTCTAAAACCAGCTTGAACATCAGGAAGTTCACGGTTCACATATTGCTGAAGCCTGGCTTGGAGAATTTTGAGCATTACTTTACTAGCGTGTGAGATGAGTGCAATTGTGTGGTAGTTTGAGCATTCTTTGGCATTGCCTTTCTTTGGGATTGGAATGAAAACTGACCTTTTCCAGTCCGGTGGCCACTGCTGAGTTTCCCAAATTTGCTGGCATATTGAGTGCAGCACTTTCACAGCATCATCTTTCAGGATTTGGAATAGCTAAACTGGAATTCCATCACCTCCACTAGCTTTGTTTGTAGTGATGCTTTCTAAGGCCCACTTGACTTCACATTCCAGGATATCTGGTTCTAGGTCAGTGATCATACCATCGTGATTATCTGGGTCGTGAAGATCTTTTTTGTCCAGCTCTTCTGTGTACTCTTGCCATCTCTTCTTAATATCTTCTGCTTCTGTTAGGTCCATACCATTTCTGTCCTTTATCGAGCCCATCTTTGCATGAAATGTTCCTTTGGTATCTCTGATTTTCTTGAAGAGATCTCTAGTCTTTCCCATTCTGTTGTTTTCCTCTATTTCTTTACATTGATCACTGAAGAAGGCTTTCTTATCTCTTCTTGCTATTCTTTGGAACTCTGCATTCAAATGTTTATATCTTTCCTTTTTTCCTTTGCTTTTCGCTTCTCTTCTTTTCACAGCTATTTGTAAGGCCTTCCCAGACAGCCATTTTGCTTTTTTGCATTTCTTTTCCATGGGGATGGTCTTGATCTTTGTCTCCTGTACAATGTCACGAGCCTCATTCCATAGTTCATCAGGCACTCTATGTATCAGATCTAGGCCCTTAAATCTATTTCTCACTTCCACTGTATAATCATAAGGGATTTGATTTAGGTCATACCTGAATGGCCTAGTGGTTTTCCCTACTTTATTCAATTTAAGTCTGATAGTCAATTTGAGTCTGATAGTCAATTTACGTCTGATAGTTCAATTTAGCACTGATAGTCAGATACAACTTAGTGACTAAACAACAAAAAATGGAAGTTATCCTGGGGCCTGCCCTAATCAGGCAGAAAATGAAGAAGAACTTATGGCAGAAAGTGAAGAAGAACTAAAGAGCCTCCTGATGAAAGTGAAAGAGGAGAGTGAAAAATTGGCTTAAAATTCAACGTTCAGAAAACTAAGATCATGGCATCTGGTCCCATCACTTCATAGCAAATAGATGGGGAAACAATGGAAACAGTGATAGATTTTATTTTGGGGAGCTCCAAAATCACTGCAGATGGTGAGTGCAGCCATAAAATTAAAAGATGCTTGCTCCTTTAAAGAAAAGTTATGACCAACCTAGACAGCATGTTAAAAAGCAGAGACATTACTTTGCCAACAAAGGTCCATCTAGTCAAGGCTATGATTTTTCCAGTAGTCATGTATGGATGTGAGAGTTGAACCATAAAGAAAGCTGAGTGCCAAAGAATTGATGCTTTTGAACTGTAGTGTTAGAGAAGACTCTTGAGAGTCCCTTGGACCTCAAGGAGATCAAACCAGCCGATCCTAAAGGAAATCAGTCTTGAATATTCATTGAAAGGACTGATGTTGAAGCTGTAACTCCAATATTTTGGCCACCTGATGCGAAGAACTGACTCATTGGAAAAGACCCTGATGCTAGGAAAGATTGAAGGCAGGAGGAGAAGGGGACGACTGAAGATGACATGGTTAGATGGCGTCACTAACTCAATGGGCATGAGTTTGAGTAGGCTCCAGGAGTTGGTGATGGTCAGGGAAGCCTGGCGTGCTGCAGGCCATGGGGTCGCAAAGAGTCAGACATGACTGCGTGACTGAACTGAACTGAACTGACCCAATCAGGTGAGCCTTCTAACCCTCTTAGCTCAGTTGGTAAAGAAACTGCCTGCAATGCAGGAGACCTGGGTTCAATCCCTGGGTTGGGAAGATCCTCTGGAGAAGAAAAGGCTACCCACTCCAGTATTCTGGCCTGGAGAATTCCATGGACTATATAATTCATGGGGTCGCAAAGAGACAGACAAGACTGAGCAACTTTCACTTCACTTCTAACAGCAGAGAGTTTTCTACAACTTGCAGCAGTGGAGGAAGTCAGGGAGCTCTGGTGTGAAGATGAATCTCACCTCATGCAAGGACTTCACATGAGGATTCCAGATCCAGCCACACCCTTGATGTCAGCCTGTGCAGAGAAACCACCTGACCAGGGCCAGGATGGCTGACCAATGGAAACTGTGAGACAGTAGGTATGTTATTTTAAGCCATTAAACTTGTGTTAATTTGTTGCAGCAGGAATAGAAAACAAAAACATTTTGGTATCAGATAAGTTCTTTATTTTCCAACTCTGGCCATTGCTGGATTGGTAATCTATCATTTAGTTCAATCTTTTTGATTGGGCATCAAAAAAGTTTGGGCATAAAACTTTTTGATTGGGACCCCTTTGAATTCTTAAAAATTACTGATACAAACATTTATGTGGCTATCTTTATTGACATATGTCATAATAGAAACTGAGAATTTGTTAAATATTTACTTTTAATTCATTTAGAACTATTTCTATTATATGTTAATATACTGTATTTTTATGAAAAATATCTTTTACAAGACAAAAAAACAGTTAAAACAATAGCTATGTTTTACATTTTTGAAAAATGTCTAAATGTTTGGCTTAACAGAGAAGACAGCTAGAAGTTACATGGTCTTCTACATTCTGTGTGTTGCACTGTTATATGTCATGATGCTTCTGGGAAACGCCACTAACTGACAGTTAAAAAGGCAAGAAGTGTCTAAATATTATTATAAAAATATTTTTGATCCCACAGACCTTTGGAAAAGTTCTCAGAGATGCCCACTTAAAGAATCAAAAACTTTATCTTTTAAATAATTTATTTATCTAAGTATATATACTATATATTTATTCTATATTAATATATGCAATTATATTGATAATTTATATGTCTATATATTATAATTTAACTTAAATTTATATTTAAACTTCAGTCTCCACATCAGTAAAAAGATAATGATGATATTAAACTATATAGTCCCAGGTGGCACGAGAGGTAAAGAATCTGTCTGCCAATGCAGGAGATGCAAGAGATGCAGGTTCGATCCCTGGGTCAAGAAGATCCCCTGGAGTAGGGAATGGTAACTCACTCCAGTAGTCTAGCCTGGAAAATCACATGGACAGAGGGGCCTGCCAGGCTACACTCCATGAGGTTGCAAAGAATACACAGTCTGATATAAAGCCTCTGGCACATTTTCTTAAAACATAGGAAGGGTTTTATAATTATTGCTTTTGGCTGTTAGAATCCTTCCTCATTAATATCTATTCACCATTACTGCAGACAGAGACACATCTTGGCATGGAGGATCTGTTCTGTCTCAGGGCTGTCATAACAGACTCCATGGAAAGTCGTCTCTCAACGATCTAAATGTATACTTTCATGGGGATTGTAGAGAAGCATACGTTCTTAAAACCAATCACTTGAAGGGAATGGGCAATGTAATTTATGATATCTGTCTCAAGTTTATAACCCTAGATATATTGAAAATGTGTGTAGAGACAGTATGATGCTAGTGTCTGCTCCGACTGTTTTCTAGAATTTTTCCTCCATGGGCAATTCCACACAATCTTAGCTCTTCTGCAGAGGGAAATTTTAGGAATTCCCCCCCCCCCCCACTCCCCCTTAGAGAGAAGATAAAAATATGTTGTTATCTTATGATCCTTCTGGGAATTTGAATTCTCAATAGAAACTCCAGAATGTTTTTAATTCATCTGATTCTAAAATAAAACCTATGCCTCTTGGGGTTCTTTGAAGAACCTTAACAAGTCCAATAAGCAATCCATCCTGTGTCTGGAATTCAATCCTCTGACAGCTGCAGAGGGAGCAGGACTCTGAACCATTTCAGAGGTACTGTGCTCACCCTTGCGGGGTTTTATTCTAGGTCAAAGAAGATTCTTATGAGAAATCCAGAGCTAGCATCTCCTTGAGTAGAAGAGATTGATTTATGCTGGGAGGTGATTTCCAGTACAGGGAGGTGAGATAGGACAGGTCAGCAGCAGACACCACCATGGCTCTGGGCACAAGAATGACACCCCTGGGTGAACTTTCCTCCCACTCATATTGTGCATCATAGGTAGGAAAATAGACACTCACGTCTCCCTCCCTGACCCTAGGGAATTTCTGCCTACTGAGCTATGTGTGTGTGTTCAGCATCCCTCTCAAAATCACCTCCCAGTGTAACTGAGTGGTGGAGGTCCAAGCTGGCCCCACTCTCAATGAGAAGGGGCTCAGACAATGAGAGGCTCTATATCCAAGCATTGTCTCTGAAACAGCCAAATTAATAAAATGACCTTATGTATCAGCTGGGCTTATCTGGTGGCTCAGATGGTAAAGACTCTGCTTTCAGTGCAGGAGACCTAGATTCAATCCCTAGGTGGGGAAGATCCCCTGGAGAAGGGAATGGCTACCCACTCCAGTATTCTTGCCTGGAGAACTCCATGGACAGAGGAGCCTGGAGGGCTACAGTCCATGGGGTCACAAAGAGTCAAACACGACTGAGCAACTAACAAAGATATTGATGTCCAGGGAAGCCTCCCTTAGAAAATAAAATTATAATAACAATTACAGCAAATCTTTTCTTTGCTGAAATAATGTAAGAGATAAGTTTTCCATATATCTAATCTTTTTTACAACCATCCTTCGGGTATCACCCTGTTGTGATGATTATCAGATTTGAAATCACAGTATTTTATATAAATATCTTTCCTGTCATAAAGAAGATAGAATGAGTTCCAACACTTCTGACGAGAGGTAGAGAAATAAATAAAATCCATAGATCATGAAACTTTCTAACTTATAGGACTGGCCCAGTAGACAGAATTACTCATACTGACCATGCAAACCTTTTCTTATCTGGGCTGTTATTGTTTTATTTACTGTACTGGAAAGGCAAAGATTTTGGCATTACTTTTCTGACATTTTCTTGCTTCTTCCAGTACAGTATCTGCTTAAGAGTTTCAATCTTTATTCAATTTTATTTTTATGCTGTTTAATTTTAACAGAAAAATGATAATAATGGTAATGAAAAGGAAAATTTTGAAAATTATTAATTCGGGCACAAAATTAGCTAGACCCAAAGGTGATAAACGTACATTCCTACTGAATAGTAATAGACTGAGTTACCTTCAACAAATATTATGGTTCTTCATGTTCAGAGAGCAAATGAGTGCTGTTGCTGTTGTTTACTTGCCAAGTCATGTCCAACTCTTTGGGACCCCATGAATTGCAGCACGCCAGGCTTCTCTGTCCTTCACTGTCTCCCAGAGTTTGCTCAAACTTGTGTCCATTGAATCAATGATACGATCCAACCATCTCATCCCCTGGTTCCCCCTTCTCATTTGGCCCTCAGTTTTCCCCAGCATCAAGGTCTTTTTCAATGAGTCAGATCTTCACATTAGGTGGCCAAAGTATAGGAATTTCAGCTGTGTCTAAGTAGAATTTTGCAGTAGAGATGTTGCTATCTCCACTTTATGTAATATAGGTATGGTCTTTCATTGTAGCAAAAATCAATGTCACAAACTTAATACCATTTACACAGAACCCCCCCAAAAGCAATCACATTTACAGAAATGAAGAAACTGTAATTTTGTCTCTGTTTCATTTGCCAGTAATCAGATCCTAACTATGAACTTTTCTAACAAAATAGAAGCCATGTGTTGGTCAATTGAAGGTGGCAGTAGAAGATATTAGAAACATGCATTTTTGAATTAAAATGAAAATCATCAATTTAACAAACATTTCCTGAGCTTGCTTCACCTAGAATCATATTAGTTATTATGAGACATAAAAATGTACAGGACATATTCAGTTCAATTCAGTCACTCAGTTGTGTCTGACTCTCTACAACCCCATGGACTGCAGCACACAAGGCTTCCCTGTCCATCACCAACTCCCAGAGCTTGCTCAAACTCATGTGCATTGAGTTGGTGATGCCATCCAACCATCTCATCCTCTGTCGTCCCCTTCTCCTCCTGCCTTCAATATTTCCCAGCATCAGGGTCTTTTCCAATGAGTCAGTTTTTTGCATCAGGTGGCCAAAATATTGGAACTTCAGCTTCAATATCAGTTCTTCTAATGAATATTCAGGACTGATTTCCTTTAGGATTGACTGGGTTGATCTCCTTGCAGTCCAAGGGACTCTCAAGAGTCCAACACCACAGTTCAAAAGCATCAATTCTTCAGTGCTCAGCCTTCTTCACAGTCCAACTCTCACATCCATACATGACCACAGGAAAAACCATAGCCTTGACTAGACGAACCTTTGTTGGCAAAGTAATGTCTCTGCTTTTCAATATGCTATCTAGGTTGGTCATAACTTTCCTTCCAAGGAGTAAGCGTCTTTTAATTTCATGGCTGCAGTCACCATCTGCAGTGATTTTGGAGCCCAAGAAAGTAAAATGTTTCCACTGTTTCCCCATCTATTTGCCATGATGTGATGGGACAGATGCCATGATCTAAGTTTTTTGAATGTTGAGTTTTAAGCCAAATTTTCACTCTCCTCTTTCACTTTCATCAAGAGGCTCTTTAGTTCTTTGCTTTCTGACATAAGGGTGGTGTTATCTGCATATCTGAGGTTATTGACATTTCTCCCAGCAATCTTGATTCCAGCTTTTTCTTCATTCAGCCTAGCATTTCATATGAAATACTCTGCATATAAGTTAAATAAGCAGGGTGACAATATACAGCCTTGACACACTCCTTTCCCGATTTGCAACCAGTCTGTTGATCCATGTCCAGTTCTAATTGTTGCTTCCTGACCTGCATACAGATTTCTCAGGAGGCAGGTCAGGTGGTCTGGTATTCCCATTTCTTTAAGAATTTTCCACAGTTTGTTGTAATCCACACAGTCAAAGGCTTTGGCGTAGTCAATAAAGAAGAAGTAGATGTTTTTCTGAAACTCTCTTGCTTTTTCAATGATCCAGCGGATGTTGGCAATTTGGTCCCTGGTTCCTCTGCCTTTTCTAAATCCAGCTTGAACATCTGGAAGTTCATGGTTCATGTACTGTTGAAGCCTGGCTTGGAGAATTATCAGCATTACTTTGTTAGTGTGTGAGATGACTGCAATTGTGTGCTAATTGTTTAAATTCTTTGGCATTGCCTTTCCTTGCTGCTGCTGCTGCTAAGTCACTTCAGTCGTGTCCGACTCTGTGCGACCCTATAGATGGCAGCCCACCAGGCTCCCCCGTCCCTGGGATTCTCCAGGCAAGAACACTGGAGTGGGTTGCCATTTCCTTCTCCAATGCAGGAAAGTGAAAGTGAAAGTGAAGTCGCTCAGTCTTGTCCGACCCTCAGTGACCCTATGGACTACAGCCCACCAGGCTCCTCCGTCCATGGGATTTTCCAGGCAAGAGTACTGGAGTTGGGTGCCATTGCCTTCTCCGTGCCTTTCCTTAGGGCTGGAATAAAAACTAACCTTTTCAAGTCCTGTGGCCACTGCTGAATTTTCCAAATTTGCTGGCATATTGATTGCAGCACTTTCACAGCATCATCTTTTAGGATTTGAAATAGCTCCACTGGAATTCCATCACCTCCACTAGCTTTGTGCATACTGATGTTTCCTAAGGTACACTAGACTTCACATTCCAGGATGTCTGGCTCTAGGTGAGTGATCACACCATTGTGGTTATCTGGGTCATGAAGATGTTTTTTGAATAGTTCTTTTGTGTATTCTTGCCACCTATTCTTAGTATCTTCTGTTTCTGTTAGGTCCATACCATTTCTGTCCTTTATTGTGCCCACATTTGCATGAAATGTTCCCTTGGTATCTCTAATTTTCTTGAGATATCTCTGTACAAAATGTACAAGACATATTACTTATCCATAAACCATTATTTGATGAAAGTGAATCTCAGTTCAAATAAATGACATTTTGTACAAACCCCTTTTGATCTTTGATTTTATCTTGGGGATTACCATATCTTCATTCAGTTCAGTTCAGTCACTCAGTCATGCCTGACTCTTTGCAACCCCATGAACCATAGCACACCAGGCCTCCCTATCCATCACCAACTCCCAGAGTCTACCCAAACCCAGGTCCATTGAGTTGGTGATGACATCCAACTATCTCTTCCTCTGTCATCCCCTTCTCCTCCTGCCCTCAATCTTTCCCAGCATCAGGGTCTTTTACAATGAGTCAGTTCTTCCCATCAGGTGGCCAAAGTATTGGAGTCTCAGCTTCAACATCAGTTCTTCCAATGAACATTAAGGACTGATCTCCTTTAGGACAGACTGGCTGGATCTCCTTGCAGTCCAAGGGACTCTCAAGAGTGTTCTCCAACACCACAGTTCAAAAGCATCAATTCTTCGGAGCTTAGCTTTCTTTATAGTCCAGCTCTCACATCTGTACATGACTACTGGAAAAACCATAGCCTTGACTAGATGGACCTTTGTTGACAAAGTAATGTCTCTGCTTTTTAATATGCTGTCTAGCTTATTAAACTAGTCAAACTAGTCATAACTAGTCATTAAACTGGTCATAACTTTCCTTCCAAGGAGTAAGCGTCTTTTAATTTCATGGCTGCAATCACCATCTGCAGTGATTTTGGAGCCCAGAAAAATAAAGTCAGCCACTGTTTCCCCGTCTATTTGCCATGAAGTGATGGGGTTGAAGATATAACTCCTTTAACTTTCACTGTTGACAAAGCCTACACATTTAACAGGTGCCTGAGGAGTCTCCTCATATGAATCTACTCTAATCTCAACAGTAGAAAATAACCCTTTTATATGTTGTCTGAATACTAGCCTTACAATGGGGTTAGAGACTGAATGACTAAATTCATCCTATACTTATAAGCATTAAAAAAAATGTGTGAACTAAAATAATATCCACCATTTTAAGAGACAACTCATAATTACTTGGAGGGAATATATTGTCTTCTCTATTGCACTTTTACTGTAAGCCATGTGTGATAAAATGCCATTATATTTTTGCAACATTTTAACAAGGTATGGTATTAATTATATGAAAGTAATGTTAACTCCAAAAAATAACATTAACTCCAAAATCACTGCGAATGGTGACTGCAACCATGAAATCAGAAGACGATTACTTCTTGGCAGGAAGCAATGACAAACCTAGACAGTGTGTTGCAAAACAGAGACATTGCTCTGCTAACAAAGCTGTATCGTTAGGCTGTGGTATTACCAATGGTCACCTACCACTGTGAGAGCTGCACTGTGAAGAAGGCAGACCACCAAAGAATTGATGCCTTCGAACTGTGGTGCTGGAGAACTCCTGAAAGTCCCTTAAGACAGCAAGGATATCAAACCAGTCAATCTTAAGGGAGATCAACCCTAAATATTCACTGGAAGGACTGATGCTGAAGGTGAAGCTCCAGTATTTTGGTCATCTGATGCGAACAGACAATCTTTGGAAAAGTCCCTGATGCTGGGAAAGATTGAGGGCAGAAAGGAAGAGGGCGTCAGAGAATGAGATGGCTAGATGGCATCACCGATAAAATGAACATGAACTTGGGAGATGGTGAGGGACAGGGAGGCCTGGTGTGCTGCAGTTCATGGGGTTGCAAAGAGTTAGACATGACTGAGTGACTGAGCAACAACAACTTGTAATTATTTAACGTGTAAAGGCAAAAATCTTTCTTTTACTGTAATGAATCAAATAATTACAGTTGCCATCACATAGGAGAAACAGGAATCTCTCTCAAGTTAGAAACTGGAATTGAGAAGAAAACACTAGGTTAGACACAACATGAGAAATCTGTGTTTCTTGTTCTTAATAATATAGATGTAAAGCTATCCAGGACGGAAATATGAAGAGTGGTATCAGGGTGGTTTCTTTCATGTGGAACCTGGAGAGTAAAAACACAAATGAAAGTGTTATAATTTATGAACTTAATTAGGAGATAAAATATTAAAACATTTTTATTCAAGGAAACAGTATGCAGCCATTCAAAGTATGTTACAGAGAAATATTTAGACATGGAAAATCATTCCTGCCTGATGTTTATAAATGAAAGAAATAGGTGACTAACAACACTGAGACACACACACACACACATATATATATATATATATATATATGTATGTATACATATAAATGGATGTACAGTAAAATGGTGTAACTATGTATACAGAACATTAACAATGATCATCTATGGTTGTGTGTTTTGGAGTACTACCTCTTCAGTCTTTTAAATACAGTTTCAGGATGTTTTCCTAAGAAGCTTTTGAAACAATGTCAAAAACTCATGCAAGGTAGGTACGACTGTATTCACACCAGGAACCACACTCTTAATATGTTCAAAAATCTGTGGTTTTTTTGAATAGAAATAAAAGCAAGAAAATAGTATGAATATTGTCATTAACAGGCCACCAGTTACAAATACAGGGCTTTCCAGGTGGTGCTAGTGGTAAAGAAGCAGCTTGCCAATGCAGGAAATATAAGAGACTCAGGGTCAATACCTGGGTGGGGAAAATGCCCTGGAGGAGGGCATGGCAACCCATTCCAGTATTCTTGCCTGGAGAATCACACGGACAGGGGAACCTTGTGGGCTATAGTCCACAGGATCGCAAAGAGTTGAACATGACTAAAGTGACTTAGCATGCATGCAGTTACAAATATATATATATTAACTTAAAAAAGTACTTAATAACATCAAGACCATTTTCTTCAAAACTATTATTCAATTTAGTGAAATTGATTTGAGACCATAAGGGAAGACAGGGAAGATATATTTTCAAAGTAATTAAAAGAATCACTTATTCCCTATAACAACTTGTGCACATTCCTGAATTAAATGCTGATTCTTTTCAATGAGGACATCAAGAATCTGGCAAATATCACGACAAAAGTACAAATTATTAAAATTCAGATACTGCTTTATATGATTTTTTTTTTTACTAAAAGTAATCAGATATTTTTGGAGAAATGACTGTGTCCATGGCTGAAGTGGAAAATGTAATAAAACAGCTTGAAACATCTTATCAGAATTAAGAAAGTACTCAAAAATTACGGGAACACATTAAAATGCCAAAGGAGTGAACTTTGAGGTTCATATCTAGAACAGTTAAGGATGTAATGATAAATAAATAATTGTAATACATTGATAAAAAATCATAAGTCCATATTGCCAGACAAAACAGAGAGAGAGAAGAGATAGATACAGATGCATTTGTTGTTGTTGTTCAGCCGCTCAGTCATGTCAGACTCATTGACACCCCAGGGACTGCAGCACACCAGGCTTCCCTGTCCTTCACCACCTCCCGGAGCTTACTCAAACTCATGTCCATTGAGTCAGTGATGCCATCCAATCATCTCTTTCTCTGTAGTCCCCTTCTCCTCCTGCCTTCAATCTTTCCTAGCATCAGGGTCTCTCTGATGAATTAGCTCTTCGCATCAGGAGGCCAAAGTATTGGAGCTTCAGGTTCAACATCAGTCCTTCGAATGAATATTCAGGACTTATTTCCTTTAGGAGTGACTGGTTTGATCTCCTTGCTGTCCAAGGGACTCTCAAGAGTGTTCTCCAACACCACAGTTCAAAAGCATCAATTCTTCAGTGCTCAGCCTTCTTTATGGTTCAACAATCACATCCATACATGACTACTGGAAAAACCATAGCTTTGACAATGTGAACCTTTGTTGGCAAAGTAATGCCTCTGGTTTTTAATATGCTGTCTAGGTTTGTCATAGCTTTTCTTCCAAGGAGTAAGTGACTCATAGAGACAGATAGATAGATATAGGACTTTTCCATATACTAAACTTGACAACCCATATATATAAAAGCAATGAATGAGTTGGAATGCCACATTTTGTAAACATCATTACTAGTAATTGAATCAGGCAAGTAATCGATAGATGCTCAAATGAGTTGCTGAAAGCTTTATGAGGAACAGAATATTTACATATTAATTTTAATGGATGATCCATTAAATTACATTAGAGAAAAAAAGAATGATTTTATAATGGAGATGGTTGTGATGAATTATCTTTTCCAAGTGATCCAAGTTAGTGTCACCAACAATGGGACAAATTAATATCATGCCCCTACTCAGGGATGTTTTTCCTGAAGAGGATGAATAATCTGAATCAAAAATGAGGAATTTTGTATCATTCCATTTGAGGAACACTCTACTAAAGAAGCACTCTTATTCCCTTAAAAAATATCAGTGTCATTAAACCCAAAGAAAGTTTGAGTGTTCCAAATGAAGGAAAACTAAAGAGTGGGAGGACTAGCAAGAGAAAACTATGAATTAAAAAATCAGGTTAATATGAAATTGCCTGATTTTAATAATTGTATTGTGGTTAGGTTAAATAAGTATCTTTGCTCTTGGAGAAATAAATGAGGAATTTAAGGTAAATATGCATCATGTCTGCAATGTAAACTCAAGAGGTTCAGAAAGAAAGAATATGTTATATATGGAGAGAAAAAGAGAATAAAAAGGCAAATATAAAAGAAATATTAAAATTCATTTAATCTGGGTTTTTGTATATGGGAGTTTTTTGTACAATTGTTAATGCTTTTCTATCTTTAAATATGTTTCATATTAAAAGTTAAAGAGGTCATCGATTTTGAGGAGTAAGTAGGACAAGGACACAACCTTTGTCTGAGCTCATTTTGAGATGAGTAACTCCAATTTCCCTTGATTCTCCGTGTCTGACTTCTCTTATCACATTTCATTCCTTGACAAGCTGTCATTAAGGAATGGGAAGTAACCAGTCATGGGTCACAGAATTCATCTTGGTAGGCTTCCACCTCAGTGCAAAGATGGAAACGCTTCTCTTCTGGATCTTCTCCCTGTTTTACATCTTCATTCTGCTGGCAAATGGCATGATCTTGGGACTCATCTGTCTGGACCTGAGACTGCACACCCCCATGTACTTCTTCCTCTCACATCTGGCCATCATCGACATGTCCTATGCTTCCAACAACGTCCCCAAGATGATGGCAAACTTAGCAAACAAGCATAGAACCATCTCCTTTGTCCCATGCATACTGCAGACTTTTTTGTATTTGGGGTTTGCTGCTACTGAGTGCCTGATTTTGATGGTGATGTCCTACAATAGGTTTGTGGCAATCTGTCATCCCCTCCAGTACACTGTCATCATGAGCTGGAGAGCTTGCAGGGTCCTGGCTGCCACTTCCTGGGCGTGTGGATTTATTCTGGCTCTGGTTCAGGCAGTTCTCCTCCTAAGACTACCCTTCTGTGGGCCCTGGGAAGTGAACCACCTCTTTTGTGAAATTCTGTCTGTCCTCAAGTTGGCCTGTGTTGACACATGGATCAACCAAGTGGTCCTCCTTGCTGCTTCTGTATTTGTCTTAGTCGGGCCCCTGTGCTTAATGCTAGTCTCTTACATATGCATCCTCTGTGCCACCCTGAAGATCCAGTCAAAGGAGGGCCGCAGAAAGGCCTTCTCCACCTGCTCCTCCCACCTCTGTGTGGTTGGACTCTTCTTTGGCATAGCCATGTTGGTTTATATGGTGCCAGACTCCAATCAACGAGAAGAGGAGGAGAAAATACTGTCCCTGTTTCACAGTCTCTTTAATCCATTCCTGAACCCTCTCATTTACAGCCTGAGGAATGCTCAGGTGAAGGGTGCCTTGTACAGAGCTCTGCAGAAGAGGTCCGTGTGAGGGGTACATACAGTGTTGTTTGGGGATTTTTTTTTAAAACGTGTGGTTTGCTGAAAGAAAAACTCAGAAAAATTTCCCAATGAGAAATTTGATATGAATATGGTAATTGTCCAAATTCTAGCTCAAGATATAAGGCAAAGATTCTTGGAAATGAGCATCTTTTGTCCCTTTGTCTTTCAGTTCAGTTCAGTTGCTCAGTCGTGTCCGACTCTTTGGGACCCCATGAATCGCAGCACACCAGGCCTCCCTGTCCATCACCAACTCCCGGAGTTCACCCAGACTCACGTCCATTGAGTCGGTGATGCCATCCAGCCTTCTCGTCCTCTGTCGTCCCCTTCTCCTCTTGCCCCCAATCCCTCCCAGCATCAGAGTCTTTTCCAATGAGTCAACTCCTCGCATGAGGTGGCCAAAGTACTGGAGTTTCAGCTTTAGCATCATTCCTTCCAAAGAAATCCCAGGGCTGATCTCCTTCAGAATGGACTGGTTGGATGTCCTTGCAGTCCAAGTGACTCTCAAGAGTCTTCTCCAACACCACAGCAAAAGCATCAATTCTTCGGTGCTCAGCCTTTTTCACAGTCCAACTCTCACATCCATACATGACCACAGGAAAAACCATAGCCTTGACTAGACGAACCTTTGTTGGCAAAGTAATGTCTCTGCTTTTGAATATGCTATCTAGGTTGGTCATAACTTTCATTCCAAGGAGTAAGCGTCTTTTAATTTCATGGCTGCAGTCACTACAAAACAATACAATGACCCAAATGTCAAGGATTCAGAGATACATCAGGTTAAAAAAGCAGATACTGCTAGGTTGGAGTCAGAGAGACAAGTGAATGAACCCCATTTTTCCCTACTTATTTTGTGGCTGGAGTCAGTACTTAAAATATAGGACTCTCATGGTGAAATAGGAACAATCTTATGTCATAGAAAATTAAGACCTGCCAATAAGACACTGCATCAGCACAGTGCTCGACACATAACATACACTGAGAAAATGCTGTTCTCAAGTACATAATATCTAGAGGCCAGTGGTCAAGCCTGAAGCCTGAGGGTTGTCCCCAGTTGTGGACATGATATGAAGAGTCATGTGTCCAGCTGCCCAGAAGTAAGGCTCTCTCCACTTGAGCTCTGTCTCCAAAAGCAGGGGCCCTGCTCTGGGGCCTCTCACAGCTGAAGAAGTAGTTGTGTTGGCAGCAGTTGCATGCCGGGAGCCGGCATATTGCATATTGAGTGCAGCACTTGCCACAGCATCATCTTTCAGGATCTGGAATAGCTCAACTGGAATTCTATCACTGCCGGGAGCCGGCGTGAGGCACTCTGCCCGCGGCAAAGGTCATGAGGAAGGAGGCTCGACATACACAAAGGCAGGATTGAGCCTCAGGAGTCCCCCTGAAAATCCTCAAGCATCTACCCCCATAACCAGAGCCTGCCTACTTTACTACTTTGTGCTCTCACCTACACCTCTGACTTTACGGGGGGCTGTCCCCCGCCACCTCTTTCAGAGAAGGAGTTAACCTAGAGCTCCAGTTAATAAAAACTCCTGGGCGTGACAAGAGTGTTTTAACCTACAAACTCCTCTGAAGGTTCTCTGGCCTGCCTGACAGGCTTGTCTGGCCACATGTGATTGCTCACAGCCTCCCAACCGTGAGAGGCACGAGATGCTTTAAACCTTCTAAAAACAGGTTCCTTAGAAAAGTTAGAAAGCTATTAGTATAAGTATAATGGGCTGATTAGAAATTGTATTGGTGAAGGGTTTTTTCATTTGTTGAGCCAATGTTTGTTGCTAAGTCTCCATATCCCCTGCCCTTACACACATTAATGAATATATATAAGAAATAAGTATTAACCTTTGATATAAATCACATTAGACCTTAGTCTAAGTAAATTCTTTCCTTAACTAAAACCCACTACACCCTCACCCTATAGGAATGTAACTTTATTTGGGTGGCATCTGTTTAAGAATAATCACCCCTAAGACCTCTGTATACATTTGTATGAAGCACCTGACTTTGATAAAAGTCAGGACTGCTGACCCCGCGTGACTTTTGCATAACATCTCAGTGTATAAAAGTAGACCATGGAAAATAAAGAATTGGGATCAGTTCCTCGAAAGACTGGTCTCCCCATGTCTCTCTCTCACTCTGGCTGAGTCTCCATCTGGAGCGCGGAACCCACCATGCTTACTAATTATGCCTGGGCTTCTAAGATCCGACTGGGGAGGCCTCAGTGTCTCCTCTCCTTCGGGAGAACGGAAGGACGCCTGTGGCCTACGTAAGTGGTGCAAACTTCTTGTGTTGAAGTTTTATTGGTCTCCCGCATAAACCAAGCTACTCAGCCTCTTTTCTCCACTGAATTTTCCTACTGAGCTATCCTCATTCTATTACTCTTTATATCCTTAATTAACGTTTAATTAAGCAGTTGTTTCCTGACCCTCGCCTACGCCGTCTCTCCTTCGAATACCCTGGATCAGCCGGGGCTGGACCCCGGCAGTTGCATACTTACTAGTTATCGCTATTATGCCAGATCAGTGTTGTTCATTCGCCTTCAGAGTCTTCAGAGATCTCTGGTTTCTTATCCCCAGCAAGGATCTTTTCATTCTTCTACTATCTGAGAAAGCAATATCTTTTATGGCCACAAGACAATGTCAGGGGCTCTGAAAAGTCAAGGGAGTAATATCTTCTATCCAGGTATGGTACCTTTTCCTTAAGAATAATGTAAAGAACCTGTTAGGTGACCAGCAGCATTGACAGTTGATCCTTAAACAACATGGGCTTTTGAAAATCCATGTATAACTTATAGCTGGCCCTCCATACAGGTGGATCTTCTGTTTATGTGGATTCAATAAACCACAGATTCTGTAGCACCATAGTATTTACTTTTGAACAAATTTACATACAAGTGGGTCCATGCAGTTCAATCCCCATGCTGTTCAAGTGCTAACTCTACATGGGTAGGGGGCTCTCATTTCTCGAAAGAGGTGCTTCTCAGTCACTCTCTCTACCATTTTCTCAAATAAAGACTAATCTCAGTGCCTATGGTGTAGAACAGCAGTCCCCAATCTATTTGGCACCAGGAATCGGTTTCATGGAAGACGATTTTTCCACAGACAGAGTTGGGGGGGGGATTGTTTGGGGATGATTCAAGGATGTTACATTTATTTTGCTTCATTTATTTTACTTTATTTCAAGGGCTTCCCTTGTGGCTTGGCTGGTAAAGAATCCAGCTGCAATGCAGGAGACCTAGGTTCGATCCCTGGGTTGGGAAGATCTCCTGGAGAAGGAAAACACTACCCACTCTGGTATTCTGGCCTGGAGAATTCCATGGACTGTATAGTCCATGGGGTTGCAAAGAGTTGGACATGAATGAGCAACTTTAACTTTCACTTTCTTATTTCTATTGTTACTACATTAGCTCTACCTCAGATTGCCAGGCATTAGACCTTGGAGGTTGGGGACCCCTGGTGATAGAAGGTTCAATCCAGGGACAGATGACAAATATAAGTACACAAGAATCAGAGCAGGTAGTGGACAATACAATTCAATAGAAGAAAATGATGTAGGCTTTAATTAGAAGCCCCAATGACTCTAGAGGTAAAGAACATGTCTGCCAATGCAGGAGACACAGGAGACATGGGTTTGATCCCTGGGTAGGGAGGATCCCCTAGAGAAGGAAATCACAATCCACTCCAGTGTTCTTGCCTGGGAAATTCCACTGACAGAAAAGCCTGTCTGGCCACAGTCCATGGGATTGGAGCCCCATGGAGTCTAGAGCCTGCCAGGCTACAGTCCAAAGCTGGCTACAGTCCAGCTTTAATTACCTGGACCAGGTGGTTCATTCCCTTCTGCTGGGGTTCTCTAAAGTTTACCTTATTTATGATTATCTGTCACTGTTTCATCCCTGACAAGGCACAACCTGATTAGTGGTGAATCAAGCAGTGGGAAAGGATATCAATTAGTAACCATTTATTGAGCACAGTCATTGAATGCAGATTCCTGAGTTCAAATCCAAGCTCTGGTACTTACCAGACATTGTGTCTGGGCTGGTTATTTAAACAGTGTCTCAGTCTCAATCTCTGACTCAGTTCTATCATCTGTAAAATGGGAAGAATTGCACTTGGCTCATAGGGTGATCATGCAGATTGAGTTACCTTTTGTAACTGCATAGGGCATGCATAAACATAGCAGGGACTGTGTGTTTCACTGGTAAATCACGTAGAATAAATAAATCTACCATAGCTTGGCATTGTGGTAGGATCAGAATCCAAGAATAGAAAACTTTCCCCTTTAATGTATCTTCCTGACCCAGGGATCGAACCTAGATCTCCCACACTGTGGGCATACACTTTACCCTCTGAGTGACCAGGAAAGCCCAGAGTTTGATTAGTCAGTCATAGACCTTGGAAGACTCTAAAGAGATAGTTGTGTTTTTCTAGCCTTATTCTTTCATCTGGGGAAAAAATTATTTCCCCCACTTTATACATGAAGCAATCAGGGATATTCAGGAAGTTTAAATTACTTATCAAAAGTGAAAAAAGTAAAAAAGAACTCAATGAGAAGAGAGGAACTAGGAACTGAGGAAGGAGTTCTCTTAAACCTGTAGTGAGACAGGCCTTTTTGGAAGAGGCAATTCACAGCTCCTGCTGAAAGTGATTAGAATTCTGATAAAATTTCAACAGTTTTCTAAGACACTTTGATAATCTTTCAAGATCCTTTCTGGGAATGTAGGGTTGCCCATTCAGCTGACTATCAGTTTTGGGACTTACTTACATTTTAGTCCATTTTGAGACTAATCTAATCATCTTTAATCAGACATTTCTTTATGGTTATTGCTTCCCTATTTTCCTACAAAATGCTTTTACCAGCAAGGGGCATCTTTGAGTGAGGCTTATAAAGTGTCAGTCACTCAGTGCTGTCCAAATCTGCATCACCATGGGCTGTAGCCTGCCAGGCTCCTCTGTCCATGGGATTCTCCAGGCAAGAACACTGGAGAAGGTTGCCATTTCCTTCTCCAGGGGATCTTCTCGACCAGGAATCAAACCTAGGCCTCCTGTATTGACAAGAAGATTCTTTACCATCTAAGCCATCAGGGAAGCCCAGCAACTTCTCTTTGACCAGCATATTTGAAATGAAACTGTGATGTGGGCACAAAATTATTTTCTCTGAGAAGTTGTCTTTAAATATATATGTATTTCATGACTTAATACAGCATTTCTGTCTATAACTGATTCTTACTCCTTGCTGCTGCTTATTAATCCTAAAACTCATGGATCCATTGAATTGTAAGAAATACTAAGGATCAACTTGGCCAGATTTCTTCATTGAAAGCATAAGCATCTTCTCAACTACAGCCATGGAGACTCAAAGAGATCTTTAACCAAATGTAAGTATCTTGAATAAGCTATGTTTATCTTTTATATGGGCAAACTTTTTTTTTTTCCTGTTTTCAGTGGATTTATTTATTATTTGTTTATTGTCTTTCCCTTTCCCATACAGGTTCCAGACAAGAGTAAAAGTAAGTTTTCTTCTTTCTCTCTCTTTCAAAGGATAAGACAAGAGAAGACATGAGACAGCAGTGGTTCTCAAACCTTAGTTTGCACCAGAACCACTTGGAGAATTTTTAAAACTCTGATTGCTGGGCTCCACTCTGCAGTCTCTGATTCTGTAAATTTAGAGTGAGGTCCAAGATTTTGCATTTTCAACAAGTTTCCAGGTGATGAAGATGATGCCAGTCAAGGAATAGCCCAAAAGATAAGCTACCTCAAAGAAAAATCCCTCTTTGATCATCCCTGAGAAAGGTGTATAATCCAAAGGCATGATGTTGGGAGACTCTCGGACTGGAGGGGAAGGTGCTGAGTAGGCGGAGGGTTAAAGGATGTGGTGGGAGAGGGTGTCAGCAAGATTCCTGGAGGGCCTCGATGGGAAGTTCCATATGGTAGTCATGTTCTCACCCTAAGAAGCCACTTCTGATTCTCTACCATCTGGCACTCTTTGTAAGGACTGGAGTGTATCAATGTAAACTGGGAAAAGAACTGGTTGAAGGTATTTTGAAACTGCCTTAGGAAAAGGTGAAGACTCTCCTCTTTTGAGCTTCACAGGCGAAGTGGTGGGGAGACAGATCCACTCTTCAGTTCAGTTCAGTTCAGTCACTCAGTTGTGTCCAACTTTTTGCAACCCCATGGACTGCAGCACACCCAGGCTTCCCTGTCCATCACCAACTCCTGGAGCTTTCTCAAACTCATGTCCATTGAGTCGGTGATGCCATCCAACCATCTCATCCTCCGCCGTCCCCTTCTCCTCCCACCTTCAATCTTTCCCAGCATCAGGGTCTTTTCAAATGAGGCAGTTCTTCGCATCAGGTGGCCGAAGTATTGGAGTTTCAGCTTCAGTATCATTCCTTCCAATGAATATTCAGGACTGATTTCCTTTAGGATAGACTGGTTGGATCTCCTTGCAGGGGAAAGTATCTTTGTTGGTTCCTCATATCAAGAGTCCCCTCCGCCAGGCCAAAGGCCTTGTTCAACAGCACAAAGGAGTGGGGAAAATGAATGCAACTTGATTGTAATGTGGATTCCTTCTCCCCCTTCTAATTTCCTGCAGGTGGGATAGATCTAAGAAAGGCCAGGTTCTCTTAATCAAAACGATCCTCCCTAATGTTCTCCTATTTAAAGGTTATTTGGGGAACAGAATAAAATTTGGATTATTTTACAGAAACATCGCTTCCCACCCCCGCCCCCAACATCTAGTAGCCTCTTTGGAGTTATTTTAACCAGTGTTCCCAGCGTCACCGTTGCCACCGCATCACACGAGGAGCCTGACAAACTAGCCGGCCAGGACTCTACCCCAGACCCTCGTCTTCAGAATGAGGATGCCGTAGTCTGGCATCTGAATTGTTAAAAGTTCCCAGGTGATTTTGATGTGCCCTTTAAGGGTCAAAAAAAAAAAAAACCCACAAACTATCCGCCCCCATCCAAAACCCAGTAGCTAGTCACTGCTCTCTGAAGCCTTTAATCTGGGTAGGGAAGAAACGCTTTAACCACCGGCCCTTTTAGGCAGAGGAAAAGCTGCAGGAGGGCTGAGCTTAGGGAAAAAGAAATAAGACTGTAAGTGGGAGAGCGGTTCTGAAAAGGAGCCACTATTACTGACCAAGGAACTTTGGCAGAAACACCCAGAATTGTACTAAAATTTGCTGCTGAAAGTCACCGGAGTCTTCAGTCAACTGTGATCTTTGAGAAACACAACAAAGAAAACTTCAGTTTTCCCAAGTCCACCGAGTTTCCGTTGCAGCTCTGAAGCTGCAGTGAGTGAGGGAGAGACTGAAGATAAGGGCCTGAAACTTTTACCTCCATTCTTTCTTTACTTAAAGGCCTAGTTTGCTGTTATTCAAGGGGCTACCCTAATTATGGCTTCTTTATAACTGGCAGACAGCTCTCGGGGCGCTTAAAGGCATCAGCGCTTGGAAGATGCCTGAAAAAGGGAACAGTGGTTATTCCATGTGACATGAGGTGTTTGTTTGTTTGTTTAAGCTTTGCTAAGAGTTGTGGTTTGAATTTGTCTTGGAGGGAAATGAGATGCATTGATAATAACTTTGTAACTCATGTCTCTTACCTGGTGAGCAGAACACAAATCTGAAATATTTGGTTAAAGTCTCTGCTTATTCAAGAATTTAAAGAAATAAATTTCACTGATTCGCATTGTAAATAAACTTCACATCCTTAACTGTAGAAGAAGCTATTTCTTTTCTAATGCCTTTCTCTTGTGTAGCTGTTTTTGACTAGTTGACTCAAAGAGTCTGGATAAAATGTCTTGAAAAATGGGCTTCTACGGATAACATGTAATGCTTAAGTATTTTTCTTAATCTGTACAAACTCTTCATTCCTGGAGGTAGCTTTGTATTTTCCACTAATTATGATGGGCAGAGTTTTCCCTCCATATCTGGCATTCAGAAATTTGTGTGTGTGTGTGTGTGTGTGTACATGTGTGTTTTCCTCAAAGGCTTAAATGCTTGGAAGTTTTTTTCTCCCCCTTCCTATAAAGAACATGTGGGATTCCCTGATAGTTCAGTTGGTAAAGAATCTGCCTGCAATGCAGGAGACCCCAGTTCGATTCCTGGGTTAGGAAGATCCGCTGGAAAAGGGATCGGCTACCCACTTCGGTATTCTTGGGCTTCCTTTGTGGCTCAGCTGGTAAACAACCCATTACAATGTGGGAGACCTGGGTTCTTCCCTGGGTTGGGAAGATCCCCTGGAGAAGGGAAATGCTACCCACTCCAGTATTCTGGCCTGGAGAATTCCATGGACTGTATAGTCCATGGGGTCGCAGAGTCAGACACAGCTGAGTGACTTTCACAAAGAACATGTGGATTCTCAAGATCAGAATTATTTTCAAAGTAACATCTCTATGCTTAGTAGTGACTCATTTATAAGCCAGCTGGTCTCTATTAATAAGTCTCTCATATAACCATCTTTAAATTTGGGCTTTTTTTAAATCCACATTTCTTTTCAAAACCCTGTAAATGATAGATAGCCAAAGTTCTGGTCCATCAAATCTAAATTCTAATTATAGGCATTCTCGTTTCATCTTCTGGTGGCACAAGTTTCATTTCTCATGATCTTTTTCACTTGGGTGGCCTCCTCAGTGTTTAAACAGCGAGACTCCTTGTTTATTATCCCCTCATTCCTGCTGCTTTCTGTGCCAGGTGGCTGCCACATCTTTCCTAATGACAGCTGCCTGCCATAACTGCCACCAGCCCCATGAGGACCATTGTGAGAGTGTAAATGCTCCCCCCACCCAAACCACCTAAACCACCCACTTGTTTGAAGAAATGGAACACAGAAAAATACTTCGCTGTAAAACTGGCAACCCTTTTGCCTTTGAGTGTCTTTAAAATGCCCCCTTGCCCCCTTGTAGCCAACCAAGGACTGCCAAATGTCCTTAAAGGCCAATTAGAAAGACTTCTCCACTTAAAAAAAATTCCTGCCATGGTGGAATGTTTGCCACTCAGAGACTTGTCTCAGTGTTTCCTCTTTTTACTGTAGAAACGTACTCTCCTTGCTACTGAACCTCTACTGACAAAAAGGTAACAGCAGATGGATTTGAGCCAAAAGTCTATGATTAAAACCCTAGGTCTCTTGCACTGCAGGGAGATTCTTTACTGTCTGAGCCACCAGGGAAGCTCACACTTTCAAAAATTGTGTCCCAGACTTAGTTTTGTCTTTGACAGCAATCACCTAAATTCTATCAACTTTTCAGAAGTCCTTTTGGTTCCAACCTCTCTATAGCTATCCAGCACTCAGCTTCCCTTTTCCTGTGTTGCATACGTCACCCCACCCATCCCCAGACTCATCCCTACACACCCCTACTCCCTCTGCAGAAACTGTGAAGTCATAGTGAGGAACTGAAGGGAGGGGTGCTGTATCTTCTCTTTTTTCTCCTGTGTTTCCTCTCTACCATCTCTTTCTCCCTCCCTCATTTTCTCTCCACTTCCTTTTTCTTTTAAAATATCCATAAACTGAACCTAAGCATAAACCCACAATGTCCTGTCAATAAATGTGTTTGAGTATGATCGTATTCATCTTCAAGGGCAGTGAGAACAAAGCTGGCCACATTACCATGTTGTTTTGCATATGCAATATTTAGTCATGATATAGAATGCTTAATATCCCTTATACATTATTAGGAGCAACTTCAATAGTTCAAATATTCATGTAAATAATATTACATTTTTTTTAACTTAAAAAATGTGTAAATATTCTTAAAAACAATATTTCTGTCTGTTATCCTAATCAGTTGATCTATATCTTTAGTGCTTGAATAGTAATCACAAGTGCTTGACCTATAGTGAAGTCTTACTAAATATTTTTGAATGAACACAGGTATGAAAAAATGGCTGAATGAATGAAGAAGTAATCATAATATATGTTATAAATGAGGAAAAGGACTTACCGATAGGAAAGTGTTAGGAGTTTGGGAGGAGGAATAAAAATGGAATTTGAACAGCTGTCAAGGCCAATATGGTGCTGTATATCTAACAATTCTAAGTAACAGTTCTAAGTCACTGTTTTGATGGACATTATAGTTAATGCTTATCAGTTGTGAAGGAGGCAGCTTGATGTATATTACTTATCGATAGTCCTTCAAACAATAAAACATATCTGCTGTCCTATAGAAAGCAACTTTTTTCATTGAAATTACTAAGCATCCTGAGGAGAGAAAAGAGAAAATGCAAATATCAAGAATTTATTTTTAGTGTAAAATGTTATTATAATAATATCTAGAAAATATTCCCTAGCTGGATTATTAATTTCAAAAATAGAAACACTGTTTCTAAAGGTTTATCACCCATGATATTACTTTGCATAATATTATACATGCAGTAGGGACTGAAACAGAAGGTTTTTAAATAAAGGGTGGAGTAAATGAGATTAAAAGCTCTCCCAACTCTGATTAGTGATTTATTTTCATAAGCTTCTTTGTTTGAGGTTGTATTACTTACTATACTTTTCTAAAATAATTTGCCTTTCATCGTATTTATTTGTTTAATTGGAGGATAATTGCTTTACAGTAGGCTGGTTTCTGCCAAACAATAATCATTATATTTTAAATTGAAATACACTTGACATAGAACATTTTGTAAATTTAAGGTGTACAGTGTTCATTTGTTACATTTATGTGTTGTAAGGTGATTGTCATTGTAACAATAATTAGCACCTCTTTCACAATACATAATTATTGTTTTTTTATAGTGGTTGGAGTAATTAAATTCTAGTAGCTTACCAAGTTTGATTATAATACAATGTTGTTGTCTGTATTAACTATACTGTCCATTAGGACTCTAGGGCTGATTTACTACTCACTGTTAAATTTGTACCCTAAGCAACATTGATCCTATCCTCTTGCCCAAATCCCCTGGTGACCCCCATTTTACTGTTTTTATGAGGTCTGTCTTGTCGAGATTCCTCATATCAGTGGAACCATACTTGTCGTTCTTGGCCTGGTTTATCTTAGCATAGCATGCTCGCGGTTCACCCATGTTGTTGCAAATGGCAGAATGTCCTCCTTTCTCGTGGCTGAATAATATTCCATTATGTATATATATGACATCTTCTTTATCCATGTATCCACTGGTGAGCACTTATGTTGTCTCCCTGTCTTGGCTATGGAGAATAATGCTGCAGCAAACATGGGGGTGCATGTGTCTTTTTGAAATCCTGTTTTCATCTCCTTTGGGATTATAACCAGAAAAGGAATTGCTGGATCATATCATAGTTCTATTTTTAATTCCTTAAGGAACCTCCATATGATTTTTCATAATGGTTGAACCAACTTTCATTCCCACCAAGAGCATACAAAGTTTCCTTCCCCCCGACCACATCCTCTCTAGCACTTGTTATCTCTTATCTTCTTGATGATAACCAATTGCATGGGATTCCTCACATAAGTGAAAGGTTGGCCTTTGTTAAGCACAAACTAGTGACTCAATCGGAGAAGGCAATGGCACCCCACTCCAGTACTCTTGCCTGGAAAATCCCATGGACAGAGGAGCCTGGTGGGCTGCAGTCCATGGGGTCGCTAAGAGTTGGACACGACTGAGCGACTTCACTTTCACTTTTCACTTTCATGCACTGGAGAAGAAAATGGCAACCCACTCCAGTATTCTTGCCTGGAGAATCCCAGGGATGGGGGAGCCTGGTGGGCTGCCGTTTATGGGGTCGCACAGAGTTGGACATGACTGAAGTGACTTAGCAGCAGCAGCAGTGACTCAATAATAACAGCAGAGAAGTTGAGATAAATGCATAGATTTAGTAACTGTGAAAGCTCCAGTACTTTGGCCACCTGATGCGAAGAGTCAGCTAATTGGAAAAGACTCTGATGCTGGGAAAAATTGAAGGCAAAAGGAGAAGTGGGTGGCAGAGGATGAGATGATTGAATAGTATCACTGACTCAACGGGCATGAGTTTGAACAAACTCTGAGAAATAGTGCAGGACAGGGAAGTCGGCATGCTTTAGTCCATGGTGTCAAAAAGAGTTGGACATGACTTAGCGACTGAACAGCAACAAAGTGTGAATGTGATGGTCGAGATTGTGAACACTGTCATGTGATTTCTTTTATGTTCTCAGCTACTATCATTCAGCTGCTGAAACTGTGAGTGAGAGAATAGGTGGGAGATTTAAAGAGTGAGAAAATAGGGCATTTTCATCTGGGAGAGAAGACTAGGGAAATTTAGTATGATTTATAGCAGTAAAAGCCAAATTAACCCGAACACTCATGAATTTGAAGGGATCTTAGGTATTATGATTGCATGCTTTCTCTAGATCTGACAAAGCCATCATCATCCAAGTTTAACATCTAAATGTTTAAAGCAGAGAGATTACAATGGATTCTCTAAATATAGGATATGTATTTAGGGGAAATGTTTTAGAAAGTGGAAAAATACTTGGGGAGTAACTTGAAATCAAAAGAAGTCAGGAAAGCACTGAGGGACTGGATTCAATTTCCATTTTTTCCAACTAAAAAGTAGTATTTGCAATGGTTTTTAATAGAAACTTTCATATTAACACTTTTCAGCAAAACTGTACTCCGGAAGGAAAATACAGTCCTTGGAGGGGTTGGCAACAAGCTCCATGGGGGTAACATTTATTACATCGTGAAACTTTCCAAAAGTAGGATATGGAGAGGAGCGATTTCAAGAAAAAGTACACAATACATGCATATCCTTGGGGATTGTACTGTGGGATGTGGTTCATAATGTATGGCTGAGATCTATTAAATTCCTATATCAACATCCTCTTGATGAAGGACAGCCTGCAATTCTAACATAGTTCTTACTTCTCAGCATAAGCAGGCACGCATGCACACACACACACACACACACACACACTCATACACTCATCACTCATACATACACACACAGGCACACTGACAGCGAGCTGAAGAGCCAAGAGGATAGGGGTAGGTTTTGCTCTAGTCTGTAGGGAAGACAGAATGGTGAGAAGACGCTTAGTAATTTGTTCCCTGGACTCGTCAGGAATGCCTCTGGGGAATGGGCTGGTTTTAAGTGATCTGACTCTAAAACCGTCATTTCTAGAGGCTCCTGAGCATCCTGAGTTCTTCTCCATCAGGACAGAAAAGGTGTCTGGGACTCAACCATCCCTGTACTCACTCCAGGGAGCAGGTGACTCAGCTCCAGCCCTTCCCATCTCTGTGAGTTTTCCTCTAATTCCAGCTCAAATTGAGAAAAATACCAGAAATAGTAGCAGCTCCCAGTTATATAAATCCTTACTTACACATTGATTAATGGTTTAAGAAGATCAGGGGAGAAGGCTGGCAGAATCATCAGGGTTAGGAAAAAGGAAAAAACACCCTTTTGAAGACCCCTTTCTTGCTCTGTGCTGGGGTCTCAGAGTCACATCTGATACCCACGCTGTCTAAACATAGGTTTCTTACTCCTCCTAGTCAGAGCCCCTCCTTGGTGTCCCACGTGTGGGCAGAAGCTGGTGAAACTCAGTGTCCCTGAATCGTAGCATCAAACTAAAAGGGACATAAGGTCATCTAGAGCGTTTGCCTCCCTTACATGTGATGAAGCCAGAGGTGTTATGTGACTTGTCCTTCACTGTCTTTCATTTCTTCCTTGGCTGAGAACCATCTGTTCCTTCTACATCCTAGATATGTCCTCCTGCCAGGGAAGTGAGAACACTGGAGCTCCTTTCCTTTCTGCTCAGTAGGGAGGTGTTAGTAAGTGGCTGGGAGAAGCCCTCTAGCCATTTGATAAAGATCCTGTTATTTTTCCTTTTGTATCAAGGAAGCTGGTACCTGTACCAATTTAGCTTACTATGATTTGCTTCCAGAATTTCTCTTCAGGGATGGTTGTCCTCATCTGAGGATAACTAAACCTGATATTCTTCACAAGGATATATAATAATTTCCAGAATATCTTAATTACTAATTCCTTCCATGATATAAAGTCCAAGCATAGGAATTAAAACTATATATATCATCTATCTTTAGATATTTTTCTCATTTTATCGAAGAATATGTTAGTTTTTTTAGAAACCAGGCTTCGGCCATGAGTGATAAAAGTCACATCATAGTTTGCAACATTTTGTAATTGAAAATTATGATGTTAATTAAATAATAATATTGTTTAACCTGTAATAACTATGTTGGTAAAGACATCTCTGTATAATGGATGGTGTAGGTCTTTAAATAACAAGTCATTCCTTCTTGTCATTCATCTAGGAAACAGGAGTACCTCTTTGAGCCCCAAAGTGAAATTAAGAAGAAACTATAGATTAGAAGCAAAGTGAGAAATTCATATCTTAGGGTTAATTAAAACCATATATGGAAAAAGATGTCTTAAGGAGAAAATGCCTGTAGAATGAACCTCAGGAAATGTATTTTATATCAGGTTTGGCTAAATTGTATTAAAATGTGAGAATCAACATGATAAAAGTAGAAAAGTTGAACTGGAACAACTTCACAGGAAAGGTGAACTTGAGGTTACAGTTCTGATTGTTAAATTAGGATCTTTTCCCACTGAATGGTTTCTTCTAGGGCTGATATGTTTTGATTTTTTTGACTTGTTTGCTTTTTATAAATGATGATGATGGTGATGGATATAGGTAGAATGATAGAAATCTGAGAACTTCCATGTCTAGGAATATTCAATAAGAAAATAGTAAAATATATATGCAAAAAACATGTATAAAATTGAATCTATGGCATTACATTACATATAACCTGCTTAGAAGGTAATGTATTAAATCAATTAAAATATTTGTATGCAAAAAAATAGTATGTAAATGTTTAAAGTATATTGCATTGAAACATTTTGATATGGAAAATGTACCTGGCATGATTTAAATGAGAGAAATAAAACTGTTTATATAATTTAATTATATTTTTATAAACATAGATACAGTGAATAATGGAAAACTAAATGTACAAGTTATTAGCAATGATCACTTTTGGCCATAGTTTTCACACATGTATTATTTTATGGAATGTCATGTTTTACTAAGACTTAGGAAAACTTGATGTCAAAATTTCCTATGAGATGAATGCTAATTTGTTCACAGAATGAATCATACCATTGACATTTTAATTTGTAATTCTAAAATTTCTAAGAGCCTATCATTATCTAAATACAAAGAAAACCAAAAGGGGAAATGATTTTAATTCTAAATATACTTTTGCCTAAAAAGTAAACTTTCATATAATATGTATATCATTTTCTTCAATAGTAGTGTTAAATTAGTGATGTTCTCCAAAAGAAGTCAGTAAACGAGTGTTAGGATTAGACAAGTGAAGCTGAGAATTCATTATTCAGTTAACAACTTAGGTACTCTCCCAAATTGTATATGGTTTCTGTTGAATGAGAATATTAGAAATTTGGCAACAATCCTGATAAAAATATTAATAACTTAATATCCAATAAATCCAGATACTGATTTAAAAACATGATTCTTCAATAAGAAACCAAATTTCTTTTTTACTCATATAAA
This sequence comes from Bubalus kerabau, assembly GCF_029407905.1. Taxonomy (NCBI): domain Eukaryota; kingdom Metazoa; phylum Chordata; class Mammalia; order Artiodactyla; family Bovidae; genus Bubalus; species Bubalus kerabau. The sequence continues at coordinate 110,806,301 of NC_073631.1, forward strand.
TGTACTTTATCTTTTTCCCCTTTTTTTAAAAGTTTTAGTCAGAGGATAATTAGCTTACAATATTGTCTTGGTTCCTGCCATATATCAACATGAATCAGCCATAGGTATGCATATGTCCGTTCCCTCTTGAACTTTCATCTCACCCATCTAAGTTGTCACAGAGAACCGGATTTGTGCTCCCGGCATCATACAGCAAATTTTATATATAGTAATATATATGTCTCAATGCTACTCTCTCAAACTGTCCTGCCCTCTCCTTCCCCCCACTGTGTCCACAAATCTGCTCTTTATGTCTGTATCTCTTTTGCTGTCCTGCAAATAAGTTCATGAGTACCATTTTTCTAGATTCTGCATATATGCATTAATATACAATATTTGTTTTTCTCTTTCTGAATTGCTTCACTCTCTATAATAGACTCTTAAGTTCATCCACCTCATTAGAACTGATTCCAATAAATTCCTTCTCATGACTGATAGTGTTCCATTGTATATATATGTGCCACAGCTTCTTTATCCATACATCTGTTAAAGGGCATCTAGGTTGTTTTCATGTCCTAGCTATTGTAAATAGTGCTGTGGGGAACATTGGGGTACATGTGTCTTTTTCAGTTATGGAGAAACTAAATGTTTTTAGTGAAATAACTTGATTCAAAGCTGAAGTAAAAAATCTACAAGATAAGTACAGAATAATTTAAGCCAGAAGGAACAAAGTACTTAAAATTATGAATTCAGTTCAGTTCAGTCCCTCAGTCATGTCCAACTCGTTGCGACCCCATGGACTGCATGAAACACTCCAGGCTTCCCTGTCCATCACCAACTCCCAGAGTCCACCCAAAGCCATGTCCATCGAGTCGGTGATGCCATCCAACATTCTCACCCTCTGTCATTCCCTTCTCCTCCTGCCCTCGATCTTTCCCAGCATCAGGGTCTTTTCAAATGAGTCAGCTCATTGCATCAGGTGGCCAAAGTATTAGAGTTTCAGCTTCAGCATTCAGGACTGATTTCCTTTAGGACAGACTGGCTGGATCTCCTTGCAGTCCAAGGGGCTCTCAAGAGTCTTCTCCAACACCACAGTTCAAAAGCATCAATTCTTTGGCTCTCAGCTTTTTTTATAGTCCAACTCTCACATCCAGACATGACTACTGGAAAAACCATAGCTTTGACTAGATGGACCTTTGTTGGCAAAGTAATGTCTCTGCTTTTGAATATGCTATCTAGGTTAGTCATAACTTTTCTTCCAAGGAGCAAGCGTCTTTTAATTTCATGGCTGCAGTCATCATCTGCAGTGATTTTGGAGCCCCCAAAATAAAGTCTGTCACTGTTCCCACTGTTTCCCCATCTATTTTCCATGAAGTGATGGGACCGGATGCCATGATCTTAGTTTTCTGAATATTGAGTTTTAAGCCGACTTTTTCACTCTCCTCTTTCATTTTCCTCAAGAGGCTTTTTAGTTCCTCTTCACTTTCTGCCATCAGGGTGGTGTCATCTGCATATTTGAGGTTATTGATATTTCTCCCAACAATCTTGATTCCAGCTTGTGCTTCATCCAGCCCAGCATTTCTCATGATGTACTCTGCATATGAGTTAAATAAGCAGGGTGATAATATACAGCCTTGACATATTCCTTTTCCTATTTTGAACCAGTCTGTTGTTCCATGTCCAGTTCTAACTATTGCTTCCTAACCTGCATAAAGATTTCTCAGGAGGCAGGTGAGGTGGTATGGTATTCTCATCTCTTTAAGAGTATAATGGAATTAACTTGGAGATACCACCTTAACCAAGTAATACACAGTAGCATCACCTATATTGGGATCACCTATATTGTGATTACTTAACATTATTTGTATATTCATGAAAAGTTTTAAGATTAACAAGTTACATTTTTTCCTGCAAAAAATTTATAAGTAAATTTATAAATAAAACATGGGAAATCCATGGAAAACCACAAGTGAGAGATGATATACAAAATAAGAACTCATACTTTTCAAAAATATCAATGTCAAGGAAAGAAAACTGATTAACTTTCAGATTAGAAGTGGTAAAATATTATATGTGACATTGGACTTCAATCTTGGACCAGAGGGGCTGAAATGCTATACCTAAAATAGTGAATCATGTTATCATCTCATGATTCTTGTTCTTAAGAAGATTAAACAGTTTGGAGATAAGCTGGCCTTATGGTACACTTAATTATTATATGGTTCAGAGAATATTAACAAGAGAGAAAAATGATAAAGCAAACATGAAAAAATTGGTAAAGGGTATATATTAATATTGTTTATATTTCTGATACTTATCCTAAATTTTGATAACTTCACAATAAAGTAAGAAAAACAAACATGCTGAGAAACATTTTAGAGAACTCTCACTGAAGTAGGGACAAGCACACAAACTTCTTTTGAATTTACTTCCCATAAGTAACTCTGATTTTCCTTGCTGTCCAGCTCTGACCTTCCCATCACACTTCAGTCCCTTAGAGACTGCCTTTGGGAATGGAGGGCAACCAATCATGGATCGCAGAATTCATCCTGGTGGGATTTCAGCTCAGTGAAGACATGGAATTGCTCCTCTTGGTTATCTTCATCCTGTTATATACCTTCAACCTGCTGGCAAATGGCACGATCTTGGGACTCATCTCGCTTGACTCTAGACTGCACACCCCCATGTTCTACTTCCTGTCTCATCTGGCCATCACTGACGTAGCCTATGCTTCCAGCAATTTACCAAATATGCTGGAAAACCTAATGAAACACAAGAAAACCATCTCCTATTTCTCATGCACCATGCAGATGGTTTCCTATTTGGCCTTTGCTTCTGTAGAGTGCCTGACTTTGGTGGTCATGTCGTATGACAGGTTTGTGGCGATCTGCCTCCCACTGCAGTACACGGTCATCATGAACTGGAGGGTGTGCACGTTTCTGGCCATCGCTTGCTGGGCATGTGGATTTTCCCTGGCCATAGTCCAAGTAAGTCTGTTTCTACGGCTGCCCTTCTGTGGGCCCCAGAAGGTGAACCACTTTTTCTGCGAAATTAGTTCTGTCCTCAAAGTGACCTGTGGTGACATCTGGATCAATGAAATGTTCCTCTTTGCTGATGGTGTGTTTATTTTAGTTGGGCCCCTTTCCCTGATGCTGGTCTCCTACGTGCGCATCCTCTGGGCAATCCTGAAGAACCAGTCAAAGGAGGGCTGCAAGAAAGCCTTCTCCACCTGTTCCTCCCACCTCTGTGTGGTTGGGTTCTACTTTGGCATAGCCATGATGGTGTACTTGGCCCCTGACAGTAGCCACCAAGAGGAACAGAAGAAAATCCTTTTCCTGTTTTACACCTTCTTCAACCCATTACTGAATCCCCTTGTCTACAGTGTACGGAATGCTCAAGTAAAGGCTGCCTTCCACAAAGTACTGCAGAAAAATAGATCAGTGTGACACAGGGCAGAATTATGGTGCAGTGAATTTTTTTTCTAACAGTCGAGAAAGTTTCCCATCAAAATACATGACTTAAGGATGAAGCTTCTACAAAGTAACATCAGCAAGAAGGCACAAAAGAAACCCCCAGCTCCCTTCCTCCATGGAGATGACATAATAAAGATCTAATTGCCTCATTGAACACCAGACATCACACAGGAGTTTGCAGCACCCCAAACTATCCCAAAGTCAAGAAGATATGCAGTGAAGCTTTTAGGCAAACTTACGCATTTGATCTTCCATAACTGCTTTTCTTCTCTGTCCCAGGGTAGCAGGATCAGGAGAAAATTCCCACTCCCAGCCCTTCCTCAAGAGGGAAAGAGAAGAATGGACCATGCAGACCACTTTAGCTTTTCAGGGAATAGCGTGACGGTTTGTTAGTTATCTTGCCTCTGGCTCAGAGCACTGATGTGAATGGCAGTTTGGATTCCTTGTTGGGACCACCGAGAAACATAGCAAGCACTGCTTTTTATGGATATACTGAGATATTTTGTATTTTCACTGTTCTGACCTATCTGCACTGGTATTTCATTCTTGTGTTAACATGAAATTTCCTGTTGACATTCGATGTTGAGTTTCTTTACAAGTGCTTCTTTACCATCTGCATATCTTTTTTGATGAGGTGTTTCTTTACATCTTTTACTCATTTTTATGTAATAAACTTTATTTTAAAGTAATTTTAGAATCAAAGCAAAATTGAGTGAAAGGTATAGAAAGTGAAAGTGAAGTCGCTCAGTCATGTCTGACTCTTTGCAACCCCATGGACTATAGCCTACCAGGTTCCTCCGTCCATGGGATTTTCCAGACAAGAGTACTGGAGTGGGTTGCCATTGCCTTCTCCAGGGGATCTTCCCAACCCAGGGATTGAACTCGGGTCTCCCACATTGTAGGCAGACACTTTACCGTCTGAGCCACCAGGGAAGTGTGAAAGGTACAGAGATACCCCCAATACCCCCTTGTCTCCATACATACATAACCTTCCCCATTATAAACAACCCCTACAGTGTGGTACATTCATTATCATTCATAAAGCTGTCCTGATACATCATCACCCAATTTTCACAGCTTCCATGAGGATTCATTTGTGCTGTTGTATATTCTGTGTACTTGATGAGTGTATAATTATGTGCATCCACAATTATATTTTCATAAAGAGTAATTTCACTGTCCTGAGAGTCCCCTCTTCCTCTCTCACTACTAGTTCCTGGTAACCACTGATATCTTGATTGCCTTCATAGTTTTGGCTTTTCAGAATTTGGGGATCATATAGTATATAGTATTTTCACATTGACTTCTGTCACTCAGTGGTATGCATTTAAGTTTTTTTTTTTTTTTTTTTACATGCTAGTTCATTTCTTTTTAGTGCAGAATACTGTTCTATTGTCTGCATGCACCACCGTTTATCCTTTACCAACCGAAGGACATCTGGATTGCTTCTAAGTTTAGACAATCATAAATAAAGCTGCTTTAAATATTACTGTTCATGTCTTTTATGTGGACATAAGTTTTCAAATCTTTTGGGTAAATAGTAGGGCAACTTGTAGCTCATATAGTAGAGTATTTATTTTTTTTAGACGTTTTCAAACCGTCTTTTCAAGGTGGCTGTACCATTTTGCAATGAATGAAAATGAATTCCCCTCAGCAGTATATGCAACTTTCTGTTGATCCACATCCGAATCAGTGTTTGGTGTTGCCAATGGTCAGGATTTTAGCCATTCTACTAGGTGTACACTGATGTTTCATTGTTGTTTTAACGTTCATTTCTCTGATCACATAGATGTGGACCATCTTTTCCTATGCTTCTTTGCTATTTGTGAATCTTCTTTGAATAGGTGTCTGTCAGAGGTTTTTGCCCATTTTTAACTGACTTATTTGTTTTCCTTGTGTGTGTGTGTGCTTAGTCACTAAGTTGTGTCTGACTCTTTGCGACCCCTGTGGACTGTAGCCCACCAGGCTCCTTTGTCTATGGGATTTTCCAGGCGAGAATACTGGAGTGAGTTGCCAGTTCCTCCTCCCGGGAGTCTTCCAGACCCAGGGACCAAAACTGCATCTCCTGTGTCTCCTGCTTTGCAGGCAGATTCTTTACCGACTGAGCCACCTTCTTATTGTGTTGCAAAAGTCCTTTTTTTATTTTTTAGAATCAAGTCCTTTTTTCCTACATATGCAAAGATTTTCTCCCCAGCCTGTGTATTGCTTATCTTTTCATATTCTTACCAGTGCCTTTTTTTTTTTAAAACAGTGCAGAAGTCTTTCAGTTCAGTTCAGTTCAGTCACTCAGTCATATCCGACTCTTTGCGACCCATGGACTGCAGCATGCCAGGCCCCCTGTCCATCACCAACTCCCAGAGTTTACTCAAACTCATGTCCATTGAGTTGGTGATGCCATCCAACCATCTCATCCTCTGCCGTCGCCTTCTTCTCCAGCCTTCAATCTTTGCCAGCATCAGGGTCTTTTCAAATGAGTCTGCTCTTCATATCAGGTGGCCAAAATGTTGGCGTTTCAGCTTCAGCATCAGTCATTCCAATGAACACTCAGGACTGATCTCCTTTAGGATGGACTGATTGGATCTCCTTGCAGTCCAAGGGACTCGCAAGAGTTTTCTCCAATACCACAGAACTCTTTTATTCTAATTAAATGCCATTCATCAATTTCTTTTTTAATGCTGAAGAGTTTTTTATTTTCAGTTCAGAGTTTTCCTTTGTATTTTGAAGGCAGGAGGAGTGGAGTTGTTTTAAATCTCTTGTGGTTCACCCTGAGGCAAGACTTAACAGTGAATATTGAAAGCAGTAATCAGAGGTCCATGCCATTTCTGTCCTTCATTATGCCCATCTTTGCATGAAACGTTCCCTTGGTATCTTTAATTTTCTTGAAGACATCTCTAGTCTTTCCCATTCTATTGTTTTCCTCTATTTCTTTGCTTTGATCACTGAAGAAGGCCTTTCTTATCTCCTTGCTATTCTTTGGAGCTCTGCATTCAAATGGGTACATCTTTCCTTTTCTCCTTTGCCTTCAGCTTCTCTTCTTTTCTCATCTATTTGTAAGGCCTCCTCAGACAACCATTTTGCCTTTTTGCATTTCTTTTTCTTGGGGATGATCTTGATCACTGCTTCCTGTACAATGTCATGAACCTTCATCCATAGCTTTTCAAGAACAACAGACTGGTTCCAAATCAGGAAAGGAGCACGTCAAGGCTGTATATTGTTGCCCTGCTTATTTAACTTATATGCAGAGAACATCATGAGAAATCCTGGGCTGGATGAAGTACAAGCTGGAATCAAGGTTGCCAGGAGAAATATCAATAACCTCATATATGCAGATGATACCATCTTTATGGCAGAAAGGGAAGATGAACTAAAGAGCCTCTTGATGAAAGTGAAAGAGGAGAGTGAAAAAGTTGGCATAAAACTCAACATTCAGAAAACTAACATCATGACATCCGGTCCCATCACTTTATGGCAAATAGATGGGGAAACAGTGGCTGACTTTATTTTGGGGGGCTCCAAAATCACTGCAGATGGTGACTTCAGACATGAAATTAAAAGACACTTGCTCCTTGGAAGAAATGTTATGACCAATCTAGACAGCATATTAAAAAGCGGAGACATTACTTTGCCAACACAGTTCCATCTAGTCAAGGCTATGGTTTTTCCAGTAGTCATGTATGGATGTGAGAGCTGGACTGTAAAGAAAGCTGAGCACCGAAAAATTGATGCTTTTGAACTGTGGTGTTGGAGAAGACTCTTGAGAGTCCCTTGGACTGCAAGGAGATCCAACCGGTCCATCCTAAAGGAAATCAGTCCTGAATATTCATTGGAAGGACTGATGTTGAAGCTGAAACTCCAATACTTTGGCCACCTCATGCGAAGAACTGACTCATTTGAAAAGACCCTGATACTGGGAAAGATAAAAGGCAGGAGGACAAGGGGACGACAGAGGCTGAGATGGTTGGATGGCATAACCGACTTAATGGACATAAGTTTGAGTAAGCTCTGGGAGTTGGTGTCCTGCAGTCCATGGGGTCGCAAAGAGTCAGACACGACTGAACGACTGAACTGAACTGAATCAGAGGAGCAAGGCTTACAAGTTACTCTCCTACACTAAAGCAGTGCAACTTGGTAGACTGATGCTTTTACATAATGATTAACTTAGACAAAATGAATAGTTGGATCTACATCTGGAACAGAAAAAGGGTGGATGAATGGTTAATGAAAGGAAATCTTTGAGAGTCTGAACTTGCCTATATTTACTGAGAAATATATCCAAGTAAGAAATAATAGATAGGACTAAATCTGGTGGATCCAGTGTAGAAGGAAAAAATTAAGTGTTTATTGCAAGAAACACTAAACAAAATTTTTTCCATCTGAAATGCTTTCTGATGATAATAGGTATAAATATTTCCCCTGATTTGAAAATAGTGTCTGTTTGGTTTTCAGAAGACTGTATGTTTTAGCTCACTTTAATTCCACCTTTCTTGCCTCCAATTTGCTGAGCTTTCTGTGTTCATGGAAACATAACTTTTTATCATGTTGGGAAATACTTTGAAGTATTTCCCAACATGTTGGGAATACTCCAAAGTATTTCCCTCAAAATTTGCTTTTCTCCCATTTTGGTTTTTAATTTTAATTTTTCTTCCAGTTTTATTGAGATATAATTGACATGGAGCACTGTATAAGTGACAGAGCATAATGACTGGACTTACAGAAAAAGTAATTTTATCACAGTAAGTTTAGTAAACATCATCTCATATAGATAAAAAATTAAAGAAGTTGAAAAAATTCCTTGTGATGAGAACTCTTAGAATTTTCTCTCCTTACAAATTTCCTATATAATACATCAGATCAGATCAGTCGCTCAGTCATGTCCAACTCTTTGCGACCCCATGAATCCAGGCACGCCAGGCCTCCCTGTCCATCACCAACTCCCGGAGTTCACTCAGACTCACGTCCATCGAGTCAGTGATGCCATCCAGCCATCTCATCCTCTGTCCTCCCCTTCTCCTCCTGCCCCCAATCCCTCCCAGCATCAGAGTCTTTTCCAATGAGTCAACTCTTCACATGAGGTGGCCAAAGTACTGGAGTTTCAGCTTTAGCATCATTCCTTCCAAAGAAATCCCAGGGCTGATTTCTTTAGAATGGAGAGGTTGGATCTCTTTGCAGTCCAAGGGACTCTCAAGAGTCTTCTCCAACACCACAGTTCAAAAGCATTAATTCTTCGGTGCTCAGCCTTCTTCACAGTCCAACTCTCACATCCATACATGACCACAGGAAAAACCATAGCCTTGACTAGACGAACCTTTGTTGGCCAAGTAATGTCTCTGCTTTTGAATATGCTATCTAGGTTGGTCATAACTTTCCTTCCAAGGAGTAAGCGTCTTTTAATTTCATGGCTGCAGTCACCATCTGTAGTGATTTTGGAGCCCAGAAAAATAAAGTCTGACACTGTTTCCACTGTTTCCCCATCTATTTGACATGAAGTCATGGGACCGGATGCCATGATCTTGGTTTTCTGAATGTTGAGCTTTAAGCCAACTTTTTCACTCTCCACTTTCACCTTCATCAAGAGGCTTTTGAGTTCCTCTTCACTTTCTGCCATAAGGGCGGTGTCATCTGCATATCTGAGGTTATTGATATTTCTCCCGGCAATCTTGATTCCAGCTTGTGTTTCTTCCAGTCCAGCGTTTCTCATGATGTACTCTGCATATAATTTAAATAAGCAGGGTGACAATATACAGCCTTGACGAACTCCTTTTCCTATTTGGAACCAGTCTGTTGTTCCATGTCCAGTTCTAACTGTTGCTTCCTGACCTGCATACAAATTTCTCAAGAGGCAGATCAGGTGGTCTGGTATTCCCATCTCTTTCAGAATTTTCCACAGTTTATTGTGATCCACAGAGTCAAAGGCTTTGACATAGTCTATAAAGCAGAGTTAGATGTTTTTCTGGAACTCTCTTGCTTTTTCGATGATCCAGCGTATGTTGGCAATTCGATCTCTGGTTCCTCTGCCTTTTCTAAAACCAGGTTGAACATCAGGAAGTTCACGGTTCACATATTGCTGAAGTCTGGCTTGGAGAATTTTGAGCATTACTTTACTAGTGTGTGAGATGAGTGCAATTGTGTGGTAGTTTGAGCATTCTTTGACATTGCCTTTCTTTGGGATTGGAATGAAAACTGACCTTTTCTAGTCCTGTGGCCACTGCTGAGTTTTCCAAATTTGCTGGCATATTGAGTGCAGCACTTTCACAGCATCATCTTTCAGGATTTGGAATAGCTCACCTGGAATTCCATCACCTCCACTAGCTTTGTTCGTAGTGATGCTTTCTAAGGCCCACTTGATTTCACATTCCAGGATGTCTGGCTCTAGGTCAGTGATTACACCATCGTGATTATCTGGGTTGTGAAGATCTTTTTTTGTACAGTGCTTCTGTGTATTCTTGCCACCTCTTCTTAATATCTTCTGCTTCTGTTAGGTCCATACCATTTCTGTCCTTTATCGAGCCCATCTTTGCATGAAATGTTCCTTTCGTATCTCTGATTTTCTTGAAGAAATCTCTAGTCTTTCCCATTCTGTTGTTTCCTCTATTTATTTGCATTGATCGCTGAAGAAGGCTTTCTTATCTCTTCTTGCTATTCTTTGGAACTCTGCATTCAGATGTTTATATCTTTCCTTTTCTCTTTTGCTTTTCGCTTCTCTTCTTTTCACAGCTATTTGTAAGTCCTCCCCAGACAGCCATTTTGCTTTTTTGCATTTCTTTTCCATGGGGATGGTCTTGATCTCTGTTTCCTGTACAATGTCACGAACCTCATTCCATAGTTCATCAGGCACTCTATGTACCAGATTTAGGCCCTTAAATCTATTTCTCACTTCCACTGTATAATCGTAAGGGATTTAATTTAGGTCATACCTGAATGGTGGTTTTCCCTACTTTCTTCAATTTCAGTTTGAATTTGGCAATAAGGAGTTCATGGTCTGAGCCACAGTCAGCTCCTGGTCTTGTTTTTGCTGACTGTATAGAGCTTCTCCATCTTTGGCTGCAAAGAATATAATATAATACATAGTAGTGTTAATTATGGGGTTCCCTGGTGGCTCAGCAGTAAAGAATCTTCCTGCAAATGTAGGAGATGCAGGTTTAATTCCTGGGTTGGAAAGAGCCCCTGGAGAAGGAAATAATTAACCTGCTCCAGTATTCTTGCCTGAAAAATTCCATGGATAGAGGAGCCTGGCAGACTACAGTTCTTGGGGTCTCAGTCAGATATGACTGAGCACACATGAACAAGTGTTAATTTTATTTATTATATTGTACATTATATCGCTAGTTCTAATTTATCTTATAGTAAGGATTTTGTAATTCTGACTGCCTTGATCCCGTTCTCCCAGTTCCCACTGCCCCCTTATCTGATGATAACAAACCTGATTTCTTCTTCTATGAGTCTGATTGTGTTTGAAGTATAATTGACCTAAAACAGTGTTAACTTTTGCTACACAACACAGCAATTTGATATTTCTGTACATCTCCAAATGATCACCATGATAAGTCTAGCTCATATTTATCTCTATTCAAAGATATTGTATAGTTATTGTCTATATTTCCCATACTGTATATTTCATACTGTGACTCACTTATTTTTCAACTGGAAGTTTGTGTGTCTTTATCTCCCTCCCTCTCCTTTTTGTTTTTCCTCCTCCCTACCTCTCTTCCCTCTGGCCATGATGTATTTGTTCTCTGTATCTATGTCCCTGTTTCTGTTTTGTTGTGTTAGTTCATTTATTTTGTTATTTAGTGAAAATATACAGTATTTGTCTGTCTCTTTATGACTTATTTCACTTAGCATAATAGCTCTAGGTTCATCCAAGTTGTTGAAAATGGCAAGATTTATGGCTGAGTAGAATTCTATCATGTATATATGCTGCATACTCTTTATCCATCCATCTATTGTTGGGCACTTAAGTTACTTGGATATCTTGGCTATTATAAATAATACTGCAATGAACATAGGGGTGCATATATCTTTTCTAACTCGTGTTTCTGTTTTCTTTGGATAAATACCCAGAGTTGGAATTGCTGGATTGTATGGTAACTCTGTTTTCAATTTTCTGAGAAGTCTCCCCATTGTTTTCCACAGTGGCTATACCAGTTTACATTCCCACCAACAGTGAACAAGTATTCCCTTTCCTCCACATCCTCACCAACACTTGTTATTTCTTGTATTTTTGATACTGGTCGTCTAACGGGTGTGAAGCAATATCTCTTCGTGGTTTTGATTTGCATTTCTCTGTCAAGTGATGCTAAGCACCTTTTCAAGTGCCTGTTGATCATCTGTATGTCTTCTAAGGAAAAAAAAGTCTATTCAGACTCTACCCATTTTTTAATGAGATTGTAGGTTTTTTTTTTTAAGATTGAGATGTATGAGTTTTTTGTATATTTTGAATATTAATTCATTATTAGATAGATCACTTGAAAATATTTTGTTCAGTATGTGGCCTTTTCGTTTTGTTGGTAGTTTCCTTTGTTATGCAAATGATTTTTCATTTGATGTATTCCCATTTGTTTATTTTTGCTTTTTCTTCCTTTGCCTGAAGCAACATTCAAAAAATCAGTAAGATCAACATCAGAGGACTGCATATATTTTCTTCTACTTTTTCTTTTTTTTTTTTTACTGAAGTATAGCAGGTTTATAATATTAATTAGTTTCAGATGTATAGCATAATGATTCAGTATTTTCACAGATTATATTTCATTAAAAATTGTTATGATAATGGCTGCTATAGCAGAATACTCTGCTATACAATATATCGCTGTTCTTGTCTATTTTGTATATAGTAATTTGTCATCTCTTAATCCCTTATTCATAATTTTCCCCTCCTCTCTTTGCTTTCGACTTGGTAACCACTAGCTTGTTTTCTATATCAATGAGTTTTTGTTCTGCATATACTTTTGTTTGTATTATTTTTTATATTCCACATGTAATTGATAATATATGGTATGTGTCTTTTTCTGTCTAACCTATTTCACTAAGTGTAATAGTCTCTAGTTCTATCCATAATGCTGAAAATGACAGAATTTTATTCTTTTTTATGGCTGAGTAATATTCCATTACATGTACTTACCATATCTTCATATTCATTTGTTTGGGTATTTGGGTTGCTTTTTTATTTTGGCTATTGTAAATAGTGCTGCTGTGAATATAGGTGTGAATGTTTCTTTTCAAATTAGTGTTTTCATTTTTTCCAGATACACACCCAGGAGGCGAATTGCTGGATCACATGGTAGTTCTATTTTCAGTTTTTTGAGGGAACTCCATACTGTTCTCCAAAGTGGCCGCAGCAATTTATGTTCTCACCAACAGTGTAGGAGGGTTCCTTTTCCCCATACTCTCTTCATCATTTATTATTTGTAGATTTTTGATGAAGACCTTTCTGACTGGTATGAGGTAATACCTCAGTGGTTTTGATTTGCATTTCTCTAATAATTAGCAGTGTTGAGCATCCTTACACTTGCCTATTGGTCATTCACACATCTTTAGAAAATGTCTATTCAGTTTCCATGGGTAGCTGTGGAACCAGGGATCCCAAATCTAGTGTCACTCTGCTGCTGGGTGGAGCCAGGGGCCGTAGGGTCATAGCTGGCCGTAGGGTCACATGTGTTACAGAGCTTCCATTGGCCTGTGGTGTGTAAGATTGTGGCCCAGGGGATCCTGGGCGTGATGCCTGCACACTGGTGGATGAGGTGGTTCCCAGGGCTAGTGGCAGCTTTCTGGGATGTGGGATCAGGTCCTGGGTCCTCTGGTGGGTAAGGCTGTGTGTTCAGAGGGCCTTGAGCAGTCAGCTTGTTCATGAGTGGCCCAGTGATGCTGCCTGGCTTGCTGCTTGGCCCTGAGCATCTAAGGACTGGTGCTACTGGCAGGCAGTGGGGCCAGTTCCCTGGACTAAAAGCTAGAGGGATGATTCCAAAATTGTGCTTGCCAGCACCAGCGTCCTCATATAAGAATGAGCTCCCCACAATGGCTGTTTATAGTGTCTATGTCCCCAAAGTCAGTTCTATTTGCCTCATACCTCTCTAGAAGGCTTCGCAAGATTGGTGGTGTGTCTCACCCAGGTTCCATTTAAATGACTGCTTTTCTTCTGAGCCATAGAGCTTCGGTGAGATTTCATGTTTGCTTTTTAAGAATGGAGTCTTTTTTTTTTTTTTTAAACCCCACAGCCCTATGGCTCTCCCAAAATTCAGCACTGCTGGCCTTCAAAGCCAAATGTTCTGGAGCTCTTCTTTCTGGTACAGGAATACCAGGCTGAGGAGCAGCTTGAGGTCTGGCTTAGACCCCTTGCTTTTCAAGGAGAAACTCTGAAATTGTAATTATCCTCCTATTTGTGGGTCACCCACCTGAGGAGCTAAGTCTTGACTATATCATGTCACTACCCCTTCTGCCTATCTCACTGTGGTTCCTTCTTTACATCTTTACTTATAGAAGATCTCTGTTAGTCTTCTGATCTTTTATATTAATAGTTGTTCTATAAATACTTAATAATTTTTTTGTTACTGTGGGAGGAGGTGACCTCAAGGTCTTCCTTCTCCACCATGTTTGCCACTCTGTCCCATTTTATTTGGCAATTTTCTTCAGGATGGTTAGCTTCTAAAAATCACACTCCCATAGGTCTTCCATATGCTACTTCATTTTCTCTCTTTTTTTTCTTTTAATGTTTTTATTTGAGTGTTTCCTGTTGATCTTCCTTTGAATTCATTGATCTTGCACTAGACTGGATCAAGTCTGCTATTAAATCCACATGCTCTTTTCTTAATTTCACATATTATTATTTGTTCCTTAAGATGGAATATCTGCAGTCCCTCCCATCAGGAAGCTTGCACAAGCCTCTTAGAGGTAGCCTCATTCACCAGAGGGGAGACAGAAGAAGGAATATCTGATTATTTTTGTAGATTCTAATTTTTCATTGAAATATTGGTTTTTGTATTTTGTGTATCTTCCCCCCACCCCCATTTTCTTTGATCTAAGTTATTTTGAAGTCTTGAGGCTTCAGTTTCTGTGGTATATCTGAGACCTCTTCTTTTGGCTCTTTTATCTCTTGGTTATTGATCAAGTCTTTCTGCTTTTTAATATGTGGAATAATAAATCATAAAGACTATAGATTATTTTATCATATATTAAGATTAATGAAGCGAAGCTTTGTTTTTTCTCCCTAATGACAATTAAACTTGTTGAAGTTCACTTTGCTCCTTTTAGGGCTTGTTCCTTTTATATTTAAGAGACATTTAAGTTATGTTTTTTCATATTAGGACTTAGGCAATGCCTACAAAAACCTCCACAGATACCTTTAGAATATTTTTCTACATATACTTTCTCTCTATAATCTCATCCCCTAAAATCCTAGCTTTCTTATTTGCCCATAACTCCAATCTCTGTTGGAGATTTCAGCTACATACTCCTTGGGAGAAAGCCTGTGTGAATGTGAAGCTTACTTGCACTCCCTTTAAACAAACTTGTCCTACATCATTCAGTCATGACCAACTCTTTGTGACCCCATGGACTACACATTCCATGGAATTCTCCTGGCCAGAATATGGGAGTAGGTAACCATTCCCTTCTCCAGGGGATCTTCCCAACTCAGTGACTGAACCCAGGTCTCCTGCATTGCAGGTGGATTCTTTACCAGCTGAGCCACAGGGGAAGCCCAAGAATACTGGAGTGGGTAGCCTATCCCTTCTCCAGCAGATCTTCCCGACCCAGGAATTGAACTGGGGTCTCCTGCACTGCGGGCGGATTCTTTACCAGCTGAGCTACCAGGGAATCACCAACTTAAAAAGCACACTCATTCAATTCACTTCTGACTGCATTAACAATTTTATATTTCTCAACAAAGTGTTTTGGGAAAAAATATTTTGGAAAATTAATGTTTTGCACTTAACAAGTATTTTTAAAACTCATTGATAACTAAATCAGGAAGAAAATAGTAGATTGCATTAGTTTGAGGAGGGTTTGGCAAGGGCACATATATATAGTTATACACCCAACAACCATATTAGATAACAGTTTTCTTTATATTTGATGCCTGTATGAGTGGGTAAGTTACAGGGACAATATAATGCTGAGTTTTATGTTCAAAGATATAATTAATCTGAAAGATCAAATCAAGGACTTCCTTGGTTTTCCAGTCAAGACAAGTCTCCACACTTTCACTGCAGGGTGCAGGGGAAGGCAATGGCACCCCACTCCAGTACTCTTGCCTGGAAAATCCTATAGACAAAGGAGCCTGGTAGGCTGCAGTCCATGGGGTCTCGAAGAGTCGGACACGACTGAGTGATTTCACTTTCACTTTTTACTTTCATGCATTGGAGAAGGAAATGGCAACCCACTCCAGTGTTCTTGCCTGGAGAGTCCCAGGGATGGAAGAGCCTGGTGGGCTGCCGTCTCTGGGGTCGCACAGAGTCGGACACAACTGAAGTGACTAGCAGCAGCAGGTGGAACTAGGATCCTGCATGTCATGTGCCACAGCCAAAAAGCAAAAGAAATATCAAGTCATAAGCCTGAGAAGTAAATATTAAGCAAGTTGATTTGTGGCTGTTAAAAAAAAGTAGGGTAAAATAAGTGTATTTATTATGCACTAAATTGTGTCCCCTCCCCATAACGTAAATGTTGAGGTTTTAACTGTCAGAATGTGTCCATAACTAAGCTTGCGTATTTAAAATGTAATTAAGCTAAACTGAGATCATTAGGCTGGGCACTAATAAGATACGACTGATGTCCTTTTAGAGGAGATGATTAGGCTGCAGACATACATGAAAGGAAAACAGAGAAAAGGTTGCCATTACAAGCCAAAGGAGAGGCTTCAGAAGAAACTAAACCTGTTGATTCCTTGCTCTTGGACATCTAGCCACTGGGGCAATAAGAAAAAATATTTTTGTTGTTGAGCCCATGTAGTTTGTGGTGCTTTGTTATGGCACTCCTAGAAAACTAACACTTTAGGTCAGAGGTATAAGAAATAATCACATAAATGTCAAGTAACAGTGTGCCAAACAATATGTGTGGAGTCAGTTATCAAAGGTATCATTAAAGAAGTAACTGAGGAAAAAAATGACAAATGGTACATTGTTTTCAAGTTTGGGAAAAATTTCTTTCTTAAAGTTCCTAAAAATGAAGTCTTCAAGAAAATGATATCTTCCTTTGAATACTAACACCAAGATCTCTTAGGTATTTCCAGTTGAACTCTCACTTTAAGAAGTCACAGTAATCATATCAGAATTTCTTATTAAATTGCCCTTATTAAGCCTGCACTTCTCTGAGGTCCTCTAAAAGGAGCATATAGTCAAAATTCACCTTAAAAATTAAAACTATGGGGAAATAAAAACCATTTTGTAGACAAAAAGCGCATGTGGATGTGTGTGTGTGTGTGTGTGTGTGTATTCTTCAATCAGCAAACCAAGATGAAGATGAACAAATTGAATTTAAAAGAGCAAAAATAAATCTCCTCTGTGTTAAATCTTCCCCAAATTTGTGACATAAATATGACACTGAGATATTGCTATACAATTTGACCTGAAATGCAAAAAGTCATCAGGACCACATACCTACTTCTCGGGCACCTAGACAGGCAGGAGTTTGTCATATGAAAAGTTCCTCAAATTTATCTAAGCTTATATTGTATAAAGAATAGCTTATGCTATCTCTACATAGACAGAAAATATACTTTCACTTTTAAAAAAGCACTGGTCACTAGGAATAAATCGAGTAAAGACCTCCAGAAACTCTGCTCCAGAAAATCAAAAAGCAGACTGACAGAATCTGTCAAGGTCATCTTTTCAAAGCCCAGAAGTTAGACTTGCAAAAATGTCAGTGTTCATCCAGGGAAAACTGCTGACCTTGTTAAGAACAGCGAGGTCTGCAGGGTTTTAACTTATTCTGTAGCCATCATCATCACTCCAGCTCCGTGGTACCCTGGAAAACAAACAGCCCTGCAGCCATGGTGAGACCCAGCATCCTTACAGCCTCTGGAAGGTGGAGCCAAGATTGAAGGAACAAACTAACTTATGATATGCAGAAAAGAATTTATCATTAGAGTATAAAACTTGGGATTAGGATTAGAACCTAAGCATACAAGAGATTCTGAACTCTTAAACTTTAATACAAATTGTGGAATCATGACTGAATTTTATAACCAGTGTTGGAAAATACAAATAATATTTTTATTTATAACTGCAGTATAAAATATATATGTAAATATATATGTGTATATATACTGCATATATATTTTTTATATATATGTATATGTATATATGCTTCTGTCACCAAAGGCAGCTAGAGGAAGGTAAGAAATAAAGAGAAGCATTAAGCATACACAAGTTAATCCTTAAAATATATATATAATAGAATAGTATCTACTATTATAAACCAGGCACTCTCTTGACAACAAGTGAGAGTAATGCCTGAGAAAGAAGCTTATAATCAGCTCCTTGTAGCTGGCTTTTGGGCACTGGAATTACCCTGCAACATAGAAGTCAGAGGACTTGCTGATTCACTCTGATGTGCAGTAGAAAAGCATTTATTCTGGACCATTGCCTTTTGGGAAGAGGCCTGGCTTGTGATATTTACCTATGTTTTATCAGCATGTGCTACTGCTGAGTCACTTCAGTCATGTCCGACTCTGTGCAACGCCATAGACAGCAGCCCTGTCCCTGGGATTCTCCAGGCAAGAACACTGCAGTGGGTTGCCATTTCCTCCTCCAATGCATGAAAGTGAAAAGTGAAAGTGAAGTTGCTCAGTCATGTCCGACCCTCAGCGACCCCATGGACTACAGCCTTCCAGGCTCCTCTGTCCATGGGATTTTCCAGGCAAGAGTACTGGAGTGGGGTGCCATTGCCTTCTCCATGAAATGTGTTGAAATCCCTGGGATTCGTGAGGTCCAATAGAAAGTGAACAGAAAACAGTTGACTTCTACGATCCGATCATTGGACCTAGCAAATAGATAATTGGACCTACCAAATAGATAATTGGTATCATTGAAATGAAGTTTCATATTCTGACCATATGTTTTCAAGACAAAATAGGAGCAGAAATTTTTTCCAGATAGAAATTTCTGGAGAAAAATTCTTGAGTAGGCAAGAGTGGTAGAATTTATAGTGTAAGTTTTAGACTGGTCTTCTCTGGGAAAAAAACTCTTAGCTCCAAATTCAGATAAATGCACAAATCCAGTAACTCATCCCTTATGTTAGTGCTGTCTGTCATCTTAGTGCTTTCATGGTTACTTTCATAGTTGCTTTCTCAGTTACTCACTAGCTGAGACTATGGGTGGAAGGAATTATGGGAGATTTAAAGAAAGAAAATTTTAAAAACCATCTGGAAGAAGACTAAAGAAACAGAATGGTTTCTGGGAGCATCAAGGACCAATTGATGTGAATACCCATGAATTTAAGGGGTCTGAGTCCTCATGTTTGTGTGTTGTCTGTGGATCTGTGTGTGCAGGCAAACCCATCTATCATCTAAATTTAATGTTCATGACACTAAACAGAGAGGAGACAATGATATCGCTAAATGTAGGACATGTAGTTAGGGGAAAAGTGTTATCAAAATGAGACAAATACTTACGGAATAGCCTAAAGCGGGGAAGTGAAGTGAAAGTGAAAGTCACTCAGTCGTGTCTGACTCTTTGTGACCCCATGGACCATACAGTCCATGGAATTTTCCAGGCCAGAATTGGAGTGGGTAGCCTTTCCCTTTTCCAGGGGATCTTCCCAACCCAGGGATCGAACCCACGTTTCCCACAGTGCAGGTGGATTCTTTACCAGCTGAACCACCAGGGAAGCCCAAGAATACTGGAGTGGGTTGCCTATCCCTTCTCCAGTGAATCTTCCTGACCCAGGAATCAAACCAGGGTCTCCTGCATTACAGGAGGATTCTTTGCCAACTGAGCTTTCAGGGAAGCCCTGGGGAAATAGGGTTGCATCTCAAAGAGTTTCCAAGTAATTGTTAATATTTGCAGTGGAAAATTTTGATAATTATTGCACATTAACACTTCCCAGCAGACAGAGATTGTTCACTCCCTGAGAAAGATCCAATCCTTTGAGGGGCTGCAGTAACAAGCTCCTTGGGGATTGCACTTATTACTTCATGAATCTTTCCAACTGTAGCATACAGATGCAGGAACAATATCGAGATCAAGTGCATAATACATATCCTTGGAGATTTTACTTATGGGCCAAGCACTGAAGTGTGACTTATCTGTAAAAGTTTCATACCAAGATTCTCCTGAGTAAAGACCTCTTTGCCATTCTTCTTGAGTTCTTATGTCTCTGCATAAACAGGTTCACAAACGTGCACATGCACACCCACACTCCCATAGATAACACAGCAGGAGACCCAAGAGAGGAGGGCCGGGCTTTGCGCTACTTTGTAGGAAAGACGTAGAACAGTGAGAGTACGCTTTGTCATTTGTTCCCTGGGCTCTCCAGGAATGTCTCTGGGGAATGGGCTGGTTTTAGGTGATCAGACTCTAAAGCCATCACACCTAGAGGCTCCTGAGCACCCTGAGTCCTGTCCTTCCGTCAGGACAGAAAAGGTGTCTGGGACTCCCCATCCACTGCACTTACTCCAGGGAGCAGGTGACTCAGCTCCAGCCCTTCCCATCTCTGTGAGTTTTCCTCTACATTCAAGTCCAAGTTGAGGAAAAGACCAGAAATAGTAGCAGCTCCCAGTTATATAAATCCTTACTTACACATTGATGAATGGTTTCAGAAAAGCAGGGGAGAAGGCTGGCAGAATCATCAGGTTTAGGAAAAAGAAAAAAGCTACCCTTTTGAAGATCCCTTTCTTGCTCTGTGCTGGGGTCTCAGAGTCACATCTGATACCCACGCTGTCTAAACATGGGTTTCTTACTCCTCCTAGTCAGAGCTCTTCCCTGGTGCCCCACTTTATTGGAAGAGGCTGGTAAACTCAGTGTCCCGGAGTCACGGTGGCAAACCGAGAGGGGCATAAGAACATCTAGAGCTGACACCTCTCCTTAACAAATGATGAATCCAGAAGTCTTGTGTAACTTGTCCTTCATTGTCTTTCATTTCTTCCTTTGCTGAGGACCATCTGCTCCTACTGAATCCTGGAAATGTCCTGCCAGGAAGTGAGAACAATGGGGCTCCTTTCTTTGCTGCCCAGTAGGAAGGTGTTTAATAAAGAGCAGGGAGAAATCCTCTAGCTACCTGATAAAGATCCCATTAGTGTTTCTTTTGCAGCAGGGAAGCTGGTAAAGGTTCCATCTAGTTTAACCTGATTTGCTGTCCAGAATTATTCTCCAGTGATGCGTGTCCTCATTTGAGGGAAATCCTGTGTCATCTTCTAGAGTGTGATAACCTGAGTAACGCTGTCATTTATCAGCTTTGGGGGGAAGTTCTAGCTGGTGAAAATATGGTGAAATGTTCCTACTACAATAACATTTTCTCTATTTACATGTCTGCGCACCTGGCAAGTTTTCAGTGAATATTTTTGTCTTACCCCTTCACATTTAAGTCAATTTTTTTAAATGGAGTAAATGAAAATCTATCATTTCTAAATTTTGCCATTAGAAAAAGAAAATTAAAATAATCCATAGTATTTCTATTGTTGTAACGAGGCATAGGATTTCTAATACTTTCCTCTAAACTGCATCAACTTGGTTATTTTCATAAATATTTCAGCATTCTGATTTTTAATATTCAAATTACTATTTGTGAAGCTAACAGTTTTCATGTTCATATAATCTGACTTCTGTTTTATAAAAGATGAGAGTTGATGATCTGTTAACAGGAAATTACTGGAAAGGCATTCTAGGCAGCCCTGACCTGAGCTTATAAACCATCAGGGTCCACTGAGGTATGAGGAGTAGGAGCAAAAGATTTCACTTTAGCAACAGGTCAGAGAAAGCAGTGATCACTCTGAAGACACAAAGCAGGATAGGAGATGTCCTAGGACTAATAAAGCCTTCTGATAATCATCCTGCAGGATACTGTTTATTAATGCATTTCATTTTTTTTAACTAGAAAACAATCTCTAAGTACATGTTAAAATTAAGCGTAAAATTAAATATATTAAGTGAATATCCTTTAAGCTATATTCTTATTTTATATACAATGTGACCCATGTATTCTTTTAACTTGTAGTGGAAACATGCCTGAAATATAGATTACATTTTCTAGATATTCAGGCTTTTACAGCTGCACTTAGAAGCTAATATCATATACACAGGAGCTCCATGGAAAGATGAGGAAGAAAGACAGGCATTAGAGAGCATGAGTCTGGGAGCCAGAGAATCAGGCAGTGTTATTAGGGTACTGATGGTGAAAGGCAAAAAGCTGCTGGAGGTTTGATTTGTGTGTAAATTTTCAATTTGTGTAGAAGACTAATTCTACATTAAACTGTGTTACTAGGTCCCTCAGCAGACAGGTCAGGTCAGGAAGGCAGATCAGAACTAACAGTTAAACCAGGAGCCACCATGGAGGCTTTGAAGGCTTCTGCTGACATTAGTAACATTTGATGTTTCTGCTAGCATTCATTTTAACATTAGTACCTAAAACTAATATTTTAGAGACATGCACCAAAATAGAATAAGAACCTTAGAATCATTTTACTAGCTGTCTCACTCAACCTGCTTTAGAACCTGATGCTATCCTATACTGTCACTAAAGAGAAACACCTCTGGTCTACTCTCCCTGGCACAAAATACAAATATGTGTCACTCGAAGAGGTTAATAATTCAATTCCTCCAATATGCTGTATTTACTCATTTGATTTTTTATTTATGGCTCTTATGTGAAATCAGTATCTGATTGTCTATTTGTTTGACCCCAATGACAGTGACTAAAAATTAGACTTTCCTTCAGTTTGAAGCTTTGAATGGTGAGTCTGTTCCTTGGTAAGTACTCCTGAAAGTGGACTCCATACTCAGTATATAATTGTTTCCATCCTAAACAAGCCTTCTTATTTTTGAAAATCTCTTGAACACATTTCATGTGATAAACAGACAAGAGACTTTAATTCATTTACATAAATTTGTCACATCATTCTTAACACATACTGATGCACTTAACTATTTTTCTCATATTATTTGTGGTGAATAATAGAGCTAATATTGGATAGTATTGCTTAGATTCTATTATATCTAAAGAGAACTGTTTTATAAAATTTCCTCAGGTATGAGATACATAATATAAAGGAGGCTAGTAGACTGAGTTGGAGAAGGCAATGGCAACCCATTCCAGTACTCTTGCCTGGAAAATACCATGGGCGGAGGAGCCTGGTAGGCTGCAAGTCCATGGGGTCGCTAAGAGTCAGACACGACTGAGCAACTTCACTTTCACTTTTCACTTTCATGCATTGGAAGAGGAAATGGCAACCCACTCCAGTGTTCTTGCCTGGAAAATCCCAGGGACGGCGGGGCCTGATGGGCTGCCGTCTATGGGGTCACACAGAGTCGGACATGACTGAAGCGATTTAGCAGCAGCAGCAGTAGACTGAGTATAAGTAAAGGCAGTTTTTGACATTAGAAAACATTCTTTCTTACTTAGCTGTGGATTAATATCTATACTACTATAATTACAAAATCATTAGAAAGTGTTTATTGAATTTTTTCATAATCAATTATCCTCTTCAATTTAACACCAGAAAACCACACTCATCCCTCTGCCCAATTAGGTCCAATCCGATTTTGTATTTCATAGGTTATATACAGACAAGGGACTCTGAAGCTAATACTATGAATGTCCCATACGTAACACCTTGCCCTCCCACTTCAGAGCACACTGGCCTGATTTCCAAATGCCAGCAGCTGCATTTCCTTGCCTGCAGGTTGCCCAGAAACCAGAGCCACTTTACTATCCCATCACACAGTGAAAAGAAACCCTAATACTTGGTCCATCCACCTCAGAGCTCTCACCCAATAATAGATACTAGTTGGTATATAGATACTCTAGGTCCCTTCTACTCCAAGTGGGTTCACACTGAGATGCATATTCTACACGGGCTCTAAGATTTTTCCATTAGAATCTAATTTCACTTACTCCTATTTTGTCCTCCTGCAGCATCCAAACTTAAGCAGCTGCCTTGATGCGGTTACTTTTCCATTCCTTTGTTAATTGATGTTCATAGATTCAAAATCATAGAACTTACTATGGAATTCAGTGTTGATCACACTATTTTGAAATGTGACTTTGACTCTCATTTTTTTTCTAAAAAATGACTTTATAAAGAGATACCGGCCAGATTATTCTTATCAAGTGAGGTTCCCCAAACTTAATTTTTCTTGGAATAAGTAAATTAAATCATACATTTCTAAAACTAATTATAAGAACCCCTGCAACATATATCTCTTTGCTCACATGAATTATAAACTCAAGCAAAGAGACAACTCTATGTTTCAACCTTTTTAAATAAGCTAAGATAGATATTTTACTTGGAAGGTAGAAAAAATTAGTGTATATATATATATATATATATATATATATGTATATAATCTTATAAATCTATGTGAAAATGAAAGTCACTCAGTCATGTCTGGCTCTTTGTGACCCCATGGAGTGTACAGTCCTTGGAATTCTCCAGGCCAGAATACTGGAGTGGGTAGCCTTTCTCTTCTCCAAGGGATCTTCCCAACCCAGGGATCAAACCCAGGGCTCCTGCATTCTTTACCAGCTGAGCCACAAGGAAATTAATTTTTATTTTGATATCTTTGGTGACAGAAAATTTACTACCCCTTTACGTTTTAATGGGCTTGTGGATCATTTAGATTATTTTTCATGTGAAGTAAGTTCAAGTAAATATTTGCACAATTGCCATTTGATTAACTATTTTTCATTAGTGATTTGCAGAAAATGTTTTATATTTCAAATATGAGCCCTGAATCTATTGTACCTGTTATGAATAATTCATACTTTCCTGATGATGCCTCTAGATAATAGCAGTTAATTTCTTAGTTTTATCACTGTTTTATGTTGTTTAATATTCCACTCAATTCAAGGTCATAACTATGCTACAAAGCTTATTTCTATCTTTTATATTTAGATCATTACCTACCTATATTTTGATTTTATTTCTACATGTAAATAGACAACTGAGTCAGCATTATTATTGAAAACACCTGTGCCTTTGTCTTGGTTCAGATGTGCTTGTGGGGTGATGGGAATGTGCATTTTGAACTTCTGGTTAATCATCCATTTCATGAGTCTACTTAATTATCTTTGTCCCAGCAGAACATTGCCTGACTGTAACTTTATAGGTCTCAGTGTTTCATAGAGTAAATCCTTTTACTTCATTCTTCTTTATCATTCCCTTCACTTTTCTTGATCTTTCATATTTTCTCATGAAACTTATAAGAAAGATTATCAATTTCTGCACTTTAACAACCTCCCTTAAATTCTGATTTGGATTTCATTGAACCTACAGATCAATATGAAGAGATGTGAAATCTTTACAAAATGTTCATTTATTCCATAAAATATTATGCATGTTCCAGAGTTTGGATATTTTCTTTTTATATATAATAGGTCATCTACAGAGATTTTAACATTTTCAGTATTCATTAGTGTGTTGTCAGTAAAAACTGAAGTTTATTTTCTGAATTATTTTATTGACATATAGTTTGTTTACAATTATATTAGGTTCAGGTGTGCAACCTGGTAATTCAATATTTTGTATTAATAGATTATCCTTCATTTAAAATTATAAAATATTGACTATGATCTTGTGCTCTACATTGTATCTTCTTTATTCTATGTATTGTAGTTTTGACCTCTAATTTCCTATCCTTATATTGCCCCCCATCCATCTTAATGAAGTTTGCATATGGCTGCTGCTGTTGCTGCTGTTGCTAAGTCGCTTCAGTCGTGTCCGACTCTGTGCGACCCCATAGACCGCAGCCCACCAGGCTGCCCCGTCCCTGGGATTCTCCAGGCAAGA
Source organism: Bubalus kerabau (assembly GCF_029407905.1). Classification (NCBI taxonomy): domain Eukaryota; kingdom Metazoa; phylum Chordata; class Mammalia; order Artiodactyla; family Bovidae; genus Bubalus; species Bubalus kerabau. Next base: position 110,831,684 of record NC_073631.1, read on the forward strand.
ACACTGGAGTGGGTTGCCATCTCCTTCTCCAATGCATGAAAGTGAAAAGTGAAAGGGAAGTCGCTCAGTTGTGTCCGACTCTTCGCGACCTCATGGACTGCAGCCTACCAGGCTCCTCCATCCATGGGATTTTCCAGGCAAGAGTACTGGAGTGGGTTGCCATTGCCTTCTCCATTGCATATGGCTAGAAAGTACTTATTGGTTAGACCTTAAATTTTTAAACTGAAATTTCAGTCTTCATGTCTATAAGCCATCTATTTCAAATTTCAATGCTTTAACTCCCCATTTCAAAAATGTGGGGAATAGTTTTCTTATTATTCCTTCTCATAATTCTTCTCCTATATTAGTTGATTTTGTAAACTCATTTTTACATTGTCAAGATTGCATTATAGTTATTTCTTACTCAGTCTCCCCTAAGCTATCATTTAATCTGGATAATCTTTATAATTAGAAATTACTGTATTTGATAGAAATATTTGTTTTAACACAAAATATGTTAGAATGAGTACCAATTCCACTGATTAGTGTTGAGGAACTAGCATAAATCTCTCTAGCTCAGTTACAGGATGGCCTGGGTAGAAAATTGTATATACTGACCAATGAAACCTTCATATTTTGAGGTGCTGTTATTTTATTAGCTCTATTAAGAAGGAGAAATTCTATTTTTGGTATCAAAATTTTCTTCCATTTCAGTGCTGTTTAAGAAATTTAATCTACCTTCACTGTTATTTTTTTAAACTTTTAGTTGAATTGAAAATGATGGTATTAGAGATGAAGATATAATAAATATAATAAATAGTTTATTCAGACAAAAAAGCACCCTAAATAATTAAGATGTTACCATATTCATTTTTCACCATTTAATGTGAAGTAAATGGTGGTAAAGTCTGCCTGTCAATGCAGGAGACTCAGGAGAGGTGGGTTTGATCCCTGGGTTGGGAAGATTCCCTGGAGGGGGCAATGGCAACCCACTCTTACCTGGAAAATCCCATGGATAGAGGAACCCAGTGGGCTGTGGTCTATAGGGTTGCAAAATGTCAGACATGACTGAATGACTGAACGCACATGGTTATAGCAACATTTCATAATATTGGCAACTTAATATTTATAGAAACCCTTCCAAGTGAAATCACATTATAGAAACAGGAGTCCAGGACTGTCCTTCAACTTTGTTCAAGCCATTGTTCCTAAAGGGCAACGACCCTCTGAATTGTTGCCTCCCTTTCATTGATATTTTGCAAAGTTGAAAATGCTACCAAATATTTCTTCAGAATTCCTTCTTTAGTTTATTTACTTTCTGGTAAATTTAACTTTTCCATAGAAAATTTCCCTGAAATTTTCAACTTTCATGTAAGCATCACTTCAAAGCAGGTATAAGACATTCTTTTATTTAGCTGTTGCCATTTTCTCAACATATATTTTATGGTCCCTGTCTTTATGCATAATCAAGAACACCCAGATGAAACACTTTGTTTAAATTACATGGATTATTCATAGTATTTTTTGTAAGAGAGCAATTTTCAAATTATTAAATTTTCTAATTGTTAACTTTTTTCTGGTAACCTTGAACTCATGTCCAGATCAACAGACAGAAAGTAGTGATAGAAGATGCTCACATAGAGACTACAGAGATGATTATAGGATAATTTGTTAAGCCAGAAGGAAGAAAGAGCTTAAAAATTATGAACTAATAACTTTATAATAAAGATAATTTGGAAACACCACCTCAGCCAATCAATCCACATTAGTATCACCTATATTGAGATTAATTAGCATCATCTGTATGTGTATTCATTAAAGGTTTTAAGATTAGGGACATTTCTTTTCTAACAAAAATTTGAACTTAAAATAAGGGCAATCAATGGAAAAATCATAATTGAGAGACATACAAAACAAGAGCTCATACTCTTCAAAAATATTACTGGCAAGGCCAGAAAGAGTAACTATTTCAGATTAGAGGAGATAAAATATTTTATGTGATACTGGATTTGAATCTTAGACCAGAGAGGCTGAAGTCTGTACCTAGAATATGGAATCACTGATGTTGTATCTCCTGACTTTGGTAAAGATAATGAAAATAAATTAGTGAATAACCTTGTTCTGGGAATAATAAACAGCCTAGGGATGTGTTGGCATTATGGTTTCATTTATGTGGTCCACAGAAAATCAACAAAATATATACAGAGTAAAAGAAATGATAAAACAGACATTAAAAATCATAAAATATATATACTACATTTGCTTATATGTTTTGATATTTTCTGAAAATTTGAATTATTTCACAATAAAAAATAAAGAAAAGAAGCACTGAAATAAAAAAAAATCTCAGAGATATAGCATCAAGCACACAGGCATCCTCCAAATTCACTTCCCATAAGTAACTGATTTTCCTTGCTGTCCAGCTCTGACCTTCCCATCACACTTTAGTCCCTTAGAGACTGCCTTTGGGAATGGAGGGCAACCAATCATGGATCGCAGAATTCATCCTGCTGGGCTTCCAGCTCAGTGAAGACATGGAATTGCTCCTCTTTGTTATCTTCATCCTGTTATATACCTTCAACCTGCTGGCAAATGGCACGATCTTGGGACTCATCTTGCTTGACCCCAGACTGCACACCCCCATGTACTACTTCCTGTCTCATCTGGCCATCACCGACATAGCATATGCTTCCAGTCATTTGCCCAATATGTTGGAAAACCTAGTGAAACACAAGAAAACCATCTCCTATTTCTCATGCACCATGCAGATGGTTTCCTATTTGGCCTTTGCTTCTGTAGAGTGCCTGACTTTGGTGGTCATGTCGTATGACAGGTTTGTGGCGATCTGCCTCCCACTGCAGTACACAGTCATCATGAACTGGAGGGTGTGCACGTTCCTGGCCATTGCTTGCTGGGTATGTGGATTTTCCTTGGCCATAGTCCAAGTAAGTCTGTTTCTACGGCTGCCCTTCTGTGGGCCCCAGAAGGTAAACCACTTCTTCTGTGAAATCCGATCTGTCCTCAAAGTGACCTGTGGAGAAACCTGGATCAATGACATTTTCCTCCTTGCAGATGGTGTCTTTATCTTAATTGCTCCCATTTCCCTGGTGCTGGTCTCCTACACGCGAATCCTCAGGGCCATCGTGAAGATCCAGTCAAAGGAGGGCCGCAAGAAAACCTTCTCCACCTGCTCCTCCCACCTCTGTGTGGTTGGGTTCTACTTTGGCATAGTCCTGATGGTGTACATGATCCCTGACGATGATAATCGAGAGGAGCCGCAGAAAATCCTTTTCCTGTTTTACACTTTCTTCAACCCATTACTGAACCCCCTCGTCTACAGTCTAAGGAACGCTCAAGTGAAGGCTGCCTTCCACAGAGTACTGCAGAAAAGGAGGACAGTGTGACGCAGGGCAGATTTATGGTTTAGAAAATTTCCCATGACTTAAGGATGAGAATTCTCAATAACATCGGCAAGATGGCAGAATAGGAACCCCAAGCCCCCCTTCCTCCATGGAGATGACAACATGGATCAAATTGCCGTTGTGAGACACCAGACAACACAGAGTTTGCAGCACCCCAGACTAGGACAAAGCCAACAAGAGATACAGTGAAGCTTTTAGGTGAATGTATGGCATTTGACTCCACCAGACATCCTTCTCCTCCCTGTTCCAGTGATAGGATCTGGAAAAAATTCCCAACTCCCAGCTCTCCTGCAGGAGAGACAGAGAAAAAGAATGACCCATGCCTATCCTTTTGAGCTTTTCAGGTGGGGCAGGAAGCCTGCAGGCTTGTTTTCTGTCATGCCTGACTTAGAGCATTCGTGGAAATGGCAATTTGGACTCCTTGTTGGGACCACCAAGAAACATTGCAAGTGCCAACATTTTACACTTATACAGAGCTTTTTAAATATTCACAATTCATGTAGATGTGTAGTGTCATCTCATTGCTGTAATGGGAGATTCCCTGATGACATATGATATTGAATGTGTTTGCACGTGCTTCCTTATCATCTGTATATCTTTTCTGGCGAGGTATCTCTTTGTATCTTTTGCCCATTATTATGTACTGTAATAAACTTTACTTTTTAGAGCAGTTTTAGAGTCACAGCAGAATTGTGGAAGATACAAATATAGCCAATTTACCCGCTGCCTCTGCACACACATAACGTCCCCCATATCACTGTCTCTCCACAGAATGGTACCTTTATTATCATTCATCAGCTTGCACTGACACAATATTATCAGCCAAAGTCTATCACTTACATAAGATTTCAATCCTGGTGTTGTATACTCTCTGTGTTTGCACAAGTGTATAATTATGTGTATCCAATACGTGAACTGTGAACTTCCAGATGTTCAAGCTGGTTTTAGAAAAGGCAGAGGAACCAGAGATCAAATTAACAACACGTGCTGGATCATCAAAAAAACAAGAGAGTTCCAGAAAAACATCTATTTCTGCTTTATTGACTATGCCAAAGCCTTTGACTGTGTGGGTCACAATAAACTGTGGAAAGTTCTGAAAGAGATGGGAATACCAGACTACCTGATCTGCCTCTTGAGAAACCTATATGCAGGTCAGGAAGCAACAGTTAGAACTGGACATGGAACAACAGACTTGTTCCAAATAGGAAAAGGAGTACGTTAAGGCTGTGTATTGTCACCCTGCTTATTTAACTTATATGCAGAGTACATCATGAGAAACGCTGGACTGGAAGAAGCACAAGCTGGAATCAAGATTGCCAGGAGAAATCGCAATAACCTTAGATATGCAGATGACACCACCCTTATGGCAGAAAGTGAAGAGGAACTAAAAAGCCTCTTGATGAAAGTGAAAGAGGAGAGTGAAAAAGTTGGCTTAAAGCTCAACATTCAGAAAATTAAGATCATGGCATCTGGTCCCATCACTTCATGGCAAACAGATGGGGAAACAGTGGAAACAGTGTCAGACTTTGTTTTTTGGGCTCCCAAACCACTGCAGATGGTGATTGCAACCATGAAATTAAAAGACACTTACTCCTTGGAAGGAAAGTTATGACCAACCTAGATAGCATATTCAAAAGTAGAGACATTACTTTGCCAACAAAGGTCCGTGTAGTCAAGGCTCTGGTTTTTCCAGTGGTCATGTATGGATGTGAGAGTTGGACTGTGAAGAAGGCTGAGCACTGAAAAATTGATGCTTTTGAACTGGGTTGCTGGAGAAGACTCCTGAGAGTCCCTTAGACTGCAAAGAGATCCAACCAGTCCATCCTAAAGGAGACCAGTCCTGGGTGTTCGTTGGAAGGACTGATGCTTAAGCTGAAACCCCAATACTTTGGCCACCTCATGAGAAGAGATGACTCATTGGAAAAGACTCTGATGCTGGGAGGGATTGGGGGCAGGAGGAGAAGGGGACGACAGAGGATGAGATGGCTGGATGGCATCACCGACTCAGTGGACATGAGTTTGGGTAAACTCTGGGAGTTGGTGATGGACAGGGAGGCCTGCTGCTGCTGTCACTTCAGTCGTGTCCAACTCTGTGCGACCCTATAGACAGCAGCCCACTAGGCTTACCCATCCCTGGGATTCTCCAGGCAAGAACACTGGAATGGGTTGCCATTTCCTTCTCCAGTGCATGAAAGTGAAAAGTGAAAGTGAAGTTGCTCAGTCGTGTCCGACTCTTAGCGACCCCATGGACTGCAGCCCACAGGCTCCTCTGTCCATGGGATTTCCCAGGCAAGAGTACTGGAGTGGGGTGCCATTGCCTTCTCCGACAGGGAGGCCTGGTGTGCTGCAATTCATGGGGTCGCAAAGAGTCAGACATGACTGAGTGACTGAACTGAACTGAACCATTATATTATCATATAGAGTAGTTTTACCCCCCTAAAATATCACCTCTTTCTTCCTCCCTCCTTGCTAATCCCTGCCAACCACTCATCTCTTAGTTGCTTCCATAGTTTTGGCTTTTCTGAATGTCATATGGTTGGAAATATAACGTATGTAATTTTTTCTCACATTGGTTCCCTTCACTCAGTTGTATGGATTTAAGTTTCCTCTGTCTTTTTTTTGCTTGATCATTCATTTTAGCACAAAGTATAATTCTATTGTCTGGATGCACCACGGTTTATCTATTTACCAACTGAAAGACATCTTAATTGCTTCCACATTTAAGGAATTATGAATTTAACTGTTTTCAACATCTCTGTGCAGGTTTTTGTGTGGACATAACTTTTCACATCCTTTGGGTAAATACCAAGCAGTGTGTTTAATACATTGTCAAACTGCCTTTCCAAGTGATTGTACCATTTGGCAATGAATGAAAATGAATTCTCCTCACCAGTATATGAAAGTTCCTGTTGATTCACATCCTAGTCAGTGTTTGCTGTTATTTCTATTCTGGATTTTAGCCATTCTACTGAGTATAGTGATAGTTCGTTGTTTTTGTTTTTTTTTTTAATTTGCATTTCCCCAATGACAGATATGTGTTTTTCATATGCTTATTTTCAACCTGTATCTTTTTTTGCATAGGTGCCTATTACGGTTTTCACCTATTTTTAAATTAGGTTGTTTTATTGCTATTATGTTTTGAGAGTTCTTTGTAAATATATATATTGGAATCCAGTCATTTATCCTGTGTGAGCAAAGATCTCTGGTCTGTGGCTTCACTTTTTAAATTTTTCCTAGTGTCTTTCACAGGGCAACAGCTTTTAAATTTAATTAAACATAATTTATTGACTTCTTTCTTTAACAATGAAGATGTTTGATTTTCAGTTCAGGGTTGTCATTTTGTATTTTGGAGGGAGAAAGAGTGGATAGTTCTTCTAAATCTCTTGTGGTTTACCCTGAGGCAAGACTTAACAGTGATTATTGAAAGCAGTAATCATAAGGGTAAGGCTTACAAATAAGTCTCCTACTCTGAAACAGGGCATCTTGACACACTGACTTACGCTTTTACATCACTTATCAGCTTACATGAAATTAGTACTTGAATCCATATCTGGGAACAAAGAAAAAATGAATAAGCAGTCAATTAAAGGAAATTTCTAAGAGCCTAGATTTACCTATATTTACTGGGAAATAAATCTAAGTGAGAAATAATAGATAGGACTAAATCCCAAGGATCCAGTATGGACAAAAAAAGAAAAAGAAAACAAAACACCAAACAAGTGCTCATTGCCAGTAGGTTCACTGCAAGAAACCACAAAAAATATTTTTTCCCTTTGAAAGAAATGCTCCCTGATGGTAATGGGTATAGTTATTTTCTCTGAGATTTGAGGATGTTTTCTCTTTGGTCTTCTGAGTGTGACTATATATGCCCAAGTGATGCTTTAGTTTTACTTATCCTGCCTCTTATTTGCTGGACTGTCTGCGTTCATGGAAACATAACCTTTATCATGCTGGGAAATACTTCAAAGTAGTTCCCTCAAAATGTGCATCTGTGCCATTTTTTAATTTTAAATTTTGTTTTAGTTTTATTGAGACATAGTTGATACAGGACTATAAAAAATATAGAGCATGATAATTTGATTTCCATACAAAGTAAATTTTTTATCACAAGTTTAGTAAGCATCCATCATCTCATATATATAAAAAATTAAAGAAACATAAAAAAATTTTCCTTGTGATGGGAGCTGTTAGAATTTAGTCTTCAAACAACTTTCATATATACTATACATCGGTGTTAACTATATTTATTGTATTGTACATCACCTCTTTAGTATATATTTATCTTATGACCATAAGTTTGTGGCTTTTGTCTGCCTTCATCCAATTGTCCCAGTCCCCTCCCCCATATGTAGTGGCTAATAACTTGATCTCTTATCCTATGAGTTTGGTTGGTTGGTTGTTACTGAAGTATAATTGACCTATGTACTCAGTTGTGTCCGGCCCTTTGCCACCCCATGGACTGTAGCTGCCAGGCTCTGCCCATGAAATTTTCCAGGCCAGAATGCTGGAGTGAGTTGCTATTTCCTACTCTAGGGGATCTTCCCAACCCCGGGTTCAACCCACATCTCTTACGTCTCCTGCATTGGCAGGCAGATTCCTCTCCACTACCAGATTCACAGGGCACTACCTGGGAAGCCCTAACTGACTTGTAACCCTGTGTTGGTTCATGCTGCAGAATGTAGTGATTTGCTATTTCTATACATTTCAAAATGTTCACCAGGATAAGTCTACTTGTACTTTATCACTATACAGAGTTGATACTTGTTGTTGATTAAATTCTCCACACTGTACATTTCATGCCATGACTCATTTATTTTGCCTTAATTCCCTTCATAACCTATTACTTTCTCTTCCCTACTCTCTGGCACTCACCTGTTGTTCTCTTTATCTATATCTCTGTTTCTGTTTTATAATATTTGTTCATTTGTTTTGGTTTTTAAGTCCCATATATAAATAAAAACATACAATATTCATCCTTCTCTGTCTGACGTATTTCATTTAGCATAATGGCTCTAGTTCCATCCATGTTATCAAATATGGCAAGTTTTCATCCTTTCTTATAGCTGAGTAATATTCAATTGCATATACCACAGTGTCTCCATTTATTCACCTATCGATAGGCACTTACGTTGCTTCCGTAACTTGGCTATTGTAAATAATGCTGCTGTGAGCATTAGGGTGCATGTGTTTTTTATTATTTTTAGTGTTTTTTCTTTTATTTGGATAAATACCCAGGGTTTTAATTGCTGGATTATCTGATAGTTTTATTTTCAATGTTTTGAAAAGTCTCCCCATTCTTTTCCATAGTTTGATGTATTCCCATTTATTTAGTTTGTTTTTGCTTCCATCGTCTGAGGGGATATACACAAAAAAGAACATTAGGATCAGTGTCAAAGAAAATACTGGGTATGTTTCATTCTAGAAGCTTTTTTTCTTTTTTAAACTGAAGTATCAGTTCAGTTCAGTTCAGTCGCTCAGTCTTGTCTGACTCTTTGCGACCCCATGAATCGCAGCACGCCAGGCCTACCTGTCCATCACCAACTCCGGGAGTTCACCCAAACTCCTGTGCATCGAGTCAGTGATGCCATCCAGCCATCTTAACCTCTGTCGTCCCCTTCTCCTCCTGCCCCCAATCCCTCCCAGAATCAGGGTCATTTCCAATGAGTCAACTCTTCCCATGAGGTGGCCAAAGTATTGGAGTTTCAGCTTAAGCAGCAGTCCTTCCAATGAACACCCAGGACTGGTCTCCTTTAGGATGGACTGGTTGGATTTCTTGACAGTCCTTGGACTGCCAAGAGTCTTCTCCAACACCACAGTTCAAAAGCATCAATTCTTCGGTGCTCATCTTTCTTCACAGTCCAACTCTCACATCCATACATGACCACTGGAAAACCCATAGCCTTGACTAGACGGACCTTTGTTGGCAAAGTAATGTCTCTGTTTTTAATATGCCATCTAGGTTGATCATAACTGAAGTATAGTTGATTACAATATTGGTTTCAGGTGTACAGCTTAATGATTTAATATTCAGATTATATCCCATTAACAGTTATTACAATATAATGGCTCTAATTACCCATGCTATACAATATATCCTAGTTGCTTATATATTTTATATAAAGCAGTTTATATCTCTTAATCGGCCCTCCCCTCTCCCTTCTTCCCATTAATAATGAGTAGTTTTTCTGTATCAGTGTTTCTTTTGTGTGTATATATATATATATAGTGTATTAGTTTTGGATTTCACATATAAGTGATAATGTAAAGTATTGTATTTGTCTAATTTATTTAACTAAGCACCATATTCTCTAGGTCCATCCATGATGCTATAAATGGCAGCATTTCATTCTTTGTGTCATATTCCACTGTGTGTATATATATATATATGTGTGTGTGTGTGTGTGTATACATATATAGGGCTTCCCTGATAGCTCAGTTGATAACAAATCCACTGGCAGTGCAGGAGACCCCAGTTCGATTCCTGGGTTGGCAAGATATGCTTGAGAAGGGATATGCTATCCACTACAGTATTCTTGGGCTTCCCTTGTGGCTCAGCTGGTAAAGAATCCCTGCAATGCACAAGAACTGGGTTCGATTCCTGGGTTGGGAAGAGCCCCTGGAGAAGGGAAAGGCTACCAACTCCAGTATTCTGGCCTGGAGAATTCCATGGACTATATAGTCCATGGGGTCGCAAAGAGTCAGACATGACTGAGAGACTTTCACCATAACCATATATGTATGTGTTTATGTGTATGTGTATATATATATATATATATACATATACATATACATATATATATATATATATATATATATATATATATATATAGGCTTCCCAGGTGGCTCAGTGGTAAAGAATCTGTTTGCCAATGCAAGAGATGTGGGTTTGATTCCTGCATTGGAAAGATCCCCTGTGAAAGGAAATGGCAGCCTACTCCAGTATTCTTGCCTGGGAAATCCCATGAACAGAGAAGCCTGGTGGGCTACAGTCCATGGGGTCACAAAAGAGTTGTGTTGTTATTTGTTTTGTTATTGTTTTCACCACTTCCTCACCATTTTGCCTGGAAGGCCCAGAAAGACTTAGTGAATACTTAACTTAGCAACTAAAACTATATATATATATATATATATATATATATATAAAATACCTTCTTGTTCTTAGTGATGTTGAGCATGTTTTCATATACCTGTTAGCCATCTGTACGTCTTCTTTGGGAAAATGCCTTTGAGGTCTTCTGCCCATTTCTGTTTTCTTTTCAGCTGCAGCTTGCAGGGCCTTAGTTCCCCAACCAGGAATTAAACCCAGGCCACCTGCAGTGGAAACACAGAGTCCTAAGCCCTGGGGAATTCCCACTGTCCTTTTCTTGATTGGATTGTTTGTTTTATTCATATTTACTTATGTGAGCTGTTCATATTTTGGTTATTAACCCATGTCAGTCATGATGTCTGCAAAAATTTTCTCCCATTTAATATATTTGTTTGTTTTTTTTCCGTTTTATCCTTTATCCCTTTTCTGTGCAGAAGCTTTTAAGTTTAAATCTCATTCATTTATTTTTGCTTTTATTTCCTTTGTATTAGGAGACAGATCCAAAAAAAAATTGCTATGATTTATGTCAGAGATAATCCTGCCTATATTCTCTTCTAGGAGTTTTATATTTTCAGGTCTTGCATTTAATTACTTGAGACATTTAAAGCTATTTTTGTACATGGTGTGAGAGAGTAGTACAGTGTGACTCTTTTGTGTGTAGCTGTCCAGCTTGATGTAGGGCTCAGATCCTTGCTTCTTAGGGAGAAATTCTGCAATTGTAATGGTCATCTCACTTGTGGGTCACCCACACAGGGGTATAAGTCTTGATTCTACTTAGATCCTCCTACCTGTCTTGTTGTGCTTCCTTCTTTTTCGTTTTAGTTTTACAAGATCATTCCTGCCATTCTTCTGATCTTTCTCATCAATAATACCTCTGTAAACGCTTAAAAATTTTGGTGTGCCTATGGGAAGGAATGAACTCTGAGTTTTCCAGGATCCTGTACCTTCTTGACTACCTTTTTCCCTTTTTATTTGACTTTTCTTTTGAGTGTATGGCTAACTTTTTTTAACCGTGTTCCCATGGATCTTTCAGACTCTACTCCACTTTCTAAAGTATTTTTCTTTTAATACTTTGACTTGAATGTGTTTTGTTGATCTCTATGTAGATTCATTGATCTTGTTCTTGACAGTGTCTGCTGCTGCTGCTGAGTCACTTCAGTCGTGTCCGACTCTGTGTGACCCCATAGACGGCAGCCACCAGGCTCCCCATCCCTGGGATTCTCCAGGCAAGAACACTGGAGTGGGTTGCCATTTCCTTCTCCAATGCAGGAAAGTGAAAAGTGAAAGTGAAGTCGCTCAGTCGTGTCCGACTCTTAGTGACCCCATGGACTGCAGCCTACCAGGCTCCTACATCCATGGGATTTTCCAGGCAAGAGTACTGGAGTGGGGTGCCATTGACAGTGTCTAGTCTGCTATTAAATCTGCACAATGTTTCAATTTCACCTATTATTATTTGCTCACATATTATATCTGATTATTTTTGAGGATTCTGATTCTTCATTTAAATATTAGCTTTTAAATTTTGTGTAAATTTGTTCCTATTTTCTTTGATATAAATGACAGTTATTTTGAAGCCTTGTAGCTTCAGTGTCTGTGGTATGTCTGAGATCTCTTCTATTGGCTCTTTTATCTCTTGATTATTGATAAATTTTTCCTTCTTTTTAACATTTGGAATAATAAATTACAAAGACTATAGACATTTTATCATATATTAAGGTTAATGAGACTTTGCTTTTCCCCTATAAAGGCAATTAAACTTGTTGAAAATCATATTGTTCTTTTAGGGCTTGGTTTTAGATTTGTTAAAGCATGTGTGTTTCAATTACATTTTTGTAAGTTAGAACCTGGGCAATGCCCAAGAAAACATCTCACACATATTTTTGGGAAATCCTCTTCTACCTATACTTTTTTCTATAATCTCATCCCCTAAATCCTCTCTTTTTTATTTGCCAATAACTCCAGTCTCTATGGAGAAGGCAATGGCAACCCACTCCATTACTCTTGCCTGGAAAATCCCATGGACAGAGGAGCCTGGTAGGCTGCAGTCCATGGGGTTGCTAAGAGTCGGACACGACGGAGCGACTTCACTTTCAATTTCACTTTCATGCACTGGATAAGGAAATGGCAACCCACTCCAGTGTTCTTGCCTGGAGAATCCCAGGGATGAGGGAGCTGTCTATGGAGTTGCACAGAGTCGGACACGACTGAAGCGACTTAGCAGCAGCAGCCAATCTCTATTGGAAATTTCGGTTCATTTTCTTGAGCACTGTTTGGAAAATACCTGTTGGAAGAAAGTCTATGTGAATGTGAGGTTTACTTGTACTTCCCTTTAAATAAGTTTTACAGCCTTGTCCTATCTATCTACTTGTAAAATACACTCATTCAAAGCCTAAACTCTTCTGATTCCGTTAACAACTTGACCTTTCAAACTCTTCTGATTCCATTAACAACTTGACCTTTCTCCACAAATCATTAAGAGTTGTTGGAAAATCCTGTCTCCTGAAAATGTAAATGTTGAAGCTCTAACCATGAGTACCTCAGAATGTGGCTGTATTTAAGATTTCATATTTAAAATATCAGTAACTTTTATGCAGAGTACATCATGAGAAACGCTGGGCTGGAAGAAGCACAAGCTGGAATCAGGGTTGCCGGGAGAAATATCAATAACCTCAGATATGCAGATGACACCGCCCTTATGGCAGAAAGTGAAGAGGAACTAAAAAGCCTCTTGATGAAAGTGAAAGAGGAGAGTGAAAAAGTTGGCTTAAAGCTCAACATTCAGAAAACTAAGATCTTGGCATCTGGTCCTATCACTTCATGGGAAATAGATGGGGAAACAGTGGAAACAGTGTCAGACTTTATTTTTGGGGGGCTCCAAAATCACTGCAGATGGTGATTGCAGCCATGAAATTAAAAGACACTTACTCCTTGGAAGTAACGTTATGACCAACCTAGAGAGCATATTAAAAAGCAGAGATATTACTTTGCCAACAAAGGTCTGTTTAGTCAAGGCTATGGTTTTTCCAGTGGTCATGTATGGATGTGAGAGTTGGATTGGAAGAAAGCTGAGCACCGAAGAATCGATGCTTTTGAATTGTGGTGTTGGAGAAGACTCTTGAGAGTCCCTTGGACTGCAAGGAGATCCAGCCAGTCCATTCTGAAGGAGATCAGCCCTGGGATTTCTTTGGAAGGAATGATGCTAAAGCTGAAACTCTAGTACTTTGGGCACCTCATGTGAAGAATTGACTCATTGGAAAAGACTCTGATGCTGGGAGGGATTGGGGGCAGGAGGAGAAGGGGAGGACAGAGGATGAGATGGCTGGATGGCATCACTGGCTCAAGGGACATGAGTTTGGGTGAACTCCAGGAGTTGGTGATGGACAGGGAGGCCTGGTGTGCTGCAATTCATGGGGTTGCAAAGAGTCAGACACGACTGAGTGACCGAACTGAACTGAACTGAAGTTAAAATAAGGTCATTGGGTTAGGCACAATATGATTTGACTGAACTCCTCATAGAAGAGGTGATCAGGATACAGACATATACAGAAGGAAAACCAGGTAAAGTCACAATGAAAAGGCTGCCATCCACAAGCCCAAGAGAGACTGTAGAAGGAACCAGTGCATTAAATCCTTGATCCTGGACGTCTAGCTACTAGGAGAGTAAGAAAGTATATTTTGTTTGTTGAAGCCATGGAGTCTGTGGTAGTTTGATATATATCCCCAAGAAAATTGACACTTTAGTTTAGGGTTATGAGAAATAATCAAATAAATGTCAGTTAGCCAAGTGCCAAGCAATGCCATGTGGAAGTCAGTTATCAAATAAATTGTTTACAAATATATTGAAAGATCTCCACCATGAAGTATAATTTTTTTAAGTTTGAAAACAGACTTCTTTTTCTTAATTATAAGTCTTAAAAATGAGGCCTTCTAGAAAATTAGATCATAATTTGAATAGGACACACAAAAACTTCCAATTTAGCTCTAAGTCATAATAATAATATCTAAATTCCTTATTAGGTTACCCATGCCTGCATTTCTCTGAGATCATCTCAAAGGAGCACATAATCAAATTTTACCTTAAAAATTAATTAAAATCACAGGGAAATAAATACCATTTTGTGGACAAAATGTGTGTGTGTATATGTATTCTTCAATCCACAGACCAAGATAAGGATGATAGATTGATTCAAAAAAGCAAAAAGGCATCTCCTGTGTGCTAAGTCTTCCTCAGTTAGTCGTAAACACTGACAATGGAACAGTGCTGTGCAATTTGGCCTGAAATGGAAGAAGGCAAGAGGACCACAGAACCTGCTTCTCAGGCTCCTAGACAGGCAGGAGTTTGTCATATGAAAATCTATAAAAGATTCTTGAAATTAATCTAAGTTCATGTATTTTGAAGACCAGTTACGTTATCTCTGCATAGACAGAAAATATACTTTTCATTAAAAAGAAAAGTACTGGTCAGTAGGAATAAATGAATAAAGACTTCTAACATTTCTCTACTCCAAATGAATAAAGACTTCTAACATTTCTCTACTCCAAATGAATAAAGACTTCTAACATTTCTCTACTCCAGAAAAGCCCCCTGGACACTGACAAAATTTTTCAAAATCACCTTTTCAAAACCCAGAGTTGAAAGCTTGCAAAAATCTCAGTGTTCATCCAGGAAAAACTGCTGATGTTGTTAAGAACAGTGAGGTCTGCAGGGTTTTAACTTATCATGTTGCCATCACCATCGTTCCAGCTCCATGGTACCCTGGAAAACAAACAGCCCTGCAACCACGGTGAGAACCAGCATCCTTACAGTCTTTGGAAGGAGTAGCCAAGGTCGAAGGATCAAAAAACATTAAGATTTGATCCTAAGCAGACCATAGATCCTGTACTCAAATGCTAATAAAAATTTTGTAATCATGACTAAATTTTATTGTCACCATCTGAGACTAGAATGATCATTTTAGGTGTAATTAGCAATAAAAATATATCTAAATAGACAAAAATCACCAAATACAGTTAGGATAAAAAAACATAAAGATAAGTTTAAGTACATAAAAGTACATTTAAAAAATATATATATACTTTATAATGTTATCTGTTATATTCCAGGCACCCTCTTGACCCAAGAGAGAATAATGCATGAGAGAAAAGCTTGTAGTGGCTTTAAGGCATTGGGATTACTCTACAAGACAGGAAATCAAAGGATGTGCTGATTCATTGTGATGTGCAGAAAGCATTTATTCTGGACCACTGCATTTTGGGAAGAGGACTGGCTTTCACTATTTATGTGCTATCGGCATAAGAAATGTGTTGAAATCCCTGGGGTTCACAAGGTCCTATACAAAGTGAATAGATACAAAGAATAAACTCTGAAGAACACCAGTGCTATTAGATATGAGAAAGGAAATGAGGAATGAGCAAGGAGACTGAGAAGGAGCAATAAGAAAAATAGAAAGACTGAGGAGCATAGTATCATATTAGTAGGGTGAAGAAACCTTTCAAGGAAAGACAGGAATCAACAGTATCAAAAGCCTGGCAGGACGAGTTGGATGACAACTGAGAACAATCATTGGATCTAGAAAATACATAATTGGTATATTTCAAATAAATCCAGTATTCTGGCTGAGTAGACAAGATAGGAGGAGAAACTTTAGAGACAGAAATTGCTGGAGAGAAACTCTTGAGTAGGCAAGAGAGGTGGGATTCAGGGCATGAGTTGCAGACTGGCAATGGTTAGTGGGAAACTCTTTAACTTCATAGTAAGAGCAGAGAAATTGAGATAAATGGACAAATTCATTAACTCAGTTGATGTGTTAGTACTGTACAGATTCCCATCTGATTGCTTCCATGTTCTCAATAGCTGAGACAATGTGTGGAAGTATTTATGGAAGGTTTAAAGAAAGAGAAAATAAGAAAAAAATCACTTGAGAGAAGGGTAAGGAAATATAGTATGATTTCTGGGAGTCTCAAAATATTTTGTCCACCTAATATGAAGAGCTGACTTACTGGAAATTCAGACCCTGATACTAGGAAAGATTGAGGGCATGAGGAGAAGGGGATGACAGAGGATGAGACAGTTGGATGGCATCACTGACTCAATCATGAGTCTGAGCAAATTCTGGGAGATGGTGAAAGACAGGGAAGCCTGGTGTGCTGCAGTCCGTGGGGTCACAAAGAGCTGGACATGACTGAACGACAACAAGGGCTAAAGTGACCTATATAGTCATGATTGTAAGCTACCTGAGACATCAAGTTTGTGTGTTTTCCTATGGATCTGTGGGTTCAGGCAAAGCCATCCATTGTCTAAATTCAGTGCTTATAATACGGAGATCACAATGATCTCTCTAAATATAGGATATACCTTTAAGGGAAAAAAAATTTTTTTTGAACAAATGTTGAAGAAATAACTTAAATCAGGAAAGCATTTAGGCAATAGGATTCAGTCTACATGAGCTTCCAAGTAATGATTAACATGTGCAATGAAAAATTTGGTTATTGGTACACATTAGCACTTTTCAGCAGACAGAGATCATTCATTCCATTAGAAAGATACAGCCCTTTGAGAGGCTACACTAACAAGCTCCATGGGGATTGCATTTATTAAATCATGAAAATTTTCAAAAGTAGGATATGGAGACAGGAACAATTTGAAGATCAAATTCATGATACTTTCATATCCTTAGGGATTGTGCTCTGGGACTTAATCAATAAATTATGACTTACATGTAAAATTTTTATACCCGACCCTCTTAAGTAAAGACATCTCTGGCAGTCTTTCTGAGTTCTTTCTTCTCAGCATAAGCAGGTACATATACTACACACACACACACACACGGATAACAAAGCTGGAGGCCAAGAGGGGAAGGAAAAGTTTTGCACTGCTTTGTAGGAAAGATGGAGAATGCTGAAGGCCCTTAATAATTTGTTCCCTGGGCCCCACAGGAATGTCTCTGGGGAATAGATTGGTCTTAAGTGATCAGACTCTAAAATCCTCACATCTAGAGGCTCCTGAATACTGTCCTTCCGTCAGGACAGAAAAGGTGTCTGGGACTCATTATCCACTGCACTGGCTCCAGGGAGCAAGTGACTCAGCTCCAGCCATTCCCCATCTCTGTGAGTTTTCCTCTACATTCAAGCCCAATTTGAGAAAAATACCAGAAGTATACCAAACCCCCTGTTTGAACCAACTGTTATTTTTATACTGGTTAATTTTTTTTTTTTTTTTTTTTACAGAAGAGCAAGACAGAAGGCTGGCAGAAATCATCAGGTTTAGGAAGAAGAAAAAGCCACCTTTGTGAAGACCCTTTCTCTGAGTAACATCTGATTCTCATTCTGTCTAAACATAGGTTTCTTGTTCCTAGTCAGAACCCTCCTCCCCAGTCCCATTTATGGGAAGAGGCTGGTGAAACTCAATGTCCCTGAGTTGTATCAAACTGAAAGAGCATCTAAAGCTGATGCCTCGCCCCGCAACTGATGAAGCCAGAGGTACTGTCCAATTTGTCCTTCACTGGCTTTCGTTTCTTCCTCAGCTGAGGACCATCCTCTTCTCCTGCACCCTGGAGATGTCCTCCTGCCTGGGAAGTGAGGAACATTAACATCGTTGTCTTTGCTGCCCAGTAGGGAGTTGCTAATAAGTGGCTGGGAGAAATCCTCTAGCTACTTGATAAAGATCTCTTTATTATTTATTTTATAGCAAGGAAGCCGGTACATGTACCAATTTAGTGTGTCCTGGCTTGCTGTCCAGGTTTCCTCTTCAGGGATTATTGTCCTCATCTGGGGATAAACCTTTGTCATCTCCTGGAGTGGGATAACATGACTACCATTGCCACTGATCAAATTTGGGGGAAAAGTTCTAGCTGGTAAAAATGTAAAATGTCCCTGCTACAAAAGCAACTTCTCTATTTGACATGTGTTTGTAAATGGCAATTTTTCAGTGAATACTTTTTCTTTTATTCTCTTTACATTTATTTAAGTCAATCTTTAAAAACAGTACAATAAATGAAAATATATCATTCTTAAATTTTACCAAATGCAAAAAGAAAAGAGAATCTTGTCCATGTTGTAATGTTACAGGGAGGCATAGGATTCCTACTACCTTCCTCCACACTGCAGCAATTTGGTTATTTTCACACATATTTCAGCATTTTAATCTCAGAATTCAAGTTACAATTCATGAGGCTAACAGAGCTTTCATATTCATATTCATCTGTCTTCTGCTGTTTGAAAGTGGCGAATGGATGGTTTGCTAACAGGAAAAGGGAAAGGGATTCTCACTGACCCTGACCTAAGCTTATAAGCTGTCAGAGTCTACTGAGTGAGTATGAGGTATGGGAGCAAAGGGTTTCACTTCTTTTTAAAAATTTTTATTTTATGTTGGAGTATAGCCGGTTAACAATGTAGTGATAGTTGCAGGTGGACAGCAAAGGAGCTCAGCCATACCGGCAACATGTAAAGCAAAGCAGTGACTGGTCTCTGTGGACACCAGGTAGGATGGGGAAAGTTTTAAGAATAATGAATATAAACATACAGCCCCATAATTTTCATCATGTGATATATTTATTAATGGTCCTTATCATTTTCTTACTAAGTAAACATTTCTATGTATATATTAAAATTAATTAGAATTTTAAAATATATTTACTGAGTTTCCTTTACTGCACGTGTGGGTGAGCGCTTATCACCCAGTCATATCCAGCTCTTTGTGACACCATGGACAATAGCCTGCCAGGCTCCTCAGTCCATGGGATCCTCCAGGTAAGAATACTGGAGTGGGTAGCTATTCCCTTCTCCAGGGGATCTTCCTGACTCGGGGATTGAACCCAAGTGTCCTACATTCCAGGTGGATTACTTCCCATCTAGCCACCAGGGAAGCCCTTCTGTAAGGCATGTTGTTGTTGTCATTCAGTTGCTCAGTCGTGTCTGATGCTTTGCAAACCTATGGACTGCATCACACCAGGCTTTTATGTCCTTCACTATCTTCCAGAATTTTCTCAAACTCACGTCCATTGGCTCGGTGATGCCATCCAACCATCTCATCTTCTGTTGCCCCCTTCTCCTCCTGCTCTCAATCTTTAGTATTAGGGTCTTTTCCAATGAGTTGGTTCTTCACATCAGGTGGCCAGAGTATTGGAGTTTCAGCTTTAGCATCGGTCCTTCCAATGAATATTCAGGACTGATTTCCTTTAGGATGGACTGGTTGGATCTCCTTGCTGCCCAAGGAACTCTCAAGAGTCTTCTCCAGCACCACAGTTTGAAAGCATCAGTTCTTCAGTGCTCAGCCTTCTTTATGGTCCAACTCTCACATTTGTACATGATTGCTGGAAAAACCACAGCTTTGACTATACAGACCTTTGTTAGCAAAGTGATGTGTTTGCTTTTTAATATGCTGTCTGGGTTCGTCATAGCTTTTCCTTCAAGGAACAAGCGTCTTTTAATTTCATGGGGGCAGTCACCATCCACAGTGATTTTAGAGCCCAAGAAATGAAATCTGCCACTTTTTCCATTTTTCCCCATCTATTTGCCATAAAGTGATGGGACAGGATGCTGTGATCTTGGTTTTTTGAATATTGATTTTTAAGCCAACTTTTTTATTTTCTTTGTTTACCTTTATCAAGAGGCTCTTTAGTTCCTCTTCACTCTCTGCCATTAGGGTGGCATGGTGGCACTCGTGGTGAAGAATCTGCCTGCCAGTGCAGGAGACCTAAGAGATGCAGGTTTGATCCCTGGGTGGGGAAGATCCCCTGGAGAGGAAGTGGCAACCCACTCCAGTATTCTTGTCTGAGAATCCCAAGACAGAGGAGTCTGGCAGGCTACACTCCATAGGGTCACAGAATTGGATGTGACTGATGCAGCTTAGCAAACACACATCTGCGTATCTGAGGTTGTTGATATTTCTCCTGGAAATCTTGATTCCAGCTTGTGATTCATCTAGCCCAGCATTTTGTATGCCTGGATTATAGAATAAAGGTTAGAAAGATAGACTCTTTTGAGAGGCATATCTAAAAATAATATGAGATAACGGGGAGCTCTGTGCAGATATGATGAAGAAAGGCAGGCATTTGAGAGCACAAGTCTGGAAGTTAAAGAGTCAAGCAGTGTTGTCCGGGTATTATTGGTGACAGGAAAAAACTACTGGAGATTTGATTTATATGTCAACTTGTGAATTGTATAGAAGGCCAATTCTACATTAAACTTAGTTCAGTTCAGTTGCGCAGTCATGTCTGACTCATTGTGACCTCATGGACTGCAGCATGCCAAGCATCCCTGTCCATCACCAACTCCCAGAGCCTACTCAAACTCATGTCCATCGTGTTGGTGATGCTATCCAACCATTTCATCCTCTATCATGCCTTTCTCCTGCCTTCATTCTTCCCCAACATCAGGGTCTTTTCCAATGAGTCGGTTCTTCTCATCAGGTGGCCAAATGATTGGAGTTTCAGCTTCAACATCAGTCCTTCCAATGAATATTCAGGACTGATTTCCTTTAGGATGGACTGGTTGGATCTCCTTACAGTCCAAGGGACTCTCAAGAGTCTTCTCCAACACCACAGTTCAAAAGCATCAATTCTTTGGCACTCAGCTTTCTTTACAGTTCAATTCTCATATCCATACATGACTGCTGGAAAAACCAAAGCTTTGACTAGACAGACCTTTGTTGGTAAAGTAACAACTCTGCTTTTTAACATGCTGTCTAGGTTGGTCATAGCTTTTCTTCCAAGGAGTGTCTTTTAATTTCATGGCTGCAGTCACCATCTGCAGTGACTTTGAAAGAAAGTGAAAGTGAAGTCGCTCAGTCGTGTCCGACTCTGCAACTCTGTGGACTGTGTAGCCCACCAGGCTCGTCCGACTCTTTGCAACTCTGTGGACTGTGTAGCCCACCAGGCTCCTCCGTCCATGGGATTCTCCAGGCAAGAATACTGGAGTGGGTTGCCATTTCCTTCTCCAGGGGAATCTTCCTGACCCAGGGATTGAACCCAGGTCTCCCGCATTGCAGGCAGACTCTTTAACCTCTGAGCCACCAGGGAGGCCCCCATGAAGCCCTCATGAAGCCCCCATGAAGCCCCCAGGGAAGTCCAAAGCAGTGACTTTGGAGGCCCCAAAAATAAAGTCTCTCACTGTTTCCATTGTTTCCCCATCTATTAGCCATGAAGTGATGGGACCGGATGCTATGATCTTAGTTTTTTGAATGTTGAGGGTTTTTTTTTATTATTTTTATTATTTTTAAACTTTACAAAATTGTATTAGTTTTGCCAAATATCAAAATGAATCCACCATAGGTATACATGTGTTCCCCATCCTGAACCCTCCTCCCTCCTCCCTCCTCCCTCCCCATACCATCCCTCTGGGTCGTCCCAGTGCACTAGCCCCAAGCATCCAGTATCGTGCATCAAACCTGGACTGGCAACTCGTTTCATACATGATATTATACATGTTTCAATGCCATTCTACCAAATCTTCCCACCCTCTCCCTCTCCCACAGAGTCCATAAGACTGTTCTATACATCAGTGTCTCTTTTGCTGTCTCATACACAGGGTTATTGTTACCATCTTTCTAAATTCCATATATATGCGTTAGTAACTAGAACACTTTCTAACACCATACACAAAAATAAACTCAAAATGGATTAAAGATCTAAACGTAAGACCAGAAACTATAAAACTCCTAGAGGAGAACATAGGCAAAACACTCTCTGACATACATCACAGCAGGATCCTCTATGACCCACCTCCCAGAATATTGGAAATAAAAGCAAAAATAAACAAATGGGACCTAATTAAACTTAAAAGCTTCTGCACATCAAGGGAAACTATTAGCAAGATGAATGTTGAGTTTTAAGCCAACTTTTTCACTCTCCTCTTTCACTTTCATCAAGAGGCTTTTTAGTTCTTCTTCACTTTCTCCCATAAGGGTGGTGTCATCTGCATATCTGAGGTTACTGATATTTCTCCCAGCAATCTTGATTCCAGCTTGTGCTTCATCCAGCCTGGCATTTCGCATGATGTACTCTGCATATAAGTTAAATAAGCAGGGTGACAATATACAGCCTTGGCATACTCTTTTCCCAATTTGGAACCAGTCTGTTGTTCCATGTCCAGTTCTAACTGTTGCTTCTTGATCTGCATACAGATTTCTCAGGAGGCAGACCAGGTGGTTCTTGTGTTCCCATCTCTTTAAGCATTTTCCACAGTTTGTTGTGATCCATACAGTCAAAGGCTTTGGTGTCATCAATAAAGCAAAAGTAGATATTTTTCTGGAATTCTCTTGCTTTTTTGATGATCCATCAGACATTGGCAATTTGATCTCTGGTACCTCTGCCTTTTCTAAAACCAGCTTGGACATTTGGAATTTCATGGTTCACGTACTATAGAAGCCTGGCTTGGAGGATTTTGAGCATTACTTTGCTAGCATGTGAGATGAGTGCAATGGTGCAGTAGTTTGAATACTCTTTGGCATTGCCTTTCTTTGGGATTGGAATGAAAACTGACCTTTTCCAGTCCTGGAATTTGCTGACATATTGAGTGTAGCTCTTTCACAGCATCATCTTTTCGGATTTGAAATAGCTCAACTGGAATTTCATCACCTCCACTAGCTTTGTTCATAGTGATGCTTTCTAAGGCCCACTTGACTTCACATTCCAGGATGTCTGGCTCTAGGTGAGTGATCACACCATCATGAGTATCTGGGTCATGAAGATCTTTTTTGTACAGTTCTTCTGTGTATTCTTGCCATCTCTTCTTAATATCTTCTCCTTCTGCGAGGTCCATACCATTTCTGTCCTTTACTGAGCCCATCTTTGCATGAAATGTTCCCTTGGTATCTCTAATTTTTTTGAAGAGATCTCTAGTCTTTCCCATTCTATTGTTTTTCTCTATTTCTTTGCATTAGTAACTTAGTTACTAAATCCCTAAACAGACAACTCAGAACAGGAAGGCAGACCAGAGCTAGCAATTAAACCAGCAGCCACCCTGTAGGCTTTTAATGTTTGTGCTGATGTTAATAATCTTTGATATATATGTTAACATTAATTGTAACATTAGTAACTAAAATTTGAATTTGGAGAGATGCTCTGAAATAGGATGAGGGCCTTTGAATAACTTTACATGCCGGCTGACTCATCCTGCTCATAAACCAGCAAATGGTAAATCCTGTGGTCTATTCTCCCTGCATATAACACAGAGATGTGTCGCTCTCAGAAGTTAGTAAATCAGTATCTGTGTTACACTGTATTTGCTCTTTCTTAAATTTAGGGCTCATATTTGAAATCAATGTCTGGTTTTCTATTTGTTTTACCCCAATAGTAGTCATTAGAAATTAGACTTTTCTGAAGTTAAAGGCTTTGAATGAAGACTATCTTCTTTGGTGGGTGCCCTGAAAGTGGACTTTATGCACAATATATATTCTCCATCCTATCCTAAATATGCCTTCCTATTGTTGAAAATCTGCTGAATACCTTTTACGTAGTAAACAGACCAGAAACTTCAATTCATTTACATAAATTTCCCTCATTCTTCTCACACATACTAATGCACTTAAACATATTTCTCATATTGTTAGTGGTAAGTAACAGAGCTAATATTAGATGATATGCTTTAGATTGTATTTTATTGAAATAGGGTTTTATAAAATTCTTTCAGGTACAAGACAGGTGATATAAAGAAGACCTGTATGTTAAATATAAGTAAAACCAACTTTTGAAATTAAATTAAGCATTCTTTTCACTTAACTATGAATATCTATTCTACTTTAGTTTTAAAAAATCATTAGAGAATATTTTAAAAATTGACAGTTATCCTCTTCATTTAAAACCAGAAAACCACACTTATCCTTCTGTCCGATTATGTCCAATCAAATTTTGGATTTGAGAGGTGATGTACAGACAGGAATTTCATAGCTGATGCTGCAGGTGGCCCATATATCATGGCCCTCCCACTTCAGTGCACACTGAATTCACTTCCAAATGGCTCCACCTGCATTTCTTTGCCTGTAGTTTCCCCAGAAACCAGAAGCACTTTAGTAGCCCATCACACAGGGAAAAGAAGCCCTAATACTTGGTCCACCCACCTCAGAGCTCTCACCCAGTAATGGATACTAGTTGGTATATAGACACTCCAGGTCCCTTCCTCTCCAGGTAGGTTAACAATGAAATATATGTTCTTTTCTGGCTCCAGGATTTTTCCATCAAGGTCTAACTTCCATTAAGATCTACAATTTCATATTACTTGATCATCCAAACTTAAGTGGCTATCTTTTCTTGGTTGGACCTCTTTTCCTCTCCTCTAGTTGTATCATTAGCGATCACTTCCTAAAACATACTTGTAATTGAGTAATTGTCCCAGGGTTGGCTTCTGGGGGTACCCAAACCAAGATATATCTTTAAGTAGAACCAATATTTATATTCATTTAACTCAATATATTCACAGACACAGTTTTTTATGTGAACAGAATCTTGACATGATTGCTCATTTAAAGATTTTAAAGGTATGTATAGAAAACTGGTTGTTCTACTACCAAAATACTTTGTTGTAAATTATCAGATTTCTCATTTATACCATTTCATTCAAATTACAAGGACAAACAATGTTAATTGCTATTCAAATATTTTGAAATCAAAGAACTTTTTATGGATTTCAGTGTCAATCACATAGTTTTGGGAATGCACCTACGACTCTTTTATTTTTATTTCTAGAGAAAAAATTTTGCATGAAGAAATAGACCAGATTATTCTAGGAATAATTTTTTCTAGGAATAAATTAAATTATACATTTCTAAGATTAATTATACGAGCCCCTGCAATAAATATTTGTGCGGTCACATGGACTGTATTGTCAAGTAAAGAGATAAGTCCTTGTTTCAGTCTTCTTTAATAAGCTATGATAGGATTTTCTCTTTGAAGATAGTTAAAAAAGAAGTTATAATTATCTTATGACTATTCATATACAATCTATATACAATCTTTATATAAATTTATACACGTGTATAATACATATATATGTATATATATATAGGCACTTATTTTGGGCATATCTGAAAGTAGAACCCATGAATTATTGGTATGCATATGTTAAAAACAGTCAGTTCTTCCAGAGTTTCCCAAATGGGTGCACAAAATTACATTCTCAGTAGTAATGCATCCTTGCTCCACAGTCTTGTCAAGTCCCTGTACTTTCAAACTTTGGGGTTTTTACTATCATTGTGTTTTGCATTTTAATTTCTATCTCCTTGGTGACTTAGTTTAGTACCTCTTAATCTTTTAATGACTCAATGGACGTGAGTCTGAGTGAACTCCGGGAGTTTGTGATGGACAGGGAGGCCTGACATGCTGCGATTCATGGGGTCGCAAAGAGTCGGACACGACTGAGCGACTGAACTGAACTGAATCTTTTAATGAGCCCGTGGGTCATTGGATGTTCTTTCACGTGAAATGTTTGTTCAGGTATTTTGCCCAACTTAGATTGGATTGTCTATCTTTTCATTAACAATTTGCAGGAATCCTTTAAATATTCTGAATATAAGCCCTCAATTAGTTATACTTTTATAAATAGTTCCTTCCTTTTTATGGATTTCGTTTTTACCCTTAATGTTGCCTCTAGATAAACAGGAGTTAGTTCTTAATTTTGTCAGTCTTTTGTTTAATGCTGTTTTAATTCTGTTTCAAAAATTTTCTGCTCCCTTATAGATTTTTTTACTAATTAGTTACTAACTAATGTTCTACAAAACTTGTTTTTAATCATTATAGTCTAAAACCTACCTAATTTTTTGTAGTATTCTGGTAGAAGTCATGTTTTAGCTTTTATCCACATAGATGGCCAATTGATCCAGCATTATTTATTGAAAACACCAGTACCATTATCTTGATTCAAATATGTGTGGTTGTTAATTTATATTTATTGAGAATTTATTTTTTATCATAATCTCAAATTTTTTATCTAAATATTCATTTTATCTTCAGTTATCAGAAGTTCTTCAGTGTCCTTATGAATGCATTATCTTTATTGTACTATTTCAGAATACACTTTTATCAGTTTGGAGACCAAATTCCTTCAATTTGGAACATTTTTGATGAAGTCTCTTCTAATACTACCTCTTTACCATCCTTATCTTTCTCTGGAAATTTTATCATGTTTATATTTAGCTTCTCAATCTTTCATCCTTGCCTGTAAACTAAGATTTAACGGATTTCTCCATCTGTTGAGCACCTAGAACTAACATAGTGTTGAAGGTCAACTATACGTCAACTTAAAAAGAAACCAAGAGCAGAGGATGAGGTGATTAGATAGCATCACTGACTCAATGGACATACATTTGCGCAAACTCCAGGAGATAGTGGAGAACAGAGGAGCTTGGCATACTGCAGCCCTTGGGGTTGCAGAGAGTCAGACAGGACTTAGTGACCGAACAACCACAGCAAATATGCATGTACAGTGGAACAGTATTTAGCCTTAAAAAGGAAGGAAATTCTCATGTATGCTACAACATAGATGAACCTTGATGACTATGTAATTCCACTGCAGGAAGTACCTAGCGCAGTCAAACTTGTAGAAACAGAATGTAGAATAGTGGTTGTCAAGGAATAGGGAGTTATTGATTAAATGAGTTTTTTAAGTGAGTTGTTATCTAACAGTGTTTCAGTTGTTCAGGAAGAAAACAGTTTGGAAATGGGTTGTACCACAGTGTGAATATACTTAATACTACTTAAAACTAATAAGAGGGTAAACTTTACCCTTTGTGTATTTTACCAAAATTAAAAATAAGAATATATATATATAAAAAAAAACAAAAAACTAAAAACATAGGAAAGGAGATCAGATTTGTAGGACTAGAAGTGGCAATGAGAAAGGAGAAATGAGATGAAGGTGATCCAAAAGTATAAATTTTCAGTTGTAGGTCTAGGGATGTAGTTTATTATACAACATGATGAATATAATTAATACTGCTGTATGTTATCTCTGAAAATTAACAGAGAAAATCCAAAAGTGCTCACAAGGAAAAATAATTTTTTTCTTTTATTCTGCATCTGTATGAAATTATGGATGCTCAATAAACTTACTGTGGTAATCACTTCATGATGTATGCAAGTCAAATGATTATACTGTATGCCTTAAACTTTTGAAGTGTTATGTCAGTTATAACTCACTACAACTAGAAAAAAATGGGTAGAATAAATATAACAAAACATTCCCCCAAAATATCCCTTGTCTATATATGTTGAGATCTAGGTAGATTATTAAACATAATCTTTCACTGCATTATTTTCCCTCTTTTAATGTTCAGTACTTTATCCTCTTCATTGGGTTTGTTATGCTTATCATTAGATTATTTGTAAGTCTGTTATTACATTCAGTTTCATCTTAAGTAAATATAGGGTTCCATTGTTTAACTTGTGTGTCTTTAGCACTAAAATGATTTGTGTTTGAAAATTGTTTTTTTAAGCATGAGTAGAAGAGTTTTATTAACATTATTTGATTTTAATTTGGCTTTTTTCATTCATTCTTTTGCCATTTTGTGTTTTTGAGTTTTTATTTTTCTTCACCCTACTCCATGATCTCTTGATGAAGAATCAGATCTTATAAGGGTATTTTAGGCTCTGGTAATCCAATGAACAAGCAAGCATATTGACTGATATATATATATATATATATATCCAGCAGCTGTGTATGTATTTTCAGCCTCCTTACCTATTTTTGTAAATGACTCTCTTTTTGTGTTTGGGACATGCCTTCATCCCTCATTCAGGTCATTTACAACTTGGACAATTTCCTGCTTCTACAACCTGAAGCTTAGACAGACATGAGACATCAGGACCTTTTTAGATTCCTTGTAAGCATGTTCCCCGTCCTGGTCAAACGTGCGGCCTTTTAGTTTCCCAGCAATGTCTTGGAGCTATTCAAATCACTTTTATTTCCAAATCATCTTATTTCCTGTTTTTCCACTCACAGTTAGTCTATACTTTACTCCAACTTTTATTCCTTGTCTCATGTGGCCAGCAATGCGGGAGACTCGAGTTGGATCCCTGGGTCAGGAAGACCCCCTGGAGAAGGGAATGGCAACCCACTCCAGAATTCTTGCCTGGAGAATCCCATGGACAGAGGAGCCTGAAGGGCTACAGTCCATGGGGTCACACGAGAGTCAAACATGACTTAGCCACTAGCCCTTTCACTTTTTCCAGTGGCATCAGCTGATACTTTTGCCTTTAAAGGCTTTTAACAAGTGCCTTCTGCATAGCTGCATCAGCCCTGGGAGAGTTTTTGAGTTAGTCAAAATAAGGGCAAGTTCTTTGAGATGATCCTTCAAGGCCTTCTATTCCTCAGCAGCTTTTTCAACATCACTTCCTAGTGTGATTGAGTGGTGGTCCTTCATGTTAGCCCAACTGTATTGTTTGGTTATAGTCTTCTTATGTAAGCATTTCTTCTGGATAAGGCACTGACATGGTGAAAGAGCAAAATGACCTTATAGTATGTAACAGATGAATATATTCATAGAGTAACCTCAGATACTAGAAAACAGAACTCTGGCAATAATTACAGTAAACTTTTCACTTTGAAATAGGTAAGAGTTTTGCAATATAGTTATTTCTTACCAAAACTTTTCTATGCTGTCATCCAGTATGGTAATTATTAGACTCAGGATTATCGTTTTGATAGAAGTAATTGTCCTACTACAAAACAGGATAGGATGAGTGCCAATTTCACTGACTAGAGTTGGAGAAATAGTTTAAAACTCCCTAGCTCAGTTACTAGACTGCCCAACAGAGAATAGCATATCTTTGTCATTCATACCATATTTTCCTGAGCTGCTATTATTTTAATGACAATTGGAAAGGAGACATTTTATTTAGACTATGTTAAAATAGATAGGTAGACAGAATAATAGGTAGGTAGCTGGGTAGAAAGAAGAACAAAAGGAAGCATGGAAGGATAAAAGGAAGGGAGGGAGGAAGGAAGAGATGAAGGAAAGGGAAGGCAGAAAGGAAGGAGTAGATTTGACCAAGAACTTCCATGTCCTAGAATTTTGTATAAGAAAACAAGTTTACACAAAAAATGTATCAAATTTAGACACTGTAGCATTACCTCGCATACAACCTAGTCAGAAGGTAATATACTAGATAAAAGAATATCTAACAAAATAGTGTATGACTGTTTAGAGTATGTTGCAGAGAAATATTAGTCATGGAAAACAGACATGATGTTATTCTTAATGAAAGAAATAGATAAGGAATATTGCTCATATAATTTTAATTACATATGTAAAATTTATGTATAGCTAATCATGGAAAACAGTATATACAAATTATTAGCAATGATTACTTTTATCTGTGTGCTTCATTTAGGTATTATTTCTTAGCATCTTATCCAATTTCATGTTTTTCTATGAGACTTAAGAAAACTTGATGTCAAAATTTGTTAAGGCTGAAAGAAGAAGGAACTTCAAAATTATGGATTAATAACTTTATAATGGAAGTAACTTGGAGAGAGCATCCTGACCTAGTAATCCACATGAAGATCACCAATGTGCAAATTAACATTATCTGTGTGTTAATGGAAAGCATTAAAATAACATTTTTTCTTTCAAAAATTTTCATTTCAACAAAATATGGAGAATCAGTGGAAAACAACAATTGAGAAACATTATACAAAATAGGAGCTCAGAAGTATGAAAGTCAAGGCAAGAAAGACTAAGTACTTAAGATTACAGGAAATGAGTATGATACATGATATTGGATTTGAATTTTAGACTAAGAGGCAGAAAATGCTGTACTTAGAATAGTGACTCATGTTAAAGTTACATCTCCAGATTTTTGGTAATCATATTGAAAACAAACTAGTGACTATGCATGTTATGGAGAAAAAATTCAAAAGTTTGGGAAAAAATTGTCAATATGTGATTATGGTAGCATTTTAGTCATATGTGGTCTACAAAGAAT
Organism: Bubalus kerabau; assembly: GCF_029407905.1. Lineage (NCBI taxonomy): Eukaryota > Metazoa > Chordata > Mammalia > Artiodactyla > Bovidae > Bubalus > Bubalus kerabau. The sequence goes on from NC_073631.1 coordinate 110,862,088, forward strand.
TAATATTATACAGACAAAAGATATCATAAAGCAAACGTGAAGAATTGGTGAAATGTATATATGAGTATTGTTTATGATCCCTGATACTTGTCTAAAAATTTGAATTAGTACACATTAAATAGTAAAAAAATAAATAAATAAGGCGAGGAAACATTGGAGGAAAAAAACTCAGTGATGTAGTAACAACATGAGCTTCCTCTGAATTCACTTCACATAAATAATTCCTAACTTCTTTGCTATCCAGCCCTGACCTTCCCATCACACTTCAGTCCTTTGCAGACTGTCACTGGCAATGGAGGGCAACCAATCACAGATCACAGAATTCATCCTGGTGGGATTTCAGCTCAGCAAAAATGTGGAATTGCTCCTCTTTGGTATCTTCTCCCTGTTATATACGATCAACCTGCTGGCAAATGGCATGATCTTGGGACTCATTTGGTTTGACCCCAGGCTGCACTCCCCCATGTACTTCTTCCTTTCCCACTTGGGCCTTATTGACATATTCTATGCTTCCAGCAATTTGCCCAATCTGCTGGCAAATCTAGCAAAACACAAGAAATCCATCTCCTTTGTCCCATGCAATTTGCAGATGCTTCTCATATTGAGTTTTGGTTCTGTGGAGTGCCTCATTTTGTTGGCGATGTCCTATGACAGGTATGTGGCGATCTGCCATCCCCTCCAGTACACGGTCATCATGAACTGGAGAGTGTGCTCCATCCTGGCCATTGCTTGCTGGGTGTGTGGATTTGCCCTGGCCCTGGTCCAAGTAATTCTCTTGTTAAGATTACCCTTCTGTGGGCCCCAGAAGGTGAACCACTTCTTCTGTGAAATTCGCTCTGTCCTCAAATTGGCCTGTGGTGACATCTGGATCAATGAAATGTTCCTCTTTGCTGATGCCACTCTTATCTTAGTTGGGCCCCTTTCCCTGATGTTGGTCTTCTATATGCGTATTCTCTGGGCCATCCTGAAGATCCAGTCAAAGGAGGGCCGCAAGAAAGCCTTCTCCACCTGTTCCTCCCACCTCTGTGTGGTTGGGTTCTACTTTGGCTTAGCCATGATCGTTTACATGGCTCCCGACAACAGTCAACGAGAAGAACACCTGAAGATCCTTTTCCTGTTTTATACTCTTTTCAACCCATTGCTGAACCCTCTTGTCTACAGTGTAAGGAATGCTCAAGTGAAGGCTGCCTTCCACAGAGTACTGAAGAAGAAGAGGACAATGTGAAGGAGGGTCCAGTTTTGGTTCAGTGCATTCTTTTCCCTTCAGAGATGTGATTGCTGGTGCAAGAAAACTCAAAATTCCCCAGAAAGTGACATGGTTTAATGAAGAGCATTACTCCAGAGTAACATCAGCATGATGGAAGACTAGGAATCCCTAAGCCTCCATTCCTCCATGGAGACAAGAACATATAGACCTAATTTCCTTTGTGGAAACACGGAAGTTAGATAATAGTGGCAGCATTCCAGAAAAGCACAATACCAACAAGAAATACAGTAAGCGTTCAGGCAAGTGTATGCTGTTTCAGCCTCCATACCTACTCCCTTTCCTGGCAGTGTGTCAATATCAGGAGAATATCTCCAACTCCCAACACTCCCTCAAAGGGGGAAAATAAGAATGGATCATGTAGACTATTTTTGAGTTTTCAGGGAATGGTTTGAGATTCGTTAGTTGTCTTGCCTGACTCAGAGCACCGATGGGAATGCCAGTGTGGACTCCTGATTGGGGTCTCTGAGAAAGATGGCAAGCACCAAGCTTTCTACAGCTGTATAGGGATATTTTGGATTTTCACAGTTCTCATAAATATGCACTGGTATCTCATTCTTGTTTTCAAATGAAATTCCTTGATGACATGTAATGTTGAGTTTTTAGCAGTTGTTTCCTTGCTATCTGTATATCTTCCTTGGTGAGATGTCTCTTTACATCTTTTCCCCATTGTTGTGTAATAAACTTTACTTTTTAGAGCAATTTCAGAGTCACCACAAAATTGAGTGGAAGTTGCAGACTCCCTGTATGGCACTCTGCTTCCAAAAATGTATCAGATCGGATCAGATCAGTCGCTCAGTCGTGTCTGACTCTCTGCGACCCCATGAATCGCAGCACGCCAGGCCTCCCTGTCCATCACCAACTCCTAGAGTTCACTGAGACTCATGTCCATCGAGTCAGTGATGCCATCCAGCCATCTCATCCTCTGTCATCCCCCCAATCCCTCCCAGCATCAGAGTCTTTTCCAATGAGTCAACTCTTCCCATGAGGTGGCCAAAGTACTGGAGTTTCAGCTTTAGCATCATTCCTTCCAAAGAAATCCCAGGGCTGATCTCCTTCAGAATGGACTGGTTGGATCTCCTTGCAGTCCAAGCGACCTGCAAGAGTCTTCTCCAACACCACAGTTCAAAAGCATTAATTCTTCGGTGCTCAGCCTTCTTCACAGTCCAACTCTCACATCCATACATGACCACAGGAAAAACCATAGCCTTGACTAGAAGAACCTTTGTTGGCAAAGTAATGTCTCTGCTTTTGAATATGCTATCTAGGTTGGTCATAACTTTCCTTGCAAGGAGTAAGCGTCTTTTAATTTCATGGCTGCAGTCACCATCTGTAGTGATTTTGGAGCCCAGAAAAATAAAGTCTGACACTGTTTCCACTGTCCCCATCTATTTCCCATGAAGTGGTGGGACCGGATGCCATGATCTTTGTTTTCTGAATGTTGAGCTTTAAGCCAACTTTTTCACTCTCCACTTTCACTTTCTTCAAGAGGATTTTTAGCTCCTCTTCACTTTCTGCCATAAGGGTGGTGTCATCTGCATATCTGAGGTTATTGATATTTCTCCCAGCAATCTTGATTCCAGCTTGTGTTTCTTCCATTCCATCGTTTCTCATGATGTACTCTGTATATAAGTTAAATAAACAGGGTGACAATATACAGCCTTGACAAACTCCTTTTCCTATTTGGAATCAGTCTGTTGTTCCATGTCCAGTTCTAACTCTTGCTTCCTGACCTGAATACAAATTTCTCAAGAGGCAGATCAGGTGGTCTGGTATTCCCATCTCTTTCAGAATTTTCCACAGTTTATTGTGATCGCCTCCCCTGTTATCAATATCCCCCTTCAGAGTGGCACATTTGTTATTCACACACCTATATCAGCACATCATCATCACCCAAAGTCCATAATGTACATTTGAACTCACTCATGGTGTTGTATATTCTGTGTGTTTGCATGGGTGTATAAGTATGTATATCTACCATTATATTTCATACACAGTATTTTCACTGCCCTAAACGATTACCTCTTCCTTCCTCCCTTCTTGCAAATCTCTGGCAACTACTCATTGCTTAATTTCCTCCAGAAAAAAAGAAAAAAGGTAGTCACTCAATCATGTTCTACTCTTTGTGACCCTAGGGACTGTAGCCCACCAGGCTCCTCTGTCCATGGAATTCTCCAGGCAAGAATGCTCGAGTAGGTAGCCATTCCCTTCTCTAGGGGATCTTCCCAGCCTAAGTATCAAACCCGGGTCTCCTGCATGGCAACCAGATTCTTTACCATCTAAGACATCAGAGAAGCCCAATTCCCTCCATAGTTTTGGCTTTCCCAAATATCATATGGTAGGAAAAATATGTAATTTTTCACATTGATTCCCTTCACTCAACTGTACATATCTGTTTCCTCTGTCTTTATTTTTGCTTGATAGTTCATTTCATTTTCATGCAGAATATATTTCCTTTGTCTGTACAGTACCATGTTTTATTTATCCATTTACCTACCAAACAACATCTTGATTATTTCCAGATTTAAGCAATTATGAATAAAGTTACTTTAAACATCTCTGTGCAGGTTCTTGTGTTGACATAAATTTCAAATCCTTTGGATAAATACCAGGCAGTGCAATTGGTAGATCCTGTTGTTAAGAGGAAGCTTAGTTTTTTGAGAAAATGTGAAAATTTCAAAGTGACTATATGATATTCTTGAATGAAAATGAATTTTCTTCAGCAATATATGAAAGTTCCTGTTGATTCTCACACTAGTCATTATTTGGTGCTGTCAGTTTTCTGGATTTTAGCCATTCTACTAAGTGTATAATGATATTTCATTGTTTCACTTTGTATTTTCCTGATGACAGAGATATGGTGTATCTTTTCATCTGTTATTTACCATCTGTCTGTCTGTCTTTGAAAGATGCCTGTTAAGATTTTTGGTTCATTTTTAAATAGAGTTGCTTGTTTTCTTACTATTTTGTTTTAAGAGTTCTTTGTATATTTCAGAATCAAATTATTGTTCCTATATGCTCAAAGATTTTCCTCCATTCTACAGCTTGAGTTTTTATATTCATACCAGTGTCTTTCACAGAGCAAGAATTTGTCTTCTGATCACTATTTGTTTCTATTATCAATTTTTCATTGATGTATAATTTATTTACAATGTGTTTCTACTGTACAGAAAGGTGATTCAGTCACACATATGTATATATATGTACATTCTTTTTTCTATCTTTTCCATTATGGTTTACCATGCAATATTGAATACAGTTCCCTGTGCTATACAGTAAGCAATTGTTGTTTATCCATTCTATATATAATAGTTTTCAATTGCTACCCCCCAAATCCCACCTCATCCTTCCCCCATCCTTCTTCCCCTTGGCAACCATAAATCTTTTTTCTATATCTGAGAGTCTGTTTCTGTTTTGTAGTTTGTTTCATTTGTGCCCTATTTTAGATTCCACATATAAGTGAGACTGTATTGTATTTGTTTTTCTCTTTCTGACTTACTTTACTTAGTATGATAATCTCCAAGTCTGTCCATGTTGCTGTAAATGGCATTATTTCATTCTATTTATTGCTCCATATTACTTTGCCAACAAAGGTCCATCTAGTCAAGGCTATGGTTTTTCCTGTGGTCATGTATGGATGTGAGAGTTGGACTGTGAAGAAGGCTGAGAGCCAAAGAATTGATGCTTTTGAACTGTGGTGTTGGAGAAGACTCTTGAGAGTCCCTTGGACTGCAAGGAGATTCAACCAGTCCATTCTAAAGGAGATCAGTCCTGGGTGTTCTTTGGAAGGAATGATGCTAAAGCTGAAACTCCAGTACTTTAGCCACTTCATGTGAGGAGTGACTCATTGGAAAAGACTCTGATGCTGGGAGGGATTGGGGGCAGGAGGAGAAGGGGATGACAAAGGATGGGATGGCTGGATGGCATCACTGACTCTATAGATGTGAGTTTGAGTGAACTCCAGGAGTTCATGATGGACAGGGAGGCCTGGCGTGCTGCAATTCATGGGGTCGCCAAGAGTCGGACACGACTGAGGGACTGAACTGAACTGATACCATTGTATATATGTGCCACATCTTCTTTATCCATTTATCTGTCGATGGATTTAGGCTGTAATAATTTACATTCCCACCATAGTGAACACGCATTTCCTTTTCTCTAGGTCCTCATCAACATTTATTATTTCTTGTGTCTGATAATATTATGTCAACAGATGTGAGGTGATATCACTTTGTGATTTTTATTTGCATTTCTCCAATAATCAGTGTGATAATGAGCCCCTTTTCAGGTGCCTATTAGCCATTTGTATATTTTCATTTTTAAAATATCTGTTCAGGTCTTCTCACCATTTTTTTTCATTTGATTGTTCATTTTTTTCATATTGAGTTGAGTGAGCTGATATCTGGGGCTTCCCTGATGCCTCAGCAGGTAAAGAATCTGCCTGCAAGAGACAAAGGAGATGTGGGTTCAATCCCTACGTTGAGGAGATCCCCTGGAGGAGGAAATGGCAAATGACTCCAATACTCCAGTATTCTTTCTTGACAAATCCCATGAACAGAGGTTTGGATATTAGTTTCTTTTTTTTTTTTTTTTTTTTTTAAAGAGAAAGCAAATACTTGTTTTATTTAAATTGTGTCATTGGGTTTTTCTTCCCCTTTGTAAGAGTGAAGCTGGATATTAGTTTCTTACTGATCATGTTATTTACAAACTTGTTATTCCATTCCATAGTTTTTTTGTTGTTGTTATTTTGTCCATGATTTCCTTTTCTGTGTGAAAGCTTTTAAGTCTAATTTGGTCTCATTTATTTTTGCTTATATTTCATTTATAATAGGGGACAGTTCTTAAAGAAAACTATTGCTATGATTTATGCCAGAGTGTATTCTGCCTCTACTCTCTCCTAGGAGCTTTGTATTTTTAGGTCTCCTATTTAATTATCTAGGTCATTTTAAATTTATTTTTGTATATGGTTCTAGAGAATAGTCAGATTTGATTCTTTTGCATGTAGCTTTCTGGCTTTCCCACCACCTTTTATAGATGAAACTGTCTTTTCCCCATTGTATAATCTTGCCTTCTTTGACATAATTAATGGCCCGTATAACTGTGGGTTTATTTCTGAACTTTCTGTTCTGTTCCATGGATGTGTGTGTCTCTTTTTGTGCCACTGCTATGCTATTTTCGTTACTGTAGCTTTGTCGTATAGTTTGAAATCAGGGGCTGTGATACCTACAGCTTTGTTCTTCTTTCTTAAGATTGTCTTAGTTATTGGAATCTTTTGTATTTCCATACTAATTTTAGACTTATTTCTTCTAGTTCCATGAAAAATTCCATTGGTATTTTGATAGTTATTACATTGAATCTATGGGTTGTCTTAACCAGTATGGGCATTTAATCAATATTTCTTCCAATCCATGATCCCGTATATGTTTCCACCAGCTTGTGTCACCTTCAGTTTCTCATCAGCATCTTACAATTTCACAAGTCTTGATTGTAGTCCACTTGGGTTAATTCTCCTTGGCACTCTCTGTGCTTCTTGGACCGGAATCTGTATTTCTTTTCCCAGGTTCATAAAGTTTTCAGCTATTATATTTGCAAATACTTTTCCTTCACCTTTCTCCTGTCTCCTTCTGGGACCATCTATAATGCAAATGATAGTACTCTTAATGCTGTCCCAGTGGTCTCTTATTGTGTTCCCATTTATTTTTGTTCATCTCTTCTCTGTACAGTTTAAGCAGTTTCCACTAATCTGTCTTTCATCTTGCTGATCCATTACCTGTGTCATCTAATCTTGATTCTTTCTAAGACGTTTACATCTCAGTTCATTTTTGTTCTTCTTCTAATTGGTTTTTTATACATTTTCTTAAACTCCTTGATAAGAACTTTAAACTTCTCACTCTACTCATCCAATAATTTCCTAAATTCTTTGAACATCGTACAGTCATCACCTTGAACTGTTTCTTGGGTAGATTGCTTATTTCCACTTCACTTAGTTCTGGAACTTTGTCTTTTTCCTTTGTTTGGAACATATTTTCTACCTCCACATTTTGCCTCCACAATTTGCTGTTTTTATTACCATGCAAGTTGATAATGTTTCACAACCCTGGACATGTGGCTTTTCTAGAGGGTGTTCTCTATGTCCAAGCAACACACTAGCCTCTGATTGCCAGGGTAGTACTTGGCTATGGCATCACTAGAAACCTGAAACTTTCGGTAAGAGCTTTAAGAAACAATTGTCAGTTTAAAGTGTGCCAAGAAATGACATATGGAAGTCACTTATCAAATATAGTATTGTAAAATTTCCACCATGAAATGAAAAATGACAGATAGTACATTTTTTTTAAGGTAGGGAAGAGATTTCTTTTTCATAATTGTAAATCTTCAAAATGAGATCTTCCAGAAAATAAGATCATATTTCTGTAATTACACAAATATATCTTCCTGTATTTCCAGTACCACTAGTATTTTAAGATGTCACAATAAATCACATCAGAAGTCCTTATTATAAGTCCTTATCAGAAGTCCAGTCCCCCAAGCCTACATATCTCTGAGATACTCTAAAAGGAGCAGATGATCAAAATTCACCTTAAAAATTAATGAAAACCATTGGGAAATAAATACCATTTTGTGGACAAAGACTGTGCGTGTGTATATGTGTGTATGTTCTTCAATCAACAAACCAAGCTAATCATGAGCAAATTGAATTCAACAGAGCAAAAAGACAACTCCTCTTTGCTAAATCTTTCCAACGTTTGTGATATAATCATCGAGAAGGGGACATTTGACCTGAAATGTAAGAAGTCTTCTGAACCACAGAACTTACTTTCCAGGTTCCTAAAAAGGTAGGAGTTTGTCAGGTGAAAGTCTAAAAAAGAGTCTTAAAATTTATCTAAGCTTATATAATGTAAAGATAGTTTATGCTGTCTCTGAATAGACAGAATACATACTTTCATTTCAAAAAACACTGTTAGTCAATAGGAATATCAGAGTAAAGATTTCCAAAAATTCTCTGCTACAGAAGAGCAAAAGAAACACTGAAAAAAAATTTTTTTTAATTTTATTTTATTTTTAAACCTGAAACGCTGTATTAGTTTGGCCAAACATCAAAACGAATCCGCCACAGGTATACATACGCTCCCCATCCTGAACCCTCCTCCATCCTCCCTCCCCACACCACCCAGAATGTAAAGGCTTGCAAAAATCTGATGGGTGTTCATCCGAGAAAAAGCTTGTCCCTTATTAAGACATGAGCCCTGTGGAGTTTTAACTTGCTCCCTTGATCATCATTCTAGCTATGTGTGGTAACATAGAAAATAACAACCTGTAACCACAGTGAAAATGGGCATCCTTAAAGCCTCTGGGAGGAGTAAACAGGATTACAGGAACAAAATACTTATGACGTATAAAAGAAAGTTACAGTTACGGTATAAACTTGGATGTTTCGATTAGAACTTAAGGAGAACATAGATCCTGTACTCATAAATTCTAACACAAATTGTACAATCTAGTCTGAATTTTACAACCAACATTGGAAAAGAAAATGAATTCTTTTAGTTATTATTAGCAATAAAAAATGTATGTAAAGTACAATCACCAAAATAAAGAAGGTAAGAAATTAAAAGAAACATTAAGTTTATAAAAGTTTTAAAAATGTGTGTGTGTATATATATAGACACACACATACATATATGTTCTGTTCAGTTCAGTTCAGTCACTCAGTCAGGTTCCACTCTGTGACCCCATGAATAACAGCATGCCAGGCCTCCCTGTCCATCACCAACTCCCAGCGTTCACCCAAACCCACGTCATCGAGTCGGTGCTGCCATCCAGCCATCTCATCCTCTGTTGTCCCCTTTTCCTCCTGCACCCAATCCCTCCCAGCATCCGAGTCTTTTACAATGAGTCAACTCTTCGCATGAGGTGGCCAAAGACTGGAGTATCAGCTTCAGCATCATTCCTTCTAAAGAACACCCAGGACTGATCTTCAAATGGACTGGTTGGATCTCTTTGCAATCCAAGGGACTCTCAAGAATCTTCTCCAACACCACAGTTCGAAAGCATCAATTCTTCAGTGCTCAGCTTTCTTCACAGTCCAACTCTGACATCCATACATGACTACTGGAAAAACCATAGCCTTGACTAGACGGACCTTTGTTGGCAAAGTAATGTCTCTGGTTTTTAATATGCTGTCTATGTAGGTATATGTAAATAATGGTGTACATTATAAACCAGACACTTGACAAAGGAGAGAGGAATACATGAGAGAAAATCTTATAATCAGCTCCTTGTAGGTGACTTTTGAGCATTGGAATTACTCTAGGAAATGGGAGGTCATAGGATCTGCTGATTCACTGATGCACAGTAGATAAACGTTGATTTTGGACAACTGAATTTGAGAAGAAACCTTGTGATATAAATTTATGTGTTATCAGCATATGGAATGTGTAGAAATGCCTGGAATTCAAGAGGTGCTATAGAAAGTGAGTAGAAAACAGCTACAAAGCACAAACCCTGAACAATGCCAGTGTTCCTAAATCCAGGAGGGGCATAAAGATCCAGGAAAGGAGTCTGAGAAGGAGCAACACGAAAGGTATAAAGACCACTGGAGGGGTGTAATTTTATAAAGTCAAGTGAAGAAATATTTCACAGAGAGAGAGAGAGAGAGAGAGAGAGAGCGAGCGAGCGAGCCAGTGAATAAGGTAAATGACACAGGCAGGCAAGTCAGATGATGACTAAGAACTGATCCTTGGATCTAGCAAATAGATAATTCATCTCAGTTCAGTAGCTCATTCATATCCAATTCTTTGCAACCCCATGGATGGCAGCACGCCAGATCTCCCTGTCTATCACCAACTCCTAGAGTTTACTCAAACTCATGTCCATTGAGTAGGTGATGCCATCCAACCATCTCATCCTCTGTCGTCCCCTTCTCCTCCCGCCTTCAACCTTTCCCAGCATCAGGGTGTTTTCAAATGAGTCAGCTCTTTGCATCAGGTGGCCAAAGTATTGGAGTTTCAGCTTCAACATCAGTTCTCCCAATGAACACCCAGGACTGATCTCCTTTAGAATGGACTGGTTGGATCTCCTTGCTGTCCAAGGGACTCTCAGGAGTCTTCGCCAACACCACAGTTCAAAAGCATCAGTTTTCTTTATGATCCAACTCTCGCATCCATATATGACTACTGGAAAAACCATAGCCTCGACTAGATGGACCTTTGTTGGTAAAGTAATCTCTCTACTTTTTAATATGCTGTCTAGGTTGGTCATAACCTTCCTGCCAAGGAGTAAACGTCTTTTAATTTCATGGCTGCAATCACCATCTGTGGTGATTTTGGAGCCCAGAAAAGTAAAGTCTGCCACTGTTTCCCATCTATTTGCCATGAAATGATGGGACTGGATGCCATGATCTTAGTTTTCAAGAGGCTCTTAAGTTCTTCTTCACTTTCTGCCCTAAGGGTGGTGTCATCTGCATATCTGAGGTTATTGATATTTCTCCTGGCAATCTTGATTCCAGCTTGTGCTTCTTCCAGCCCTGCATTTCTCATGATGTACTCTGCATATCAGTTAAATGAGCATAGGGACAATATACAGCCTTGACATACTCCTTTTCTTATTTGGAACCAGTCTGTTGTTCCATGTCCAGTGTTAACTGTTTTTTCCTGACCTGCATACAGGTTTCTCCAGAGGCAGATCAGGTGGTCTGGTATTCCCATCTCTTTCAGAATTTTCAATGGTTTATTGTGATCCACACAGTCCAAGGATTTGGCAGTCAATAAAGCAGAAATAGATCTTTTTGTGGAACTCTCTTGCTTTTTCCATGATCCAGAGGACATTGGCAATTTGATGTCTGCTTCTACAGCCTTTTCTAAATCCAACTTGAACATCTGAAGTTCATGGTTCACGTATTGCTGAAGCCTGGCTTGGAGAATTTTAGGCATTACTTTACTATCGTGTGAGATGAGTGCAATTGTGTGGTAGTTTGAACATTCTTTGGCATTGCCTTTCTTTGGGATTGGAATGAAAACTGACCTTCCCAGGTCCTGTGGCCACTGCTGAGTTTTCCAAATTTGCTGGCATATTGAGTGCAGCACTTTCACAGCATCATCTTCCAGGATTTGAAATAGCTCACCTGGAATTCCATCACCTCCCCTAGCTTTGTTCGTAGTGATGCTTTCTAAGGCCCACTTGACTTCACATTCCAGGATGTCTGGCTCTAGGTGAATGATCACACCATCGTGATTATCTTGGTCATGAAGATTTTTTGTATAGTTCTTCTGTGTATTCTTGCCACCTCTTCTTAATATCTTCTGCTTCTGTTAGATCCATACCATTTCTAACCTTTATCAAGTCCATCTTTGCACAAAATGTTTGTGAACCTGGAACAACAGACTTGTTCCTAATAGGAAAAGGAGTTCATCAAGGCTGTATATTGTCACTCTGTTTATTTAACTTATATGCAGAGTACATCATGAGAAACCCTGGAATGGAAGAAACACAAGCTGGAATCAAGATTGCTGGGAGAAATATCAATAACCTCAGATATGCAGATGACACCACCCTTATGGCAGAAAGTGAAGAGGAACAAAAAAGCCTCTTGGTGAAGGTGAAAGTGGAGAGTGAAAAAGTTGACTTAAAGCTCAACATTCAGAAAATGAAGATCATGGCATCCGGTCCCATTACTTCATGAGAAATAGATGGAGAAACAGTGGAAACAGTGTCAGACTTTATTTTTCTGGGCTCCAAAATCACTGTAGATGGTGACTGCAGCCATGAAATTAAAAGACGCTTCCTCCTTGGAAGGAAAGTTATGACCAACCTAGATAGCATATTCAAAAGCAGAGACATTACTTTGCCAACAAAGGTTCTTCTAGTCAAGGCTATGGTTTTTCTTGTGGTCATGTATGGATGTGAGAGTTGGACTGTGAAGAAGGCTGAGCACCGGAGAATTGATGCTTTTGAACTGTGGTGTTGGAGAAGACTCTTGCAGGTCGCTTGGACTGCAAGGAGATCCAACCAGTCCATTCTGAAGGAGATCAGCCCTGGGATTTTTTTGGAGGGAATGATGCTAAAGCTGAAACTCCAGTACTTTGGCCACCTCATGCGAGGAGTTGCCTCATTGGAAAAGACTCTGATGTTGGGAGGGACTGGAGGCAAGAGGAGAAGGGGACGACAGAGAATGAGATGGCTGGATGGCATCACTGACTCGACGGACATGAGTCTGAGTGAACTCCAGGAGTTGGTGATGGACAGGGAGGCCTGGCGTGCTGCGATTCATGGGGTCGCAAAGAGTCGGACATGACTGAGTGACTGATCTGATCTGATCGATCTTGGCAATAAGGAGTTCATGATCTGATCCACAATCAGCTCCTGGTCTTGTTTTTGCTGACTGTATAGAGCTTCTCCATCTTTGGCTGCAAAGAATATAATCAATTTGATTTCGGTGTTGACCATCTGGTGATGTCCATGTGTATAGTCTTCTCTGTGTTGTTTAAGAGGGTGTTTGCTATGACCAGTGCATTCTCTTGGCAAAACTCTATTAGCCTTTGCCCTGCTTCATTCTATATTCCAAGGCCTAATTTGCTTGTTACCCCAGGTGTTTCTTGACTTCCTACTTTTGCATTCCAGACCCCTATAATGAAAAGGACATCTTTTTGGGGTGTTAGTTCTAAAAGGTCTTATAGGTCTTCATAGAACCATTCAACTTCAGCTTCTTCAGTGTTACTGGTTGGGGCATAGACTTGGATTACTGTGATATTGAATGGGTTGCCTTGGAAACGAACAGAGATCATTCTGTCATTTTTGAGATTGCATCCAAGTACTGCATTTCAGACTCTTTTGTCGATCATGATGGCTACTCCATTTCTTCTAAGGGATTCCTGCCCACACTAGTTAATATAATGGTCATCTGAGTTAAATTCTCCCATTCCAGTTCATTTTAATTTGCTGATCCCTAGAATGTCAATGTTCACTCTTGCCATCTCCTGTTGGGCCATTTCCAATTTGCCTTGATTCATGGACCTAACATTCCAGATTCCTATGCAATATTGCTCTTTACAGCATCGGACCTTGCTTCTATCACCAGTCTCATCCACAGCTGGGTATTGTTTTTGCTTTGGCTCCACCCCTTCATTTTTTCTGGAGTTATTTCTCCACTGATCTCCAGTGGCATATTCAGCACCTACTGACTTGGGAAGTTCCTCTTTGAGTATCCTATCATTTTGCCTTTTCATACTGTTCGTGGGGTTCTCAAAGCAAGAATACTGAAGTGGTTTGCCATTCCCTTCTCCAGTGGACCACATTCTGTCAGACCTCTGCACCATGAGCCGCCCATCTTGGGTGGCCCCACATGGCATGGTTTAGTTTCATTGAGTTAGACCAGGCTGTAGTCTGTGTGATTAGATCGACTAGTTTTCTGTGATTATGGTTTCAGTGTGTCTGAGAGGCATCAGAGGGCAGACACACTGAAACCATAATCACAGAAAACTAGTCAATCTAATCACATGGACCACAGCCCTGCTATTTACATGGGGCCAAACTATGTTGGAGGTAATGAAGATAATGGTGACTTCCTTCAAAAGATCCATGCATGTACTGCTACACTCACTACCCCCAAACCTGCAGCAGGCCACCACGAACCCACGTCTCCTCTGGAGACTCCTGGACACTCACAGGCAAGTATGGGTCAGTCTCCCATGGGGTGACTGCTCCCTTCTTCTGGGTCTGGTGCACAAGGTTCTGTTTATGCCCTCCAAGAGTCTTTTTCCCAGTCCTGTTTAAGTTCTTGTAGCTTTATGTTGGATTTAATGGTGACCTCCTCCAAGAGGGCTTATGCCATACCCAAATCTGCTGCACCTAGAGCCCCTTTCCCTGTGGCAGTCCACTGCTGAACCATATCTCCACAGAAGACACTCAAACACAGTTCTCTCAGTCTCTGTGGAATCCCTGGGCCCTGGAGCACACAAGGTTTGTTTGAGCCCTCTTAGCATCTCTGGTGGGAATGGGGTTTGATTCTAAACGTGAATTCACCCCCTCCTACCATCTTGCTGGGGCTTCTCCTTGGCCCTTGGTTGCCAGCTATCTCTTCACTGTCACTCAAGCACCTACCATCTTACTGGGGTTTCTCTAACCTTGGACATGGGGTATCTCCTCAAGGCCAGTCCAGTGAAGCAGAGCCACTGCTCCTGAACTTGGATGTGGGGTAAACACATAATTAGTGTTTTTAAAATTTAGAGTTTTGCATTCTAACCCACTGTGTGCAAGTCAGATAGGACAGAGATTTTATTGTTGGAGAGAAGTTCTTGAGAGAGGGTTTGAATTCATAGCATAAGTTGGAGACTGGCCTTCACTAGAGAGAAAACTCGTGACTCCTTAGTAAGAGAAGGCAAGTTGGGATAAATGCAAAGATTAATTAATTAATGTGTTAGTAGTGTACAAACTCATCTTCTTGTTTCTGTGTTCTCAGTTACCCTCACTTACTAGCTGAGACTATGGGTGGAAGGACTTATAGAAGCTTAAAGAAAATAAGAGAAAAAGTCATCTGAGAAAAGACAAGCGAACAACAGTATACTTTCTGGGAACATCAAAGGCCAAATCAATGTGAACACTCATGAATTTAAGGGATCTGAGTCATCACGTTTTGTGTTGTCTCTGGATTCGTGGGTGCAGGCAAAGCCATGCCTCATCTAAAGTCAATGCTTACAACGATGTGTTTACAACAGAAAGGGACAGTGGCCTCTCTAAATGTAGAACATATATTTCTGGAAAACGTGTTTTTAAAATGGGACACATACTTAAAAGGTAGATTAAAGCAGGAAAGAACTGAGGCCATAGGATTCCATCTCCAAAGCTTCTCAAGAAATGGTTACTATTTGCAATGGAAAATTTCTATAATTATTACACATTAACACTTTTCAGCAGACAGAGATTGTTCACTCCCTGAGAGAGAGAGTTCTCTGAGGGGCTACTTTAATAAGGTCCATGGGAGTCATATTTATTACATTATGAATCTTTCTAAAATTAGAATATAGAAGCAGAATCATTGTCAAGAATATACTGCGTTCCTATCCTTGGGGACTGTACTGTGGGACATAATCAATAGAGTATAACCTATCTGTTAAAAATTTTTTTAACAAGATTCTCTTGAATACCGAGATCTTTGCCATTTTTCTTGAGGTTTTCTCCTGCATAAGCAGGGGCACACAAACAGAGAGACACAAACTCTTTTAGATAACAAATCAGGAGACCCAGTGGGAAGGAAGAGTGTTTGTACTACTTTGTAGGAAAAATGGAGAAAGGTAAAAAGAGACATAGTAATTGTTCCCTGAGCTCCACAGGACTCTGTCTGGGGAATGGGTTGGTTTTAGGTGATCAGACTCTAAAGCACTCAGACCTAGAGACTCCTGAATTCCGTTTCCTCTGTCAGTACGGAAAAGGTGTCTGGGACTTATCATCTTTGTACTCGCTTCAGGGAGCAGGCAACTCAGCTCCAACCATTTCCATCTCTGTGAGTTTCCTGTACATTCAATCCCAATTTAATTAATTCCAGAAATAGTACCACAACCCCTTTGTACAAATTATTATTTTTACAATGGTTACCAGGTACAGAAGAGCAGGACAGAAGACTGGAAACAATTATCGGGGTTAGAAAGAAGGAAAAGCCACCTTCATGAAGACCCTTGCACTGTGCCTGGGATCTCAGAATAACCTCTGATACTCATGCTGTCTAAATGTAGGTTTCTTACTCCTCCTAATCAGAGTCCCTCCCTGGTGTTGCTTATAGGAAGGGGCTGGTGAAACTCAATGTCCCTGAGTCTTGGTATCAAACAAAAAGGGGCAGAAGAGCCATCTAGAGCTGATGCCTCTCCTAACAAATGATGAAGCCGGAAGCGTTGTGTGACGTGTCTTCCACTGTCTTTCATTTCTTCCTCGGCTAAGGACCATCTGCTCCTGGAAATGTCCTCCTGCCAGGAAGTGAGAACACGGGGCCTCCTTTCTTTGCTGCCCAGTGGGGAGGTGTTAGTAAAGAACAGGGAGAAATCCTTGGCTACATGATAAAGATCCCATTAGTATTTCTTTTGTAGAAGAGAAGCTGGTATAAGTACCAGGTTAGCTTATCGTGATTTGTTGTCCAGTGTTACTGTCCAGGGATGGTTGTCCTCCTCTGAGGATAACTCTTTGTCATCCTCACACAAATGTGACTGCCATTGTCACTTATCAATTTGGGGGAAAAGTTCTAGCTGGTAAAAATATGGTAAAATGTCCCTACTTCAAAGATATTTCTCTGTTTTGTAATGGTTGAAATTAAAATAAATCATTGTTAAGTATTACCAAATGCATAAGGAAAATCAGGGTAATCCTATCTTTGTAATGTTACAGTCAGGCACAGTATTTCTAACAACTTCATCTCAGTTCAGTTCAGTTGCTCAGTCGTGTCTGACTCTTTGCGACCCCATGAATTGCAGCATGCCAGGCCTCCCTGTCCATCACCAACTCCCGGAGTTCACTCAAACTCATGTCCATCGAGTCGGTGCTGCCATCCAGCCATCTCATCCTCTGTTGTCCCCTTCTCCTCCTGCCCCCAACCCCTCCCAGCATCAGGGTCATTTCCAATAAGTCAACTCTTTGCATGAGGTGGCCAAAGTATTGGAGTTTCAGCTTCAACATCCATCCTTCCAATGAACACCCAGGACTGATCTCCTTTAGGATGGACTGGTTGGATCTCCTTGCAGTCCAACCGACCTGCAAGAGTCTTCTTCAATACCACAGTTCAAAAGCATCAATTCTTCGGCGCTCAGCTTTCTTCACAGTCCAACTCTCATATCCATAAATGACCACTGGAAAAACCATAGCCTTGACTAGATGGACCTTTGTTTGCAAAGTAATATCTCTGCTTTTCAATATGCTATCTAGATTGGTCATAACTTTCCTTCCTAGGAGTAAGTATCTTTTAATTTCATGGCTGAAATCACCATCTGCAGTCTTTTTGGAGCCCCCAAAATAAAGTCAGCCACTGTTTCCACTGTTTTTCCCATGAAGTAATGGGACCAGATCTTTGTTTTCTGAATGTTGAGCTTTAAGCCAACTTTTTCACTCTCCTCTTTCACTTTCATCGAGAAGCTTTTTAGTTCCTCTTCACTTTCTGCTATAATGGTGGTGTCACTTGCATATCTGAGGTTATTGATATTTCTCCCAGCAATCTTGATTCCAGCTTGTGCTTCTTCCAGCCCAGTGTTTCTCATGATGTACTCTGCATAGAAGTTAAATAAGCAGGGTGACAATATACAGCCTTGACATCCTCCTTTTCCTATTTGGAACCAGTCTGTTGTTCCATGTTCAGTTCTAACTGTTGCTTCCTGAGCTGCATATAGGTTTCTCAAGAGGCGGGTCAGGTTGTCTGGTATTCCCATATCTTTCAGAATTTTCCACAGCTTATTGTGACCCATACAGTCAAAGGCTTTGGCATAGTCAATAAAGCAGAAATAGATGTTTTTCTGGAACTCTCTTGCTTTTTTGATGATCTAGCAGATGTTGGCAATTTGATCTCTGGTTCCTCTGCCTTTTCTAAAACCAGCTTGAACATCCAGAAGTTCACGCATTGCTGAAGCCTGGCTTGGAGAATTTTGAGTATTACTTTACTAGTGTGTGAGATAATTGCAATTGTGTGGTAGTTTGAGCATTCTTTGGCATTGCCTTTCTTTGGGATTGGAATGAAGACTGACCTTTTCCAGTCCTGTGGCCACTGCTGAGTTTTCCAAATTTGCTGGCTAACTTCCTCTACACTACAGTAGTTTCATTATTCTCACCCCTATTTCATCATTTTAATAGTATAATTCTAGTGAATATTTAGGAGGCTAACAAAGTTTTTGTGTTCATATTGTCTGACTTCTGTTGTGTATAAGATAAGAGTTGATGGCCCGCTAACACGAAATTACTGGAAAGGCATTCTCCACAGACCTGAGCTTATAAGCTATCAGAGTCCACTCAGATAGTTGAGGTGTTGGACCAAAGGATTTCACCCCTGGAGCAAGTCAAGGAAAGCAGTGTTTATTTCCTGTAGATGTGAGGTAAGATCATTGGAAAAGACCCTTTTGCTGGCAAAGATTGAAGGCAGGAGGAGAAGGGGAGGATAGAGGATGAAATGGTTGGATGGCATCACCGACTCGATGGACATGAGTTTGAGCAAGATCCAGGAACTGATGATGGGCAGGAAAGCCTAGTGTGCAGCAGTCCATGGAGTCACAAATAGTTGGACATGACTAAGTGATTGAACTGAACTGAACTGAGGAGATGTTCTAGGACTAATGCATATATAAAGATACAACCTTTTGATAGTCATCTCGCAATGTAAAATTATATATAATGCTTATTAATGCTATTTATAATTTTCTTACTAAATAAACTTTTCTCAGTATATATAATATAATGTAGTAATTTAAATATATTAACTGAATCTCCTCTAAGGTATATTCTAATATGTGACAAGTATATTCTTTTAACCTGTAATGACAACATATCTGAAATACAGAACGAATTTTAGAGATATTGAGCATTGGGAGCTGGACTTAGAAACTAATGTCAAATAACTGGGAGATCCCAATAGAGATGACAAAGAAAGACAGTTGTTTGAGAGCACAAGTCTGGGAGCCAAAGAATCAGGCAGTTATCAGGGAGCTACTACTTGTAAGATAACTCAAGCTACTGCAGATTAGATTTATCTGCAAATATATGAATTTGTACCGAAGGGAAATTCTACATTAAACTAAGTTGCTAAGTCCCTAAGCAGACAACTCAAGACAGGAAGATAGACCAGAACTGGCAGTTAAACCAACAGCCAGTGTAGAGAACTTGAATGCTGTGATGTTTATGCTAACATTTATTGTAACATCAGTACCTAAATTTTGAATGTTACAGGCATGCACTGATATAGGATGAAGGCTTTGGAGTCACTTTTATTAGCTGGCTGACCCAACCTGCTTGAGAGTATCTATGAGTTCATGTATGTATGATGTATGTTCACATATTTTGCCCAATTTAAATTGGATTATCTATCTTTTCAGTATCAATATACAGAAATTCTTTACATATTCTGAATATGAACACTATTGATTGCTTATGTTATAAATATTTCCTTCCACTCTGTAGATTTCACTTTTATTCTCTTAATGATGCCTCTAGGTAGATAGGAGTTAAGTTCTTAATTTTATCAATCTTTTCTTTAATACTGTTTTTTATTTTGTTGCAGAAAATTTTCTCCTCTCTGAGGCTTTCACTATAAATCATTAGTTAATGTTCTACAAAGCTTGTTTTCATCTTTTATGATTAATTCTAAAACCTACATGATTTTTTGTAGTATACTGGTAGAAGTCATGTTTTAGGTTTTATCCAGAATTATTTATTAAAAACCCCAGTGCCTTTGTCTTGGTTCAAGTATGTATGTGTAAGCGTGCTTGTGTGCATACATTTCTGAATTTCTGAGTAAACCTTGCTGTGTGATGGGTCTGTTTATTTATCCTTGCTCCAATACAATAGTGACTGACTGTATAAAGGCACTATAGCCTTGTAGGTCTCAGTATTCCACCAAGTAAGTACTTTTACTTCATTCTTTAAAATTGCCTTATTCTTCTTCATCTTTTATAATTTCATATGAAATTTATAGTTAGGGTCTCTATTTCTACACCTGAACTAACCTTGGATTCTGATTTTTATTTTATTGAACCAATAGAACAATTTGGAGAGATTTGCAATCTTTACAAAATGATCATTCCATAAACAAAGTATGTAAGTCTCCCCATTTCTACATCATCCTTGAGCCCAAATTTTTGGATATTTGCTTATTTGTAATAGTAGACCATCTATAAATATTTATTTTTAATATATGCACTTGTGTTTTCAATAATTATATTTTATTTTCCATTTTAAATCCTAGCCCTTCTACTTTTTCTTTTTGTCTTAATGTCAGATGGTTCCTGAATCAACATTAAAAAGAAGTGGTTTTAATAAGATATGTTAAAATCATTTCCTAACTCAAAGGGAAAGCTTTTAAAGTTTTACTATCATTAATAATGTTTTTGTTTGTTTTTCTGGGGTAAACAAGTTTCCTGCTGTATAAAGTTTACTTATTTCATAGGGAATAAGCACACCATGCATTTTCCTCTTTTAGCAGATTGCTCACCTTATCCTGACTTTGTAGCATCCTTTGTATGCCCACCTGTGCTTAGGTCTTATATCAGTATTGCTACTACCGTCAGTGTAGACATAAACCCTTTTTTCATTATTTTATTATCAGTCTTTTTTGGTTTGGGGTGTCCATGTATGCTTGTGTGCATTTATGTGTAGGTGTGAGTGTTCTAAGAAGTTCATAAGTAGATTTTCTGTTTTTAATCTAATATGGTCATCTTTGTCTTTTGCTGGATGAATATAATTCATTTACATTTGATATATTAATGGATATACACAGACTTATTTATATCAGCATATTTTGTGTTTCTGAATATGAACAATTTTTTTTGCTTCTCTTTTTCTATTTTCTTGTCGTTTACCTTCCTTTTGATTGATAATGCTTTAGTGTTTCATTTATTGGCACTGTAATGTGAAAATCATAGATTCTACATCATTTCTATTGATGGTAATCTATAAGTGCTAACATCAACATTAATAATTTATTGTAATGAATTTAAAATCTTTCAATATTATGAGCCTCTTGAAAAAGATAGTATTCTTCATGTTCAAATACATCTCTTCATTTATTTTTAAAATTTTACTTTTATAATTTTAAGCATCAAAATCATTTTATAGCTCAAAAGTTATTAAATATAAGGTCATATTTTATTATAATGTTTGTTCAATATTACTTACATGTGTTTGATTAACTCAGAATTCACTTCTGAGCTTATTAAGGAAGAACTTTTATTAGAATACTAAAGAGATATAGAAGGAAATGGCAACCCACTCCAGTGTTCTTGCCTGGAGAATCCCAGGGACGGCGGAGCCTGGTGGCTGCTGTCTGTAGGGCTGCACAGAGTCAGACATGACTGAAGCGACTTAGCAGCAAAGAGATATATGCCCCAAACATTTATAATTTACATAGGATAAATCTCTTCTTTTGTTCTCATTCCTTCAGGAGAGTTCCTGCGGTTGTTGTCACGTTCTTGACTGAGAGCTTCTCTGCCTCTTGGTGTATATTTAATACCTTTTGTCTTCGGATCTTGTGCTGCTGATAAGAAATCTGCTGTCAGTGAAATTGTTGTTCCTGTGTAGATACTTTTATTTTACCTTTAATGTTTTTTTAGTATTTCCTTTTGATCTCTGAACAATTAAATATTGAAATACTGTAAGAAAACTTTTAAGGAGGCAAATAAAATTATAGCTTTTATTAAATATTAAAACTTTTAAAAAAAACTAATAGTAATTTGTAGGTAGCCCTAGGAAACTATTTTTTTTAAACAGGAAAATAATGGTCAAATATTTGTGTTTGTTTATATTCATTAAGAATTTATATTTAATCTATCTTAATCTCAAATTTTTGATATTAAGATTAATTTTATCTTCAATTATCAGAAGTTCTTCAATGTCGTTTTCGGTACATTTACCTTTACTCTTTCAGAATACATTTTTATCATGTTGGAGATTAAGTAAGGTCTTTCTACAATCTGGGGTACTTTTGGTAAACCTCTTCTAATACCGCTTCTTCAGTTCAGTTCAGTCACTCAGTCGTGTCTGACTCTTTGCAACCCCGTGGACTGCAGTATGCCAGGCCTTCCTGTCCACTCACCAGACAGGTCAAATCCAACATCCAGAATTCCGTGAGTGTAAAGTATATTCTGCTCCTTTTGGTAGTCAGTGTACATCAGAAGTGCAGACTATCTTTTTTAGAACTGCTCCTGAGCTACGGAGTGGGGGATGGAATCAGGGCAAGTTAAAATGCTACAGATGTCTCCATTGATTTTCAGGTTGATGGTTTGTTTTCCATATTAAGCATGTGTGCTGCTGCTATAGCTTTTGATTAGATTCCAGAAGTCCAAAGAGGCTTCTTTTGACAGGGTTTTCCATATTGTATGTTGCTTTTCTAGAGAGAAGTACTTTTTTGATTTTTCTATTCCGTCTTTTAACCATGTCCCTCCAGGGAGTTAATAATTTCCTGATTTTACTCAGACATTTTAGCAAGTGGTCTGTAAAGATATTCAATTTTTCACTTAATGACAGGTGTCAGTCCCTTTTTCTTAAAGCAGATTTTTTACATTTATATATAGGAATATGTACTCCTCACGGCTCAAATTTTTCAGTACAGTTGAGTGATTAATGTTGTGTGGAAAAAGGCTAATGAACGTCAGTAGCTATATTATCTGTCAAAATGCATGGAAATTAGAACTTTTAATTCCCATTAGCCTCTTCCCAATATATACACTGTTACGTATTTAGTTCAGCCTTGTTCTAGGTCCCAGAGGACACTTCCAGAATTCTTTGTACAGTATGTCTGCTTATTTTTGTAAATGTATTGCTACTTTCCTTGATCTGTATTTTTACAGTGTGAATTTTCTTTCTAGGATGACTTCTTCCCTGTTTGAAATGAAATCTTGGAATTTCCTTCAGTAAGAATAGTTGAATCCAGACTATCTCAGCTCAAGATGAGTTTTGTGTGCATGCTAAGTCACTTAGGTGGTTTCTGCCTCTTAGCCGTTTTTACAGAAGAGTGTGGTGTAGGGTATGTAGTCTCTCATCTTGCCAGAAACTGAAGTCTAAATCTCAATGTTTGTAAACTATATCCTTCAAATTTGAACACTTGACTTTTAACTTCCCATTTCACAACTGGGGAAAATGGTTTTCTTATGATTTCTTGTATTTCACCTCCCATAACAGCTGATTTTTGTTGGCTTTTGTAATATTCATTTTACATTGTTAAAATCTGTACTGTTTACATTCTGTTTAGTCATTATCCTTACCACAATTTTGACCATTCTTCCCCTACTAAAATGAATTTAATGCTGCATGATAGTTCTCTAGTCACAATTCATGCATATATCTGCAATATACAATTGACTGACAAAGATTTTTTTCCAAGATATATGTTAGGGTCATATTTTATGAGTTTATACATGAATCAAAATTATATATATGTATGTGTATCTCTGAATGTATATATAGTGACTATATTTTACTGTCAGTTCAGTTCAGTTCAGTTGCTCAGTCATGTCTGACTCTTTACGACCCCATGAATCGCAGCACACCAGGCCTCCCTGTCCATCACCAACTCCCGGAGTTCACTCAAACTCACGTCCATTGAGTCGGTGATGCCATCCAGCCATCTCATCCTCTGTCATCCCCCTTTCCTCCTGCCCCCAATCCCTCCCAGCATCAGTAAAATACATTATTTTACTATAATAATATATTAATATTAATAATATAATAATATTAATAGTAATTTTATGTATTATACATAATATATATGGGGCTTCCCAGTGGGGTCCTAGTTGTAAAGAACCCACCTGCCAATGCAGGAGACATAAAAAATGCAGGTTTTATCCCTGAGTTGGGAAGACAGATCACCCAGATGAGGGCATGGTAACCTAGTATTCTTGCCTGGAGAATCCCGTGGACAGGGGAGCCTGGTGGTCTACAGTTCATAGGGTCACAAAGAGTCAGACATAACTGAAGCGACTTAACACACACACACACACACACACACACACACACACACTGATACATGTAAATGTGTTGTTGTTGTTGTTCAGTCACATATCCTATCCAACTATGTGCAACCCCATGGACTGCAGCACGGCAGTCTCCCCTCCTCACTGTCTCCTGGTTGTTCAAATGCATGTCCATTGAGTGATGATTCCATCCAACCATCTCATCCTCTATCACTCGCTTCTCCTCCTGACCTCAATCTTTCCCAGCACGGTCTTTTCTAATGAGTCAGCTCTTCACATCAGGTGACCAAAATATTGGAGTTTCAGCTTCAGCATCAATCCTTCCAAGGAATATTCAGGGTTGATTTCCTTTAGGATTGACTAGTTTGATCTTGCTATCCAAGGGACTCTCAAGAGTCTTCTCCAACACCATGGTTCAAAAGCATCAGTTTTTCAGTGCTCAGCTTTCCTTATGATCCAACTCTCATCTTCATACATGACTACTGGAAAAACTATAGTTTTGACAATATGGACATTTGTCAGCAAAGTGATGTCTCTGCTTTTTAACATGCTGTCTAGGTTGGTCATAGTTTTCCCTCAATGCGGAATTATCTTTTAATTTCATGGCTGCAGGCACTGTCCAACCAAGATCTGGAAGCTTTTGGTTCATGTACTTTTGAAGCCTGTGTACAGTGATTTTGGAGCCCAAGAAAATAAAATCTGCTACTGTTTCCATTTTTCCCCCATCTATCACCATCAAGTGATGGGACAGATGCCATGATTTTTATTTTTTGAATCCTGAATCCAGCTTTTTCACTCTCCTCTTTCACGTTCATCAAAAGGCTCTGTATTCCTCTTCGCTTTCTGCCATTAGGGTAGTATCATCTGCATATTTGAGATTATTGATATTTCTCCCAGCAATCTTGATTCCAGGTTATGATTCATCCAGCCTGGCATTTCACAGATGTACTCTGCATATAAGCTAAATAAGCTGAGTGACAATATACAGCCTTGACAAACTCCTTTCCCAATTTTGAACCAACCTGTTTTCCCATGTCCAGTTTTAAGTGTTGATTCTTGACCTGAAAGCAGGCTCCTCAGGAGGCAGGTAAGATGGTCTGGTATTCCCACCTCATGAAGACTTTTCCACAGTTTGTTGTGATCCACACAGTCAAAGGCTTTAGCATAGTCAATGAAGCAGGAGTAGATTTTTTCTGGAATTCTCCTGCTTTTTTTTATGACCCAGTGGATATTGTTAATTTGATCTCTGGCTACTCTGCCTTTTGGAAATCCAGCTTATAGATGTGGAAGATTTTGGCTCAGGTACTTTTGACGCCTAGTTTGCAGGAGTTTGAGCATTACTTTGTTAGCATTTGAAATGTGTGCCACTGTATGATAGTTTAAATATTCTTTCGTGTTGTCTTTCTTTGCGTTTGGAATGAAAACTGATAGTTTCTAGTCCTGTGGCCACTGCTGAGTTTTCCAAATATGCTGGCATGTGGAGTGCAGCACTTTAACAGCATCATATTTTAGGATTTTTAATAGCTCAGCTATATTTCCATCAGTGCACTAGCTTTGTTTATATATATTATATAAACATATAATATATGCAATATAATAATGTTGCAGGAAGAAGGACCCCTCCAAGAGTCTAGGAATAAATTGTCAATATGTGAATATGGCTTCACTTTAGTTTTCAGTGTTCTATAGAAAGTTAATACACTGTCCATTTGGAGAAAATAAATGATAAGACAAAAATGAATAAAAATTAGTGAAACCTATCATGGCATCTGGTCCCATCACTTCATGGGAAATAGATGGGGAAACAGTGGAAAGAAACAGTGTCAGACTTTATTTTTTGGGGCTCCAAAATCACTGCACATGGTGACTACAGCCATGAAATTAAAAGACGCTTACTCCTTGGAAGGAAAGCTATGTCCAACCTAGATAGCATATTCGAAATCAGAGACATTACCTTGCCAACAAAGGTTCTTCTAGTCAAGGCTATGGTTTTTCCTGTGGTCATGTATGGATGTGAGAGTTGGACTGTGAAGAAGGCTGAGCGCCGAAGAATTGATGCTTTTGAACTGTGGTGTTGGAGAAGACTCTTGAGAGTCCCTTGGACTGCAAGGAGATCCAACCTGTCCATTCTGAAGGAGATCAGCCCTGGGATTTCTTTGGAGGGAATGATGCTAAAGCTGAAACTCCAGTACTTTGGCCACCTCATGCGAAGAGTTGACTCATTGGAAAAGACTCTGATGCTGGGAGGGATGGGGGGCAGGAGGAGAAGGGGAGGACAGAGGATGAGATGGCTGGATGAATCACTGACTCGATGGACGTGAGTCTGAATGAACTCCGGGAGTTGGTGATGGACAGGGAGGCCTTGTGTGCTGCGATTCATGGGGTCGCAAAGACTAGGAGACAACTGAGCAACTGAACTGAACTGAACTGATATACTATATACTAGTATGGTTTATAATCCCTAATACTTATCTGTAATAGCAACCCACTCCAGTATTTATGCCTGAAAATCCCACGGACCGAGGAGCCTGCGGGGCTAAAGTCCATGGGGGTCACAAAGAGTCGGACACGACTGAGCGACTGAGCGACTTCACTTTCACAATAAAAACTAAGAAACAAAAAGGCAAAGGAATTTTGAAGAAAATAACTTCAGGGAGGTAGGGACAACACAAGCTTCCTCTGAATTCACTACATATAAATAACTCCTATTTTCATTGCTATCCAATCCTGACTTTCCTATCACACTTCAGTCCTTTGCAGACTGTCACTGGCAATGGAGGGCAACCAATCACAGATCACAGAATTCATCCTGGTGGGATTCCAGCTCAGTAAAAACATGGAATTGCTCCTTTTTGGTATCTTCTCCCTGTTATATATCTGCAACCTGCTGGCAAATGGCATGATCTTGGGACTCATTTGCCTTGACCCCAGACTGCACTCCCCCATGTATTTCTTCCTTTCCCACCTGGCCATCATCGACATATCTTTTCCTTCCAGCAATTTGCCCACCTTGCTAGAAAACCTAGTAAAACACACAAAAATCATCTCCTTTGACCCTTGCACTGTGCAGATGCTTTTCAATTTGACTTTTGGATCTATAGAGTGCCTCATTTTGTTGGCGATGTCCTATGACAGGTATGTGGCGATCTGCCATCCCCTCCAGTACACAGTCATCATGAACTGGAGAGTGTGCTCCATCCTGGCCACTGCTTGCTGGGTGTGTGGATTTGCCCTGGCCCTGGTCCAAGTAATTCTTTTGTTAAGATTACCCTTCTGTGGCCCCCAGAAGGTGAAACACTACCTCTGTGACATTCGCTTGGTCCTCAAATTGGCCTGTGGTGACATCTGGATCAATGAAATGTTCCTCTTTGCTGATGGCATTCTTATCTTAGTCGTGCCTCTTGCCCTGATGTTGGTCTCCTATATGCATATTCTCTGGGCCATCCTGAAGATCCAGTCAAAGGAGGGCCGCAAGAAAGCCTTCTCCACCTGCTCCTCCCACCTCTGTGTGGTTGGGTTCTACTTTGGCTTAGCCATAATTGTTTACATGGTTCCCGACAACAGTCAACGAGAAGAACACCTGAAGATCCTTTTCCTGTTTTATACTCTTTTCAACCCATTGCTGAACCCTCTTGTCTACAGTGTAAGAAATGCTCAAGTGAAGGCTGCCTTCCACAAAGTATTGCAGAAGAAGAGGACAACGTGAAGGAGGGTCCAGTTTTGGTTCAGTGCATTCTTTTCCCTTCAGAGATGTGATTGCTGGTGCAAGAAAACTCAAAATTCCCCAGAAAGTGACATGATTTAATGAAGAGCATTAACATCAGCATGATGGAAGAATAGGAATCCCTAAGCCTCCATTCCTCCATGGAGACAAGAACATATAGACCTAATTTCCTTTGTGAAAACACTAGAAATCAGATAATAGGTGGCAAAACCCCAGAAAAACACAATGCTAAGAAGAAATACAGTAAGCATTCAGGCAAGTTTATGCTGTTTCAGCCTCCATACCTACTTCCCTTTCCTGGCAGTGTGTCAATATCAGGAGAATATCTCCAACTCCCAACACTCCCTCAAAGGGGGAAAAGAAGAATGGATCATGTAGACTATTTTTGAGTTTTCAGGGAATGGCTTGAGGGTTTGTTAGTTGTCTTGCCTGACTCAGAGCACCGATGGGAATGCCAGTGTGGACTCCTGATTGGAATCTCTGAGAAAGATGGCAAGCACCAACTTTCTCCAGCTGTATAAGGATATTTTGGATTTTCACAGTTCTCATAAATCTGCACTGGTATCTCATTCTTGTTTTCAAATGAAATTCCTTGATGACATGTAATGTTCAGTTTTTTAGCAGTTGTTTCCTTGCTATCTGTATATCTTCCTTGGTGAGATGTCTCTTTACATCTTTTCCCCATTGTTATGTAATAAACTTTACTTTTTAGAGCAATTCCAGAGTCACTGCAAAATTGAGTGGAAATTGCAGACACCCTGTATAGCACTCTGCGTCCAAACATGTATAGCCTCCCCTGTTATCAATATCCCCCTTCAGAGTGGCACATTTGTTATTCACACACCTATATCAGCACATCATCATCACCCAAAGTCCATAATGTACATTTGAACTCACTCATGGTGTTGTATATTCTGTGTGTTTGCATGGGTGTACAGGTATGTACATCCACCATTATATTATCATACACAGTATTTTCACTGCCCTAAACGATTACCTCTTCCTTCTTCCCTTCTTGCAAATCTCTGGCAACTACTCATCACTTAATTCCCTCCAGAAAAGAAGAAAAAAGGTAGTCACTCAATCATGTTCCACTCTTTGTGACTCCATGGACTATAGCCCACCAGGCTCCTCTGTCCATTTAATTCTCCAGGCAAGAATGCTCTAATCTTCCCAGCCTAAGTATCAAACCTGGGTCTCCTGCATTGCAGGCAGATTCTTTACCATTGGGGCATCAGAGAAGCTCAATTCCCTCCATAGTTTTGGCTTTCCCAAATATCATATGGTAGGAAAAATATGTAATTTTTTTCATATTGGTTCCCTTCACTCAACTGTATGCACCTGTTTCCTCTGTCTTTATTTTTACTTGATAGTTCATTTCATTTTCATGCAGAATATATTTCCTTTGTCTGAATGCACCGTGTTTTATTTATCCATTTACCTACCAAACAACATCTTGATTACTTCCAGATGTAAGCAATTATGAATAAAGTTACTTTAAACATCTCTGTGCAGGTTTTTGTGTTGACATAAATTTCAAATCCTCTGGATAAATACCAGGCAGTGCAATTGGTAGATCCTGTTGTTAAGAGGAAGCTTAGTTTTTTGAGAAAATGTGAAAATTTCAAAGTGACTATATGATTTTCTTGAATGAAAATGAATTTTCTTCAGTAATATATGAAAGTTCCTGTTGATTCTCACACTAGTCATTATTTGGTGCTGTCAGTTTTCTGGATTTTAGCTATTCTACTAAGTGCATAATGATATTTTATTGTTTCACTTTGTATTTTTCCTGATGACAGAGATATGGAGTGTCTTTTCATCTTTATTTATCATTGGTCTGTCTGTCTTTGAAAGATGCCTGTTAGGATTTTTGGCTCATTTTTAAATAGAGTTGCTTGTTTTCTTACTATTTTAAGAGTTCTTTGTATATTTCAGAATCAAATTATTGTTGCTATGTGCACAAAGATTTTCCTCCATTCTACAGCTTGAGTTTTTATATTCTTACCAGTGTCTTTCACAGAGCAAGAATTTGTCTTTTGATCACGATTCATTTCTATTATCATTTTTTAATTGATGTATAATTTATTTACAATGTGTTTCTACTGTACAGAAAAGTGATTCAGTTACATATATGTATACATATGTACATTCTTTTTTCTATCTTTTCCATTATGGTTTACCATGCAATATGAATACAGTTCCCTGTGCTATACAGTAAGACCCTGTTGTTTATCCATTCTATATATAACAGTTTTCAACTGCTAATCCCCAAATCCCACTTCATCCTTCCCCCATCCTTGCCCTTGGCAACCATAAATCTTTTTTGTATATCTGAGAGCCTGTTTCTGTTTTGTAGTTTGTTTCATTTGTGCCCTATTTTAGATTCCACATATAAGTGAGACTGTATTGCATTTGTTTTTCTCTTTCTGACTTACTTCACTTAATATGATAATCTCCAAGTCCGTCCATGTTGCTGCAAATGGCTTTATTTCATTCTGTTTATTGTTCCATATTACTTTACCAACAAAGGTCCGTCTACTCAGGGCTATGGTTTTTCCAGTAATCATGTATGGATGTGAGAGTTGGACTGTGAAGAAAGCTGAGCACTGAAGAATTGATGCTTTTGAACTGTGGTGTTGGAGAAGACTCTTGCGAGTCCCTTGGACTGCAAGGAGATCCAACCAGTCCATTCTAAAGGAGATCATCCTGGGTGTTCTTTGGAAGGAATGATGCTAAAGCTGAAACTCCAGTTCTTTGGCCACCTCATGCGAAGAGTTGACTCCAGTACTTTGGCCACCTCATGCGAAGAGTTGACTTATTGGAAAAGACTCTGATGCTGGGAGGGATTGGGGGCAGGAGGAGAAGAGGATGATAGAGGATGAGATGGCTGGATGGCATCCCCAACTTGATGGATGTGAGTTTGAGTGAACTCTGGGAGTTGGTGTTGGACAGGACGCCTGGCGTGCTGCAATTCATGGGGTCACAATGAGTTGGACACGACTGATGGACTGAACTGAACTGATAACCATTGTATATGTGTGCCACATCTTCTTTATCCATTTATCTGTCGATGGATTTAGGTTGTTTCCATGTCCTGGCTATTTTGAGTAGTGCTGTTCTGAAAATAGGGTAAGGCAATGGCATTCCACTCCAGTACTCTTGCCTGGAAAATCCCATGGACCGAGGAGCCTGGTGGGCTGCAGTCCATGGGGTCGCTAAGAGTTGGACATGACTGAGAGACTTCACTTTCACTTGTAGGGGTGCATGGATTTTTTAATTATTGTTTTGTCCAGATACATTCCCAGGAGTCGAATTGCTGGATCAGATGACACTTCTATGGTTAGTTTTCTGAGGAACTTCCATACTGTTTTCCACAGGGCTGTACTAACTTACATTCTCACCAACACTGTAGCAGCATTCCCTTTTCTCCATACCCTCTCGAGCATTTGTTATTTGTCGACTTTTCAATGATAGCCCTTCCATCTGGTGGGAGGTGGTTCCTCACTGTGGTTTGATTTGCATTTCTCCAGTAATTAGCAATATTGAGCATGTTTTTGTGTGTCTGTTGGCCATCTGTATGTGTTCTTTAGAGAAATGTGTATTTAGGTCTTCTTCCCATTTCTTCATTGCTTAAAAAAAAAATTAATGTTGAATATCAAAATGAATCTGCCACAGGTATACATGTGTTCCCCATCCTGAATGTGGAGGATTCATTTTGATATTTGGCAAAACTAATACAATTTTGTAAAGTATAAAAATAAAATAAAATTAGGGGAGGAGCCAAGATGGTGGAGGAGTAGGACGGGGAGAACACTTTCTCCCCCACAAATTCATCAAAAGAGCATTTAAACATCGAGTAAATTCCACAAAACAACTTCTGAATGCCGGCAGAGGACATCAGGCACCCAGAAAAGCAACCCAACTCTTTGAAAGGAGGTAGGAAAAAATATAAAAGACAAAAAAAGAGACAAAAGAGGGAGGGACTGAGTTCCGTCCCAGGAAGGGAGTCTTAAAAAGAGAGAAGTTTCCAAACACCAGGAAACCTTCTCACTGCCGAATCTTTGCCGAGCTTTGGAAGCACAGAGGGCAACATAACCGGGAGAAAAAATAAATAAACAATTAAAACTCGCAGATTGCGAGCCCTATGGTAACTCCCCCAGCGGAGAAGCAGCGCAGGCGCCTGCACACGCCATTAGCAAGTGGGGGCTGGGCAGGGAGGCGTGGTGCGGGCTGCATCGCTTAGAGTAAGAATCTGGCCTAAATACCGTGAGCGCTATCTGAGCGAAATAATTTGGGCTAGCAAACCAGACTGTGGGATATCTACCACGCGAAAAGCCAGCCCTAACCTAAGACACCGCCAGGCCTGTGCACGGAACAAAGGACTGAACAGAGATAGCCGGCTACAGACCTTCTGCCTCCGGTGACAGGCAGCCAGAGCCGGAAGGGGGCAATTGCAGCCCCAGAGAGACACTATCTATAAAACTGTAAGCAGGCTTCTTTGCTAACTAAAACTTCTTGGGGGTCTGGACAGTCAACATCTGCCTGAGAAGGTGCGCTGGTTTTACACCCAGATAACTGAGTGGCAGGAAGGCGATAAGTCGCAGCATTGGTGCTCATCATACACCTCATCACCTGAGTTGCTCGGACCTGGGAAGAGCACAAAACGCAGGCCCAACTGAGTCTGTGCCTCTGAGGACTACCCGAGTGCCTGAACCTGAGCGGCTTGGACCTGGGAGGTGCATGCTGCCCAGGGCCAGCCTCGGATTGTTCCCAGCGGAACAACCTAGAGCCCGAGCAGTGTGGGCAGGGAGGCTACACGCGCCGTGAGCGGGGGCAGATCCAGTGTGGCTGAGGCACTGCGAGCACACGCCAGTGTTATTTGTTTGCAGCATCCCTCCCTCCCTCCCTCCCCACAGTGCGACTGAACAAGTGAGCCTAAAAAAAAAAAAAAGTCCTCCACCGTCACCTTTGTGTCAGGGCAGAAACCAGACACTGAAGAGACCAGCAAACAGAAGAAGCTATAACAGAGGGAACCGCCTTGGAAGCTACAGGCCATAGATTAAAACCCTGTGGTTACTACGGACTACATAGGAAGGGGCCTATAGATCTTGAGAAATATAAGTCGGACCAAGGAACTAGCCAAAAATGAACTGAACCCACAATACTCACAACAAAACCAGAGAAAATCCTAGATATATTTTTACTATTTTTACGATCATTCTTTCTTTTTTTTTAATTAAAAAAAAAATTTAAGTCCTCTATTGTTCCTTTAATTTTCACTTTTATAACCTACTACTTTGCAAAAAAAAAAACAAAAAAAACACCCTATTTTTTTCTTCTTCAGCAAACTTCATATATATATATTTTATAATTTTTTGACCTTGTTTTTTTTTTCTTCTTTTCTTTAACATTGTAGTTTTGAAATTCCAAACCCTACTCTAGATTTTTAATTTTAGCTTTTTGATATATGTTATCAATTTTGTACCTATAGTTTTTTTTATAATTTCTGTGACATCTTTTTTTTCTCTGTTTCTTTTTCTTCTTCTTTTATGTAACATTGTATATCTGAAATCCCAAACTTTACCCTAGATTTTTAATTTATGCTTTTTGGTATTTGATATCAATTTTGTACTTGTATTTTCTTTATAATTTTTGCGACATTGTTTGTTTTTGTTTGTTTGTTTGTTTTCTCTCTTTATTTTTCTTCTTCTTTTTTTTTTTAACATTGTATTTTTGAAATTCCAAACTCTAGATTTTTAATTTTTGCTTTTTGGTATTAGTTATCAATTTTGTACCTGTATTTTCTTTATAATTTTCGTGACCTTGTTTGTTTTTCTTTGTTCATTTTTTCTCTTTCTTTTCCTTCTTCTCTTCTTTAACATCGTATTTTTGAAATTCCAAACTCTACTCTAGATTTTTAATTTTTGCTTTTATGTATTTGTTACTAATTTTGTACCTTTAAGAACCCAACCTTCAGGACCCATTTTCCACTAGGGAGCGAGATTACTGGCTTGACTGCTCTCTCTCCCTTTGGACTCTCCTTTTTCTCCACCAGGTCGCCTGTGTCTCCTCCCTAACCCCTCTCTACTCTACCCAACTCTGTGAATTTCTGTGTGTTCCAGATGGTGGAGAACACTTAGGGAACTGATTACTGGCTGGATCTGTCTCCCTCCTTTTCATTCCCCCCTTTTATCCTTCTGGCCACCTCTGTCTCCTTCCTCCTTCTCTTCTCTGTATAACTCCATGAACATCTCTGAGTGGTCCAGTTGTGGAGTGCACATAAGGAAGTGACTACTGGCTAGCCCATTCTCTCCTCTATTGATTCCACCTCATCTCATTCAGGTCACCTTTAACTCCCTCCTCCGTCTTCTCTTCTCCATGTAACGCTGTGAACCTCTCTGAGTGACCCTCACAGTAGAGAAACTTTTCATCTTTAACGTAGATGTTTTATCAATGGTGCTGTATAGAAGGAGAAGTTTTGAAACTACTGTAAAAATAAGACTGATAACTGGAAGCAGGAGGCTTAAGTCCAAACCCTGACTCCAGGGAACTCCTGACTCCAAGGAATATTAATTGACAGGAGCTCATCAAATGCCTCCATACTGACACTGAAACCAAGCACCACTCAAGGGCCAACAAGTTCCAGGGCAAGACATACGAAGCAAATTCTCCAGCAACAAAGGAACACAGCCCTGAGCTTCAAGATACAGGCTGCCCAAAGTCACCCCAAAACCATAGACATCTCATAACTCATTACTGGACACTTCATTGCACTCCAGAGAGAAGAAATACAGCTCCACCCACCAGAACACCGACACAAGCTTCCCAAACCAGGAAACCTTGACAAGCCACCTATACAAACCCACATACAGTGAGGAAATGCCACAATAAAGAGAACTCCACAAACTGCCAGAATACAGAAAGGACACCCCAAACTCAGCAATTTAAACAAGATGAAGAGACAGAGGAATACCCAGCAGATAAAGGAACAGGATAAATGCCCACCAAACCAAACAAAAGAGGAAGAGAAAGGGAATCTACCTGAAAAAGAATTCTGAATAATGATAGTGAAATTGATCCAAAATCTTGAAATTAAAAAGGAATCACAGATAAATAGCCTGGAGACAAGGATTGAGAAGATGCAAGAAAGGTTTAACAAGGACCTAGAAGAAATAAATAAGAGTCAATATATAATGAATAATGCAATAAATGAAATTAAAAACACTCTGGAGGCAACAAATAGTAGAATAACAGAGGCAGAAGATAGGATTAGTGAATTAGAAGATAGAAAGGTAGAAATAAATGAATCAGAGAGGATAAAAGAAAAACGAATTAAAAGAAATGAGGACAATCTCAGAGACCTCCAGGACAATATTAAACGCTACAACATTCGAATCATAGGGGTCCCAGAAGAAGAAGACAAAAAGAAAGACCATGAGAAAATACTTGAGGAGATAATAGTTGAAAACTTCCCTAAAATGGGGAAGGAAATAATCACTCAAGTCCAAGAAACCCAGAGAGTCCCAAACAGGATAAACCCAAGGTGAAACACCCCAAGACACATATTAATCAAATTAACAAAGATCAAACACAAAGAACAAATATTAAAAGCAGCAAGGGAAAAACAATAAATAACACACAAGGGAATTCCCATAAGGATAACAGCTGATCTTTCAATAGAAACTCTTCAAGCCAGGAGGGAATGGAAAGACATACTTAAAGTGATGAAAGAAAATAGCGTACAGCCCAGATTATTGTACCCAGCAAGGATCTCATTCAAGTATGAAGGAGAAATCAAAAGCTTTTAAGACAAGCAAAAGCTGAGGGAATTCTGCACCACCAAACCAACTCTCCAACAAATACTGAAGGATATTCTCTAGACAGGAAACACAAAAACGGTGTATAAATTCAAACCCAAAACAATAAAGTAAATGGTAATGGGATCATACTTATCAGTAATTACCTTAAACGTAAATGGGCTGAATGCCCCAACCAAAAGACAAAGACTGGCTGAATGGATACAAAAACAAGACCCCTACATATGTTGTCTACAAGAGACCCACCTCACAACAGGGGACACATACAGACTGAAAGTGAAGGGCTGGAAAAACATTTTCCATGCAAATAGGGACCAAAAGAAAGCAGGAGTAGCAATACTCGTATCAGATAAAATAGGCTTTAAAACAAAGGCTGTGAAAAGAGACAAAGATGGTCACTACATAATGATCAAAGGATCAATCCAAGAAGATATAACAATTATAAATATATATGCACCCAACATGGGAGCACAGCAATATGTAAGACAAACGCTAACAAGTATGAAAGGAGAAATGAACAATAACACAATAATAGTGGGAGACTTTAATACCCCACTCACACCTATGGATAGATCAATTAAACAGAAAATTAACAAGGAAACACAAACTTTAAACAATACAATAGACTAGTTAGACCTAATTGATATCTATAGGACATTTCATCCCAAAACAATGAATTTCACCTTTTTCTCAAGCGCACATGGAACCTTCTCCAGGATAGATCACATCCTGGGCCATAAAGCTAGCCTTGGTAAATTCAAAAAAATAGAAATCATTCCAAGCATCTTTTCTGACCACAATGCAGTAAGATTAGATCTCAATTACAGGAGAAAAACTATTAAAAATTCCAACATATGGAGGCTGAACAACACGCTGCTGAATAACCAACAAATCACAGAAGAAATCAAAAAAGAAATCAAAATTTGCATAGAAGCAAATGAAAATGAAAACACAACAACCCAAAACCTGTGGGACACGGTAAAAGCAGTCCTAAGGGGAAAGTTCATAGCAATACAGGCATACCTCAAGAAGCAAGAAAAAAGTCCAATAAATAACCTAACTCTACACCTAAAGCAACTAGAAAAGGAAGAAATGAAGAACCCCAGGGTTAGTAGAAGGAAAGAAATCTTAAAAATGAGGGCAGAAATAAATGCAAAAGAAACAAAAGAGACCATAGCAAAAATCAACAAAGCCAAAAGCTGGTTCTTTGAAAGGATAAATAAAATTGACAAACCATTAGCCAGACTCATCAAGAAACAAAGGGAGAAAAATCAAATCAATAAAATCAGAAATGAAAATGGAGAGATCACAACAGACAACACAGAAATACAAAGGATCATAAGAGACTACTATCAACAATTATATGTCAATAAAATGGACAACGTGGAAGAAATGGACAAATTCTTAGAAAAGTACAACTTTCCAAACTGGACCAGGAAGAAATAGAAAATCTTAACAGACCCATCACAAGCACGGAAATTGAAACTCTAATCAAAAATCTTCCAGCAAACAAAAGCCCAGGTCCAGACGGCTTCACAGCTGAATTCTACCAGAAATTTAGAGAAGAGCTAACACCTATCCTGCTCAAACTCTTCCAGAAAATTGCAGAGGAAGGTAAACTTCCAAACTCATTCTATGAGGCCACCATCACCCTAATACCCAAACCTGACAATGATCCCACATAAAAAGAAAACTACAGGCCAATATCACTGATGAACATAGATGCAAAAATCCTTAACAAAATTCTAGCAATCAGAATCCAACAACACATTAAAAAGATCACACAGCATGACCAAGTGGGCTTGATCCCAGGGATCCAAGGATTCTTCAATATCTGCAAATCAATCAATGTAATACACCACACTAACAAATTGAAAAATAAAAACCATATGATTATCTCAATAGATGCAGAGAAAGCCTTTGACAAAATTCAACATTCATTTATGATAAAAACTCTCCATAAAGCAGGAATAGAAGGAACATACCTCAACATAAGCAAAGCTATATATGACAAACCCACAGCAAACATTATCCTCAATGGTGAAAAATTGAAAGCATTTCCTCTAAAGTCAGGAACAAGACAAGGGTGCCCACTTTCACCATTACTATTCAACATAGTTTTGGAAGTTTGGCCACAGCAATCAGAGCAGAACAAGAAATAAACAGAATCCAAATTGGAAAAGAAGAAGTAAAACTTTCACTATTTGCAGATGACATGATCCTCTACATAGAAAACCCTAAAGACTCCACCAGAAAATTACTAGAACTAATCAATGATTATAGTAAAGTTGCAGGATATAAAATCAACACACAGAAATCCCTTGCATTCCTATACACTAATAATGAGAAAACAGAAAGAGAAATTAAGGAAACAATTCCATTGACCATTACAACAGAAAGAATAAAATACTTAGGAATATATCTACCTAAAGAAACTAAAGACCTATATATAGAAACTATAAAGCACTGGTGAAAGAAATCAAAGAGGACACTAATAGATGGAGAAATATATCATGTTCATGGATTGGAAGAATCAGTATAGTCAAAATGAGTATACTACCCAAAGCAATTTATAGATTCAATGCAATCCCTATCAAGCTACCAACAGTATTCTTCACAGAGCTAGAACAAATAATTTCACAATTTGTATGGAAATACAAAAAACCTCGAATAGCCAAAGTGATCTTGAGAAAGAAGAATGGAACTGGAGGAATCAACCTACCTGACTTCAGGCTCTACTACAAAGCCACAGTTATCAAGACAGTATGGTACTGGCACAAAGACAGAAATATAGATCAAAGGAACAAAATAGAAAGCCCAGAGATAATCCACGCACATATGAACACCTTATCTTTGACAAAGGAAGCAAGAATATACAATGGATTAAAGACAATCTCTTTAACAAGTGGTGCTGGGAACTCTGGTCAACCACTTGTAAAAGAATGAAACTAGAACACTTTCTAACACCATACACAAAAATAAACTCAAAATGGATTAAAGATCTCAATGTAAGACCAGAAACTGTAAAACTCCTAGAGGAGAACATAGGCAAAACCCTCTCCGACATACATCACAGCAGGATCCTCTATGACCCACCTCCCAGAATATTGGAAATAAAAGCAAAAATGAACAAATGGGACCTAATTAACCTTAAAAGCTTCTGCACATCAAAGGAAACTATTAGCAAGGTGAAAAGACAGCCTTCAGAATGGGAGAAAATAA
This sequence comes from Bubalus kerabau, assembly GCF_029407905.1. Lineage (NCBI taxonomy): Eukaryota > Metazoa > Chordata > Mammalia > Artiodactyla > Bovidae > Bubalus > Bubalus kerabau. Next base: position 110,900,758 of record NC_073631.1, read on the forward strand.
TAGCAAATGAAGCAACTGACAAACAACTAATCTCGAGAATATACAAGCAACTCCTACAGCTCAACTCCAGAAAAATAAATGACCCAATCAAAAAATGGGCCAAAGAACTAAATAGACATTTCTCCAAAGAAGACATACACATGGCTAACAAACACATGAAAAGATGCTCAACATCACTCATTATCAGAGAAATGCAAATCAAAACCACTATGAGGTACCATTTCACACCAGTCAGAATGGCTGCGATCCAAAAGTCTACAAGTAATAAATGCTGGAGAGGGTGTGGAGAAAAGGGAACCCTCTTACACTGTTGGTGGGAATGCAAACTAGTACAGCCACTATGGAGAACAGTGTGGAGATTCCTTAAAAAACTGGAAATAGAACCCCCTATGATCCAGCAATCCCACTGCTGGTCATACACACTGAGGAAACCAGAAGGGACAGAGACACGTGTACCCCAGTGTTCATCGCAGCACTGTTTATAATAGTCAGGACATGGAAGCAACCTAGATGTCCATCAGCAGATGAATGGATAAGAAAGCAGTGGTACATATACACAATGGAGTATTACTCAGCTATTAAAAAGAATACATTTGAATTCTTAGAAATGTCTAATGAGGTGGATGAAACTGGAGCCTATTATACAGAGTGAAGTAAGCCAGAAGGAAAAACACCAACAGTATACTAACGCATATATATGGAATTTAGACAGATGGTAACAATAACCCTGTGTACGAGACAGCAAAAGAGACACTGATGTATAGAACAGTCTTATGGACTCTGTGAGAGAGGGAGAGGGTGGGAAGATTTGGGAGAATGGCATTGAAACATGTAAAATATCATGTATGAAATGAGTTGCCAGTCCAGGTTCGATGCACGATACTGGATACTTGGGGCTAGTGCACTGGGACGACCCAGAGGAATGGTATGGGGAGGGAGGAGGGAGAAGGGTTCAGGGTGGGGAACACATGTATACCTGTGGTGGATTCGTTTTGATATTTGGCAAAACTAATACAATTATGTAAAGTTAAAAATAAAATTAAATTAAAAAATAAATAAAATTAAATAAAAAAAAATTAATGTTGAATCGCATGATTGTTTTTCCATTTTGGATATGAAACCCTTATAGTCATATCAGTTATAAATATTTTCCTCCATTCCATATTCTCTACATATTGCAACAGTTTTCAAATTTAATTAAATGCATCATATAAATTTTTTATGATGAAGAGCTTTTGACTTTCAGTTTAGGGTTCTCATTTTGTGTTTAGGAGGAAAGAGGAGTGGATAGCTGTGTATCTCTGTGGTTCACCCTGAAGCAAGGCTTAACATTGAATGTTTAAAACAGTAATCCCAAGAGCAAGGCCACCAATAACTCTACTGTGAAGTGCAGAATCATGGTAGACTGAAGGATACTTTTACATCATTTATTAACAACTTACATGATCAGATCAGATCAAATCAGAACAGTCCAGTTGCTCAGTCGTGTCCAACTCTCTGTGACCATATGAATCGCAGCATGCCAGGCCTCCCTGTCCATCACTAATTCCCGGAGTTCACCCAGACTCATGTCCATTGAGTCAGTGATGCCATACAGCAATCTCATCCTCTGTCATCCCCTTCTCCTCCTGCCCCCATCCCTCGCAGCATCAGAGTTTTTTCCAATGAGTCAACTCTTCGCATGAGGTGGCCAAAGTACTGGAGTTTCAGCTTTCGCATCATTCCTTCCAAAGAAATCCCAGGGTCGATCTCCTTCAGAATGGACTGGTTGGAACTCCTTGCCATCCAAGGCACTCTGAAGAGTCTTCTCCAATACCAAGTTCAAAAGCATCAATTCTCTGGTGCTCAGCCTTCTTCACAGTCCAACTCTCACATCCATACATGACCACAGGAAAAACCATAGCCTTGACAAGACAAACCTTTGTTGGCAAAGTAATGTCTCTGCTGTTTCCCCATCTATTTCCCATGAAGTGGTGGGACCGGATGCCGTGATCTTCGTTTTCTGAATGTTGAGCTTTAAGCCAACTTTTTCACTCTCCTCTTTCACTTTCATCAAGAGACTTTTGAGTTCCTCTTCACTTTCTGCCATAAGGGTGGTGTCATCTGCATATCTGAGGATACTGATATTTCTCCCGGCAATCTTGATTCCAGCTTGTGTTTCTTCCAGTCCAGCGTTTCTCATGATGTACTCTGCATATAAGTTAAATAAGCAGGGTGACAATATACAGCCTTGACATACTCCTTTTCCTATTTGGAACCAGTCTGTTGTTCCATGTCCAGTTCTAACTGTTGCTTCCTGACCTGCATACAAATTTCTCAAGAGGCAGATCAGGTGGTCTGGTATTCCCATCTCTTTCTGAATTTTCCACAGTTTATTGTGATCCACACAGTCAAAGGCTTTGGCATAGTCAATAAAGCAGAAATAGATGTTTTTTCTGGAACTCTCTTGCTTTTTCCATGATCCAACGGATGTTGGCAATTTGATCTCTGGTTCCTCTGCCTTTTCTAAAACCAGCTTGAACATCAGGAAGTTCACGGTTCACATATTGCTGAAGCCTGGCTTGGAGGATTTTGAGGATTACTTTACTAGTTGTGAGATGAGTGCAATTGGGCGGTAGTTTGAGCATTCTTTGGCATTGCCTTTCTTTGGGATTGGAATGAAACTGACCTTTTCCAGTCCTGTTGCCACTGCTGAGTTTTCCAAATTTGCTGGCATATTGAGTACAGCACTTTCACAGCATCATCTTTCAGGATTTGAAATAGCTCAACTGGAATTCCATCACCTCCACTAGCTTTGTTTGTAGTGATGCTTTCTAAGGCCCACTTGACTTCACATTCCAGGATGTCTGGCTCTAGGTCAGTGATCACACCATCGTGATTATCTGGGTCGTGAAGATCTTTTTTGTACAATTCTTCTCTGTATTCTTGCCATCTCTTCTTAATATCTTCTGCTTCTGTTAAGTCCATACCATTTCTGTCCTTTATCGAGCTCATCTTTGCATGAAATGTTCCTTTGGTATCTCTGATTTTCTTGAAGAGATCGCTAGTCTTTCCCATTCTGTTGTTTTCCTCTATTTCTCTGCATTGATCACTAAAGAAGGCTTTCTTATCTCTTCCTGCTATTCTTTGGAACTCTGAATTCAGATGTTTATGTCTTTACTTTCTCCTTTGCTTTTTGCTTCTCTTCTTTTCATAGCTATTTGTAAGGCCTCCCCATATAGCCATTTTGCTTTTTTGCATTTCTTTTCTATGGGAATGGTCTTGATCCCTGTCTCCTGTACAATGTCACGAACCTCATTCCATAGTTCATCAGGCAGTCTATCTATCAGATCTAGGCCCTTAAATCTATTTCTCACTTCCACTGTATAATCATAAGGGATTTGATTTAGGCCATACCTGAATGGTCTAATGGTTTTCCCTACTTTCTTCAATTTAAGTCTGAATTTGGCAATAAGGAGTTCATGGTCTGAGCCACAGTCAGCTCCTGGTCTTGTTTTTGCTGACTGTATAGAGCTTCTCCATCTTTGGCTGCAAAGAATATAATCAATCTGATTTCGGTGTTGACCATCTGGTGATGTCCATGTATACAGTCTTCTCTTGTGTTGTTGGAAGAGGGTGTTTGCTATGACAAGTGCATTTTCTTGGCAAAACTCTATTAGTCTTTGCCCTGCTGCATTCCATATTCCAAGGCCAAATTTGCCTGTTACTCCAGGTGTTTCTTGACTTCCTACTTTTGCATTCCAGTCCCCTATAATGCAAAGGACATCTTTTTTGGGTGTTAGTTCTGAAAGGTCTTGTAGGTCTTCATAGAAGCGTTCAACTTCAGTTTCTTCAGCATTACTGGTTGGGGCATAGACTTGGATTACTGTGATATTGAATGGTTTGCCTTGGAAACAAACAGAGATCATTCTGTCGTTTTTGAGATTGCATCCAAGTACTGCATTTCAGACTCTTTTGTTGACCATGATGGCCACTCCATTTCTTCTGAGGGATTCCTGCCCACAGTAGTAGATATAATGGTCATCTGAGTTAAATTCACCCATTCCAGTCCATTTCAGTTCGCTGATTCCTAGAATGTCGACATTTACTCTTGCCATCACTTGTTTAACCATTGCCTATTTGCCTTGATTCATGGACCTGACATTCCAGGTTCCTATGCAATGCTGCTCTTTACAGCATCGGATCTTGCTTCTATCACCAGTCACATCCACAGTGTGTATTATTTTTGCCCTGGCTCCCTCCCTTTATTCTTTCTGGAGTTATTTCTCCACTGATCTCCAGTAGCATATTGGGCACCTACTGACCTGGGGAGTTTCTCTTTCAGTATCCTATCATTTTGCCTTTTCATACTGTTCATGGGGTTCTCAAGGCAAGAATACTGAAGTGGTTTGCCATTCCCTTCTCCAGTGGACCACATTCTGTCAAATCTCTCCACCATGACCCTCCCGTCTTGGGTTGCCCCATGGGCATGGCTTAGTTTCATTGAGTTAGACAAGGTTGTGGCCCTAGTGTGATTAGATTGACTAGTTTTTTGTGAGTATGGTTTCAGTGTGTTTGCCCTCTGATGCCCTCTTGCAACATCTACCGTCTTACTTGAGTTTCTCTTGCCTTGGGTGTGGGGTATCTCTTCACGGCTGCTGGAAACAAAGAAAAGGTGAATTGATGTGGCACCTCAATCCAGTACTCTTGCCTGGAAAATCCCATGGATGGAGGAGCCTGGAAGGCTACAGTCCATGGGGTCGCTGAGGGTTGGACACGACTGAGCGACTTCACTTTCACTTTTCACTTTCATGCATTGGAGAAGGAAATGGCAACCCACTCCAGTGTTCTTGCCTGGAGAATCCCAGGGATGGGGGAGCCAGGTGGGCTGCGGTCTATGGGGTCGCACAGAGTCGGACACGACTGAAGCGACTTAGCAGCAGCAGCAGCAGAAAGGAAATTAGTCTAAATTTACCTATGCGTTTGTGCATGCTATGTCACTTCAGCCATATCCAACTCTTTGCAACCCCATGGACCATAGCCCACCAGGCTCCTCTGTCCATGGGATTCTCCTGACAAGAATACTGGAGTGGGTTGCTGTGCCATCCTCCATGGGATCTTCCTGACCTAGGGATCGAATCTGGGTCTCTTAAGTCTCCTGCATTGGCAGGCAGGCTCTTCACTACTGTCTCCACCCAGGAAGCCATATATTTGCTGGGAAATAAATCCAAGTAAGAATTATTAGATGGGCCAAATTTCAAGGATCCAGAGTGGGCAACAAATAAAACCAAAATTAAGTGTTCATTGCCTGGTAAAGAAACACTAAAGAAAACAAACACTTTTTCCATCCAAAAGAAATGCTTACTAATGATAATGGGTATAAATATTTTCTCTCATTTTTAAGAATATTTTATTTTTGGTTTTTAGAAGTGTGACTATAATATGTCCAAATGACATTTTAGTTCCATTTACCCTGCCTGTGATTTGGAGAGCTTTTTCTATTCATGAAAAATAACTTTTATTGTGCTTGGAAATACTCAAGTAATTTCCTCAAATTTTGCTTTTGCTCCATCATATATTTTACCTTTATTTTTCCAGTTTTATTGTGATATAATTGACATACAGCAGTGTTTAAATTTAAGGTATAGAGCATAATGATTTGACTTTCATACATGTGATTTTATCACAAGTTTAGTAAACATTTAACATTTCATATAGACACAAAATTATAGAAAGTGATTTGTTTTCTAGTGCTGGAAACTCAGCATTTTCTCCCTTTAAAACTTTCATATTTAATATATAACAACAGTGATAATATTTATTCTGTTGTACATCACATCCCTGGTACTTATTAATCTTATAAGTGGAAGTTTATAACTCTTGACTGCCATCGTCCAGTTTCTCTAGTCTCAATCCCACTGTATCTGATAACCACAACCTGATCTCCTTTTCTTTGAGTCTGTTTGATTGTTTGTTTGTTTATATAATTGACCGATAACACTACGTTAGTTCCTGCTACACAACATTGATATTTCTACAAATTGATTACCATGATAAGTCCAGTAAAAATTTATCACTATAAAACTATATTATGTAGGTGTTAACTATAAATCCCACACTGTTCATTTCATACTCCAGCTCACTTATTTTGCAACTGGAAGTCTGCACTTCCTAATTTCCTTCACCTATTTCTTTTCTGCTCTTCCCCCTTTCCCCCTCTAGCAACCTCCTGTTTGTTCCCTGTATCTGTCTCTAGTTCTGTTTTGTTATATATTTGTTCATTTTTGATTCCACATATAAGTAAAATCATTACTCTTTGTCCTTCTCTGTCGGACTTATTTCACTAAGCTTAATAACACTGGATCCACCCATGATGCTGAAATCCGAAGATTTCATTCTTTTACATGGCTAAGTAATATTCTCTCATTCATACATGTAAATACATAATCACAGATACAACATCATCTTTATGCATTAACTTATTGATGGAATATCTTAAGGTTGAAATACTTAAGGTTGCTTAAGTATCTTGCCTATTGTAAATAATGCTTCAATGAATATAGAGGTGAATGTATCTTTTCTAATTTGTCGGGTTTTTTTGGGGGGGGTGAGGGGGGTGGTGAATACCCAGGAGTAGAAGTGCTGGTCAATATGGTAGTTCTCTTTTCAATTTTTTGAGAAAATTCTGTATAGTTTCCATAGTGGCTGTAACAATTTACATTCCCACCATAGTCAACACATGTTCCCTTTTCTAAGGTCCTCATCAACATTTATTATTTCTTGTCTCTGATAATGTTATATCAACAGATGTGAGGTGATATCACTTTGTGATTTTTATTTGCATTTCTCCAATAATCAGTGTGATAATGAGCCCTTTTTCAGGTGCCTATTAGACATTTGTATATTTTCATTTTTAAAATATCTGTTCAGGTCTTATCACCATTTTTTTTTTCATTTGATTGTTCATTTTTTTCATATAGAGTTCAGTGAGCTGATATATGGGGCTTCCCTGATGCCTCAGCAGGTAAAGAATCTGCCTGAAAGAGACACAGGAGATGTGGGTTCAATCCTTACGTTGAGGAGATCGCCTGGAGGAGGAAATGGCAAACGACTCCAATACTCCAGTATTCTTTCTTGACAAATCCCATGAACAGAGGTTTGGATATTAGTTTCTTACTGGTCATGTTATTTGCAAACTTGTTATTCCATTCCATAGTTTTTGTTGTTGTTGTTTGGTTTCCATGATTTCCTTTTCTGTGAGAAAGCTTTTAAGTTTAATTTGGTCTCATTTATTTTTGCTTATATTTCCTTTAGATTAGGAAACAGTTCTTAAAGAAAACTATTGCTATGATTTATGCCAGAGTGTATTCTGCCTCTACTCTCTTCTAGGAGCTTTGTATTTTTAGATCTCCCATTTAATTATTTAGGTCATTTTTAATTTATTTTTGTATATGGTTCTAGAGAATAGTCAGATTTGATTCTTTTGCATGTAGCTTTCTGGCTTTCCCACCACCATTTATAGATGAAACTGTCTTTTCCCCATTGTATAATCTTGCCTTCTTTGACATAATTAATGGCCCGTATAACTGTGGGTTTATTTCTGAACTTTCTGTTCTGTTCCATGGATGTGTGTGTCTCTTTTTGTGCCACTGCTATGCTATTTTCGTTACTGTAGCTTTGTCGTATAGTTTGAAATCAGGGGCTGTGATACCTACAGCTTTGTTCTTCTTTCTTAAGATTGTCTTAGTTATTGGAATCTTTTGTATTTCCATACTAATTTTAGAGTTATTTCTTCTAGTTCCATGAAAAATTCCTTTGGTATTTTGATAGCTATTACATTGAATCTATGGGTTGTCTTAACCAGTATGGGCATTTAATCAACATTTCTTCCAATCCATGATCCAGTATATCTTTCCACCTGCTTGTGTCATCTTCAGTTTCTCATCAGCATCTTACAATTTCACAAGTCTTGATTATAGTCCACTTTGGGTTAATTCTCCTTGGCACTCTCTGTGCTTCCTGGACTGGAATCTGTATTTCCTTTCCCAGATTCATAAAGTTTTCAGCTATTATATTTGCAAATACTTTTCCTTCACCTTTCTCCTGTCTCCTTCTGGGACCCTCTATAATGCAAATGTTAGTACTCTTAATGCTGTCCCAGTGGTCTCTTATTCTGTTCCCATTTATTTTTGTTCATCTCTTCTCTGTACAGCTTCAGCAATTTCCACTAATCTGTCTTTCATCTTGCTGATCCATTACCTGTGTCATCTAATCTTGATTGTTTCTAAGGCATTTACATCTCAGTTCTTTTTTTTCTTCTAATTGGTTTTTTATACATTTTCTTAAACTCCTTGATAAGAACTTTAAACTTCTCACTCTATTCATCCAACCATTTCCTAAATTCTTTGAACATCGTACAGTCATCACCTTGAACTGTTTCTTGGGTAGATTGCTTATTTCCACTTCACTGAGTTCTGGAACTTTATCTTGTTACTTTGTTTGGAACGTATTTTCTACCTCCACATTTTGCCTCCACAATTTGCTGTTTTTATTACCATGTATTTGGTAGGTTGATAGTGTTTCACAACCTTGGACATGTGGCTTTTCTAGAGGGTGTTCTCTATGTCCAAGCAACACACTAGCCTCTGATCACCAGGGTAATACTTTGCTATGGCATCACTAGAAAACTGACCTTTCAGTAAGAGATTTAAGAAATAATTGTCAGTTTAAAGTGTGCCAAGAAATGACATATGGAAGTCACTTATCAAATATAGTATTGGAAAATTCCCACCATGGAATGAAAAATGACAGATAGTACATTTTTTTTCAAGTTAGGGAAGAGATTTCTTTTTCATTATTGTAAATCTTCAAAATGAGATCTTCCAGAAAATAAGATCATATTTCAGTAATTACACAAAAATATCTTACTGTATTTCCAGTACCACTAGTATTTTAAGATGTCACAATAAATCACATCAGAAGTCCTTATTATAAGTCCTTTTCAGAAGTCCAGTCCCCCAAGCCTACATATCTCTGAGATACTCTGAAAGGAGCAGATGATCAAACTTCACCTTAAAAATTAATGAAAACCATTGGGAAATAAATACCATTTTGTGGACAAAGACTGTGCGTGTGTGTATGTTCTTAAATCCACAAACCAAGCTAATGATGAGCAAATTGAATTTAACAGAGCAAAAAGACAACTCCTCTTTGCTCAATCATTCCAACATTTGTGGTATAATCATCGAGAAGGGGACATTTGACTGAAATGTAAGAAGTCTTCTGAACCACAGAACCTACTTTCCAGGCTCCTACAAAGGTAGGCGTTTGTCAGGTGAAAGTCTAGAGAAGAGTCTTATAATTTATCTAAGCTTATATAATGTAAAGATAGTTTATGCTGTCTCTGAATAGACAGAATATATACTTTCATTTCAAAAAACACTGTTAGTCAATAGGAATATCAGAGTAAAGATTTCCAAAAATTATCTGCTACAGAAGAGCAAAAGAAACACTGACAAAATTTGTTAAATTCATATTATTCTAAACCCAGAAAGTAAAGGCTTGCAAAAATCTGATGAGTGTTAATCCAAGAAAAAGCTTGTGACTTGATAAGACATGACCCTGTGGAGTTTTAACTTGCTCCCTTGATCATCATTCCAGCTATGTGTGGTAACATAGAAAATAACAACCTGCAACCACAGTGAAAACAGGCATCCTTAAAGCCTCTGGGAGGAGTAGACAGGATTACAGGAACAAAATACATATGACATATAGAAAGAAAGTTACAGTTACAGCATAAACTTGGATGCTTCGATTAGAACTTAAGGAGAACATAGATCCTGTACGCATAAATTCTAATACAAATTTTGCAATCCAGTCTGAATTTTACAACCAACATTGGAAAAGAAAATAAATTCTTTTAGTTACTATTAGCAATAAAAAATGTATGTAAAGTACAATCACCAAAATAAACAAGGTTAAGAAACATTAAGCTTATAAAAGTTAAGTTTTTAAAATGTGTGTGTGTCAATAATAGTGGGAGACTTTAATACCCCACTCACACCTATGGATAGATCAACTAAACAGAAAATTAACAAGGAAACACAAACTTTAAACGATACAATAGACCAGTTAGACCTAATTGATATCTATAGGACATTTCATCCCAAAACAATGAATTTCACCTTTTTCTCAAGCGCACATGGAACCTTCTCCAGGATAGATCACATCCTGGGCCATAAAGCTAGCCTTGGTAAATTCAAAAAAATAGAAATCATTCCAAGCATCTTTTCTGACCACAATGCAGTAAGATTAGATCTCAATTACAGGAGAAAAACTATTAAAAATTCCAACATATGGAGGCTGAATAACACGCTGCTGAATAACCAACAAATCACAGAAGAAATCAAAAAAGAAATCAGAATTTGCATAGAAATGAATGAAAATGAAAACACAACAACCCAAAACCTGTGGGACACGGTAAAAGCAGTCCTAAGGGGAAAGTTCATAGCAATACAGGCATACCTCAAGAAACAAGAAAAAAGTCCAATAAATAACCTAACTCTACACCTAAAGCAACTAGAAAAGGAAGAAATGAAGAACCCCAGGGTTAGTAGAAGGAAAGAAATCTTAAAAATTAGAGCAGAAATAAATGCAAAAGAAACAAAAGAGACCATAGCAAAAATCAACAAAGCCAAAAGATGGTTCTCTGAAAGGATAAATAAAATTGACAAACCATTAGCCAGACTCATCAAGAAACAAAGGGAGAAAAATCAAATCAATAAAATCAGAAATGAAAATGGAGAGATCACAACAGACAACACAGAAATACAAAGGATCATAAGAGACTATTATCAACAATTATATGCCAATAAAATGGACAATGTGGAAGAAATGGACAAATTCTTAGAAAAGTACAACTTTCCAAACTGGACCAGGAAGAAATAGAAAATCTTAACAGACCCATCACAAGCACGGAAATTGAAACTCTAATCAAAAATTTTCCAGCAAACAAAAGCCCAGGTCCAGATAGCTTCACAGCTGAATTCTACCAAAAATTTAGAGAGGAGCTAACACCTATCCTGCTCAAACTCTTCCAGAAAACTGCAGAGGATGGCAAACTTCCAAACTCATTCTATGAGGCCACCATCACCCTAATACCAAAACCTGACAAAGATCCCACATAAAAAGAAAACTACAGGCCAATATCACTGATGAACATAGATGCAAAAATCCTTAACAAAATTCTAGCAATCAGAATCCAACAACACATTAAAAAGATCATACACCATGACCAAGTGGGCTTGATCCCAGGGATCCAAGGATTCTTCAATATCCGCAAATCAATCAATGTAATACACCACACTAACAAATTGAAAAATAAAAACCATATGATTATCTCAATAGATGCGGAGAAAGCCTTTGACAAAATTCAACATCCATTTATGATAAAAACTCTCCAGAAAGCAGGAATAGAAGGAACATACCTCAACATAATAAAAGCTATATATGCCAAACCCACAGCAAACATTATCCTCAATGGTGAAAAATTGAAAGCATTTCCTCTAAAGTCAGGAACAAGACAAGGGTGCCCACTTTCACCATTACTATTCAACATAGTTTTGGAAGTTTGGCCACAGCAATCAGAGCAGAACAAGAAATAAACGGAATCCAAATTGGAAAAGAAGAAGTAAAACTTTCACTATTTGCAGATGACATGATCCTCTACATAGAAAACCCTAAAGACTCCACCAGAAAATTACTAGAACTCATCAATGATTATAGTAAAGTTGCAGGATATAAAATCAACACACAGGAATCCCTTGCATTCCTATACACTAATAATGAGAAAACAGAAAGAGAAATTAAGGAAACAATTCCATTCACCATTGCAATGGAAAGAATAAAATACTTAGGAATATATCTACCTAAAGAAACTAAAGACCTATATATAGAAAACTATAAAACACTGATGAAAGAAATCAAAGAGGACACTAATAGATGGAGAAATATACCATGTTCATGGATTGGAAGAATCAATATAGTGAAAATGAGTATACTACCCAAAGCAATTTATAGATTCAATGCAATCCCTATCAAGCTACCAACAGTATTCTTCACAGAGCTAGAACAAATAATTTCACAATTTGTATGGAAATACAAAAAACCTCGAATAGCCAAAGTGATCTTGAGAAAGAAGAATGGAACTGGAGGAATCAACCTACCTGACTTCAGGTTCTACTACAAAGCCACAGTTATCAAGACAGTATGGTACTGGCACAAAGACAGAAATATAGATCAAAGGAACAAAATAGAAAGCCCAGAGATAAATCCACTCACATATGGACACCTTATCTTTGACAAAGGAAGCAAGAATATACAATGGATTAAAGACAATCTCTTTATCAAGTGGTGCTGGGAACTCTGGTCAACCACTTGTAAAAGAATGAAACTAGAACACTTTCTAACACCATACACAAAAATAAACTCAAAATAGATTAAAGACCTAAACATAAGACCAGAAACTATAAAACTCTTAGAGGAGAACATAGGCAAAACACTCTCCGACATATATCACAGCAGGATCCTCTATGACCCACCTCCCAGAATATTAGAAATAAAAGCAAAAATGAACAAATGGGCCTAATTAACCTTAAAAGCTTCTGCACAACAAAGGAAACTATTAGCAAGCTGAAAAGACAGCCTTTAGAATGGGAGAAAATAATAGCAAATGAAGCAACTGACAAACAACTAATCTCAAAAATATACAAGCAACTCCTATAGCTCAATTCCAGAAAAATAAATGACCCAATCAAAATATGGGCCAAGGAACTAAATAGACATTTCTCCAAAGAAGACATACACATGGCTAACAAACACATGAAAAGATGCTCAACATCACTCATTATCAGAGAAATGCAAATCAAAACCACTATGAGGTACCATTTCACACCAGTCAGAATGGCTGCGATCCAAAAGTCTACAAGCAATAAATGCTGGAGAGGGTGTGGAGAAAAGGGAACCTTCTTACACTGTTGGTGGGAATGCAAACTAGTACAGCCACTATGGAGAACAGTGTGGAGATTCCTTAAAAAACTGGAAATAGAACTGCCTTATGACCCAGCAATCCCACTGCTGGGCATACACACTGAGGAAACCAGAAGGGACAGAGACACGTGTACCCCAGTGTTCATCGCAGCACTGTTTATAATAGTCAGGACATGGAAGCAACCTAGATGTCCATCAGCAGATGAATGGATAAGCAAGCTGTGGTACATATACACAATGGAGTATTACTCAGCCGTTAAAAAAGAATACATTTGAATTCTTAGAACTGTCTAATGAGGTGGATGAAACTGGAGCCTATTATACAGAGTGAAGTAAGCCAGAAAGAGAAACACCAATACAGTATACTAACGCATATATATGGAATTTAGACAGATGGTAACAATAACCCTGTGTACGAGACAGCAAAAGAGACACTGATGTATAGAACAGTCTTATGGACTCTGTGGGAGAGGGAGAAGGTGGGAAGATTTGGGAGAATGGCATGGAAACATGTGTAATATCATGTATGAAACGAGTTGCCAGTCCAGGTTCGAAGCACGATACTGGATGCTTGGAGCTGGTGCACTGGGACAACCTAGAGGGATGGTATGGGGAGGGAGGAGGGAGGAGGGTTCAGGATGGGGAGCACATGTATACCTGTGGCGGATTCGTTTTGATGTTTGGCAAAACTAATACAGTGTTTGAGGTTTAAAAATAAAATAAAATTAAAAAAAATAAAATGTGTGTGTGTGTATATATAGACACACACATACATACATGTTTAATTCAGTCGCTCAGTCGTGTCTGACTCTTTGCGACCCCATGAATTGCAGCACACCAGGCCTCCCTGTCCATCACCAACACCCAGAGTTTACCCAAACTCATGTCCATTGAGTCGGTGATGCCATCCAGCCATCTCATCCTCTGTCGTCCCCTTCTCCTCCTGCCCCCAATCCCTCCCAGCATCAGAGTCTTTTCCAGTGAGTTAACTCTTCGCATGAGGTGGCCAAAGTACTGGAGTTTCAGCTTTAGCATCATTTCTTCCAAAGAACACCCAGGACTGATCTCCTTCAGAATGGACTGGTTGGATCTCCTTGCAATCCATGGGACTCTCAGGAGTCTTCTCCAACACCACAGTTCAAAAGCATCTATTCTTCGGCGCTCAGCTTTCTTCACAGTCCAACTCTGACATCCATACTTGACTACTGGAAAAACCATAGCCTTGACTAGACGGACCTTTGTTGGCAAAGTAATGTCTCTGCTTCTTAATATGCTGTCTATGTAGGTATATGTAAATAATGGTGTACATTGTAAGCCAGACACTTTACAAAGGAGAGAGGAATACATGAGAGAAAATCTTATAATCAGCTCCTTGTAAGTGGCTTTTTAGCATTGGAATTACTCTAGGAAATGGGAGGTCAGAGGATCTGCTGATTCACTGATGCACAGTAGATAAACGTTGATTTTGGACAACTGAATTTGAGAAGAAATCTTGTGATATAAATTTGTGTGTTATCAGCATATGGAATGTGTAGAAATGCCTGGAATTCAAGAGGTGCTATAGAAAGTGAGTAGAAAACAGCTACAAAGCACAAACCCTGAACAATGCCAGTGTTTCTAAATCCAGGAGGGGCATAAAGATCCAGGAAAGGAGTCTGAGAAGGAGCAACACAAAAGGTATAAAGACCACTGGAGGGGTGTAATTTTATAAAGTCAAGTGAAGAAATATTTCACAGAGAGAGAGAGAGAGAGAGAGAGAGAGCCAGTGAATAAGGTAAACGCCACAGGCAGGCAAGTCAGATGATGACTAAGAACTGATCCTTGGATCTAGCAAATAGATAATTCATCTCAGTTCAGTAGCTCATTCATATCCAACTCTTTGCAACCCCATGGATGGCAGCACGCCAGATCTCCCTGTCTATCACCAACACCTGGAGCTTACTCAAACTCATGTCCATTGAGTAGGTGATGCCATCCAACCATCTCATCCTCTGTCGTCCCCTTCTCCTCCCACTTTCGATCTTTCCCAGCATCAGGGTGTTTTCAAATGAGTCAGCTCTTTGCATCAGGTGGCCAAAGTATTGGAGTTTCAGCTTCAACATCAGTTCTCCCAATGAACACCCAGGACTGATCTCCTTTAGGATGGACTGGTTGGATCTCCTTGCTGTCCAAGGAACTCTTAAGAGTCTTCTCCAACACCACAGTTCAAAAGCATCAGTTCTTCAGTGCTCAATTTCTTCAGTGCTCAGAAAAACCGTAGCCTTGACTAGATGGACCTTTGTTGGCAAAGTAATCTCTCTGCTTCTTAATATGCTGTCTATGTTGGCCATAACTTTCCTGCCAAGGAATAAGCGTCTTTTAATTTCATGGGTGCAATCACCATCTGCAGTAATTTTGGAGCCCAGAAAATAAAGTCTGCCGCTCTTTCCCATCTATTTGCCATGAAGTGATGGGACTGGATGCCATGATCTTAGTTTTCAAGAGGCTTTTAAGTTCTTCATTTCTGCCCTAAGGGTGGTGTCATCTGCATATCTGAGGTTATTGATATTTCTCCTGGCAATCTTGATTCCAGCTTGTGCTTCTTCCAGCCCAGCATTTCTCATGATGTACCCTGCATATAAGTTAAATGAGCAGGGTGACAATATACAGCCTTGACATACTCCTTTTCTTATTTGGAACCAGTCTGTTGTTCCATGTCCAGTTCTAACTGTTGCTTCCTGACCTGCATACAGGTTTCTCAAGAGGAAGGTCAGGTGGTCTGGTATTCCAATCTCTTTCAGAATTTTCCACAGTTTATTGTGATCCACACAGTCCATGGATTTGGCATAGTCAATAAAGCAGAAATAGATATTTTCTGGAACTCTCTTGCTTTTTTGATGATCCAGCAGACATTGACAATTTGATGTCTGGTTCTATGGCCTCTTCTAAATCCACCTTGAACATCTGGAAGTTCACGGTTCATGTATTGCTGAAGCCTGGCTTGGAGAATTTTGAGCATGACTTTACTAGCATGTTAGATGAGTGCAATTGGGTGGTCGTTTGAACATTCTTCAGCATTGCTTTTCTTTGGGATTGGAATGAAAACTGACCTTTTCCAGTCCTGTGGCCACTGCTGAGTTTTCCAAATTTGCTGGCATATTGAGTATGGCACTTTCACAGCATCAACTTTCAGGATTTGGAATAGCTCACCTGGAATTCCATCACCTCCCCTAGCTTTGTTCGTAGTGATGCTTTCTAAGGCCCACTGGACTTCACATTCCAGGATGTCTGGCTCTAGGTGAATGATCACACCATCGTGATTATCTTGGTCATGAAGATCTTTTTTATATAGTTCTTCTGTGTATTCTTGCCACCTCTTCTTAATATCTTCTGCTTCTGTTAGGTCCATAGCATTTCTAACCTTTATCGAGTCCATCTTTGCATGAAATGTTCCCTTGGTATCTCTAATTTTCTGGAAGACATCTCTAGTCTTTCCCATTCTGTTGTTTTCCTCCATTTCTTTGCATTGATTGCTCAGGAAGTCTTTCTTATCTCTGCTTGCTATTCTTTGGAACTCTGCATTCAGATACCTATATCTTTCCTTTTCTCCTAGCTTTTCACTTTTCATCTTTTCACAGCTATTTGTAAGGCCTCTCCAGACAGCCATTTTGCATTTTTTCCCCCCTTTGGGATGATATTTACCCCTGTCTCCTGTACAATGTCACAAACTTCCATCCATAGTTCATCAGGCACTCTGTCTATCAGATCTAGTCCCTTAAATCTATTTCTCACTTCCACTGTATAATCATAAGGGATTTGATTTAGGTCATACCTAAATGGTCTAGTGGTTTTCCCTAATTTCTTCAATTTAAGTCTGAATTTGGCAATAAGGAGTTCATGGTCTGAGCCACAGTCAGCTCATGGTCTTGTTTTTGCTGACTGTATAGAGCTTCTCCATCTTTGGCTGCAAAGAATATAATCATTTTGATTTCGGTGTTGACCATTGGTGATGTACATGTGTATAGTCTTCTCTTGTGTTGTTTAAGAGGGTGTTTGCTATGACCAGTGGATTCTCTTGGCAAAACTCTATTAGCCTTTGCCCTGCTTCATTCTGTATTCCAAGGCCTAATTTGCTTGTTACCCCAGGTGTTTCTTGACTTCCTACTTTTGCATTCCAGTCCCCTATAATGAAAAGGACATCTTTTTTGGGTGCTAGTTCTAAAAGATCATGTAGGTCTTCATAGAACCGTTCAACTTCAGCTTCTTCACTGTTACTGGTTGAACCATAGACTTGGATTACTGTGATATTGAATGATTTGCCTTGGAAACGAACAGAGATCATCTGTCGTTTTTGAGATTGCATCCAAGTACTGCATTTCGGACTCTTTTGTTGATCATGATGGCTACTCCATTTCTTCTAAGGGATTTCTGCCCCCAGTAGTTTTTATAATGGTCATCTGAGTTAAATTCACCCATTCCAGTCCATTTTAGTTTGCTG
This sequence comes from Bubalus kerabau, assembly GCF_029407905.1. NCBI lineage: Eukaryota > Metazoa > Chordata > Mammalia > Artiodactyla > Bovidae > Bubalus > Bubalus kerabau. Next base: position 110,918,261 of record NC_073631.1, read on the forward strand.
ATTCCTAGAATGTCAGTGTTCACTCTTGCCATCTCCTGTTTGACCATTTCCAATTTGCCTTAATTCACGGACCTAACATTCCAGATTTCTATGCAATATTGCTCTTTACAGCATTGGACCTTGCTTCTATCACCAGTCTCATCTACAACTGGGTATTGTTTTTGCTTTGGTTCCATCCCTTCATTCTTTCTGGAGTTATTTCTCCACTGATCTCCAGTAGCATATTGGGCACCTACTGACTTGGGGAGTTCCTCTTTCAGTATCCTATCATTTTGCCTTTTCATGCTGTTCATGGGGTTCTCAAGGCATGAATACTGAAGTGGTTTGCCATTCCCTTCTCCAGTGGACCACATTCTGTCAGACCTCTGCACTATGACCTGCCCATCTTGGGTGGCCCCACAGGGCATGGTTTAGTTTCATTGAATTAGACCAGGCTGTGATCCGTGTGATTAGATTGACTAGTTTTCTGTGATTATGGTTTCAGTGTGTCTGAGAGGCATCAGAGGGCAGACACACTGAAACCATAATCACAGAAAACTAGTCAATCTAATCACATGGATCACAGTCCTGCTATTTACCTGGGGCCCAAATATGTTGGAGGTAATGAGGATAATCGTGACCTCCTTCAAAAGATCCCATGCTACATTCACTACCCCCAATCCTGCAGCAGGCCACCACGAACCCACATCTCCTCTGGAGACTTATGGACACTCACAAGCAAGTAAGGGTCAGTTTCCCACGGTGTTTCTGCTCCCTTCTTCTGGGTCCTGGGGCACAAGGTTCTGTTTATGCCCTCCAAGAGTCTTCTTCCCAGTCCTGTTTAAGTTCTGGTAGCTTTATCTTGGGTTTAAAGGTGACCTCCTCCAAGAGGGCTTATGCCATACCCAAATCTGCTGCACCTAGAGCCCCTGTCCCTGTGGCAGTCCACTGCTGACCCTTTTCTCCACAGGAGACACTCAAACACAGTTCTGTCTCAGTCTCTGTGGAATCCCTGGGCCCTGGCGCACACAAGGTTTGTTTGAGCCCTCTCAGCGTCTCTGGCGGGAATGGGGTTTGATTCGAAACGTGAATTCACCCCCTCCTACCATCTTGCTGGGGCTTCTCCTTTGCCCTTGGATGTCGGGTATCTCTTCACTGTCACTCCAGCACCTACCATCTTACTGGGGTTTCTCTGACCTTGGACATGGGGTATATCCTCAAGGCCAGTCCAGTGAAACACAGCCACTGCTCCTGACCTTGGATGTGGGGTAAATGCATAATTAGCATCTTTAAAATTTAGAGTTTCGCATTCTAACCCACTGTGTGCAAGTCAGATAGGAACAGAGATTTTATTGCTTGAGAGAAGTTCTTGAGAGAGGGTTTGAATTCATAGCATAAGTTTGGGGCTGGCCTTCACTAGGGAGAAAACTCATGACTCCTTAGTAAGAGAAGGCAAGTTGGGACAAATGCAAAGATTAATTAATTAATGTGTTAGTAGTGTACAAACTCATCTTATTGTTTCTGTGTTCTCAGTTACTCTCAATTACTAGCTGAGACTATGGGTGGAAGGACTTATAGAAGCTTAAAGAAAGAAAATAAGAGAAAAAGTCATCTGAGAGAAGACCAGTGAAATACAGTATACTTTCGGGGAATGTCAAAGTCCAAATCAATGTGAACACTCATGAATTTAAGGGATCTGAGTCATCACGTTTTGTGTTGTCTCTGGATTCGTGGGTGCAGGCAAAGCCATGTCTCATCTAAAGTCAGTGCTTACAACGATGTGTTTACAACAGAAAGGGACAGCGGCCTCTTTAAATGTAGAACATGTATTTCTGGAAAAAGTGTTTTCAAAATGGGACACATACTTAAAAAGTATATTAAAGCAAGAAAGCACTGAGGCCATAGGATTCCATCTCCAAAGCTTTCCAAGTAATGATTAGTATTTGCAATGGAAAATTTCTATAATTATTACACATTAACACTTTTCAGCAGACAGAGATTGTTGACTCCCTGAGAGAGAGTTCTCTGAGGGGCTACTTTAATAAGGACCATGGGAGTCATATTTATTACATTATGAATCTTTCTAAAATTAGAATACAGAAGCAGAATCAATGTCAAGTATATACTGCATTCCTATCCTTGGAGACTGTACTATGGGACGTAATCAATAGAGTATGACCTATCTGTTAAAAATTTTTATAACAAGATTCTGTTGAATACGGAGATCTTTGCCATTTTTCTTGAGATTTTCTCCTGCATAAGCAGGGGCACGCACACACAGAGACACAAACTCTTTTAAATAACAAATCAGGAAACCCAGAGGGAAGGGAGAGTATTTGTACTACTTTGTGGGGAAAATGGAGAAAGGTAAAAAGAGACATAGTAATTGTTCCCTGAGCTCCACAGGACTCTGTCTGGGGAATGGGTTGGTTTTAGGTGATCAGACTCTAAAGCACTCAGACCTAGAGACTCCTGAATTCTGTTTCCTCCGTCAGTACGGAAAAGGTGTCTGGGACTTATCATCCTTGCACTCGCTTCAGGGAGCAGGCAACTCAGCTCCAACCATTTCCATCTCTGTGAGTTTCCTTTACATTCAATCCCAATTTAATTAATTCCAGCAATTGTACCACAACCCCTTTGTACAAATTATTATTTTTACAATGGTTACCAGGTACAGAAGAGCAGGACAGAAGACTGGAAACAATTATCAGGTTTAGGAAGAAGGAAAAGCCACCTTCATGAAGACCCTTGCACTGTGCCTGGGATCTCAGAATAACCTCTGATACTCATGCTGTCTAAATGTAGGTTTCTTACTCCTCCTTATCAGAGTCCCTCCCTGGTCCTGCATATAGGAAGAAAGGGGCTTGGGAAACTCAATGTCCCTGAGTGTTGGTATCAAACAAAAAGGGGCAGAAGAGCCATCTAGAGCTGATGCCTCTCCTAGCAAATGATGAAGCCGGAGGTGTTGTGTGACTTGTCTTCCACTGTCTTTCATTTCTTCCTCGGCTAAGGACCATCTGCTCCTGGAAATATCCTCCTGCCAGGAAGTGAGAACACGGGGGCTCCTTTCTTTGCTGCCCAGTGGGGAGGCGTTAGTAAAGAACAGGGAGAAATCCTCTAGCTACGTGATAAAGATCCCATTAGTATTTCTTTTGTAGCAGAGAATCTTGTATAAGTACCAATTTAGCTTATCGTGATTTGTTGTCCAGTGTTACTGTCCAGGGATGGTTGTCCTCCTCTGAGGATAACTCTTTGTCATCCTCACACAAATATGACTGCCATTGTCACTTACCAATTTGGGGGGAAAGTTCTACCTGGTAAAAATATGGTAAAATGTCCCTACTGCAAAAGATATTTCTCTATTTTGTAATGCTTGAAATTAAAATAAATCATTGTTAAGTATTACCAAATGCATAAGGAAAATCAGGGTAATCCTATCTTTGTAATGTTACAGTAAGGCAAGGTATTTCTAACAACTTCCTCTCAGTTCAGTTCAGTTGCTCAGTCGTGTCCGACTCTTTGCGACCCCATGAATCACAGCATGCCACGGTCCCTGTCCATCACCAACTCCCGGAGTTTACTCAAACTCATATCCATCGAGTCAGTGATCCCATCCAGCCATCTCATCCTCTGTCGTACCCTTCTGCTCCTGCCCCCAATCCCGCCTAGCATCAGGGTCATTTCCAATGAGTCAACTCTTTCAATGAGGTGGCCAAAGTATTGGAGTTTCAGCTTCAACATCAGTCCTTCCAATGAACACCCAGGACTGATCTCCTTTAGGATGGACTGGCTGAACCTCCTTGCAGTCCAAGCAACTCACAAGAGTTTCCTCCAACAGCACAGTTAAAAAGCATCAATTCTTCAGCGCTCAGCTTTCTTCACAGTCCAACTCTCACATCCATAAATGACCACTGGGAAAACCATAGCCTTGACTAGATGGACTTTTGCTGGCAAAGTAGTATCTCTGCTTTTCAATATTCTATCTAGGTTGGTCATAACTTTCCTTCCAAGGAGTAAGCATCTTTTAATTTCATGGCTGCAGTCACCATCTGCAGTGGTTTTGGAGCCCAAAAAATAAAGTCTGACACTGTTTCCACTGTTTCCCCATCTATTTCCCATGAAGTGATGGGACCAGATGCCATGATCTTAGTTTTCTGAATGTTGAGCTTTAAGCCAACTTTTTCACTCTCCACTTTCACTTTCATCAAGAGGCTCTTTAGTTCCTCTTCACTTTCTGCCATAAGGGTGGTGTCATCTGCATATCTGAGGTTATTGATATTTGTCCCAGCAATCTTGATTCCAGCTTTTGCTACTTCCAGCCCAGCGTTTCTCATGATGTACTCTGCATATAAGTTAAATGAGCAGGATGACAATATGCAGCCTTGATGTCCTCCTTTTCCTATTTGGAACCAGTCTGTTGTTCCACATCCAGTTCTAACTGTTGCTTCCTGACCTGCATGTAGGTTTCTCAAGAGGCAGGTCAGGTGGTCTGGTATTCCCATCTCTTTCAGAATTTCCACAGCTTATTGTGATCCACACAGTCAAAGGCTTTGACATAGTCAATAAAGCAGAGATAGATGTTTTTCTGGAATTCTCTTGCTTTTTTGATGATCCAGTGGATGTTGGCAATCTGATCTCTGGTTCCTCTGCCTTTTCTAAAACCAGCTTGAACATCTGGAAGTTCACGTATTGCTGAAACCTGGCTTGGAGAATTTTGAGCATTACTTTACTAGCGTGTGAGATAATTGCAATTGTGCGGTAGTTTGAGCATTCTTCGGCATTGCCTTTCTTTGGGATTGGAATGAAGACTGACCTTTTCCAGTCCTGTGGCCACTGCTGAGTTTTCCAAATTTGCTGACTAACTTCCTCGACACTACAGTAATTTCATTATTCTCACCCTTATTTCAGCATTTTAATAGTATAATTCTAGTCAATATTTAGGAGGCTAACAGAGTTTTCGTGTTCATATTGTCTGACTTCTGTTGTGTATAAGATAAGAGTTGATGGTCCGCTAACACGAAGTTACTGGAAAGGCATTCTCCATCGACCTCCATAGACCTGAGCTTCTAAGCTATCAGAGTCCCCTCAGCTAGTTGAGGTGTTGGACCAAAGGGTTTCACTTCTGCAGCAAGTCAAGGAAAGCAGTGATTATTTCCTGTAGATGTGAGGTAAGATCATTGGAAAAGACCTTGTTGCTGGGCAAGATTGAAGGCAGGAGGAGAAGGGGAGGATAGAGGATGAAATGGTTGGATGGCATCACTGACTCAATGGACGTGAGTTTGAGCAAGCTCCAGGAAAGCCTAGTGTGTATCAGTCCATGGAGTCACAAATAGCTGGACATGACTGAGTGACTGGACTGAACTGAACTGAGGAAATGTTCTAGGACTAATGCATATATAAAGATACAACCCTCTGATAGTCATCTTGCAATGTAAAATTATATATAATGCTTATTAATGCTGCTTATAACTTTCTTACTAAATAAACTTTTCTCAGTATATATAATATAATGTAATAATTTAAATATATTAACTGAATCTCCTCTAAGGTATATTCTAATATGTGACAAGTATATTCTTTTAAACTGTAATGACAACATATATGAAATACAGAATGAATTTTAGAGATATTGATTACTGGCAGCTGGACTTAGAAACTAATGTCAAATAACTGGGAGATCCCAACAGAGATGACAAAGAAAGACAGTTGTTTGAGAGCACAAGTCTGGGAGCCAAGAATCAGGCAGTGTTATCAGGGAGCTACTACTTGTAAGATAACTCAAGCTACTGCAGAGTAGATTTATCTGCAAATATATGAATATGTACAAAAAGAAAATTCTACATTAAACTAAGTTGCTGAGTCCCTAAGCACACAACTCAAGACAGGAAGATAGACCAGAACTGGCAGTTAAACCAACAGCCAGTGTTCAGAACCTGAATGCTGTGATGTTTATGCTAACACTTATTGTAACATCAGTACCTAAAACTTGAATGTTACAGGCATGCACTGATATAGGATGAAGGCTTTGGAGTCACTTTTATTAGCTGGATGAGTCAACCTGCTTGAGAGTATCTATGACTTCATGTATGTATGATGTATGTTCACATATTTTGCCCAATTTAAATTGGATTGTCTATCTTTTCAGTATCAATATACAGAAATTCTTTACATATTCTAAATATGAACACTATTGATTGCATATGTTATAAACATTTCCTTCCACTCTGTAGATTTCATTTTTATTCTCTTAATGATGCCTCTAGGTAGACAGGAGTTAGGCTCTTAATTTTATCAATCTTTTCTTTAATACTGTTTTTTATTTTGTTGCAGAAACTTTTCTTCTCTCCGATGCTTTCACTATAAAGCATTAATTAATGCTCTACAAAGCTTGTTTTCATCTTTTATGATTAATTCTAAAACCTACCTGATGTATAGAACAGCCTTATGGACTCTGTGGGAGAGGGAGAGGGTGGGAAGATTTGGGAGAATGGCATTGAAACATGTAAAATATCATGTATGAAACGAGTTGTCAGTCCAGGTTCGATGCACGGTACTGAATGCTTGGGGCTGGTGCACTGGGATGACCCAGAGGGATGGTATGGGGAGGGAGGAGGGAGGAGGGTTCAGGATGGGGAACACATGTATACCTGTGGCGGATTCATTTTGATATTTGGCAAAACTAATACAATTATGTAAAATTTAAAAATAAAATAAAATTAAAAAATAAAAGAAAAGAAAACCTACCTGAATTTTTGTAGTATAATGGTAGAAGTCATGTTTTAGGTTTTATTCATTTAGATAGTCTATTGATCCATAATTATTTATTAAAAACCCCATTGCCTTTGTCTTGGTTCAGGTATGTATGTGTAAGCGTGTTTGTGTGCATACATTTCTGAATTTATGAGTAAACCTTGCTCTTTGATTGGTCTGTTTATTTATCCTTGCTCCAATAAAATATTGACTGTATAAAGGTACTATAGCCTTGTAGGTCTCAGTATCACACCAAGTAAGTACTTTTCCTTTATTCTTTAAAATTGCCTTATTCTGCTTCGTTTTTATAATTTCATATGAAAATTTTTAAATTTTATTTTATTTTTAAACTTTACAATATTGTATTGGTTTTGCAAAATATCAAAATGAATCCGCCACAGGTATACATGTGTTCCCCATCCTGAACGCTCCTCCCTCCTCCCTCCCCATACCATCCCTCTGGGTCATCCCAGTGCACCAGCCCCAAGCACCCAGTATCGTGCATTGAACCTGGACTGGCGACTCGTTTCATACATGATATTATGCATGTTTCAATGCCATTCTCTCAAATCTTCCCACCCTCTCCCTCTCCCACAGAGTCCATAAGACTGTTCTATACATCAGTGACTCTTTTGCTGTCTCGTATACAGGGTTATTGTTACCATCTTTCTAAATTCCATATATATGTGTATAGTATACTGTATTGGTGTTTTTCTTTCTGGCTTACTTCACTCTGTATAATAGGCTCCAGTTTCATCCACCTCATTAGAACTGATTCAAATGTATTCTTTTTAATGGCTGAGTAATACTCCATTGTGTATATGTACCACAGTTTACTTATCCATTCATCTGCTGATGAACATCTAGGTTGCTTCCATGTCCTGGCTATTATAAACAGCGCTGCGATGAACATTGGGGTGCATGTGTCTCTTTCAATTCTGGATTCCTCAGTGTGTATGACCAGCAGTGGGATTGCTGGATCATAAGGCAGTTCTATTTCCAGTTTTTTAAGGAATCTCCACACTGTTCTCCATAGTGGCTGTACTAGTTTGCATTCCCAGTAACAGTGTAAGAGGGTTCCCTTTTCTCCACACCCTCTCCAGCATTTATTGCTTGTAGACTTTTGGATCGCAGCCATTCTGACTGGTGTGAAATGGTACCTCATAGTGGTTTTGATTTGCATTTCTCTGATAATAAGTGATGTTGAGCATATTTTCATGTGTTTGTTAGCCATGTGTATGTCTTCTTTGGAGAAATGTCTATTTAGTTCTTTGGCCCATTTTTTGATTGGGTCATTCATTTTTCTGGAGTTGAGCTGTAGGAGTTGCTTGTATATTTTTGAGATTAGCTGTTTGTCAGTTGCTTCATTTGCTATTATTTTCTCCCATTCTGAAGGCTGTCTTTTCAGCGTGCTAATAGTTTCCTTTGATGTGCAGAAGCTTTTAAGTTTAATTAGGCCCATTTGTTCATTTTTGCTTTTATTTCCAATATTCTGGGAGGTGGGTCATAAAGGATCCTGCTGTGATGTATGTCAGAGAGGGTTTTGCCTATGTTCTCCTCTAGGAGTTTTATAGTTTCTGGTCTTACATTTAGGTCTTTAATCTATTTTGAGTTTATTTTTGTGTATGGCGTTAGAAAGTGTTCTAGTTTCATTCTTTTGCAAGTGGTTGACCAGTTTTCCCAGCACCACTTGTTAAAGAGATTGTCTTTAATCCATTGTATATTCTTGCCTCCTTTGTCAAAGATAAGGTGTCCATATGTGTGTGGATTTATCTCTGGGCTTTCTATTTTGTTCCATTGATCTATATTTCTGTCTTTGTGCCAGTACCATACTGTCTTGATAACTGTGGCTTTGTAGTAGAGCCTGAAGTCAGGTAGGTTGATTCCTCCAGTTCCATTCTTCTTTCTCAAGATCGCTTTGGCTACTCGAGGTTTTTTGTATTTCCATACAAATTGTGAAATTATTTGTTCTAGCTCTGTGAAGAATACTGTTGGTAGCTTGATAGGGATTGCACTGAATCTATAAATTGCTTTGGGTAGTATACTCATTTTCACTATATTGATTCTTCCAATCCATGAACACAGTATATTTCTCCATCTATTAGTGTCCTCTTTGATTTCTTTCACCAGTGCTTTATAGTTTTCAATATATAGGTCTTTAGTTTCTTTAGGTAGATATATTCCTAAGTATTTTATTCTTTTCGTTGCAATGGTGAATGGAATTGTTTCCTTAATTTCTCTTCCTGTTTTCTCATTATTAGTGTATAGGAATGCAAGGGATTCCTGTGTGTTGATTTTATATCCTGCAACTTTACTATAATCATTGATGAGTTCTAGTAATTTTCTGGTGGAGTCTTTAGGGTTTTCTATGCAGAGGATCATGTCATCTGCAAATAGTGAGAGTTTTACTTCTTCTTTTCCAATTTGGATTCCTTTTATTTCTTTTTCTGCTCTGATTGCTGTGGCCAAAACTTTCAAAACTATGTTGAATAGTAATGGTGAAATTGGGCACCCATGTCTTGTTCCTGACCTTAGAGGAAATGCTTTCAATTTTTCACCATTGAGGATAATGTTTGCTGTGGGTTTGTCATATATAGCTTTTATTATGTTGAAGTATGTTCCTTCTATTCCTGCTTTCTGGAGAGTTTTTATCATAAATGGATGTTGAATTTTGTCAAAGGCTTTCTCCACATCTATTGAGATAATCATATGGTTTTTATTTTTCAATTTGTTAGTGTGGTGTATTACATTGATTGATTTGTGGATATTGAAGAATCCTTGCATCCCTGGGATCAAGCCCACTTGGTCATGGTGTGTGATCTTTTTAATGTGTGGTTGGATTCTGACTGCTAGAATTTTGTTAAGGATTTTTGCATCTATGTTCATCAGTGATATTGGCCTGTAGTTTTCTTTTTTTGTGGGATCTTTGTCAGGTTTTGGTATTAGGGTGATGGTGGCCTCATAGAATGAGTTTGGAAGTTTACCTTCCTCTGCAATTTTCTGGAAGAGTTTGAGTAGGATAAGTGTTAGCTCTTCTCTAAATTTTTGGTAGAATTCAGCTGTGAAGCCGTCTGGACCTAGGCTTTTGTTTGCTGGAAAATTTTTGATTACAGTTTCAATTTCCGTGCTTGTGATGGGTCTGTTAAGATTTTCTATTTCTTCCTGGTCCAGTTTGGAAAGTTGTACTTTTCTAAGAATTTGTCCATTTCTTTCACGTTGTCCATTTTATTGACATATAATTGTTGATAGTAGTCTCTTATGATCCTTTGTATTTCTGTTTTGTCTGTTGTGATCTCTCCATTTTCATTTCTAATTTTATTGATTTGATTTTTCTCCCTTTGTTTCTTGATGAGTCTGGCTAATGGTTTGTCAATTTTATTTATCCTTTCAAAGAACCAGCTTTTGGCTTTGTTGATTTTTGCTATGGTCTCTTTTGTTTTTTTGCATTTATTTCTGCCCTCATTTTTAAGATTTCTTTCCTTCTACTAACCCTAGGGTTCTTCATTTCTTCCTTTTCTAATTGCTTTAGGTGTAGAGTTAGGTTATTTATTTGACTTTTTTCTTGTTTTTTGAGGTATGCCTGTATTGCTAGGAACTTTCTCTTAGGACTGCTTTTACGGTGTCCCACAGGTTTTGGGTTGTTGTGTTTTCATTTTCATTCGTTTCTATGCAAATTCTGATTTCTTTTTTGATTTCTTCTGTGATTTGTTGGTTATTCAGCAGCGTGTTGTTCAGCCTCCATATGTTGGAATTTTTAATAGTTTTTCTCCTGTAATTGAGATCTAATCTTACTGCATTGTGGTCAGAAAAGATGCTTGGAATGATTTCTATTTTTTTGAATTTACCAAGGCTAGCTTTATGGCCCAGGATGTGATCTATCCTGGAGAAGGTTCCATGTGCACTTGAGAAAAAGGTGAAATTCATTGTTTTGGGATGAAATGTCCTATAGATATCCATTAGGTCTAACTGGTATATTGTATCGTTTAAAGTTTGTGTTTCCTTGTTAATTTTCTGTTTAGTTGATCTATCCATAGGTGTGAGTGGGGTATTAAAGTCTCCCACTATTATTGTGTTATTGTTCATTTCTCCTTTCATACTTGTTAGCATTTGTCTTACATATTGCTGTGCTCCCGTGTTGGGTGCATATATATTTATAATTGTTATATCTTCTTGGATTGATCCTTTGATCATTATGTAGTGACCATCTTTGTCTCTTTTCACAGCCTTTGTTTTAAAGTCTATTTTATCTGATATGAGTATTGCTACTCCTGCTTTCTTTTGGTCCCTATTTGCATGGAAAATGTTTTTCCAGCCCTTCACTTTCAGTCTGTATGTGTCCCCGTTGTGAGGTGGGTCTCTTGTAGACAACATATGTAGGGGTCTTGTTTTTGTATCCATTCAGCCAGTCTTTGTCTTTTGGTTGGGGCATTCAACCCATTTGCGTTTAAGGTAATTACTGATAAGTATGATCCCGTTGCCATTTACTTTATTGTTTTGGGTTCGAATGTATACACCGTTTTTTGTGTTTCCTGTCTAAAAAATATCCTTTAGTATATGTTGGAGAGCTGGTTTGGTGGTGCTGAATTCTCTCAGCTTTTGCTTGTCTGAGAAGCTTGTGATTTCTCCTTCATATTTGAATGAGATCCTTGCTGGGTACAATAATCTGGGCTGTAGGTTATTTTCTTTCATCACTCTAAGTATGTCTTTCCATTCCCTCCTGGCTTGAAGAGTTTCTATTGAAAGATCAGCTGTTATCCTTATGGGAATTCACTTGTGTGTTATTTGTTGTTTTTCCCTTGCTGCTTTTAATATTTGTTCTTTGTGTTTGATCTTTGTTAATTTGATTAATATGTGTCTTGGGGTGTTTCACCTTGGGTTTATCCTGTTTGGGGCTCTCTGGGTTTCTTGGACTTGAGTGATTATTTCCTTTTCCATTTTAGGGAAGTTTTCAACTATTATCTCCTCAAGTATTTTCTCATGGTCTTTCTTTTTGTCTTCTTCTTCTGGGACCCCTATGATTCGAATGTTGTAGTGTTTAATATTGTCCTAGAGGTCCCTGAAATTGTCCTCATTTCTTTTAATTCATTTTTCATTTTTCCTCTAATATGAAATTTATAGTTAGGTTCTCAATTTCTATACTTGAACTAACCTTGGATTCTGATTTTTATTTTATTGAACCAATAGAACAATTTGGAGAGATTTGCAATCTTTACAAAATGATCATTCCATAAACAAAGTATGTAAATCTCCCCATTTGTACATCATCCTTGAGCCCAAATTTTTGGATATTTACTTATTTGTAATAGTAGACCATCTATAAATATTTATTTTTAATATATGCAAATATGTTTTCAATAATTATATTTTATTTTCCATTTTAAATCCTAGCCCTTCTATTTTTTCTTTTTGTCTTAATGTCAGATGGTTCCTGAATCAACATTAAAAAGAAGTGGTTTAAATAAAGCATGTTAAAATCATTTCCTAACTCAAAGGGAAAGCTTTTAAAGTTTTATTATCAATAATAATGTTTTTGTATGTTTTTCTGGGGTAAACAAGTTTCCTGCTGTATAAAGTGTACTTATTTCATAGGGAATAAGCACACCATGCATTTTCCTCTTTTAGCAGATTGCTCACCTTATCCTGACTTTGTAGCATCCTTTGTATGCCCACCTGTGCTTAGGTCTTATATCAGTATTGCCACTACAGTCACTGTAGGCATAAACCCTTTTTTTCGTTATTTTATTATCAGTCTTTTTTGGTTTGGGGTGTTCATGTATGCTTGTGTGCATTTATGTGTAGGTGTGAGTGTTCTAAGAAGTTCATAAGTAGATTTTCTGTTTTTGATCTGATATGATCATCTTTGTCTTTTGCTCGATGAATATAATTCATTTACATTTGGTACATTAATGGATATACATAGACTTATTTATATCAGCATATTTTGTGTTTCTGAATATCAACAATATTTTTGCTTCTCTTTTTCTATTTTCTTGCCTTTTACCTTCCTTTTGATTGATAATGCTTTAGTGTTTCATTTGTTGGCATGGTAATTTGAAAATAATAGAGTCTACATCATTTTCTATTGATGGTAATCTATAAGTGCTAACATCAACATTAATAATTTATTGTAATGAATTTAAAATCTTTCAGTATTATGAAAGCCTCTTGAAAAAGGTAGTATTCTTCATGTTCAAATACATCTCTTCATTTATTTTTAAAATTTTACTTTTATAATTTTAAGCATCAAAATCACTTTATAGCTCATAAGTTATTAAATATAAGGTCATATTTTATTATAATGTTTGTTCAATATTACTTACATGTGTTTGATTAACTCTGAATTCACTTCTGAGCTTATTAAGGAAGAATTTTTATTAGAATACTAAAGAGATATAGAAGGAAATGGCAACCCACTCCAGTGTTGTTGCCTGAAGAATCCCAGAGACAGCAGAGCCTGGTGGGCTGCCGTCTGTAGGGTTGCACAGAGTCGGACACGATTGAAGCGACTTAGCAGCAAAGAGATATATGCCCCAAACGTTTATAATTTACATAGGATAAATCTCTTCTTTTGTTCTCATTCCTTCAGGAGAGTTACTGCGGTTGTTGTCACGTTCTTGACTGAGAGCCTCTCTGCCTCTTGGTGTATATTTAATACCTCTTGTCTTCAGATCTTGTGCTGCTGATAAGAAATCTGCTGTCAGTGAAATTGTTGTTCCTGTGTAGATACTTTTCTTTTACCTTTAATTTTTTTTAATATTTCCTTTTGATCTCGGAACATTTAAATATTGAAATACTGTAAGAAAACTTTTAAGGAGGCAAATAAAATTATAGTTTTTATTAAATATTAAAACTTAAAAAAAAAACTAACAGTAATTTGTAGGTAGCCCTAGGAAATTATTAAAAAAAAAAAAAACATGAAAACAATGGTCAAATATTTGTGTTTGTTTATATTCATTAAGAATTTATATTTAATCTATCTTAATCTCAAATTTTTGATATTAAGATTAATTTTATCTTCAATTATCAGAAGTTCTTCAATGTCGTTATGGGTACATTTACCTTTACTCTACTCTTTCAGAATACATTTTTATCATGTTGGAGATTAAGTAAGGTCTTTCTACAATCTGGAATATTTTTGGTAAACCTCTTCTAATACCGCTTCTTCAGTTCAGTTCAGTCACTTAGTCGTGTCTGACTCTTTGCAACCCCGTGGACTGCAGTATGCCAGGCCTCCCTATCCAGTCACCAGACAGGTCAAGCCAACATCCAGAATTCTGTGCGTGTAAAGTATATTCTGCTCCTTTTGGTAGTGAGTGTACATCAGAAGTGCAGACTATCTTTTTTAGAACTGCTCCTGAGCTACGGAGTGGGGGATGGAATCAGGGCAAGTTAAAATGCTACAGATGTCTCCATTGATTTTCAGGTTGATGGTTTGTTTTCCATATTAAGCATGTGTGCTGCTGCTATAGCTTTTGATTAGATTCCAGAAGTCCAAAGAAGCTTCTTTTGACAGGGGTTTCCATATTGTATGTTGCTTTTCTACAGAGAAGTACTTTTTTGATTTTTCTATTCCATCTTTTAACCCATGTCCCTCCAGGGAGTTAATAATTTCCTGATTTTACTCAGACATTTTAGCAAATTGTCTGTAAAGATATTCAATTTTTCACTTAATGACAGGTGTCAATCCCTTACTTTTTCTTAAAGCAGAACTTTTACATTTATATATAGGAATATGTGCTGCTCATGGATCAAATTTTTCAGTACAGTTGAGTGATTAAGGAAAAAGTGTGTGGAAAAAGTCTAATGAACGTCAGTAGCTATATTGTCTGTCAAAATGCATGGAAATTAGAACTTTTAATTCCCATTAGCCTCTTCCCAATATATACACTGTTACGTATTTAGTTCAGTCTTGTTCTAGGTCCCAGAGGACACTTCCAGAATTCTTTGTACAGTGTGTCTGCTTATTTTTGTAAATGTATTGCTACTTTCCTTGATCTGTATTTTTACAGTGTGAATTTTCTTTCTAGGATCACTTGTTCCCTGTTTGAAATGAAATCTTGGAATTTCCTTCAGTAAGAATAGTTGAATCCAGACGATCTCAGCTCAAGACGAGTTTTGTGTGCATGCTAAGTCACTTCAGTGGTTTCTGCCTCTTAGCTGTTTTTAAAGAAGAGTGTGGTGTAGGGTATGTAGTCTCTCATCTTGCCAGAAACTGAAATCTAAATCTCAATGTTTGTAAACTATATCCTTCAAATTTGAACACTTGACTTTTAACTTCCCATTTCACAACTGGGGAAAATGGTTTTCTTATGATTTCTTGTATTTCACCTCCCATAACAGCTGATTTTTGTTGGCTTTTGTAATATTCATTTTACATTGTTAAGATCTGTACTGTTCACATTCTGTTTAGTCAGTATCATTACCACAATTTTGACCATTCTTCCCCTACTAAAATGAATTTAATGCTGCATGATAGTTCTCTAGTCACAATTCATGCATATATCTGCAATATACAACTGACTGAAAAAGATTTTTTTCCAAGATATATGTTAGGGTCATATTTTATGAATTTATATATGCATCAAAATTATATATATGTATGTGTATCTCTGAATGTATATATAGTGACTGTATTTTACTGTCAGTTCAGTTCAGTTCAGTTGCTCAGTCGTGTCCAACTCTTTGTGACCCCAGGAATCACAACACACTAGGCCTCCCTGCCCATCACCAACTCCCGGAGTTCACTCAAACTCACATCCATCGAGTTGGTGATGCCATCCAGCCATCTCATTCTCTGTCGTCCCCTTCTCTTCCTGCCCCCAATCTCTCCCAGCATCAGTAAAATGCATTATTTTACTGTAATAATATATTAATAATATAAATAGTAATTTTATATATTATGCATAATATATATGGGGCTTCCCAGTGGGGTGCTAGTTGTAAAGAACCCACCTACCAATGCAGGAGATGTAAAAAATGCAGGTTTCATCCCTGAGTTGAGAAGACAAATCACCCAGATGAGGGCATGGTAACCTAGTATTCTTGCCTGGAGAATCCCGTGGACAGGAGAGCCTGGTGGGCTACAGTTCATAGGGTCACAAAGAGTCAGACACGACTGAAGCGACTTAACACACACACATACACACACACACACTGATACATGTAAATGTGTTGTTGTTGTTGTTCAGTCACATATGCTATCCAACTACGTGCAACCCCATGACTACAGCATGGCAGTCTTCCCTCCTCACTGTCTCCTGGTTGTTCAAACGCATGTCCATTGAGTGATGATTCCATCCAACCATCTCATCCTCTCTCACCCCCTTCTCCTCCTGACCTCAATCTTTCCCAGCACGGTCTTTTCTAATGAGTGAGCTCTTCACATCAGGTGGCCAAAATATTGGAGTTTCAGCTTCAGCATCAGTCCCTCCAAGGAATATTCAGGGTTGATTTCCTTTAGGATTGACTAATTTGATCTTGCTATCCAAGGGACTCTCAAGAGTCTTCTCCAACACCATGGTTCAAAAGCATCAGTTTTTCAGTGCTCAGACTTCCTTATGATCCAACTCTCACATCCATACATGACTACTGGAAAAACCATAGTTTGGACAATACGGACATTTGTCAGCAAAGTGATGTCTCTGCTTTTTAATATACTGTCTAGGTTGGTCATAGTTTTCCCTCCAAGGAGGAATTATCTTTTAATTTCATGGCTGCAGGCACTGTTCAACCAAGATCTGGAAGCTTTTGGTTCATGTACTTTTGAAGCCTGTGCACAGTGATTTTGGAGCCCCAGAAAATAAAATCTGCCACTGTTTCCATTTTCCCCCATCTATCACCATCAAGTGATCGGACAGGTGCCATGATCTTTGTTTTTTGAATCCTGAATTTTAAGCAAGCTTTTTCACTCTCCTCTTTCACTTTCATCAAAAGGCTCTGTATTCCTCTTTGCTTTCTGCCATTAGGGTAGTATCATCTGCATATTTGAGATTATTGATATTTCTCCCAGCAATCTTGATTCCAGGTTATGATTCATCCAGCCTGGCATTTCGCAGATGTACTCTGCATATAAGTTAAATAAGCTGGGTGACAATATACAGCCTTGACAAACTCCTTTCCCAATTTTGAACCAACCTGTTTTCCCATGTCCAGTTTTAACTGTTGCTTCTTGACCTGAAAGCAGGTTCCTCAGGAGGCAGGTAAGATGGTCTGGTATTCCCATCTCATGAAGACTTTTCCACAGTTTGTTGTGATCCACACAGTCAAAGGCTTTAGCATAGTCAATGAAGCAGGAATAGATTTTTTCTGGAATTCTCTTGCTTTTTTATGATCCAATGGATATTGTTAATTTGATCTCTGGCTACTCTGCCTTTTGGAAATCCAGCTTATAGATCTGGAAGATTTTGGCTCATGTACTTTTGAAGCCGAGTTTGAGCTTTACTTTGTTAGCATTTGAAATGTGTGCCACTGTGTGATAGTTTGAATATTCTTTGGTGTTGTCTTTCGTTGGGTTTGGAATGAAAACTGATTGTTTCTAGTTCTATGGCTACTGCTGAGTTTTCCAAATATGCTGGCATGTGGAGTGCAGCACTTTCACAGCATCATATTTCAGGATTTTTAACAGCTCAACTATATTTCCTTCACTGCACTAGATTTGTTTATATATATTATACAAATATATAATATATGCAATATAATAATGTTGCAGGAAGAAGGACCCTTCCAAGAGTCTAGGAATAAATTGTCAATATGTGAATATGGTTTTACTTTAGTTTTCAGTGTTCTATAGAAACAATACACTGTCCATTTGGAGAAAATAAGTGATAAACAAAAAATGAATAAAAATTAGTGAAACCTATATAATATATACTAGTATGGTTATAATCCCTAATACTTACCAGTAATAGCAACCCACTCCAGTATTCATGCCTGGAAAATCCCATGGACCAAGGAGTCTGAGGGGCTACAGTCCATGGCGTCGCAGAGTCGGGCATAACTGAGCGACTTCCCTTTCATTTTCACAAAAAAAAACTAAGAAACAAAAAGGCAAAGGAACTTTGAAGAAAAAAACTTCAGGGAGGTAGGGACAACACAAGCTTCCTCTGAATTCACTTCACATAAATAATTCCTATTTTCATTGCTATTCAGCCCTGACCTTCCCATCACACTTCAGTCCTTTGCAGACTGTCACTGGCAATGGAGGGCAACCAAACACAGATCACAGAATTCATCCTGGTGGGATTTCAGCTCAGCAAAAATGTGGAATTGCTCCTCTTTGGTATCTTCTCCCTGTTATATACATTCAACCTGCTGGCAAATGGCATGATCTTGGGACTCATTTGGTTTGACCCCAGGCTGCACTCCCCCATGTACTTCTTCCTTTCCCACTTGGGCCTTATTGACATATTCTATGCTTCCAGCAATTTGCCCAATCTGCTGGCAAATCTAGCAAAACACAAGAAATCCATCTCCTTTGTCCCATGCAATTTGCAGATGCTTCTCATATTGAGTTTTGGTTCTGTGGAGTGCCTCATTTTGTTGGCGATGTCCTATGACAGGTATGTGGCGATCTGCCATCCCCTCCAGTACACGGTCATCATGAACTGGAGAGTGTGCTCCATCCTGGCCATTGCTTGCTGGGTGTGTGGATTTGCCCTGGCCCTGGTCCAAGTAATTCTCTTGTTAAGATTACCCTTCTGTGGGCCCCAGAAGGTGAACCACTTCTTCTGTGAAATTCGCTCTGTCCTCAAATTGGCCTGTGGTGACATCTGGATCAATGAAATATTCCTCTTTGCTGATGGCATTCTTATCTTAGTCGGGCCCCTTTCCCTGATGTTGGTCTCCTATATGCATATTCTCTGGGCCATCCTGAAGATCCAGTCAAAGGAGGGCCGCAAGAAAGCCTTCTCCACCTGTTCCTCCCACCTCTGTGTGGTTGGGTTCTACTTTGGCTTAGCCATGATCGTTTACATGGTTCCCGACAACAGTCAACGAGAAGAACACCTGAAGATCCTTTTCCTGTTTTATACTCTTTTCAACCCATTGCTGAACCCTCTTGTCTACAGTGTAAGGAATGCTCAAGTGAAGGCTGCCTTCCACAGAGTACTGAGGAAGAAGAGGACAACGTGAAGGAGGGTCCAGTTTTGGTTCAGTGCATTCTTTTCCCTTCAGAGATGTGATTGCTGGTGCAAGAAATCTCAAAATTCCCAGGAAGGTGACATGATTTAATGAAGAGCACTAACATCAACATGATGGAAGACTAGGAATCCCTAAGCCTCCATTCCTCCATGGAGACAAGAACATATAGACCTAATTTCCTTTGTGAAAACACTGGAAATCAGAAAATAGGTAGCAAAACCCCAGAAAAACACAATGCCAAGAAGAAACACAGTAAGCATTCAGGCAAGTTTGTCAATATCAGGAGAATATCTCCAACTCCCAACACTCCCTCAAAGGGGGAAAAGAAGAATGGATCATGTAGCCTATTTTTGAGTTTTCAAGGAATGGCTTGAGGATTTGTTAGTTGTCTTGCCTGACTCAGAGCACCGATGGGAATGGCAGTGTGGACTCCTGATTGGGATCTCTGAGAAAGATGGCAAGCACCAAGCTTTCTACAGCTGTATAGGGATATTTTGTATTTTCACAGTTCTCATAAATCTGCACTGGTATCTCATTCTAGTTTTCAAATGAAATTCCTTGATGACATGTAATGTTCAGTTTTTTAGCAGTTGTTTCCTTGCTATCTGTATATCTTCCTTGGTGAGATGTCTCTTTACATCTTTTCCCCATTGTTATGTAATAAACTTTACTTTTTAGAGCAATTCCAGAGTCACTGCAAAATTGAGTGGAAATTGCAGACACCCTGTATAGCACTCTGCGTCCAAACATGTATAGCCTCCCCTGTTATCAATATCCCCCTTCAGAGTGGCACATTGTTATTCACACACCTATATCAGCACATCATCATCACCCAAAGTCCATAATGTACATTTGAACTCACTCATGGTGTTGTATATTCTGTGTGTTTGCATGGGTGTACAGGTATGTACATCCACCATTATATTATCATACACAGTATTTTCACTGCCCTAAACGATTACCTCTTCCTTCTTCCCTTCTTGCAAATCTCTGGCAACTACTCATCACTTAATTCCCTCCAGAAAAGAAGAAAAAAGGTAGTCACTCAATCATGTTCCACTCTTTGTGACTCCATGGACTATAGCCCACTAGGCTCCTCTGTGCATGGAATTCTCCAGGCAAGAATGCTCTAATCTTCCCAGCCTAAGTATCAAAACTGGGTTTCCTGCATTGCAGGCAGATTCTTTACTGTCTGAGACATCAGAGAAGCCCAATTCCCTCCATAGTTTCGGCTTTCCCAAATATCATATGGTAGGAAAAATATGTAATTTTTTTCATATTGGTTCCCTTCACTCAATTCTATGCATCTGTTTCCTCTGTCTTTATTTTTGCTTGATAGTTCATTTCATTTTCATGGAGAATGTATTTCCTTTGTCTGAATGCACCGTGTTTTATTTATCCATTTACCTACCAAACAACATCTTGATTACTTTCAGATTTAAGCAAGTATGAATAAAGTTACTTTAAACATCTCTGTGCAGGTTTTTGTGTTGACATAAATTTCAAATCCTTTGGATACATACCAGGCAGTGCAATTGGTAGATCCTGTTGTTAAGAGGAAGCTTAGTTTTTTGAGAAAATGTGAAAATTTCAAAGTGACTATATGATTTTCTTGAATGAAAATGAATTTTCTTCAGCAATATATGAAAGTTCCTGTTGATTCACACACTAGTCATTATTTGGTGCTGTCAGTTTCCTGGATTTTAGCCATTCTACTAAGTGCATAATGATATTTTATTGTTTCACTTTGTATTTTCCTGATGACAGAGACATGGAGTATCTTTTCATCTGTTATTTACCATCTGTCTGTCTGTCTTTGAAAGATGCCTGTTAGGATTTTTGGCTCATTTTTAAATAGAGTTGCTTGTTTTCTTACTATTTTAAGAGTTCTTTATATATTTTAGAATCAAATTATTGTTGCTATATGCACAAAGATTTTCCTCCATTCTACAGCTTGACTTTTTATATTCTTACCAGTGTCTTTCACAGAGCAAGAATTTGTCTTTTGATCACTATTCGTTTCTATTATCAATTTTTAATTGATGTATAATTTATTTACAATGAGTTTCTATTGTACAGAAAAGTGATTCAGTTACATACATGTATACATATGTACATTCTTTTTTCTATCTTTTCCATTATGGTTTACCACGCAATATTGAATACAGTTCCCTGTGCTATACAGTAAGACCTTGTTGTTTATCCATTCTATATATAATAGTTTTCAACTGCTAATCCCCAAATCCCACTTCATCCTTCCCCCATCCTTCTTCCCCTTGGCAACCATAAATCTTTTTTGTATATCTGAGAGCCTGTTTCTGTTTTGTAGTTTGTTTCATTTGTGCCCTATTTTAGATTCCACATATAAGTGAGACTGTATTGTATTGGTTTTTCTCTTTCTGACTTACTTCACTCAGTATGATAACCTCCAAGTCCATCCGTGTTGCTGCAAATGGCTTTATTTCATTCTGTTTATTGTTCCATATTGCTTTGCCAACAAAAGTCCATCTAGTCAGGGCTATGGTTTTTCCAGCAATCATGTATGGATGTGAGAGTTGGACTGTGAAGAAAGCTGGGCACCGAAGAATTGATGCTTTTGAACTGTGGTGTTGGAGAAGACTCTTGCGAGTCCCTTGGACTGCAAGGAGATCCAACCAGTCCATTCTAAAGGAGATCAGTCCTGGGTGTTCTTTGGAAGGAATGATGCTAAAGCTGAAACTCCAGTACTTTGGCCACCTCATGCGAGGAGTTGACTCCAGTACTTTGGCCACCTCATGTGAAGAGTTGACTCATTGGAAAAGACTCTGATGCTGGGAGGGATTGGAGGTAGGAGGAGAAGGGGATGACAGAGGATAAGATGGCTGGATGGCATCACCGACTCGATGGATGTGAGTTTGAGTGAACTCCAGGAGTTGGTGTTGGACAGGACGCCTGGCGTGCTGCAATTCATGGGGTCACAAAGAGTGGGACACGACTGAGGGACTGAACTGAACTGATACCATGGTATATATGTGCCACATCTTCTTTATCCATTTATCTGTTGATGGATTTAGGTTGTTTCCATGTCCTGGCTATTTTGAGTAGTGCTATTGTTAAAATAGGAGAAGGCAATGGCACCCCACTCCAGTACTCTTGCCTGGAAAATCCCATGGACAGAGGAGCCTGGTGGGCTGCAGTCCATGGGGTCGCTAAGAGTTGGACATGACTGACTTCACTTTCACTTGTAGGGGTGCATGGGTTTTTTAAATTATTGTCTTGTCCAGATACATTCCCAGGAGTCGAATTGCTGGATTAGATGACACTTCTATGGTTAGTTTTCTGAGGAACTTCCATACTGTTTTCCACAGGGCTGTACTAACTTGCATTCTCACCAACACTGTAGCAGCATTCCCTTTTCTCCATACCCTCTCGAGCATTTGTTATTTGTCGACTTTTCAATGATAGCCCTTCCATCTGGTGGGAGGTGGTTCCTCACTGTGGTTTGATTTGCATTTCTCCAGTAATTAGCAATATTGAGCATGTTTTTGTGTGTCCGTTGGCCATCTGTATGTGTTCCTTAGAGAAATGTGTATTTAGGTCTTCTTCCCATTTCTTCATTGCTTTAAAAAAAAAATTCATGTTGAATCGTATGAGTTGTTGTTCCATTTTGGATATGAAACCCTTATAGTCATATCAGTTATAAATATTTTTCCTCCATTCCATATCTCTACATATTGCAACAGTTTTCAAATTTAATTAAATGCATCATAAAAATTTTTTATGATGAAGAGCTTTTGACTTTCAGTTTAGGGTTGTCATTTTGTGTTTAGGAGGAAAGAGGAGTGGATAGCTGTGTATCTCTGTGGTTCACCCTGAAGCAAGGCTTAACACTGAATGTTTAAAACAGTAATCCCAAGATCAAGGCCACAAATAACTCTACTGTGAAGTGCAGAATCATGGTAGACTGAAGGATACTTTTACATCACTTATTATTAACTTACATGAGATTAGTAGTTAAGTCTACATCTGGAAACAAAGAAAAGGTGAATTGATGTGAACTGAAAGGAAATTAGTCTAAATTTACCTATGCGTTTGTGCATGCTATGTCACTTCAGCCATGTCCAACTCTTTGCAACTCCATGGACCATTGCCCACCAGGCTCCTCTGTCCATGGGATTCTCCTGACAAGAATACTGGAGTGGGTTGCTGTGCCATCCTCCATGGGATCTTCCTGACCTAGGGATCGAATCTGGGTCTCTTAAGTCTCCTGCATTGGCAGGCAGGCTCTTCACTACTGTCTCCACCCAGGAAGCCATATATTTGCTGGGAAATAAATCCAAGTAAGAATTATTAGATGGGCCAAATTTCAAGGATCCAGAGTGGGCAACAAATAAAACCAAAATTAAGTGTTCATTGCCTGATAAGAAACACTAAATAAAACAAACATTTTTCCATCCAAAAGAAATGCTTACTAATGATAATGGGTATAAATATTTTCTCTCATTTTTTAGAATATTTTATTTTTGGTTTTTAGAAGTGAGACTAAAATATGTCCAAATGACATTTTAGTTCCCTTTACCCTGCCGGTGATTTGGAGAGCTTTTTTTATTCATGAAAAATAACTTTTATTGTGCTTGGAAATACTCAAATAATTTCCTCAAATTTTTCTTTTGCTCCATCGTATTTTTTAGCTTTATTTTTTCCAGTTTAATTGTGTATAATTGACATATAGCAGCTGCAGTCTATGGGGTCGCACAGAGTCGGACATGACTGAAACGACTTAGCAGCAGCAGCAGCAGCAGTGTTTAAATTTAAAGTATAGAGCATAAAGATTTAACTTTCATACATGTGATTTTATCACAAGTTTAGTAAACATTTAACATTTCATATAGACACAAAATTATAGAAAGAGATTTGTTTTCTGGTGCTGGAAACTCAGCATTTTCTCCCTTTAAAACTTTCATATTTAATATATAACAACAGTGATAATATTTATTCTGTTGTACATCACATCCCTGGTACTTATTAATCTTATAAGTGGAAGTTTATAATTCTTGACTGCCATCGTCCAGTTTCTCTAGTCTCAATCCCACTGTATCTGATAACCACAACCTGATCTCCTTTTCTTTGAGTCTGTTTGATTGTTTGTTTATATAATTGACCGATAACACTATGTTAGTTCCTGCTACACAACATTGATATTTCTATACTTCTCAAACTGATTACCGTGATAAGTCCAGTTAAAATTTATCACTATAAAACTATATTATGTAGGTATTAACTATAAATCCCACACTGTTCATTTCATACTCCAGCTCACTTATTTTGCAATTGAAGTCTGCACTTCCTAATTTCCTTCACCTATTTCTTTTCTGCTCTTCCCCCTTTCCCCCTCTAGCAACCTCCTGTTTGTTCCCTGTATCTGTCTCTAGTTCTGTTTTGTTATATGTTTGTCAATTTTTGATTCCACATATAAGTAAAATCATTACTCTTTGTCCTTCTCTGTTGGATTTATTTCACTAAGCTTAATAACACTGGGTCCATCCATGATGCTGAAATCAGAAGATTTCATTCTTTTACATGGCTAAGTAATATTCTCTCATTCAAACATGTAAATACATAATCACAGATACAACATCTTCTTTATGCATTAATTTATTGATGGAATATCTTAAGGTTGAAATACTTAAGGTTGCTTAAGTATCTTGCCTATTGTAAATAATGCTTCAATGAATATACAGGTGATGTATCTTTTCTAATTAGTCAGTTTTTTTGCGGGGGTGAGAGGAGGGTGGTGAATACCCAGGAGTAGAAGTGCTGGTCAGTTTGTATATTTTCATTTTTAAAATATCTGTTCAGGTCTTCTCACCATTTTTTTTTCATTTGATGTTTCATTTTTTTCATATTGAGTTGAGTGAGCTGATATTTGGGGCTCCCCTGATGCCTCAGCAAGTAAAGAATCTGCCTCAGCAGGTAAAGAATCTGCCTGCAAGAGACACAGGAGATGTGGGTTCAATCCCTACGTTGAGGAGATCCCCTGCAGGAGGAAATGGCAAATGACTCCAATACCCCAGTATTCTTTCTTGAAAAATCCCATGAACAGAGGTTTGGATATTAGTTTCTTACTGGTCATGTTATTTACAAACTTGTTATTCCATTCCATAGCTTTTTTTGTTGTTATTGTTTTGTCCATGATTTCCTTTTCTGTGTGAAAGCTTTTAAGTTTAATTTGGTCTCATTTATTTTTGCTTATATTTCCTTTATATTAGGGGGCATTTCTTAAAGAAAACTATTGCTATGATTTATGCCAGAGTGTATTCTGCCTCTAGTCTCTTCTAGGAGCTTTGTATTTTTAGATCTCCCATTTAATTATTTAGGTCATTTTTAATTTATTTTTGTATATGGTTCTAGACAATAGTCAGATCTGATTCTTTTGCATGTAGCTTTCTGGCTTTCCCACCACCTTTTATAGGTGAAACTGTCTTTTCCCCATTGTATAATCTTGCCTTCTTTGACATAATTAATGGCCCGTATAACTGTGGGTTATTTCTGAGCTTTCTGTTCTGTTCCATGGATGTGTGTGTCTCTTTTTGTGCCACTGCTATGCTATTTTCGTTACTGTAGCTTTGTCGTATAGTTTGAAATCAGGGGCTTTGATACCTACAGCTTTGTTCTTCTTCCTTAAGATTGTCTTAGTTATTGGAATCTTTTGTATTTCCATACTAATTTTAGAGTTATTTCTTCTAGTTCCATGAAAAATTCCATTGGTATTTTGATAGTTATTACATTGAATCTATGGGTTGTCTTAACCAGTATGGGCATTTAATCAATATTTCTTCCAATCCATGATCCAGTATATCTTTCCACCTGCTTGTGTCATCTTCAGTTTCTCATCAGCATCTTACAATTTCACAAGTCTTGATTATAGTCCACTTTGGGTTAATTCTCCTTGGCACCCTCTGTGCTTCCTGGACCAGAAACTGTATTTCCTTTCCCAGGTTCATAAAGTTTTCAGCTATTATATTTGCAAATACTTTTCCTTCACCTTTCTCCTGTCTCCTTCTGGGACCCTCTATAATGCAAATGTTAGTACTCTTAATGCTGTCCCAGTGGTCTCTTATTCTGTTCCCATTTATTTTTGTTCATCTCTTCTCTGTACAGCTTCAGCAATTTCCACTAATCTGTCTTTCATCTTGCTGATCCATTACCTGTGTCATCTAATCTTGATTGTTTCTAAGGCATTTACATCTCAGTTCTTTTTTTTCTTCTAATTGGTTTTTTATATATTTTCTTAAACTCCTTGTTAAGAACTTTAAATTTCTCACTCTATTCATCCAACCATTTCCTAAATTCTTTGAACATCGTACAGTCATCACCTTGAACTGTTTCTTGGGTAGATTGCTTATTTCCACTTCACTGAGTTCTGGAACTTTATCTTGTTCCTTTGTTTGGAACATATTTTCTGTCTCCACATTTTGCCTCTGCAATTTGCTGTTTTTATTACCATGTATTTGGTAGGTTGATAGTGTTTCACAACCTTGGACATGTGGCTTTTCTAGAGGGTGTTCTCTATGTCCAAGCAACACACTAGCCTCTGATCACCAGGGTAGTACTTGGCTATGGCATCACTAGAAAACTTAAACTTTCGGTAAGAGCTTTAAGAAACAATTGTCAGTTTAAAGTGTGCCAAGAAATGACATATGGAAGTCACTTATCAAATATAGTATTGGAAAATTTCCACCATGAAATGAAAAATGACAGTACATTTTTTTCAACTTAGGGAAGAGATTTCTTCTTCATAATTGTAAATCTTCAAAATGAGATCTTCCAGAAAATAAGATCATATTTCAGTAATTACACAAAAATATCTTACCATATTTCCAGTCAGATCAGATCATATCAGTCGCTCAGTCGTGTCCCACTCTTTGTGACCCCATGAATCGCAGCACACAAGGCCTCCCTGTCCGTCACTAATTCCCGGAGTTCATGCAGACTCACATCCATCGAGTCAGTGATACCATCCAGCCATCTCGTCCTCTGTCGTCCCTTCTCCTCCTGCCCCCAATCCCTCCCAGCATCAGAGTCGATTCCTATGAGTCAACTCTTCGCATGAGGTGGCCAAAGTACTGGAGTTTCAGCTTTAGCATCATTCCTTCCAAAGAAATCCCAGGGCTGATCTCCTTCAGAATGGACTGGTTGGATCTCCTTGCAGTCCAAGGGACTCTCAAGAGTCTTCCCCAACACCACAGTTCAAAAGCATCAATTCTTCGGTGCTCAGCCTTCTTCACAGTCCAACTCTCACATCCATACCTGACCACTGGAAAAACCATAGCCTTGACTAGATAAACCTTTGTTGGCAAAGTAATGTCTCTGCTTTTGAATATGCTATCTAGGTTGGTCATAACTTTCCTTCCAAGGAGTAAGTGTCTTTTAATTTCATGGCTGCAGTCACCATCTGTAGTGATTTTGGAGCCCAGAAAAATAAAGCCTGACACTGTTACCACTGTTTCCCCATCTATTTCCCATGAAGTGGGGGGACCGGATGCCATGATCTTCATTTTCTGAATGTTGAGCTTTAAGCCAACTTTTTCACTCTCCACTTTCACCTTCATCAAGAGGCTTTTGAGTTCCTCTTCACTTTCTGCTATAAGGGTGGTGTCATCTGCATATCTGAGGTTATTGATATTTCTCCCAGCAATCTTTTTTTTTTTTTCCCAGAAACAATGTTTAATCTGGGTTTTGTGGTCAAATTGACATATAAAATTGACCATCACAGGCAGTATAGTGTTATTACTGTTGTTCAGTTACTTAGTCGTGTCCAACACTTTACAACATGGACGGCAGCACGCCAGGCCTCCCTGTCCTTCACCATCTCCCAGGTGTGCTCAAACTCATGTCCATTGAGTCAGTGATGGCATCCAACCGTCTGTCCTCTGTTGTCTCCTTCTCCCCCTGCATTTTTTTTTAATTTTATTTTATTTTTAGACTT
Source organism: Bubalus kerabau (assembly GCF_029407905.1). Lineage (NCBI taxonomy): Eukaryota > Metazoa > Chordata > Mammalia > Artiodactyla > Bovidae > Bubalus > Bubalus kerabau. Next base: position 110,946,096 of record NC_073631.1, read on the forward strand.
TACATAACTGTATTAGTTTTGCCAAATATCAAAATGAATCCGCCACAGGTATACATGTGTTCCCCATCCTGAACCCTCCTCCCTCTTCCCTCCCCATTCCATCCGTCTGGGTTGTCCCAGTGCACCAGCCCCAAGCACCCAGTATCGTGCATCGAACCTGGACTGGCACTCGTTTCATACATGATATTTTACATATTTCAATGCCATTCTCCCAAATCTTCCCACCCTCTCCCTCTCTCACAGAGCCCATAAGACTGTTCTATACATCAGTGTCTCTTTTGCTGTCTCGTACACAGGGCTATTGTTACCATCTTTCTAAATTCCATATATATGCATTAGTATACTGTATTGGTGTTTTTCTTTCTGGCTTACTTCACTCTGTATAATAGGCTCCAGTTTCATCCACCTCATTAGAACTGATTCAAATGTATTCTTTTCAATGGCTGAATAATACTCCATTGTGTATATGTACCACAGCTTGCTTATCCATTCATCTACTGATGGACATCTAGGTTGCTTCCATGTCCTGGCTATTATAAACAGTGTTGCGATGAACATTGGGGTACTCGTGTCTCTTTCCCTTCTGGTTTCCTCAGTGTGTATGCCCAGCAGTGGGATTGCTGGATCATAAGGCAGGTCTATTTCCAGTTTTTTAAGGAATCTCCACACTGTTCTCCATAGTGGCTGTACTAGTTTGCATTCCCACCAACAGTGTAAGAGGGTTCCCTTTTCTCCACACCCTCTCCAGCATTTATTACTTGTAGACTTTTGGATCGCAGCCATTCTGACTGGTGTGAAATGGTACCTCATAGTGGTTTTGATTTGCATTTCTCTGATAATGAGTGATGTTGAGCATCTTTTCATGTGTTTGTTAGCCATGTGTATGTCTTCTTTGGAGAAATGTCTATTTAGTTCTTTGGCCCATTTTTTGATTGGGTCATTTATTTTTCTGGAGTTGAGCTGTAGAAGTTGCTTGTATATTCTCGAGATTAGTTGTTTGTCAGTTGCTTCATTTGCTATTATCTTCTCCCATTCTGAAGGCTGTCTTTTCACCTTGCTAATAGTTTCCTTTGATGTGCAGAAGCTTTTAAGGTTAATTAGGTCCCATTTGTTTATTTTTGCTTTTATTTCCAATATTCTGGGAGGTGGGTCATAGAGGATCCTGCTGTGATGTATGTCAGAGAGTGTTTTGCCTATGTTCTCCTCTAGGAGTTTTATAGTTTCTGGTCTTACGTTTAGATCTTTAATCCATTTTGAGTTTATTTTTGTGTATGGTGTTAGAAAGTGTTCTAGTTTCATTCTTTTACAAGTGGTTGACCAGAGTTCCCAGCACCACTTGTTAAAGAGATTGTCTTTAATCCATTGTATATTCTTGCCTTCTTTGTCAAAGATAAGGTGTTCATATGTGCGTGGATTTATCTCTGGGCTTTCTATTTTGTTCCATTGATCTATATTTCTGTCTTTGTGCCAGTACCATACTGTCTTGATAACTGTGGCTTTGTAGTAGAGCCTGAAGTCAGGTAGGTTGATTCCTCCAGTTCCATTCTTCTTTCTCAAGATCACTTTGGCTATTCGAGGTTTTTTGTATTTCCATACAAATTGTGAAATTATTTGTTCTAGCTCTGTGAAGAATACTGTTGGTAGCTTGATAGGGATTGCATTGAATCTATAAATTGCTTTGGGTAGTATACTCATTTTCACTATATTGATTCTTCCAATCCATGAACATGGTATATTTCTCCATCTATTAGTGTCCTCTTTGATTTCTTTCATCAGTGTTTTATAGTTTTCTATATATAGGTCTTTAGTTTCTTTAGGTAGATATATTCCTAAGTATTTTATTCTTTCCATTGCAATGGTGAATGGAATTGTTTCCTTAATTTCTCTTTCTGTTTTCTCATTATTATTGTATAGGAATGCAAGGGATTTCTGTGTGTTGATTTTATATCCTGCAACTTTACTATAATCATTGATTAGTTCTAGTAATTTTCTGGTGGAGTCTTTAGGGTTTTCTATGTAGAGGATCATGTCATCTGCAAACAGTGAGAGCTTTACTTCTTCTTTTCCAATTTGGATTCCTTTTATTTCTTTTTCTGCTCTGATTGCTGTGGCCAAAACTTCCAAAACTATGTTGAATAGTAATGGTGAAAGTGGGCACCCTTGTCTTGTTCCTGACTTTAGAGGAAATGCTTTCAATTTTTCACCATTGAGGATAATGCTTGCTGTGGGTTTGTCATATATAGCTTTTATTATGTTGAAGTATGCTCCTTCTATTCCTGCTTTCTGGAGAGTTTTTATCATAAATGGATATTGAATTTTGTCAAAGGCTTTCTCTGCATCTATTGAGATAATCATATGGTTTTTATTTTTCAATTTGTTAATGTGGTGTATTACATTGATTGATTTGCGGATATTGAAGAATCCTTGCATCCCTGGGATAAAGCCCACTTGGTCATGGTGTATGATCTTTTTAATGTTTTGTTGGATTCTGATTGCTAGAATTTTGTTAAGGATTTTTGCATCTATGTTCATCAGTGATATTGGCCTGTAGTTTTCTTTTTTTGTGGGATCTTTGTCAGGTTTTGGTATTAGGGTGATGGTGGCCTCATAGAATGAGTTTGGACGTTTACCATCCTCTGCAATTTTCTGGAAGAGTTTGAGCAGGATAGGTGTTAGCTCTTCTCTAAATTTTTGGTAGAATTCAGCTGTGAAGCCATCTGGACCTGGGCTTTTGTTTGCTGGAAGATTTTTGATTAGAGTTTCAATTTCCGTGCTTGTGATGGGTCTGTTAAGATTTTCTATTTCTTCCTGGTCGAGTTTTGGAAAGTTGTACTTTTCTAAGAATTTGTCCATTTCTTACTTGTTGTCCATTTTATTGGCATATAATTGTTGATAGTAGTCTCTTATGATCCTTTGTATTTCTGTGTTGTCTGTTGTGATCTCTCCATTTTCATTTCTAATTTTATTGATTTGATTTTTCTCCCTTTGTTTCTTGATGAGTCTGGCTAATGGTTTGTCAACTTTATTTATCCTTTCAAAGAACCAGCTTTTGGTTTTGTTGATTTTTGCTATGGTCTCTTTTGTTTCTTTTGCATTTATTTCTGCTCTAATTTTTAAGATTTCTTTCCTTCTACTAACCCTGGGGTTCTTCATTTCTTCCTTTTCTAGTTGCTTTAGGTGTAGAGTTAGGTTATTTATTGGACTTTTTTCTTGTTTCTTGAGGTGTGCCTGTATTGCTATGAACTTTCCCCTTAGGACTGCTTTTACTGTGTCCCACAGCTTTTGGGTTGTTGTGTTTTCATTTTCATTTGTTTCTATGCAAATTTTGATTTCTTTTTTGATTTCTTCTGTGATTTGTTGGTTATTCAGCAGCATGTTATTCAGCCTCCATATGTTGGAATTTTTAATAATTTTTCTCCTGTAATTGAGATCTAATCTTACTGCATTGTGGTCAGAAAAGATGCTTGGAATGATTTCTATTTTTTTGAATTTACCAAGGCTAGCTTTATGGCCCAGGATGTGATCTATCCTGGAGAAGGTTCCATGTGCGCTTGAGAAAAAGGTGAAATTCATTGTTTTGGGATGAAATGTCCTATAGATATCAATTAGGTCTAACTGGTCTATTGTATCGTTTAAAGTTTGTGTTTTCTTGTTAATTTTCTGTTTAGTTGATCTATCCATAGGTGTGAGTGGTGTATTAAAGTCTCCCACTATTATTGTGTTATTGTTAATTTCTCCTTTCATACTTGTTAGCATTTGTCTTACATACTGCGGTGCTCCCGTGTTGGGTGCATATATATTTATAATTGTTATATCTTCTTCTTGGATTGATCCTTGGATCATTATGTAGTGACCATCTTTGTCTCTTTTCACAGTCTTTGTTTTAAAGTCTATTTTATCTGATATGAGTATTGCTACTCCTGCTTTCTTTTGGTCCCTATTCGCATGGAAAATGTTTTTCCAGCCCTTCACTTTCAGTCTGTATGTGTCCCCTGTTGTGAGGTGGGTCTCTTGTAGACAACATATGTAGGGGTCTTGTTTTTGTATCCATTCAGCCAGTCTTTGTCTTTTGGTTGGGGCATTCAACCCATTTACGTTTAAGGTAATTACTGATAAGTATGACCCCGTTGCCATTTACTTTATTGTTTTGGGTTCGAATTTATACACAATTTTTGTGTTTCCTGTCTAGAGAATATCCTTTAGTATTTGTTGGAGAGCTGGTTTCGTGGTGCTGAATTCTCTCAGCTTTTGCTTGTCTGAAAAGCTTTTGATTTCTCCTTCATACTTGAATGAGATCCTTGCTGGGTACAATAATCTGGGCTGTACGCTATTTTCTTTCATCATTTTAAGTATGTCTTGCCATTCCCTCCTTGCTTGAAGAGTTTCTATTGAAAGATCAGCTGTTATCCTTATGGGAATTCCCTTGTGTGTATTTGTTGTTTTTCCCTTGCTGCTTTTAATATTTGTTCTTTGTGTTTGATCTTTGTTAATTTGATTAATATGTGTCTTGGGGTGTTTCACCTTGGGTTTATCCTGTTTGGGACTCTCTGGGTTTCTTGGACTTGGGTGATTATTTCCTTCCCCATTTTAGGGAAGTTTTCAACTATTATCTCCTCAAGTATTTTCTCATGGTCTTTCTTTTTGTCTTCTTCTTCTGGGACCCCTATGATTTGAATGTTGTAGCGTTTAATATTGTCCTGGAGGTCTCTGAGATTGTCCTCATTTCTTTTAATTCGTTTTTCTTTTATCCTCTCTGATTCATTTATTTCTACCTTTCTATCTTCTAATTCACTAATCCTATCTTCTGCCTCTGGTATTCTACTATTTGTTGCCTCCAGAGTGTTTTTAATTTCACTTATTGCATTATTCATTATATATTGACTCTTTTTTATTTCTTCTAAGTCCTTGTTAAACCTTTCTTGCATCTTCTCAATCCTTGCCTCCAGGCTATTTATCTGTGATTCCATTTTAATTTCAAGATTTTGGATCAATTTCACTATCATTATTCGGAATTCTTTATCAGGTAGATTCCCTATCTCTTCCTCTTTTGTTTGGTTTGGTGGGCATTTATCCTGTTCCTTTATCTGCTGGGTATTCCTCTGTCTCTTCATCTTGTTTAAATTGCTGAGTTTGGGGTGTCCTTTCTGTATTCTGGCAGTTTGTGGAGTTCTCTTTATTGTGGCGTTTCCTCGCTGTGTGTGGGTTTGTACAGGTGGCTTGTCAAGGTTTCCTGGTTAGGGAAGCTTGTGTCAATGTTCTGGTGGATGGAGGTGTATTTCTTCTCTCTGGAGTGCAATGAAATGTCCAGTAATGAGTTATGAGATGTCTATGGTTTTGGGGTGACTTTGGGCAGCCTGTATCTTGAAGCTCAGGGCTGTGTTCCTTTGTTGCTGGAGAATTTGCTTGTTATGTCTTTCCCTGGAACTTGTTGGCCCTTGTGTGGTGCTTGGTTTCAGTGTCGGTATGGAGGCGTTTGATGAGCTCCTGTCAATTAATATTCCTTGGAGTCAGGAGTTCCCTGGAGTCAGGGTTTGGACTTAAGCCTCCTACTTCCAGTTATCGGTCTTAATTTTACAGTAGTTTCAAAATTTCTCCTTCTATACAGCACCACTGATAAAACATCTACGTTAAAGATGAAAAGTTTCTCTACTGTGAGGGTCACTCAGAGAGGTTCACAGCGTTACATGGAGAAGAGAAGAGGGAAGAGGGAGTTAGAGGTGACCCAAATGAGATGAGGTGGAATCAATAGTGGAGAGAGTGGGCTAGCCAGTAGTCACTTCCTTATGTGCACTCCACAACTGGACCGCTCAGAGACGTTCGCGGAGTTATACAGAGAAGAGAAGAAGGAGGCAGGAGACAGAGGTGGCCAGAAGGATAAAAGGGGGAAATGAAAAGGAGGGAGACAGATCCAGCCAGTAATCAGTTCCTTAAGTGTTCTCCACCGTCTGGAACACACAGAAATTCACAGAGTTGGGTAGAGTAGAGACGGGTTAGGGAGGAGATACAGGTGACCTGGTGGAGAAAATGGAGAGTCCAAAGGGACAGAGAGCAGTCAAGCCAGTAATCTCGTACACTAGTGAAAAATGGGTCCTGAAGATTGGGTTCTTAAAGGTACAAAATTGGTAACAAATACATAAAAGCAAAAATTAGGAATCTAGAGTAGAGTTTGGAATTTCAAAAATGCGATGTTAATGAAAAGAAGAAGGAAAAGAAAGAGAGAAAAAACGAACAAAGAAAAACAAACAAGGTCATGAAAATTATAAAGAAACTACAGGTACAAAATTGATAACTAATACCAAAAAGCAAAAATTAAAAATCTAGAGTAGAGTTTGGAATTTCAAAAATACAATGTTAAGAAAAAAAAAAAGAAGAAGAAGAAAAATAAAGAGAGAAAACAAACAAACCAACAAAAACAATGTCGCAAAAATTATAAAGAAAATACAGGTACAAAATTGATATCAAATACCAAAAAGCATAAATTAAAAATCTTGAGTAGAGTTTGGAATTGCAGATATATGATGTTATATAAAAGAAGAAGAGAAAGAAACAGAGGAAAAAAAAAGTCACAGAAATTATGAAAAAAAGTATAGGTACAAAATTGATAACATATACCAAAAGGCTAAAATTAAAAATCTAGAGTAGAGTTTGGAATTTCAAAAATACAATGTTAAAGAAAAGAATAAAAAGAAAAAAAAAAAAAAAACACGGTCAAAAAATTATAAAATATATATATGAAGTTTGCTGAAGAAGAAAAAAAAAATAGGGTCTTTTTTTTTTTTGGCAAAGTAATAGTTATAAAAGTGAAAATTAAAGGACAATAGAGGACTTAAAAAAATTTTTTTTAATTAAAAAAAAAAGAAAGAAAGATTGATCGTAAAAATAGTAAAAATATATCTAGGTCTTTCTCTGGTTTTGTTGTGAGTATTGTGGGTTCAGTTCATTTTTGGCAGTTCCTTAGTCCGACTTATATTTCTCAAGATCTATAGGCCCCTTCCTATGTAGTCCGTAGTAACCACAGGGTTTTAATCTATGGCCTGTAGCTTCCAAGGCGTTTCCCTCTGTTATAGCTTCTTCTGTTTGCTGGTCTCTTCAGTGTCTGGTTCCCGCCCTGACACAAAGAGGATGGTTGAGAACACTATTTTTTTTTTTTTTTTTAATTTAGGCTCACTTGTTCAGCCGCGCTGTGGGGAGGGAGGGAGGGATGCTGCAAACAGATAACACTGGCGTGCGCTCGCAGTGCCTCAGCCACACTGGGTCTGCCCCCGCTCATGGCTTGTGTAGCCTCCCTGCCCACACTGCTCGAGCTCTAGGTTGTTCCGCCAGGAACAATCAGAGGCCGGCCCTGGGCTGAGCTCCCAGGTCCAAGCCGCTCAGGTTCAGGCACTCGGGTAGTCCTCAGAGGCGCAGACTCGGTTGGGCCTGTGTTTTGTGCTCTTCCCAGATCCGAGCAGCTCAGGTGATGAGGTGTTTGGCGGGCGCCAGTGCTGCGACTTATCGCCTCCCCGCCACTCGGTTATCTGGGTGTAAAACCGGCGCACCTTCTCAGGCAGCTGTTGACCGTCCAGACCCCCAAGAAGTTTTAGTTAGCAAAGAAGCCTGCTTACAGTTTTATAGATAGTGTCTCTCTGGGGCTGCGATTGCCCCCTTCCGGCTCTGGCTGCCTGTCACTGGAGGGGGAAGGTCTGCAGCCGGCTATCTCTGTTCAGTCCTTTGTTCTGTGCGCGGGCCTGGCGGTGTCTTAGGTTAGGGCTGGCTTTTCGCGTGGTAGATATCCCACAGTCTGGTTTGCTAGCCCAAATTATTTCGCTCAGATAGCGCTCAGGACATTCGGCCTGATTCTTACCCTAAGGGACACAGCCCTCGCTGCACTTCCCTGCCCAGCCCCCGCTTGCTAATGCCGTGTGCAGGCGTCTGCGCTGATTCTCCGCTGGGGGAGTTACCGTAGGGCTCACAATCCGCGATTTTTAATTGTTTATTTTTTTTTTCCCCTCCCTTTTATGTTGCCCTCTGTGCTTTCAAAGCTCGTCACAGATTCGGCAGTGAGAGGGTTTCCTGGTGTTTGGAGACTTCTCTCTTTTTAAGACTCCCTTCCCTGGACGGAACTCCGTCCCTCCCTCTTTTGTCTCTTTTTTTGTCTTTTATATTTTTTCCTACCTCCTTTCGAAGAGTTGGGCTGCTTTTCTGGGTGCCTGATGTCCTCTGCCAGCATTCAGAAGTTGTTTTGTGGAATTTACTCGACGTTTAAATGCTCTTTTGATGAATTTGTGGGGGAGAAAGTGTTCTCCCCGTCCTACTCCTCCGCCATCTTCTCCCGGCAATCTTGATTCCAGCTTGTGTTTCTTCCAGTCCAGCGTTTCTCATGATGTACTCTGCATAAGTTAAATAAGCAGAGTGACAATATACAGCCTTGATGTACTCCTTTTCCTATTTGGAACCAGTCTGTTGTTCCATGTCCAGTTCTAACTGTTGCTTCCTGACCTGCATACAGATTTCTCAAAGGCAGGTCAGGTGGTCTGGTATGCCCATCTCTTTCAGAATTTTCCACAGTTTATTGTGATCCACACAGTCAAAGGCTTTGGCATAGTCAATAAAGTGGAAATAGATGTTTTTCTGGAACTCTCTTGCTTTTTCCATGATCCAGCGAATGTTGGCCATTTGGTGTCTCGTTCCTCTGCCTTTTCTAAAACCAGCTTGAACATCAAGAAGTTCACGGTTCACACATTGCTGAAGCCTGACTTGGAGAATTTTGAGCATTACTTTATTAGTGTGTGAGATGAGTGCAATTGGGAAGTAGTTTGAGCATTCTTTGGCATTGCCTTTCTTTGGGATTGGAATGAAAACTGACCTTTTCCAGTCCTGTGGCCACTGCTGAGTTTTCCAAATTTGCTGGCATATTGAGTGCAGCACTTTCACAGCATCATCTTTCAGGATTTGAAATAGCTCAACTGGAACCCCATCACCTCCACTAGCTTTGTTCTTAGTGATGCTTTCTAAGGCCCACTTGACTTCACATTCCAGGATGTCTGGCTCTAGGTCAGTGATCACACCATCGTGATTATCTGGTTCATGAACATCTTTTTTGTATAGTTCTTCTGTGTATTCTTGCCATCTCTTCATAATATCTTCTGCTTCTGTCAGGTCCATACCATTTCTGTCCTTTATCGAGCTCATCTTTGCATGAAATATTCCTTTGGTATCTCTGATTTTCTTGAAGAGATCCCTAGTCTTTCCCATTCTGTTGTTTTCCTCTATTTCTTTGCATTGATCGCTGAAGAAGGCTTTCTTATCTCTTCTTGCTATTCTTTGGAACTGCATTCAGATGTTTATATCTTTCCTTTTCTCCTTTGCTTTTCACTTCTCTTCTTTTCACAGCTATTTGTAAGGCCTCCCCAGACAGCCATTTTGCTTTTTTGCATTTCTTTTCTATGGGAATGGTCTTGATCCCTGTCTCCTGTACAATGTCATGAACCTCATTCCATAGTTCATCAGGCACTCTATCTATTAGATCTAGGCCCTTAAATCTATTTCTCACTTCCACTGTATAATCATAAGGGATTTGATTTAGGTCATACCTGAATGGTCTAGTGGTTTTCCCTACTTTCTTCAATTTAAGTCTGAATTTGGCAATAAGGAGTTCATGGGCTGAGCCATAGTCAGCTCCTGGTCTTGTTTTTGCTGACTGTATAGAGCTTCTCCATCTTTGGCTGCAAAGAATATAATCAATCTGATTTTGGTGTTGACCATCTGGTGATGTCCGTGTATAGAGTCTTCTCTTGTGTTGTTGGAAGAGGGTGTTTGTTATGACCAGTGCATTTTCTTGTCAAAATTGTATTTGTCTTTGCCCTGCTTCATTCCATATTCCAAGGCCAAATTTGCCTGTTACTCCAGGTGTTTCTTGATTTCCTACTTTTGCATTCCAGTCCCCTATAATGCAAAGGACATCTTTTTTGGGTGTTAGTTCTAAACGGTCTTGTAGGTCTTCATAGAACCGTTCAACTTCAGCTACTACTAGTATATTAACATGTCACAATAAATCACACCAGAAGTCCTTATTATAAGTCCTTTTCAGAAGTCCAGTCCCCCAAGCCTACATATCTCTGAGATACTCTAAAAGGAGCAGATGATCAAAATTCACCTTAAAAATTAACTAAATCCATGGGGAAATAAATACCGTTTTGTGGACAAGACTGTGCGTGTGTGTATGTGTGTATGTTCTTCAATCCACAAACGAAGCTAATGATGAGCAAATTGAATTCAACAGAGCAAAAAGACAACTCCTCTTTGCTAAATCTTTCCAACATTTGTGACATAACCATCGAGAAGGAGACATTTGACTGAAATGTAAGAAGTCTTCTGAACCACAGAACCTACTTTCCAGGTTCTTAAAAAGATAGGAGTTTGTCAGGTGAAAGTCTAGAAAAGAGTCTTAAAATTTATCTAAGCTTATATAATATAAAGATAGTTTATTCTGTCTCTGAATAGACAGAATATATACTTTCATTTCAAAAAACACTGTTAGTCAATAGGAATATCAGAGTAAAGATTTCCAAAAATTATCTGCTACAGAAGAGCAAAAGAAACACTGACAAAATTTGTTAAAGTCATGTTTTTCTAAACCCAGAAAGTAAAGGCTTGCAAAAGTCTGATGGGTGTTCATCCAAGAAAAAGCTTGTCCCTTGATAAGACATGAGCCCTGTGGAGTTTTAACTTGCTCCCTTGATCATCATTCCAGCTATGTGTGGTAACATAGAAATAACAACCTGCAACCACAGTGAAAACGGGCATCCTTAAAGCCTCTGGGAGGAGTAGACAGGATTACAGGAACAAAATACATATGATGTATAGAAAGAAAGTTACAGTTATGGTATAAAGTTGGATGTTTTGATTAGAACTTAAGAAGAACATAGATCCTGTACTCATAAATTCTAATACAAATTGTGGAATCTAGTCTGAATTTTACAACCAACATTGGAAAAGAGAATGAATTCTTTTAGTTATTATTAGCAATACAAAAATGTATGTAAAGTACAATCACCAAAGAGAAAGAAGGTAAGAAATAAAAAGAAACATTAAGCTTATAAAAGTCAAGTTTTTAAAATGTGTGTGTGTATACACACACACACACACACACGTATGTATATGTATATAATGGTGTACATTGTAAACCAGACATTTGACAAAGGAGAGAGGAATACATGAGAGAAAATCTTATAATCAGCTCCTTGTAGGTGGCTTTTAAGCATTGGAATTACTCTAGGAAATGGGACGTCATAGGATCTGCTGATTCACTGATGCACAGTAGATAAAATTTGATTTTGGACAACTGAATTTGAGAAGAAACCTTGTGATATAAATTTATGTGTTATCAGCATATGGAATGTGTAGAAATGCCTGGAATTCAAGAGGTGCTATAGAAAGTGAGTAGAAAATAGCTACAAAGCATAAACCCTGAACAATGCCAGTGTTCCTAGATCGAGGAGGGGCATAAAGATCCAGGAAAGGAGTCTGAGAAGGAGCAACACGAAAGGTATAAAGACCACTGGAGGGGTGTAATTTTATAAAGTCAAGTGAGAAATGTTTCACAGAGAGAGAGAGAGCGTGCCAATGAATAATGTAAATACCACAGGCAGGTCAAGTGAGATGACAACTAAGAAATGATCCTTGGATCTAGCAAATAGATAATTCATCTCAGTTCAGTAGCTCAGTCGTATCCGACTCTTTGCAACCCCATGGATGGCAGCACATCAGGCCTTCTGTCCATCACCAACTCCTGGAGTTCACTCAGACTCACGTCCATCGAGTCAGTGATGCCATCCAGCCATCTCACCCTCTGTTGTTCCCTTCTCCTCCCACCTTCAATCTTTCCCAACATCAGGGTCTTTTCAAATGAGTCAGCTCTTTGCATCAGGTCACCATAGTATTGGAGTTTCAGCTTCAACATCAGTCCTCCCAAAGAACACTCAGGACTGATCTCCTTTAGGATGGACTGGTTGGATCTCCTTGCAGTCCAAGGGACCCTCAAGAGTCTTCTCCAACACCACAGTTCAAAAGCATCAATTCTTTGATGCTCAGCTTTCTTTATGCTCTAACACTCACGTCCATACACTACTACTGGAAAAACCATAGCCTTGACTAGACAGACCTTTGTTGGCAAAGTAATGTCTCTGCTTTTGAATATGCTATCTAGGTTGGTCATAACTTTCCTTCCAAGGAGCAAGCGTCCTTTAATTTCATGGCTGCAATCACCATCTGCAGTGATTTTGGAGCAAAATAAAGTCTGTGACTGTTTCCCATCTATTTGCCATGAAGTAATAGGACCGTATGCCATGATCTTAGTTTTCTGAATGTTGAGCTTTAAGGCAAAATTTTCACTCACCTCTTTCACTTTCATCAAGAGGCTCTTAAGTTCTTCTTTACTTTCTGCCCTAAGTGTGGTGTCATCTGCATATCTGAGGTTATTGATATTTCTCCCGGCAATCTTGATTCCAGCTTGTGCTTCTTCCAGCCCAGCATTTCTCTTGATGTACTCTGCATATGAGTTAAATAAGCAGGGTGACAATATACATCCTTGACGTACTCCTTTTCTTATTTGGAACCAGTCTGTTGTTCCATGTCCAGTTCTAACTATTGCTTCCTGACCTGCATACAGATTTCTCAAGAGGCAGATCAGGTGGTCTGGTATTCCCATCTCTTTCAGAATTTTCCACAGTTTATTGTGATCCACACAGTCAAAGGCTTTGGCATAGTCAATAAAGCAGAAATAGATGTTTTTCTGGAACTCTCTTGCTTTTTTGATGATCCAGCGGATGCTGGCAATTTGATCTCTGGTTCCTCTGCCTTTTCTAAAACCAGCTTGAACATCAGGAAGTTCACGGTTCACATATTGCTGAAGCCTGGCTTGGAGAATTTTGAGCATTACTTTATTAGTGTGTGAGATGAGTGCAATTGTGTGGTAGTTTGAGCATTCTTTGGCATTGCCTTTCTTTGGGATTGGAATGAAAACTGACTTTTTCCAGTCCTGTGGCCACTGCTGAGTTTTCCAAATTTGCTGGCATATTGAGTGCAGCACTTTCACAGCATCATCTTTCAGGATTTGAAATAGCTCAACTAGAATTCCATAGCCTCCACTAGCTTTGTTCATACTGATGCTTCCTAAGGCGCACTTGACTTCACATTCCAGGATGTTTGGCTGTACATGAATGATCACACCATCGTGATCAACCTGGTAATGAAGATCCCTTTTGTACAGTTCCACTATGTATTCTTGCCATCTCGTCTTAATATCTTCAGCTTCTGTTAGGTCCATACCATTTCTGTCCTTCATCGAGTCCATCTTTGCATGAAATGTTCCCTTGGTATCTCTAGTTTTCTTGAAGAGATCTCTAATCTTTACCTGTCTATTGTTTTCCTCTATTTCTTTGCACTGATCACTGAGGAAGGCTTTCTTATATCTCCTTGCTGTTCTTTGGAACTTTGCTTTCAGATGCCTATATCTTTCCTTTTCTCCTTTTCCTTTCACTTCTCTTCCATTCACAGCTATTTAAAGCCTCCCCAGGCAGCCATTTTGCGTTTTTGCATTTTTTTTCCCTTGGGGATGATCTTGATCCTTGTCTCCTGAACAATGTCATGAACCTCTGTCCATAGTTCATCAGGCACTGTGTATCAGATCTAGTCCCTTAAATTTCTCACTTCTGCTGCATATTCGTAAGGGATTTGATCTAGGTCATACCTGAATGGTCTAGTGGTTTTCCCTACTTTCTTCAATTTAAGTCTAAATTTGGCAATAAGGAGTTCATGATCTGAGCCACAGTCAGCTCCCGGTCTTGTTTTTGCTGACTGTATAGAGCTTCTCCAACTTTGGCTGCAAAGAATATAATCAATCTGATTTCAGTGCTGACCATCTGGTGATGTCCATGTGTAGAGTCTTCTCTTGTGTTGTTGGAAGAGGGTGTTTGCTATGACCAGTGCGTTCTCTTGGCAAAACTCTATTAGCCTTTGCCCTGCTTCATTCTGTAGGCCTTCATTCTTCAAGGCCAAATTTGCCTGTTACTCCAGGTATTTCTTGGCTTCCTACTTTTGCACTCCAGTCCCCTATAATGCAAAGGACATCTTTTTTGGGTGTTAGTTCTACAAGGTCTTGTAGGTCTTCATAGAACCATTCAACTTCAGCTTTTTCAGCATTATTGGTTCGGCATAGACTTGGATTACTGTGATATTGAATTATTTGCCTTGTAAATGAACAGAGATCATTCTGTCATTTTTGAGATTGCATCCAAGTACTCCATTTCGGACTCTATTGTTGACCATGATGGCTACTCCATTTCTTCTAAGGGATTCCTGCCCACAGTAGTAGATATGATGGTCATCTGAGTTAAATCCACCCATTCCATTCCATTTCAGTTCGCTGATTCCTAGAATGTCAACGTTCACTCTTTCCATCTCCTCTTTGACCACTTCCAATTTGCCTTGATCCATGAACCTAACATTCCAGGTTCCTATGCAATATTGCTCTTTACAGCATTGGACCTTGCTTCTATCACCAGTCACATCCACAACTGGATATTGTTTTTGCTTTGGCTCTGTCTCTTCATTCTTTCTGGAGTTATTTCTCCACTGATCTCCTGTAGCATATTGGGCATCTACTGACCTGGGGAGTTCCTCTTTCAGTATCCTGTCATTTTGCCTTTTCATACTGTTCATGGGGTTCTCAAGGCAAGAATACTGAAGTGGTTTGCCATTCCCTTCTCCAGTGGGCCACATTCTGTCAGATCTCTCCACCATGACCCACCCATCTTTGGTGGCCCCACATGGCATGGCTTAGTTTCACTGAGTTAGACAAGGCTGTAGATTGTCTAGTTTTCTGTGATTATGGTTTCAATGTGTCTGAGAGGCATCAGAGAGCAGACACACTGAAACCATAATCACAGAAAACTAGTCAATCTAATCACATGGACTACAGCCCTGCTATTTACCTGGGGCCAAACTATGTTGGAGGTATTGAAGATAATGGTGACCTCCTTCAAAAGATCCATGCATGAACTGCTACACTCACTACCCCCAATCCTGCAGCAGGCCACCTCGAACCCATGTCCCCTTGGAGACTCCTGGACACTCACAGGCAAGTATGGGTCAGTCTCCCATGGGGTGACTGCTCCCTTCTTCTGGGTCCTGGTGCACAAGGTTCTGTTTATGCCCTCCAAGAGTCTTTTCCCCAGTCGTGTTTAAGTTCTGGTAGCTTTATGTTGTGTTTAATGGCGACCTCCTCCAAGAGGGCTTATGCCATACACAAATCTGCTGCACCTAGAGCCCCTGTCCCTGTGGCAGTCCACTGCTGACCCTTTTCTCCACAGGAGACACTCAAACGCAGTTCTGTCTCAGTCTCTGTGGAATCTCTGGGCCCTGGCGCACACAAGATTTGTTTGAGCCCTCTCAGTGTCTCTGGCGGGAATGGGGTTTGATTCTAAACCTGAATTCACCCCCTCCTACCATCTTGCTGGGGCTTCTCCTTTGCCCTTGGTTGCCGGCTATCTCTTCACTGTCACTCAAGCACCTACCATCTTACTGGGGTTTCTCTGACCTTGAATGTGGGGTATCACCTCAAGGCCAGTCCAACGAAGCACAGCCACTGCTCCTGACCTTGGATGTGGGGTAAACACATAATTAGTGTCTTTAAAATTTAGAGTTTCACATTCTAACCCACTGTGTGCAAATCAGATAGGAACAGAGATTTTATTGCTTGAGAGAAGTTCTTGAGAGAGGGTTTGAATTCATAGCATAAGCTGGAGGCTGGCCTTCACTAGGGAGAAAACTCATGACTCCTTAGTAAGAGAAGGCAAGTTGGGATAAATGCAAAGATTAATTAATTAATGTGTTAGTAGTGTACAAACTCATCTTCTTGTTTCTGTGTTCTCAGTTACCCTCACTTACTAGCTGAGACTATGGGTGGAAGGACTTATAAAAGCTTAAAGAAAGAAAATAAGAGAAAAAGTCATCTGAGAAAAGACCAGTGAAATACAGTACACTTTCTGGGAACATCAAAGGCCAAATCAATGTGAACACTCATGAATTTAAGGGATCTGAGTCATCACGCTTTGTGTTGTCTCTGGATTCATGGGTGCAGGCAAAGCCATGCCTCATCTAAAGTCAATGCTTACAACGATGTGTTTACAACAGAAAGGGACAGAAGCCTCTCTAAATGTAGAACATATATTTCTGGAAAAAGTGTTTTCAAAATGGGATGCATACTTAAAAAGTATATTAAAGCAGGAAAGCACTGAGGCCATAGGATTCCATCTCCAAAGCTTCCCAAGTAATGATTACTATTTGCAATGGAAAATTTCTATAATTATTACACATTAACACTTTTCAGCAGACAGAGATTGTTCACTCCCTGAGAGAGAGAGTTCTCTGAGGGGCTACTTTAATAAGGTCCATGGGAGTCATATTTATTACATTATGAATCTTTCTAAAATTAGGATATAGAAGCAGAATCGATGTCAAGAATATACTGTGGGACACAATCAATAGAGTATGACTTTTTTGTAAAAATTTTTTATAACAAGATTCTCTTGAATACAGAGATCTTTGCCATTTTTCTTGAGATTTTCTCCTGCATAAGCAGGGGCACACACACACAGAGACACAAACTCTTTTAGATAACAAATCAAGAGACCCAGAGGGAAGGGAGAGTGTTTGTACTACTTTGTGGGAAAAATGGAGAAAGGTAAAAAGAGACATAGTAATTGTTCCCTGAGCTCCACAGGACTCTGTCTGGGGAATGGGTTGGTTTTAGGTGATCAGACTCTAAAGCACTCAGACCTAGAGACTCCTGAATTCTGTTTCCTCCGTCAGTACGGAAAAGGTGTCTGGGACTTATCATCCTTGTACTCGCTTCAGGGAGCAGGCAACTCAGCTCCAACCATTTCCATCTCTGTAAGTTTCCTGTACATTCAATCCCAATTTAATTAATTCCAGCAATTGTACCACAACCCCTTTGTACAAATTATTATTTTTACAATGGTTACCAGGTACAGAAGAGCAGGACAGAAGACTGGAAACAATTATCAGGTTTAGGAAGAAGGAAAAGCCACCTTCATGAAGACCCTGGCACTGTGCCTGGGATCTCAGAATAACCTCTGATACTCATGCTGTCTAAATGTAGGTTTCTTACTCCTCCTAATCAGAGTCCCTCCCTGGTGTTGCTTATAGGAAGGAAGGGGCTGGTGAAACTCAATGTCCCTGAGTCTTGGTATCAAACAAAAAGGGGCAGAAGAGCCATCTAGAGCTGATGCTTCTCCTACCAAATGATGAAGCGGGAAGTCTTGTGTGACTTGTCTTCCACTGTCTTTCATTTCTTCCCCTGCTAAGGACCATCTGCTCCTGGAAATATCCTCCTGCCAGGAAGTGAGAACACGGAGGCTCCTTTCTTTGCTGCCCAGTAAGGAGGCTTTAGTAAAGAACAGGGAGAAATCCTCTAGCCACGTGATAAAGATCCCATTAGTATTTCTTTTGTAGCAGAGAAGCTGGTATAAGTACCAGGTTAGCTTATCGTGATTTGTTGTCCAGTGTTACTGTCCAGGGATGGTTGTCCTCCTCTGAGGATAACTCTTTGTCATCCTCACACAAATGTGACTGCCATTGTCACTTACCAATTTGGGGGGAAAGTTCTAGCTGGTAACAATATGGTAAAATGTCCCTATTGCAAAAGATATTTCTCTATTTTGTAATGGTTGAAATTAAAATAAATCATTGTTAAGTATTACCAAATGGATAAGGAAAATCAGCTTAATCCTATCTTTGTAATGTTACAGTCAGGCATAGTATTTCTAACAACTTCCTCTCAGTTCAGTTCAGTTGCTCAATCATGTCAGACTCTTTGCAGCCATGAATAGCAACACGCCAGGCCTCCCTGTCCATCACCAACTCCCGGAGTTCACTCAAACTCATGTCCATCGAGTCATTGATGCCATCCAGCCATCTCATCCTCTGTCGTCCCCTTCTCTTCCTGACCCCAATCCCTCCTGGCATCAGGGTCATTTCCAATGAGTCAACTCTTCGCATGAGGTGGCCAAAGTATTGGAGCTTCAGCTTCAACAAGTCCTTCCAATGAACACCCAGGATGATCTCCTTTAGGATGGACTGGCTGGACCTCCTTGCAGTCCAAGCGACTAGCAAGATTCTTCTCCAACACCACAGTTCAAAAGCATCAATTATTCGGTGCTCAGCTTTCTTCACAGTCCAATTCTCACATCCATACATGACCACTGCAAAAACCATAGCCTTGACTAGATGGGCCTTTGTTGGCAAAGTAATATCTCTGCTTTTCAATATGCTATCTAGGTTGGTCATAACTTTCCTTCCAAGGAGTAAGCATCTTTTAATTTCATGGCTGCAGTCACCATCTGCAATGATTCTGGAGCCCAAAAAATAAAGTCTGACACTGTTTCCACTGTTTCCCCATCTATTTCCCATGAAGTGATGGGACGAGATGCCATGATCTTTGTTTTCTGAATGTTGAGCTTTAAGCCAACTTTTTCACTCTCCTCTTTCATTTTCATCAAGAGGCTTTTGAGTTCCTCTTCACTTTCTGCCATAAGGATGGTGTCATCTGTATATCTGAGATTATTGATATTTCTCTTGGCAATCTTGTTTCCAGCTTGTGCTTCTTCCAGCCCAGCGTTTCTCATGATGTACTCTGTATATAAGTTAAATAATCAGGGTGACAATATACAGCCTTGATGTCCTCCTTTTCCATTTGGAACCATTCTGTTGTTCCATATCCAGTTCTAACTATTGCTTCCTGACCTGCATATTGGTTTCTCAAAAGGCAGGTCAGGTGGTCTGGTATTTCCATCTCTTTCAGAATTTTCCATAGCTTATTGTGATCCACACAGTCAAAGGCTTTGGCATAGTCAATGAAGCAGAAATAGATGTTTTTCTGGAACTCTCTTGCTTTTTTGATGATCCATCAGATGTTGGCAATTTGATCTCTGGTTCCTCTGCCTTTTCTAAAACCAGCTTGAACACCTGAAAATTCAAGTATTGCTGAAGCCTGGCTTGGACAATTTTGAGCATTAATTTACTAGTGTGTGAGATAATTGCAATTGTGTGGTAGTTTGAGCAGTCTTTGGCATTGCCTTTCTTTGTGATTGGAATGAAAACTGACCTTTTCCAGTCCAGTGGCCACTGCTGAGTTTTCCAAATTTGCTGGCTAACTTCCTCGACACTACAGTAATTTCCTTATTCTCACCCCTATTTCCGCATTTTAATAGTATAATTCTAGTCAATACTTAGGAGGCTAACAGAGTTTTCGTGTTCATATTGTCTGGTTTCTGTTGTGTATAAGATAAGAGTTGATGATCCGCTAACACGAAGTTACTGGAAAGGCATTCTCCATAGACCTGTCCTGTGCTTATAAGCTATCAGAGTCCTGTCAGCTAGTTTAAGTGTTAGACCAAAGGGTTTCACTTCTGCAGCAAGTCAAGGAAAGCAGTGATTATTTCCTGTAGATGTGAGGTAAGATCATTGGAAAAGACCCTGTTTCTGGGCAAGATTAAAGGCAGGAGGAGAAGTAGGGGATAGAGGATGAAATGGTTGGATGGCATCACCGACTTGATGGATGTGAGTCTGAGCAAGCTCCAGGAACTGGTGATGGGCAGGAAAGCCTAATGTGCAGCAGTCCATGGAGTCACAAATAGTTGGACATGACTGAGTGACTGGACTGAACTGAGGAGATGTTCTAGGACTAATGCATATATAAAGATACAACCCTCTGATAGTCATCTTGCAATGTAAAATTATATATAATGCTTATTAATGCTATTTATAATTTTCTTACTAAACTTTTCTCAGTATATATAATATAATGTAGTAATTTAAATATATTAACTGAATCTCCTCTAAGGTATATTCTCATATGTGACAAGTATATTCTTTTAACCTGTAATGACAACATATCTGAAATACAGAACGAATTTTAGAGATATTGAGCATTGGGAGCTGGACTTAGAAACTAATGTCAAATAACTGGGAGATCCCAATAGAGATGACAAAGAAAGACAGTTGTTTGAGAGCACAAGTCTGGGAGCCAAAGAATCAGGCAGTTATCAGGGAGCTACTACTTGTAAGATAACTCAAGCTACTGCAGATTAGATTTATCTGCAAATATATGAATTTGTACCGAAGGGAAATTCTACATTAAATTAAGTTGCTAAGTCCCTAAGCAGACAACTCAAGACAGGAAGATAGACCAGAACCGGCAGTTAAACCAACAGCCAGTGTAGAGAACTTGAATGCTGTGATGTTTATGCTAACATTTATTGTAACATCAGTACCTAAATTTTGAATGTTACAGGCATGCACTGATATAGGATGAAGGCTTTGGAGTCACTTTTATTAGCTGGCTGACCCAACCTGCTTGAGAGTATCTATGAGTTCATGTATGTATGATATATGTTCACATATTTTGCCCAATTTAAATTGGATTATCTATCTTTTCAGTATCAATATACAGAAATTCTTTACATATTCTGAATATGAACACTATTGATTGCTTATGTTATAAATATTTCCTTCCACTCTGTAGATTTCACTTTTATTCTCTTAATGATGCCTCTAGGTAGATAGGAGTTAAGTTCTTAATTTTATCAATCTTTTCTTTAATACTGTTTTTTATTTTGTTGCAGAAACTTTTCTCCTCTCTGAGGCTTTCACTATAAATCATTAGTTAATGTTCTACAAAGCTTGTTTTCATCTTTTATGATTAATTCTAAAACCTACATGATTTTTTGTAGTATACTGGTAGAAGTCATGTTTTAGGTTTTATCCAGAATTATTTATAAAAAACCCCAGTGCCTTTGTCTTGGTTCAAGTATGTATGTGTAAGCGTGCTTGTGTGCATACATTTCTGAATTTCTGAGTAAACCTTGCTGTTTGATGGGTCTGTTTATTTATCTTTGCTCCAATACAATAGTGACTGACTGTATAAAGGCCCTATAGCCCTGTAGGTCTCAGTATTCCACCGAATAAGTACTTTTACTTCATTCTTTAAAATTGCCTTATTATTCTTCATCTTTTATAATTTCATATGAAATTTATAGTTAGGGTCTCAATTTCTACACCTGAACTAACCTTGGATTCTGATTTTTATTTTATTGAACCAATAGAACAATTTGGAGAGATTTGCAATCTTTACAAAATGATCATTCCATAAACAAAGTATGTAAATCTCCCCATTTGTACATCATCCTTGAGCCCAGATTTTTGGATATTTGCTTATTTGTAATAGTAGACCATCTATAAATATTTATTTTTAATATATGCAAGTGTGTTTTCAATAATTATATTTTATTTTCCATTTTAAATCCTAGCCCTTCTACTTTTTCTTTTTGTCTTAATGTCAGATGGTTCCTGAATCAACATTAAAAAGAAGTGGTTTTAATAAGACATGTTAAAATCATTTCCTAACTTAAAGGGAAAGCTTTTAAAGTTTTACTATCATTAATAATGTTGTTTGTTTTTCTGGGGTAAACAAGTTTCCTGCTGTATAAAGTGTACTTATTTCATAGGGAATAAGCACACCATGCATTTTCCTCTTTTAGCAGATTGCTCACCTTATCCTGACTTTGTAGCATCCTTTGTATGCCCACCTGTGCTTAGGTCTTATATCAGTATTGCTACTACCGTCACTGTAGACATAAACCCTTTTTTCATTATTTTATTATCAGTCTTTTTTGGTTTGGGGTGTCCATGTATGCTTGTGTGCATTTATGTGTAGGTGTGAGTGTTCTAAGAAGTTCATAAGTAGATTTTCTGTTTTTAATCTAATATGGTCATCTTTGTCTTTTGCTGGATGAATATAATTCATTTACATTTGATATATTAATGGATATACATAGACTTATTTATATCAGCATATTTTGTGTTTCTGAATATCAACAATTTTTTTGCTTCTCTTTTTCTATTTTCTTGCCTTTTACCTTCCTTTTGATTGATAATGCTTTAGTGTTTCATTTATTGGCACTGTAATGTGAAAATCATAGATTCTACATCACTTTCTATTGATGGTAATCTATAAGTGCTAACATCAACATTAATAATTTATTGTAATGAATTTAAAATCTTTCAATATTATAAGCCTCTTGAAAAAGGTAGTATTCTTCATGATCAAATACATCTCTTCATTTATTTTTAAAATTTTACTTTTATAATTTTAAGCATCAAAATCATTTTATAGCTCATAAGTTATTAAATATAAGGTCATATTTTATTATAATGTTTGTTCAATATTACTTATATGTGTTTGATTAACTCTGAATTCACTTCTGAGCTTATTAAGGAAGAATTTTTATTAGAATACTAAAGAGATATAGAAGGAAATGGCAACCCACTCCAGTGTTGTTGCCTGGAGAAACCCAGGGACGGCGGAGCCTGGTGGCTGCTGTCTGTAGGGCTGCACAGAGTCAGACATGACTGAAGCGACTTAGCAGCAAAGAGATATATGCCCCAAACATTTATAATTTACATAGGATAAATCTCTTCTTTTGTTCTCATTCCTTCAAGAGAGTTCCTGCGGTTGTTGTCACGTTCTTGACTGAGAGCTTCTCTGCCTCTTGGTGTATATTTAATACCTTTTGTCTTCGGATCTTGTGCTGCTGATAAGAAATCTGCTGTCAGTGAAATTGTTGTTCCTGTGTAGATACTTTTATTTTACCTTTAATGTTTTTTTAGTATTTCCTTTTGATCTCGGAACAATTAAATATTGAAATACTGTAAGAAAACTTTTAAGGAGGCAAATAAAATTATAGCTTTTATTAAATATTAAAACTTTTTTTAAAAACTAACAGTAATTTGTAGGTAGCCCTAGGAAACTATTTTTTTTAAACAGGAAAATAATGGTCAAATATTTGTGTTTGTTTATATTTATTAAGAATTTATATTTAATCTATCTTAATCTCAAATTTTTATATTAAGATTAATTTTATCTTCAATTATCAGAAGTTCTTCGATGTCATTATGGGTACATTTACCTTTACTCTACTCTTTCAGAATACATTTTTATCATGTTGGAGATTAAGTAAGGTCTTTCTACAATCTGGAATACTTTTGGTAAACCTCTTCTAATACCGCTTCTTCAGTTCAGTTCAGTCACTCAGTCGTGTCTGACTCTTTGCAACCCCGTGGACTGCAGTATGCCAGGCCTTCCTGTCCACTCACCAGACAGGTCAAATCCAACATCCAGAATTCCGTGAGTGTAAAGTATATTCTGCTCCTTTTGGTAGTCAGTGTACATCAGAAGTGCAGACTATCTTTTTTAGAACTGCTCCTGAGCTACGGAGTGGGGGATGGAATCAGGGCAAGTTAAAATGCTACAGATGTCTCCATTGATTTTCAGGTTGATGGTTTGTTTTCCATATTAAGCATGTGTGCTGCTGCTATAGCTTTTGATTAGATTCCAGAAGTCCAAAGAGGCTTCTTTTGACAGGGGTTTCCATATTGTATGTTGCTTTTCTAGAGAGAAGTACTTTTTTGATTTTTCTATTCCGTCTTTTAACCATGTCCCTCCAGGGAGTTAATAATTTCCTGATTTTACTCAGACATTTTAGCAAGTGGTCTGTAAAGATATTCAATTTTTCACTTAATGACAGGTGTCAGTCCCTTTTTCTTAAAGCAGATTTTTTACATTTATATATAGGAATATGTACTCCTCACGGCTCAAATTTTTCAGTACAGTTGAGTGATTAATGTTGTGTGGGAAAAGGCTAATGAACGTCAGTAGCTATATTATCTGTCAAAATGCATGGAAATTAGAACTTTTAATTCCCATTAGCCTCTTCCCAATATATACACTGTTACGTATTTAGTTCAGCCTTGTTCTAGGTCCCAGAGGACACTTCCAGAATTCTTTGTACAGTATGTCTGCTTATTTTTGTAAATGTATTGCTACTTTCCTTGATCTGTATTTTTACAGTGTGAATTTTCTTTCTAGGATGACTTCTTCCCTGTTTGAAATGAAATCTTGGAATTTCCTTCAGTAAGAATAGTTGAATCCAGACTATCTCAGCTCAAGACGAGTTTTGTGTGCATGCTAAGTCACTTCAGTGGTTTCTGCCTCTTAGCTGTTTTTAAAGAAGAGTGTGGTGTAGGGTATGTAGTCTCTAATCTTGCCAGAAACTGAAATCTAAATCTCAATGTTTGTAAACTATATCCTTCAAATTTGAACACTTGACTTTTAACTTCCCATTTCACAACTGGGGAAAATGGTTTTCTTATGATTTCTTGTATTTCACCTCCCATAACAGCTGATTTTTGTTGACTTTTGTAATATTCATTTTACATTGTTAAGATCTGTACTGTTCACATTCTGTTTAGTCATTATCCTTACCACAATTTTGACCATTCTTCCCCTACTAAAATGAATTTAATGCTGCATGATAGTTCTCTAGTCACAATTCATGCATATATCTGCAATATACAATTGACTGACAAAGATTTTTTTCCAAGGTATATGTTAGGGTCATATTTTATGAGTTTTTACATGTATCAAAATTATATATATGTATGTGCATCTCTGAATGTATATATAGTGACTATATTTTACTGTCAGTTCAGTTCAGCTCAGTTGCTCAGTCATGTCTGACTATTTGTGACCCCATGAATCGCAGCACACGAAGCCTCCCTGTCCATCACCAACTCCCGGAGTTCACTCAAACTCACGTCCATCGAGTCGGTGATGCCATCCAGCCATCTCATCCTCTGTCGTCCCCTTTTCCTCCTGCCCCCAATCCCTCCCAGCATCAGTAAAATACATAATATATACGGGGCTTCCCAGTGGGGTGCTAGTTGTAAAGAACCCACCTGCCAATGCACGAGACATAAAAAATGCAGGTTTCATCCCTGAGTTGGGAAGACAGATCACCCAGATGAGGGCATGGTAACCTAGTATTCTTGCCTGGAGAATCCCGTGGACAGGGGAGCCTGGTGGGCTACAGTTTATAGGGTCACAAAGAGTCAGACATAACTGAAGCGACTTACACAAACACACACACACTGATACATGTAAATGTGTTGTTGTTGTTGTTGTTGTTCAGTCACATATGCTATCCAACTATGTGCAACCCCATGACTACAGCTCGGCAGTCTCCCCTCCTCACTGTCTCCTGGTTGTTCAAACGCATGTCCATTGAGTGATGATTCCATCCAACCATCTCATCCTCTATCACCCCCTTCTCCTCCTGTCTTCAATCTTTCCCAGCACTGTCTTTTCTAATGAGTCAGCTCTTTGCATCAGGTGGCCAAAATATTGGAGTTTCAGCTTCAGCATCAGTCCTTCCAAGGAATATTCAGGGTTGATTTCCTTTAGGATTGACTAATTTGATCTTGCTATCCAAGGGACTCTCAAGAGTCTTCTCCAACACCATGGTTCAAAAGCATCAGTTTTTCAGTGCTCAGACTTCCTTATGATCCAACTCTCACATCCATACATGACTACTGGAAAAACCATAGTTTGGACAATACGGACATTTGTCAGCAAAGTGATGTCTCTGCTTTTTAATATGCTGTCTAGATTGGTCATAGTTTTCCCTCCAAGGAGGAATTGTCTTTTAATTTCATGGCTGCAGGCACTGTTCAACCAAGATCTGGAAGCTTTTGGTTCATGTACTTTTGATGCCTGTGCACAGTGATTTTGGAGCCCAAGAAAATAAAATCTGTCACTGTTTCCATTTTCCCCCCATCTATCACCATCAAGTGATGGGACAGGTGCCATGATCTTTGTTTTTTGAATCCTGAATTTTAAGCAAGCTTTTTCACTCTCCTCTTTCACTTTCATCAAAAGGCTCTATATTCCTCTTCGCTTTCTGCCATTAGGGTAGTATCATATGCATATTTGAGATTATTGATATTTCTCCCAGCAATCTTGATTCCAGGTTATGATTCATCCAGCCTGGCATTTCACAGATGTACTCTGCATATAAGTTAAATAAGCTGGGTGACAATATACAGCCTTGACAAACTCCTTTCCCAATTTTGAGCCAACCTGTTGTTCCATGTCCAGTTTTAACTGTTGCTTCTTGACCTGAAAGCAGGCTCCTCAGGAGGCAGGTAAGATGGTCTGGTATTCCCATCTCATGAAGACTTTTCCACAGTTTGTTGTGATCCACACAGTCAAAGGCTTTAGCATAGTCAATGAAGCAGGAGTAGATTTTTTCTGGAATTCTCTTGCTTTTTTATGATCCAATGGATATTGTTAATTTGATCTCTGGCTACTCTGCCTTTTGGAAATCCAGCTTATAGATCTGGAAGATTTTGGCTCATGTACTTTTGAAGCCTAGTTTGCAGGAGTTTGAGCATTACTTTGTTAGCATTTGAAATGTGTGCCACTGTATGATAGTTTGAATATTCTTCGGTGCTGTCTTTCTTTGGGTTTGGAATGAAAACTGAGTTTTTCTAGTCCTGTGGCCACTGCTGAGTTTTCCAAATATGCTGGCATGTGGAGTGCAGCACTTTCACAGTATCATCTTTTAGGATTTTTAATAGCTCAGCGATATTTCCATCACCACACTAGCTTTGTTTATATATATTATATAAACATATAATATATGTAATATAATAATGTTGCAGGAAGAAGGACCCCTACAAGAGTCTAGGAATAAATCGTCAATATGTGAATATGGCTTCACTTTAGTCTTAAGTGTTCTAGAAAGTTAATACACTGTCCATTTGGAGAAAATAAGTGATAAACAAAAAATGAATAAAAATTAGTGAAACCTATATACTGTATACTAGTGTGGATTATAATCCCTAATACTTACCAGTAATAGCAACCCACTCCAGTATTCATGCCTGTAAAATCCCATGGACCGAAGAGCCTGCGGGGCTACAGTTCATGGGGTCACAAAGAGTCCGACATGACTGAGCGACTTCATTTTCACAATAAAAACTAAGAAACAAAAAGGCAAAGGAATTTTGAAGAAAAAAACTTCAGGGAGGTAGGGACAACACAAGCTTCCTCTGAATTCACTTCACATAAATAATTCCTATCTTCTTTGCTATCCAGCCCTGACCTTCCCATCACACTTCAGTCCTTTGCAGACTGTCACTGGCAATGGAGGGCAACCAATCACAGATCACAGAATTCATCCTGGTGGGATTTCAGCTCAGTGAAGACTTGGAGTTCCTCCTCTTTGGTATCTTCTCCCTGTTATATACATTCAACCTGCTGGCAAATGGCATGATCTTGGGACTCATTTGGTTTGACCCTAGACTGCACTCCCCCATGTATTTCTTCCTTTCCCACCTGGCCATCATTGACATATCCTATCCTTCCAGCAATTTGCCCACCTTGCTGGAAAACCTAGTGAAACACACAAAAAACATCTCCTTTGACCCTTGCACTGTGCAGATGCTTTTCAGTTTGACTTTTGGATCTACAGAGTGCCTCATTTTGTTGGCAATGTCCTATGACAGGTATGTAGCGATCTGCCATCCCCTCCAGTACACAGTCATCATGAACTGGAGAGTGTGCTCCATCCTGGCTATTGCTTGCTGGGCATGTGGATTTGCCCTGGCCCTGGTCCAAGTAATTCTCTTGTTAAGATTACCCTTCTGTGGGCCCCAGAAGGTGAACCACTTCTTCTGTGAAATTCGCTCTGTCCTCAAATTGGCCTGTGGTGACATCTGGATCAATGAAATATTCCTCTTTGCTGATGGCGTTCTTATCTTAGTCGGGCCTCTTGCCCTGATGTTGGTCTCCTATATGCGTATTCTCTGGGCCATCCTGAAGATCCAGTCAAAGGAGGGCCGCAAGAAAGCCTTCTCCACCTGCTCCTCCCACCTCTGTGTGGTTGGGTTCTACTTTGGCTTAGCCATAATTGTTTACATGGTTCCCGACAACAGTCAACGAGAAGAACACCTGAAGATCCTTTTCCTGTTTTATACTCTTTTCAACACATTGCTGAACCCTCTTGTCTACAGTGTAAGGAATGCTCAAGTGAAGGCTGCCTTCCACAGAGTACTGCAGAAGAAGAGGACAACATGAAGGAGGGTCCAGTTTTGGTTCAGTGCATTCTTTTCCCTTCAGAGATGTGATTGCTGGTGCAAGAAAACTTAAAATTCCCCAGAAAGTGACATGATTTAATGAAAAGCATTACTGCAGAGTAGCATCAGCAAGATGGAAGAATAGGAATCCCTAAGCCTCCATTCCTCCATGGAGACAAGACCATACAGACCTAATTTCCTTTGTTAAAATATCAGAAGTTGGATAATTGAGTGCTGCACCCCAGAAAAGCACAATGCCAAGAAGAGATACAATAAGTGTTCAGGCAAATTTATGGTACTGTATCCGCCATACCTACTCCCCTTCCACGGCAATGTGTCAGGAATAGGAGAAAATCTCCACCTCCCAGATCTTCCTCAAGGGGGAAAAAGAAGAATGGATCGTTCAGACTACTTTTAGCTTTTCAGGGAGCGATCTGAGAGTTTGTTAGTTGTCTTGCCTCTGAAGCACTGATGGAAGTGGCAGTTTGGACTCCTGGTTAGGATCCCTGAGAAAACCTGCAAGGAACGAAACTTTTTAAAGATACAGAGATACTTTGGATTTTCAAAATTCTTGGAGATCTGCACCGGTATCTCATTCTTGTCTTAACGTAAAATTTCTTGTTAATGTGTGATATTGAGTTTCCTTGCAGTTGCTTCCTGGCCATCTGTATATCTTCTTTGATGAGCTGTCTGTTTAGGGCAGCAGAGGATGTGATGATGGTTAGATGATATTACTGACTCAGTGGACATGAATTTGAGCAAATTCCTGGACGTAGTGAAAGTCAGAAGAATCTGGCATGTTCAGTCCATGGAGTCACAGATTTGGACATGACATAGCAAATGAATAAAGCAACAACTCTTTGCATCTTTTGCCCATTTTTATGTAATGAATTGTATTTTTAAAGAAAATTTTGATCACAGCAAAATTCAGTGGAAGGGACAGAAATGCCCTGTACACCCCCTACCTCCCCACATGTATAAGCTCCCCCATTACCAACGACCCTCCCTAGAGTGGCATGTTTGTTATTATTCATGCACCTATATTAACAGTTCATCATCACCCAAAGTCTATAGTGTACATTTGAATTCACTCATGATGTTGTACATTCTGTGTTTTGGACAAGTGTTTAATTATGTGTATCCACATTATATTATCATACTCAATATTTTCAGTGCCCTAAAAATCACCTCTTCCTTCCTCCCTTCAGTTCTAATCCTTGACAACCACTGATCTCTTAATTGCTTCCATAGTTTTGGCTTTTCCAAATATTTGGGGAGGAATTATAGAGTATGTATATATAATGTAGTTTTCCACACTGGTTCTGTTCACTCAGTCAAATGCCTTTAAGTTTCCTCTTTTTTTCTTTGCTTGATAGTTCATTTCTGAACTCTCTTCCGTTGTCTGGATGCAGCACAGTTTATCCATTTACCAACTGAAGCACACTTTGATGGCTTCCAAGTTTAGGCAATTATGAACAAAGTTGCTTTAAACATCTCTGTGCAGGTTTTTGTGTAGATGCATGTTTTCAAATCCTTTGGATACATACCAAGTACTGCATTTGGTAGATTGTATAGTAAGAGTAGGTTTAGTTGTTTTTTTTTTTTTAACTATGAAATTGCCTTTCAATATGACTGTATCATTTTACATGAATGAAAATGAATTCCACTTCAGAAGTATGTGAAAGTTCTTGTTGATCCACATCATTATCAGTGGTGTTGTCAGTGCTCTGGAGTTTAGCCATTCCACTAGGTGTATAGTGATAATTCATTGCTGTCTTCATTTACTTCCCTCGTGATAGAGATATGGAGCATCTTTCCATGTGCTCATTTGCAATCTGTCTTTTTTTTTTCATTTTTAAAATTTATTTTTAAATTAAAGACTGTTTTTCTTTTTTTAATTTTAGAGTTGGAGGAAAATTGCTTTACAGTGTTGAATAAACATTGTAAACGTGCTGCCATACAACATGAATCAGCCATAAGTATACATAAGCCCCCTCCTTATTGAACCTCCATTCCCCACTGCTGCCCCATTCCATCCCTCTAGGTTGCTGCCGAGCAGGCTGAGTCCAAGTGTTATACAGCAACTTTATACTCGCTATCTATGTGAACATGGTCATGTGTATGTTTCAGTGTTACTTCCTCATTTCATCCCACCTTCTCCTTTCCCCACTGTGTCCACAACTCTTTTCTCTATGTCTGCTTCTCTGTTCCTGCCCTGCAAATAGGTTCATCAGTACCATTTTTTTTTAATTTTATTTTTAATTTTTTTTATTTTTTTACCATCTGAATACATTTTATTCCAGTCATCTACAAAGTTTTAACAAATTCATTAAGATATAATTGACATACAATAAGCAGCAATGTTTAAGGTATAATTTGGTAATTTTTTTTTATTTTTTTTTTAATTTTTAATTTTATTTTACACATGTATATATATATAAATATTTTAATATACAATATTTGTTTTTCCTCTCTCAGACTTACTTCACTCTGTATAACAGATTATAGGTTCATCTACCTCAGTTTAGCTGACTCAAATTCATTCTTTTATATGGCTGCATAATATTCCATTGTATATACGTAGTCTATCTTCCTTATCCATTTATCTGTCAGTGGACATCTAGATTTCTTCTGTGTCCTGGCTTTTGTAAATAGGGCTGCAATGATCATTGGGGTACCAGTATCTTTTTGCTTAGAGTATATGCCCAGTAGTGGGATTGCTTGGTCATATGGTGTTCTTGCCTGGAGAATCCCAGGGATGGCGGAGCATGGTGGGCTGCCATCTATGGGGTCGCACAGAGTCAGACATGACTGAAGTGACTTAGCAGCAGCAGCAGCAGCATGGTAGTTTTATTCCTAGTTTTTAAAGGAATTTCCATACTGTTCTCCATAGTGGCTGTATCAATGTACATTCCAACCAATAGTGCAGGAGGATTCCCTTTTCTCCACATCCTCTCCAGCATTTTTTGCTTGTAGATATTTCGATGATACCTATTCTGATCAGCATGAGGTGATACCTCATTGTAGTTTTGATTTGCATTTGTCTAATAATGAGTGATGCTGTGCATGTTTTCATGTGTTTAATGGCCATTGGTATGTCTTCTTTAGAGAAATGTTTGTTTAGGTCTTGTGGTCATTTTTTGACTGGGTTGTTTGTTTTTCTGATATTGAGCTTGCATGAGCTGCTTGTATATTTTGAAGATGAATCCTTCATTTGCAATTATTTCTCCCATTCTGAGGGTTATCTTTTCATCTTGTGTATAGTTCCCTTTGCTATGCAAAAGTTTTTAAGTTTAATTATGTTGCATTTATTTATTTTGCTTTTATTTCCATAATCCAGGAGGTGGGTCAAAGAATGTCTTATTGCAGTTTATGTCAAAGAATGTTCTGCCTATGTTTTCCTCTAAGAGTTTTATTGTTTCTGGCCTTTCATTTAGATCTTTAATCCATTATGAGTTTATTTTTGTGTTTGGTGTTAGGGAGTGTTCTAATTTCATTCTTTTACATGAAGCTGTCCAGTTTCCCCAACACGACTTATTAAAGAGACTGTCTTTTTTCCATTGTATATTCCTGTCTCCTTTGTCAAAGATAAGGTGTGTAGTTTATCTTTGGGCTCTCTGTCTTATTCTATTGGTCTATATTTCTGATTTTGTGCCAGTATCATACTGTCTAGGTTACTGTAGCTTTGTAGTATAGTTTGAAATCAGGAAGGTTGATTCCTCCCACTCCATTTTCCTTTCTCAAGATTGCTTTGGCTATTCAGAGTCTTTTGTGTTTCCATACAAATCATAAAATTTTTTTGTTCCAGTTCTTTGCAAAATGCCACTGGTAATTTGACAGGGATTTTGCTGAATCTCTAGATTATTTTGTGTAGTATAGTCATTTTGACAATATTAATTCTTCCAATCCAAGAACATGATATATCTCTCCATCTGTTTGTGTCATCTTGATTTCTTTTTTTTTATTTTATTTTATTTTTAAACTTTACATCTTGATTTCTTTCAACAGTGTCTTAGAGTTTTCTGCATACAAGTCTTTTGTCTCCTTAAGTAGGTTTATTCATCAGTATTTTATTCTTGTTAATGCAGTGGTCATTAGAATTATTTTCTGAATTTCTATTTTTGATCTTATATTGTTAGTATATACAAACAAATGCAACAGATTTCTTTGTATTAATTTTGTATCCTGCAACTTACCCAAATTCACTGAAGAGCTCTAAGAAGGGGACGACAGAGGATGAAATGGCTGGATGGCGTCACTGACTCGATGGACGTGAGTCTCAGTGAACTCCGGGAGTTGGTGATGGACAGGGAGGCCTGGCATGCTGCGATTCATGGGATCGCAAAGAGTCGGACACGACTGAGTGACTGATCTGATCTGAGTAGTTTTCAGGTAACATAGATTTTCTATGTATACTGTAACGTCATCTGCAAAAAGTGACATTTTTACTTCTTTTTCAGCTTGAACTCACTTTATTTCTTTTTCTTCACTTTACAGTTTTTCCAAAATACTGATAAATTTCAATATTTTAAATACATCAGTGTTAATTTTGAGTTGCCAGAGGTAACCTAACCAACTCCCATTATGTTTTGGTACTAAGGGATATACCTTTCAATAAAGTTACTGAAATGCAAAAAAAAAAAAAAAAACAAAACAAAACAAAAAAAAAAACTCACTTTATTTCTTTTTTCCATGTCTAGGACTTCCAAAGTTATATTGAATAAAAGTTGCAAGAGAGGAATACTCGTCTTGTTCCTGATCTTAGAGAAAGAGCTTTTAGCTTTTCACTGTTGAGTATGATATTAGAGTTTGTCATGTATGACCTGTATTATGTTGAGATGTGTTCCCTCTGTGCAGACTTTATGGAGAGTTTTTATCGTAAGTGGATATTGAATTTTATCAGAAACTTTTCCTTCATCTATTTAGATAATTGTATGATTGTTATTATTCAGTTCATTAGTGTGGAGTATCACACTGATAAATTTGCAGATATTGAAAAAATATTTGCATCCCTGGGATGAATCCCCCTTGATCATGGTGTATGATCCTTTTAATTTACTGTTAGATTCATTTCCTGGTATTTTGTTGAGGATTTTATGTCTATGTTCATCAATAATATTGGCTGTACTTTTCTTTTCTCATGGTATCTTTGTCCAGTTCGGGTATCGGGGTGATTGCAGCCTCATAGAAAGAGTTTGGAAGTATTCCTTCCTCTGAAATTTTTTGGAATAACTTTGGAGGATTAGGTGTTAATTCTTTTCTACATTTTGGATGGAATTCACCTGTGAAGGCAACTTATGCTGGACTTTTGTTTACTGGGAATTTTTAAATCACTGGTTCCATATCAGTACTTGTATTATAGTTGGTCTGTTCATATATTTTCAATTCTTCCTGTTCAGTCTTGAGAGATTGTACCTTCCTAAGAATTTGTCCATTTCTTCTAAGTTATATGTTTTATTGGCATATAGTTGTTTATGGGCCTTTATAGTCCACAAACTTCCCACTTTTTAAGCCAAGACACTGGTCTTTTGCTGCTGCCCTCAGACTGCAGCTTACACTATCAGCTATCCTGGTAACCAGACCTTTGGATTCAGACTGAACTAAAACACTGGTTCTCTTGAATATCCAGCTTGATAAGTGCAGGCCTGGGGGCTTCTCAGCCTCACGCAGGAAGATATTAGACTTTGGACAGGGAAGCAGGGGCTGACTTAAGGTTTCTGCTGTGCTGTCTTTTCCACCCCTGGCTACCGAGCTGCAGAAAAGGCAGTATCTGCTGCTCCTGTAGGCTGCCCTGTTCTCCCTGAAGAGTTTCACTTTCTGACCGGGTGTGTTCAAGAAAACATAAGGGTAAGACATTTGAGACAGAAATTGCTGGAGAGAAGTTAAGTGGTAGACTGGCATTTGCTGGAAAAAAATAATAACTCCTTGGAAGAGGAGATGAGATAAATACAAAAATTCATTAACTTAGTGTGTGTGTTAGGATTGAATGAACTGTCATCTGATTGCATCCATTTTCTTAGTTACTCTTGTTCAGTAGCTAAGACTATGCATAGAAATATTTATGGGAGATTTAATGAAAGAGAAAAAAGAAAAAAAAAAAAAACAACCTGGGAGAAGAGACTAGGAAATACAGTAAGACTTCTGGGAACATAAAAGGCCAAATCGATGTGAATTTTCGTGAATTAAAGGGATCTGAGTCATCATGTATTTTTGTTTTTTTCTGTGATCCGTGGATGCAGGCAAAGCCATGCATCATCTAAATTCAGTGCTTACAACACTGCACTTACAACAGAGAGGGGACAATTACCTTTCTAAATGTAGGGTGTATATTTAGGGGAAAATGTTTTCAAAATGGGACAAATACTGAAGGAATAGGGTAGAGCAGGAAAGCATTTAGGCAATATGATTCCGTCTACATGATTTTCCAAGTAGTGACAATATTTGCAATGGAAAATTTTGATAATTATTACATATTAACACTTTTCAGCAGATGGGGATAATTCACTCCCTGAGAAAGATCCAGTCCTTAGAGGGGCTATCTTAATAATCTCCATGGGAGATCACATTTATTGCATCATGAATGTTTCCAAAAGTAGGATAAGGAGACAGGATCAATTTCAAGATCAAAGACATAATACATGTATATCTTTGGGAATTCTACTGTGGGACATAATCAATGAAATGAAATTTATCACTTAGAGTTTTATTTCAAGTGTCTCTTCAGTACAGACATCTTTGCCATTATTCCTCAGTTCTTACTTCTCTGCAAAAGCAGGTTCACATATGTGCACACACACACACACTCACAGATAATAATGCAAGAGACCCAAGAGAGGAGGAGTAGGAAAGACACAGAATGGTGAGAATATGGTTTGTAATTTGTTCCCTGGACACCACAGGTATGTCTCTGGGGAATGGGTTGCTTTCATTTAATCAGACTATAAAGCCCTCACATATATAGAAGATCCTGGGCATCCCTGTGTCCTGCCCTCCCCATAAGGGCAGAAAAGGGATCCGGGACTCATCATCTACTGCACTTGCTTCTGGGAGCAGGTGACTTAACTCCAGCCACTCCCCATCTCTGTGAGTTTTCCAGCCCAGTTTGGGAAAAATACCACAAGTAGTACCACGACTCCTCTTTATGTTAGTAGAAATCATTACTTTTATACTGGTTAATGACTGACAGGGGCGCAGGGCAGAAGGCAGGCAGAAATCATCAGGTTTATGAAGGAGGAAAAGCCACGTTTGTGAAGACCCCTTTCTTGAAATGTGCTGAGGTCTCAGAGTCACATCTGATACCCACGCTGTCTAAACATAGGCTTCTTTTTCTTCTTAATTAGACCCCTTCCCTGGTCACACGTATGGGAAGAGGCTGGTGCAACTCAATGTCCCTGAGTCATGGTATCAAGCTGAAAGGGATGTAAGAGACCTCTGACCCTGTTGCCTCCTGAAGCTGGGGGTGTGCCATTTACTACTTTTCATTTCTTCCTCTGCTGACCAGCTTCTCACACTACACTTGGAAACATCCTCCTGCCAGGGAAGTGAGGAAAGCTAGCATCCCCTTCTTCTGCCCACGAGGGAGATGTTAGGAAGTGGCAGGACGAAATCCTATAGCTACTTGATAAAGATCTCATCATTATTTACTTTGTAGCAGGAAAGCAGGTACAGGACCCGTTTAGCTTACCCTGAATCCTTTTCCAGAATTTCTCTCCAGGGACGGTTGTCCTCATCTGAGGAAAAGCCTGCAGCATCTCCTGGAGGAGGTTGACATGACTACCATTGTCATTTATCAAATGTGGGGGGAAAGTTCTAGGTGTTGAAAAATGGCAAGATATCCCTACTATAAAACCAATTTCTTAGTTTGAAATGTGTTTGTACCTGGCAGATTTTCAGTGAATGTTTTTGCTTTTATTCTCTTCACATTTATTTAAGTCAATTTTTAAAATAATGAAAAAATTAAAATATATCATTTTTAAATTTTACTGAATGCAAAAAGAAAGTCAGGAGAACCCTGTCAGTGTTTATAATGTTACATAAAACATAGGACTCCAACAGACTTTCTCTAAGCTGCAGTAATTTGGTTATTTTCATCCATATTTCAGCATTCTAATCCTAGGATTCAAGTTAATATTACTGAGGCTAACAGAGTCTTCATATTCATTCTAATCTGGTTTGTGCTGTGTAAAAGTGGAGAACTGATGCTTTTCTAACAGGAAGTTACTGGAAGGGCATTCTAAGTATCCCTGACTTGAGTTTGTAAGTGGTCAGGGTCCACTGAGGTGTGAGGTATTGGAGCAAAGGGTATCACTTCTGCAGCAGGTCAGAGAAAGCAGTGATCTCTCTCTGTAGACATCAAAGAAGGTGGGAGATGTTCTAAGACTAATGCAGATAAGGATATAGCCCTCTGATAATCATCTTGCAATATGTTTATTAATGTTGTTTATTATTTTCTTACTAAATAAACCTTTCAAAGCATATATATAATTGTATAGAAACTTAAATGTATTAACTGACTCTCCTCAGTTATAGTTATGGCATATTACTATATGATGTAGAATGCAACAAATATTTTCTTTTAACTTACAATAACAACATGCCTGGACTGTAGAATTAATTTTAGATATATTAAGTCTCTTGGAAGCTGTACTTAGAAGGTAATAGCAGATAACTGGGCTTCTTGGAGAGATGATGAAAAAAGACAGGCATTCCAAAGCACAAGTCTGGAAGCCAAAGAATCAGGCAGTGTTACCAGGGTACGACTACTTGTAAAACTACACTGGCTAATGGAGATTAGATTGATCTGCAAATGCATGAATTTGTTTAGGAGGCAGATTCTTCATAAACTCAGTTACTAAGTCCCTCAGCAGACAACTCAGGACAGGAGATGACCAGAACTAGCAGTTAAACCAGCAGCCACCATGTAAGCTCTTAATGCTTTTGCTGACATTTATAACATTTGATGTTTATGCTAAGGTTAGTTGTAACATGAGGACCTAAAACTTGAGTGTTAGAGACGTGCACTGAAAATGGATGCAGGCCTTGAAGTCATTTTTACTAGCTGGCTGACAACCTGCTTGAGAGCCTTGTTAACAGTCATTCAGTAGAGAAATCTCTGGTTAATTCTGCCTGGTACACACAGAGACTTGTCACTCTAAGAAGTTAGTAAATCGATGCCTGAAATATGCTGTATTTGCCCATTTGTTTCCTTTTAATTAATTTATTTATGTTAATTGAAGGATGATTACACTATGATATTGTGGTGGATGTTGCCATCCATCAACATGAATCAGCCACGGGTGACCATTTGATTTTTAACTTAGGGTTTGTTTTTTAAATCAGTGTCTGATTATCTGTTTGTTTTACTCTAACAGCAATGATTAAAAATAAGACTTTTCTGCAGTTTCAGGCTTTGAAGGATGACTGTATTCCTTGGTGAGTGTCCCTGAAACGACTTTGTACAGATTATATAGCTTACATCCCATCCTCAATGTGCCTTCCTGTTGTTAAAAATATGCTGAGCACTTTTCATGTGGTAAATGTGCCAGAAACTTTAATTCATTTACATAGATTTACCACATAATTCTCAATACATAGTGATGTACTTAAATATTTTTCTCTTTTTATTTATGGTGAGCAATAGAGCTAAGATTCAATAATATCCCCTAGATTATATTTTATCCAAATACAGAAGTTTCATCAAATTCCTTCAGGTGCAAGATAGATAAAGTAGGCTAGTAGGTTGGTGTAAGTAAAGTCAACTTATGAAATTAAAAAATTAAACTTTCCTTTTACTTGCCTATGGATAAATATCTGTGTTGCTCTAACATTTAAAAATCATTAGGAAATATTTTTTCTAAAAGTTTGGCAATCGCCCACTTCATTTAGAACCAGAAAATCACACCTGTTCATCTGCATAAGTATGTTCAATCAAATTTTGGATTTCAGAATGATGAACAGAGACTTTATAGCTGATGCCGTGGGCGCCCTGTCCATAACACCATGCCCTCCCGCTTCGGTGCACACTGCCCTATTTCCCAGTGCCAGCACCTCTATTTGTTTGCCTGGACAGGTTCCTGAAAACCAGAGACACTTTACTACCTTCTTAAACAGGGAAAAGGAGCCCTAATATCAATACTCGGTCCACCTACCTCAAGACACTTATTCAATAACAGATACTAGTAGGTGTATAAACACCCCAGCTCCCTTCCAACTAAAGGTAGGTTAACACTGAGAAACATATTCTACCCTGGCTCCAAGATTTTCCCATGGGATCTAGCTTCATTTACAGCAATTTTTATTTACCTGGTCATCCAACCTTCAGTGACCACCTTTTCTCAATTGTCCCCCTTTACTAATCTTCTGTGTTTCCTGGGATTACTTCCTAAGAACTACTTATAGTTGGATAACTGTCTCAGGGGTTGGCCTCTGGAGGATCCCAAACAATGTTTCTCTTAACTGGACCAATATTTATATTTATTTAATTCATAATGGGAAAAGATATTCACAAACATTGGTAATTTTGAACATGGATAGAAGATTGACATGGTGAATTTTATGTTTACAAATATTAAAGATATTTATAGAAGACTGATTATTTAGCAACAAAATGCTTTGTTGTCAGAACATATTGCACAACAAGTTCAAATTACTCATTTATACCATTTCATTTATATTACAAGGACAGACTAAACAGTGTTAATTGATGGTCATAGATTTTTAAATCAGAGCACCTTTACAGAAATCCTTATTGGGTATATAATATTGGGACTGTGCTGGATTTAGAAAAGGCAGAGGAACCAGAGATCAAATTGCCAACATCCGCTGGATCATGGAAAAAGCAAGAGAGTTCCAGAAAAACATCTATTTCTGCTTTATTGACTAGGCCAAAGCCTTTGACTGTGTGGATCACAATAAACTGTGGAACATTCTGAAAGAGATGGGAATACCAGACCATCTGATCTGCCTCTTGAGAAATTTGTATGCAGGTCAGGAAGCAACAGTTAGAACTGGACATGGAACAACAGACTGCTTCCAAATAGGAAAAGGAGTTCGTCAGGGCTGTATATTGTCACCCTGTTTATTTAACTTATATGCAGAGTACATCATGAGAAACGCTGGACTGGAAGAAACACAAGCTGGAATCAAGATTGGCGGGAGAAATATCAATAACCTCAGATATGCAGATGACACCACCCTTATGGGTGGATGGGGGGGCATATCTGAAGATAGAATCCATGAGCCATTGTTATGCATATGTTCAAATATAGTCAGTTCTTCTTGACTTTTCCAAAACGGGGGCACTGTATTAGGTTCTCAGTAGTAATGTATCCCTGTTTCATACCCTTGGCAAGTCCTTATAGTTTCAGACTTTTGAATTTTGTCCATCAGTGTGTTTTGCATTTTAATTTCTTTCTCTTTGGAGATCTAGGAAGGCCGCTGCTGCTGCTAAGTCGCTTCAGTCGTGTCCGACTCTGTGAGACCCCATAGATGGCAGCCCACCAGGCTCCCCCGTCCCTGAGATTCTCCAGGCAAGAACACTGGAGTGGGTTGCCATTTCTTTCTCCAATGCATGAAAGTGAAAAATGAAAGTGAAGTCGCTCAGTCGTGTTCAACTCTTAGCGACCCCATGGACTGCGGCCCACCAGGCTCCTCCATCCATGGGATTTTCCAGGCAAGAGTGCTGGAGTGGGGTGACATTGCCTTCTTCGCTAGGAAGGTTAGTACCTTTTAATCTTTTAATGTGCTCAGGGGTTATTCAGATACTCTTTCATGTGAAATGTTTGTTCAAGTATTTTGCTCAGTTTAAATTGGGTTATCTAGGTTTTCATTAAAAATGTGCAGAAATTCTTTAAGTATTCTAAATATGAGCCCTGTACTGGTTATGTGTTAGTTGCTCAGGCTTGTCCGACTCTTTGCAAACCCTTGAACTGTAGCCTGCTGGGCATCTCTGTCTATGGAATTCTTGAGGCAAGAATATTGGAGTGGGTACCATTACCATCTCCGGGGGATCTTCCTAACACCAGGGATCGAACCTGTGTCTCTTGGCAGGTAGGTTTTTTTACCAGTGCTGCTGCTGTGCAACCTGAAAAGCCCATATTGATTATACACATTGTAAATATTTCCTTCCACTCTGTGGATTTCATTTTTACTCTCTTAATGATGGCTATTGATAAACATGAGTTAGGTTCTTAGTTTTATCAATCTATTCTTTAATACTGTTTTAATTCTATTTCAGAAATTTTTTCTCCCTCTGATGTTTTCACTATGTCACTAGTGTTCTACAAAGCTTTTTAAATATTTTATGCCTAGATCTAAAACCCATCTGGATTTTTTAGTGTGTTGGTAGAAGTCATGGTTTGTTTTTATCCACATAGCTAGCCAACTGATTATTTATTAAAAACACTGGTGCCTTTATCTTGGTTCAAGTGTATATGCGTGTGTTCATGTGTGTATACACATTTCTGAATTTCTGAGTTAACCATACTATTTCTTGGGTTTATTTATTCTTGTTCTGATACAGCATTGAATGACTGCATAAGTCACTGTAACCTTGTAGGTCTCAATATTCCATAGAGTGGGTCATTTTATTGATACTTCATTCTTTAAGATTGCTTTGTCTCTTCTTGAACTTTTGTGATTTCACATCAAATTTATAATGAGACTCTCAGTTTCTATACATGAAAAATCTTCTTGTGTTCTGATTTTGACTTTATTGAACCAAAAGAACAGTTTGAAGAGTTTTGCCATCTTTACAAAATGCTCATTCTGTAAACAAGGTATATAAGTCCTCCCACTTTGTACATCATCCTTGAATGCAGATTTGTGTGTGTGTGTATGCACCTCTCGGAGAAGGCAATGGCACCCCACTCCAGTACTCTTGCCTGGAAAATCCCATGGATGGAGGAGCCTGGTAGGCTGCAGTCCATGGGGTCTCTAAGAGTTGGACACGACTGAGTGACTTCACTTTCACTTTTCACTTTCATGCATTGGAGAAGGAAATGGCAACCCGCTCCAGTGTTCTTGCCTGGAGCATCCCAGGGAAAGGGGAGCCTGGTGGGCTGCCGTCTATGGGGTCGCACAGAGTCGGACACGACTGAAGTGATTTAGCAGCAGCAGCGTGCACCTCTAATAATAGATTATCCATAGAGATTCTGTTTTTAACATACACAAGTTTTATCAGTAATTATATTTTATTTTCCATTTTAAATCTAGCCCTTCTTTTTCTTCCTGTTGCCTTATTGACAGCTAGTTCTTAGGTCAACGTTAAAAGAAGTGGTTTTAGGGAAGCATGTTAAAATCATATCCTAACTCTAAAGGAAAAATTTTAAAGCTTTACTGTTAATAATGAAAAAAGTAATGTTTTTGAATAGATGAAAAAACTTGTCTTCTATATAACATTTGCTGAATTATTTTACAGTGAATTTATAGTGAATTTTCTTCTTTTGGCAAATTTTTCATTTTATTACAACTTTGTAGTATCTTATATGGGCCTCCCTGGTGGCTCAGACAGTAAAGAATCCTCCTGCAGTGCAGGAGACCTGGGTTTGATCCTTGGGTTGGGAAGATTCCCTGGAGGAGGGTATGGCAACTCACCCCCGTTTTCTTACCTAGAGAATCCTCATGGATAGAGGAGCCTGGTGGGCTACAGTTCATGGGGTTGTGAAAAGTTGGACGCGACTGAGTGACTAAGCACAGCACAGTATCTTATTTATATCCTTTTATCCTTTGGTCTGATATCAGTATTGCTATTACCAGTCACTGTTGGCATGAAACATGTTTTCTCATCGTTTTACCATCAATCATCTTTTTTAGTTTTGAGTGTATGTGTATGTCTCTGTGCATTTATGTTTAAATGTGACTGTTGTAAAGGTTTGTATGTGGATTTTCTGTTTTTAATCTGATATGACCATCTCTATCTTGATGGAAATTTAATTCATTTACATTTAATGCACTAAAAGATAGACTTATCTTTATTTTGCTTTTTCTGAATATCAACTGTTTTTTCTCTTTTTCTATTTTTTTTCTTGCATTCTGCCTTCTTTTTTGATTGATAATGCTTTAATGCTTTTGCAGTATAATTTTTAAAATCATAGATTCAATCACTTTTTGATTGATGGTTTCTTGAAGTGCTAACATAAAAATGCATGATATATGGTAATAAATTTAGTATCATTACAGTATTTTGAGCCTCTTCAAGAATTTAGCACTCTTTATTTTCAAATAGTGTCTTATCCTTCATTTATGATTTTCAAATTTTACTTTTATGCTTTTTAAATATCAAAATTATTATTTTATAGCCCATAAGTTATTAAATATAAGATTATATTTTATTACTTTGTTTGATATTATTTCTATGTATTGCTTCATTCTGAATTAATTTCCACCACAATGGGGAATTTTCTTTATTGGTATGCTAAATAGCTATAGGCCCTAAACATTTATAATTTACATGTGAAAAAATTTCATTTTGTTCTCATTCATTCAAGAGAGTTCTTACAGTTATAAAACTCTTGATTGAGAACTTCTCTGCCTCTTGAGACATTAAAGATAATACCTTATTGTCTTCAGATCTTGCTGATAAGAAATTTACTGTTAGTCAAATTGTTGATCCTATATAGACACTTTTATCTTTAATGTTTTAAACATTTCCTTTTGATCTTGGGACAGTAGTGCAACAAAATATTTTAAGAGGCAAATGAAACTACCGCTTTTATTAAAAAT
The DNA here is from genome assembly GCF_029407905.1 of Bubalus kerabau. Lineage (NCBI taxonomy): Eukaryota > Metazoa > Chordata > Mammalia > Artiodactyla > Bovidae > Bubalus > Bubalus kerabau. The sequence goes on from NC_073631.1 coordinate 110,988,852, forward strand.
TGCAAAACTTATGAAAGAAAACTAAGATTTTAATTTGTTATGGCAGCCCTAGGCAATTATTTTTTGTAAAGAGGAAAATGATAGGCAAGCATTTGTTAATTGATGTCTATTGAGAATTTATTTTTAACCAATCTTAATCTAGAATTTTTGATCTAAAGATTTATTTTATCTTTAATTATTAGAAGGTCTTCAAGTCCTTATGGGTGCATTTACCTTTACTGTATTCTTTCAGAATGCATTTTTATCAGTTTGGAAATTAAGTCTTTGTTCCATTTGGAACATTTTTGGTAAAATCTCTTCAAATATTGCTTTTTTTTTTTATCACATCCCTTATTATCTCTCTGGAAAGTTTATCATGTTTGTGTTTCGCCTCCCAAGCTTTATCATGCCTGTGAGTTAAATTTCCAAGGATGTATCCCTCTATTGTCCACCCAGCACTAATGCAGTGTTACAGTTCAATTTTACTTCAAATAACAAAAAAACAAACTCGTAGAAAAAGACATCAGATTTGTAGGACTGAAGGTGAGGAATAGTTGAGGGGGACTTGGATGAAGGTGATCCAAAGGTACAAACTTGTAGTTGTGAAATAAGTCAGTCTTCTAGGAATGCAATGTACATGATGAATATAATCAACACAGCTGTATACTATATGTGAACGTGAATAAGAGAGTTAATCCCAAAATTCTCACAAGAGAAAAATACCTTTCTGTCTATATGAGATGATGGATGTTTACTCTGCTTATCATGGTCATCAGATCACAAGGTATGTAAGTCAAATTGTTATGCTGTATACCTTAAACTTATAACGTGTTGCATGTCAATTGTAATTCAACACAATTAGAAGGGAATAAATGAATAAAATGAAATATCCAAATGAAGAAGCTACCCCTTGTCTATATATGTTGAGATCTAGGTAGATTCATTTTTATATAAATTTATTTATTTTTAAATGTAGGATAATTGCTTTAGAGTATTGTGTTGGTTTCTCCCAAACATTAACATGGATCAGCCACAGGTATTAAATACAATCTTTCAATGCATTATTTCTCCCTTTTAATATCCAGTATTTTATCCTCTTTTTGAGTTTAAAAAAATGAATGACACTGCTTATTTCCTGAATGTCTCATAGATTCTTTTTTCATGTGCAGTGACTATCTTTTCACCCCTATTTCCTTTACTGCTTATAATTTATTGAAATTTCAATAAATGCAATACTTTCATTGATCTATTTGAATATTTAATCATGCTTATATTAGATTCTTTGTAAGATTGTTCAACACATTCAATTTCACCTTGGGTGAACATAAGGTTTCATTGTTTAACTCGTACACCTTTAGCACTAACTAGTTTGTATTTGAATATTGTTTTTTAAATCACATTTTGAGTTGGAGCATTTTATTAAAATTATTCAAAATTAATTTGATTTTTCATCCTACCTTCTCTCTGGTTTGTGATGATGACTTTTTGTTTTTCTTCATTCTATTTCATAATCTCCTAATAGAGAGTCAGATCTCATAAGGGCATTTCAGGCTCTGGTAATCCAATGAGCAAGCAAGCTATTGAAAACTATATATATGCCTATAATCCAGCAACTCTATCGGTATTTTCAACCTCCCTTCATATTTTTATAAATGGATCTCTTTGTGTGTTGAGACTTGCCTTCACCCTTCATCCAGGTCACTTACAACTCTGACAGCTTCCTGCCTGTGCAGAGTCTGGACTTTAGACAGAGGCAAGGCATCAGGACCTTTTCAGATTCCCTCTGAGCACTTTCCCAGCCCTGGTCGTGTGTGTGGCCTTCTAGTTTCCCAGCAGTATCTGGGAGCTATTCAAATCATCTATTTACCAAATCATCTTATTTCCAGTTCTTCCACTCAGGGTGTTATGTTAGTCTATAGTTTACCCCACCTTTCATTACTTGCCTCATGTGGCAGCAGCTGATAGTTTTGCCTTCAAAGGCTTTCAGCAATTGCCTCTGGGTAGCCACCTCAGAGGTTGGAGAGTTTTGAGTTAATTAAAATAAATGAAGTTCTTTGACTGCATCCTTCGAGGAGTCACCAGACAGGTCAAATCCGACATCCAGAACCCTGTGAGTATGAAGTATATTCTGCTCCTTTTGGTAGTGAGTGTACATCAGAAGTGCAGATTATCTTGTTTAGATCTGCTCCTGAGTTAGGGAGTAGGGGATGGTATCAGGGCAAGTTAAAATGCTACAGATCTCTCCGGTTGATCTTCAGGTTTGTTTTCCATATTAAGCAAGTGTGTGGTTGCTATAGCTTTTGATTAGATTCCAGAAATCCAAAGAGGATTATTTTGACAGATTTTTCCATTTTATATGTTGCTTTTCTAGAGAGAACTACTTCTAATTCTTCTATTCCATTTTTCTTTTATCTGTGTCCCTCCACAGAGTTAATGTTTTCTTGATCTTACTCAGATATAGATTTAACATGTTGATTTTTAAACACATGTGACAGGCTTTAATCCCATACAATTTTTTTAAAGAAGAATCCTTAAATTTTTGAATGGGAATATGGATTGCTCATGGGCTAAATTTATCAGTACAATTAAGTAATTAATGCTGAGTAGAAAGAAAAGGTAATGAAAGTCAGTAGTTACACTTTTCTGTCAAAACACATGGAAATTAGAACCTTTTAACTTCTATCAGCCTATGCCCCACATGTGTGCTATTGTTATGTATTTAGTTCAGTCTTATTCTAGGTACCAGAGAACACCACCAGTATTCTTACCATCAATATTGCTTATTTTACAAATATATGTACTACCTCTTTTGCTCTTTATTTCTTTTTACAATGTGAACTTTCTTTCTGGGATTACTTCTTTTTTGCTTAAAATGAAATATTAGAATTTTCTTCAGTAAGAAGAGTTGAATCCAGGTGGGCTCTGCTCAAGAGTAGGGTTAGTTGTTTTTAATAGACGAGTATGGTGTAGGGCATGTAGTCTCTCATCTTGCCAGAAACTCAAGTCTAAATCTCAGAGTGTGTATCCTTCAAATTTGTACCTTTGGTTTTTAAATTTCCACTTCAAAAATGGGGAGATTTTGTGTCTTTTTTATGATTTTTCATACTTCTCCGCTAACAGATGACTTTTTCAGTTTTTGTAATACTATTTTTACATTGTAAGTGAAAGAAAGTGAAAGTGCTAGTCACTCACTTGTGTCTGAGTCTTGGCAACCCCATGGACTGTAGCCCACCAGGATCCTCTGTACATGGGGATTCTCCAGGAAAGAATACTGGAGTGGGTTACCATTCCCTTCTCCAGGGGTTCGTTCCAATCCAGGGTTCGAACCCAGGTCTCCTGCATCGCAGGCAGATTCTTTACTGTCTGAATCATCAGGATTTGTGTTACTTATGTTCTGTTTATCCACCATCATGCTCACAATTTTGACTGTTTCTTCTCTATTTAAATGAATAATGTTGCACAATAGTCCTGCTATCACAGTTTATGTACATATCTGTAATTTACATTTGAGAAATAGTTTCTCAGACTATCTAATAGGGCATATTTTACAAATTCCTGTGTATATAAACATTACATATATATGTGTATATACATATTTATTTAATAACTATTTATTATTGTAATCATATTACTAAATGTATTACAGTAATGACTACCCCCACCCAGCTCCTAGAGCTTCTGTCTGCTGGGCTGTGGCAGGTGGCTTCTATTCCTCAGCACCTTTCTTGACATCGCTTCCCAGTGTGGTTGAGTGATGGTCCTTCTCAGCAGATAGACCAAATCTATTGTTTTGAGAATAACCTGGCTGTAGGCATTTCTTCTGAATAAAGCTCTGATTTGGCCAAAAAAGCAAAAGGACCTTATAATGTAATAGATAAATGTATTGATAGAGTAACATCTGATACTGGAAAACAGAATTCTGTTAACTGTTATAGTAAACTCTTTGCTGAAACAGTATAAGTGTTTTACAATATAGTTATTTCTTACTATTTCCTACACTATCATCTAATATGCATAATTATTAGACTCAAGATTACTGATCTGATAGAAAATTTGTCTCACCACAAAATAGGATAGAATGAGTGCCAATCCAGTGGCTAAAGGAATATTTTAAAGCTCCCTAGCTCAGCTACTGAGCTGCCCCAGTAAAGAATAGCATATCCTTTGTTTACTGAGCTGCTATTATTTTAATGACTCTATTGGAAAGAAGAAATTTTATTTAGGCTATTTTAAACTGGATAGGTAAACAGAAAGATAGATAAATAGCTAGGTAGGAAGAAAGAAAGAATGAAAGGAAGCATGGAAGGGAAGGAAGAAAGGAAGGAATAGATTTGACCAAGAATTTCCATGTCCTGGAAATTAGTATAAGAAAAGAAAGTATACGTAAAAATATATATATATAAAATTTAGTCACTGTAACATAATCCAAACAACCTAGTTAGAAGGTGATATACTAAATAAAATATTCATATGCAACAAAATAGTGTACAGATATTTAAAGTATATTGCAAAGAAATAATTGATATGAAAAAATGTACATGATGTTATTCTAAATGAAAGAAGCAGATACACAGTATTGTTCATATAATTTAAATATATTTTGTGAAAATATAGGTACAGTGAAAAATGGAAAATTGTTTTTAGAAATTACTAACAATCATCAGCTGTGGACATATATTTCACATATGTATTTTCTCTTTAATGTTTTATGAGTTTTTATGTTTCTCTAAGATACTTAGAAAACTTGATGTTAGAATCTCATATGACGTAGATGCCTCTTTACCCACAAAGTAAACCAGATCATTGAAACATTAATTTATAAGTCTAAAATTTGCAGAAGACTATAATTCCCTGAAAACAAAGAAAATCAAAAATGATTAGTAAGATAATTAATATGATTTGAAATACTAAATCTACATTGCCAAAAAAACTACTGTATAAGATTGAGATCATTCTTTATGATGTAATGTTAATTTAGTAAAATAGATTTTGTTCTCCAAAAGAAGTCAGTAAACGTGTTAAGATTAAACAGGTCAAGGTAAGACTCCATTATCCACTTAGCAATCTATATACTGTCCCAAATGGTATTTATCCTTATTGCATGGGGATATCAGAAATGTGGCATAAGTGATGATAAAAAAAATTATTATTAAACACCCAATATAAGCAGATATTTTTAATGATTCTTCAATATAAGAAGACATATTTTGAGTGAAATCATTGATTCCAAGCTGAAGTGGGAAATGTACAAGATGAGTATAGGATAGTTTGTTAAGCCAGAAGAAAGAAAGTACTTAAAATTTATGGATTAAAAACTTTATAATGGAAATAATGTGGAGGCACCACCTTAGCCAATGATCCACATCAACATCAACGTTACTGGGACAAATGATCATTATCTGTGTTTTAATGGAGGGCATTAAGAAGGACACTTTTTTGTGCTAAAAAATGTTTAATCTGAATTAGAACATGGACAATAAATGGAAAAATGCATTGAGAAACACAGTACAAAACAAGAACTCATACTCTTCAAAAATATCACTGTCAAGGCAAGAAGTGCAAACTATTTAAAATTAGAGGAAATGATTAGTATATGTGATGTTGAATTTGAACCTTAGACTACAATGGCAGAAAATGCTGTATTTAGAGTAGTGATTTATCTTAATGTTACATCTCCTGTTTTTGGTAGTTATACTGAGAATACATTAGCAAGTATCCATGTTATAGAGAAAAAATTCCAAAGGGTTTAGATGTAAATTGCCAATATGTGACTATGGTTCCACTTTAGTCTTATGTGGTCTCCAGAAAATTAGGACTATGTGCACACAGCAAAAATAAATGATAAGCCAAACATGAACAAGCAACTTGGTAAAATCTATATACTAGTAGAGTTTATAGTCCATGATACTTATCTGAAATTTTAGATTACCTCACAATAAAAAGAAAACAAAAAGGTGAAGAAACTTAAGGAAAAAAATCAGTTATGCATAGACAAGCATACCAGCTTCCTCTTCATTCCCTTCAGATAAATAACTCCTATTTTCATTGTTATCCAGCTGTGATACTCCTATCGCACAGTCCTTGACAGACTGTCTTTAGGAATGGAGGGCAATCAATCATGGATTGCAGAATTCATCCTGGTAGGATTCCAGCTCAGTGAAGACATGGAATTGGTCCTGTTTGGTATCTTCTCCCTGTTATATACCTTCAACCTGCTGGCGAATGGCATGATCTTGGGTCTCATCTGCCTCGACCCTAGACTGCACACCCCTATGTACTACTTCCTCTCTCATCTGGCCATCATTGACATATCCTATGCTTCTAGCAATTTGCCCAATTTGCTGGCAAATCTAGTCAAACACAAAAAAGACATCTCCTTTGTCTTATGTACTTTGCAGATGATTTTTAATTTGATTTTTTCTTCTATGGAGTGTTTGATTTTGGTGGTGATGTCCTATGACAGGTTTGTGGCAATCTGCCACCCCCTGCAGTACATGGTCATCATGAATTGGAGGGTCTGCACGTTTCTGGCCGTCACTTGCTGGGCATGTGGATTGTGCCTGGCCATAGTCCAAGTAAGTCTGTTTCTACGGCTGCCCTTCTGTGGGCCCCAGAAGGTGAACCATTTCTTCTGTGAGATTCAGTCTGTTCTCAAAGTGACCTGTGGTGACATCTGGATCAATGAAATGTTCCTCTTTGCTGAAGGTGTGTTTATTTTAGTTGGGCCCCTTTCCCTGATGTTGGTCTCCTATGTGCACATCCTCTGGGCAATACTGAAGATCCAGTCAAAGGAGGGCCGCAAGAAAGCCTTCTCCACCTGCTCCTCCCACCTCTGTGTGGTTGGGTTCTACTTTGGCATAGCCATGATGGTGTACTTGGCCCCTGAGAGTAGCCACCGAGAGGAACAGAAGAAAATCCTTTTCCTGTTTTACAGTCTTTTCAACCCATTGCTGAACCCTCTTGTCTACAGTGTAAGAAATGCTCAAGTGAAGGCTGCCTTCCACAGAATATTGCAGAAGAAGAGGACAGTGTGAGGGAGGGTTCAGTTTTGGTTCAGTACATTTTTCCCCCAGTGAAATGTGATTGCTGGTATAAAAAACTGAAGAAAATTTCCCAAGAAGATGCATGATTTCATGATGACAATTACTCAAGAGGAACATCAACATGATGGCAGAGTAAGATTCCCTAAGCCATTGTTCCTCCATGGAGATGGGAATATAGAGGCCAAATTTCCTTTCTGAAAATAACAGAAGTCAGATATTAGGTGTCAGCACTCCAGACAAGCACAACGCCAAGAAGAGATACAGTAAGTGAAGTGTTTACGCAAATTGATGACACTTACCTCCCATAGCTACCTCCTCTTTCTACCACCATGTGTGCGGATCAGGAGAAAATTCCCAACTCCCATCTCTTCCTCAAGAGGGAAAAATAAAAATGGACAATGGAGACTATTTTGTAGCTTTTCGGAGAGTGGCCTGAAGGATTGTTAGTTGTGTCCCTTGTTTCAGAGCACTGATGGGAATGGCAATTTGGATTCCTTGTAGGGGCCACTGAGAAACATCACAAACATTCCAACTCTTTATAGCTATATAGAGATTGTAGCATGTCAGACAAACACCAGGTAGAGCAAGTCTGTACAGGCTTCAGGAAAAAAAAAAAAAAAGGGCAAACCTCTTTAACTGAGAAAATACATAAACCAATTCAGAGAAGCTGCATCCACAGACAAGGCGAGGAGGTCCCCAGAGTCTCTAGGAGAGCTTATTGCTGAAGATCTTCCCCTTCCCAAAGTTAGTCAATAGACTGGGAGAAGTAGCTGTTTTTCCAAACGCCCACATCTCAGCTAAAGTTCACAAGATATACAGTGAAACAGGGAAGACATGGACCAATTAAAGGAGCAAACTAAATCTCAAGAAACTATCCCTAACAAAATGTAGATATGAGTCACCTGGTGAAAATCCAGGATCATCATCTTAACAATATTGAATAATCTATAAAACATATAGACAACCTAATAAAGAAAAGGATACATGAATGAAATGAAAATATCACAAAGAGATTAAAAACTGTAAGAAGAACCAAACATAAATTCTGGGACTGAGTTGAAAAATTGATTAAAGGGGTTCAAGCGAGAAATTAGGGACTGGTTGGAGACTGATGAAAACAAGACACAACATGCCAAAAATGTGTGGCTGCAAAAGCAGTACTAAGAGGTTAGTTTTCAGTAACATATCCTCATGCATTTGAAAAGAGAAAAGATTGAAAATCAACACCCTCACTTTACATCTGAACTAGAAACAGAAGAACAATCAACCCCAATATTGCAGAAATAAGAAAGTAATAAATATTGGAGCATATATAAGCAAAGTAGAGAATAAAAAACAGCCAACTGGTAGAAAAGAAGTCAATGAAACTAAGAAATGGTATCCCGAGAAATTCAAAATATTGGCAAACCCTTATCTAAACTGAAATAAAAAGAGATATATGTAGTATATTCAGATACTTAGAAACATGAAGTAGAATAGTGGTTACAAGTGACTAGGAGAAAAGAATGACAAGTTATTTAATTGGTACAAAGTCTGAGTTTGAGGTGGGAAAGTTCTGTAGATGGATATTGATGAGAGCTCCATGCAGTATTATTGATAACATCACTGAAGTGTATATTTTAAATTGTTAGAAGACAAGTTCAAGAAGGAAGAGTGGTAAGACCCTGAGCTTATCTCCCATGAACATTATCAAAGCTAAAACTACATATAAAAGAGCTCTCTTTGAGAACAAACTAAAGTAAAAGAACAACTTTTGTCCAACCATGAATACAAAAGAAAAAAAAATCCACATCAAACATGGAGGAGAGGGTTAGGGTTAGTACTCTGGCCTGGAGAATTCCATGGACTGTATAGTCTATGGGGTCACAAGAGGCAGACACGACTGTGTGACTTTCACTAGCATGTACTTATCAATAATCACCTTAACTGTAAATGGACTAAATGCTCCAGTGAAAGGACACAGGATGGCTCAATAGATTGAAAAGCAGAAAACAAGCAAAAAAAAAAAGAGAAAAGAAAACCACAAACAGAAAAAAACAAAACAAAAAAAACACCAATCTATATGCTACTTACACGACATCCGGAACGGAACTAAACCCACACAAGGAGTGAAAACAAAGAGATATCCCAAGCAAATGGAAATGAAAAGAGAGCCTGGGTAGCAATACTCATATCAAACAAAATAGACTTTTTAAAACATCTAATCTATAACAAAAGACATTAAGAAGACAGAAATCATTTCAAACATGTTTTCTGACTATACAGTATTAAACTAGAAATAAATTAGAACTAGAACTAAATTAGAACTAGAATTAAACTAGAACACTGGAAAAAATACAAATGTATGGAAACTAGACAACATGATACTACAAAGGATGCTACCAAAGGATCAACTTAAAAAAAAAAAAGAAATTTATAAAATATGAAAAGATGAATGAAAAGAGAAACATGGCTTTTCAAAATCTATGGAACACAGCAAAAACAGTTAAAAAAAGAATACAGGGCTCTGTAAGGAAACAAAAATCTCAAGCAATCTTAACTTTACAGCTAAAGGAGTTAGAAAAAGAATGATAGACTTCCCTGGTGGCTCAGTCGTAAAGAATCCACCTGTAATGCAGCAGTGAAGAAAGTGAAGTCGCTCAGTTGTGTCTGACTCATTGCGATCCCTGGACTGTACAGGCCACGGAATTGTCCAGGGCAGAATACTTGAGTGTTCTTTCCCTTCTTCAGGGGATCTTCCAAACCCAGGGATTGAACCCAGGTCTCCCCCATTGCAGGTGGATTCTTTACAAGCTGAGCCACAAGGGAAGCCTTGTGCTTCTGCTTTGGCTTCTACACCAAAGCCTTTGACTGGGTGGATCACAATAAACTGCAAGGATGCAGCACAAGCTGGAATCAAGATTACAGGGAGAAATATCCATAATCTCATATATGCAGATGACACCACCCTCATGACAGAAAGTGAAGAACTAAAGAGCCTCTGGATGAAAGTGAAAGAGGAGAGTGAAAAAGTTGGCTTAAAACTCAACATCCAGAAAACTAAGAACATGGCATCTGGTCCCATCACTTCATGGCAAAAAGATGAGGAAACAATGGAAACAGTAAGAGACTTAATTTCGGGGGCTCCAAAATCACTGCAGATGGTGACTGCAGCCATGAAATTAAAAGACGCTTACTCCTTGGAAGAAAAGCCATTACCAACCTAGACAGCATATTAAAAAGCAGAGACATTCCTTTGCCTACAGAGGGCCATCTAGTCAAAGCTATGGTTTTTCCTGTGGTCATGTATGGATGCAAGAGTTGGACTGTGAAGAAAGCTGAGCACCGAAGAATTGACACTTTTGAACTGTGGTGTTGGAGAAGACTCTTGAGAGTCTCTTGGACTGCAAGGAGATCCAACCAGTCCATCCTAAAGGAGATCAGTCCTGGGTGTTCATTGAAAGGACTGATGCTGAAGCTGAAGCTCCAGTACTTCGGCCACCTCATGCAAGGAACTGAGTCATTGGAAAAGACCCTGATGCTGGGAAACATTGAAGGTGGGAGGAGAAGAGGACGACAGAGGATGAGATGGTTGGATGGTACCACTGACTTCATGGACATGAGTTTGAGTAAGCTCCAGGAGTTCGTGATTGACAGGGAAGCCTGGAGAGCTGCAGTCCATGGGGTTGCAAAGAGTCAGACATGACTGAGCAACTGAACTGAATGCAGGAGTTGCTGGTTCACTCCCTAGGTTGAGAAGATCCCCTGGAGAAGGAAATGGCAACCCACTCCAGTATTCTTGCCAGGAGAATTCCATGGACAGAGGAGCATGACTGTCCATGAGGTCACAAAGGTGTTGGTTACGACTTCACAACTAAACAGCAAAAAACCTCAAAGTTAGAGGAAGGAAATAATAAAGACCAGAGTGGGAATGAATGACATAGTGACCAAATAAATGAGTAAATAAAAGAGATCAATGAAACTAAAGCTGGTTCTTTGAAAACATAAACTCAATAGACCTTTAGCCAGATTCATCATGAAAAAAAGAAAGAGGGCTTAAATGAATCAAATCAGAAATTAAAGAGAAGTTTCAACTGATATCACTGAAAAGCAAATAACTATAAGGGGATACTACAAACCGTTATACACCAACAAAGTGGGTAACCTAGAAGAATTGAAAATTGCTAGAAATAGATAGCTTTCCAAGCCTAAATCTGGAAGAAATAGGACACTTTCACAGATCAATTACTACTAATGATGTTAAATGAGTAATAAAAGCTCCCAACAAACAGAAGTCTGGGACCAAAGGGCTTTACAGACAAATTCTACCAAATATTTAAAGAAGAGTTAATACCAATGCTTCTCCAGCTATTCCAAAAAATTGAAAAGCAGGAAACTTTTCAAATTACAAAAAATTGAAAAGGGCTTCCCCAATAGGTCAGTTGGTAAAAAATCCACCTGCAGTGCAGGAGACCCCAGTTTGATTCCTGGGTCAGGAAGGTCCTCTGGAGAAGGGATAGGCAACCTACTCCAGTATTCTTGGGCTTCCCTTATGGCTCAGGTGGTAAAGAATCCACCTGCAATGCGGGAGGCCTGGATCCAACCCCTGGGTTGGGAAGATCCCCCGGAGAAGGGAAAAGCTTCCCACTCCAGTATTCTGGCCTGGAGAATTCCATGGAGTCACAACAAGTCAGACACGACTGAGCATCTTTCACTTTCACTTAATACCCATCCTTCTCCAGCTATTCCCAAAAATTGAAAAGGAAGAAACACTTTCTAATTCATTCTACCAGGTCAGCAATACCCTGATACCAACCCCATATAAAAATACTTCAACAAAATAAAATAAAAATTACAAACCATTATCCATGATTAATATAGATGAGAAATCCTCAACTAAATATTAACAAGCTGAATTTAGTAATACATAAAAAATCATACATCATGATCAAGTGAGATTTATTTCAGGGATGTAAGAAAGATGCAGTATCTACAAATATATCAACATGAGACACCACATTAACAAATCAGATGTCATTTTGTTAATGACATGAGATGACATGGTCATCTCAATAGATGCAAGAAAAACACATAACAAAATTCAATATCCTTTCATGACAAAAACTCTAAGCAAGACTAATATAGAGGGAATATACATCAACAAAATAGAGGTCATTTATAACAAACGCCTGGTGAACATCACACTCAATGGTGAAAAGCTGAAATCTTCTCTAAGATCAAGAAGAAAACAAAAATGCCCACGCTCACCATTTCTGTTTAACATAGTACTGGAAGGCTTAGACTCCACAATCGAAAAAGGTATAAAATGCACCTACATTGGAAAGAAGTAAAACTGTTGCTGTTTGAGATGATGTGATAATATATACAACTCTGAAGACTCCAGCAAACAACTATTAGAACCAATAAATGAATCTAATAAAGTTTCAGAATTAAAATTAATATGCACTAATCTGTTAATTTGTATACACTAATAATGAGCTATCAGAAATAGAAATCAAGAAAAAATCCCATTTATAATTGCATCAAAAAGAATAAAATATCTAGGAATAAATTTAACCAAGAAGGGGAAAGATTTGTACTCCAAAAACTATGAACATTAATGAAAGAAATTCAAGATGATAGAAATAAAGTGAAAGATACCCCATGTTCATGGATTAGAAGAACTAATATTATTAAAATGCCCATATTACCCAAAGTAGTCTACAGATGTGATGCAATTCTTCAAACAACATGGTATTTTTCATGGAACTAGAACAAATAATTCAAAATTAGTATGGAACCACAAAAGATCCCCAAAGAGTTAAACCAACCTTGAGAAAGAAAAGCAAAACTGGAGATAATCACATTTCTGTCTTCAGATTATACTACAAAGTTATGATAATCAAAGCAGTATGGTACTGGCACAAAAACAGACACACTGATCAATGGAACAGAATAGAGAAACCAAATATAAACCTGCTCACACATGGCCAAGTTATGACCAATGAAGCAATAATATAAAATAAAGAATATCGATCTCTTCAATAAGCAGTATTGGAGAAACTGTCCAATTGCATGCAAAAGAATTAAGCTGGACTACTTTCTCATACAATATGCAAAAATAAATTCAACATGGTTTAAAAACTTAAATGTAAAACCAGAAACCATAAAAGTCATAAAAGAAAATGTAGACAGTAAGCATTTTGAAATGTCTTAATATTATTTTTTGAATCTGTCTCCTCAGGCAAATAAAGCAAAAGTAAAAATAGATAAACGGGACCCATTCACAATAAAGAACTTTTACAAATCAAAGTAAAGCATCACAAACTGAAGAGCAAATTATTGAATGGGAGGAAATACTCGGCAAACAATATTTCAGATAAAAGGTTAATATCCAAAATATATAAAGAACTCATATAACTCAATATAAAAATAAACAATATGATTAAAATATGAGCAGAGAACCTTAATTCTAGTTTTTTTCCAAAGAAAACATACTGATGACCAGCAGACATATGAAAAGATACTCCACATCACTAATCATCAGGGAAATGCAAAACAAAACCACAATGGGGTATCACCTCACAACTGTCAGGGTGACTGTCATCAAAAAGACAAGAAATAACATGTGTTAGTGAGGATCTGAAGAAAAGGGAGCCCTGGTATAGTGTTTGTGGGAATGTAAATTAGTGCAGGCACCATGCTAAACAGTATGGAGTTTCTTCATAAAATTAAAAATAGAACTACCATGCAGTTCAGCAGTTCCACTCCTGGATATTTACCCAAAGAAAAGGAAAACATTAATTCAAAAAAATATATGCACCCAAATGTTTATAGCAGCATGCTGCTACTGCTACTGCTACTAAGTCGCTTCAGTCGTGTCTGACTCTGTGCGACCCCATAGACGGCAGCCCACCAGGCTCCCCCGTCCCTGGGATTCTCCAGGCAAGAACACTGGAGTGGGTTGCCATTTCCTTCTTCAATGCATGAAAGTGAAAAGTCAAAGTGAGGTCCCTCAGTCGTGTCCAACTCTTAGCGACCCCATGGACTGTAGCCTACCAGGCTCCTCCGTCCATGGGATTTTCCAGGCAAGAGTACTAGAGTGGGATGCCATTGCCTTCTCCAATATAGCAGCATAGTAGATACAATAGATATGAGATGGAAACAATGCTCATTGACAGATGAACAGATAAAGATACAGTGTGTATATATACAATGGAATATTACTCAGGAATATAAAATGAAATTTTGCCTTTTGCAGCAATGTGAATAGAACCCAGAGATTATTATGATTAGTGAATAAGTCATAGAAAGACATCTTACATGACACCTTAGATGTCACTTTCATCTAAAAAAACAAGGCAAATGTGTAGAACAAAACAGAAGCAGACACAGATACAGGCTTCGGGTAGAACCAGGTGTAAGGCAGGGCTTTCCTTCTGCTTGGTCACTGTCACCACCCTGTCAGGGACAAGGTCAAGTTCCACACTGCTGGTGCAGAAGCCCTGGGGGAGCTGTTTCAATTCATTTTGGGTATGTGCTCTTCCTGTACCCAACAAATCCTTGCCTCAGAGGGGAGCACTGCTGGAGCAAGAGGGACTGGTGGGGGTTTTCCACAAGGGTCAGGACACAGGCCATTACAGTCTAATCACCATCAGAAATCCAAATTGTCTCTGATGGATGACCCGTGCAATTGTCCTTGGTCATGGCAATTCTCACTTTCGTGCTGGAGTGTTTGCTTGGCTCAAGCTGGGCCAGGCACCTCCCTGATCTCAGGAACCAGTCAGATCATTCATTTGGCTTTAATCTATTCTTTCTGCCCTGCTTTGAGAGCAAGCAAGTGTTCACTATCCCCGCAAGCAGAGTTCAGGTGTCCCCTGGGCCACCAAACAACCAAGGGGGCCTGTCTTCACTTTGTCAGACCCCAGAGCCCAATATGTGGTTCTAATAGCTCACTCACAAGGAAGGGTCTCCGCTAATGTAATTTGCCATTTCCTCTGAGTTCCCTCCCAAGGGTGTGGGTCCTGGTACTGCTTCTCTGTCCTTCCTGTCTGATTCTGTATGGATCTTTCTTGGCAGCTTTGGTTGTATAGGAGTCTTTCTGCTAGTCCCTAGTTAGTTTTTACTGAGAGTTGTTCCACATGTAGATGTATTTTTGACGTGTTTGTGGGAGGAGGTAAGTTCTCTGTCCTCTTACTCTACCATCTTGATTTGAGTTCCAATAGACTCTAGTGCACTTTTAGGTTTATAGAAAATTTGAGTGCTAAACTCAGAGTTCTGTATATTCCCTCATTCCTCCCCAGTTTCTTACATTGTTACTATCTTGCAATGTGTGTGGTATATTTGTTAACACTGATGTGCCAATATTGGTATATTATTAGCAAAATTTCATAGTTAATTTTATTTTTTTAATATAAATTTATTTATTTTAATTGGAGAATACAGGATGCTTGGGGCTGGTGCACTGGGATGACCCATAGTTAATTTTAGAGTTCACTCTTCGGGTTACATATTCCATCAGTTTTGACAAATGTATCATGACATATATCCACCACTATAAAACCATACAGAATAGCTTCACAGCCCTACAGATCTGCTATGTCTCACCAATGCATTCCATTTTCTCTCCCCCAAATCCCTGACAGCCACTGATCTTTTAAATATCTCCATTGGATCAGTCGCTCAGTCATGTCCAACACTTTGCGACCTCATGGACTGCAGCACGCCAGGCTTCCCTGTCTATCACCAACTCCCACAACTTGCTCAAACTCATGTCCATCGAGTTGGTGATGCCATTGAACCCTCTCATCCTCTGTCGTCCACTTCTTCTCCTGCCTCGATCGTTCCCAGCATCAGGGTCTTTTCCAGTGAGTCAGTTCTTTGCATCAGGTGGCCAAAGTATTGGAGCCCCAGCATCAGTCCTTCCAAAGAATATTTAGGACTGATCTCCTTTAGGATGAACTGGTTGGATCTCCTTGCAGTCCAAGGGACTCTGAAGAGTCGTCTCCAACACCACAGTTCAAAAGCATCATTTCTTCAGTGCTCAGCTTTCTTTATAGTCCAACTCTCACATTCATACATGACTACTGGAAAAACCATAGCCTTGACTAGATGGACCTTTGTTGGCAAAGGAATGTCTCTGCTTTTTAATATGCTGTTAAGGTTGGTCAGAGCTTTTCTTCCAAGGAGCAAGCATCTTTTCATTCCATGGCTGCAGTCACCACCTCCAGTGATTTTTGAGCTCCAAAAATAAAGTCTCTCACTGTTTCCATTGTTTCCCCATCTGTTTGCCATATCTCCATAGTTTTACCTTTTCTAGAATGTGATACAGTTGAAATCTTCCAATGTATATAGCATTTTCAATTTGACTTCTTTTACCCAGCAATATTCATTTAAGGTTTCTCCATATTTGGGGGACTTAATTATTATTTGGGAATAATATCACTGATAAAATAATATTATATGGGTGTACAGTTTGTTTATCCATTCACCTGTTGAAGGACATCATTTTTACTCCCAAGTGTTGATAATTGTTCATAGTGTTGCTATAAACATTTGTTTGCAGGGTTTGTGTGGACATGTTTTCACCCCCTTTGAATGAATGAAAACTAAGTAGAGTGATTGGTAGTTCGTATAGTACAAGTATGTTTACTTTTTAAAGAAACTATCAAACTGCCTTCCAAACTGACTGTACCAGGTTGCAGTGAATGAAAATTAAGTCTCTGAATAATGGATAAAAATTCCTTTTGGTCCACATCTTAAACAGTGTTTGATGTTGTCCATGTTTGGATTTTAGCCATTCTCCTAGGTCTATAGAGATAGCTCATTGTTATTTTAATTTGCAATTCCCTGATGACATGGATGTGGAGTATCGTTTCATATGGTTATTTACTGCCTGTATATTTTCTTTAAAGGGATGTCTGTTAGGGACTTTGGCCCATTTTTAAATTGAGTTTTTTGTTTTCTTATCGTGTTTTTTAGGATTCTTTTTTATTTTGGAATCAAGTCATTTTTCCAATATGTGCAAAGATTTTCTCCAGTCTTTGATCAATATTTAAAACTCTTTCACAGTGTCTTTCAAAAAGCAAAAGCTTTTTTTTTATTTTAATGAAGTGCAGGTTATCAATTTTTTAAAATGATGAAGCACTTTTCGTTTTTTAGTTTCGTTACATTTTAGCAAAACTATATAGGACCAAGTGTTATGTACTATAAATTGTGATATTTGCCTCAGGTTGTAGTCTTTGAAATGTTTGAAGATCTTCTTAAAATCTGTTATAATATGTCTGCTCCTGAGTTTCATCCAAATATTTCCTGCACAGACAAACACAGGCAATCTCTGTTTTTCTCCAGGGAGAATGTTCAGGAAAATTTTTTCTCTCAGGAAAGGTGTAATGACTAATGGGGCCTCTGGAAAACCTAAATTCTCAAGAGTCATGAGATTTGTTTTGAACTGATGGGTAAAATACAAACTTTGGTAGATCTCAAACATTACATTTAGTATCAATAAGGTTCTACTGTATAGCAAAAGGAACTGTATTCAATCCCCAGGGATAAACCATAATGAAAAACAACATTTAAAAAAAGGATTTATGTGTGTGTAACTGAGTCACTTTGCTGTACAACAGATATTGGCACAACATTGTGAATCAACTATACTTCAGTTTAAAAAAAGAAAAGAAAAAAAAACAATTTGCTCCCAAAAGTGAAGACAGCAACATTTTTATTATTCTCCAACATCATCAGAAAGTGAAGTAAACATTTTTAACCCTAGAATTTCTCACTACAGAAAGTGAAAGTGAAAGCATTAGTTGTTCAGTCCTGTCCAAATCTTTGTGACCCCATGGCTGATCCACCAAGGATATTAAAAGAAGGAACAGTCTACCTTCTGTGGGATTGTCTCTAGGTTAAAGCAGACTCTTAAGGTAACAGCCTACCCCTAACACCATCATGTGTAGCTGAGATCTGTCTGCCTTGGTAGTTGGTTTGGGATAAGGATTATTGCATTAGGATGAGGGCTATGGTGAGAGGAAAATTATGTACTGGGTGTCTATCTTTCTGAGCCAGAGTTTGTGTTCAGTGCAACTGGATTGGCAAATAAAGATGTTCTCATGAGGACCTCTTTTTAGCTGAGCTGTGAACATGAGCCTCTTGGATCTGGTTCCCATCTTTCTCCACATCACTTCCAATAATGTGATTACGGATGGAGGCCAGAGCTGGCACTAATGAAAGGAGACAAAGAAAATGAGAGCCTCCTTTCCCAGACTGTGACCTCTACATGTGCCTTTCTGAATTCAGCCACAGAGGGAAAAGACTTTTTAGGACTATGCTAAATACTTTGTTCTTCCTTTATAAATCTGGTTTTAAAATATTTGCTACATACAGTTCAGTTCAGTTCGGTTCAGTTCAGTTGCTTAGTTATGTCCGACTCTTTGCAACCCCATGGACTGCTGCACACCAGGCCCCACATCCATCACCAACTCCTGGAGTTTACTCAAACTCATGTTCATTGAGTTGGTGATGCCTGCCATCCAACCATATCATCCTCTGTCATCCCTTTCTCCTACCACCTTCACTCTTTCCCAGCATCAGGGTATTTTCAAATGAGTCAGTTCTTCACATCAGGTGGCCAAAGTATTGGAGCCCCAGCATCAGTCCTTCCAATGAATATTCAGGACTGATTTCCTTTAGGATGGACTGGTTGCATCTCCTTGCAGTCCAAGGGACTCAAGAGTCTTCACCAACACCACAGTTCAAAAGCATCAATTCTTTGGTGCTCAGCTTTCTTTATAGTCCAACTCTCACATTCATACATGACTACTGGAAAAACCATAGCTTTGACTAGATGGACCTTTGTCAGCAAAGTAATGTTTCTGCTTTTTAATTTGCTGTCTTAGTCATAACTTTTCTTCCAAGGAGCAAGCGTCTTTTAATTTCATGGCTGCAGTCACTATCTGCAGTGATTTTGGAGCCCAAAAAGATAAAGTCTGTCTCTGTTTCCACTGTTTCCCCATCTATTTGTCATGAAGTGATGGGCCCAGATGCCATGATACTAGTTTTCTGAATGTTGAGCTTTAAGCCAACATTTTCACTCTCCTCTTTTACTTTCATCAAGAGGCTCTTTAGTTCTTCTTTGCTTTCTGCCATAAGGGTGGTGACATCTGCATATCTGAGGTTACTGATATTTCTCCTGGCAATCTTGATTCCAGCTTCTGCTTCATCCAGCCCAGCATTTCTCATGATGTACTCTGTATATAAGTTAAATAAGCAGGGTGACAATATACAGCCTTGACATATTCCTTTCCCAATTTGGAATCACTCTGTTGTTCCATGTTCAGTTCTAACTGTTGCTTACTGACCTGCATACAGATTTCTCAAGAGGAAGGTAAGGTAGTCTGATATTCCCATTTTTTTATAGTTTTCCACAGTTTGTCATGATCCACACAGTCAAAGTTTTGACATAGTCAATAAAGCAGAAATAGATGTTCTTCTGGAGCTCTCTTGCTTTTTTGATGATCCACCAGATGTTGGCAGTTTTACTCTGGTTCCTCTGACTTTTCTAAATTCAGCTTGAACATCTGGAACTTCATGATTCACATACTGTTGAAGCCTGACTTGGAGAATTTTGAGCATTACTTTACTAGCAAGTCAGATGACCATTATATCCACTGCTGTGGGCAAGAATCCCTTAGAAGAAATGGAGTAGCCATCATAGTCAGCAAAAGAGTCTGGAATGCAGTATTTTGATGCAGTCTCAAAAATGACAGAATGATCTCTGTTCATTTCCAAAGCAAAACATTCAATATCACAGTCATACAAGCCTATGCCCCGACCAGTAATGCTAAAGAAGCTGAAGTTGATTGGTTCTATGAAGACCTATAACACCTTCTAGAACTAACACCCAAAAAACACATCCTTTTCATTACATGGGACTGGAATGCAAAAGTAGGAAGTCAAGAAACACTTGGAGTAACAGAATTTGGTTTTGGAGTACAGAATGAAGCAGGGCAAAAGCTAACAGAGTTTTGCCAAGAGATTACACTGATCATAGCAAACACCTTGTTCCAACAACACAAGAGAAGACTGTACACATGGGCATCACCAGATGGTCAACACTGAAATCAGATTGATTATATTCTTTGCAGCCAAAGATAGAGAAGCTCTGTAGTCAGCAGAAAAAGGATTGGGAACGTACTGTGCTCACTGATTTTGGAGCCCAGAAAAATAAAGTCTGACACTGTTTCCCCATCTATTTCCCATAAAGTGTTGGGACCGGATGCCATGATCTTCATTTTCCGAATGTTGAGCTTTAAGCCAACTTTTTCACTCTCCACTTTCACTTTCATCAAGAGGCTTTTTAGTTCCTCTTCACTTTCTGCCATAAGGGTGGTGTCATCTGCATATCTGAGGTTATTGATATTTTTCCTGGCAATCTTGATTCCAGCTTGTTTCTTCCAATCCATCGTTTCTCATGATGTATGCTGCATATAAGTTAAATAAGCTGGGTGACAATATACAGCCTTGACGAACTCCTTTTCCTATTTCGAACCAGTCTGTTGTTCCATGTCCAGTTCTAACTGTTGCTTCTTGACCTGCATACAAATTTCTCAAGAGGCAGATGAGGTGGTCCGGTATTCCCATCTCTTTCAGAATGTTCCACAGTTTATTATGATCCACATAGTCAAAGGCTTTGGCCTAGTCAATAAAGCAGAAATAGATGTTTTTCTGGAACTCTCTTGCTTTTTCCATGATCCAGAGGATGTTGGCAATTTGATCTCTGGTTCCTCTGCCTTTTCTAAAACCAGCTTGAACATCAGGAAGTTCATGGTTCACATATTGCTGAAGCTGGCTTGGAGAATTTTAAGCATTACTTTACTAGCGTGTGAGATGAGTGCAATTGTGCAGTAGTTTGAGCATTCTTTGGCATTGCCTTTCTTTGGGACTGGAATGAAAACTGACCTTTTCCAGTCCTGTGGCCACTGCTGAGTTTTCCAAGTTTGCTGGCATATTGAGTGGAGCACTTTCACAGCATCATCTTTCAGGATTTGGAATAGCTCAACTGGAATTCCATCACCTCCACTAGCTTTGTTCATAGCGATGCTTTCTAAGGCCCACTCGACTTCACATTCCAGGATGTCTGGTTCTAGGTCAGTGATCACACCATCGTGATTATCTGGGTTGTGAAGATCTTTTTTGTACAGTTCTTATGTGCATTCTTGCCATCTCTTCTTAATATCTTCTGCTTCTGTTAAGTCCATACCATTTCTCTCCTTTATCAAGCCCATCTTTGCATGAAATATTCCTTTGCTATCTCCGATTTTCTTGAAGAGATCCCTAGTCTTTCCCTTCTGTTGTTTTCCTATATTTCTTTGCATTGATCGCTGAAGAAGGCTTTCTTATCTCTTCTTGCTATTCTTTGGAACTCTGAATTCAGATGTTTATATCTTTCCTTTACTCCTTTGCTTTTCACTTCTCTTCTTTTCACAGCTATTTGTAAGGCCTCCCCAGACAGCCATTTTGCTCTTTTGCATTTCTTTTACATGGGGATGGTCTTGATCCCTGTCTCCTGTACAATGTCATGAACCTCATTCCATAGTTCATCGGGCACTCTATCTATCAGATCTAGGCCCTTAAATCTATTTCTCACTTCCACTGTATAATCATAAGGGATTTGATTTGGGTCATACCTGAATGGTCTAGTGGTTTTCCCTACTTTCTTCAACTTAAGTCTGAATTTGGCAATAAGGAGTTCATGGTCTGAGCCACAGTCAGCTCCTGGTCTTGTTTTTGCTGACTGTATAGAGCTTCTCCATCTTTGGCTGCACAGAAGATAATCAATCTGATTTCAGTGTTGACCATCTGGTGATGTCCATGTATAGAGTCTTCTCTTGTGTTGTTGGAAGAGAGTGTTTGTTATGACCAGTGCATTTTCTTGGCAAAACTCTATCAGTCTTTGCCCTGCTTCATTCCGTATTCCAAGGCCAAATTTGCCTGTTACTCCAGGTGTTTCTTGACTTCCTACTTTTGCATTCCAGTCCCCTATAATGCAAAGGACATGTTTTGTTGGGCGTTAGTTCTAAAAGGTCTTGTAGGTCTTCATAGAACCGTTCAAGGTCAGCTTCTTCAGCGTTACTGGTTGGGGCATAGACTTGGATTACTGTGATATTGAATGGTTTGCCTTGGAAATGAATAGAGATCATTCTGTCGTTTTTGAGATTGCATCCAAGTACTGCATTTTGGACTCTTTTGTTGACCATGATGGTCACTCCATTTCTTCTGAGGGATTCCTGCCCTCAGTAGTAGATATAATGGTCATCTGAGTTAAATTCACCCGTTCCAGTCCATTTCATTTCGCTGATTCCTAGAATGTTGACTTTCACTCTTGCCGTCTCTTGTTTGACCACTTCCAATTTGCCCTGATTCATGGACCTGAGATGCTGTCGGAGCCCTCCAAATCATGAGACACTGTGATCACAGCAACTATGCATTATACACTGAATGTGGAACAACTTAGGCCAAGAACACCTAAAGAAGACAAAAGCAAGTGGATGAACAGCTGGTCCAGACCTCCACACCACCTGTATCACTGATGCCTCCCTCTAATATGTGTGTGTGTGTATACGCAAGCACACATGTGCATGTGAATAATCTTCAAGAGATTTCTACAACCAGTTGATAGTTTAGGAAGAAAGGCTTGATACAAGGATGGCTTGACTTATTATATTGGTGCAATATATGTAACACTCAAGTGTGGGGCCCTAAAGGTAATTAGAATAAATTTCTCATTGCCTATAGCTAGCCATTCAACTATTCATCTGCCTTGTGGAGAGAGAAGTTTCCTGAGATGAGAACATTCACAGTCTCCTGGAAAATGGCAAATGGGTTGACTGGTTGGTCATGGACCTGGAAGGAGCACAGTTGGGATATTGGGTGAATGGAGGTGTGGGAAAAAGATGTGAGATGGTACACAAAGTACCTGAATCTACATCGCACACTTATGCCAACCAAAGACATCATTGCAGAAGAGGCATTAATCAACCAGGTATAGGATGACTCAGTAGATGTTGGGCAGCCTCTGCTTTCGGCCTCTCCACTGACTGCACACTGAGCACACAAATGCAGTAAGCAATGCAATGGGGGCTTTGTGTGAATATAACAGCATAGGCTGCCTCTCACCAAGGCTGAATATCTGCTCTGTTGGCAGCAAAGCCCAATGCTGAGCCCTCAATATGGTACCTTCCTCTTAAGGGGACCAGTAAGTCAACTGATTGGAGAAGGAAATGGCAACCCCCTCCAGTATTCTTGCCTGGGGAATCCCATGGACAGAGGAGCCTGGCATGGGGTCGCAAGAGTCAGACACAACTTAATGACTAAACCACCACTGCGACCAAGTCAGTTGATCGCATACTGAATCCTTCCACCCTATGTAGGGCAATGATCCATTGGGCTGTAGATGATATCAATCACAACTATGAATTTCCCTTTCTTGTTCACAGTGTCTTGATCAGTACCTCCACTGAGCGCTATTAGATCATGTGATTTCAGATATATATAATATCACCTCAGTCCAATATTCTCATTTCACAGCAAAGGAGTGAAAAAGGGCAAATGGCCAAGGAATCAACTGGTTCCAATAAATATTATTATTCATTGGAGGAACAGAGGCTGAAGCTCCAATACTTTGGCGACAGAGGATGAGACCATTGGATGGCATCACTGACTCAATGCCATGAGTCTGAGCAAGCTCCAGGAGATAGTGAAGGACAGAGAAGCCTGGCATGCTGCAGTCCATGGGGTTGCAAAGAGTCAGACAGGACTTAGTGACTGAGTAACAACAATACATATTGTATTACTCAGACCTTGGAGATCAGATAGAAATTGTAACCTGACATGCAGATTTGGAGTACTGGGTTGTTGATAACACTCTGAAGAATTGGAATACTGTTCTTCAGTATATACTGATAGTAGTATATGCCTACTCTGATAGTAGATACATGTGCCCTAACAAGACATGGCAGGAGTGAATGTCAACATTCTAGGAATCAGCGAACTGAAATGAACTGGAACGGGTGAATTTAACTCAGATGACCATTATATCTACTACTGAGGGCAGGAATCCCTCAGAAGAAATGGAGTAGCCATCATGGTCAACAAAAGAGTCCAAAATGCAGTACTTGGATGCAATCTCAAAAACGACAGAATGATCTCTGTTCGTTTCCAAGGCAAACCATTCAATATCACAGTAATCCAAGTCTATGCCCCAACCAGTAACGCTGAAGAAGCTGACCTTGAATGGTTCTATGAAGACCTACAAGACCTTTTAGAACTAACACCCAACAAAAGATGTCCTTTGCATTATAGGGGACTGGAATGCAAAAGTAGGAAGTCAAGAAACACCTGGAGTAACAGGCAAATTTGGCCTTGGAATACGGAATGAAGCAGGGCAAAGACTGATAGAGTTTTGCCAAGAAAATGCACTGGTCATAACAAACACTCTCTTCCAACAACACAAGAGAAGACTCTATACATGGACATCACCAGATGGTCAACACTGAAATCAGATTGATTATCTTCTGTGCAGCCAAAGATGGAGAAGCTCTATACAGTCAGCAAAAACAAGACCAGGAGCTGACTGTGGCTCAGACCATGAACTCCTTATTGCCAAATTCAGACTTAAGTTGAAGAAAGTAGGGAAAACCACTAGACCATTCAGGTATGACCCAAATCAAATCCCTTATGATTATACAGTGGAAGTGGGAAATAGATTTAAGGGCCTAGATCTGATAGATAGAGTGCCCGATGAACTATGGAATGAGGTTCATGACATTGTACAGGAGACAGGGATCAAGACTATTCCATGGAAAAGAAATGCAAAAGAGCAAAATGGCTGTCTGGGGAGGCCTTACAAATAGCTGTGAAAAGAAGAGAAGCGAAAAGCAAAGGAGTAAAGGAAAGATATAAACATCTGAATTCAGAGTTCCAAAGAATAGCAAGAAGAGATAAGAAAGCCTTCTTCAGCGATCAATGCAAAGAAATAGAGGAAAACAACAGAATGAGAAAGACTAGGGATCTCTTCAAGAAAATCAGAGATACCAAAGGAACATTTCGTGCAAAGATGGGCTCGATAAAGGAGAGAAATGGTATGGACTTAACAGAAGCAGAAGATATTAAGAAGAGATGGCAAGAATGCACATAAGAACTGTACAAAAAAGATCTTCACAACCCAGATAATCACGATGGTGTGATCACTGACCTAGAACCAGACATCCTGGAATGTGAAGTCGAGTGGGCCTTAGAAAGCATCGCTACGAACAAAGCTAGTGGAGGTGATGGAATTCCAGTTGAGCTATTCCAAATCCTGAAAGATGATGCTGTGAAAGTGCTCCACTCAATATGCCAGCAAACTTGGAAAACTCAGCAGTGGCCACAGGACTGGAAAAGGTCAGTTTTCATTCCAGTCCCAAAGAAAGGCAATGCCAAAGAATGCTCAAACTACTGCACAATTGCACTCATCTCACACGCTAGTAAAGTAATGCTCAAAATTCTCCAAGCCAGGCTTCAGCAATATGTGAACCGCGAACTTCCTGATGTTCAGCTGGTTTTAAAAAAGGCAGAGGAACCAGAGATCAAATTGCCAACATCCGCTGGATCATGGAAAAAGCAAGAGAGTTCCAGAAAAACATCTATTTCTGCTTTATTGACTAGGCCAAAGCCTTTGACTGTGTGGATCACAATAAACTGTGGAAAATTCTGAAAGAGATGGGAATACCAGACCACCTGATCTGCCTCTTGAGAAATTTGTATGCAGAGGAAGCAACAGTTAGTACTGGACATGGGGCGGGGAGGGGGGGGGGGCTAAGATGGCGGAGGAGCAGGAGGGGGAGAACACTTTCTTCCCCACAAATTCATCAAAAGAACATTTAAACGCCGAGTAAATTCCACAAAACAACTTCTGAATGATGGCAGAGGACATCAGACACCCAGAAAAGCCAACCAAGTCTTCGAAAGGAGGTGGGAAAAAATATAAAAGCCAAAAAAAGAGACAAAAGAGGGAGGGACGGAGTTCCGTCCCGGGAAGGGAGTCTTAAAAAGAGAGAAGTTTCCAAACACCAGGAAACCTTCTCACTGCCGAATCTGTGCCCTGTGCCGAGCCTTGGAAGCACAGAGGGCAACATAACAGGGAGGGAAAATAAATAAACAATTAAAACCCGCACATTGCAAGCCCTACGGTAACTCCCTCAGTGGAGAAGCAGCATAGACACCTGCACACACCACTAGCAAGTGGGGGCTGGGCAGGGAGGCGCGGCGTGTGCTGCATCGCTTAGAGTAAAGAGCTGGCCTGAATACCCTAAGCTCTATCTGAGCAAAATAATTTGGGCTAGCAAACCAGACTGTGGGATATCTACCACGCGAAAAGCCAGCCCTAACCTAAGACACCGCCAGGCCCGCTCACGGAACAAAGGACTGAACAGAGATAGCCAGCGGCAGACCATCCCCCTCCGGTGACAGGCAGCCAGAGCCGGAAGGGGGCAATTGCAGCCCCAGAGAGACATTATCTATAAAACTGTAAGCAGGCTTCTTTGCTAACTAAAACTTCTTGGGGGTCTGGATGGTCAACATCTGCCTGAGAAGGTGCTCCGGTTGCACACCTAGGTAACCTAGCGGTGGGGAGACGTTAAGTCGCAGCAATCACGCGGGCAAAACACCTCATCACCTGAGCTGCTTGGATCTGGGAAGGGCACAAAACGCAGGCCCAACTGAGAGTCTGCGCCTCTGAGGACTACCCAAGTGCCTGAACCTGAGCGGCTTGGACCTGGGAAGTACAGGCAGCCCAGGGCCGGCCACGGATGGTTCCTGGCAGAGCAACCTAGAGCCTGAGCAGCGTGGGCAGGGAGGCTACACGTGCCGTGAATGGGGGACAGACCCAGTGTGGCTGAGGCACTGCAAGCACACGCCAGTGTTATTTGTTTGCAGCATCCCTCCCTACGTCCCCACAGTGCGACTGAACAAGTGAGCCTAAAAAAAAAAAAATAAAAGTGTCCTCCACCACCCACTTTGTGTCAGGGCGGAAACCAGACACTGAAGAGACCAGCAAACAGAAGAAGCTATAACAGAGGGAACCGCCTTGGAAGCTACAGGCAATAGATTAAAACCCTGTGGTTAGTACCAACTACATAGGAAGGGGCCTATAGATCTTGAGAAATATAAGTCGGACCAAGGAACTAGCCAAAAATGAACTGAACCCACAATACTCACAACAAAACCAGAGAAACTCCTAGATATATTTACTATTTTTACGATCATTCTTTATTTCTTTTTTAAAAATTTTTTTTAATTAAAAAATTTTTTAAGTCCTCTATTATTCCTTAAATTTTCACCTTTATAACTGATTACTTTGCAAAAAAAAAAAAAAAAAGACACTATTTGTTTTTAAAGCAAACATCATATATATATATTTTTATAATTTTTTTAACCTTGTTTTTTTTTTTTTCCCTTCTTTTCTTTAACATTGTATTTTTGAAATTCCAAACTCTACTCTAGATTTTTAATTTTAGCTTTTTGGTATTTGTTATCAATTTTGTACCTATTGTTTTTTGTTTTTTTTTTTTTATAATTTCTGTGCCCCTTTTTTATGTTTTCTTTTTCTTTTTCTTTTTCTCTGTTTCTTTCTCTTCTTCTTTTAAATAACATTGTATATTTGAAATTCCAAACTCTACTCTAGATTTTTAATTTATGCTTTTTGGTATTTGTTTTGAATGTTGTATCTGTATTTTCTTTATAATTGATGCGACTTTATTTGTTCTTGTTTGTTTTTTTCTCTCTCTCTCTTTCTTTTTCTTCTTTTTTTAACATTGTATTTTTGAAATTCCAAACTCTAGATTTTTAACTTTTGCTTTTTGGTATTAGTTATCAATTTTGTACCTATATTTTCTTTATAATTTTTGTGACCTTCTTTGTTTTTGTTTGTTCATTTTTTTCTCTTTCTTTTCCTTCTTCTCTTCTTTAACATCGTATTTTTGAAATTCCAAACTCTACTCTAGATTTTTAATTTTTGCTTTTATGTATTTGTTACCAATTTTGTACCTTTAAGAACCCAACCTTCAGGACCCATTTTTCACTAGGGAGCGAGATTACTGGCTTGACTGCTCTCTCTCCCTTTGGACTCTCCTTTTTCTCCACCAGGTTGCCTGTGTCCCCTCCCTAACCCCTCTCTACTCTACCCAACTCTGTGAATTTCTGTGTGTTCCGGATGGTGGAGAACACTTAGGGAACTGATTACTGGCTGGATCTGACTCCCTCCTTTTCATTCCCCCCTTTTATCCTCCTGGCCACCTCTGTCTCCTGCCTCCTTCTTCTCTTCTCTGTATAACTCCGTGAAAAACTCTGAGCGGTCCAGTTGTGGAGTGCACATAAGGAAGAGATTACTGGCTAGCCCACTCTCTCCTCTATTGATTCCACCTCATCTCATTCGGGTCACCTCTAACTACCTCCTCCCTCTTCTCTTCTCCATGTAACACTGTGAACCTCTCTGGGTGACCCTCACAGTAGAGAAACTTTTCATCTTTAACATAGATGTTTTATCAATGGTGCTGTATAGAAGGAGAAGCTTTGAAACTACTGTAAAAATAAGACCCATAACTGGAAGCAGGAGGCTTAAGTCCAAACCCTGACTCCAGGGAACTCCTGACTCCAAGGAACATTAATTGACAGGAGCTTATCAAATGCCTCCATACCTGCACTGAAACCAAGCACCACACAAGGGCCAACAAGTTCCAGGGCAAGACATACCAAGCAAATTCTCCAGCAACAAGGAACACAGCCTTGAGCTCCAATATACAGGCAGCCCAAAGTCACCCCAAAACCATAGACATCCCATAACTCATTACTGGACATTTTATTGCACTCCAGAGAGAAGAAATACAGCTCCACCCACCAGAACACCGACACAAGCTTCCCTAACCAGGAAACCTTGACAAGCCACCTGTACAAACCCACATACAGTGAGGAAATGCCACAATAAAGAGAACTCCACAAACTGCCAGAATACAGAAAGGACACCCCAAACTCAGCAATTTAAACAAGATGAAGAGACAGAGGAATACCCAGCAGATAAAGGAACTGGATAAATGCCCACCAAACCAAACAAAAGAGGAAGAGAAAGGGAATCTACCTGATAAAGAATTCCAAATAATGATAGTGAAGTTGCTCAAAAATCTTGAAATCAAAATGGAATCACAGATAAATAGCCTGGAGACAAGGATTGAGAAGATGCAAGAAAGGTTTAACAAGGACCTAGAAGAAATAAAAGAGAGTCAATATATAATGAATAATGCAATAAATGAAATTAAAAACACTCTGGAGGCAACAAATAGTAGAATAACAGAGGCAGAAGATAGGATTAGTGAATTAGAAGATAGAGTGGTAGAAATAAGTGAATCAGAGAGGATAAAAGAAAAACGAATTAAAAGAAATGAAGACAATCTCAGAGACCTCCAGAACAATATTAAACGCTACAACATTCGAATCATAGGGGTCCCAGAAGAAGAAGACAAAAAGAAAGACCATGAGAAAATACTTGAGGAGATAATAGTTGAAAACTTCCCCAAAATGGGGAAGGAAATAATCACCCAAGTCCAAGAAACCCAGAGAGTCCC
This sequence comes from Bubalus kerabau, assembly GCF_029407905.1. NCBI lineage: Eukaryota > Metazoa > Chordata > Mammalia > Artiodactyla > Bovidae > Bubalus > Bubalus kerabau. The sequence continues at coordinate 111,018,505 of NC_073631.1, forward strand.
AAACAGGATAAACCCAAGGCGAAACACCCCAAGACACATATTAATCAAATTAACAAAGATCAAACACAAAGAACAAATATTAAAAGCAGCAAGGGAAAAACAACAAATATCACACAAGGGAATTCCCATAAGGATAACAGCTGATCTTTCAATAGAAACTCTTCAAGCCAGGAGGGAATGGCAAGACATACTTAGAGTGATGAAAGAAAATAACCTACAGCCCAGATTATTGTACCCAGCAAGGATCTCATTCAAGTATGAAGGAGAAATCAAAAGCTTCTCAGACAAGCAAAAGCTGAGAGAATTCAGCACCACCAAACCAGCTCTCCAACAAATACTAAAGGATATTCTCTATACAGGAAACACAAAAACGGTGTATAAAATCAAACCCAAAACAATAAAGAAAATGGCAACAGGATCATACTTATCAGTAATTACCTTAAACGTAAATGGGTTGAATGCCCCAACCAAAAGACAAAGACTGGCTGAATGGATACAAAAACAAGACCCCTACATATGTTGTCTACAAGAGACCCACCTCACAACAGGGGACACATACAGACTGAAAGTGAAGGGCTGGAAAAAGATTTTCCATGCAAATAGGGACCAAAAGAAAGCAGGAGTAGCAATACTTATATCAGATAAAATAGACTTTAAAACAAAGGCTGTGAAAAGATACAAAGATGGTCACTACATAATGATCCAAGGATCAATCCAAGAAGAAGATATAACAATTATAAATATATATGCACCCAACACGGGAGCACTGCAATATGTAAGACAAATGCTAACAAGTATGAAAGGAGAAATGAACAATAACACAATAATAGTGGGAGACTTTAATACCCCACTCACACCTATAGATAGATCAACTAAACAGAAAATTAACAAGGAAACACAAACTTTAAATGATACAATAGACCAGTTAGACCTAATGGATATCTATAGGACATTTCATCCCAAAACAATGAATTTCACCTTTTTCTCAAGCACACATGGAACCTTCTCCAGGATAGATCACATCCTGGGCCATAAAGCTAGCCTTGGTAAATTCAAAAAAATAGAAATCATTCCAAGCATCTTTTCTGACCACAATGCAGTAAGATTAGATCTCAATTACAGGAGAAAAACTATTAAAAATTCCAACATATGGAGGCTGAACAACACGCTGCTGAATAACCAACAAATCACAGAAGAAATCAAAAAAGAAATCAGAATTTGCATAGAAACGAATGAAAATGAAAACACAACAACCCAAAACCTATGGGACACTTTAAAAGCAGTCCTAAGGGGAAAGTTCATAGCAATACAGGCATACCTCAAGAAACAAGAAAAAAGTCCAATAAATAACCTAACTCTACACCTAAAGCAACTAGAAAAGGAAGAAATGAAGAACCCCAGGGTTAGTAGAAGGAAAGAAATCTTAAAAATTAGGGCAGAAATAAATGCAAAAGAAACAAAAGAGACCATAGCAAAAATCAACAAAGCCAAAAGCTGGTTCTCTGAAAGGATAAATAAAATTGACAAACCATTAGCCAGACTCATCAAGAAACAAAGGGAGAAAAATCAAATCAATAAAATTAGAAATGAAAATGGAGAGATCACAACAGACAACACAGAAATACAAAGGATCATAAGAGACTACTATCAACAATTATATGCCAATAAAATGGACAATGTGGAAGAAATGGACAAATTCTTAGAAAAGTACAACTTTCCAAAACTCGACCATGAAGAAATAGAAAATCTTAACAGACCCATCACAAGCACGAAAATTGAAACTGTAATCAAAAATCTTCCAGCAAACAAAAGCCCAGGTCCAGACGGCTTCACAGCTGAATTCTACCAAAAATTTAGAGAAGAGCTAACACCTATCCTGCTCAAACTCTTCCAGAAAATTGCAGAGGAAGGTAAACTTCCAAACTCATTCTATGAGGCCACCATCACCCTAATACCAAAACCTGACAAAGATCCCACAAAAAAAGAAAACTACAGGCCAATATCACTGATGAACATAGATGCAAAAATCCTTAACAAAATTCTAGCAATCAGAATCCAACAACACATTAAAAAGATCATACACCATGACCAAGTGGGCTTTATCCCAGGGATGCAAGGATTCTTCAATATCCACAAATCAATCAATGTAATATACCACATTAACAAATTGAAAAATAAAAACCATATGATTATCTCAATAGATGCAGAGAAAGCCTTTGACAAAATTCAACATTCATTTATGATAAAAACTCCAGAAAGCAGGAATAGAAGGAACATACCTCAACATAATAAAAGCTATATATGACAAACCCACAGCAAACATTATCCTCAATGGTGAAAAATTGAACGCATTTCCTCTAAAGTCAGGAACAAGACAAGGGTGCCCACTTTCACCATTACTATTCAACATAGTTTTGGAAGTTTGGGCCACAGCAATCAGAGCACAACAAGAAATAAAAGGAATCCAAATTGGAAAAGAAGAAGTAAAACTCTCACTATTTGCAGATGACATGATCCTCTACATAGAAAACCCTAAAGACTCCACCAGAAAATTACTAGAACTCATCAATGATTATAGTAAAGTTGCAGGATATAAAATTAACACACAGAAATCCCTTGCATTCCTATACACTAATAATGAGAAAACAGAAAGAGAAATTAAGGAAACAATTCCATTCACCATTGCAACGGAAAGAATAAAATACTTAGGAATATATCTGCCTAAAGAAACTAAAGACCTATATATAGAAAACTATAAAACACTGGTGAAAGAAATCAAAGAGGACACTAATAGATGGAGAAATATACCATGTTCATGGATTGGAAGAATCAATATAGTGAAAATGAGTATACTACCCAAAGCAATTTATAGATTTAATGCAATCCCTATCAAGCTACCAATGGTATTCTTCACAGAGCTAAAACAAATAATTTCACAATTTGTATGGAAATACAAAAAACCTCCAATAGCCAAAGCGATCTTGAGAAAGAAGAATGGAACTGGAGGAATCAAACTACCTGACTTCAGGCTCTACTACAAAGCCACAGTTATCAAGACAGTATGGTACTGGCACAAAGACAGAAATATAGATCAGTGGAACAAAATAGAAAGCCCAGAGATAAATCCACGCACCTATGGACACCTTATCTTTGACAAAGGAGGCAAGAATATACAATGGATTAAAGACAATCTCTTTAACAAGTGGTGCTGGGAAATATGGTCAACCACTTGTAAAAGAATGAAACTAGAACACTTTCTAACACCATACACAAAAATAAACTCAAAATGGATTAAAGATGTCAATGTAAGACCAGAAACTATAAAACTCCTAGAGGAGAACATAGGCAAAACACTCTCCGACATATATCACAGCAGGATCCTCTATGACCCACCTCCCAGAATATTGGAAATAAAAGCAAAAATAAACAAATGGGACCTAATTAAACTTAAAAGCTTCTGCACAACAAAGGAAACTATAAGCAAGGTGAAAAGACAGCCTTCAGAATGGGAGAAAATAATAGCAAATGAAGCAACTGACAAACAACTAATCTCAAAAATATACAAGCAACTCCTACAGCTCAATTCCAGAAAAATAAATGACCCAATCAAAAAATGGGCCAAAGAACTAAATAGACATTTCTCCAAAGAAGACATACACATGGCTAACAAACACATGAAAAGATGCTCAACATCACTCATTATCAGAGAAATGCAAATCAAAACCACTATGAGGTACCATTTCACACCAGTCAGAATGGCTGCGATCCAAAAGTCTACAAGCAATAAATGCTGGAGAGGGTGTGGGGAAAAGGGGACCCTCTTACACTGCTGGTGGGAATGCAGACTAGTACAGCCACTATGGAGAACAGTGTGGAGATTCCTTAAGAAACTGGAAATAGAACTGCCTTATGATCCAGCAATCCCACTGCTGGGCATACACACTGAGGAAACCAGAAGGGACAGAGACACGTGTACCCCAATGTTCATCGCAGCACTGTTTATAATAGCCAGGACATGGAAGCAACCTAGATGTCCATCGGCAGATGAATGGATAAGAAAGCAGTGGTACATATACACAATGGAGTATTACTCAGCCATTAAAAAGAATACATTTGAATCAGTTCTAATGAGGTGGATGAAACTGGAGCCTATTATACAGAGTGAAGTAAGCCAGAAAGAAAAACACCAATACAGTATACTAATGCATATATATGGAATTTAGAAAGATGGTAACAATAACCCTGTGTACGAGAAAGCAAAAGAGACACTGATGTATAGATCAGTCTTATGGACTCTGTGGGAGAGGGAGAGGGTGGCGAGATTTGGGAGAATGGCATTGAAACAGGTATAATATCATGTATGAAAAGAGTCACCAGTCCAGGTTTGATGCACGATACTGGATGCTTGGGGCTGGTGCACTGGGACGACCCAGAGGGAGGGTATGGGGAGGGAGGGGGGAGGAGGGTTCAGGATGGGGAACACAGGTATACCTGTGGTGGATTCATTTCGATATTTGGCAAAACTAATACAATATTGTAAAGTTTAAAAATAAAATAAAATTTAAAAATTAAAAAAAAAAAAAGAACTGGACATGGAACAATAGACTGGTTCCAAATAGAAAAAGGAGTTCGTCAAGGCTGTATATTGTCACCCTGCTTATTTAACTTATATGCAGAGTACATCATGAGAAATGCTGGACTGGAAGAAACACAAGCTGGAATCAAGAGTGCCGAGAGAAATATCAATAACCTTAGATATGCAGATGACACCACCCTTATTGCAGAAGGTGAAGAGGAATTCAAAAGCCTCTTGATGAAAGTGAAAGTGGAGAGTGAAAAAGTTGGCTTAAAGCTCAACATTCGGAAAACGAAGATCATGGCATCCGGTCCCATAACTTCATGGGAAATAGAGGAAATAGATGGGGAAACAGTGGAAACAGTGTCAGAGTTTATTTTTCTGGGCTCCAAAATCACTGCAGATGGTGACTGCAGCCATGAAATTAAAAGACGCTTACTCCTTGGAAGGAAAGTTATGACCAACCTAGATGGCATATTCAAAAGCAGAGACATTACTTTGCCACCAAAGGTCTGTCTAGTCAAGGCTATGGTTTTTCCTGTGGTCATGTATGGATGTGAGAGTTGGACTGTGAAGAAGGCTGAGTGCCGAAGAATTGATGCTTTTGAACTGTGGTGTTGGAGAAGACTCTTGAGAGTCCCTTGGACTGCAAGGAGATCAGCCCTGGGATTTCTTTGGAAGGAACGATACTAAGGCTCAAACTCCAGTACTTTGGCCACCTCATGCGAAGCGTTGACTCATTGGAAAAGACTCTGATGCTGGGAGGGATTGGGGGCAGGAGGAGAAGGGGACGACAGAGGATGAGATGGCTGGATGGCATCACTGACTCGATGGACGTGAGTCTGAGTGAACTCCAGGAGTTGGTGATGGACAGGGAGGCCTGGCGTGCTGCGATTCATGGGGTAGCAAAGAGTCGGCCATGACTGAGTGACTGATCTGATCTGATCTGATCTGACCATAAGGATAAAGAGGACAGGAGTTGGCCCTCTGCTTTTATAGAGCTTACCTTTTACATGAGGACGGCACCAGAAATTATCAAAAGCTTTTCAAAAGTAAACTTCATCAGTCCTTGCGCTTTACTCATTCAGCCTCCAGACAGATCCACAAGCTGCAGGGCACGTCCAACATGAAACCCCAACAAGGATGCCCGCACATTTCCAGATCGGTGCTCAAGGATGCAGGTTCTGAGTTGCTATCTAAACTGATGTGATGATTAAGACTTTTTTATTCTACTACAAGATTCACCATAGCTGCAAAATGAGACCAAGTACACTAAAAGAAATACAGCTTCAGGAATTAATGTCGAGTTTCTGTTTCACTGTCAGATAATAAGCAAAAATCAATCTCTGCATCTCCCAAGTACCTCTTGTATGTTTGGGAGCTGGACCGACATAAAAATTCATGAACCATAACAAATTCCTGTATTCGGGTAGCAGTGATATTCATGGGGTAACCAGAGAGTGAGAACTGGACCATAAAGAAGGCTGAGCACTGAAGAATTGATGTTTTTGAACTGTGGTGCTGGAGAAGACTCTTGAAAGTGCCCTTTGGATTGCAAGGAGATCAAATCAGTTAATAATAAAGGAAATCAACCCTGAGTATTCACTGGAAGGACTGATGCTGAAGCTCCAATAATTTGGACATATGCTAGAATAATTTGGCTGCTATGAGACAACTCATTGGAAAAGACCCTGATGCTGGGAAAGACTGAGGGCAAGAGGAGAAGGGGGAGACAGAGGATGAGGTGGTTGGATGGCATCACTGATTCAATTGACATGAGTTTAAGCAAACTCCAGGAGATAGTGAAAGACAGGAAAGCCTGGTGTGCCGCAATTCATGGGGTCACAGATTTGGCTATGACTTAGTGTCTGAACAACAACAACCAGAACATAACTTAATATGTATGTATTCTTTTCGTTATTAAGGTATTACCTTAATACCTTAATTAGAGTTTCTTAACCTCTAAAGACCCTGCTATTTCTCTTGTTTCCTCAGAGACTACAAATCGTCTTCCGTCTCAGAAAGGGGGCAGTGGTTGGCTTCTGTGTGCCTCTATAGGGAACACATTGGTATAAGTGAAACCTACTGTGCCCTACATAAACCTTCATGACAATTGGGAAGGAGCCCTGAGGATATTATAAATGAATAAAGCCTTCTCTTCTCTTAGGCAGCATGAGTAACCAAGGTCCTTTTTCGGCAGTCCTCAGAGGAGGAGCAAGTCTTTCAGAATCGTCAGGAAATTTAGCTATACCAGGTATGTTTGCTTTTTTCTGCATGAAGGTGTTGTGGGGTCCATACAACATTCATCTCTAGACACACAAGTTTCTTAATTGCCTTTGTGCTGCTGCTGCTGCAGCTAAGTCGCTTGAGTCGTGTCCGACTCTGTGCGACCCCATAGATGGCAGCCCACCAGACTCCCGCGTCCCTGGGAGTCTCCAGGCAAGAACACTGGAGTGGGTTGCCGTTTCCTTCTCCAACGCATAAAAGTGAAAAGTGAAAGTGAAGTCATTCAGTCATGCCCAACTCTTTGCGACCCCATGGACTGCAGCTCACCAGTCTCCTTTGTCTATGAGATTTTCCAGGAAAGGATACTGGAGTGGGTTGCTATTTCCTTCTCCAGGGGATCGTCCCAACCCAGGGGTCAAACCTGGGTCACCTGTACTGCTGGCAGATTCTTTTACTGAGTGAGCTACAAGGGAAGCCCCTATATATCAATAATGAGTCCTAATCTAATGAAATTATTGATTTTGTTTTTATGTTTAGATAAACAGCACAGTACAAATCTATTTAGTAATTCATATAAATATTCATCTGAATATTGTGAAAAACTCAATGTGAAAGAACAGATTGTAGGCTGAAAACAGGTTTTTACACTTAAACAAGTGGAGATTTCATGCAATATTAGTTGTGGAGGTAACCACTTAGATGCAGAAGTGAAAAGTGTGTCTCAACAGGCAGGCAAGTGGTTAATTGCTAATGGTGTATGTAGGAAAATGGTATGTCTGCCCTTAGTATGCACTGTCCTTGATAAACCCTTCTAACTCAAAATTTGATGTATTGCAGCTTAAGGACATTAGCATGTATATCAGGTAAGGGTCATAGTTTCTGGGAAAAAATACAGATAACATTAATATAAGCAAAGAAGAATAGAATTTATTTCAATGATATGAGATATTTCACTGAATGAAACAAAAACTCTATATTTGATTAACATGTGGCAACATACTTATTTTGAAAATTTAGCCTCTTAAAAACTTAACAAGAAAGAAAAAATATGTATATATGTGTTTATGTATATGTATGCATTTTAGGATTACCAAATATATTATTTAAAATTTCATTTAAAAACACAAAAAATCACCAAAAAGGTTTCTGAATACATTTTTACACCACAGAAAGGTATAAGGTGACATAGCTCTCTTTTAAGAGACTTCTCTTTAACCCTGGACATTAACTCAGTTCCTTCTGTTGTAGGGCTATGGGAGACAATATGTCCTCTGTCACTGAGTTCATCCTACTTGGATTTCCTCTTGATACAAGGACTCAGATGCTCCTCTTTGGGCCTTCTCCCTGTTCTATGTCCTCACCCTGCTGGGGAACGGGGTCATCTTGGGGCTCATCTCACTAGACTCCAGACTGCACACTCCCATGTCCTTCTTCCTGTCACACCTGGCCAACGCTGACATGGCCTACGCCTGCAGCACGGTGCCCCAGATGCTGGCCAACCTCCTGAGTCCAGCCAAGCCCATCTCCTTTGCTGGCTGCATCACACAGACCTTTCTCTTCTTGACATTTGCGGTCACAGAATGTCTTCTCCTGGTGGTGATGTCCTATGATCGATACGTAGCCATCTGCCACCCCCTCTGGTATTCAGTCATCATGAGCTGGAGAGTCTGCGTCATGCTGGTGGTGACTTCCTGGACCATTGGAGTCCTTCTGTCTTTGGTTTATCTAGTGTTACTTATGTCCTTACCCTTCTGCATGGCCCAGAAAATCGATCATTTCTTCTGTGAAATCATGGCTGTTCTCAAACTTGCTTGTGCAGACACACACATCAATGAGCTTTTGGTATTGGCTGGAGCAGTTTCTGTGCTAGTGGGACCCTTCTCCTCAGTTATAATCTTGTATGTGTGCATCTTCCATGCCATCCTTAGTCTCCAGCTTGGGGAAGGGCAAAGCAAAGTCTTCTCTGCCTGCTCATCTCACCTCTGTGTGGTCAGACTCTTTTATGGCACAGCCATTATCATGTATGTTGGACCCAGATATAGGAACCCCAAGGAACAGAAGAAATGTCTTCTCCTGTTTCACAGCCTTTTCAACCCTATGCTGAATTCCCTTATCTATACTCTTAAGAATTCAGAAGTTAAGAATGCCATGAAGAGTGCTGGGAATAGAGAGTTTTATGAAAAGATGATCGCATCAGTGTTGACAATGACCTAGGAGGATATTATTTCAAAAGCTCTCAAGCCCAACCCCTCATAAGATTATTTGAGATGCTTATTAAAAATAGAGTAAATCTCCTGACCCACCATTAGATCACTGATTCAGTAGATGTGGGAAGTATTTTAGAAAACTGCATTTTTAAATATTATCATTATCCAAATATTACCAATAGCAATTTGTGGTGCTATTGAATGTTATAGACCAATATTTGGAAGTCACAGATGTAGAATAACACGCTTTGTAATTTCTTCATCAAGCTATGTTCCAGCCCCATATCTCCCAAAATGTTTTCCTCAAATCATGCAGTATTTGTCTTTCTCTGTCTCATTTATCTCACTAAGCAGAATGCCCTCAAGGTCCGTTCATGTCACAAATGGCAGGATTCCCTTCTTTTTGTGGCTGAACACACACACACTCTCTCTCTACTTCTTATCCTCTCATCTGCTGGTGAACACTTAGGTGGTTTCCTTTTCTTGACTATTGTGAGTAATGCTGATATTAACATGGGGGTAGAGATAACTTTTTGAGTTAGTGTTCTTTATTTTCCTTTAGATAAATGCCCAGGAGAAATTGCTAGATCGTATGGTAATTCCATTTCTATTTCCAGGGAAAACTTTCATATTGTTTTACACAGTAACTGTAACAATTTTCACTTATACCAACAGTGTAAAAGGGTTCCCTTTTCTTCACATCTTTGTCAACATTTGTCATCCTTTATCTTTTTGATCATAACCATTCTAAGGGGCATGATGTGATATGTCACTGTGATATTGATTTGCATTTGTCTGATATTGAGTGATACTGAGTAATGTTTCAGGTCCCTTTGGCTATCTGTATGTATTCTTTGGGAAAATGTCCATTCAGATTCTTTACTCACATTTAGATTGGATTATTGGCAACAAAGGTACATCTAGTCACGGCTATGGTTTTTCCAGTAGTCATGTATGGATGTGAGAGTTGGACTATAAAGAAAGCTGAGTGCCGAAGAATTGATGATTTTGAACTGTGGTGTTGGAGAAGACTCTTGAGAGTCTCTTGGACTGCAAGGAGATCCAACCAGTCCATCCTAGGAGATCAGTCCTGGGTGTTCATTGGAAGGACTGATGTTGAAGCTGAAACTCCAATACTTTGGCCACCTGATATGAAGAGCTGACTCATTTGAAAAGACCCTGATGCTGGGAAAGATTGAAGGCAGGAGGAGAAGGGGATGACAGAGGATGAGATGGTTGGCTGGCATCATCAACTCAATGGACATGAGTTTGGGTAGGCTCCAGGAGTTGGTGATGGACGGGGAGGCCTGGCATGCTGCAGTTCATGGGGTCACAAAGAGTTGGACATGACTGAGCGACTGAACTGAGTAGCTTTTTTGCTACTGAGTTGTATGTGGTTTTTTAAATATATATTTTGAATATTAACCCCTTGTTCAATATATATGGTTTGCAAGTATCTTTCCCCATGCCTTATGTTGTCTTTTCATTGTGTTAATCTTTTTTATTTCTTTGCTGTGCAGAACCTTTTTAGTTGAGGTAGTTCCGCTTGTTTATTTTTTATTTTGTTAGATGTTATGTCAAAAAATTCATTTCCAAGAGCCAGGTCAAGGATCGTTTATTTTATGTTTTATTTATCTCTTTGTAGTTTCAATTCTTTTGTTTAAGACTTTAATCCACTGTGTGCTAATTTTTGTGAGTGGTGTAAGATAGGAGTCTAATTTCATTCTTTTATATATGAATATCCAATGTGCACATTTACTGAAGAGACTATCCTTTCTCCACTGAGTATTCTTGGCTCCCTTGTTAAATATTAGTTGAACATATTTGCAGGGATTTATTTCTGTGCCCTCAGTCCTGTTTAATTGGCCTGTGTTTCTGTTTTTTTGCAGGTAACGTATTGTTTTGACTACTGTCCTGTTCGGTTCAGTTCAGTCGCTCAGTCGTGTCCGACTCTTTGTGACCCCATGAATCGCAGCACACCAGGCCTCCCTGTCCATCACCAACTCCTGGAGTTCACTCAAACTCATGTCTATCGAGTCGGTGATGCCATCCAGCCATCTCATCCTCTGTCGTTCCCTTCTCCTCCTGCCCCCAATCCCTCCCAGCATCAGAGTCTTTTCCAATGAGTCAACTCTTCGCATGAGGTGGCCAAAGTACTGGAGTTTCAGCTTTAGTATCGTTCCTTCCAAAGAAATCCCAGGGCTGATCTCCTTCAGAATGGACTGGTTGGATCTCCTTGCAGTCCAATTCTCTCTTAATAGTGAAATGGAGAAAAATCAGATGATGGTTACAAAGTTCATCCTATTAGGATTTTGTCTTGGTCCAAGGATCTGCTTATTCCTCTTTGGGCTCTTCTTCCTATTCTATGTCCTGACTCTGCTGGGGAACAGGGTCATCCTGGGGCTCATCTTACTGGACCCCAGACTGCACACCCCCATGTCCTTCTTCCTGTCACACCTGGCCATCATTGACATGGCCTACACCTGCAGCACAGTGCCCCAGATGCTGGTCAACCTCCTGAGTCCAGCCAAGCCCATCTCCTTTGCTGGCTGCATCACACAGACCTTTCTATTTTTGAGCTTTGCTCACACCGAGTGTGTGCTCCTGGTGGTGATGTCCTATGATCAGTATGTGGCCATCTGCCACTCACTCCAGTATTCTGTCATTGTGAGCTGGAGAGTCGGCATCAGCCTGGTGGGGACTTCCTGGGCATGTGGCTCCCTCCTGGTCCTGGTCCATGTGGGTCTCGTCCTGAGGTGGCCCTACTGTGGGCCTCATGAAATCAACCACTTCTTCTGTGAAATCCTGTCTGTTCTCAAGCTGGCCTGTACTGACACTAAACTCAACCAACTTGTCATCTTTGCTGCTTCTGTGTTTGTCTTCGTTGGGCCCCTCTGCCTGGTGCTGGGCTCCTGTGTGTGCATCCTGGCCGCCATCCTGAGGATCCAGTCAGCTGAGGGCTGCAGGAAGGTCTTCTCCACCTGCTCCTCCCACCTCTGCATGGTCAGGCTCTTCTTTGGCAGTGTCATCATCATGTCCATGGCCCCCAAGTCCTGCCACCCTGAGGAGAAGCAGAAGATCCTTTCCCTGTTTTATAGTCTTTTCAACCCCATGCTGAACCCGCTGATCTACAGCCTGAACAGCAAAGAGGTCAAGGGTGCCTTGAGGAGAGCACTATTCAAGGAGAGTCATTTCTAACTGGTGATATTTGAATCCAAAAAAGTTCTCTGCTTTCTTATGTGTGCCTTGATGACACAAGAATAAGATTTCCCTCTACCTTTGAAGGAAAATTTTTAGCTATATTGCTTTCATTGATTTTTCTTTTATATGTGATTTTATTGTTATTGTTCCATCACTAAGCATGTCCCATGAATTCCATGAACTGCACTCTAGGCTTCCCTGTCTTTCACTATCTCCCAGAGTTTGCTCAAATTCATGTCCATTGAGTCAGTGATGCTATCCCACCATCTCATCTTAGGTCACCCACTTCTCCTGTCCTCAGTCTTTCCCAGCATCAGAGTCTTCCAATGAGTCAGCTCTTCACATCAGGTGGCCAAAGTATTGGAGCTTCCACTTCAGCATCAGTCCTTCCAGTCAACCTTCAGGGTTGATTTCCTCTGGGATTTACTGGTTTGACCTCCTTGCAGTCCAAGGGACTCTCCAGAGTTTTCTCCAGCAACACACTTCAAAAGCATTAGTTCTTTGGCACTCACCCGTCTTTGTGGTCCAACTCTCATATCAGTACATGACTATTGGAAAATCCATAGCTTGGATTATACTATGATCTTTTTCTTTGATTGCTCTGAATTTAATATCTCTGAAATTAACTTTTATTTAAATTGATTTGCTGAGTCTACAAATTTGAATAGTCTTTCCACTGCCCTAACTATATTAGTTCATCAATGGTATAGGTCACAAGATGTGGAAGAAAAAAAAAAAGTTATGAAGGGAAGTGATCTTGAAAGCCTAGAAGCACACTTGTCCACTCTCAAAAATTGCACTCCCCCTGTTCAAGAGTAAGTCAGAGATGTCTAGCTGGTTGTGCTCCATAATGTTGAAAAATCTCATATGAAAATTGTTGAGTCATATTAGGGAGCAGGCTGATTGAAGGAACATAATTAATACAAGGTAGTTTGGAGATCCAAACCAGTCAATCCAAAATGAATTGGACTGCAAGGAGATCCAACTAGTCAATCCTAAAGGAAATCATTGGAAGGACTGATGCTGAAGCTAAAACTCTAATACTTTGGCTACCTGATGTGAAAAACTGACTCCTTGGGAAAGACCCTGATGCTGGGAAAGATTGAAGGCAGGAGAAAGGGACAACAGAGGATGAGATGGTTGGATCGCATCACCTACACGATGGACATGAGTTTGAGCAAGCTCTGGGAGTTGGTGATGGACAGGGAAGCCTGGAGTGCTTCAGTCCATTGGGGTCCAAGGAGTCAAACATGACTGAGTGACTAAACTGAACTGAACTGATTTTGGAGAAAACAGGAAAGATAAAGGAAAAGCTTGCTGATGGGGTGGAAATAGTATGTTGTTTATAGCTTTGGGGGTAAACTGATTAGCTCATGGCTACTAAAAGAATAAAACTGGGTGGATAATGTGTACAAACAAATACTTTCTTTGACTTTTCGATTTCTAGAAAATTTTGTGTGTTGTATGTGAGTTATGTAGATGTACAGACTGTCTCTGTATATTATTTTCTAGTGTCCTTTCAACAGTAATTTCATAGGAAATTTTACCTGATAGTATAAGTGGCTAGTATGGTATGACTGGCTCTTCTGCCTTGTGGTAATTAATTCTGTTTTACAAACCCAATGGTCAGAGTTGAGTCCCATATGTTTGAAATAATTTTTTCAGAGTGTTACTTTTACATCCACTTTATAACTTGCCCTGAGACAAGGATGGCCACTTTCCTCCAGACTTTTCCTCAATTTCACAGTAACAGTGAACAGGAGGGTTGTTCAGTAGAATAAGGGTGTGTCCTTCATTTGGGGTTTAGTAACTTCTCAACCCTACTCTTAATCACTGTGAGTGGGCAACAACGCTTACTGAATGTAGAAACAAAATGGGTTTTTACAAAAAGAGTTAAGGTTTGAATTAATCACTCAGTGCTGTACACTTCATACTTATATCGATCATTTACATGGATCATCTCGTTCAGTCATCATAACATATCCCAGAAGAGGGTCCTATTATCAGTCTGTTTTATGCATGTACCAGAAAAACAGCGTCAGGGGGAGGAGCCAAGATGGCGGAGGAGTAGGACGGGGAGAACACTTTCTCCCCCACAAATTCATCAAAAGAGCATTTAAACATCGAGTAAATTCCACAAAACAACTTCCGAATGCCGGCAGAGGACATCAGGCACCCAGAAAAGCAGCCCAACTCTTCGAAAGGAGGTAGGAAAAAATATAAAAGACAAAAAAAGAGACAAAAGAGGGAGGGACGGAGTTCCGTCCCGGGAAGGGAGTCTTAAAAAGAGAGAAGTTTCCAAACACCAGGAAACCCTCTCACTGCCGAATCTGTGCCGAGCTTTGGAAGCACAGAGGGCAACATAAAAGGGAGGGGAAAAAAAAAAATAAACAATTAAAAATCGCGGATTGTGAGCCCTACGGGAACTCCCCCAGCGGAGAAGCAGCGCAGACGCCTGCACACGGCATTAGCAAGCGGGGGCTGGGCAGGGAAGTGCGGCACAGGCTGTGTCCCTTAGAGTAAGAATCGGGCCGAATGTCCTGAGCGCTATCTGAGCGAAATAATTTGGGCTAGCAAACCAGACTGTGGGATATCTACCACGCGAAAAGCCAGCCCTAACCTAAGACACCGCCAGGCCCGCGCACAGAACAAAGGACTGAACAGAGATAGCCGGCTGCAGACCTCCCCCTCCGGTGACAGGCAACCAGAGCCGGAAGGGGGCAATCGCAGCCCCAGAGAGACACTATCTATAAAACTGTAAGCAGGCTTCTTTGCTAACTAAAACTTCTTGGGGGTCTGGACGGTCAACATCTGCCTGAGAAGGTGTGCCGGTTTTACACCCAGATAACCGAGTGGCGGGGAGGCGATAAGTCGCAGCATTGGCGCCCGCCAAGCACCTCATCGCCTGAGCTGCTCGACCTGGGAAGAACACAAAACGCAGGCCCAACCGAGTCTGCGCCTCTGAGGACTACCCGAGTGCCTGAACCTGAGCGGCTTGGACCTGGGAGCTCAGTCCAGGGCCGGCCTCTGATTGTTCCCGGCGGAACAACCTAGAGCCCAAGCAGTGTGGGCAGGGAGGTTACACGCGCCGTGAGCGGGGGCAGACCCAGTGTGGCCGAGGCACTTCGAGCGCACGCCAGTGTTATCTGTTTGCAGCATCCCTCCCTCCCTCCCCACAACGCGGCTGAACAAGTGAGCCTAAATTAAAAAAAAAAAAAAAAAAAAAAAATAGGGTCCTCCACCGTCCCCTTTGTGTCAGGGCGGGAACCAGACACTGAAGAGACCAGCAAACAGAAGAAGCTCTAACAGAGGGAAACGCCTTGGAAGCTACAGGCCATAGATTAAAACCCTGTGGTTACTACGGATTACATAGGAAGGGGCCTATAGATCTTGAGAAATATAAGTCGGACTAAGGAACTGCCAAAAATGAACTGAACCCACAATACTCACAACAAAACCAGAGAAAGACCTAGATATATTTTTACTATTTTTACGATCAATCTTTCTTTCTTTTTTTTTTAATTAAAAAAAATTTTTTTAAGTCCTCTATTGTCCTTTAATTTTCACTTTTATAACTATTACTTTGCAAAAAAAAAAAAAGACCCTATTTTTTTTTTTCTTCTTCAGCAAACTTCATATATATATTTTATAATTTTTTGACCGTGGTTTTTTTTTTTTTTTTTCTTTTTTCTTTTTCTTCTTTTCTTTAACATTGCATTTTTGAAATTCCAAACTCTACTCTAGATTTTTAATTTTAGCCTTTTGATATATGTTATCAATTTTGTACCTATAGTTTTTTTCATAATTGCTGTGACTTTTTTTTTTTTCCTCTGTTTCTTTCTCTTCTTCTTTTATATAACATCGTATATCTGCAATTCCAAACTCTACTCAAGATTTTTAATTTATGCTTTTTGGTATTTGATATCAATTTTGTACCTGTATTTTCTTTATAATTTTTGCGACATTGTTTTTGTTGGTTTGTTTGTTTTCTCTCTTTATTTTTCTTCTTCTTCTTTTTTTTTTTTTTAACGTTGTATTTTTGAAATTCCAAACTCTACTCTGGATTTTTAATTTTTGCTGTTTGGTATTAGTTATCAATTTTGTACCTGTAGTTTCTTTATTACTTTCACGACCTTGTTTGTTTTTCTTTGTTCGTTTTTTCTCTCTTTCTTTTCCTTCTCCTTTTCATTAACATCGCATTTTTGAAATTCCAAACTCTACTCTAATTTCTAATTTTTGTTTTTATGTATTTGTTACCAATTTTGTACCTTTAAGAACCCAATCTTCAGGACCCATTTTTCACTAGTGTACGAGATTACTGGCTTGACTGCTCTCTCTCCCTTTGGACTCTCCATTTTCTCCACCAGGTCACCTGTATCTCCTCCCTAACCCGTCTCTACTCTACCCAACTCTGTGAATTTCTGTGTGTTCCAGACGGTGGAGAACACTTAAGGAACTGATTACTGGCTGGATCTGTCTCCCGCCTTTTCATTTCCCCCTTTTATCCTTCTGGCCACCTCTGTCTCCTGCCTCCTTCTTCTCTTCCCTGTATAACTCCGTGAACATCTCTGAGTGGTCCAGTTGTGGAGTGCACATAAGGAAGTGACTACTGGCTAGCCCACTCTCTCCACTATTGATTCCACCTCATCTCATTTGGGTCACCTCTAACTCCCTCCTCCCTCTTCTCTTCTCCATGTAACGCTGTGAACCTCTCTGAGTGACCCTCACAGTAGAGAAACTTTTCATCTTTAACGTAGATGTTTTATCAGTGGTGCTGTATAGAAGGAGAAGTTTTGAAACTACTGTAAAATTAAGACCGATAACTGGAAGTAGGAGGCTTAAGTCCAATCCCTGACTCCAGGGAACTCCTGACTCCAAGGAACATTAATTGACAGGAGCTCATCAAACGCCTCCATACCGACACTGAAACCAAGCACCACACAAGGGCCAACAAGTTCCAGGGAAAGACATAACAAGCAAATTCTCCAGCAACAAAGGAACACAGCCCTGAGCTTCAAGATACAGGCTGCCCAAAGTCACCCCAAAACCATAGACATCTCATAACTCATTACTGGACATTTCATTACACTCCAGAGAGAAGAAATACAGCTCCATCCACCAGAACATCGACAAAAGCTTCCCTAACCAGGAAACCTTGACAAGCCACCTGTACAAACCCACACACAGCGAGGAAACGCCACAATAAAGAGAACTCCACAAACTGCCAGAATACAGAAAGGACACCCCAAACTCAGCAATTTAAACAAGATGAAGAGACAGAGGAATAGCCAGCAGATAAAGGAACAGGATAAATGCCCACCAAACCAAACCAAAGAGGAAGAGATAGGGAATCTACCTGATAAAGAATTCTGAATAATGATAGTGAAATTGATCCAAAATCTTGAAATTAAAATGGAATCACAGATAAATAGCCTGGAGGCAAGGATTGAGAAGATGCAAGAAAGGTTTAACAAGGACTTAGAAGAAATAAAAAAGAGTCAATATATAATGAATAATGCAATAAGTGAAATTAAAAACACTCTGGAGGCAACAAATAGTAGAATACCAGAGGCAGAAGATAGGATTAGTGAATTAGAAGATAGAATGGTAGAAATAAATGAATCAGAGAGGATAAAAGAAAAACGAATTAAAAGAAATGAGGACAATCTCAGAGACCTCCAGGACAATATTAAACGCTACAACATTCGAATCATAGGGGTCCCAGAAGAAGAAGACAAAAAGAAAGACCATGAGAAAATACTTGAGGAGATAATAGTTGAAAACTTCCCTAAAATGGGGAAGGAAATAATCACCCAAGTCCAAGAAACCCAGAGAGTCCCAAATAGGATAAACCCAAGGCGAAACACCCCAAGACACATATTAATCAAATTAACAAAGATCAAACACAAAGAACAAATATTAAAAGCAGCAAGGGAAAAACAACAAATAACACACAAGGGAATTCCCATAAGGATAACAGCTGATCTTTCAATAGAAACTCTTCAAGCCAGGAGGGAATGGCAAGACATACTTAAAATGATGAAAGAAAATAATCTACAGCCAAGATTATTGTACCCAGCAAGGATCTCATTCAAGTATGAAGGAGAAATCAAAAGCTTTTCAGACAAGCAAAAGCTGAGAGAATTCTGCACCACCAAACCAGCTCTCCAACAAATACTAAAGGATATTCTCTAGACAGGAAACACAAAAATTGTGTATAAATTCGAACCCAAAACAATAAAGAAAATGGCAACGGGGTCATACTTATCAGTAATTACCTTAAACGTAAATGGGTTGAATGCCCCAACCAAAAGACAAAGACTGGCTGAATGGATACAAAAACAAGACCCCTGCATATGTTGTCTACAAGAGACCCACCTCAAAACAGGGGACACATACAGACTGAAAGTGAAGGGCTGGAAAAAGATTTTCCATGCGAATAGGGACCAAAAGAAAGCAGGAGTAGCAATACTCATATCAGATAAAATAGACTTTAAAACAAAGACTGTGAAAAGAGACAAAGATGGTCACTACATAATGATCAAAGGATCAATCCAAGAAGAAGATATAACAATTATAAATATATATGCACCCAACACGGGAGCACCGCAGTATGTAAGACAAATGCTAACAAGTATGAAAGAAGAAATTAACAATAACACAATAATAGTGGGAGACTTTAATACCCCACTCACACCTATGGATAGATCAACTAAACAGAAAATTAACAAGGAAACACAAACTTTAAACGATACAATAGACCAGTTAGACCTAATTGATATCTATAGGACATTTCATCCCAAAACAATGAATTTCACCTTCTTCTCAAGTGCACATGGAACCTTCTCCAGGATAGATCACATCCTGGGCCATAAAGCTAGCCTTGGTAAATTCAAAAAAATAGAAATCATTCCAAGCATCTTTTCTGACCACAATGCAGTAAGATTAGATCTCAATTACAGGAGAAAAACTATTAAAAAATCCAACATATGGAGGCTGAACAACACGCTGCTGAATAACCAACAAATCACAGAAGAAATCAAAAAAGAAATCAAAATTTGCATAGAAACGAATGAAAATGAAAACACAACAACCCAAAACCTGTGGGACACGGTAAAAGCAGTCCTAAGGGGAAAGTTCATAGCAATACAGGCACACCTCAAGAAACAAGAAAAAAGTCAAATAAACAACCTAACTCTACACCTAAAGCAACTAGAAAAGGAAGAAATGAAGAACCCCAGGGTTAGTAGAAGGAAAGAAATCTTAAAAATTAGAGCAGAAATAAATGCAAAAGAAACAAAAGAGACCATAGCAAAAATCAACAAAACCAAAAGTTGGTTCTTTGAAAGGATAAATAAAATTGACAAACCATTAGCCAGACTCATCAAGAAACAAAGGGAGAAAAATCAAATCAATAAAATTAGAAATGAAAATGGAGAGATCACAACAGACAACACAGAAATACAAAGGATCATAAGAGACTACTATCAACAATTATATGCCAATAAAATGGACAACGTGGAAGAAATGGACAAATTCTTAGAAAAGTACAACTTTCCAAAACTCGATCAGGAAGAAATAGAAAATCTTAACAGACCCATCACAAGCACGGAAATTGAAACTGTAATCAAAAATCTTCCAGCAAACAAAAGCCCAGGTCCAGACGGCTTCACAGCTGAATTCTACCAAAAATTTAGAGAAGAGCTAACACCTATCCTACTCAAACTCTTCCAGAAAATTGCAGAGGATGGTAAACTTCCAAACTCATTCTATGAGGCCACCATCACCCTAATACCAAAACCTGACAAAGATCCCACAAAAAAAGAAAACTACAGGCCAATATCACTGATGAACATAGATGCAAAAATCCTTAACAAAATTCTAGCAATCAGAATCCAACAACACATTAAAAAGATCATACACCATGACCAAGTGGGCTTTATCCCAGGGATGCAAGGATTCTTCAATATCCGCAAATCAATCAATGTAATACACCACATTAACAAATTGAAAAATAAAAACCATATGATTATCTCAATAGATGCAGAGAAAGCCTTTGACAAAATTCAACATCCATTTATGATCAAAACTCTCCAGAAAGCAGGAATAGAAGGAACCTACCTCAACATAATTAAAGCTATATATGACAAACCCACAGCAAACATTATCCTCAATGGTGAAAAATTGAAAGCATTTCCTCTAAAGTCAGGAACAAGACAAGGGTGCCCACTTTCACCATTACTATTCAACATAGTTTTGGAAGTTTTGGCCACAGCAATCAGAGCAGAAAAAGAAATAAAAGGAATCCAAATTGGAAAAGAAGAAGTAAAGCTCTCACTGTTTGCAGATGACATGATCCTCTACGTAGAAAACCCTAAAGACTCCACCAGAAAATTACTAGAACTAATCAATGACTATAGTAAAGTTGCAGGATATAAAATCAACACACAGAAATCCCTTGCATTCCTATACACTAATAATGAGAAAACAGAAAGAGAAATTAAGGAAACAATTCCATTCACCATTGCAACGGAAAGAATAAAATACTTAGGAATATATCTACCTAAAGAATCTAAAGACCTATATATAGAAAACTATAAAACACTGGTGAAAGAAATCAAAGAGGACACTAACAGATGGAGAAATATACCATGTTCATGGATTGGAAGAATCAATGTAGTGAAAATGAGTATACTACCCAAAGCAATCTATAGATTCAATGCAATCCCTATCAAGCTACCAACAGCATTCTTCACAGAGCTAGAACAAATAATTTCACAATTTGTATGGAAAAACAAAAAACCTCGAATAGCCAAAGCGATCTTGAGAAAGAAGAATGGAACTGGAGGAATCAACCTACCTGACTTCAGGCTCTACTACAAAGCCACAGTTATCAAGACAGTATGGTACTGGCACAAAGACAGAAATATAGATCAATGGAACAAAATAGAAAGCCCAGAGATAAATCCACGCACATATGGACACCTTATCTTCGACAAAGGAGGCAAGAATATACAATGGATTAAAGACAATCTCTTTAACAAGTGGTGCTGGGAACTCTGGTCAACCACTTGTAAAAGAATGAAACTAGAACACTTTCTAACACCATACACAAAAATAAACTCAAAATGGATTAAAGATCTAAACGTAAGACCAGAAACTATAAAACTCCTAGAGGAGAACATAGGCAAAACACTCTCTGACATACATCACAGCAGGATCCTCTATGACCCACCTCCCAGAATATTGGAAATAAAAGCAAAAATAAACAAATGGGACCTAATTAACCTTAAAAGCTTCTGCACATCAAAGGAAACTATTAGCAAGGTGAAAAGACAGCCTTCAGAATGGGAGAAGATAATAGCAAATGAAGCAACTGACAAACAACTAATCTCGAGAATATACAAGCAACTCCTACAGCTCAACTCCAGAAAAATAAATGACCCAATCAAAAAATGGGCCAAAGAACTAAATAGACATTTCTCCAAAGAAGACATAAAGATGGCTAACAAACACATGAAAAGATGCTCAACATCACTCATTATCAGAGAAATGCAAATCAAAACCACTATGAGGTACCATTTCACGCCAGTCAGAATGGCTGCAATCCAAAAGTCTACAAGTAATAAATGCTGGAGAGGGTGTGGAGAAAAGGGAACCCTCTTACACTGTTGGTGGGAATGCAAACTAGTGCAGCCACTATGGAGAACAGTGTGGAGATTCCTTAAAAAACTGGAAATAGACATGCCTTATGATCCAGCAATCCCACTGCTGGGCATACACACTGAGAAAACCAGAAGGGAAAGAGACACGAGTACCCCAATGTTCATCGCAGCACTGTTTATAATAGCCAGGACATGGAAGCAACCTAGATGTCCATCAGCAGATGAATGGATAAGAAAGCTGTGGTACATATACACAATGGAGTATTATTCAGCCATTAAAAAGAATACATTTGAATCAGTTCTAATGAGGTGGATGAAACTGGAGCCTATTATACAGAGTGAAGTAAGCCAGAAAGAAAAACACCAATACAGTATACTAACACATATATATGGAATTTAGAAAGATGGTAACAATAACCCTGTGTACGAGACAGCAAAAGAGACACTGATGTATAGAACAGTCTTATGGACTCTGTGGGAGAGGGAGAGGGTGGGAAGATTTGGGAGAATGGCATTGAAACATGTAAATATCATGTATGAAATGAGTTGCCAGTCCAGGTTCGATGCACGATACTGGATGCTTGGGGCTGGTGCACTGGGACGACCCAGAGGGATGGAATGGGGAGGGAGGAGGGAGGAGGGTTCAGGATGGGGAACACATGTATACCTGTGGCGGATTCATTTTGATATTTGGCAAATCTAATACAGTTATGTAAAGTTTAAAAATAAAATAAAATTAAAAAAAAAAAAAAAACAGCGTCAGACTTTTACCTGGACAGTCTGACTCCCGAGCCTTGTGTACTTAACCATAACAGTGTCATAGGTCAATATCATTGTAATTCAGTAAAGAAGTCTAAGATATCCCAAGGAAGAATATGTTAACTGAAGAAGTATCTCTGCACTGTCTCATGTATGCAAAGTGAGCTGCTCTTTGCTCTCCGAGGACTGGAAGATCAGAGACCATTTATGAGAGGTCGGTTGTCCTGGACAGTAAAACCTATGGACAGAGTTGCAAACGTTATGGGACTTTTAGAGGAATACAAACCGTGAATAAGGTGAGAATTAAGTCTACTCTCACTGAGATTGGTGATTTAGTTCAGCTAAGATCAAAAGTCATTACAAAGACATCAACACCCTCTGTCTTTTTCTCTCTCTATCTCCATCTCTGATTTTGTCTCTCTGTTTCTCTCACTACAAACCAGGCACTGCACTTTACAAGAATTATTTCATTTCATCCTCAAAATAGCCTTTTGAGGCAAGAGACAATCCCCACTTTACACATAAGGAAATGGAGGCAGGGGGACTGAGTAACTCACCCAGTTCACAGCAAATGACAATCCAGTTCAGGATTGTACTAAGGCAGTCTGATTCTTGACCCTATAATCATTACCACTGGGTAATGGCCTCTTTAGAGCAGATCTATGGGTAAAAATCATGGGAATTGAGAGGCTGAAACAAATCAAATGACTCAGACCAGTGAGGGCACTGGGATTTAGATAGAAAGGACTTGCATTTGCTAAAGAAAGCAGCTTGACTCCAAAGTGAGATGTGAACTGTGGGTGTAGTAACAAGGAAGAAGTGTGGCTCCAAGGGTCAGAGAAGGAGGCGGTTCTCTGGAAATGAGCTGGGAAGTGAAAGAGAACCAGTGCAAGAGAAGACTGATGCCACAGTTTCTCACTGGGTCCTCACCAGCAGAAAACAGGCAGAATGGATGTTTAATAGTATTTTATCTAAAAAGAGCCCTTTCTCAAGACAAATGTCCCATTTGTTTATTGTTTTATTTTTTTAATTTTATTTTATTTTTAAACTTTACAATATTGTATTGGTTTTGCCAAATATCGAAATGAATCCGCCACAGATATACATGTGTTCCCCATCCTGAACCCTCCACCCTCCTCCCTCCCCATACCATCCCTCTGGGTCGTCCCAGTGCACCAGCCCCAAGCATCCAGTATCGTGCATCAAACCTGGACTGGCGACTCGTTCCATATATGATATTATACGTATTTCAATGTCATTCTCCCAAATCATCCCACCCTCTCCCTCTCCCACAGAGTCCAAAAGACTGTTCTATACATCAGTGTCTCTTTTGCTGTCTCGTACACAGGGTTATTGTTACCATCTTTCTAAATTCCATATATATGCGTTAGTATACTGTATTGGTGTTTTTCTTTCTGGCTTACTTCACTCTGTATAATAGGCTCCAGTTTCATCCACCTCACTAGAACTGATTCAAATGTATTCTTTTTAATGGCTGAGTAACACTCCATTGTGTATATGTACCACTGCTTTCTTATCCATTCATCTGCTGATGGACATCTAGGTTGCTTCCATGTCCTGGCTATTATAAACAGTGCTGCGATGAACATTGGGGTACATGTGTCTGTTTCCCTTCTGGTTTCCTCAGTGTGTATGCCCAGCAGTGGGATTGCTGGATCATAAGGCAGTTCTATTTTCAGTTTCTTAAGGAATCTCCACACTGTTCTCCATAGTGGCTGTACTAATTTGCATTCCCAGCAACAGTGTAAGAGGGTTCCCTTTTCCCCACACCCTTTCCAGTATTTATTGCTTGTAGACTTTTGGATCACAGCCATTCTGACTGGTGTGAAATGGTACCTCATAGTGGTTTTGATTTGCATTTCTCTGATAATGAGTGATGTTGAGCATCTTTTCATGTGTTTGTTAGCCATGTGTATGTCTTCTTTGGAGAAATGTCTATTTAGTTCTTTGGCCCATTTTTTGATTGGGTCATTTATTTTTCTGGAATTGAGCTGTAGGAGTTGCTTGCTTTAATTTCTGTTACTCCAGAAGGGAGGTCAAAGAATATCTCACTGCCGTTAATGTCAAAGAGTGTTCTGCCTATATTTTCCCCTAAGAGTTTTATAGCTTCTGGCCTTTCATTTAGGTCTTTAATCCATTCAGAGTTTACTTTTGTGTATGGTGTTAGGGAGTGTTCTAATTTCATTCTTTTGTGTGAGCTGCCTGTTTTCCCAACACCACTTATTAAAGAGACTGTCTTTTCTCCATTGTATATTCCTATCTCCTTTGTCAAAGACAAGGTGCCCAGAGGTGTGTAGGTTTATCTCTGGGCTCTCTGTCTTATTCCATTGGTCTATATTTCTGTTTTTGTGCCAGGACCATATTGTCTGGATTACTGTAGCCTTGTAGTATAGTTTGAAATCAGGAAGGTTGATTCCTCCATTTTTCTTTCTCAAGATTGCTTTGGCCATTCAGTCTTTTGTGTTTTCATACAAATTGTAAAATTTCTTGTTCTAGTTCTGAGGAAAATGCCAGTGGTAATTTGACAGGGATTTCGTTGAATCTGAGGATTATTTTGTGTAGTATAGTCATTTTGACAATAAATTCTTCCAATCCAAGAAAATGATATATCTCTCCATCTGTTTGTGTCATCTTGATTTCTTTCAACAATGTCTTAGAGTTTTCTGCATACAAGTCTTTTGTCTCCTTAAGTAGGTTTATTCCTCAGTACTTTATTCTTTTTAATGCAGTAGTCAATAGAATTATTTCCTGAATTTCTACTCTTGACCTTATATTGTTAGTACATACAAAAGCAACAGATTTCTCTGTATTAATTTTGTATCCTGCAACTTTACCAAATTCATTGATGAGCTCTAGCAGTTTTGTGGCAACATCTTTAGGATTTTCTATGTATACTGTAATGTCATCTACAAACAGTGACATTTTTACTTCTCTTCCAGTTTGAATTCACTTTATTTCTTTTTCTTCACTGGTTTCCATGTCTAGGAATCGAACTCGGGTCTCCCGCATTGCAGGCAGACGCTTTACCATCTGAGCCACCAGGGAAGCCCTGGTAGGACTTCCAAAGTTACATTGAATAAAAGTTGCAAGAGAGGAATCCTCGTCTTGTTCCTGATCTTAGAGAAAGAGCTTTCAGCTTTTCACTATTGAGTATAATGTTAGTTTGTCATGTATGACCTGTATTATGTTGAGGTGTGTTCCCTCTGTGCCCACTTTATGAAGAGTTTTTTTTTTATCATAAATGGATATTGAATTTTATCAGAAACTTTTTCCTCATTTACTGAGATAATAGTATGATTTTTATTATTCAGTTCATTAATGTGGTGTATCACACTGATTAATTTGCAGATATTGAAAAAATCTTTGCATCCCTGGGATAAATCCCCCTTGATCATGGTGTATGATCCTTTTAATGTACTTTTAGATTCATTTCCTGGTATTTTGTTGAGGATTTCTGTCTATGTTCATCAATAATATTGGCTGTACTTTCTTTTCTCATGGTATCGTTGTCCAGTTTTGGTATCAGGGTGATTGCAGCCTCATGGAATGTGTTTGGAAGTATTCCTTCCTCTGAAATTTTTTGGAATAACTTTGGAGGAATAGGTATTAATTCTTTTCTACATTTTGGATGGAATTCACCTGTGAAGGCAACTTATGCTGGACTTTTGTTTACTGGGAATTTTTAAATCACTGGTTCCATATCAGTACTTGTATTATAGTTGGTCTGTTCATATTTTTTTCAATTCTTTCTGTTAAGTCTTGAGAGACTGTACCTTCCTAAGAATTTGTCCATTTCTTCTAAGTTATATATTTTATTGGCATATAGTTGTTTATGGGCATTTATAGTCCACAAACTTCCCACTTTTTGAGCTAGGACATTGGTCTTTTGCTGCTGCCCTCAGACTGCAGCTTACACCATCAGCTATCCTGGTAACCAGACCTTTGGATTCAGACTGAACTAAAACACTGGTTCTCTTGAATATCCAGCTTGATGAGTGCAGGCCTGGGGGCTTCTCAGCCTCACGCAGGAAGATATTAGACTTTGGACAGGGAAGCAGGGGCTGACTTAAGGTTTCTGCTGTGCTGTCTTTTCCACCCCTGGCTACTGAGCTGCAGAGAAGGCAGTATCTGCTGCTCCTGTAGGCTGCCCTGTTCTCCCTGAAGAGTTTCACTTTCTGACCGGGTGTGTTCAAGAAAACGTAGGGGTAAGTCATTTGAGACAGAAATTGCTGGAGAGAAGTTCTTGAGTTGGCAAGAAGATGACATTTATAGTATACGTTGTAGACTGGCCTTTGATGAAAAAAAGTAATAACTCCATAGGAAGAGCAGATAACTTAAGATAAATGCACAAATTCATTAACTTAGTCAGTGTGTGTGTTAGGATTGAATGAACTGTCATCTGATTGCATCTGTTTCCTCAGTTTTCTCACTAAGTAGCTAAGATTAGCTAAGACTATGGGTGGAAGGATTTATGTGAGATTTATTGAAAGAGAAAAAAAAACACCTGAGAGAAGAGACTAGGAAATACAGTAGGATTTCTGGGAACATCAAAGGCCAAATCGAGGTGAATTCTCATGAATTTAAGGGATCTGAGTCATCATGTGTGTGTGTTTTTCTGTGGATCTGTGGGTATAGGCAAAGTCCTCCATCATCTAAATTCAATGCTTAGAGCACTGCACTTACAACAGAGAGGGGACAATGGCCTCTCTAAATGTAAGATGTATATTTAGGGGAAAATGTTTTCAAAATGGGACAAATACTGCTCTACTGAAGTACCCTTGGAGTACTTCAGGAAAGCATTTAGGCAATATGATTCAGTCTATGTGATTTTCCAAGTAGTGAGTAATATTTGCAGTGGAAAATTTTGATAATTATTACATATTAACACTTTTCAGCAGATGGGGATAATTTACTCCCTGAGAAAGATCCAGTCCTTAGAAGGGCTACCTTAATAATCTCATAGGAAATCACATTTATTGCATCATGAATCAATCTTTCCAAAAGTAGGATATGGAGACAGGATCAATTTCAAGATCAAAGATATAATATATGTATATCCTTGGGAATTCTACTGTGGGACATAATCAACGAAATGAAGTTTATCACTTAGATTTTTATTTCGAGTCTCTTGAGTACAGACATCTTTGCCATTCTTCCTCAGTTCTTACTTTTATGCAAAAGCAGATTCACATAAGTGCACACACATGCACTTGCATGCGCGCATGCACACACACACACACACACACACACACACAGATAATAATGCAAGAGACACAGGAGAGGAGGAATAGGAAAGACACAGAATGGTGAGACTATGGTTTGTAATTTGTTCCCTGGACACCACAGATATGTCTCTGGGGAATGGATTGCTTTCATTTAATCAGACTATAAAGCCCTCACATATATAGAAGATCCTGGGCACCCCTGAGTCCTGCCCTCCCCATCAGGGCAGAAAAGGGATCCGGGACTCATCATCTACTGCACTTGCTTCCGGGAGCAGGTGACTTAACTCCAGCCACTCCCCATCTCTGTGAGTTTTCCAGCCCAGTTTGGGAAAAATACCACAAGTAGTACCACGACTCCTCTTTATGTTAGTAGAAATCATTACTTTTATACAATTAATGACTGACAGGGGAGGGAGCAGGGCAGAAGGCTGGAAGAAATCATCAGGTTTATGAAGAAGGAAAAGCCACCTTTGTGAAGACCCCTTTCTTGAACTGTGTGAGGTCTCAGAGTCACATCTGATACCCACGCTGTATAAATATAGGCTTCTTTTTCTTCTTAATTGGACCCCTTCCCTGGTCACACATGTGGGAAGAGTCTGGTGAAATTCAATGTCCCTGAGTCATGGTATCAAGCTGAAAGGGATGTAAGAGGCCTCTGACCCTGTTGCCTCCTGAAGCTGGGGGTGTGCCATTTACTACTTTTCATTTCTTCCTCTGCTGACCAGCTTCTCACACTACACTTGGAAACATCCTCCTGCCAGGGAAGTGAGGAAAGCTAGCATCCCCTTCTTCTGCCCACGAGGGAGATGTTAGGAAGTGGCAGGACGAAATCCTATAGCTACTTGATAAAGATCTCATCATTATTTCCTTTGTAGCAGAAAAGCGGGTACAGGAGGCCATTTAGCTTACCCTGAATCCTTTTCCAGAATTTCTCTCCAGGGACGGTTGTCCTCATCTGAGGAAAAGCCTGCAGCATCTCCTGGAGGAGGTTAACATGGTACCATTGTCACTTTTCAAATGTGGGGGGACAGTTCTAGGAGTTGAAAATATGGCAAGATATCCCTACTATAAAACCAATTTCTTAGTTTGAAATGTGTTTGTACCTGGCAGATTTTCAGTGAATGCTTTTGCTTTTATTCTCTTCACATTTATTTAAGTCAATTTTTTAAAATAATGAAAAATGAAAATATATAATTTTTAAATTTTGCTAAATGCAAAATAAAGTCAGGAGAATCCTGTCAGTGTTTATGTTACAGAAAACACGGGACTTCCACAGACTTTCTCTAAGCTGCAGTAATTTGGTTATTTTCATCCATATTTCAGCATTCTAATCTTAGGATTCAAGTTAATATTACTGAGGCTAACAGAGTCTTCATATTCATGCTAATCTGGCTTGTGCTGTGTAAAAGTGGAGAACTGATGGTTTTCTGACAGGAAGTTACTGGAAGGGCATTCTAAGTATCCCTGACTTGAGTTTGTAAGTGGTCAGAGTCCACTGAGGTATGAGGTATTGGAGCAAAGGGTATTACTTCTGCAGCAGGTCAGAAAAAGCAGTGATCTCTCTCTGTAGGCATCAAAGAAGGTGGGAGATGTTCTAAGACTAATGAAGATAAGGATATAGCCCTCTGATAATCATCTTGCAATATGTTTATTAATGTTGTTTATTATTTTCATACTAAATAAACCTTTCTAAACATATATATAATTGTATACAAATTTAAATGGATTAACTGACTCTTCTCAATGGCATATTACTATATGATGTAGAATGCAACAAATATTTTCTTTTAACTTACAGTAACAACATGCCTAGACTGTAGAATTAACTTTAGATATATTGAATCTCTTGGAAGCTGGACTTAGAAGCTAATAGCAGATAACCGGGCTTCTTGGAGAGATGATGAAAAAAGGCATTCGCGAGCACAAGTCTGGAAGCCAAAGACTCAGGCAGTGTTACCAGGGAATGACTACTTGTAAAATTACACTGGCTAATGGAGGTTAGATTGATCTGCAAATGCATGAATTTGTTTAGGAGGCAGATTCTTCATAAACTCAGTTACTAAGTCCCTCAGCAGACAACTCGGGACAGGAGAGCAGACCAGAACTAGCAGTTAAACCAGCAGCCACCATGTAAGCTCTTAATGCTTTTGCTGACATTTATAACATTTGATGTTTATGCTAAGGTTAGTTGTAACATTAGGACCTAAAACTTGGGTGTTAGAGACGTGCACTAAAAATGGATGCAGGCCTTGAAGTCATTTTTACTAGCTGGCTGACAACCTGCTTGAGAGCCTCGTAAACAGTCATTCAGTAGAGAAATCTCTGGTTAATTCTGCCTGGTACACACACAGACTTGTCACTCTAAGAAGTTAGTAAATCGATGCCTGAAATATGCTGTATTTGCCCATTTGTTTCCTTTTAGTAATTTATTTATGTTAATTGAAGGATGATTACACTATGATATTATGGTGGATTTTGCCATCCATCAACATGAATCAGCCACGGGTGACCATTTGATTTTTAACTTAGGGTTTGTTTTTTAAATCAGTGTCTGATTATCTGTTTGTTTTACTCCAACAGCAGTGATTAAAAATAAGACTTTTCTGCAGTTTCAGGCTTTGAAGGATGACTCTATTCCTTGGTGAGTGTCCCTGAAACGACTTTGTACAGATTATATAGCTTACATCCCATCCTAAATGTGCCTTCCTGTTGTTAAAAATATGCTGAGCACTTTTCATGTGGTAAATGTGCCAGAAATTTTAATTCATTTACATAGATTTACCACATAATTCTCAATACATAGTGATGTACTTAAATATTTTTCCCTTTTTATTTATGGTGAACAACAGAGCTAATATTTGATAATATCCCCTAGATTATATTTTATCCAAATACAGAAGTTTCATTAAATTCCTTCAGGTGCAAGATAGATAAAGTAGGCTGGTAGGTTGAATGTAAGTAAAGTCAACTTTTTAAATTAAAAAATTAAACTTTCTTTTTACTTGGCTATGGATAAATATCTGTGTTGCTATAAATTTAAAAATCATTAGAAAATATTTTTTCTAAAAGTTTGGCAATCGCCCACTTCATTTAGAACCAGAAATTCACACCTGTTCATCTGCCTAAGTATGTTCATCAAATTTTGGATTTCAGAATGATGAATAAAGACTTTATAGCTGATGCCGTGGGCGCCCTGTCCATAACACCTGCCCTCCCACTTCAGTGCACACTGCCCTATTTCCCAATGCCAGTACCTCTATTTGTTTGCCTGGACAGGTTCCTGAAAACCAGAGACACTTTACTACCTTCTTAAACAGGGAAAAGGAGCCCTGATATCAATACTTGATCCACCCACCTCAAGGCACTTATCCAATAACAGATACTAGTAGATATATAAACATCCTAGCTCCCTTCCAACTAAAGGTAGGTTAACACTGAGAAACATATTCTACTCTGGCTCCAAGACTTTCCCATTGGGATCTCACTTCAGTTACAACAATTTGATCTACTTGGTCATCCAAACTTCAGTGACTGCATTTTTCAGTTGTCCCCCTTTGCCAATCTTCTACCTGTGTTTCCTGGGATTCAGTTCAGTTCAGTCGCTCAGTCATGTCCGACTCTTTGCAACCCCATGAACCACAGCACACCAGGCCTCCCTGTCCATCACCAACTCCCGGAGTCCACCCAAACCCTTGTCCATTGAGTCAGTGATGGCATCCAACCATCTCATCCTCTGTCGTCCCCTTTTCCTTCTGCCCTCAATCTTTCCCAGCTTCAGGCTCTTTTCAAATGAGTCAGCTCTTCGTATCAGGTGGCCAAAGTATTGGAGTTTCAACTTCAAAATCAGTCCTACCAATGAACACCCAGGACTAATCTCCTTTAGGATGGACTGATTGGATCTCCTTGCAGTCCAAAGGACTCTCAAGAGTCTTCTCCAATACCACAGTTCAAAAGCATCCATTCTTCAGCGTTCAGCTTTCTTTATAGTCCAATTCTCACATCCACACATGACCACAGGAAAATCAGTAGCCTTGACTAGATGGACCTTTGTTGGCAAAGTAATGTCTCTGCTTTTCAATATATGCTGTCTAGGTTGGTCATAACTTTTCTTCAAATGAGTAAGCGTCTTTTAATTTCATGGCTGCAGTCACCATCTGCAGTGATTTGGGAGCCCCCAAAAATAAAGCCAGCCACTGTTTCCACTGTTTCCCCATCTATTTGCCATGAAGTAATGGGACCAGATGCCATGATCTTTGTTTTATGATTGTTGAGATAAGCCAACCTTTTCACTCTCCTCTTTCACTTTCATCAATAGGCTTTTTAGTTCCTCTTCACTTTCTGCCATAAGGGTGGTGTCATCTGTATATCTGAGGTTATTGATATTTCTCCCGGCAATCTTGATTCCAGCTTGTGCTTCCTCCAGCCCAGGGTTTCTCATGATGTACTCTGCATAGAAGTTAAATAAGCAGGGTGACAATATACAGCCTTGACATCCTCCTTTTCCTATTTGGAACCAGTCCGTTGTTCCATGTCCAGTTCTAACTGTTGCTTCCTGACCTGCATACAGGTTTCTCAAGAGGCAGGTCAGGTTGTCTGGTATTCCCATCTCTTTCAGACTTTTCCACAGTTTATTGTGATCCACACAGTAAATGTTTTCTGGAACTCTCTTGCTTTTTTGGTGATCCAGTGGATGTTGGCAGTTTGATCTCTTGTTCCTCTGCCTTTTCTAAAACCAGCTTGAACATCTGCAAGTTCATGGTTCACCTACTGCTAAAGCCTGGCTTGGAAAATTTTGAGCATTACTAGCATGTGAGATGAGTGCAATTTTGTGGTTTTGAGCATTCTTTGGCATTGCCTTTCTTTGGGATTGGAATGAAAACTGAACTTTTCCAGTCCTGTGGCCACTGCTGAGTTTTCCAAATTTGCTGGCATATTGAGTCCTGGGATTACTTCCTAAGAACTGCTTGTAGTTGAATAACTGCCTCAGGGGTTGGCCTCTGTAGGATCCCAACCAATGCTTCTCTTAACTGGACCGATGTTTATATCTATTTAATGCATAATGGGAAGTGATATTCACAAACACTGGTAATTTTGAACATGGACAGAAAATTGACATGGTGAATTTTATGTTTACATATATTTAAGATATTTATAGAAGACTTATTATTTAGCCACAAAATGCTTTGTTGTCAGAATATATTGCACTACAAGTTCAAATTCTTTTGTATCATTTCATTTATATTACAAAGACTAAATAGTGTTAATTGATGGTCATAGATTTTGAAATCAGAGCACCTTTTATAAAAATCCTTAATGACTATATAATTTGGGGAATGTGCCTTTGACTCATTTTTTTTTATTTCTAGAGAAAAATTTTGCATATCCAAATAGGCCCATTGTTTTCATTGAGTAGTTTTCCAAAACATATATTCTGTTAGAAATAATTAAATTAAATCATTTATTTCTAAAACTAATTATAGGAGTCCTGCAATAAATATTTATGTGGTCATATGGGTTGTAAAGTCAAGCAAAAAGATAAGTCCTTGTTTCAATCTTCTCTTACAAGCAATGATAGAGTTTTCCTTTGGAAGGTATGAAAAAAAGTAATTATAATTATTTTAAGAATATTTATATGTAAACTTTATATATCAATCTAAATATGTGTATGACATATGTATGTATCTATGGGGGGACATATCTGAAGATAGAATCCATGGGCCATTGTTATGTATATGTTCAAATATAGTCAGTTCTTCTTGACTTTTCCAAAACGGGGGCACTATATTATGTTCTCAGCAGTAATGTATCCCTGTTTCATATCCTTGCCAAGTCCTTGTAGTTTCAAACCTTTCAATAATGTCCATCAGTGTGTTTTGCATTTTAATTTCTTTTTTTCCCCAGATTTAAACATTTTCCTTTTATTTTATTTTTTTAATTTAAATTTATTTATTTTAATTGGAGGCTACTTTAAAATATTGTATGGGTTTTGCCATACATCAACATGAATCCACCATGGGTGTACACATGCTCCCCATCCTGAACCCCCCTCCCACCTCCCTTCCTGTACCATCCCCCTGGGTCATGCCAGTGCACCAGCCCCAAGCATCCTGTATCCTGCATCGAACCTGGACTGGCGATTCATTTCTTATATGATATTATACATGTTTCAATGCCATTCTCCCAAATCATCCCCCCTCCCTCTCCCACAGAGTCCAAAAGACTGTTCTATACATCTGTGTCTCTTTTGCTGTCTCGCATACAGGGTTATTGTTACCATCTTTCTATCTGTTTGGAGACCTAGGAAGGTTAGTACCTCTTAATCTTTTAATGTGCTCAGAGGTTATTCAGATATTCTTTCATGTGAAATGTTTGTTCAAGTATTTCACCCAGTTTAATTTGGGTTATCTATCTTTTCATTAAAAATGTACAGAAAATCTTTAAGTATTCTGAATACGAGCCCTGTATTGGTTATGTGTTAGTTGCTCAGGCTTGTCCGACTCTTTGCGAACTGTAGCCCACCAGGCTCGTCTGTCCAATTCTTAAGGAAAGAATTTTGGAGTGGGTTGCCATTCCCATCTCCAGGGGATCGACCTGACATCAGGGATCGAACTGTGTCTCTCGGCAGATAGGTTCTTTACTACTGGCGCAACCTGTATATGTTATATATGTTGTAAATATTTCCTTCCACTCTGTGGATTTCATTTTTGCTCTCTTAATGATGGCTCTTGATAAACACAAGTTAGGTTCTTAATTTTATCAATCTATTCTTTCAGTTCAGTTCATTTCAGTCACTCAGTCATGTCCGACTCTTTGCGACTCCATGAATCGCAACACGCCAGGCCTCCCTGTCCATCACCAACTCCTGGAGTTCACTCAAACTCATGTCCATTGAGTCGATGATGCCATCCAGCCATCTCATCCTCTGTCATCCCCTTCTCCTCCTGCCTTCAATCCCTCCCAGCATCAGGGTCTTTTCCAATGAGTCAACTCTTCGCTTGAGGTGGCCAAAGTATTGGAGTTTCAGCTTTAGCATCAGTCCTTCCAATGAACACCCGGGACTGATCTCCTTTAGGATGGACTGGTTGGATCTCCTTGCAGTCCAAGGGACTCTCAAGAGTCTTCTCCAACACCACAGTTCAAAAGCATCATTTCTTCGGTGCTCAGCTTTCTTCACAGTCCAACTCTCACATCCATACATGACCACTGGAAAAACCATAGCCTTGACTAGATGGACCTTTGTTGGCAAGGTAATATCTCTGCTTTTCAATATGCTATCTAGGTTGGTCATAACTTTCCTTCCAAGGAGTAAGTGTCTTTTAACTTCATGGCTGCAATCACCATCTACAGTGATTTTGGAGCCCCAAAAAATAAAGTCTGACACTGTTTCTACTGTTTCCCCATCTATTTCCCATGAAGTGATGGGACCAGATCTTTAATACTGTTTTAATTCTGTTTCAGAACTTTTTTCTCCCTCTGACGTTTTCACTATAAGTCACTAATATTCTACAAGGCTTTTTTAATATGTGATGCTTATATCTAAAATCCATCCGATTTTTTTTAGTGTGTTGGGAGAAGTCATGGTTCATTTTTATCCCCATAGCTAGCCAACTGATTCAGCATTATTTATTAAAAACACTGGTGCCTTTATCTTGGTTCAAGTATGTATGTGTGTGTGCATGTGTGTGTACACATTTCTGAATTTCTGAGTTAAACATGCTATTTCTTGTGTTTGTTTATCCTTGTTCCAATACAACATTGATTGAAAATGTAAAGTCACTGTAACCTTGTAGGTATCAATATTCCAGAGTGGGTCATTTTATTGATACATCATTCTTCTTCAAGATTGCTCTGTCTTTTCTTGAACTTTGATAATTTCACATCAAACTTATAATGAGATTCTCAGTTTCTATATGTGAAATTTCTTCATGGATTCTGGTTTTGACTTTATTGACCCAAAAGAACAGTTTGAATAGATTTGCAGTCTTTACAAAATGCTCATTCCATAAACAGGGTATGTAAGTCCTCCCAGTTTGTACATCATCCTTGAATGCTGATTTTTTTGAGTGTACACCTGTAATAATAGATCATCCATAAAGATTCTGTTCTTAACATAAACAAGTTTCATCAGTAATTATATTTTATTTTCCACTTTAAATCCTAGCCCTTCTTTTTCTTCCTGTTGCATTATTGACAGCTAGTTCTTAGGTCACATTAAAAAGAAGTGGTTTTAGGGGAGCACGTTAAAATCACATCCTAACTCTAAAGGAAAACTTTTAAAGTTTTACTGTTAATAAAAAAGTAATGTTTTTGTTTGAATAGATAAAAAAACTTGTCTTCTATATAAAATTTGCTAAATTATTTTATAATGAATTTTCTTCTTTTGGCAAATTGTTCATTTTATTACAACTTTGTACTATCTTATATGGGTTTCCCTGGTGGTTCAGACAGTAAAGAATTCGATCCTTAGTTCGATCCTTGGGTTGGGAAGATCCTCTGAAGGAGGGTATGGCAACTCAACCCAGTATTCTTGCCTGGAGAATGCTCATGGACAGAGGAGCTTGGTGGGCTACAGTCCATGGGGTCTCAAAGAGTTGGGCACGACTTAGCAACTAAGTACAGCGCAGTATCTTATGTATATCCTTCTATCCTTTGGTCTGATATCAATATTGCTATTACCAGTCACTATTGGCATGAAACTTTTTTTTTCATCATTTTACCATCAATCATCTTTTTTGGTTTTGAGTTTACGTGTATGTCTCTGTGTATTTGTGTTTAAAAGTGACTGTTGTAAAGGTTTGTAGGTGGATTTTCTGTTTTTAATCTGATATGACCATCTCTATCTTGATGAATATATTCAATTCATTTACATTTAATACATTAATGGATACACTTATTTTTGTTATTGTATTTTGTGTTTTCTGAATATCAACCATTTTTTTCTTTTTCTGATTTTTTCTTGCACTCTGCCTTCTTTTTTGATTGACAATGCTTTAATGCTTCATTTGTTTGAACTATAATTTTAAAAATCATTGATTCCTTCATTTTTTGATTCCTGGTTTTTTGAAGTGTTAACATAAAAATGCATGATCTACAGTAATAAATTTAGTATCATTCAGTATTTTGAGCCTCTTCAAGCCTCTTTATTTTTAAATAGTCTCTTTTCCTTCATTTATGTTTTTCAAGTTTTACTTTTACCCTTTTTAAATATAAAAATAATTATTTCATACCCCATAAGTTATTAAATATAAGATTATATTTTATTACTTTGTTCAGTATTATTTGTATGTGTTTGATTCATTCTGAATTCACTTCTACTGTAGTGGGGAATACTTTTTATTGGTATGCTAAATAGTTATAGGCTCTAAACATTTGTAATTTACATGTGAAATAATTTCATTTTGTTCTCATTCATTCAAGAGAGTTCTTGCAGTTACAAAACTCTTGATTGAGAACTTCTCTGCTTCTTGAGACATTAAAGATATTACCTTTTTGTCTTCAGATCTCGCTGATAAGAAATTTACTGTTCGTCAAATTGTTGATCCTATATAGACACTTTTATCTCTAATGCTGTTAATATTTCCTTTGGATCTTGGGACAATAGTGTAACAAAATATTTTAAGAGACAAATGAAACTATCGCTTTTAATAAAAATTGCAAAACTTATGAAACAAAAACTAAGATTGTGTTATGGCAGCCCTAGGCAACTATTTTTTGTAAAGAGGAAAAAGATAGGCAAACATTTGTTAATTTATATTTATTGAGAATTTATTCTTAACCAATCTTAACCTCAAATTGTTGATCTAAAGATTTATTTTATCTTTAATTATTAGAAGGTCTTCAAGTCCTTATGGGTGCATTTACCTTTACTGTTTTGTTTCAGAATGCATTTTTATCAATTTGGAAATTAAGTCTTTGTTCAATTTGGAACATTTTTGGTAAAATCTCTTCAAATATTGCCTTTTTTTAAATCACATCCCTTATTATCTCTCTGGAAATTTTATCTTGTTTATGTTTCACCTCTCCGTTTTTATCATGCCTATAAATTAGATTTTCAAGAAGGTCTCCCTCTGTTTTCCACCTGGCACTAATGTAGTGTTACAGGTCAATTTTACTTCAAATAACAAAAAAGCAAAGTCGTAGAAAAAGACATCAGATTTGTAGGACTGAAGGTGAGGAATAGTTGAGGGGGACTTGAATGAAGGTGATCCAAAGGTACAAAGGTACAAACTTTTAGTTATAGGATAAGTAAGTCTTCTAGGAATGTAATGTACATGAAGAATATAATTAACACAGCTGTATACTCCATGTGAATGGGAATAAGAGAGTTAATCCCAAGATTCTCATAAGAAAAAAATAGCTTTATGCCTATATGAGAGGCTGGATGTATACTGTGCTTATCATGGTCATCAGGTCACAAGGTATGTAAGTCTAATTGTTATGCTGTACACCTTAAACTTATAGAGTGTTGCATGTCAGCTGTAACTTGATACAATTAGAAGGGAATAAATGAATAAAATAAAATATCCAAATGAAGAAGCTACCCCTTGTCTATACATGTTGAGATCTAGGTAGATTCTTTTTAATATAAATTTATTTATTTTTAATTGTAGGATAATTGCTTTACAGTATTGTGTTGGTTTCTGCCAAACATTAACATGGATCAGCCATAGGTATTAAATATAATCTTTCAGTGCATTATTTCCCTCTTTTAATCTCCAGTATTTTATCCTCTTTATTGAGTTTTAAAAACTGAATGACACTGCTTATTTCCTGAATGCCTCATAGATTCTTTTTTCATGTGCAGTGACTATTTTGTACCTCCATTTTCTTTACTGCTTATAATTTATTGAAACTTTAGTAAATGCAAGACTTTCATTGAGCTATTGGAATATTTAATCATGCTTAATTAGAGTCTTTATAAGACTGTTCAACACATTCAGTTACAACTTGGGTGAACATAAGGTTTCATTGTTTAATGCATACACCTTTAGCACTAACTGGTTTGTATTTGAATATTGTTTTTTTAATCACATACTGAGTAGGAGAGTTTTATTAGTATTATTCAAAATTAATTTGATTTTTCATCCTGTCTTCCCCCTGTTTTGTGATGATGACTTTTTGTTTTTCTTCCTTCTATTTCATAATCTCCTAATAGAGAACCAGATCTCATAAGGGCATTTCAGGCTCTGATAAACCAATGAGAAAACAAGCATATAGAATATTGCATATATATGCCTTTAATTCAGCAACTCTATAGGTATTTTCAACCTCCCTTCATATTTTTATAAATGGATCTCTTTATGTGTTGGGACTTGCCTTCACCCCTCATCCAGGTCACTTACAACTCTGACGGCTTTCTGCCTGTGCAGAGTCTGGACTTTAGACAGAGGCAAGGCATCAGGACCTTTTCAGATTCCCTCTGAGCATTTACCCAGCCCTGGTCATGTGTGTCAGATCAGATTAGATCAGATCAGTAGCTCAGTCGTGTCCGACTCTTTGTGACCCCATGAATCGCAGCATACCAGGCCTCCCTGTCCATCACCAACTCCCAAAGTTCACTCAGACTCACGTCCATCGAGTCAGTGATGCCATCCAGCCATCTCATCCTCTGTCGTCCCCTTCTCCTCCTGCCCCCAGTCCCTCCCATCATCAGAGTCTTTTCCAGTGAGTCAACTCTTCACATGAGGTGGCCAAAGTACTGGAGTTTCAGCTTTAGCATCATTTCCTCCAAAGAAATCCCAGGGCTGATCTCCTTCAGAATGGACTAGTTGGATCTCCTTGCAGTCCAAAGGACTCTTAAGAGTCTTCTCCAACACCACAGTTCAAAAGCATCAATTCTTCGGCGCTCAGCCTTCTTCACAGTCCAACTCTCACATCCATACATGACCACAGGAAAAACCATAGCCTTGACTAGACGAACCTTTGTTGGCAAAGTAATGTCTCTGCTTTTCAATATGCTATCTAGGTTGGTCATAACTTTCCTTCCAAGGAGTAAGCGTCTTTTAATTTCATGGCTGCAGTCACCATCTGCAGTGATTTTGGAGCCCAGAAGCCTTCTAGTTTCCCAGTAGTATCTGGGAGCTATTCAGATCATCTGTTTACCAAATCATCTTATTTCCAGTTCTTCCACTCAGGGTGTTATGTTAGTCTATAGTTTACCCCACCTTTTATTACTTGCCTCATGTGGCAGCAGCTGATAGTTTTGCCTTCAAAGGCTTTCAGCAATTGCCTCTGGGTAGCCACCTCAGCGGTGGGAGAATTTTGAGTTTATTATATAAAGAAAGTTCTTTGAGTGTATCCTTTCAGGACAGGCCAAATCCAACATCCAGAATTCTGTGAGTATAAAGTATGTTCTGCTCCTTTTGGTAGTGAGTGTACATCAGAAGGGCAGACTATCTTGTTTAGATCTGCTCCTGAGTTAGGGAGTAGGGGATGGTATCAGGGCAAGTTAAAATGCTACCAATCTTTCCGGTTGATTTTCAGGTTTGTTTTCCATATTAAGTAAGTGTGTGGTTGCTATAGCTTTTGATTAGATTCCAGAAATCCAAAGAGGATTATTTTGACAGATTTTTCCATTTTATATGTTGCTTTTCTAGAGAGAACTACTTCTAATTCTTCTATTCCATTTTTCTTTTATCTGTGTCCCTCCACAGAGTTAATGTTTTCTTGATCTTCTTACTCAGATGTACATTTAACATGTTGATTTATAAAGACATGTGACAAGCTTTAATCCCATACAATTTTTTAAAAGAAGAATCCTTACATTTTTGAATGGGAATATGAACTGCTCATGGGCTAAATTTATCAGTACAATTAAGTAATTAATACTGAGTAGAAAGAAAGTCTAATGAAAGTCAGTAGTTACACTTTTCTGTCAAAACACATGGAAATTAGAACCTTTTAACTTCTATCAGCCTATGCCCCACATGTGTGCTATTGTTATGTATTTAGTTCAGTCTTATTCTAGGTACCAGAGACCACCACCAGTATTCTTACCATCAATATTGCTTATTTTACAAATATATGTACTACCTCTTTTGCTCTTTATTTCTTTTTACACTGTGAACTTTCTTTCTGGGATTACTTCTTTTCTTCTTGAAATGAAATATTAGAATTTCCTTCAGTCAGAAGAGTTGAATCCAGGCTGGCTCTGCTCAAGAGTAGTGTTAGTTGTTTTTAATAGATGAGTATGGTGTAGGGTATGTAGTCTCTCATTTTGCCAGAAACTCAAGTCTAAATCTCAGAGTTTGTAAACTGTATCCTTCAAATTTGAACCTTTGGTTTTTAACTTTCTACTTCAAAAATGGGGAGATTTTGTTTTCTTATGATTTTTCATACTTCTCCAACAGCTGGTTTTTTCAGTTTTTGTAATATTATTTTTACATTGTAAGTGAAAGAAAGTGAAAGTGCTAGTCACTCACTTGTGTCTGAGTCTTGGCAACCCCATGGACTGTAGGCCACAGGGCTCCTCTGTACATGGGGATTCTCCAGGAAAGAATACTGGAGTGGGTTACCATTCCCTTCTCCAGGGGATCATCCCAATCCAGGGTTTGAACCCAGGTCTCCTGCATCGCAGGCAGATTCTTTACTGTCTGAACCACCAGTATTTGGGTTATTTGTGTTCTGTTTATCCACCATCATGCTCACAGTTTTGACTGTTTCTTCTCTATTTAAATGAATAATGTTGCACAATAGTCCTGCTCTCACAGTTTATGTACATATCTGTAATTTACAATTGATTGAGAAATAATTTTTCAGAATATCTAATTGGGCATATTTTACAAATTCCTGGGTATATACGTATTTATTTAATAACTATTATTGTAATCATATTACTAAATATATTACAGTAATGACTACCCCCACCCAGCTCCTAGAGCTTCTGCCTGCTGGGCTGTGGCAGGTGGCTTCTTTTCCTCAGCAGCTTTCTTGACATCGCTTCCCAGTGTGGTTGAGTGGTGTTCCTTCTCAGCCAATAGACCAAATCTATTGTTTTGAGAATAACCTGGCTACAGGCTCCATATACAGATATTTCTTCTGAATAAGGCTCTGACATGGCCAAAAAAACAAAAGGACCTTATAACCTAATAGATAAATGTATTCATAGAGTAATTACTGATACTGGAAAACAGAATTCGGGTAACAGTTATAGTAAACTCTTTGCCAAAACAGTGTAAGAGCTTTGTAATATAGTTATTTCTTACTAGATCTTTCCTACGCTATCATCTAATATGCATAATTATTAGACTCAGGGTTACTGATCTGATAGAAAATTTGTCCCAACACAAAATAGGATAGAATGAGTGCCAATCCACTGACTAAACGCACCCCACTCCAGTACTCTTGCCTGGAAAATCCCATGGATGGAGGAGCCTGGTAGGCTGCAGTCCATGGGGTCGCTAAGAGGCGGAGGCAACTGAGCGATTTCACTTTCACTTTCCTGCATTGGAGAAGGAAATGGCAACCCACTCCAGTGTTCTTGCCTGGAGAATCCCAGGGACGGGGGAGCCTGGTGAGCTGCCGTCTATGGGGTCACACAGAGTCGGACACAACTGAAGTGACTTAGCTGCAGCAGCAGCTCAGTTACTGAGCTGCCCCAGTAAAGAATAGCATATCCTTTGTTTACTGAGCTGCTATTATTTTAATGACTCTGTTGGAAAGAAGAAATTTTATTTAGGCTATTTTAAACTAGATAGGTAAACAGAAAGATAGATAAATAGCTAGGTAGAAAGAAAGAAAGAATGAAAGGAAGCATGGAAGGGAAGGAAGAAAGGAAGGAATAGATTTGACCAAGAATTTCCATGTCCTGGAAATTAGTATAAGAAAAGAAAATATACGTAAAAAATATATATATAAAATTTAGTCACTGTAACATTATAATCCAAACAACCTAGTTAGAAGGTGATATACTAAATAAAATGTTCATATGCAACAAAATAGTTACAGATGTTTAAAGTATATTGCAAAAAAATTATTGATATGAAAAAATGTACCTGATGTTATTCTAAATTAAAGAAGACAGAGGATAAGATGGCTGGATGGCATCACCAACTTGATGGACATGAGTTTGGGTGAACTCCGGAAGCTGGTGATGGACAGGGAGGCCTAGCGTGCTGCGATTCATGGGGTCGCAAAGAGTCAGACACAACTGAGTGACTGGACTGAAATGAACTGAACTGAACTGAGATACACAGTATTGTTCATATAATTTTAAATATATATGTGAAAATATAGGTACAGTGAAAAATGGAAAATTGTTTATAGAAATTATTAACAATCATCAGCTTTGGACATATATTTCACATATGTATTTTCTCTTCAATGTTTTATGAATTTTTATGTTTCTCTAAGATACTTAGAAAACTTGATGCTAGAATCTCATATGATGTAGATGCCTCTTTACCCATAGTGTAAACCAGATGATTGAAACATTAATTTATAGGTCTAAAATTTCCAAAAGACTATAATTACCTGAAAACCAAGAAAATCAAAAATGGTTAGCAGGATAATTACTATGATTTGAGGATACTAAATCTACATTGCCAAAAAAACTACTGTATAAGATTGAGATCACTCTTTATGATGTAATGTTAACTTAGTAAAATAGATTTTGTTCTCCAAAAGAAGTCAGTAAATGTGTTAGGATTAAACAAGTCAAGGTAAGAATACATTATCCATTTAGCAATCTATATACTGTCCCAAATTATATTTATCCCTATTGCATGGGGATATCAGAAATGTGGCAAAAGTGATGATAAAAAATTATTATTAAACACCCAATATAAGCAGATATTTTTAATGATTCTTCAATACAAGAAGACATTTTTTAAGTAAAATAATTGCTTCCAAGCTGAAGTGGGAAATGTACAAAATGAGTATAGGATAGTTTGTTAAGCCAGAAGAAAGAAAGTACTTAAAATTTTATGGATTAAAAACTTTATAATGGAAATAACGTGGAGGCACCACCTTAGCCAATGATCCACAACAACATCAACGTTACTGGGACAAATTATCATTATCTGTGTATTAATGGAGGGCATTAAGAAGGACACTTTTTTGTGCTAAAAAATGTTTAATCTGAATTACAACATGGACAATAAATGGAAAAATGCATTGAGAAACACTTTACAAAACAAGAACTCATACTCTTCAAAAATATCACCATCAAGACAAGAAATGCAAAGAATGTAAAATTAGAAGAAATGATTAGTATATGTGATGTTGAATTTGAACCTTAGACTACAATGGCAGAAAATGCTGTATTTAGAGTAGTGATTTATCTTAATGTTACATCTCCTGTTTTTGGTAGTTATACTGAGAATACATTAGCAAGTATACATGTTATAGAGAAAATATTCCAAAGGGTTTAGATGTAAATTGCCAATAGGTGAATAAGGTTTCCCATTAGTCTTATGTAGTCTCCAGAAAATTAATACTATGTGCACACAGAGAAAATAAATGATAAGGCAAAATTGAAAAAACAATTTGGTAAAATCTATACAGTAGTATAGTTTATAGTCCCTGATACTTATCTGAAATTTTGGATTACTTCACATTAAAAAAAAAAAAAGGCGAAGAAACTTAGAAAAAACATCAGTAATGCAGGGATAAGCATACCAGCTTCCTCTTCATTCCTTTCAGATAAATAACTCCTATTTTCATTGTTATCCAGCTGTGACCTTACTGTCACACTTCACTCCTTGACAGACTGTCTTTAGGAATGGAGGGTAATCAATCATGGATTGCAGAATTCATCCTGGTAGGATTCCAACTCAATGAAGATTTGGAATTGGTCCTGTTTGGT
The DNA here is from genome assembly GCF_029407905.1 of Bubalus kerabau. Taxonomy (NCBI): domain Eukaryota; kingdom Metazoa; phylum Chordata; class Mammalia; order Artiodactyla; family Bovidae; genus Bubalus; species Bubalus kerabau. The sequence goes on from NC_073631.1 coordinate 111,063,189, forward strand.
ACCTTCTCCCTGTTATATACCTTCAACCTGCTGGCGAATGGCATGATCTTGGGTCTCATCTGCCTCGACCCTAGACTGCACACCCCCATGTACTATTTCCTGTCTCATCTGGCCATCATTGACATATCCTATGCTTCTAGCAATTTGCCCAATTTGCTGGCAAATCTAGTGAAACACACAAAAAACATCTCCTTTGTCTTATGTACTTTGCAGATGATTTTTAATTTGACTTTTGCTTCAATAGAGTGTTTGATTTTGGTGGTGATGTCCTATGACAGGTTTGTGGCAATCTGCCATCCCCTGCAGTACACGGTCATCATGAACTGGAGGGTCTGCACGTTTCTGGCCATCGCTTGCTGGGCATGTGGATTTTCCCTGGCCATAGTACAAGTAAGTCTGTTTCTAAGGCTGCCTTTCTGTGGGCCCCAGAAGGTGAACCACTTTTTCTGTGAGATTCAATCTGTTCTCAAAGTGACCTGTGGTGACATCTGGATCAATGAAATGTTCCTCTTTGCTGAAGGTGTGTTTATTTTAGTTGGGCCCCTTTCCCTGATGTTGGTCTCCTATGTGCACATCCTCTGGGCAATCCTGAAGATCCAGTCAAAGGAGGGCCGCAAGAAAGCCTTCTCCACCTGCTCCTCCCACCTCTGTGTGGTTGGGTTCTACTTTGGCATAGCCATGATGGTGTACTTGGCCCCTGAGAGTAGCCACCGAGAGGAACAGAAGAAAATCCTTTTCCTGTTTTACACTCTATTCAACCCATTGCTGAACCCTCTTGTCTACAGTGTAAGGAATGCTCAAGTGAAGGCTGCCTTCCACAGAGTATTGCAGAAGAAAAGGACAGTGTGAGGGAGAGTATAGTTTTGGTTCAGTGCATGTTTCCCCCAGTGAGATGTGATTGCTGGTATAAAAAACTGAAGAAAATTTCCCAAGAAGATGCATGATTTCATGATGACAATTACTCAAGAGGAACATCAACATGATGGCTGAGTAAGATTCCCTAAGCCATTGCTCCTCCATGAAGATGGGAATATAGAGGCCATATTTCCTTTGTGAAAATAACAGAAGTCAGATAATAGGTGTCAGCACTCCAGACAAGCACAACGCCAAGAAGAGATACAGTAAGTGAAGTGTTTACGCAAATTGATGACACTTACCTCCCATAGCTACCTCCTCTTTCTACCACCATGTGTGCGGATCAGGAGAAAATTCCCAACTCCCATCTCTTCTTCAAGAGGGAAAAAGAAAAATGGACAATGGAGACTATTTTGTAGCTTTTCGGAGAGTGACCTGAAGTTAGTTGTCTCCCTTGTTTCAGAGCACTGATGGGAATGCCAATCTGGATTCCTTGTAGGGGCCACTGAGAAACATCGCAAACATTCCAACTATTTATAGCTATATAGAGATTGTAGCATGTCAGACAAACACCAGGTAGAGCAAGTCTGTACAGGCTTAAGGAAAAAAAAAATGGGCAAACCTCTTTAACTGAGAAAATACATAAACCAATTCAGAGAAGCTGCATCCACAGACAAGGCGAGGAGGTCCCTAGAGTCTCTAGGGGAGCTTGTTGCTGAAGATCTTCCCCTTCTCAAAGTCAGTCAATAGACTGGGAGAAGTAGCTGTTTTTCCAAACGCCCACATCTCAGCTAAAGTTCACAAGATATACAGTGAAACAGGGAAAACATGGACCAATTAAAGGAGCAAACTAAATCTCAAGAAACTATCCCTAATGAAATGTAGATATGAGTCACCTGGTGAAAATCCAAGATCATCATCTTAACAATATTGAATAATCTATAAAACATATAGACAACAAATAAAGCAAATGATACATGAACAAAATGAAAATACCACAAAGAGATAAAAACTATAAGAAGAATCAAACATAAATTCTTGGACTGGGTTGAAAAATTGATTAAAGGGCTTCAAGTGAGAAATTAGGAACTGGTTGGAGACTGATGAAAACAAGACACAACATGCCAAAAATGTGTGGCTGCAAAAACAGTACTACAGACTTCGTTTTCAGTAACATATCCTCATGCCTTTAAAAAGAGAAAAGATGGAAAATCAACACCCTCACTTTACATCTGAACTAGAAATAGAAGAAAAATCAACCCTAATATGGCATAAATAAGAAAGTAATAAATACTGGAATGTATATAAGCAAAGTAGAGAATAGAAAACAGCCAACTGGCAGAAAAAGAAGTCAATGAAACTAAGAAATGATATCCTGAGAAATTCAAAATATTGGCAAACCCTTATCTAAACTGAAATAAAAAGAGATATATGTAGGATATTCAGAGATACCTAGAAACATGAAGTAGAATAGTGGTTACAAGTGACTGGGAGACAAGAAAGAGAAGTTGTTTAATTGGTACAAAGTCTCAGTTTGAGGTGGGAAAGTTCTGGAGATGAATATTGATGATGGGTCCACACAGTGTTATTGACAATGTCATTGAAGTGTACATTTAAAAATTTTAGAAGACAAGTTCAAGACAGAAGAGTGGTAAGACCCTGAGTATATCTCCCATGAATATACTAAAGCTAAAACTACATATAAAAGAGCTCTCTTTGAGAACTAAAGTAGAACAACAACTTTTGTACAACCATGAATACAAAAGAACAAATAATTCCACACCAAACATGTAGGAGAGGGAGAGAAGCAATCTGGTTGGGACCCACACAGCCATTGAGCATCCTGGAAGGGGAGGAGGTTATCCCAAGACGGGCATCCTCCCCAAGGACCAAGGAGTTCAAGCACCATGTTGGGTACCCAAGCCCTGGGGCCCAGCACTAGCAAGACAAAATGCTTTTGCTGGTTTTGAAGCCAGTGAGGCTTATAACTGAGAGAGCCCAAGGGCTGTTAGAAGTCTAAATTTCCCTGTTAATGGGTGTACACATGGACTTGCTTCCTCCAAGGTCCTGTGCAGAAACAGCAAGATGAAAAGTACCTGCTGCTATGGCCAGCTTGCCAAGACCACCCCGGTGGGCCCCACCTCCCAGCCAGCATGGACTGTAGCTCTAGCCCCTCTGGCTCTGGCCATATATCCCACTAAGGCAGTGGCCACCAATACCCCTGCCCCCAGGAGAAGCAGCAGCTCTTCTCAGGCTCCAGCCCCAGCCACTCCATCTTTGGTCACACTCCCAGTCAAGGTAGTGGCCACAAGCACACACTGGTGGCTATCAGGTAATGGCTCCAATCTCTCTGGCTCCAGCTCTACAGCCACCAAAATGGTTATTTCACTGTGACCCAGGAGAAGCCTCAGCCCACAATGAATCCTAGGTCTAGTCCCCTGTATCAGCTCACTGCTCACTGAAGCAGGGCTCCCAATGTGCCCTCAAAAGGGCCTCAGCCCATGTCAGACTCTAGCTCTAGCCCCACCCAGCCCTGGCTCCAGTTCTGACCCCTACAAGTGGAGGTCCCAGCAGGCCCTAAAAAAAGCCTCAGCCCAGATTTGCATCACTTCCAGATCTTGCCCAAAGGCACTGGGCACATGTAGACTATATAAGGAGTCTCCCACACAAGACATGCCTTTAAGACTGAGATAGGAAATGATTCTGCCTAATTTGAAAGACAAAGTCGAACAAAATGAGAAGACAAAGAAATATGTTCCAAATGAGAGAACAAGATGAAAAACCAAAGGAAATCTTAATGACATGGAGATAAATACTTACCCCAAAAAAGAATTCAAACACTGGCTATAAAAATGGTCATTGAGCTCAGGAATAGAATAGAGGAACACTGTGAGAACTTACAAAAAAAAAAAAAAAAAAGAATAATATAAGAAATACAAATCAGAGCTGAAGAACACAATGCCTGAAATCAAAAATACACTAGGAGGAATCAACAGCACATTAGTAAATAGATTAGGTAATATAGATGCATAAGTGATCTGCAAGGTTGATTGAGAAATCACTCAACCAGAACAAAAACAAAGATAATTAAATCAGGATAGTTTAAGGGACCTGTGAAACAACAATAACCATACTAACATTTGCATTATAGGAGTCCCAGAAGGTGAAGAGAGAAAGGGGTAGAAAATGTACTTGATGACATAATGGCTAAAACATTCCCTAACCTAAAGGAACTAGATATACAGATCCAGGTACCACAGAGCAATATACACCAAGACATATCAATATTAAAATAGCAAAACTTAAAGAATCTCAAAGGCAACAAGAGAAAAACAAAGAGTCACATATAAAGGAAACTTCATAAGGCTATCAGTTGATTTTTCAGCAGAAAATTTGCAGGCCAGAAGGGAGTGGCATTATATAACGTGCTGAATAAAAACCTCTATGACCAAGGATCCTCTACCCAGCAAGGTTATCATTGATTTGAAGAAAAGAGTTTGTAGGATTGGGGGCAGGAGGAGAAGGGGACAACAGAGGATGAGATGGCTGGATTGTATCACCAACTTGATGGACATGAGTCTGAGTGAACTCTGCGAGTTGGTGGTAGACAGGGAGGCCTGGCGTGCCGTGATTCATGGGGTCGCAAAGAGTCGGACACGACTGAGCAACTGAACTGAACTGAACTGAACTGAACTGAGGCAAACAAAAACTGAGTTCATCACTACTGAACCAACCTTATAAGAAATGTTAAATGGCCTTCAAGTGAAAACAAAAAAACCATAACAAGAAATAAGAAAATACATGTATGAAAAATCTCCCTGATAGACGTAAATACACAGTAAAGACAGTGTATCAACCACTCAAACAAGGTAGTGTAAAACTCGAGAGACAAAAGCTATAAAATCAGCTGTACATATACACAATGGAGTATTACTCAGCCATTAAGAAGAATACATTTGAATCAGTTCTAATGAGGTGGATGAAACTGGAGCCTATTATACAGAGTGAAGTAAGCCAGAAAGAAAAACACCAATACAGTATACTAACGCATATATATGGAATTTAGAAAGCAAAAGAGACACTGATGTATAGAACAGTCTTTTGGACTCTGTGGGAGAGGGAGAGGGTGGGATGATTTGGGAGAATGGCATTGAAACATGTATAATATCGTATATGAAACGAGTCGCCAGTCCAGGTTCAATGCATGATACTGGATGCTTGGGGCTGGTGCACTGGGACGACCCAGAGGGATGGTACAGGGAGGGAGGAGGGTTCAGGATGGGGAACACGTGTATACCTGTGGCGGATTCATGTTGATATATAGCAAAACCAATACAATATTGTAAAGTTAAAAAATAAAAAAAAATAAAATCAACTATAATTAAAATAATCAATTAAGGGATGTGAAAAAACTTGTAAAATATGATACCAAAAGGCAAAACTTGTGGGAAAGGGAGTAAGTATGTAGAACCTTTAAAATGTTCAAACTTGAACAGCTATCAATATAAATATTGAAACATATTTTAAGCCCAAACATATATTTTGAGCCCAAAAAATAAAGTCTCTCACAGTTTCCATTGTTTCCCCATCTATTAGCCATATCTCCATAGTTTTACCTTTTCCGGAATGTCATATAGTTGAAATCATCCAATGTATATAGCATTTTCAATGTGACTTCTTTTACACAGCAATATTCATTTAAGGTTTCTCCATATTTTGGGGACTTAATAGGCCATTTCTTTTTATCACTGAATAATATGACTGATAAAATATTATTGTATTGGTGTACAGTTTGTTTATCCATTCACCTGTTGAAGGACATCATTGTTACTCCCAAGTTTGTTTGTTTGTTTTTTTAACTTTACAATATTGTATTGGTTTTGCCATACATCAACATGAATCTGCCACAGGTAAACACGTGTTCCCCATCCTGAACCCTCCCTCCCCGTACCATTCCTCTGGGTTGTCCCAGTGCACCAGCCCCAAGCATCCAGTATCGTGCATCGAACCTGGACTGCTGACTCGTTTCATATATGATATTATTAATTGTGAATAATGTTGCTATAAACATTTGTTTCTAGGGTTTGTGTGGACATATTTTCACCTCCTTTGAATGAATAAAAACCAAGTAGGGTGATTGGTAGTTCGTATAGTAAGAGTATGTTTAGTACTTTAAGAAACTATTAAACTGCCTTCCAAACTGACTCTACCAGGTTGCAGTGAATGAAAATGAATTCCCTTAGTAATGGATAAAGATTCCTGTTGGTCCACATCCTAAACAGTGTTTGATGTTGTCCATGTCTGGATTGTAGCCATTCTACTAAATCTATAGAGATGTCCCAGTCTTATTTCAATTTGCATTTCCGTGATGACATGGATGTGGAATATCATTTCATATGCTTATTTACCATCTGTATATTTTCTTTAAAGGAGTGTCTGTTAGGGACTTGACCCATTTCTAAATTGAGTTGTTCATTTTCTTATTGTGTTTTAGGGTTATTTGTGTATTTTGGAATCAAGTCATTTTTCCAACATGTGAACAGATTTTCTCATCTTTGGCTCAATGTTTAATATTTTTTCACAATGTCTTTCACAGAACAAAAGCTTTTTTTTTTATTTTAATGAAGTGCAGGTTATCAATTTTTTTAAATGATGAAGTGCTTTTCATTTTTTAGTTTCATTGCGTTTTAGCAAAGCTATATAGAATCAACTGTTATGTACTATGAATTGTGATATTTACCTCATGTTATAGCCTTTGAGATGTTTGAAAAATCTTCTTACAATCTGTGATAACATGTCTTCTCCTGACCTTCATTCGAATATTTCCTGCACAGACAGTCAAACACAGGCAATCTCTGTTTTCCTCCAGGGAGAATGTTCAGGAAAATGTTTTCTCTCAGGAAAGGTGTAATAATTAATGGGGCCCCTTGGAAAATCTAAATTCTCAAGAGAGTCATGAGAATTGTTTGTTTCAAACGGATGGTAAATACAAACTTTGGTAGATCTAAAACATTACATTTAGAATGGATAAGCAATAAAGTTCTACAATATAGCACAAGAGGAGAAGGCAATGGCAAGCCACTCCAGTACTCTTGCCTAGAAAATCCCATGGATGGAGGAACCTGGTGGGCTGCAGTCCATGGGGTCGCTAGAGTCAGACGCAACTGAGCGACTTCACTTTCACTTTTCACTTTCACACAATGGAGAAGGCAATGGCAACCTACTCCAGTGTTCTTGCATGGAGAATCCCAGGGACAGCAGAGCCTGGTGGGCTGCCGTCTGTGGGGTCGCACAGAGTCAGACACGACTGAAGCGACTTAGCAGCAGCAGCAGCAGCAGCAGCATATAGCACAAGGAACTGTATTCCATCCCCAGGGATAAACCATAATGGAAAGTAACATTTAAAAAAAGGATTTATGTGTCTGTAACTGAGTCACTTTGCTGTACAACAGAGATTGGCAAAATACTGTAAATCAGCTATCAGTTCAGTTCAGTTCAGTTGCTCAGTCGTGTCCGACTCTTTGCGACCCTATGAATCCCAGCACGCCAGGCCTCCCTGTCCATCACCAACTCCTGGAGTTCACCCAGACTCACGTCCATCTAGTCAGTGATGCCATCCAGCCATCTCATCCTCTGTCGTCCCCTTTTCCTCCTGCCCCCAATCCCTCCCAGCATCAGAGTCTTTTCCAATGAATCAACTCTTTGCATCAGGTGGCCAAAGTACTGGAGTTTCAGCTTTAGCATCATTCCTTCCAAAGAACACCCAGGACTGATCTCCTTTAGAATGACTGGTTGAATCCCCTTGCAGTCCAAGCCAAATCAACTATACTTCAGTTTAAAAAAAGAAAAAAAAAAAAAAAATACAGCCTTTGCTCCCAAAAGTGCAGACAGCAACATTTTTATTATTCTCTAACATCATCAGAAAGTGAAGTAAACATTTTTAACCCTGGAATTTATCACTACAGAAAGTGAAAGTGAAACCATTAGTTGCTCAGATCAGATCAGATGAGTCGCTCAGTCGTGTCCAATTCTTTGCCACCCCATGAATCGCAGCACGCCAGGCCTCCGTGTCCATCACCAACTCCCAGAGATCACGCAGACTCATGTCCATCGAGTCAGTGATGCCATCCAGCCATCTCATCCTCTGTCGTCCCCTTCTCCTCTTGCCCCCATCCCTCCCAGCATTAGAGTCTTTTCCAATGAGTCAACTCTTCGCATGAGGTGGCCAAAGTATTGGAGTTTCAGCTTTAGTATCATTCCTTCCAAAGAAATCCCAGGGCTGATCTCCTTCAGAATGGACTGATTGGATCTCCTTGCAGTCCAAGGGACTCTCAAGAGTCTTCTCCAACACCACAGTTCAAAAGCATCAATTCTTCGGCACTCAGCCGTCTTCACAGTCCAACTCTCACATCCATACATGACCACAGGAAAAACCATAGCCTTGACTAGACGGACCTTTGTTGGCAAAGTAATTTCTCTGCTTTTGAATATGCTATCTAGGTTAGTCATAACTTTCCTTCCAAGGAGTAAGCGTCTTTTAATTTCATGGCTGCAGTCACCATCTGCAGTGATTTTGGAGCCCAAAAAAATAAATTCTGACGCTGTTTCCACTGTTTCCCCATCTATCTCCCATGAAGTGATGGGACCAGATGCCATGATCTTTGTTTCCTGAATGTTGAACTTTAAGCCAACTTTTTCACTCTCCTCTTTCACTTTCATCAAGAGGCTCTGTAGTTCTTCTTTGCTTTCTGCCATAAGGGTGGTGTCATCTGCATATCTGAAGTTATTGGTATTTCTCCTGGCAATCTTGATTCCAGCTTGTGTTTCTTCCAGTCCAGCGTTTCTCATGATGTACTCTGCATAGAAGTTAAATAAACAGGGTGACAATATACAGCCTTGACGTACTCCTTTTCCTATTTGGAACCAGTCTGTTGTTCCATGTCCAGTTCTAACTGTTGCTTCCTGACCTGCATACAAATTTATCAAGAGGCAGATCAGGTGGTCTGGTATTCCCATATCTTTCAGAATGTTCCACAGTTTATTGTGATTCACACAGTAAAAGGCTTTGGCATAGTTAATAAAGCAGAAATAGATGTTTTTCTGGAACTCTCTTGCTTTTTCCATGATCCAGCGGATGTTGGCAATTTGATCTCTGGTTCCTCTGCCTTTTCTAAAACCAGCTTGAACATCAGGAAGTTCATGGTTCATATATTGCTGAAGCCTGGCTTGGAGAATTTTAAGCATTACTTTACTAGCATGTGAGATGAGTGCAATTGTGCGGTAGTTTGGGCATTCTTTGGCATTGCCTTTCTTTGGGATTGGAAGGAAAACTGACCTTTTCCAGTCCTGTGGCCACTGCTGAATTTTCCAAATTTCCTGGCATATCGAGTGCAGCACTTTCACAGCATCATCTTTCAGGATTTGTAATAGTTCAACTGGAATTCTATCACCTCCACTAGCTTTGTTCGTAGTGATGCTATCTAAGGCCCACTTGACTTCACATTCCAGGATGTCTGGCTCTAGGTCAGTGATCACACCATTGTGATTATCTGGGTCGTGAAGATCTTTTTTGTACAGTTCTCTGTGCATCAGTCCTGTCCAACTCTTTGTGACCTCATGGCAGATCCACCAGGGCTATTAGAAGAAGGAACAGTCTACCTTCTGTGGGATTGTCTCAAGGTTAAAGCAGACTATTAAGGTAACAGCCTACCCCTAACACCATCATGTGTAGCTGAGATCTGTCTGCCCTGATAAGTGGTTTGGGATAAGGATTATTGCATTAGGGTGAGGGCTATGGTGAGAGGAAGATTATGTCCTGGGTGTCTATCTTTCTGAGCCAGAGTTTGTATTCAGTGCAACTGGATTGGCAAATAAAGATGTTCTCATGGGGAGCTCTTCTTACCTGAGCTGTAAACATGACCCTCTTGGACCTGGTTCCCATCTTTCTCCACATTACTTCAATAATGTGATTAAGGATGGAGGCCAGAGCTGGCACTAATGAAAGGAGACAAAGAAAATGAGAGCCTCCTTGCCCAGGCTGTGACCTCTGCATGTGGCTCTCTGAACTCAGCCACAGAGGGAAAAGACTCTTTTAGGACTATGTTAAATACTTTTTACTTCCTTTATAAATGTGATTAAAATACTTGCTACATTCGGTTCAGTTCAGTTCAGTCACTCAGTCCTGTCTGACTCTTTGTGACCCCATGAACTGCAGCACACAGGCCTCCCTGTCCATCACCAACTCCTGGAGTTTACTCAGACTCATGTGCATTGAGTCAATGACGCCAACCATCTCATCCTCTGTCATCCCCTTCTCCTCCCACCTTCAATCTTTTCCAGCATCACAGTCTTTTCCAATGAGTCAGTTTTTCATATCAGGTGGCCAAACTATTGGAGTTTCAGCTTCAGCATCAGTCCTTCCAATGATTATTCAGGACTGATCTCCTTTAGGATTGACTGGTTGGATCTTCTTGCAGTCCAAGGGACTCTCAAGAGTCCTCTCCAACACTACAGTTCAAAAACATCAATTCTTCAGCTCTCAGCTTTCTTTATACTCCAACTCTCACATCCATACATGACTACTGGAAAAACCATAGCTTTGATTAGACGGACCTTTGTCGGCAAAGTAATGTCTCTGCTTTTTTTTTTTTTTTAATTTTATTTTATTTTTTAAACTTTACACTAGGAGGTTATGGTCACTGAAGAATTGACTGACTTTAACATAACTCATGACATAATCATGTTTAATGTGGATGTCAATTTGAACCTTTATAATGATGGATATTTCTTCTCAGGAAAAGAATTACCTATACCCATTACCCAAGATCCTCCAGTTTTACTTTCAAAAATGTGAGAAATGAATAAGAAATATCATGCTTCAATAAGCCTGGAGTCAGAGCTAATGCATTTCAATAATACTGAAGGGTATTTTCTAAAATTAGAATGTTGTTCAGTTGCTCAGTCATGTCTGACTCTGCATACAATGGACTGCAACAAGTATTCTCTGTCCTTCACCATCTCCCAAGTCAGTGATGCCATCTTGTCCTCTGTCATCCCCTTCTCCTCCTGCCTTCAATCTTTACCAGCATCAGGGTCTTTTCAATGAGTTGGCTCTTCAAATCAGGTGTCCAAAGTACTGGAGTTTCAGCTTCAGCATCAGTCCTTCCAATGAATATTCAGGACTGATTTCTTTTAGGATTGACTCCTTTGATCTCCTTGTAGTCCAAGGGACTCTCATCAACACTATAGTTCAAAAGCATCAGTTCTTCAACGCTCAGCCTTCTTTATGGTCCAACTCTCACATCCATACATAACTACTGGAAAAACCATAGCTTTGACTATACAGATCTTTTTCGGCAAAGTAATGTTCCTGCTTTTGAATACACTGTCTAGGTTCGTCATAACTTTTCTTCCAAGGAGAAAGCATCTTTTAATTTCATAGATGCAGTCACCATCTGCAGTGATTTTGGAGTCCAAGAAAATAAAGTCTGTCACTGTTTCTACTATTTCCCCATCTATTTCCCATGAAGTGATGGGGCCAGACGCCATGATCATAGTTTTTTAAATGTTGAGTTTTAAGGCAGCTTGTTCACTCTCCTTTCACTTTCATCAAAGGGTTCTTTAGTTCTTCTTGGCTTTCTGCCATAAGGGTGGTGTCATCTGCATATCTGTGGTTATTGATATTTCTCCCAGCAATCTTGATTCTGGCTTGTGCTTCACCCAGCCTGGCATTTTGCATGATGTACTCTTCATGTATGTTAAATAAACAGGATGACAATATACAGCCTTAAGGTACTCCTTTCCCAGTTTGGAACCAGTCCATTTTTCCATATCTGGTTCTAACTGTTGCTTCTTGACCTGCAACAGTTTTCTCAGGAGGCAGGTCAGGAGGCATTCCCATCTCTTGAAAAATTTCCCACAGTTTGTTGTGATCCACACAGTCAAAGGCATTAGCATAGACAATGAAGCAGAAGTAGATGTTTTTCTTGAATTCCCTTGCTTTTTCTGTAATCCAACAGATGTTGACAATTTGATCTCTGGTTCCTCTGCCACTTCTAAATCCAGGTTGTTCATCTGGATGTTCTCGGTTCACATACTGTTAAGGCCTAGCTTTAAGTATTTTGAGCATTACTTTGCAAGCATGTGAAATGAGCACAATTGTATGATAACTTGAACATGTCTACTTTGCATATGAGAACTTGTCACACCTGGCAATGTATTTTTGGCATGTTTATCATACATGGTGGAATTCTCCATGCAAGAATGCTGGAGTAGGTAGCCATTCCCTTCTCTAGGTGTTCTTCCCAACCCAGGGATTGAACCGTCATCTCCTGCATTGCAGGCAGTTTCTTTGCCATCTGAGCCACCTGGGAAGCCCAAATTTAGAAGAAATTGTGCCAAATAGGTCACAATTCTCATAATCAAATAGCAGTATCTACTAAGTAAACTTTCTCTTTCTTGCGCAGTGATCAGTAAGCAAATTCTGCTTTAAATTCTCATTTTTTAGTATTCCAAATGATACATTGAACTTTTGATCTTTCAACACATAATTACTCCAGAAATACACTTAATAAAAATATTTTACAATTGTCATTCTCCATGAATTACAATTCCAAGACTTTGATGACTTTCTGAAGATAGGTTCATCCTTGACTTGGATATTTATTTTATCAATTAAAAGCCACTAGTGGAGATTCCTTAAAAAACTGGAAATAGACATGCCTTATGATCCAGCAATCCCACTGCTGGGCATACACACTGAGAAAACCAGAAGGGAAAGAGACACGAGTACCCCAATGTTCATCGCAGCACTGTTTATAATAGCCAGGACATGGAAGCAACCTAGATGTCCATCAGCAGATGAATGGATAAGAAAGCTGTGGTACATATACACAATGGAGTATTATTCAGCCATTAAAAAGAATACATTTGAATCAGTTCTAATGAGGTGGATGAAACTGGAGCCTATTATACAGAGTGAAGTAAGCCAGAAAGAAAAACACCAATACAGTATACTAACGCATATATATGGAATTTAGAAAGATGGTAACAATAACCCTGTGTACGAGACAGCAGAAGAGACATTGATGTATAGAACAGTCTTATGGACTCTGTGGGAGAGGGAGAGGGTGGGAAGATTTGGGAGAATGGCATTGAAACATGTAAAATATCATGTATGAGATGAGTTGCCAGTCCAGGTTCGATGCACGATACTGGATGCTTGGGGCTGGTGCACTGGGACGACCCAGAGGGATGGAATGGGGAGGGAGGAGGGCGGAGGGTTCAGGATGGGGAACACATGTATACCTGTGGCAGATTCATTTTGATATTTGGCAAATCTAATACAGTTATGTTCAGTTTAAAAATAAAATAAAATTAAAAAAAAAAAAGCCACTAGTTATTTTTTTAAAAGCCACTAATTTGCAAACCAATTTTTAAGATAATTTGGGAGGTGTTTATATTATCAATGTGTTTATTTTTATTTATTCTACTTTCAAATGGAAATTATCTTCAAATCTCAGTGGACCTTCTTATAACCATAATAGTTATTGTTGCTGTTCAGTTGTAAGTTGAGTGCTACTCTTTGCGACCCCATGAACTGCAACGTCCCAGGCTTCCTGGTCCTTCACTATCTCCAGGAGTTTGCTCACACTCATGTCCATTGAGTCGATTATGCCATCCAACCATCTCATCCTCTGTCGCCCCCTTCTTCTCCTACCCTCAGTCTTTCCCAGCATCAGAATCTTAAGCTCAGTGATTATATAAAATGCCCAGTGCTGACAGATAATGTAAATATTTGAAAACATGTTTATTGTAATTAAAAGGTAACTATATTATGTATGTTATTTTCCTTTGTATGCATTTATGTTTTGTATATGGTAACTCTGATCACCTTTAGAAGTTGTCCATGCGTTAAAAGCTATGTCACCTTGATATGTAGAAAAAAATTATAATTTTGGAATGATACATTTCCCTATTTCCCCATCTATTTGCCATGAAGTGATGGGGTTCAGTATCATAAACATTTATATTTATTATTGTCTTAGTTAAATTTTAGTTAGTTAAATTTTTTAGTTAAATTTTTTACTTTTCATAATGGTCAAAAGAACATAGAAAACTATGTCCTAATCTGTTGTTTCCACAGTATTTTCATTTTTCTTTTATGTATTAGTTTCCTGATTTCCACATTTCTCCAGAGCAAATGAACACATAAACCATGTCATAATCTAGTGTTTTCACAATATTTGGGTTTTTATTTTATGTGTTGGCTTCCTGATTTCCACATTTCTGCAAGTCATCAAGAACATTAAAAGAAAGAAAGAAAAGTTCCAATATTTATGGATTGCCTAATATGCACCTGGAATTTCACACAAATAGGAGCCAGCTTTGGTATCCTCACATGTGTGTTACTTTTCACAGTAGGTCCGTAGAGCAGGAACACAGGTGGACACATTCTCAAAACTTGGTAACTGTGCCCACTTCACCCAAGTTTATGTCATGATCCTAGCAAGTTAGGAATCATGCTATGGTGCACTTATTAGTTCTTAAATTGCCTGATTGATTGATGTGAAATTTAAAAAATAGCATTTTAACTCCTTTATGTTCAGTAAAAGAATGCAGCAAAATACAAATAAATATGACAACATCTGAGATACAAAATATTCTCTAACTCCCAGAAGAGGCAGGAGATTGCTAAGGGAAGCTGTCTGGGGGAGGATCCTTTCCTCCACTCTTAGGGACTGGACTCTGAATGGAGATTAGAGATTCTCAGAAAATCCTCCCTTAGGTGGCATCTAATAAGTCCCTTGGGACACCTTGCCCCTTTGGACTCCTCAATCCATTCCCTGCCTCCATAACCAGCTCTCAGCAGCATCTCCACACCTTGATTTGTTACTTGGAATCAGCTGCTTTTTCAGGGTGCTTTTCCGCCCACCTCTCCTCAACACAAGGGACCCAGATTACACTGGGGAGAAGAGAAGCTGAACTACAGAGGTTAATGCCAGGAGCTTATTCCATGTCACACTGCTTCTGCTTCCTTATGGATTCAGCTGAACCATCTGGAGATTTGAGAACCACGGCAGTGCTGGGATTCATGAAATCCAAATAATGCCAAGTATTCAGGGACTGTAAGGAGTGCTGTTTTCTCAGGGGTGTGCCCTGGGGCTCTCTGTGTTTCCTAATCTTGTCCTGCTGGGGACGAGAAGGGAAACAGAAGAGGAGAGTGAGTTGCTCTGTCCCCCTCCCAGTGGAGGTGGTCATGCGCTACATGTCACAGCCACTCCTTCCAGTGAGCCCTCACGAGCTACAGCCAGGTTGAGCCCATCAGAGAATAAACCTCCTTTTCTTAGGATCTGGTCTCATTTCCAATCTGGAACAGAGGTGAGGGCTCTACAGCTCCCATAGAAGCTCGCCAAGGCAGGACCCCATCCAGCCTTCAGGTACTTTCCTCTTCTGAGGTCTTGAGTTCAAATGGGGGTGCTAACCAGGTTGCCTTATTTTATTTTACCATTTATTTCTCTTAGGTCTGCTATGGCATGTGGTTTTTTTTATTATTATTATTAGCTATCATTGTTACCACTACAAGTCTCAGAGAAATAAATATTCTCTGTTAATGCTAAAAATACATGCTCATCATTCATATTCTGTATGAGTAATTAGGTGCACATTTTATAAACCAAATATGCAAAGGTGTTTAGGATTTAGTTATTTTTGTGTTATTGGTGGAGAAATATCCATGCAATAAAGATTTACTTGAAAAGAAAGAAGTTTCTGTATTGTGGATTTAAATGGAACATTTGGAAATTTTCCAAGCCAAAGGAAACCATTGTAGGTATATTATGGAAAGGTGTTGCATTTCAGGATTATCAGCATATTAGTTATTGTATAAATTATGCACTTATATTATGGCAGGCATAGTCACAATATATACTAAATCTATGAGAACATATTTATTACAGTGTGTTATGAAGCCAAATGGACACTAAATCCATGTCTTATATTTATTTTTCATTAAGTGTAGCATTAAAAACTACCAGGCATCTAGAATGTACTCAATAAATATGAGTAACTTACATTTTCTGTAGGTTGGAGGATAAGTTTTTGTGATGGGGATGGAAAGAGTAAAGAAAGGAACCAAGATGTTAAGAAGTAGAATAGCAAGGAAGGAGAAGAATGAGATCATCAATAATTCTTTACCTTTTCTTTTTATAGGATGCTTCCATTTTATGTGCACATTTTTAATATATATCCCCACTCTTCCTCCTGAAGCATATTTTCAGTCATGTCTTCACAGAGCCCAGAACCATCAGCCTGCTTCACTATGTACTTCCACAGTATCTGGTATATCGGAAGCACTCAGTAGTATGATCAATTATTATTAACCTTTAACAGATTCTCAAATAGCCTTTCATTACAGGAAACTGACAGTCCTTTGTGCTCAGCAGTAGTTCTTATATCTGGGAAAAGTCACTTATCAGTCCTTACCCCATACAACAACTTTGCGAAGTCTTGGCTTAGCCCTACATAAGTATTAAGATGAATTAGCTTTCAGTTCATTCTTATTACGTGCAAGTGAACACCCTTACAGTTCAACTGAACTGTGGATAGACATGGGTGATCATCTTAGGAGTTCTTCTTCACACATGCCTACTACTTTAGAAAAGAAATTTCCAGCTCCCTATTGCCTCGAGATTTATTTTTTAGGATACAGATTTCATCAGGTTCTGATGTTTTATTTATATATGAAATGATTTCCTTCTTAAATATTTACTTTAGAACTTTAGAGTTGCCTGATTATTTATTAACCAGATAATAATTTGCCATTTTTTAACTCTGGAACCGTACATATATGAATTATAGACATCACTATGCTTATAAGGTATGCTTGGAACTATGATACTTCCCCTTTAACCGTACCAGCAGTTTAAGTTTAATCTGTTTGCATTCCATTTGACTGTTTTTAACTAATATTAGATATGTAGATAGTAAATAAAAATAAGAAAAAATAAAGAAGTCTATCCAAAATTTAATTACTTAAAACAATTTATAAATTCTTTAGTTATTCTTATTAACATTTTAAAATCCTATTTTAGTCCAAATCATCAGAGTGAAATTCTTTTGAATTTCTATACTTTGTTTGGGACTAATGAGCTGAACTTGAAATAGTCATAGTAGAACGTATTTTAAAAGACACCAGACCTGAGATAAGGACATCACAATGTAGATGTTTACTCATTTGTTTATTAACTGCCAGGGGTATAAAAATGAACAAGCCTATTGCTGTGCTTTAAAATAAATCAAATCTGAAATAAATATGGCTGCTGTGCTTTAAAGAATATACATGCATTCTGACCTTTTTCATCTGTCTTTCAATTTCACTAAAAAAATCATGATTTGTACTGTATTTCTTTTTCCATTTATATTTTCCTGTGAAGGAAAATTGGAAAAGGAAATTGCTGTTTTAGGAGGGGATGGATTCAAATATATTGTATATCTTTCACAGTCAAATATTCTTACATGTTTTATGTGCTTAAAAAATATAGAAACTTTGTTACGCATAGAAATATATAATATTAACATAAAGTCAAATAATCCCTGGTAATATATAACGACTTTTTATTGTATTAGTTAGATTACTTTTGTGTCCAGGCAATGTGACAACTTATGAATAATGTTTAGGAGGAAACAGACATCTCATCTGTTGTTGTTAGAAAGGGATCCATTTCTTTCCAAGTTTTGCTTTAGTGAGGTTACCTTCGTCTGGGGTCTAGTCCTCACTTTTTAGATCCAGCTTTGGAAAGTGTTCAGGAACTACATCACACTATGTAAACCACAATTGGATAATGCATAAACCAGAACATCTAAATGTTCATTCATTTAGAATTTGAAATGCAATTGCATAATAAGCAAACAACTTTGCTGATTGATGCCTTCATCTTATTCCCTGGTCAGCTGGTAAAGAATCCACCTGCAATGTGGAAGACCTGGGTTTGATCCCTGGCTTGGGAAGATCCCCTGGAGAAGGGAAAGGCTTCCCACTCCAGTATTCTGGCCTGGAGAATTCCATGGACTGAATTCCATGGGGTCCATGGGGTCATAAAGAGTCGGACACAACTGAGCATTCTCTTAAGTGTTAAGTTAAATGATGAATTGGTGAACACAAAATCAGAGCAGGAGGGCTAATCAGGGATCTTACTGACTAGCATTATTGAGTACTGGTTATCCAAACCATCCATCTAGACTGTGGACATAGAATTGCCTGATGCGTAGAATCCTGTGTGAACTGGTCAGGCTTCCCCTTCCCTGAAGGTCTTTAAGACGCACAGACAGTGCTGCCTCTCTGACCTTATATCTGTGCTCTGTACTGAGCAGCTCCTTTCTTTCACCCAGTCTTTCTCTAACACGTAACTCACTCAACTGAGTACATTTGGGTTCAAGCGCATCTTTCTGTCCTGTCTCCCTGATACTGTTTCAAAGCACCTTAGGTGGACTTCTGGATATTCCCAAAACTCTTAAGTCACGTGTTTCTTGATATTATCTTGTTTTTAACCTATGGGTTCTTATTCTCATCACTTCGGTTTATGTTTCCAAGTTTCTCTCTCAAAATTCAATTCTCTCTCTTACATCCATGTTGATATCTCCACAGGTATTGACGAAAGCTAAATTAGGCGTGGCCAAAAACAGCACCTTTTTCAACACTAATCCTAAAAGTGTAGCTAAACCTCAAGTTACTTGTTTTTGCAATGGCACTGGCAAATGTTTGCACTAGAAATAATGTTGAATTTTGACATACTGTATAGAGGAAACTATCATCCAAGATACAAGGTAGGAAAAAAAAGTTTAATTTACCAAACCACAAATTCATAGACTAGATACCTTACCACTAACATACTAATGCTGCCATTTGTCAAGAGGCAAGCTGAATTTATCATTGTTTCTGTTAGATACTTATAAAGTATGTATTAATCCTTACTGCTGATTTCAGTCACTATTTTTTTTGTTTAAATGGTAATATGTTTTGGATTTCAGATATAAAACATTTCCCAAATATGAAGGATTGAATCAATAGTAAGATGGGTCTAGTTCCTGATTCTAGGCTATGATCAATCTTATTCTCTTTTAAAAACTGTTTTCCAGTTTTATTGAGATATCATTAACATACAGTATTATCTAAATTTAAGGTATACACTGTAATGATTTGACTTGCAAATATTGTACAATGATAACCACAATAAATCTAGTAAATATCTATCATAGCATATAGCTAATTGGTACTCTAGCATAAATTTTGTTTTAATTTTAAAATTAAAAAATAAATTTAAAAATCCATCTCACATATTAATAACCATAAAAAGAGAAACTGCTTTTTTTTTCTTGTGGTTAGAAGTCATAGGGTCATTACTCTCTTGCACCTTTTAAATATACCATAGAGTAATGTTAATTATATTCATTATGTTAGCTATAGTCACTAGTACTTATTTACCTTATAACTAGAAGTTTGTCCCTTTTGAGTATGTTCATCTAGTTTCCGCTCCATACGTACCCTTCAATCCTTAACCACAAATTTAATTCCTGTCTATAAGTTTGGTGTTTGGTTTTTAGCTCCCACATATAAATGAGATCATGCAGTATTTGTCTTTCTCTGTCTCATTTATCTCACTAAGCAGAATGCCCTCCAGGTCCATTCATGTCACAAATGTCAGGACTCCCTTCTTTTTGTGGCTGAACACACACACACACTCTCTCTACTTCTTATCCTCTCGTCTGCTGGTGAACACTTAGGTGGTTTCCTTTTCTTGACTATTGTGAGTAATGCTGGTATGAACACGGGGGCACAGATAACTTTTTGAGTTAGTGTTTATTTTCCTTCAGATAAATGCCCAGGATAAATTGCTAGATCGTATGGTAATTCCATTTTTATTTTCAGGGAAAACTTCCATATTGTTTTTCACATTAACTGTAACAATTTTCACTTCCACCAACAGTGTAAAAGGGTTCCCTTTTCTTCACATCTTTGTCAACATTTGTCATCTCTTATCTTTTTGATCATAACCATTCTAACGGGCATGATGTGATATGTCACTGTGATATTGATTTGCATTTGTCTGATATTGAGTGATACTGAGTAACTTGTCAGGTGCCTTTGGTTATCTGTATGTATTCTTTGAGTAGATGTCCATTCAGATTGCTTATTCACATTTAGATTGGATTATTGGCAACAAAGGTCCATCTAGTCATGGCTTTGGTTTTTCCAGTAGTCATGTATGGATGTGAGAGTTGGACTATAAAGAAAGCTGAGTGCCGAAGAATTGATGCTTTTGAACTGTAGTATTGGAGAAGACTCTTAAGAGTCACTTGAACTTCAAGGAGATCCAACCAGTCCATCCTAGGAGATCAGTCCTGGGTGTTCATTGGAAGGACTGATGTTGAAGCTGAAACTCCAATACTTTGGCCACCTGATGTGAAGAGCTGACTCATTTGAGAAGACCCTGATGCTGGGAAAGATTGAGGGCAGGAGGAGAAGGGGATGACAGAGGATGAGATGGTTGGATGGCATCATCAACTCAATGGACATGAGTTTGGGTAGGCTCCTGAAGTTGGTGATGGACAGGGAGGCCTGGCATGTTGCAGTTCATGGGGTCACAAAGAGTTGGACATGACTGAGCAACTGAACTGATTGGCTTTTTTGCTGCTGAGTTGTATGGGTTTTTTAAAATATATATTTTGAATATTAACCTCTTGCTCAATATATATGGTTTACAAGTATCTTTTCCCATGCCTTATGTTGTCTTTTCATTGTGTTAATTTTTTTTATTTCTTTGCTGTGCAGAACCTTTTTAGTTGAGGTAGTTCCACTTATTTATTTTTTATTTTGTTAGATGTTATGTCAAAAAATTCATTTCCAAAAGCCAGGTCAAGGATCGTTTATTTTATGTTTTATTTATTTCTTTGTAGTTTCAGTTCTTTTGTTTAAGACTTTAATCCACTGTGTGCTAATTTTTGTGAGTGGTGTAAGATAGGAGTCTAATTTCATTCTTTTATATATGAATATCCAATGTGCACATTTACTGAAGAGACTGTCCTTTCCCCACTGAGTATTCTTGGCTCCCTTGTTAAATATTAGTTGAACATATTTGCAGGGATTTATTTCTGTGCCCTGAATCCTGTTTAATTGGCCTGTGTTTCTGTTTTTATGCCAGTAATGTATTGTTTTGACTACTGTAACTTTGTAATACAGCTTGAGATCTAGAAGTAGAAAGCCTGAAGCTTTGATCTTCTTTCTCAGGATTGCCTTGGCTCTTCTGGGATTTTGGTGATTCCTTAAAAATCTAGGATTATTTTTCTAGTTCTGTTAGAAATACCATGGGAATTTTGATAGGGGTTCCATTGAATCCATCTATGGCTTTTGGCAGCATGTACTAATTCTTCCAATCTGTGAACATGGGCTTTAAATACCAGTTACTTCTGATTCTTTCTACTACCAGGTGGTTCTCCCACTGATTTGGACATAAGCAGCTCTTAGACAATCCATATTCCATGATTGTTTTCTCGTAATCTGGTTTGATATTTCTTAATTTCAGGACAGTGTCAGTGGCTCTAAGTAAGTCTTTATTGATGACATATTTCTCCTCTGTAAAATTGAATATTAGATAGAAATTTAGTTTATTGAACACTTAACTTTATTTAGATAGACAAGTCTGTCTGTCTTTCTTTTTTGCTTCCTTCTTCCTTCCTTTCCCCTTCCCTAGCCTTTCTATTCTTTCTTTCCTTATTTATAATTCAATGAATTCTTAAAGATGTTTATTAATAGTTATCCATATACCAAAAATATATGAAGTATTAAATAAAATCGCTGTCACATAGCTGTCTGGTTCTCTCTTAATAGTGAAATGGAGAAAAATCAGATGATGGTTACAGAGTTCATCCTACTAGGGTTTTGTCTTGGTCCAAGGATCCGCTTATTCCCTTTTGGGCTCTTCTCCCTGTTCTATGTTCTCACCCTGCTAGGGAACGGGGTCATCCTGGGGCTCATCTCACTGGACTTCAGACTGCACACCCCCATGTCCTTCTTCCTGTCACACCTGGCCATCATTGACATGGCCTACGCCTGCAGCATGGTGCCCCAGATGCTGGTCAGCCTCCTGAGTCCAGCCAAGCCCATCTCCTTTGCTGGCTGCATCACACAGACCTTTCTCTTTTTGAGTTTCGCTCATACCGAATGTCTGCTCCTGGTGGTGATGTCCTATGATCGGTGTGTGGCCATCTGCCACCCACTCTGATATTCTGTCATTGTGAGCTGGAGAGTTGGCATCAGCCTGGTGGGGACTTCCTGGGCATGTGGCTTCCTCCTGGCCCTGGTCCACATGGGTCTTGTCCTGAGGCTGCCCTTCTGTGGGCCTCATGAAATCAACTACTTCTTCTGTGAAATCCTGTCTGTTCTCAAGCTGGCCTGTGCTGACACTAAGCTCAACCAACTTGTCATTTTTGCTGCTTCCGTGTTTGTCTTCGTCTGGCCCCTCTGCCTCCTGCTGGGCTCCTATGTGTGCATCCTGGCCACCATCCTGAGGATCCAGTCAGCTGAGGGCCCAGGAAGGCCTTCTCCACCTGCTCCTCCCACCTCTGCATGGTCGGGCTCTTCTTTGGCAGTGCCATCATCATGTCCATGACCCCCAAGTCCCTCCACCCTGAGAAGCAGCAGAAGACCCTTTTTCTGTTTTATAGTCTTCTCAACCCCATGATGAACCTGCTGATCTACAGCCTTAGGAACAAAGAGGTCAAGGGTGCCCTGGGAGAGCACTGTTCAAGGAGAGTCATTTCTAACTGGTGATATTTAAATCCAAAAAAGTTCTCTGCTCTCTTATGTACGCCTTGATGACACAAGAATAAAGCTTCTTTCTTCCTTTGAAGGAAAATTTTTAGCTATACTGCATTCATTGATTTGTCTTTCAGATGTGATTTTATTGTTATTGTTAAGTCACTAAGCATGTTCCATGAATTTCATGAACTGCACTCCAGGCTTCCCTGTCTTTCACTATCTCCCAGAGTTTGCTTAAGTTCATATTCATTGAGTCAGTGATGCTATCCCACCATCTCATCTCTGTCGCCCACTTCTCCTGTCCTCAGTCTTTCCCAGCATCAGAGTCTTCCAATGAGTCAGCTCTTCACATCAGGTGGCCAAAGTATTGGAGTTTCAACTTCAGCATCAGTGCTTCCAGTCAATATTCAAGGTTGATTTCCTTTGGGATTTACTGGTTTGATCTCCTTGCAGTCCAAGGGACTCTCCAGAGTTTTCTCCAACAACACACTACAAAAGCATTAGTTCTTTGGCACTCACCCGTCTTTATGGTCCAACTCTCATATCAGTACATGACTACTGGAAAATCCATAGCTTGGATTATACTATGATCTTTTTCTTTGATTGCTCTGAATTTAATATTTCTGAAATTAACATTTATTTAAATTGATTTCCTGAGTCTACACAGTTCAATACATTCTTTCTGCTTTCCTGCCCAATTGTATAGGTCACAAGATTTGAAAGAAAATAGAAAGTTATAAAGGGAAGTGATCTTCAAAAGCCTAGAAGCACACTTGTCCACTCTCAAAAATTGCACTCCCCCTGTTCAAGAGTAAGTCAGAGATGTCTAGCTGGTTGTGCTCCATAATGTTGAAAAATCTCATATGAAAATTGTTGAGTCATATTAGAGAGCAGGCTGATTGAAGGAACATAATTAATACAAGGTATTTTGGAGATCCAAACCAGTCAATCCAAAAGGAATTGGACTGCAAGGAGATCCAACTAGTCAATCCTAAAGGAAATCAGCCCTGAATATTCATTGGAAGGATTGATGCTGAAGCTAAAACTCCAATACTTTGGCTACCTGATGTGAAGAACTAACTCCTTGGGAAAGACCCTGATGCTGGGAAAGATTGAAGGCAGGAGAAAGAGACAACAGAGGATGAGATGGTTGGATTGCATCACCTACACGATGGACATGAGTTTGAGCAAGCTCTGGGAGTTAGTGATGGACAGGGAAGCCTGGAGTGCTGCAGTCCATGGGGTCACAAAGAGTCAAACATGACTGAGTGACTAAACTGAACTGAACTGATTTTGGAGAAAGCAGGGAAGATAAAGGAAAAGCTTGCTGATGGGGTGGAAATAGTATGTTGTTTATAGCTTTGGGGGTAAACTGATTAGCTCATGGCTACTAAAAGAATAAAACTAGGTGGAAAATGGGTACAAACAAATATTTTCTGTTGTTTTTTAGATTCCCAGAAAATTTTGTGTGTTGAATGTAAGTTATGTAGATGTACAGACTGTCTCTGTATATTATTTTCTAGTGTCTTTTCAACAGTAATTTCATAGGAAATTTTACCTGATAGTATAAGTGGCTAGTATGGTATGACTGGCTCTTCTGCCTTGTGGTAATTAATTCTGTTTTACAAACCCAATGGTCAGAGTTGAGTCCCATATGTTTGAAATAATTTTTTCAGAGTGTTACTTTTACATCCACTTTATAACTTGCCCTGAGACAAGGATGGCCACTTTCCTCCAGACTCTTCCTCAATTTCACAGTGACAGTGAACAGGAGGGTTGTTCAGTAGAATAAGGGTGTGTCCTTCATTTGGGGTTTAGTAACTTCTCAACCCTACTCTTAATCACTGTGAGTGGGCAACAGTGCTTACTGAATGTAGAAACAAAATGGGTTTTTACAAAAAGAGTTAAGGTTTGAATTAATCACTCAGTGCTGTACACTTCATATTTATATCGATCATTTACATGGATCATCTCATTCAGTCATCATAACATATCCCAGAAGAGGGTCCTATTATCGGTCTATTTTATGTATGCATGTACCAGAAAAACAGTGTCAGACTTTAACCTGGACAGTCTGACTCCCAAGCCTTGTGTACTTAACTATAACAATGTCATAGGTCAATATCATTGTAATTCAATAAAGAAGAAGTTTAAGGTATCTCAAGGAAGAATATGTTAACTGAAGAAGTATCTCTGCACTGTCTCACATATGCAAAGTGAGCTACTCTTTGCTCTCCAATGCCTGGAAGATCAGAGACCGTTTATGAGAGGTCGGTTGTTCTGGACAGTAAAACCTATGGACAGAGTTGCAAAAGGTATTGCACTTCTAGAGGAATAAAGACTATAAAGAAGGTAAGAATTAAGTCTACTCTCACTGAGATTGGTGATTTAGTTCAGCTAAGATCAAAAGCAGTTTTTCAAGCTGGTTTTAGAAAAGGCAGAGGAACCAGAGATCAAATTGCCAACATCCGCTGGATCATCAAAAAAGCAAGAGAGTTCCAGAAAAACATCTATTTCTGCTTTATTGACTATGCCAAAGCCTTTGACTGTGTGGATCACAATAAACTGTGGAAAATTCTGAAAGAGATGGAAATACCAGACCACCTGACCTGCCTCTTGAGAAACCTATATGTAGGTCAGGAAGCCACAGCTAGAACTGGACATGGAAAAACAGACTGGTTCCAAATAGGAAAAGGAGTACGTCAAGGCTGTATATTGTCACCCTGCTTATGCAACTTCTATGCAGAGTACCTCATGAGAAATGCTGGACTGGAAGAAGCACAAGCTGGAATCAAGATTGCAGGGAGAAATATCAATAACCTCAGATATGCAGATGACACCACCCTTATGGCAGAAAGTGAAGAGGAACTAAAAAGCCACTTGATGAAAGTGAAAGAGGAGAGTGAAAAAGTTGGCTTAAAGCTCAACATTCAGAAAACTAAGATCATGGCATTTGGTCCTATCACTTCATGGGAAATAGATGGGGAAACAGTGGAAACAGTGTCAGACTTTATCTTTTTGGGCTTCAAAATCACTGCAGATGGTGACTGCAGCCATGAAATTAAAAGACGCTTACTCCTTGGAAGAAAAGTTATGACCAACCAAGATAGCATATTGAAAAGCAGAGACATTACTTTGCCAACAAAGGTCCGTCTAGTCAAGGCTCTGGTTTTTCCAGTGGTCATTTATTGATGCGAGAGTTGGACTGTGAAGAAAGCTGAGTGCCGAAGAATTGATGCTTTTGAATTGTGGTGTTGGAGAAGACTCTTGAGAGTCCCTTGGACTGCAAGGAGATCCAACTAGTCCATTCTGAAGGAGATCAGCCCTGGGATTTCTTTGGAAGGAATCATGCTAAAGCTGAAACTCCAGTACTTTGGCCACCTCATACCAAGAGTTGACTCATTGGAAAAGACTCTGATGTTGGGAGGGATTGGGGGCAGGAGGAGAAGGTGACGACAGAGGATGAGATGGCTGGATGGCATCACCGACTCGATGGACGTGAGTTTGAGTGAACTCCAGGAGATGGTGACAGACAGGGAGGCCTGGCATGCTGCAATTCATGGGGTCGCAAAGAGTAGGACACAACTGAGTGACTGAACTGAACTGAAGATCAAAAATCATTACAAAGACATCAACACCCTCTGTCTTTCTCTCTCTCTATCTCCATCTCTGATTTTGTCTCTCTGTTTCTCTCACTACAGGCCAGGCACTGCACTTTACAAGAATTATTTCATTTCATCCTCAAAATAGCCCTTTGAGGCAAGAGACAATCCCCATTTTACACATAAGGAAATGGAGGCAGAGGGACTGAGTAACTCACCCAGTTCACAGCGAATGACAATCCAGTTCAGGATTGTACTAAGGCAGTGTGATTCTTGACCCTATAATCATTACCACTGGGTAATGGCCTCTTTAGAGCATACCTATGGGAGAAGGCAATGGCACCCCACTCCAGTACTCTTGCCTGGAAAATCCCATGGATGGAGGAGTCCTGTCTGACTGAGCAACTTCACTTTCACTTTTCACTTTCATGCATTGGAGAAGGAAATGGCAACCTACTCCAGTGTTCTTACCTGGAGAATCCCAGGGACAGGGGAGCCTGTTGGGCTGCCGTTTTCGGACGTGACTGACATGACTTAGCAGCAGCATGGGTAAAAATCAGGGAAATCGAGAGGCTGAATCAAAGCAAGTGACTCAAACCAGTGAGGGCACTGGGCTTTCGAAAGAAAGGACTTGCATTTGCTAGAGATAGCAGCTTGACTCCAAAGTGAGATGTGAACAGTGGGTGTAGTAACAAGGAAGAACTGTGGCTCCAAGGGTCAGAGAAGGAGGCGGTTCTCTGGAAATGAGCTGAGAAGTGAAAGAGAACCAGTGCAAGAGAAGACTGATGCCACAGTTTCTTACTGGTTCCTCACCAGCAGAGGACAGGCAGAATGGATGTTTGATAGTATTTTGTCTAAAAAGAGCCTTTTCCCAAGACAAAGGAATCCAGATTTCATTTGTGGCATTCCCAGTGGTTAAAAGGGTGGTATTTACAGAACCTTGCTCAGGTAGGTATCATGTTTCACCTGTAAGATGAAGAGCTCCCCAAGGGCAGGAACTGGACTCTGTTTATCACTTTTCACCAACACTAGCGCCCTGCCTAGCACAGAGTGAGTACTCTACAATCGCCGTTCATGTGAATTTATAAGCCTTATCAGTTAACGACTTACACATAATTTTCAGTGTTAAACTATCTTCTCATTTTTTTTTTTACATTTTAAAATTGTTCTCATTTGCAGAACATAGTATGTGGAAAATAATTATAGCTAAAATGTATTTAGTACTGCCTGTGTACCAAACACTATATTAAAATCTTTAGATTGTAATCATCACATCAAATTGTGAAGTAAGTACTAAGTGTATCTCAGTTATAAAAATTGAAGTTTAGAGAGTCAACACATTCATTGTCACTAAAAATCAAAACGTGAAATCAGAATTCAAATTGAGTCAATCTGATCTAGAGGAGGGGCACAGTGGTAAAGAATCTGTCTGCCAAGGCAGGAGATGCAAGTTCGATACCTGGGTTGGGAAGACCTCCTGGAGAAGGAAATGGCAACCCACTCCAGTCTTCTTGCCTGGAGAATCCCATGGGCAGATGAGCCTGGTGGGCTACAGTCCAGGAATTTGCAAAGTGCTGGACATGACTGAGCAACTGAGCACACACAATCTAGATTAATTGCAAACCATTCTTTTGTAAGGGACCTTCTGATATTTACATCTTCGATGGCTTTACCAGTCCTGTTCTATAGTAGACACTCAGGAAATGACTAAATAAAATATGATCATTTAGTCAAAACTCCTATCCAAAAAAAGGTAAGTACCTCCATAAAACATGTGCCTTAAATATGGCAACCATTAATCTTTCAAAGTTAGATATCTTACTGACCATTAAATAATTTTAGTTCCATATGCACTTTGTTCTTGCAAAAGTTTCTTATGGGAAGAATATGAATAATTACATCCCATTTGCCAGTGATTCAGAGCTATTGCCAATATATTAAGATTGCCTAATTTAAAAAGAGCTGTGTATATTCATTTCTATCATGTAGAACAAAGGTTATGTCCCTTTCAAAAAGAGCACGCCAAATAGCTAAACCAGGATGGTGCTTATACTATAGCACAGTAGATACACAGAATGTGTTAACCCTTCTGTGTCTTGTGTGATATGGTGAAGAATTAGGGGCTATAACTACTGCAGGTGATAGGGATGGGACGTGGGGTGGAAACAAGTTCAGAAGCCACTAGAAATTGGAAAGCCTTGGTGTCCTTGGCATATCACATGGGCACTGCCAACTACTGACCGATAGGACACTGTTCATTGCTAGGTATATAGATTTGTGCTTTTCTGGTGTCAATGTTGATACAAGTCATCTGTTGTGGTTCAGTTGCTCAGTCATGTCCAACACTTTGTGACCCCATGGAGTGCAGCATGCCAGGCTTCCTTGTCCTTCACCATCTCCCAGAGCTTGCTCACTCATGTCCATTAAGTTGGTGATGCCATCCAACCATCTCATCCTCTGTCATCCCCTTCTCCTCCTACCTTCAGTCTTTCCCAACATCAGCATCTTTTCAAATGAGTCAGTTCTTCACATCAGGTGGCCAAAGTATTGGAATTTCAGCTTCAGCATCAGTCCTTCCAATGAATATTCAGAGCTGATTTCCTTTGGAATTGACTGTTGGATCTCCCTGAAGTCCAAAGGACTGTCAAGAATCTTCTCCAACACCACAGTTAAAAAGCATCAGTTCTTCGGTGCTCACCCTTCTTTATGGTTGAACTCTTACATCAGTACATGACTACTAGAAAAACCATAACTTTGACTAGACAGACCTGTTCCAGCAAAATGTTTCTGTTTTTGAATATGATGTATAGGTTTGTCATAGCTTTTCTTCCAAGGAGAAAACCTCTTTTAATTTCATGGCTGCAGTCAGCATACACCATGATTTTGGAACCCAAGTATATAAAGTCTGTCACTGTTTCCATTGTTTCCCCATCTATTGCCATGAAATTATGGGACTGGATGGCATGGACTTAGTAATTTGAAAGTTGAGTTTTAAGCCAGCTTTTTCACTCTCTTCATCAAGAGGCTCTTTAGTTCCTCTTTGCTTTCTGCCATAAGGTTGGTGCCATCTGCATATCTGAGGTTACTCATATTTCTCCCTGCAATTTTGATTCCAGTTTTTGCTTCATCCAGCCCAGCATTTTGAACGATGTACCCTACATATAAGTTAAATATACAGCCTTGACATATACTCCTTGACAAGAAGTCTGAGCATCTTGAATAAATACTGGTTCTGATTCAGCAGGTGTGAATGTGATGGGCAGAGATTGCATTTCTGACAACTTCTCCTATCTTGCTGATGGTGCTGATCTACAGACCACTTTGAATATTTATGATATGGAGAAGCTTTGGTAAATCTATGGTTCCTAGGAGGAAGAGGGAGAAAAATGAAAGAAGAGATTGAAGATGGTCTCACAGGATGTTATGGTTGTGATGCTTTATCACAGATTACGGGAAGACATCATTTGCCTTGCTTTCTTGATGAACTTTGACGAGAGCTCTGGACTCACTTTGGTCTAGTTCATTTGTTTTATTTTTTGCTTGTTCTCTGTTGTTTGTTTTTAATTTGGGTAACCGTTTTAGGCCAGGGAGCAAGGTGCATCGTTGAGCATAGTCTGGTTTAGTCCTCAGAGGCCTGACTCACAGCCAGGACATCTAGCTTCTTATGCCGATTCTACCAGGCCACTGTGTGCCTTTCAGAAAGTCACTTAATTGCCGTGGACATCGGTTTCCCACTGTAAGATGAAATGTTGGACCAGATGACCTATAAGTTCCTCCCAGATCTCTAATTTTATGCCTTTCTGCTAGCTTTCTAGAATGAAGGGTTTTTTTTTTTTTCTTTTACATGAAAACAAAATAAAGTCAATTGTCTTGAGAATTGAATAAATTTAATTCCTGAGCCTTACACATAGTAGAAGTTCAAAAGTAACCACCAACTTAAGAATACTAATACATATCTAAGAACTATGAATGGCATAATGTGTGGAGAATTAAGATATAAGATATTCCACATGAACTGTCCTCCCTAAGAAAAAAAGGATTTTGATAGTCTGTTTACAAAGGATTAAAATATCATTTATTTGCAAAGCATCCCAGATCTCTAAGTCTGCTGATGTTGCATCACAAGTATTAATAGTTTGCATTTATTGGGTGCTTATTCCATATCAAGTACTGTTCTATGAGGACACAGCCATTAATACCAATCTAATCTTCACAACAATTGCCGGAGGAAGGTTTTACTACTATATTCAGTTTATACTTTGAAAAGAATCAAGGCACAGAGAAGTTCAGTACCCCTCAGGGATCACATGGTTACTGAGTGGCAGAGTAGGACTCGCCCAGATCCTCCAAAGGCAGTGACTGTGTCTGTAAAGTAAGAGACTGGGGGATGCAGCCATGTGCTGGCAGTTACATCCCAGAGACAACTGCATAAGGAAGAAACTCACACATCTTCTACTGTCTTAGTTAAGGGAAGTGCTGTGCTGTGCTGTGCTGTACTTAGTCATTCAGCCGTGTCCAACTCTGCAACCCCATGGACTGTGGCCCACCAGGCTCTGTCTGTGGGGATTCTCTAGGCAAGAATACTGGAGTGGGTTGCCATGCCCTCCTCCAGGGGATCTTCCCAACCCAGGTCTCCCATATTGCAGGTGGATTATTTACCATCTGACCCTAAGGTAACACTAGTAGCTGACATTAAAAAAACAAAAACCTATCAATAGTCTTATTAAATTCTGCCTCTTCCTTCTCTGTTGTTAAGGATCCCAAACAAATTCTGTCCCTTTAATTCATAATTACTTAAGAAATATACTTCGGAGCATTGTCATTTTCATTCTTTGCCATCGTTTCTGTCGCAACCCCGAAGATACATTCACTGGTGTCTTGGGTAGTTTTCACAATTTAGTTTCTGGTCTTTTATAGATTTACTTTGAAAGGCAATGGAATCCACCCATTTTATGCTGATCTTTATCTGTATTGTGTTCAACTGAACTCTAAAATCGAATGCCAGCAGCATATTTATTGTAGGCATCAAATTATAAATTTATAAACTTTATAAATCAAGTTATAAAATTATAAATGTCTAATGAAAGCAATGCCCAATGCTAACAAATAATGTAAATGTTTTCATTTCACCTAATACTGACTGTGTTGTCTGTCTGCTGAGTTCTATCATACACTTACATCATTTTTACTCTCTTTAAACAATAAACACTATAAAGATAGTTACTACAGTTTAATTTTAACAGAATATAGACAATTTTGAGCTGTAGATATTTATCTTTATGTTCCTAACAGACTTTTAGAAGTTTTAATTTTTGTGAAAATCCCAAATCTTATATTTAATTACTGGTTGTCTTACTTTTAAGTTTTATTTTTTATGAAAATGTCCATTTATAACCAATATTTCTAAGTTTAGATATATTTCTCTAAACTGTTCTTTACACAAGTTTATAGTTTACTACTTGTTCATGAAAGGCGGTTTCCTGATTTCTACATGCTGACATAGAGTGTAAACATTTGAGAGCATATCCATGTCAAATAAGATATGACCAATCTCACTGTATTATTAATAGGCTCTTTTGTATACATTTATCTGGGCTTCCCTGGTGGTTCAGTTGGTAAAGAATCTACCTGCAATGCGGGAGACCTGGGTTTGATTCCTGGGTTGTGAAGATTCCTTAGAGGAGGGCATTGCAACCCACTCCAGTATTCTTGCCTGGAGAATCCCATGGACAGAGGAGCCTGGCAGGCTACATACAGGCTATGGGGTCGCAAAGAGTCTGACACGACTGAGCAACTAAGTACACACATTTATGTCTTGTATTTGTTCACATTTCACTCTGACCACTTTTACAAGCTGTCCACAGGTTAAAAGTTGTATCAACTTAACATGTAATAGAAAATACTGTATTTTGAAGTGATGTATTTCCAAAATTTTATACTTCTAATTATTACTTAAAAGTTTTTGTTTTTATATCCTAAACTGACTTTTTATAAGTGATGTTTATGTGATGTTAAATATTGAAAGACATGTCCTAAAACATTATTTTCATGAAATTTAGCAGGATTTTTGTAGTTTACATTACTTCTCCATTTTTCAGATGTTCTGCAGTTCACCTGGAGAAAGGAAAGGAGAAATCAAGAAGAAAGTAGTCTTAATATTTATGGGTTGCCTGCTATGTACCAACTTTATTATATAATCAGGAGCACTTACCCCGTCCCTAAATAAATACATCGTTCTTCTCATAATGGACACACACCTGTGGAGCACAGGTAAGCATGTTTTCAAAATGTGATAATCTGTGAAAGATTATGTTTATGCCTCACTCCCAGCATATCAGAGGTCACGCTATAAAAACTCATTCATTTGTAAATTTCACAATTGCTTGATATGAAATTTATAAACTCAAATGTCCAGTATAAGACAAAAGGACAAATAAACATGAGGATACCTTAGGCAACAGTTGTCTCCACGCTCCTGGAAGAGGTGATGGTTTCTGGAGAAAGCCCAAGTCCTCCCCCTTCTCCTGAAGGAGAAGACTCTTCAGCACCTCTTCAGAGCAGAGACTAGAAAGTAATTCCAGTGGTCGACCTACGTTGATGGCTTGTGTCTTAGAAAATCCTTCCCTAAGCAGTGTCTAATAAGCCCCCCTAGGACACCTTGCCTCTTTGGACCTCCTAATCCATTTCCTGCCTCTATAAGCAACTCTCAGCAGCATCTACACGTCTTGAGTTGTTACTTGGAATCAGCTGCTTTTTTCAGGGTGCTTTCTGCTCACCTCTGCTAACACAAGGGACCCAGATCACACTGGGGAGAAGAGAAACTATACAACTTAATGCCAGGAGCTTATTCGATGTCTTACTGGTTCAGGTTCCTTATGGGTTCAGCTGAAGCATCTGGAGATTTGAGAACCACGGCAGTGCTGGGATTCATGAAATCCAAATAATGCCAAGTATTCAGGGACTGTAAGGAGTGCTGTTTTCTCAGGGGTGTGCCCTGGGCTGTCTGTGTTTCCTAATCTTGTCCTGCTGGGGACGAGAAGGGAAACAGAAAAGGAGAGTTGCTCTGTCCCCCTCCCAGTGGAGGTGGTCATGCACTACATGTCATAGCCACTCCTTCCAGTGAGCCCTCAAGAGCTACAGCCAGGTTGAGCCCATCAGAGAAAAAGCCTCCTTTTCTTAGGATCTGGTCTCATTTCCAATCTGGAACAGAGGTGAGGGCTCTACAGCTCCCGTAGAAGCTCGCCAAGGCAGGACCCCATCCAGCCTTCAGGTGCTTTTCTCTTCTGAGACCCTGAGTCCAAATATGGGTGTGAACCAGGTGGCTGTATTTTATTTTACCATCAATTCCTCTTGTACATGTGTAACATCTAGTATTTTGGTTTTGTTTTTTAATCTGATTTTTATTTTATATTAGTGTATAGTTGATTTACAATTTGTGTTCATTTTAGGTGTACAGCAATGTGATTCAGTTATACATATATCTATTCTTTTTCAGATTCATTTCCCATATAGGTTATTGCAAAATATTGAGTAGAATCCCCTGTGCTATACAGCAGGTCCTTGTTGGTTATCTGTTTTATATACAGTAATGTGTATATGTTAATCCCAAATTCTTAACTCTCACTTTTATACTGCTCTTCTTTTTAAGCACAGATAAGGAAATTCAGTCTTCTATAAATATGGGCTAATAATTATTCTTCTATAAATACGGGCTAATAATTATTCTGCTGTGGGGATAGTTTGAAGAAAAATTAATGCTAACTTTTTAACATATTCCTCACAAATAGTGTAAGTATATATTTAATTTCATTCTATACAGTGGATAAGTAGCTGTATGAAACCTATAACTTCGCTAGAAGTTGCAAACCTCTGATGCTAGATAAAAGAATAAGAAAATCCTGGGTGTTGGATTTAGGTTAAATATATGGAATAATTTTTATAAACAGATTTTTCTAGGATATATTAGGGTGTGATCTTTCATTTCAGGGAAACTGACCTTACTTCAGTCTTTATGTTTATGTCTCATCAATAGAACCACAATATATAATCTATGAAGCCCATACATATCTCATCCATTACCCATAACTTGGAGAACAGTGTCAGGCACGCAGAAAACACTTTATATATTAGACTTTCCCAAATCTAGAGTGTACATGAATGAAAGTGAATGTATGTGTGTGTGGTAGTGTGTGTATATGTATATGTGTGGTTGAGGAAAATGCAGAAAAGCAAGAGTTGCTACTTAAAGGATAATCTCTTTAGTTTTTAATAGAATTGTCAGCTTTAAGCCCTTTTTAATCCCCAATATCTCTTAAACTAATCATGCACTTTCCAAATAAAGACATTGAAGGTCAGAAGCCAAAACCTGCCCTACTGATCCTTCAACTGTATATTATCCACAAAAGGACATTGTTGACTTACACTGTAATACAGTCACTGTTTAGTAGAAATATGCTTAATTTTTACCTCAATTAATTCATTTAACTATTTAACGTGTATTACCCCAATTTTCACAACAACCTCATGTAATAGATACTGTCACTTTTCTTTCAAAAATTTTAATACTAGGGCTTGAGAGGTTAAGAACTCAGAATCATACAAGTAGTAAATGCATGTCTGATCCTTAAATTTATGCTCTTTAATTACTACTCCATCTTGCTTTTCTATGATAAATGATCAATCCAGAGGTTAGAAAATCTGTAAGGATATAGCTGAACACCATCCACCAACTAGACACCTAGAGACTACTTCATCCACAGCAAAATACACATTCTTCTCAAGCTCACATGTAACATTCACCAAGATAGAGCACATTTAGGGCCAAAAAATACACCTAAACAAATTTGAAAGAATAGAAATCACACAATGACTGTTCTTAGATCAAAACTGAATTAAAATGGAAATCATTAACAGATTTAGCTGGAAAATCCCCCAAATATTTGGGGATTACACAATCACTTTCTAAGTAACACATGGGTCAAGGAAGAAAGATCAACAGAAATGCTAAAATATTTTGATCTAGAAAAGAATCAAAGAAGGGCTCTACTGAGTACGTTAACTGTAACAGATATTTCTTATAACTTGGAAGTAAGCATGCAGCACTTCGGTTGAAGTGGGGGTTTAAAAATAGCTTTCGTTTTTAGGAATGCTCTGTGACTCACACCCACAACATTAGAAAAGAGTTTGTCAGCCCACCAGATCTTAAATTTTACTTTTTGAAACAGAGGCCCCATATAGTGCTGACAGGTTTGTTCATGTATAAAGAAATGATTCCAATCTTAGATATTTACTTTGAAACCACAGAGATCCTGGATAATGTATTAGTCATCAAACAATTTGCCAATTTTTAAATTGCTAACTTGTACATACATATCAGATGCATCATTATAGCATAAAATGATGCTTGAATGTTGTATTTGAAATTGGGATGTATTTCATTTCTTTCTTAGTCTCATCTTTCAGTTCTCATAATCTTTAGTAAACTAATCCATTTGAGTTCAGGTAAGAGACTTCTAATGCCATGTAGAATGAAAATAGGGCTTTCCTGGTGGCTCAATTGGTAAAGAATCTGCCTGCAAGGCAGGAGACGCAGGTTCAACCCTTGGGTTGGAAGATCCCCTGGAGAAAGAAATGGCAACCCACCCCAGTATTCTTGCCTGGATATCCAATGAACAGAGGAGACTGGCAGGCTGTAGTACATGGGGTCATAAAGAGTTGGACACAACTTAGTGATTAAACCACCACCAGCATAAAATATGAGGGAAAAAAGAAAGTAGAAGTGTTTTTCAGGTGTTCAATGCTTAAATATTTTGGAGATTCTACACTTGTTATTACCAAACTTCAGACAGCATTCTTTTTGGCCTTGGGAAGAATGTCCTTAATTTGATATGATTATTCTCAACGCCAGAGGATGAGATGGTTGGATGGCATCACCAACTCCATGGACATGAGTTTGAGCAAGCTCTGGGAGTTGGTGATGGACAGGGAAGCCTGGCGTGCTGCAGTCCATGGAATCACAAAGAGTTGGACATAACTGAGTGACTGAACTGAACTGATGCTCAGAAAAATTTAAGCAATTCTGAAGTACCAGACCCAGTTCAAGGATGGTCCAAGCATTCAATATTTAGGCATTCATTCACTCATGTGTCTCATTCATTCATTTGTTCACTCAGTAAACATTTGCTAAGTGCCAGAATTTAAAAAATGGATACACCTGTTCTTTGTTCACAAGGGATGTGTTACAATCCAGTTAACAATTCTTCATAAAGAATTTTAATATAGTCAATAGGCCTCCTTCCTCCTGTGTCTGCCTTTAGGTTTCAAAGAGATTCCTACTTTGTAAGCAGTGTTTCTTTTTTCTTTATGTAATTAACTTGGAAGTTACAAAAGGAAATAAAAGAGGACTTTAAAAAGAGATTAAGCATTTTATAAGAAGTAGATTCAGATGCATTTTCACAGCTAAATGTTTTATTATGTTTTATGTATTTTCCAAATAAATTTAAAAGGTTGTCCTAAAACAATGATTTTTAATATAATCCTGAAAAAAATAAGCCTTCATCATGTGTTAGAAATTCATAGTACAGTTGATTTAATTGTGTCTTGCTAATAACTTATTGATGTGTTAGTTGGTCAGTCGTGTTAGACTCTCTGCGACCCCATGGACTGTAGCCCACCAGGCTCCTCTTTCCATGGGATTTTCCAGGCATAAATAACCCTGAATGGAATTATTTGTTATAACAAATTGGCAAGAACTTTGATTATCAGCGCATCCTCTTTGTCAAAATGTCTGCATAAGAAGGCAAATCAATATCTCCTGGTTGGTTGGAGAGCATGGAATCAGGGTGGGAGGTGGGGAGGTGCTTAACTGGAGGTCTTACCAGTGAGAATATTGATCCCTAATCACTGAAGCCATCTGACCTGTAGACACAGACCTGCTGCAGGACAGCACGCTCATCCCATCAGGCCAGACACCCGAGGACACTGCTGAAGATGTGCTGATAACCACTGTCCCATGGATCACTGCCTGCTTTATTCCTCAGTCTTTCCACAGACAAGGACCTCACACAATTGTTATATTTGGATTCCTGAGTCACAGTCAGATCCTCTCTTCCTTCTTCCATGAAAAACAATGAAGTGAAAGTGTTAGTCGCTCAGTTGTGTCCTACTCTTTGCCACCCCATGGACTGTAGCTTACCAGCCTCCTCTGAAAATGGGATTTCTGAGGCAAGAATACTGGAGTGGGTTACCATTTCTGTTTCCAGGAGATCTTCCCGACCCAGGAACTGAACCCAGGTCTCTTGCATTGCATGCAGATTCTTTACCACACAGAGCCACCAGGGAAGCCCTTCCTCCAAGAGATTGCATCAAAGCTCCTTGAGTGGAGTTTTTTGCATGCACTTAGAATTCTCCAGTTATATGTCTACACAGTTCTCTTGTTTTCCTTCTCCAGTTCTCTCCATTCACGATGAGTGGACTTTACAAGTTTTATTCCTCTTTTTTCCGAGTTCCTCAAGGAGTATCTCATTATTGTCTCCATTGGTATTAATGACTGGTGTTAATTTATATTAATGACAACTAGACCAGGATATTATCAACAAAAGCACTTTTCTGTACATTAATCCTGGAGAAGCTGCTTCTTCCAAAATGAGCAGGCCCAAGTTCAATGGATCAGCCTCAGGTCATGTTTGCCTAGCAGTAAGGTGCTAACTAAATGTTTGCACCAGCAAAGATGTTATATTTGTACATGGTATTTTGCAGAAGCTGTAATCCAGGACTTAGGACAAATAAACATCACACGTTCACAGAAGCATCAAATACTGAACCACCAAATGAATGCTATACACATCTCTAAAATGACAAATTCACTAAATTACTTTTCAAAAACAATTGGCTATCTGTAAAGCAGATATCAGTTCTTGTGTTGCTGAAGTAGGACCAAGTTGATTTTTTAATGAATTGTCATGTCTTGTCTTTTTGAATTTCACATATGGTACATGATGCAAATGCTAAACCATCACACAAACACTGAAGCCTACCACACACTTGTTCCAGGTATGGCCTTTCCCACTTATTCTATGACCTAGATTTTCTCTTTTAATAGGAGTAGAGTAGTAGGGTTACAGGTAGCACATGGGAAGCTACATCTTCAAGTGTTTCACCTGCATCCACACACACTTATCACAGCCTTCAAAGCAACGTGTGAGTGCTGACTTTACGGTGATTTACACCCTTGCACAAAAGGTCTAGATTCACAATACACAAATGCCATACAGCACTCCCAAACCCAATTCCTACAAATTGTAGAGGTTGTTATTCACAACAGTTGCTTGGTAAATTAGTAACTATGATGGCATCAGTACATTCACAGCCAATGGTTGGTTTGATTTCATCACTCATTGTAACATACAGGTATTCACTAGAGTTCATGTGGAGCATATCCACTGATTCCTTCTTAGCAACTTAAACAATCACATTGTCATAAAAGTTGCCATTTATCTTTTCGTTCCTCCTGTTATCATGTAAACTGCTCTACATCTAGAGAGCAAAGGTTGATTTGCTGAAGGCAACACAGTTGATATTTCCGTTGAGAAACTGGAATTACATTTCCTCTCTAGGACTACTCTAATTCTCATCTTTGGTGTTCATCCTTTACTGATTACTTCTACATTCCAGAAATTCTCTTAGTAACAGATGTGCAGCTTAGCAACTTGTCATCATTTAGGAATGTGCCTTAGTAACTTGACACATGCAGCTTCAGAAGGATTCCTATGTCGTGGTTATTTTATCTTCTCTTTTGATTGGACATTCTTTCTGCCCATCACGCATCAGTGGCTCTAGGTAACCTATCATGGTGACACAATCCCTTTCTGTAAAACTGTATGTCAGGTTATATGATTAACTTAATGTATAACTAGTCATCATCTTAACCCACTCCAGTGTTCTTGCCTGGAGAATCCCAGGGACGGGGGAGCCTGGTGGGCTGCCGTCTATGGGGTCGCACAGAATGGGACACGACTGACGCGACTTAGCAGCAGCAGTCATCATCTTGAAATCATGTCCCTTAACAATGCTATTCTTTGAAATAATGTCTAGAGGTTTTCAACAATTCTGTTCTAAGTGATCCTGTTTTATAGTTTTCATAGTGAAATGGGAGGAAATCAGACAATAGTTACAGAGTTCATTCTACTGGGACTTTGTCTTGGCCCAAGGATTCAGATGCTCCTCTTTGGGCTCTTCTCCCTGTTCTATGTCCTCACCCTGCTGGGGAACGGGGTCATCCTGGGGCTCACCTCACTGGACTGCAGACTGCACACCCCCATGTCCTTCTTCCTGTCACACCTGGCCATCGCTGACATGGCCTACGCCTGCAGCATGGTGCCCCAGATGCTGGTCAGCCTCCTGAGTCCAGCCAAGCCCATCTCCTTTCTGGCTGCATCACACAGACCTTTCTCTTTGTGAGTTTCGCTCACACCAAGTGTCTGCTCCTGGTGGTGATGTCCTATGATTGGTGTGTAGCCATCTGCCACCCCCTCCGATATTCTGTCATTGTGAGCTGGAGAGTTGTCATCAGCCTGGTGGGGACTTCCTGGGCATGTGGCTCCCTCCTGGTCCTGGTCCATGTGGGTCTCGTCCTGAGGCTGCCCTACTGTGGGCCTCATGAAATCAACCACTTCTGTGAAATCTTGTCTGTCCTCAAGCTGGCCTGTGCTGATATCGGGGCTCAACCAATTTGTCCTCTTTGTTGTCTGCATATTTGTCTTAGTCGGGCCCCTCTGCCTGCTGCTGGGCTCCTACGTGCGCATCCTGGCGGCCATCCTGAGGATCCAGTCCACTGAGGGCCGCAGCAAGGCCTTCTCCACCTGCTCCTCCCACCTCTGCGTGGTCGGGCTCTTCTTTGGCAGTGCCATCATCATGTCCATGACCCCCAAGTCCCGCCACCCTGAGGAGCAGCAGAAGAGCCTTTCCCTGTTTCACAGTTTCTTCAACCCCATGCTGAACCCACTCATCTACAGCCTGAGGAATGCAGAGGTCAAGGGTGCCCTGAGGAGAGTGCTGTTCAAGGAGAGTCATTTCCTGTTGGAGTGACATTTGAATCACTGCCCCCGCCTGAAGAGTTCACTTGGAACTTCGGTACTGAGTATCTACCAAAGCTCATCACTCTGTGTCTCCGAGACTAAGTCATCCAAGACACTCTGTAAAGAACTCTCTTTTCCTCCCCATAAATTAGTTAGGTTTTGCTGCATTCATTATATTTAATTCTATCAACCGTATTTACTTTTTCATTTAATTACTTATTTACTTTTTCATTTAACTACTTGGTGAATTAAGATGATCCAGAGGGGGGGAAAATTATTTTATCCACTGCTAAGGAGCCCAAAAGGTTAAAATAGACACTCTACCTCTGACTCCACCAGGCGTGTGCAATAATAGCAGAACAACAGGCGTTAGTGATATAACCACATACATAACAATTTTTAAAATACTGTTGCTACAGCCAGAGATGCAGAATCCATGAATAACTTTGTCCATTGTCATCCCACACTCAGATGTTTCCTCTCAATTGTAAATCCTCTTAAAAACAGTGAAGTGTAGTTTGTCACTCATGTACGACTCTTTGCGATCCCACTGACTGTAGTCTACCACACTCCTCCAACCATGGAATTTTCCAGGCAAGAGTACTGGAGTGGATTGTCATTTCCTTCTCCAAGGTATACCCAGGGATTGAACCCAGTTCTCCTGCATTGCATACAGACACTTTACCCTCTGAGCCACCAGGGAAGCTGTACCAAAATGCCTACTTAGACTTAGGGGAAATTGATTTTGCTGATCAAATCCTGTAATCTGCCTTACAATTTCTGTGATCAGAAATTGAGTCTCATATATAGCTGGCATCCCAGGGAACTGCCCAACAAAACCCATTGTCCAGTCTCTGCTGGTCTTTTGATGGCCACTTATTTCCAAACTCTCCTCATCTTCTCAATAAAAATATCTATGATTCTCTCTGAATTATACACTCTTCACTAAGGAGGAGTTAGCAAGTGCTGCAGCCCAACTTTCAATTGCTGGATATGAACGGAGAGCCCTACACAGAGGAAACTGAATGGAAAAAGGGGTGTAATAACAATAGTTAAAAGTATTATTAAGTACTCCATGCCACCTGCTTCACATTGATTGATACTTTATAGAGACCATCTCCTTTTATCACCATAACAAATGCATTTTTCATTATCATCCCATTTTATAGATGCAAACATTAAGGCAATGGCAAATGTGAGACTCATATCCCAACAATATGACTCCCAAGTCTTTTCTACTAACAGGACAATGTAGTACCTCACTATCAGTTATTAAATTAAGAATAAGGTGAACCTTATTCTTAGGATATGTTGGGAAGCTTTGTGTTTCTTCTCAGCCCAATGTGTGCCACAGTGAATCTGGGAGAGCTAGGTATTATTTATTGAAGGCTTCTGGTCCTGGTCAGAGAGTTCTGTGGGTATAGTTGCTAAAAATGTTCAAAATTTTGTAGCAACACAAAGAGGGTGGGAATGGAGGCTATTGAAATTAGAGGTTTGGTTTAGACTTGCATGGTGTGAAGACCCAGAACTAGGACATTCCTAGTGTCACATACACCACTCACGTGTTCATACACATGTGTGTACATGTATGCACACATATTTACTGAGTGTTCACTATGGTGAGGCTCTGTTCTAAGCATCTTATGAGTATTACCTTTTCAAATCTTCATAGTAGCCCTATAAGATAGAGACTATTCACCACTTCTTAGATGAAGAAACAGAGGCACAAAGAGATTAAGTAACTTAACTAAAGTCTCACAGCTAATAAGTACCTAGTCCAGAATCAGACCTAGGCAATCTGATTACCAAACCCAGAGACATACCTATATATAAAAATCAAATAGTGTGTGATATTCCGGGAGAAGGAGGAAGCGGAGGAAAAGAAAAACTTTCAATATCCAGTCAAAGATAGGCCTTGAGCTTCACGAAGAAAAAGTACTTAAGTTTGTTAAAGAAAGCAATTTCACTTTATACTGGTGTGAAAATGAGGGAGCAAGAAAGGATTGGGACTCCAAGGGTCCAGGGTAGAGGAAGAGCCTGTCAACTAGGATAGTGAAACAGAGAAAAGCACAAGAAAGAGGTAACAATGAAGCTTTAAACTGATGGCTCGCCAAATTCAAGAGCATTAGAAAGAGTGCTTGTAATTTGTCCAACATGGATATAATTTTTAGTTCCAATAATTCCTAACACAGTCTTTAAATGGTTGTTTCTTTTCATGACGGATGTTGCATACTACATTGCCATGTGCAGAAGCATATCCCCTTTAGCAGCAGAGGGGACCACTCAGCCTTGGAGGGAACAACGTGATAAAGGCTCCCAGCCAGAGCTCAGATTCAGCGGCCCCTTAATGAGTCAGTTGGCAGAGGCTCCAGGGGACTGACATCTCTCCCTTTGAACCTGTTCCTAGACAACCAAATACTAAGAAAACACGTGAGACCTTCCCTTGAGCAAAGAGATTCACATTTTGTTTTTTTATTTCCAACATTTTCTGATCTTTCACCTGGGATCTACAGAACATTTCTCAATTACATATCACCTCTTCATGTGGGGAAGGACAAGTATCAGTTTCTCTCTTTATCCTTACTGCCTTAATGCTCCTAACACAGAATAAGCACTCAGCAATCAGCTGCATTTCCAAATTTTAGTGGAGTATCTTCTGATTGCTAATCTTCCTAAAGTCTCTAATTGTGAGTTATAGTTACAAAGTTTAATCGTATCTGATAATTATGAAGTGCTTACTCTATGGTAAGAGCTATATAAAATACTTTCAAATAATCTTTGCATCAAAATCTGTAGAGTGGGTACAATTGTTATCCTTATATAATGATGAGGAAAATGAACTTCAGGAAAGTGAATTGATTTACCCAAGGACACAAAATAAAATAAATAAATAAATTTTATTTCCTTTAATTTTATTTATTTTAAAATTCAAGGAAATAAAATTCAAGGTCAGGCAGTTTGGCTTTAAAATAATTCTAAACCACTCTTTTGTAGAGGATCTGCTGATATTCATAAACTGAATGGCTGGCATCATAGTAGACCCTCAGTAAACTGAATGAACAAATCATAGTCCCTGTGTCCAAATTTCTACCCATATCTTACAGGCCTGGGAATGTGTTACCTTGTATCTGTTTAAGTCAAAGATCATACTATCCCTT
Organism: Bubalus kerabau; assembly: GCF_029407905.1. NCBI lineage: Eukaryota > Metazoa > Chordata > Mammalia > Artiodactyla > Bovidae > Bubalus > Bubalus kerabau. The sequence continues at coordinate 111,106,693 of NC_073631.1, forward strand.
AGATTTATCCAGTTCTTATTTTTAGTGTATTCTTATTTGATGAATATTAATAATCAAGAATGTAGTATTGGTCTAGGATCACAGATAGGAAAGGAAACACATTTGGGTAGAAATTTAGCATTTAGTTGGAGAAGGAAATGGCAACCCACTCCAGTACTCTTGCCTGGAGAATCCCATGGATGGAGGAGCCTGATGGGCTACAGTCCATGGGGTAGCAAAGAGTCGGACACAACTGAGCGACTTGCTTTGCCTTTAGCATTTACTGTAAAAACTTCTAGTACTGTTTCTTCATTTCTATCACAGGAAACAGTGGTTATTCGCTTTGCAGAGGAGCATATCCACCTGCTGAACCTGTGATTCTGGAAGGCCAGGATGAGACTGATGCTGGATGGAAAGGAATGGGAGGTGCTGTCCTTAAAAAACCCAGGCAAGAGGGTGGAGACTGTTATCAGTAATAGCTGCAGTAATGATAGGAACGGGAATTCATGTGTGGCGGCGGGCTCATTTGCAGCCTGAAATTGGCACCTGCAGCATATTTGGCATGTGGACTGGGGACTGCCAACCACAGACCTGTAGGATTGCTGTTTACCACTTACTGTAAATGTAGATTATCGTTGTTAATATGGGCTGTTGAGAGAGGGCAAAAACAAATGAGCGGAGAGCTGGAATGCTGTCCGACTGGGTGAAAACATGGGTATGTTTTTCCAACCAGCAAGGGGAGTGTCTTATACTTCTTATTTTCTTGACAAACTTTGAATAGCATTGGCTCATTTTGATCTTTCTTTAACCTGTGTTTCTCTTTGTTTCTAATTTTTGAAGTTTGTGTTGGGCCAAAAGTAGAGGTGGATCCTTGAATACAGTGTGATTCAGTCAACAGAGCACTGGCTTAGATTCAGGACATCCCAGTTCCCCCACTGACTCACTTGTGACCTTGGAGAAGTTTTTCACTCCTCTAGCCTATAGTTTCCTCATCTATAAAATGAGAAGTTGAACTAGACAATCTTTGCGGGTCTTTCTGATTTTCTACTTCCTGTCTCTCTGTTAGTTTCCTCACGTTTCATTGAAATTTGGATGTTCAATTTTCCCAAAGGAATACAGAATGAGTTCCATGCAGAGAAAATGAAGTGGATTCTTAAGATAATTGAATATCTTGGGCTCTAAACATAGTGGGAACACAAGAGTAAAGGCTGAATTAATAAATGAGTTGAACATTTTAGTGTTCCAGGAAATAGGAATTGTATAAGGCTGGCTGAAGCATAAGGTGAAATGCCCACTCTAAGAAAAGTTAAATTTTATTAGCCTTCTCAGATGTTGTTAAGAGTAATTTCACTGGATAAGTTCTGGGACCTGGAATAAACTTAAATAATGTCTAATTTTGTATCTCTAAAATAATAATTTTAATTTATAATATTTATTGAGCATTATTAAGTTTCAGGTATTGTGGTGACATGCATGCATTATGTTTTTTATGGCTGAGCACCTTTGCTGTCCACCTGAAACTATCACAACAGTGTTTTTTTAATTTATTTATTTTTTAATTGAAGGATAATTCCTTTACAGAATTGTGTTGCTTTCTGCCAAACATCAACAGAGATACGTGCATTATTATCTTGTCTAAGCTTCGTAACAGTTCTGAGTTTAGTACTTTTATTACAGTCATTTTTAAAAAGAAGAAATGGAGGCACAGGGATGGTAAGAGTTATAGGAAAGTGTATGACACAATCTGAGTTCTAATCTAGGTCAGCCTGACACCACGACCACACCCATAATCACTAAGCAGGCTGCCTCCCTGTAGCCTGGACTTCGGGAATCTTTCTCTACATACAGTAAACTTAGACTCAAGAAAATCACCCTGAATATTCTGAAATTCCATTTTAAGAAAAAGATAAAAATATAGCTAACAGAGTTTCAAAATAAATATAACAAACAAAGTAGTAATATACAAACAAATTGTTTAACTGAGCAAAAATTCCTGGATACAGTAGAGACAAATGAACCATACAGAGGAGAACAAGTGAAAACCACTAATGAATATGATGAGAGATGTACAGCCTCTCTAGTGATTAGAGAAATTTATTTTAAAGCATGGGATACCATTTGTTTGCCCATCAGCTGGACAAAAAGAAAAAGATTGATACGTTATAGTGTGGCTGAGCATATGGGCAATTAGGAATTTCCCCATAGTCTTGGTGGAAGTATAAATTGATTTCATGGTTATTTGGGAATATGTCTTCCAAAATTAAAATTTGCACACCTGGTATGCAGCAATTCCAATTCTAGAAACATATCCTATAGAAATATTCACATATACATGTTAAAAATATGTATGTGTAAATTTATTTTAAATTGAAAATTTTGTAATAGCAAAATGCCACAAATAACCTTATATCCTTCAACAGTCCAGTTGTTAAACATTATATAAGTCTACATTATGAAATATTTTATAACTATTATAATAAACAAGTTTTAGTAATTAAGTTTAGTATAGTTAAACAAGTAATATTTGGAAGATTCTCATAAGTAAGAAAAAGTCATATTGATATAGTACTTGATCATAAAAAAACACAAAGAAGTCTGGGATATATGGTCAGCGTATGTTATTTCCCAGGAATAATAGGAAATGGTTTTGTTAACCATCTAGCAGTCTCTGCCACAAGTAATCAGAGGCTCTGAGTTCCTAACTCTCTGGCCTTTTAGGACATCAGTGAAATTTGAGAGACCTGGTGGTACTAAAGGCTGGAGAAGAGAGACTTGAGCCTCCTCCCAGGTCCTCAGCAGCAGCACTGCCAGTGATACAGATGGATTTGTGTTTAATGTCATGTGAAATACAATCCAAATAAAGCTTCAAGGCAAATCCTCTAGGTCCTACTACAGCAGACATTCTGAACTGCTAATACTCCCCAGATCACTTCCTGGTATCAGCCTTGATCATCAAATCTTTAGATAGTAGGAAATCCCATGGACCTGAGTTCAAGTATACCATGATCAGTTTTTGTTTTTTTTTTTTTTTCGGGGGTGGGGGGGTTGCCCCATCTTTGAAGTGTTAATAAGATGCCACCCACCCTGTCTGTTCCAAAGAGGAGCTGGGAATTCCAAAATGGTAATATACATATCAACAATTTTTAAGCTGAAAAGTACTAAACATTATTTTTAGATCTATAAAATTGAAAATCATTAGTTCTTTCCTCTCACCTTATTTCTTTTCTCCTCCCCCACTTTCTCTATGTACTTTTTCAGTTCAGTCGCTCAGTTGTGTCTGACTCTTTGTACCCCATGGACTGCAGCACACCAGGCTTCCCTGTCCATCACCAAACTCAGAGCTTGCTCAAACTCATGTCCATAGAGTTGGTGATGCCATCCAACCATCTCATCCTCTGTCGTCCCCTTCTCCTCCCACCTTCAATCTTTCCAGCATCAGGGTCTTTTCCAATGAGTCAATTCTTTGCATCAGGTGGCCAAAGTATTGGAGTTTCAGCTTCAACATCAGTTCTTCCAATCAATATTCAGGACTGATTTCCTTTAGGATGGACTGGTTGGATCTCCTTGCAGCCCAAGGGACTCTCAAGAGTCTTCTCCAACATCACAGTTCAAAAGCATCAATTCTTGGCTCTCAGCTTTCTTTGTAGTCCAACTCTCACATGCATACATGACTAGTGGAAAAACCATAGTTTTGACCAGATGGACCTTTGTCGGCAAAATAATGTCTCTGCTTTAGGCATCAGTACTTTTTACCTGACCCCTTATAAAACACACAGGATTTAAAATGTGCTCTCTTTAACTAAAACCCACTATAATTCGATTCTATAGAAGATATTGGGGAAGATCCAAAGAAGATTGTCTGAACAAAAGTTATAACTGGGCAAAGGGTTAGATTTTGGATAACCCATTAGACAGATAAATGATACTTTCTTCCTAGAAGGCAGGATATAATAGGAGATTGGACACTCATGCTTGAAGATGGTGGAGAGAGTGGAGAAGTCCGCATTTCCAGTTATCCAAAATGCTTTTCCCATGTTGTTCGTATTGAACTGGAAGAGCAGAAAGGAACTAGACAGTGAAGTTGGTAAAAAGTCAAGATGCTAAATGATTGAATCTTCCAGTGTTCAGTAGTCATCCAGTACTCCGTGCCTGGATCCCTCTCCATGGAATTCAGCAGAACAAATTATTAGTGTGTGTGCAGTGGGAATCTTTCTGTGGGCTTCAGTAATGCTACTGATAGAGTAATATGGACGTCCTGAGCTATTTTTCCTTTTATGAAGCCAAGGCCTACCCAGTAGGATTTTAGAGGCACCCTAGGCTTACAATGATCTCTTCCTCTTGCCTTCAGATACTCAGAATTTCTTTACCAAGACTGTCCTTTGTTTCACAATCACAAATAAGCATGCAGATGTATATATTCATGCTAGATTGTAAATAGTAGGTATTAGGGAACCTGTTTTGATAAGAGTTACAGTCCTGGATACCTAGAGACTAACACTCCTCTTGCCAATTTCACCTATTTTAATCCTCACCTCTTCTGAAACCAGTGGCCACAGGAGATTTTCAGCTACCATCTAAGTCCAGCCTAGACAGCATATTAAAAAGCAGAGACATTACTTTGCCAACAAAGGTCCATCTAGTCAAAGCTATGGTTTTTCCAGTGGTCATGTATGGATGTGAGCGTTGGACTATAAAGAAAGCTGAGAGCTAAAGAATTGATGCTTTTGAACTGTGGTATTGGAGGAGACTCTTGAGAGTCCTTTGGACTGCAAGGAGATCCAACCAGCCCATCCTAAAGGAAATCAGTCCTGAATATTCATTGGAAGGACTGAAGCTGAAGCTCCAATACTTTGGCCACCTGATGCGAATAACTGACTCACTGGAAAAGAGCCTGATGCTGGGAGGTATTGGGGGCAGGAGGAGAAGGGGACAACAGAGGATGAGATGGTTGGAAGGCATCACTGACTCGATGGACATGAGTTTGAGCAAGCTCCGGGAGTTGGTGATGGACAGGAAAGCTTGGTGTGCTTCAGTCCATGGGGTCACAAAGAGTCGGACACGACTGAGTGACTGAACTGAACTGAAGTCTCTAAAGTCTCTGAAACCTGCAAGAAGACAAGAAAATGGCAAAAACAAAACCACACAAAACAAATATCCATTAAGTTTCACAAGTGGGGGCCAATTACATAAAGAGCAGTAACCCCCACCCCCATACAATGGAAGGTCATGCAGTTAGCACCAAACAAAAAACAATGTGGAGGAACTTGCCTGGTGGTCCAGTGGCTAAGAGTCTCTGCTCCCAATGCAGGGGGCCCAGGTTCAGTCCCTGGTCAGGGAACTAGATTCCACATGCCGCAATAAGACCTGGCATGGCAAAAAATAGAACAAACAATGTGGATGCTCTTCTGTATCTTATATAGAAAAATCTCCAAGATACATTAAGAAAAGCAAGTAATAGGAGGTGTGGATAATCTATGGCCATATGTGCTTATATGTACATAAAATAACTCTGGAGGGATACATAAGAGACAAAAGAGAGAGGCTGGAAACTGGAATGATGGTGACAAGCAACAGCATAACTAGGCTGAAGTTTATAAAACTTCAACTTCTTTAGGAAAAAGAACATACATTTATGACTATAAAATTAGTTCTGGCCTTGAAAGGGGCCCTTGGTAGGGACACTGAAGCTTAAGTTTCACCAGCATCACAGTAAATCTGCCTCTTAAAACAAGTAAAGGAAGCAGAACGTCAAGAAAAACTTTTGAAAGCTGTTTACCATTTGAGCCACTTTTACCTACTGAACAGCTAAATTAACAAAACAATCTATAAATTGTAGCAATATTTCCTCAGATCAGTCTCCCAAGGCAAAAGAATTAAAAGTAAAATAAACAAATGGGACCATATCAACTTATAAGCTTTTGCGCAGCACAGGAAACCATCAACAAAATTAAAAGACAACCTACGCAATGGGAGAAAATATTTGCAAAAAATGAAACCAAGTGGTTAACATCCAAAATACGTAAATAGCTCCTACAGCTCAATATCAAGAAAAAACAAGCAACCCATCAAAAAACGGGTAGAAGACCTAAATAGGCATTTCTCCAAAGAAGATATCAGTTCAGTTCAGTTCAGTCGCTCAGTCGTGTCTGACTCTTTGTGACCCCATGAATCGCAGCACATCAGGCCTCCCTGTCCATCACCAACTCCCAGAGTTCACTCAGACTCATGTCCATCGAGTTGATGATGCCATCCAGCCATCTCATCCTCTGTCATCCCCTTTTCCTCCTGCCCCCAATCCCTCCCAGCATCAGAGTCTTTTCCAATGAGTCAACTCTTCACATGAGGTGGCCAAAGTACTGGAGTTTCAGCTTTAGCATCATTCCTTCCAAAGAACACCCAGGACTGATCTCCTTTAGAATGGACGGGTTGGATCTCCTTGCAGTCCAAGGGACTCTCAAGAGTCTTCTCCAACACCACAGTTCAAAAGCATCAATTCTTTGGTGCTCAGCTTTCTTCACAGTCCAAGTCTCACATCCATACATGACCACTGGAGAAACCATAGCCTTGACTAGATGGACCTTTGTTGGCAAAGTAATGTCTCTGCTTTTCAATATGCTGTCTAGGTTGGTCATAATTTTCCTTCCAAGGAGTAAGCGTCTTTTAATTTCATGGCTGCAGTCACCATCTGCAGTGATTTTGGAGCCCCCCAAAAAATAAAGTCTGACACTGTTTCCACTGTTTCCCCATCTATTTCCCATGAAGTGATGGGACCAGATGCCATGATTTTCATTTTCTGAATGTTGAGCTTTAAGCCAACTTTTTCACTCTCCTCTTTCACTTTCATCAAGAGGCTTTTTAGTTCCTCTTCACTTTCTGCCATAAGGGTGGTGTCATCTGCATATCTGAAGTTATTGATATTTCTCGAAGATATACAGATGGCCAAAAGCACATGAAAAGGTGCTCAACTAATTATTAAATCAAAATTACAATGATGTATCACCTCACCAATCAGACTTGCTATCGAGTCTAAAAGTCTACAAATAATAGATGTTGGAGAGGGCATGGAGAAAAAGGATCCCTCCTCCACTGTTGGTGAAAATGTAAACTGCTGTAACCACTATGGATTATAGGACTATAGAGTTTCCTTAGAAAACTAAAAATAGAGCGACCGTGTAATCTAGCAATCCCACTCCTGGTCATTTAACCAGGACTTATATAAAAGGAGGGGCTTGCAGGTGGCTCTAGTGGAAGCGCACCTGCCTGCCAATGACACAAAGGCATAAAAGATGCAGGTTCCATCCCTGGGTCAAGACGATCCCCTGGAGAAGGCATGGCAACCCACTCCAGTGTTCTTGCCTGGAGAATTCCATGGGCAGAGGAGCCTGGCAGGCTACGGACCATAGGGTCGCACAAAGTCGGACATAACTGAAGCAACTTAGCATGCAAAGTATATCAAAGGATAAGTTTTATACCTTTAAATTTCAAAACATGTCAATGTGTCACACATGATTTTTTAAAAATCATATTTTGAGAAAGTTATGACAGATTTTTACACAAAATTCACACTAACCTAAAACTCTAAAGCAGCCTGAAACTGTTTAGAGGACAGCCTGTTGAAGTCCCAAACCTTTACAGGGAGAATCAAATCCATATTTGATGTAGACCAAACCAGAGTAAAGAGAGATTGAGAAGCAGAATTCTCACATTCAAAAGTTTCAGTAGTTATTCAATGTTGCAATGCATTTATTCTTTGAATTAAAACATAGTCCCAGGGATTTTTTTTTTTTTTTTTTAGTGGAACCAATAAAATTTCTAGAAAACGATTCTGTAAGCTCCTGGCAACTATTAATTCTTCCATGAGCTCACCATCACAATGTTTTAGCTTCTTTACTATAAGGGACCTCCTTTTTCCAACTCCTCTGGAGAAGACTGAAAAGAGCCATTCAGTCAGCGTTTCTTCCTTTTATTTTCTTTGGGGATTTAGAGTTGCTTTGGTAAATTCAAAGAGGACAGGATCCCTTGTTGTTCAGTGGCTAAGTATGTCTGACTCTGTGACTCCATGAACTGCAGCGTTCCAGGCTTCCATGTCCTTCACTATCTCCTGGAGTTTACTCAAACTTATGTCTATTGAGTTAGTGATGCCATCCAACCATCTCATCCTCTGTCACTTCCTTCTCCTCTTGCCCTCAATCTTTCCCATGAACACAATGAAAAGGATCCCTTGGGACATGTTTAAAACCCAAATCTGAGGATGCAGAGCCTAAAAGAAACAATTCTGAGATAAGAGAACGGTGGTGGTGGTGGTGGTTTAGTTGCTAAGTCGTGTCCGACTCTTGCGACCCCGTGGACTGTAGCCTGCCAGCCTCCTCTGTCCATGGGGATTCTCTAGGCAAGAATACTGGAGTGGGTTGCCAGTTCCTCCTCCAGGGGCTTCCCAACCCAGGAATCGAACCCAGGTCTTCTGCATTGCAGGCAGATTCTTTACCAACTGAGCTATGAAGGAAGCTAAGAGTATAGTGAACCCTATGGTATGGAATTATTATACCCTGCTGCTACTGCTAAGTCACTTCAGTCGTGTCCGACTCTGTGCAACCCCATAGATGGCAGCCCACCAGGCTCTGCTGTCCCTGGGATTCTCCAAGCAAGAACACTGAAGTGGGTTGCCATTTCCTTAAGTATATGGAATTATTCTGAAAATGAGAAAGCTGCCACTGATTAAGAGCTGATAACTTAACCATTAGAATATATGAGATCAAGATTTAGAATATATGAGAAACCTTTTGTTACTTAAAAATGGTGTGTTCCTAGCATGATTTAGAGCCAAGATAGCATTTCAAGATTGATCTGTGCAAAGACAGCTTCTGTGACCAGAAAGACTTGTGACCTAAAGCATTTATTTCCACCAGATGGTGCTATAGCTTCTGCCAAGCAGAAGATTCAGGTTTCCTTCAGGAACTAGGAATCCTAAGTATGCTGGGACTGGGGACCAAATTGGTTGATGAGTCTTTCAAAGAAACACTTGGTAGAAAGACATTCTGGTGGAGCTTGATGCGTGCTACGAGGGTGAAGGTTGTTTCAGACGATCATGGTTCCACCACCTCCACACATACCCGGGTCAATGTCTCAGGGCTCATGCTCACCTGCTGCCCACGCCTTTCCAAAATGCTGCTCTAACCCCTCTTAGGCCTGTGTCAGGAATGGAACATGCGTATTAAGGACTGGTGTAGAGTGTCAGCGATCATGGGAATCTATCTCCCACACCCACCCACACTTTCTATCCAGGGGCAGCTCAAGACTCAGCCTTTCTTTACCACTTTACTCATACTTTCCTTTAAGTTTCCCTGGGTTGGTATTTGTAATCTCTCTTTGGGCTTATCAGAGGCTGCTTTAGAATATTATCATTTGCATCTAAATTCACCAACTTCTTCTGGGACAGAGTCCACGTCATAATCACCCTTTGCCTATCCCACAATGAGTACCTTACCTTGAATTCATGCACAGTCGTCATACACGAATGCAGACCGTCTAAAGAAAGTGCCCCGTTGCCTTGGCAGCCTGAGTAATCAGGCGGATGCGAACCACCTGGCCACTACCTAGGAGCTAGGGGTGTGATGTCTTAAGTCACAACCTCTCTGGAACTCTTTGATCACCACCAAAAGGATAGGATTGAACTTTCCACCTAACTCTCAAATGTTTTACTTCCGTATTTTTAATGGCTTCAGTATCCCTGTCTTGAGGGAGCCATGGAAGCAGGACTGTCTGTATCATAAGGGAATTAGGACTTTTCTGCTAAAGTGAATAGCATCTCTCTCTCCATCTTTATTCTCGTCTCCATTTTTCTGTCTCCCATTCCGTGCCTTGGCAACCAAAACTGGGACACAGCAATACATGGCTGGTCACTCCCTCTCCCTCTTGTTGCCGCAACCTCTCTGCCCCCACAGGGAGTTACAGGCAGGTAAGTGGGAACCTAGGGGTGCAATGTCAACAGGATGCTCTGGGTCTGCTCTTAGGAGTAAGACAGAAAAACTGCTGTGCGGCTAAAGGAGTCTTGGCTGCCTTCTGAAGAAGAATGGAATAATATGAGTAAAGGTAGAAGAGTTACACTTACACCTAAGGACAATCTCTGGGGACTTTGAGACCTGGAGCAAGATACTTCGAGAATTAGACATTAAGGACTTGAGATTAAGAATGAGGCCAATAACAAGGTTATCAGTTTTTACCGTCAGAAGGAGAGGTGATACACAAAAACCCAACTCTTTCTTTTAATAATATGATGAGATTTTCATCTAAAAAAGACAAAATATAAAAAAAAGATACAATGCACATTTCCCAGCTTCTCCTAAATAAGAAAAAAAATCAAATATATATCTACAAAATGATAGAAGAAATATTTGACTTTAAGCCCACATCACAGGAATTCTTGGGACCCTAAGTCCCTCATCCTGCCACTGTTAAGAGCTGTATAAAAATTTATGTACATATGAGCACGTATTTGTATACACATGTACAAAAAGAATATAATATGGCTCATAAACATATATATGCACACACACATTCACACAAAAGGTAAAATTAAAGGTGGGTAAAAGAATAGGGCTAAAGCAAAATAAAAGTAGAAAGGATCAGTTCAGTCTAGTCGCTCAGTCGTGTCCGACTCTTTGCGACCCCATGAACTGCACCATGCCAGGCCTCCCTGTCCATCAACAATTCCCAGAGTTTACCCAAACTCATGTCCATTGAGTCTGTGATGCCATCTAATCATCTCATCTTCTGTCATCCCCTTCTCCGCCTGCCCTCAATTTTTCCCAGCATCAGGGTCTTTTCAAATGAGTCAGCTCTTTGCATCAGGTGGCCAAAGTATTGCAGTTTCAGCTTCAGCATCATTCCTTCCAAAGAACACCCAGGACTGATCTCCTTTAGGATGGACTGGATTGATCTCTTTGCAGCCCAAGGGACTCTCAAGAGTCTTCTCCAACACCACAATTCAAAAGCATCAATTCTTCGGTGCTCAGCTTTCTTTATAGTCTAACTCTCACATGCATACACGACCACTGGAAAAACCATAGCCTTGACTATACTGATCTTTGTTGACAAAGTAATGTCTCTGTTTTTTAAAATGCTGTCTAGGTTGGTCATAACTTTCCTTCCAAGAAGTAAGCGTCTTTTAACTTTGTGGCTGCAATCACCATCTGCAGTGATTTTGGAGCCCCAAAAAATAAAGTTAGCTGCTGTTTCCACTGTTTCCCCATCTATTTGCCATGAAGTGATGGGACTGGCTGCCATGATCTACGTTTTCTGAATGTTGAGCTTTAAGCTAACTTTTTCCCTCTCCTCTTTCACCTTCATCAAGAGGCTCTTTAGTTCCTCTTCACTTTCTGCCATAAGGGTGGTGTAAGGGTTCACAAAGAAAAATGACTAGACCTTCAAAATTTATTCTGATTGGGAAAAGTGAAAATCATAAAGAGTTGATAGCACAACAGCATTTATGTAAACTAAAAATACCAACAACACAGAGTTCATTTCTATAATACAAAAGGAGTAAAGATCCAAAACAAAGGAGGAAACTCGAAACCAAAGGAACAAGAGGAGACAGTGTGCCTTGAAGAGTGTAATCAATCCACTTTCTGCACCCGCCCACCCCAAATCAAAGTTAAACAGGTAAATTATAGTAAAAAAAACTTAGGAAGTGCCATTATGGAGATTAGCTCCAAAGGGTGTGGAAGTTTGGAATAGAGAAGAGGGAAACTTCACCAAATAAAGTGACCTTAATGTTGAATCTTGAAAGGATGTGTAAGAGTTTGCAAAAAGTAGGAGAAGGGAAAGTATAAGCTAAGGGCGATGGAAAAGCAGGTTTCTAAGTACAATCAAAAGATAAGAAAGGAAAGATTAGAGATCATTTGTTATACTCTTTTTTTTTCTTTTTAATATTTATTTGCGCCAGGGCTTAGTTGTGTCATGTTGGATCTCCGATCTTGTTTATAGGATGTGGGATCTCTAGTCGGTTGGCTTATGGGATCTAGTTCCCTGACCAGGGATCAAACCTGGGCCCCCTGCACTGGGAGTGCAGAGTCTTAGCCACTGGATCACCAGGGAAGTCTCAGTTTGTTATACTCTTAAGTGACCATGTTGAGATGCAGATCTGGCCCTTAATCCCTGCTTTAGATCCTTCCATGGCTTCCCCTGCCGTCAGGATAAAGACTCAGATCCTAACTGTGATCCAGCCAGGCACCCCAGGATCTCTGGTCTCCACTCACATCACAGTTTCATTTTGTGCCAGTGTCCCCCCCCCATCCTCTAGATCAGAAACACTCTAGCTTTTGTTCAGTTCCTAAAATGAGCCAGTGACCTTCCAGCCTTGGGGTTTTCAAATCCTTCACCTCCACCTGAAACCCTCTTCCCCATCTTCTTTGCCTAGTTCCTTTCTTTTCATCCTTCAGAGTCAGCTGAAGTATTACTCCCAAACTATTGATTTCCCCAACTCCACAGACTTATTCTCTTAAGTTAAACATATAAATATTCTGCACCAATTAAAATTATAATAGCCATTAAGTAATCACTTGTTTAATGTTTATGTGCTGTCGTAATATAAGCTGATCAAATTTGCCTGTTATTCCAGGTATCTCTTGACTTCCTACTTTTGCATTCTAATCCCTGATGATGAAAAGGACATCTTTTTTTTTTTTTTTTTTTTTTGGTGTTCTAGAGGTGTAGGTCTTCATAGAACCATTCAACTTCAGCTTCTTCAGCATTAGTGGTTGGGGCAGAGACTTGGATCACTGCAATGTTGAATGGTTTGCCTTGTTAGCGAAACGGGATCATTCTGTTGTTTTTGAGATTGCATCCAAGTACTACATTTCAGACTCTTTCACTAACTACGAGAGCTGCTCTATTTCTTCTAAGGGATTCTTGCCCACAGTAGTAGATATAATGGTCATCTGAATTAAATTTGCCTGCTCCCATCCATTTTAGTTCACTGACTCCTAAGATGTCAGTGTTCATTCTTGCCATCTCCTGCTTGAACACATCCAATTTACATTAATTCATGGAGTTTGTAGCTTTGGACTTTACTTTCACCACCAGACACATCCACAACTGAGCATTGTTTCCACTGTGGCCCAGCTTCTTCATTCTTTCTGGAGCTATTTCTCCACTCTTCTCCAGTAGCATATTGGACACCTACCAACCTCGGAGACGCATCTTCCAGTGTCATATCTTTTTGCCTTTTCATACTGTTCAGACACAACTTAGCGACTGAACAAGAACAACAATATAAGCTGACATGGTAAGGAGTATGTGGACCATAATATCTTCAGCCTCTTATTCAATGCCTTGCACAAAATGGAAACACAACAAATATTATGTTGAATAATTAAGGAAATTAAATAATTGAATGAGAGTGCCTACTTGGGTTGAAGAGGGTGACTCTGCTTGTAGACTAACTATTGGAGATGGTAAAATTTAAGAGTTGAGGTCCAACCAAGGAAATATTGACCCCATTCTTTCTAAGAGTTGAGGTCCAACCAAGGAACGAAAGGATATCGACAGCAGGATGCTCAGTGGATCTACTGGGAGAATGGGATGAAAATATTAGAACTTTTCATTATATTTATTTTCATCTCATTATTTTAAATATCTGTTTTCTATATTATAAAGTACCTGTATATTATTTGGCTTCCTTGGTGGCTCACACGGTAAAGAGTCTGCCTACAATGCGGGAGACCCAGGTTCAATCCCTGGGTCAGGAAGATCCCCTGGAGAAGGAAATGGCAACCCACTCCAGTACTCTTGCCTGGAAAATACCATGGACAGAGGAGCCTGGTAGGCTGCAGTCCATGGGGTCGCAAAGAGCTGTCCACCACTGAGCGACTTCACTTTCACTTTGTATATTATTTACAATGGAATAAAACACACTGTAACCATTCTAGGAAAAGATGTGGTCATTCTCAGATATTATTTTCCAGGTGTTTTGTCCATGGGATTTCCCAGGCAAGAATACTGGAGTGGGCTGCCATTTCCTCCTCCAGGTGGTTGTTGTTGTTCAGTCGCTCAGTCGTGTGTGACTCTTTGCGACCCCATGAACTGCAGCATGCCAGGCCTCCCTGTCCATCACCAACTCCCAGAGTCCACCCAAACCCATGTCCATTGAGTCAGTGATGCCATCCAGCCATCTCATCTTCTGTCGTTCCCTTCTCCTCCTGCTCTCAATCTTTCCCAGCATCAGGGTCTTTTCAAATGAGTCAGCTCTTTGCATCAGGTAGCCAAAGTATTGGAGTTTCAGCTTCACCATCAGTCTTTCCAATGAAAATTCAGGACTGATTTCCTTTAGGATGGATGGGTTGCATCTCCTTGCAGTCCAAGGGACTCTCAAGAGTCTTCTCCAATACCACCATTCAAAAGCATCAATTCTTTGGTGCTCAGCTTTCTTTATAGTCCAACTCTCACATGCATACATGGCCACTGGAAAAACCATAGCCTTGACTAGACGGACCTTTGTTGACAAAGTAATGTCTCTGCTATCCCCCTCCTCCAGGGGATCTTCCCAACTCAGAGATCAAACCTGTATCTCCTGTGTCTCCTGCATTGCAGGTGGATTTTTTGCCTGCTGAGCCATTGAGGAAGCCCAAATAAGATGCAGAGGTCTATATATTAATATTATCCTATGATATATGTGCCCAAGCTAAAAATACCTATAGGTAAAATTTCAAGAACTGTGAACCTCTAGAGACCTAGGGAGAGTGTGAAGTCAAGCCATGAACGATCTTGAAGGTCATACAGGCTACTGAATTTGGACTTTATGCTTCCAGAGATGGGGCTCTTCTAAAGGGTTTTGTTCAGTTTTATTGAGGATAATGGACAAATAAAAATTGTATATGTTTAAGGTACACAACTTGATGTTTCAATATACATACACATTATGAAATGATCACCACAATGCAGCTTATTAACGTTCATCACCTTACATAGTTACCACTTCTTTTTTCTTTTTCTTCTCTGCTAATTCTTTACCACACTTCATGGTGAAAGGGGCTTCCCTGGGGCTTATGCTTCTATTTTGGCATATTCCATTCCTGCTATTGGTATGCCTTTCCTCCTCTCCACCATGAAACAGAATACTTTTTAAAGACAAGTCAACTCAAACACCATCTTATCCATGAAGCCTTTTCCTACTCTCCAAGCAGTACTCTCTCCTTTATGCCTGCATCACACTTTGTGTGGGTCCCAACATAATACTCCTCACACTCTGTTATCCTTATTTGCTACTTTTTCTCCTCAATTAGATTGAGAGTTCTTTTGGGGGCAGAGAGTTGGGTTTTGTATATTGAGTTCTAAAAAAAATGCATATTAAGTAAATGAAGGGAAAAAAAGTGTAGGCAATCACTATTTATACCTTGAATAGCATTACATTCAGGCTAGAGCCAATGTGCAAAGTTTGAGAAAAGAAATAAAGGGAAACCAAGGGTGAGGAAGAAAAACATGTTCATCAGAATAGAACAGGATAGTTAAAAACCACACTGGTCAAGTCAGGGTGGATTTAAAGGAGAAAGATGGAGAGACCACAGTTAGTCAAATTAAGAAAAGAACTGAGTTCAAAATCATTCAAAGGTGGGTCGGGGATCAGGTAGAAAGCAGAATTGGAAAGGCCAGAGAAGTATAGAAAGAACTGATCCTGGATGAGCTGAGGGTCATTTAACTAAGTGGGAGGCCACAGAGCCAACACTGTGGGATGGTGGGACCGGGAGAACATCTGGTCAGGTCAGCGACAGCCCGGGGGAGAAATCTGATGCTTCAGAAGGTCACTATAATAAGCCCTTTGCTCTCAAAACCTAGAACTACACAGGACAGTTCTCTGTCCTTCCCACACCCTGCTGGATCTCAAAGGCAGTGACTCCAGTTAAAATGCACCACCTTCCCCAAATCCAGAACCTTTTTTCCCCCCATTGAATACATCTCTCATTTTAAAATAACTTTACTTTGAATTAGTTTACCTTTCCCAGCTCTTATCGCTTTCTTATTGTAAATGCATTTAACATGCATAACTATCAGGCACTGTTAGGAAAGAAAACCAGCCCATATCAATCACCTTCTACCCTTGTACTAAGGTGATTCTATATATTAGCTTAGTGAATCACCACAACAACCTAGGGAGGCAGGTATTATTAAATATTACTTTCCCCACATAAGACAGTAGAAAAATGAAGCCTAGAAAGACAAAGAGGAAGCACAGGAAGGTTAATAATGCCAAATTTTTGCATTAAGTAAGTGGTGAGCTGTGCTGCGTGTTCTCAGTCATGTCTGAGTCTTTACGACCCACTGGACTGTAGCCCACCAGGCTCTTCTGTCCATGGGATTTTTCAGGCAAGAATATTGGAGTGGGTTGCCATTTCCTTCTCCAGGGGATCTTCCTTGGCCCAGAGACTGAACCGGCATCTCTTGTGTTTCCTGCTTTGCTGGTGGATTCTATACCTGCTGAGCCACTGAAAAGTGGTGAAGGTGGGATTCAAATCCACCCCTATCTGAATCTAAATTCCATCCTCTTTCTACTATATCATTCTCTCTCGTTTCTGGTCCTTTATAGAGGAAACGGCCCAAGCAAAATATCAAGATCTTGGAATAGGATGACTGGCCTTATTAAGAAGCCCACTCACCAAGAACATGGAAAAGAAAAAAGGAAGAAGAATGCTATGCACAGTGAAGGGAAGAGAAAACTGGAGTGCTGGGTGATTCCCACATTGCAAACACCCTGCAGACAGTGTTGCTCCATCGGGAGAATCAACTCCCTAAGTGGTAATTTTCAGCTTTCCTACATCTTACTACTAGTTGAAAAGTCAGGTCAAGCCTTGTATGCCTAACTCTCAATGACCCCAAGATCACTGACTCAAGGGTAGTGACTTAAAAAAAAAAAAAAAAAAAAAAACCGCCGATAGGTCAAAGCTGGCAGATTAAGAGAAGGTCAAGTCTCTGAGACTTGACACTCAGAGAAGATGAAGGGCTAGAAGGAGAACCAAGGGAACTCGGAGTGGAGCAGGAAGAATAATCAGGCTGGTTTAGAAGGCAGTGCCAGGAACTTCCATGGTGGTCTAGTGATAAGACTCTGTGCTTCCAATGCAGGGAGCATGAGTTTGATCTCTGGTTGGGGAAATAAGATCCTACATCCCATGTGCTGCGTGGCGCAGCCAAAAGATTAAAGAAGAAGGCAGTCCAGCACCTCTGACCACACTACCCACTCCCAGGAGATAGGACGAAACAGCAGAGAGCAGTCACTTCTGCCCAGGATCCAACTGGCTCAGCTCAGCCATTAGAAATCAAGGGCTATCTCACACTCTGGACTGAATTCTCTCTCCCAGTTGAGAAATAGACAGTTCTAGCTTAAACTTTTTGACTAACTGCATTCCCCAATCTTCTCATCTTGCTGAGCGTATGGCAAGTGAGAGACCTGTGCTTACACACCTTAACTCTGAGTCCTGGTTTTCCCCATGTCCACCCACACCTTACACAGCAGCTCAGAGTAGGTTAAAGGTTTCTGGACTACTCAGGGCTTAACTCCTCAGAGTAATACAGCCAAAGTAGCACATTCTTTAAATATAGAGATGTATCAGGACCCTATTGGAGAAGAGACCAAGTGGCATTCTGTCCTAAAGCCTGTTCCAATGCTGGTAGGCCTGGTCAGCTGGGATCAGTGCAGTAGCCAATGGGCACAGTAATCTGGAAATGGTCTAACCAACTAGCTGTTGGGCTTATAGACCATGGCAGTCCTAAGAACAAAACAGTCAGAAAGCCCATTAAGATTCTACTTACCTTCTCAAGTGATGCTAGTGGTAAAGAATCCACCTGCCAATGCAGGAGCCAAGGGAGATGCAGGTTCAGTCCCTGGGTTGGGAAGATTCCCTAGAGGAGGGCATGGCAACCCACTCCAGTATTCTTGCCTGGAGAATTCCATGGACAGAGGGGCCTTGTGGGCTACAGTCCAGGGGTCACTCAGAATCAGACACGACTGAAGTAACTTAACACACTTGATTTATTTCATGGAAATTTCATGGACTTATTTCATGGAAACCCCTGGAGTAAGGAGTTAGGTTAGGGGCTGATCTAATTGAAATGAACATACCAAAAATCTCTGTCCCCTACATGAGGGATTCTTACCCTACATGCATAGGGGATTATACCATAGAATGTTATGGGTTCCCTGAAGTCTATGAAAGTGAAAGTCACTCAGTTGAGTCCGATTCTTTGCGACCCCATGAACTATAGAGTCCATGGAATTCTCCAGGCCAGAATACTGGAGTGGGTAGTAGTTCCCTTCTCCAGGGGATCTTCCCAACCCAGGGACTGAACCCAGGTCTCCCGCATTTTAGACATACCAGCTGAGCTAGCTACCAAGGAAGTCCTCCCTGAAGTCTGTGAAGAGGCATCAAGACAGACCCACTCAACCTTGGTCTCAGAGACCCAGAAAACACAAAGTTTCCCTGAAAACATCAGAGGAAAAAAATATAGGCAGGAGAAAATGCACAGGCCTGAGATGTAGGCTTAGATACTTACATACCAACACACATACGTGTCCTGGGAAGAAGTCAGAAGGAACCCATGTCCTGAGAGATGTGAACTCAGATCATACAAAGAGAAAAGACATGGCCAAGCTATATTGGAGAGGCCTGGCACAGGGAGAGATGGTCTCCTAGGGAGTCAAAAGCCAGGAGGAAAGGAAAAGATGGGGGACTGGGGGATTGAGGGGTGGGGGGCAGGAGTGCAGGCAGAAAAGTGAAAGAGGAGCCGGATACACCCTTCCTCATGTAGGAAGAGACTGGTAGTCATCAAGGAAGAGATATTAACATTGAGGCCTCATGATAAAGACTCAAATACAGAGGAACACAGAAAAACTCAAGAGACACAGACTGGCCAAGAGGTGAGCATCAGAAGAACACCAAAGCGGGGGGCGGTCAGGGGCCAGCTCAGGTAAAGACCTGGAGAAACACCCGGGGGAAGAAACCAGGCAGATCTGAGAGACCTAGCCGGCGCAGGGGAGGCCCCGCGGTCCGCTCTCCGCTCCCACGCCCTCGGGCCGGCCCGCGGGCCCAGGGCTCCCCGCCCGGCCCCGGGCTCCCGTCCCGGCCCGGCCGGCACTTCCCAGCTCTGACGCGGGCGCTGCCTTCACACCAATGAGGCCGCGGCGCGGACCGGCCCCGGCCCTCCCCCAGGAAGGTGTGTCCCTGGTTTCCTCACCTGAAACTTCCGAGGAGAACCAGATCCCTCCCTCCCGGCCGGGCGGGGCGGCCGGGGCCTGCGCTGGGGACTGCCGGCCGGCGGGGCACCCGAGGGCACGCGGGGGGGCGCCCGGACAGCATGTGACACTGACCCAGGTGGGTGCCCGGTGCCCGGCTCCGGGCAGGCGGCTGTGGCGCCCCGGCGGAGGGGAAGGGAGGGAGCGGGAAGTCCGGGAATCGAGGCCTTCACCTTGGGAGCAGCCCCCGCGGGCTCCCGGGGCGCGGGCTCTAGAAAGTGGCCGGGAGCGCGCTGGGCAGGTGGGCGGAGGTGGGGTGCGGGGCCCGAGCACCTGGTCTGGGAGAGGGGAGAGAAGCGGGAGGAAGGACTCCTGCCTGGAAAACTTTGCTTCCGGCCTGGTCCCCGCCTCGGAAATGGGCACCCTGCCCCTAAGATGTTCCGCGGGCCGGTAATCAGAGCTCTTTCTTCCAAGTCCAGGCCCTGGGGAAAGCCCGCTCCTGTAATAAGGTGTAGCCGAGATTCCCTTTGTGGACGGACGCCGTCCCTGGAGGTCTTTTGCGGTCTCCTTTTTACTACTCGGGCCGGGCCTTCCTTCGCTTATCTGCCTGTGGACTCGCCTACTGTGTGTGTGTCTAAGCTATTCGCTGGGAGCCGAGGAGGTGCCTCAACCTGTAAACAAGGGCTCGCGCCCTGCCCCCCTCCCCTGTTTCCCCACACCCGGGGAGGGCTCCCAAAGCTTCTTGCGGATCCCAGCATTGCCTTCAGAACCCGGCGAGGTAGGAAGGGAGCTGTTCAGAGCTGGAGTTGGGGCGGGGGTGCTAGAACACTCTTCTGAGCCCCGATTCGGAGCATCCCTCCCAACTCCGTTCCGCAATTCTCAGATCTAAGCCCCTGCTCGCCTTCCTGAATCTGGGGTTCCTAAGCCAGATTTGCCCTCCTGTCTACCTAGACGTGAACTCTGGCCAGGACTCTTGTCAGATTGAGGGAAAGGGTGTGTCGGACAGACAGGGGAGGGAGGGTGAGTTTTCTATCTTCTGTCCCCTTCTGTTCCCCAACTGCTGTCCAGGATCTTGCATCCTTTGTCGACTCCAGAATTCCCAGCCCCTGACTAAAGAGCTCCTGATGTGGCCTCTTGTTCAGACTTCCTGGTTTAGCTCCCTACCTCCCTACCCCCCAACCCCGGGCCCTGGCAAAATAGGGATCATCTGTTCGCCAGTCTGTGGGCCTGAAATTGGAACCATGTCCATGGAGGGGGTTCTTGGGGGGCTGGGGAGGGGAAGGGATGTGGGCATCAATCAAATGAGACTGTCCCACAGGAGGAATGTAGGTCATTGTCCTGGTGGGGCGGAAAGAGAAGGCAGGAGGTGGGAGGAGGAATCTCTTATCAGAAGGATATGGTGGTTCTTAGTCAAGAGTCTTTATCATTTCGGGGTTCCTGGAGTGTATGGCTGTCCACAATGTGGTCTGTCTGGGGTTGTCTGCGGCCTCATTAAGCATAGTATTTGTGGGATAGACAAGGAGTATGTCATTCGTGGTGTCTGGAGCGGTCAGTCACACTGTGGTGTGGACAAGGACGGGATCGGGGTTACTCAAGTGGTGTAGACCCAAGCAGATGATTTACAGCATCTGGTGCAGACAGGGGTGAGTCACTCACCACGTCTGTGGAGTTAACTGGAGCTGGTCATGTACAGTGTCAACAAGGTGACCGTCAGGGTCTATGTTAAGGACACAAACAGGTCACTCACACTTCTGTGTGGATGGCACCAGGGCCACTGGTGGGTTTGTGGGCTCTGTGTTAGCATGGCCACTAATGATGGTCTGTGTAAGCCCACTGGGGCTACAAACCAGTGAATGATGTGGTATTTTCAGACATTAGGGAATAGATAGAGGTGTTTATTACAGCTTCCACTTGGATGGTGGGGCTTTCCTCAAATATGTAGAACACAGATCTTAGCAGTTAGTGGTCCAGAAAGCTACTCTTATTTTGATGTAGCATCAAGGGCAGTAATGTCAAACAGTGAATAAAGGCATCCATCTATGGATCTTATTTTGGTAAGCAAAATGAGAACATACCTTTTGATTTGGTGGGTATTTTCCTAAAATAGAATATAGATAACACTGTAAATGCTACAAAGCAGTGGATGATGCGATATTTTTAGACATTAGAAAATAGAGGTGTTTATTACAGTTTTTCCAGAGAAGGCAATGGCACCCCACTCCAGTACTCTTGCCTGGAAAATCCCATGTTTGGAGGAGCCTGGTAGGCTGCAGTCCATGGGGTCGCTGAGGGTCGGACATGACTGACTTCACTTTCACTTTTCACTTTCACGCATTGGAGAAGGAAATGGCAACCCACTCCAGTGTTCTTGCATGGAGAATCCCAGGGACGGGGGAGCCTGGTGGGCTGCCATCTATGGGGTCACACAGAGTCGGACACAACTGAAGCGACTTAGCAGCAGCAGCAGCAGCATTACAGTTTTTCACTTCGATGATGGGGGTTCTATCTTCCTCAGATAGGTAGAACGCATGTCTTAGCAGTTAACGGTCCAGAAAGCTACTCTTATTTTGATGTAGCATCGAGGGCAGTAATGTCAAACAGTGAATAAAGGCATCCATCTATGGGTCTTATTTTTGAAAGCAAAATGAGAACGTGTCTTTTAATTTGGTGGGTATTTTCCTAAAATAGAATATAGATGGCACAGTGTAAACGCAGAAGTACTGTAATCGCGAGAGTACTTCAGTGATTTGTGGTGTAAGTCAGGATATTTGAAACTAACGCTGCTGGAAAATCACATGCACTATGTGACAAGAGTGGAATGGAAGATGTTCGTGCGGCACATACTGTCCGTAGATAACAACCTGAATGTAGCAGAAACACGCTTATGTATTTAGAGGCTGCTTGCTTGAGGATATGCCAGTGTTTGTGTCTGTTGTTGTTTTTGTTTAGTCGCGAAGACTCTTTTGCAGCACCATGGAGCTCACCAGGCTCCTCTCTCCATGGGATTTCCCAGGCAAGAATACTGGAAGGGGTTGTCCAGGCAATCTTCCCCACCCAGGGATCGAACCCATGTCTCCTGCATTGGCAGGCAGATTCTTTCCCACGGAGCCACCAGGGAAGCCTGTGTATGGGTATAGGACCGGGACAATACACATGTCAGGGAGGCGAGACTACAGATTTAATCACTGGGTCTCCTTAGGCAGGTAGGAGCCAAGTTTCAGAAAGTGTTTACGGTGAGCAAGTATATTATTTAACGTGCGGTTGGGAGAAGAAGGTCACGTCACTGCAGGATCATCTATAGTGATTATACTATTCTGTAGTGTCGGGGGCAAATCACACACTGTGTCAATTACCTGGAAAAGGACATAAAAGCCCTTGTACACAGTATGCTTGTGTTAGACATGGCCCTTTAGCCCATAGAGATGGTATCTGTGTGAAATGACCAGGAGCTTGTCACATGCGACAGCTGCCGGGTGGCTAGGGACATGCTCATTTGGTTATGTCAAGCTGTCCCCGTAGAGTCTGCAAGGGTGGTTTAGTGTTTTGTGTGTGTGTGTGTGTGTGTGCGTGCGTGCGTGTGCTTATGTGAGTGTCTATGCATGTGCAATATCTCAGCAAGACAGCCGGCACTCAGGATGGTGGGTTTCCTCTCTAAGCTTAGACCAGACAGGGAAGGGTGAGTCCAGGTGGAGCTGTGAGTTCTATAGGGCCCCAGGGTCTCCTCTAGACTAGTGACCGGCCAGCTTTCTTACAGCTGGACTTCCGGTTGCTCATGGTAGACTGAAGTCAGGAGACCATGTTTTGCGTTCACCTGTACTCAGGAAACTTGAAGGTTAGCTGACTTTCAGTTTCCTCATCTGTAGATTAGGCAAAATTTTCTGTGTGTCTCCAAAAGTCCATCCTGCTCATAAATCCAATATTTGTCTCTTACACTTTCTTTCTCCCAAAATACATACAATTCCTGACATGTCTGCTACCATCAGTGTTATCAATCCTTTTTTTTTCCTTCATTTTTTATGTTGCCTTCTTTAATCTTTATTAGGACTCTTTGCAAATGGCATATATTATCCCCTTTCTGAAAATAAGAGAAAAATATGTTCAACTACATGATTTCTACAATTATGTTAAAATTAGTAAGATACAAAAAAGGCAGAACTAAAAGTTGGACAACATTCTTGTAAGTCTATGTTCTTCCTTCCTTCATCCGTGCAATAAATCTTTGCTGAGGGCCAGCTAAGCTGCAGGAAGAAGGAGTTGAACAGTTAACATGGCAGCAACTGTGTTTTCATGAAACTCATGGTCTGGCCCAGAAAGTAGACACTACATGCATAACTCCAAGTGTGAAAGAAGTAGTCAAGTGTCCTCTGGGCAAGAGAAGACTCCAGGTCCCAGAGCCACACCTGTGAAGGCCTCCAGGTGACAGGAAGGGGAGCTGAAGGCTCTGGAAGCCAGTGGGACGGGGGAGGTGGTGACCGACAAGGATGCTGCTGGAGGGAAGACAGAGGCCAGGTTGTGGAGGGCATGCTACCCAAGATGTATATTTGGGTTTCACCCCAATAGTTAGAGACTACTGAAGAAATTTAATCAGAAGTGGGGCCTTTGATCACTTCTGGCACTAAGGAGAGAATGCCTCGGAAAGAGGGCAAGAGAAGCTGTGTGGAGGCCAGTGGCCAGCTGCAGTGACCTGGGTACGAGAGGGCAGCCGCATGGACCAGACTCTAGCAGTGGAGATGGAGAAAAGTGCACAGACTCGAGTGAGATTTAGGAGGAAGGATCCAGAGGAGTTAATGCTCAATTAAATATGGGGAATGTCGGCCAGGAGGGAAATACGAATTTTTATTCCATCATGGAAAAATATTTACTGAGCGCTTAGTATGGGTCACGTATTATGTCCTGTTGTTCAGTTGCTAAGTCGTGTCTGACTCTTTGCGACCTCATCATGGACTGCAGCTTGCCAGGCCTCCCTGTCCCTCTCTATCTCCTGGAGTTTGCTCAAGTTCATGTCCATGGAGTTGGTGATGCCATCCAACCATCTCATTCTCTGCTGGCCTACTCTCCTTTTGCCTTCAATCTTTCCCAGCATCAGGGTCTTTTCCAGTGAGTTGGCTGTCGTAGATATAGACAATTGAGCAAAACAGATGTTGTTCTTGATCTTCTGAAGCTCATTGTTTGAGATTGATGATAAACTAAAATACACACGTAGCTACATAATTACAATTGCATAAGTGCTACAAAGGAGAAATCAAGTGAACTCTAGTTGATAAGTGCTACAAAGAGGAGCAAAGTAACCCAGTTAAAGGGTTTAGTCAGTCAGTCAGTTCAGTCACTCAGCTGTGTCCGACTCTTTATGACCCCATGGACTGCAGCACGCCAGGTTTCCCTGTCCATCACCAGCTCCCAGAGCTTACTCAAACTCATGTTCATTGAGTCCTTGATGCCATCCAACTATCTCATCCTCTGTCGTCCCCTACTCCTCCCGCCTTCAGTCTTTCCCAGCATCAGGGTCTTTTCCAATGAGTCAGTTCTAATGACTCAATTAAAGGGTTGGGGAAAACTTAAGAGGAAAAAATGTAGTCTCACAAATAACTACCTGTATATGTAATGTCAAATTGGTGTCCACTGCAGTGTCAAATGTCAAATGCTGGCAAGAACCACCGAAAATAAGCATCCACAGAGCCTTGTTTAGAGTTAGCAAGTTGAAGGTTGTAGGGGAGGTGAGCAAAGTGGTGCTGTTAAAGTTTGGTTGGAGGTAGGGGAGATGCAAGGATATGAGGAGAGCAGGTGTGAAGAACTCCAAGTGCATCTTGGAAAGAGAAGAAAGACACAAACATGCTTAAAGCCTGGTGGGATGGTTCCAACAGAGAAGGTGAAGATGCTAGAGAATGAGCTAACCCACTGTATCAGGTCCTGAGAAGGCAGGCTACAGAAGATGGCACTTGGAGATGAGTGTGCTCTGGCATAGTCAGAGGGGGAAGATGGACAGAGTGAAGTGTGGGTTGCTCTGAACTGCAAGAAATGGAAGCAATTCCTCTCCACTGGTTTGTAAATTCTTTGCAAAGTAGCAAAGAGAGGTGGGAAGATCAAAATATGACCAGTGATGAGATGAGTTCATGCTAGAGAGAAGGGGGGAGTAAGATGGTGAGGAGTCCCCAGTTTGATGGCCCTCATTGAAGTGGGTACCCTTTGTATCTACTCTCGTTCTTGTCTAATCTCATCTGGTTCTCATCTAAGTCTAGTTATCATTCCACTTTACTAAAGCTGTTCTATAATTGAAACACAATTTTTTTTTGTTAATTAGTCACAGGCTTTGCTAGACACTCTGTAAAATAAGGTGAGTGAAATTCAGACCCTCTATAAAGGAGATTATACGGTGCTGTGGTATCTCAGACACGGGCCATAATGGCCAGACCTGTTTTAATCCCGTCAGCAGTTTAGAAGGAGGATTCCCCTCCAGACACTGCTCCTCTGGGCTGTAAGATCTAGGGTGTGTCCCTCACACTGTTTGGGAGTTATATGGGCCTGAGTCACTCTTGGTGTCCAGAGAGTCGACGGGGAGACACCATGACGTTATACCACCTAGAGCTTAATGACCACTGGGGAATGCTGGGAGCTCTCTGACAGCGGTCTGGTGCCCTAACGTAATTGTTTTCATCTGTCTCCTTCACAAGACTGCAGGCTCCATGAGGACACGGTCTTTGTTTGCCTCGTTTGCTACTGAATGCCCCACCCTTGAAAAGGTGACTCGGCAAATATTTATTAAATGAACAAATCAATGATAAATTTTATAGAAGCCACGGCTTACTTTGTGAAGGACGTTTTGTCTCAAAGAATGACTGCAAATGGAACCAAAGAAATGCCCCATGCTTGTTCTTTATGGTCTGTCCCTCTGGATAAATAACAAATAAAGCAGAAGAGGGGGTGGAAACTTGGTCTTTTATTCCTCTTTAGGATTCAGCGCTGATGGAGGCGGAGGAGCCCCAGCATGGAGCCTCGACTCCCATCCCTGCCGGAGCAGAATTCCCCGTTATCCAGGCAGCTCCCATGAGGAGCAGCCAGACCCCTGCCGTGGAGCGTGCAGCCGAAGAGGGTGAGGACCCGTGGTGTCAGTGGGCTGAGGGCTGCACACTCTTGGAGACCCAGCAGAGACACGTGAGGGATGCAAATGACCGTGCAGCTGAGAGCATGACCTCTCTCCTCAACGAAGCCTCTCCAGAGGTGGAGACCAACCAGGAAACCCTGACGGCTGAGGCCTGTGATGATACCCCCTCATGCCGGGAGGCCAGGCCCTGGAGCCTGGAAGATAGACAGGCAAGGACGCCAGCTTCCCTGGATTTCCTGGCCTGCCCTGACCAGGGTGACTGTCTGGACACGGCCTCGGTATCCAGGGATCTGGGCAGCAGCGTAGAGGTGGACTTTAAACCAGAACTCACTTCTTTGATATTGGAGACAGGACAAGCAGAAGGGAAGGAGGAAACATCCTCCAACGCCTATGCCCGGACCAGACGCAGGCCTTCCTGTGATGACGAGCACCCGGCTGAGACCAGCCGGCCCCTGGAGGACTTGGAGTGTGGACCTGCCAGGCAGCAAAGTCCAGGCCTCATGTGTCTCCAGGGAACTGAGGGGCTGGAGGAAGGGGGACCTCAGGGAGAGGCTGCTGGCTCTGCTGGGCTTTCCAGGGCTCCAGAGCAGATGGGAGAGCAGGTTAAAGGTACAGAGGAAGAAGGGAGACAGAAACAGCAGCAGATGCAAAATGACATGGTGCTCGAAGATCCAGGAGAAAGAGAGGGGTGGTGCCGCGGGGAGGAGTTGGGGGGTCTGAGTTCTGGGGAGTGGGACTGGAGGACTTGGAACCACGGGGATCCAGAACAAGGGGAGCAGAAGGGGAGGGAGTTAACAGGGCCAGAGGAGAATGTGGTGGGTGCTCAGGACAGGGAGAATCAAAGCTCAGCAAGTAAGTCAGAGAAAGGAAGTGGAAAGCCCGAAGATCCGGGTGCACAGCGGGAAGCCAAGGCAGCAGCGGGGCAGGAGGAGGAAGTGGGGTCACTGGAGGAGGAACCAGGGGGCGGGGAGGGGGACACACCCAGCCGAAGAGGAGAAGAGAGCTGCATAGAACAAGGAGAGCGTGAGGGTCCCACTGCGCTGGCTCTGGTTGCCCCTGAGGTCTCTTCTCCCCGTGACCTGTCTCTAGAGGCCTCTTCTCCCCCGAGCAGGATCTCAGGGACTCAGACAGAGCCTGGAGCCGAGGTTCCATCCGCCATAGCTCCGAGTCCTGCCCCAGAACCCACAGGATGCTCCCACCAGCCCTTTTCTTTACCTGGTTCCTGTCCTGCCGAGGAATCCCTGGACCCAGAAACTGCTCATCGCCACCAGCAAGAGGGCTCTGAGCTGAGGCAGGAGACCGCATGCGGCATGGGGGCAGAGGTGGTCTCTGCCTACAGTCCCTCTGCGACCCCTCCAAGGAGCCCAGAGGCAGCTGCACCCAGTCCTCCTGAAGGGCCCCCTGGCACGGCTGCCACACTGCTGGCCCGTCCTTTGGCTGCCTCTCCCAGGAGGGAGCCTCCTGTCCTTGCCTGTTCTCCAGAAACCTCCAGAGCCTCTTGCCCAACTGACAGTCCATCTCCCCGTGGGGCTCCTAAGACCCCCCCAGCAGCCCGCCTTGGCTTCCCCTTGGCGGGCAGGGCCAACCCCCCGGGGTCCCTGGGCAGCCCCACTGGCGCGGTCCCGCCCATGAGGAGCAACTCCTTCCCCGGGTCTCATGGGACAGAGCCAGCCCCACACCTGATGGGAATATCCCTGTCCTCCTCCCATTCAGAGTTGCCCCAGAGGCCTCCCAAACCTGTCATCTATGGCTCTGTGCTCCCAAGAAGGGGCAGGAGAACTGTAAGGGACTGTGCCATCATTCCGGAAGCCTCGAGTTCACCACCAGCTCTGGGGCAGGACTTTGGAGAACCGGCTTCAAATCCAGCCACGGCCAGCAGCCCCCCTGACAGTCAGCCGTGGGGACCCACGAAGCACTGGGCCTTTGCCCCCGGGTCTCCTGCCTGTGGCTCCTCCCCAGCCCCTGTCGCCCCCATGGACCTGATGATCCATGAACCTCCGCCCCTGCCTCCCCCAGAGAGAAGGCACGTCCAGCCCTCCATGGTGGAGCGAGACGGCCATCCCCCTGCGGTGATCCCCATGCTGAAGCGGTACAGCCATCCTCCGCCACTCACCCTGGGTCCGGGGCTCCAAGGCCCCCCCAGGGTCCCCCCAGCCCACATTCCTGACCCCTTGGTGGCAAGGGAGCACCGACCGCTGCCCTCCACACCGGACGTGCCACCACACACTCAGCACTCTGTCTCTTCCAGGCAGAGATACAACAAGCCGTTACCCCCCACCCCTGACGCCCCCCAGCCCCACCACCCCCTTGTCTTGTCGAGCATCTCAAGGATCTACAAGCCTCTCCCTCCTGTCCCTATCCTGGATTCTCCTACTGAACCACCCCCTCTGCCCCCAAAGTCCAAGGGGAAGGGCAGGAGCTCACAGGGAGGACTCGTGAACTCAGGGGATCAAGGCAGGCCAAGGCCTGTTTGTCAAGAGTGGACTGTCTCCACCCCACCTTCTGCAGGACGGGTCTCCTGGCCTCCAGCCACAGGCCGGTCAACCGACCCTTTGGCTTCCGTCGGCAGGTGTAAGAGTGATACGCCCCCGGGCCTGGCTTTCAGTAACATGACGGCCCTTCTACACCCATCTTCCCCGACCACCCCATGGACTCCAGAGGTCCAGCGACCCACCTCTGAACCCAGGCTCTCAGAAGAGTCTGAAGCCCCTGCCAGAGGGTCTTGGAGAAGAACAGCCCCCCAGGAAGGAAGCAATGGCCTGAGGAGGTCAGAGGTAGGCCCGGCGAGGCAGCCGGAGAAATCGGGCCACATCCTCCTGGAGAAGGCATCAAGCTGGCCCCATCGACGGGACCCGAGAAGGCCAGTGGAAGACAGCAGTGAGGTGACGGCGGTCCCCGGTGAAGGGTCGAGTAAACACAAGGACTGGCACCGGCAGGGCCTGCGAAGACCCTCCATCCTCCCCGAGAGCCCTGTAGGTGAGTGCGGAGCCGGCACCACGGTGACCTCGCCTCAGAGCAGACTCTGTCCGGCTCTCCCTTCCTCATCCATTTTCTGTCCTCCAGGCTCCTACTGGTCCCCCTGCTGGCTTCCCTCACCCACGTACCCAGCCCCAGGCAGAGGAAAGTCCTCTAAAACGTCTCTGAGCTCATGGCAAGGCTCTTTCTTCTCCCCTTCCGTCTCTCTCGCTCTACTGTGGTGTGTATTTTTATGGTGTATCTCTGTTTACCAACATTGTTCTGGAACCTTCCCCTCCCCCACCCCCCACCACCACCGCCACCCCTGAGTACTTTCCAGTTACAAACACTTGCTCAATGCCCTTCCACTAGCAGAGAAAGCATCTTCTACTTGTCCGGTTCACATTCTGACGCAATGGGAGCAGATCTGGTACCAGTGTCCTCAAATGCTTTTGACTTTGGCTCTTCCCTTTCTCACAGATACCCAGTTGAACCTTTAACCCACCCCCCATGCCTACATCTCTCACTCTAGGTCTTAGGTTCCTTGGCTCCATCTGAACGCCCCCTCGAAATCTCAGTTACTTTACCCGTTTTCCATTTTCAGACACAAGAGGTCCCGCCATGGAAGGATCCCCTGGCCTGTCGGACGCCATTGTTTTCCGGTGAGTCACCCTCTCTCCCAATGGGTACAGTTTTCTCTCTTTCCTAGGATACTGAGATTTTCATTAGCTGGCAAAGGTGCTGAGATCATGTCTTTTCCAGGGGTAGGGAGGGGAAGGGACCGACACCAGGATTCCAGGGTAGGGAGATTTTTCGTCTACCTGGTTCTTGCAGCTGATTCCCAGTCTCCTATCCATCTAGACCCTTTGGCTGTGAATTAAACCCTGACGTAAAAGTTCAACCTGACATCCATAAGAGCATCGAACTATGCAGAAGTGTGTCAGGCTACAGCTTGCCTCTCCAGAGGCTTTGGCCGTGATATTCTAGCATGTGTCCCAGGGGTCAGAGGTTATCTTATTTATAGTCACTTGGGGCTTCTCCATGTCTGATGGCCAGCAAACACCATGGAGCCCTTCTTTATCCCACAGGGAGAAAAAGCCAAAGGAGGTGATGGGAAACTTTTCAAGACGGTGCTCCAAGCTCATCAACTCCTGTGAGTACCTTGAAATATGACTGTGGACCTGCGTGAGTGTTCTTCCTGAGCCGGAGAGGGGTTCGTAGTCATCAGCAGTGGGACTTGGCCGACTGTAGGGAGAAATGCCAGGAGAGCCACGGGGCTTGGTGACCTGTTTCGAAGCCTCAACTCCCTATCTCCCTAATTCTCTCCCTCTCCTGCACCTCTTCACCCCTGTAGCTCAGCTGCTTTACCAGGAGTACAGTGATGTGTTTCTGAACAAGGAGATTCAGAGCCAGCAGCGGTTGGACAGCCTGACGGAATCACCGGGGCCCATCTCGCCCCGGCAGCCCCGAAAGGCCCTGGTCTCCTCGGAGTCCTACCTGCGTCGCCTCTCCATGGCCTCCAGCGGCTCCCTGTGGCAGGAGATCCCCGTGGTGCGCAATAGCACCGTGCTGCTCTCCATGACCCATGAAGACCAGAAGCTCCAGGAGGTACCACCAGGGTGGGGTGGGGCAGGGGCTGCAAAAGGGAAAGCGGGGTCTCCTCTGTTCACGTCCATGTCTCCTACTCACCACCATCACCACCACCACCACCACCACCATCACCACCATGACCGGGGTGTCCCTACCACACTCACCACCATGACACTGGGTCACCCCCAGCTTGCTGGGTTCGAGTTGCTTTGTGAACATCACCACTCTCCCTCCTATCTACCTCCTCCTCATTCCATCAACCATTTACTGCTCCATGCTATTGGTCTGAGCTCATACAAAGTGACCGTGCCCCTGAATTTGATGGGAGAAGTATACACTCAATCTCATTAGTCTAGCTTCAGGCTAGACTTAAATCTCCCTCTTCAACCAAAGGTTCAGCCTACACTGAAGTTTTCCTCTTCAACCAAGACACATGCAGGGGCTTTTTGGTGTTGCCTTGGTGAGTGGCCCTTGCAGCTGTTCTGTGGTTCATGGGTTTCATAGAAGCTTTTGAATGACTATCAGGCTCTGCTTGGTCCTTCCTTCCAATAGCAAGACTACAGTAAAGGCTGTTGGTCTCATGTTAAGTTACTGTCATTAATATATTTTACATGGAGCGCTTATCTTAAAAATCAATCTAAAATATGGGTTAAACCTTTCTTCCTGGAAAGATGACATGGCACAATGGAGAGGCATTATGGAACAATGTTTAAGCATTTCAGTTCTGGCTTAAATGACCTGAACCCACTTTAATATATGCTAGCTATTTAACTTGGGCCAAATTATTGAGCTGGCCAAAAAGTTCATTCAGGATTTTCCATAAGATGTTAAGGAAAAATCCAAATAAACTTTTTGGCTAGCCCAATACTTGATCTTTCCAAGCTTCTATTTCATTTGTAAAACTTGGTTGCAAAGAATTTCTGGGAGAATCAGAATTCTAAATTCTATTTACAGTATTTATAGCAGTACCATTTACAATGGCCAAGACATGGAAGCAACCTATACGTCCATTAACAAATGAAGGGCTAAAGAAGATGTGGTGTGTATACAAACATACTCACAGACATAGAAAACAAATTTATAGTTACCAAGAAAGAGTATAAATTAGGAGCTTGGGTTTAGTAGATGCACACTACTATGTATAAAATTATAAACAAGGATTAACTGTGTATCGGGGACTATATTCAATATTTTGTAATAACCTATAATGGAAAAGAATCTGTAAAAGAATATACAGGTGTGTATGCATATGTATGTATCAGTCAGTTCAGTTCAGTCACTCAGTCATGTCCAACTCTTTGCAACCTCATGGACTGCACCATGCCAGGCCTCCCTGTCCATTAACAGCTCCTGGAGTTTATCCAAACTCATGTCCATTGAGTCGATGATGCCATCCAACCATCTCATCCTCTATCGTCCCCTTCTCCTCCTGCTCCCAATCCCTCCTAGCATCAGGGTCTTTTCGAATGAGTCAGCTCTTCGCATTAGGTGGCCAAAGTATTGGAGTTTCAGCTTCAGCATCAGTCCTTCCAATGAACACCCAGGACTGATCTTCTTTAGGATGGACTGGTTGGATCTCCTTGCAGTCCAGGGCATTCTCAAGAGTCTTCTCCAACACCACAGTTCCAAAGCATCAATTTTTCAGTGCTCAGCTTTCTTTATAGTCCAATTCTCACATCCATTCATGACTACTGGAAAAACCACAGCCTTGACTAGATGGACCTTTGTTGGCAAAGTAATGTCTCTGCTTTTTAATATGCTGTCTAGTTTTCATTCCAATCCCAAAGAAAGGCAATGCCAAAGAATGCTCAAACTACCACACAATTGCACTCATCTCACATGCTAGTAAAGTAATGCTCAAAATTCTCCAAGTCAGGCTTCAGCAGTATGTGAACCGTGAACTTCCTGATGTTCAAGGTTTTAGAAAAGGCAGAGGAACCAGAGATCAAATTTCCAACATCCGCTGGATTATGGAAAAAGCAAGAAAGTTCCAGAAAAACATCTATTTCTGTTTTATTGACTATGCCAAATCCTTTGACTGTGTGGATCACAATAAACTGTGGAAAATTCTCAAAGAGATGGGAATACCAGACCACTTGACCTGCCTCTTGAGAAACCTATATGTAGGTCAGGAAGCAACAGTTAGAACTGGACATGGAACAACAGACTGGTTCCAAATAGGAAAAGGAGTACGTCAAGACTGTATATTGTCACCCTGCTTATGCAACTTCTATGCAGAGTACATCATGAGAAATGCTGGACTGGAAGAAGCACAAGCTGGAATCAAGATTGCCGGGAGAAATATCAATAACCTCAGATATGCAGATGACACCACGCTTATGGCAGAAAGTGAAGAGGAACTAAAAAGCCTCTTGATGAAAGTGAAAGTGAAGAGTGAAAAAGTTGGCTTAAAGCTCAACATTCAGAAAACGAAAATCATGGCATCTGGTCCCATCACTTCATGGGAAATAAATGGGGAAACAGTGGAAACAGTGTCAGACTTTATTTTTGGGGTCTCCAAAATCACTGCAGATGGTGACTGCAGCCATGAAATTAAAAGACGCTTACTCCTTGGAAGAAAAGTTTTGACCAACCTAGATAGCATATTCAAAAGCAGAGACGTTACTTTGCCAACAAAGGTCCATCTAGTCAAGGCTATGGTTTTTCCAGTGGTCATGTATGGATGTGAGAGTTGGACTGTGAAGAAGGCTGAGTGCCGAAGAATTGATGCTTTTGAACTGTGGTGTTGGAGAAGACTCTTGAGAGTCCATTGGACTGCAAGGAGATCCAACCAGTCCCTTCTGAAGGAGATCAGCCCTGGGATTTCTTTGGAAGGAATGATGCTAAAGCTGAAACTCCAGTACTTTGGCCACCTCATGCGAAGAGTTGACTCATTGGAAAAGACTCTGATGCTGGGAGGGATTGGGGGCAGGAGGAGAAGGGGATGACAGAGGAGGAGATGGCTGGATGGCGTCACTGACTCGATGGACATGAGTCTGGGTGAACTCCGGGAGTTGGTGAGGGACAGGGAGGCCTGGCGTGCTGCGATTCATGGGGTCGCAAAGAGTTGGACACAACTGAGCAACTGAACTGAACTGAACTGAGGTTGGTCATAACTTTCCTTCCAAGAAGTAAGTGTCTTTTAATTTCATGGCTGCATTCACCATCTGCAGTGATTTTGGAGCCCAGAAACATAAAGTTGGCCACTGTTTCCCCATCTATTTGCCATGAAGTGATGGGACCTGATGCCATGATCTTAGTTTTCTGAATGTTGAGCTTTAAGCCAACTTTTTCACTCTCCTCTTTCACTTTCATCAAAAGGCTTTTTAGTTCCTCTTCACTATCTACCATAAAGGTGGTGTCATCTGCATATCTGAGGTTATTGATATTTCTCCTGGCAATCTTGACTCCAGCTGTGCTTCTTCCAGTCCAGCGTTTCTCATGATGTACTCTGCATAGAAGTTAAATAAGCAGGGTGACAATATACAGCCTTGACATACTCCTTTTCCTATTTGGAACCAGTCTGTTGCTCCATGTCCAGTTCTAACTGTTGCTTCCTGACCTGCATACAGATTTCTCAGGAGGCAGGTCAGGTGGTCTGATAGTCCCATCTCTTTCAGAATTTTCCACAGTTTATTATGATCCACACAGTCAAAGGCTTTGGCATAGTCAATAAAGCAGAGATATGTATGTATATATGTATGTATTTTGCATGTGTATATATGTATGTGTGTAACTGAATTCTGTACTCTGCTGTACACTTGAAACATTGTAAATCAACTATACTTCAATTGAAAAATAATTTTTAAAAAGTTCCTAGTGCATAGTAATCAGTCAAAAAATGTTTGTCACTCTTTTTATTGAAGTATAAATGATTTACAGTATTATATTAGTGGTTTAGTATTTTTATAGGTTATTTTTTATTTAAAGTTATAAGAAAATAATGGCTGTATTTCCTTGTGCTGTGCAATATATCCTGTTGCTTATTTATTTTACACATAATAGTGTTTACCTCTTAATCTCAAAACCTTATCTCACCCTTCTCCTCTTCCTTATCCCCACTGGTGATCCTAGTTGTTCTCATATATGCGAGTCTGTTTCTTTTTTATTATATACATATGTTTGTTTTATTTTTAGGTTCCACATACAGTGGTCTATAGAACATAGACTATTTTTCTCTTTCTAACTTATTTCACTAAGCATAATACTCTTTCCATCCATGTTGTTGGAAATGGCATGATTTCATTATTTTTATGGCCAAGTAATATTCCATTGTGTGTGTGCGTGTGTGTGTGTATATGTGTGTGTGTGTGTATTTGTATGTATGTATGTATACTACATCTTCTTTATCCATTCATCTGTTGATAGACACTTAGGTTGCTTCGATATCTTGGCTCTTGTAAATAGAGCTGGTATGAACATTGGGGCACATTAATCTTTTTGAATTAGTTTTTTTTCATTTTCTTTGATATATACCCAGGAGTGGAATTCCTGAATCATATGTTAGTTCTATTTTTAGTTTTTTGAGATACTACCATAATGTTTTCCATAGTGACTGCACCTATTTACAATCTCACCAACACTGTGCTAGGATTCTCTTTTCTTCAAATCTTTGCCAATAATTGTTATTTGTAGACCTTTAGATGATGGCCATTTGACAAGTGTGAGGTGATTTCTTATAATGTTGATTGCCATTTCTCTGATGATTAGCAGTGTTAAGCATTTCTTCATGTGCCTGTTGGCTATCTGTATATCTTCTTTGGAGAAATGTCTATTCAGGTCATCTGTCTATTTTTTAATCAGGTTGTTTGCTTTTTTGGTATTGAGTTTTATGAGCTGTTTATATACTTTGGGTGTTAAGCTGTTATCAATCACATAATTAGCAATAGGTTGTCTTTTTGTTTGTCAGTGGTTTCATTTGCTATGCCAAAGGTTTTAGGTTTAATTAGGCCTCATTTGTTTATCTTTGCTTTTATTTATTTTGCCTTAGGTGACAGATCCAAAAACATATTGCTACAATTTATGTCAAAGAGTGTTCTGCCTATGTTTTTTAGGCATTTTATGGTTTCTGGTCTTACATTTAGGTCTTTAATTCATTTTGAGTTGGTATATAATGTAATCCCTATCAAGAGACCCATGACATTTTTCACAGAACTAGAATAAATAACGCTAAAATTTATTTTTTATACTCTATGTTCTATAGACTAAAATTTATGTGGAACCACAAAAGACCCCAAACTGCAAAGGAATTTTGAGGAAAAAAGAATAAGCTAGAGGTGTCATGCTCCTTGATTTCAGACTATCCTGCAAAGTTTCAGTAATCAGTATTATACTGGCACTAAAACAGATACACAGATCAATGTAGAGTAGAGAGCCCAGAACTGAATGCATCCACTTATGGCCTGCTTGTTGTTGCTGTTCAGTTGCTCAGTTATGTTGGACTCTTTGTGACCCCATGGACTGCAGCCCACCAGGCCTCCCTGTCCATCACCATCTCCCTGAGTTTGCTCAGACTCATGTCCATTGAGTCAGTGATGCCAT
The DNA here is from genome assembly GCF_029407905.1 of Bubalus kerabau. Taxonomy (NCBI): domain Eukaryota; kingdom Metazoa; phylum Chordata; class Mammalia; order Artiodactyla; family Bovidae; genus Bubalus; species Bubalus kerabau. Next base: position 111,143,073 of record NC_073631.1, read on the forward strand.
CCAACCAACTCATCCTGTTTTCCCCTTCTCCTCCTGCCTTCAATCTTTCCCAGCATCAGGGTCTTTTCCAATGAGTCGGCTCTTCACATCAGGTGGCCAAAGTATTGGATTTTCAGCTTCAGCGTCAGTCCTTCCAATGAATATACAGGACTGTTTCCCTTTAGGATTGACTGGTTTGATCTTCTTGCTGTCTAAGGGACTCTCAAGAGTCTTCTCCAACACCACAGTTCAAAAGCATCAATTCCTCAGTGCTCAACCTTCTTTATGGTCCAACTCTCACATCCATACATGACTGTTGGAGAAACCATACCTTTGACTAGACGGACCTTTGTCAGCAAAGTGACGTCTCTGCTTTTTTATACACTGTCTACCTTTGTCATAGCTTTTCTTCCAAGGAGCAAGCACCTTTTAATTTCATGGCTGCAGTCATCATCTGCAGTAATTTTGGAGCCCAAGAAAATAAATCTGTCACTGTTTTCGTTTATTTTATGGTCTATTAATCTATTACAAAGGAGGCGAGTCTATGTAATGGAGTTAAAGACATAAGTGGTGTCTTCACAAGTGATGCTAGGAAAACTGGACAGCTCCACGTAAAAGAATGAGGTTAGAACATTTCCTGACACTATATACAAAATATGTACTGTTTAGTTTCAAGTCAAACTGACCTGAGTTTGAATCCTATATTTACCATTTACTAGCAGAAGGCGATGGCACCCCACTCCAGTACTCTTGCCTGGAAAATCCCATGCACAGAGGAGCCTGCTGGGCTGCAATCCATGGGGTCGCTAAGAGTCGGACATGACTGAGCGACTTCACTTTCACTTTTCACTTTCATGCATTGGAGAAGGAAATGGCAACCCACTCCAGTGTTCTTGCCTGGAGAATCCCAGGGCCGGGGGAGCCTGGTGGGCTTCTGTCTATGGGGTCGCACACAGTCGGACACGACTGAAGCGACTTAGCAGCAGCAGCAGCAGCAGCAGTGTAACCTTAAGTTATATAATGAGTAAATCTGTTTCCTCATCTAAAAATCAAGATGATAATGACTACTTTTCAGAGTTGCTGTGTGGTTTAAATGAAAGAACTCTCATATAACTCTGAGCATGGTGTCTGGTACATTGTTGTTGTTTAGTCACCAAGTTGTATCCAACTCTTTGTAAGTCCATGAACTGTAGCCTGCCAGGCTCCTCTGTGCATGGCGTTTCCTAGGCAAAAATACAGGAGTGTTCCTTCTCCAGGGGATCGTCCCAGCACAGGGATCGAAACCTGCATCTCCTGCATTGGCAGGTGGGTTCTTAAACCCTGAGTCACCAGAGAAGCCCATCTGGTACATAGTTTGATACATGTTAGTACCATAGTCTTCCCCCTTTTCAGAAGTGGGAAGGAGTAAAATTTTGGCTGTAAGGACTTATAATAACAGTGCTTTTACCGAGCTAAATAGGTAAAAATTTTTAGGTTTTTTTGAAGCTCAGACCTGAGCGCCTTGTGCTGACCTCAACTTTTAAAGCATGTGGGAGATATTTAGAAAATCACTAGTTTGCCCATATTTATGGACCAATGAGTGGGCAGGTGATATGAACCCTATAGCTCTTTCACCAACACCAGAATTCAAGGAAATCTGCCAGCATTCCTGGGCCAGCGCTGGCCTCACGTTTCTGAGAAGAAAAGCCTCTGTGCTTATACACATACATTCCTTTTCTGAATTAGCACTTCTGGGAAAAGGTGCTTTCACTGACTCCATTTCTTTTGCCTGTCACAATGTTTTTTTTGTGAGGAGGGGGCCACTGTATCAACACAGCCAAGAAACCTGAGGTTCAGAGAGGTTAAATGAGCCACCCAAAGCCATATAATGAATGAGTGAATATTTGAGCCAGGATGCATGTGAAGTGCTGTGTGTGAGTGGCCTCCAGCCATGCCATTAGTTATCCACGTCATCTCCCAGGTGTGTGCGTGCCCTTTCTCTTTTCTGTCCGTGCATCTGTCTTGAAGCTGCGTGCTTAGGTGATGAACTTGACCAGCCCAGCTAGAGAACAGGGCTGTGAGTCATTGTGCCTCCTGCTGGAACTTCCCAACAGCTGGGCTGTTTCCATTAAACCACAATTGCACCATCTAAACCTCAAATATCCTGCTTCCTTCCATTGCTCCTCAAACCCCAAATTACCTTCATCGCCTAAATCTATTCCTCTTCCAGAGATCTCTAGATCATTTAGGAACTCTATCACTCACCCAGTTGAAGTGTGTTAGTCTCAGTCATATCCTACTCTTGGCAACCCCATGGACTGTAGCCCGCCAGGCTCCTCTGTCTGTGGGACTTCCCAGACAAGAATACTGGAGTGGGTAGCCCTTTCCTTCTCCAGGGGATCTTACTGACCCAGGGATCAAACCCAGGTCTCCTACATTGAAGAGAGATTCTTTACCCTCTGAGCCCCCAGGGAAGAAGCCCCAGTTACCAAACTCAAAAACAGGCATTAGCTGTGACTCTTCTTGTTCTTTCGGCCTCTGTTTCTAGCAGATAACCAAGTGCTTCCAAATCCCCCTCCTATATCATTATGAAATTGGCATATATCTCTCCGTCCTCATGGCTCTTTAAGCCTTCATCTCTCCTCTGGAGTTACTATCACGGTTTCCTCATGTGTCTTTCTTGCCCCTTCTGATCTTTTCTCCATGGTGTGCTCAGATATATCCTCATATAAAACAAATTAGACTAAGTTATCCCCCTACATAAAGGCTCTTTGTGTTTCCCCATTATCACGTCTTATCTTGTTTAGACAGTCCTCAGACCTCCTCACTGTTTGCCTCTCCAGCGTCCTCTCCTTTGATACCCTTGCTTTCAGTGATACTCAGTGTATCTGAGTTTCCTGAAAGCCGCATTTTCTCTTCCACCTGAGAGTCTGCACATGTCTTTCACTCAGCTTTAAATGTTCTGTCTCCTGAGATCAGGTTGGATTCTGGTATTGACTGTGAACTCTAATAAGATGTGTCGTGTGTACCGCTCTATCCCTAAAATATTACACAGTGGCTAACATGCGCCAGGGATTCAATAAGTGTTTCTAATTAGTCTTCCTCCTCCCTAACCTCTTAGGCCAAATTTGAACTGATTGTGTCAGAGGCCTCCTACCTGCGCAGTTTGCATATAGCTGTGGATCACTTCCAACATTCAGAGCAGCTCCGGGCCACCCTTTCCAACCAGGATCACCAATGGCTCTTCTCTCGTTTGCAGGATGTGCGTGACGTCAGCACCATGTGAGCATCCCCTTCTCCCAGAGACCACTCACTCAGCCTCACGCTCTTAGCCTGTAAACCTCTCGTTGGGTTTTTCCATTTTCAGAGCCCTCTCATTGCTCCCTGCATGATTCCCAGAGGCTGTAGGGATAGGGAGAGCAAGGAGAGGAGAAGGAGTGCAGGTGGATGGGAACATTAATGGATAAATGAGTAAGAAATGCTCCCTGGATGGAGGTTTTGGATGTCCTGGGGCTGTGCACAGCATTGGAGATGAGGCGCCTGCGTATTCAGTCATGTCCAACTCTTTGCAACCCCATGGATTGTAGCCCACCAGGCTCCTCCATCCATGGGATTTCTCAGGCAAGAATACTGGAGTGGGTAACCATTCCCTTCTCCAGGAGATGAGATGGGAAACAGCTGACGATCAGAAAATCAGAACAAGATGAAAAGAAGGACAAGACATGGAATATTAGAACCAGAGACTTAGATCAGGGGCAAAGTAGCGGCAGAGAGAACCCTGGTGCATGACAAGGACTCTAGAGCTAAGGACAGTCAGTAGACGTTATTGATTGATGGAGAGAAGTTCCAAGCTCAAGCTACAACAGGGATCAGCCAACTCCTCACTTGAGACCCACAGGTCTCACGAGACTTGTTTCAACTCTGTGCAGGTTCCTTTCTGACCTGGAAGAGAACTTTGAGAACAATATCTTCACCTTCCAAGTGTGTGATGTGGTCCTGAACCATGCCCCCAACTTCCGTCGGGTCTACCTGCCTTATGTCACCAACCAGACCTACCAGGAACGCACCTTCCAAAGCCTGCTGTGAGACTTGCTCTCCCATTCGCTCCCCATGTGGGCCCTGCAGTGACCCCCAGTAGCCAGCCCAGCGTGCCCCCCTGAGAGCACATGCTCTTGTGCCTACCCTGCGATTGCCACCCCCACCTGACTTCCAGGATTCCCCCAGCCATCCCCCGTGGGTCTCCTCTGCATTGGGTCCCCACTGGTCTTTCTCTACCTACAGACATTCCATTGAGCCCCTACGCCTCGTGCCTTCACTGTGTCCCCCATATGCCCTGTGCCCCTCCTCACCCAGGCTCCCTGCCCTGCAGGAACAGCAACAGCAGTTTCCGAGAGGTCCTGGAGAAGCTGGAGAGCGCCCCCATCTGCCAGCGCCTTTCCCTCAAGTCCTTCCTGATTCTGCCTTTCCAGCGCATCACCCGTCTCAAGCTCCTGCTCCAGGTACTGCAAATCCCCCCTCAGCCCACTCCCCTGAACCCAAAGGCTGGTCCCTCCTTGTGCCATGCTCCCACACCCGGTGGACAGTGAGCCGTCTCCCCACAGCCCCCTCCCTCCTTTCCCAGAAAGGTTGGCTGCTACAGTGTGGTTCCTGACCGTCTCCATTGACCTCTTCCTCCCCTTTGCCCATCCCTTTCTCCACGTGCCTCCTGCCTACGCCTTGTTCTATAGAACATTCTGAAGAGAACACAGCCCGGCTCCGCAGAGGAAGCAGAGGCCACAAAAGCACACCATGCCCTGGAGGAGGTAGGCGGCCACCATCCCTGCTCAGACCCCCTGATTGTCCTTCTCAGAGAAGTCTGCCCCCGCCCTGGCCCATGACACCAGGAGGCAAAGATCCTGGCCAATGCAATCGCTCAGCTGCCTCCCTGCACCCACCAAACCTCCAAGCATTCACGCCTGCCAGGACAGTCCACACCGAGGGACAACCCCCAGATTACATCTTCCTTTGACGCAGCCAGGAATGTTCTAGTAGGTCTCCACAAAGTAGGCCATCATCCTTGCGCTGTCTTTGCTCAGTTCCAGGCCAGTAGAACGATGAGAGCTATCACAGCCAGTTTCCAGATTTCTTGCAGGGGACTTCAAGCTAAAGCCTCTTAACACAGTTCTCTTCCTCTCTCCTTGCCCTGCTAAACACACAGCTGATCCGTGACTGCAATAACAACGTCCAGAGGATGCGACGGACGGAGGAGCTGATCTACCTGAGCCAGAAGATTGAGTTTGAGTGCAAAGTAAGTTTGTCCCTCGGGTCCCCATGGGTCACCTTCTAACACAGAAACAGTCTCGCTCACAGTATCCCAGCCTCTAAGCTCCTTGCTGCACACCTTCTCTTCTGCCCTATTTCTGGAATACCCACATGCCTACTTCTTTTTTTTATATGTATAATTTATTTATTTTTAATTGAAGGATAATTGCTTTATAATATTGTGTTGGTTTCCACCAAACATCAGCATGAGTCAGCCGTAGGTATACATATGTTCCCTCCCTCTTCATTCTCCCTCCCCATCCCACCTTTCTAGGTTTTTACAGAGCCCTGGTTTGGGTTCCCTGAGTCACACAGCAAAGTTCAATCTCCATGATATATTGTTAAGGGGAAAAGGGAAGATGCAGCTGTATACGTATTGCAGTATCTTACTTTTGGTGAAAAAGTAGGATAAAAATCTATATGTATTTGCTTGTGTATTCATAAAGAAACTCTGGAAAGATAACTAAGAAATAAAGGACAGTGGTTACCAGACGGGGAGAGAGTACCTTTGAGACCTGGGCAGAAGAGAGAGAACTTATCAATGTATACCTTTATAAAATATACTTTTGGTAGTTGAATTATTCAGTATTTTATCACATCTCCATCTAGTCTAACCAAGGCAATATAAAATTGAATCCAGATATAGGGCTAAAATCTGGCATCCAAATCCAGATTTAAAATTGACATTCCACATTCAAATTTCGATTCAGATACTATCCTTACCTCCCCAGAGGAGAGGAAAATCCCTCGTCTACATGTTCATCGGTGTCCAGCACCCTTAACATTATGCAAATTCCAGGCAGACCCCACTGAGTTCTCTGTATTCTCATCCACATCTGTTTCTGACTGCTCCTCTCATGTCTCAGGTTATAATCAAAGAAAGAACAGACGTCAGAAGCACCCTAACCCTTAACTTCTACGAGACACATCATATACTGGTCTCAGCTCTGGGGCATCGTCCCCCCCCATCCCAGTCAGATTCTCCCATCTCTTCTTCAGTTCTAGTTTCCACAGCTGAGCGGTCTCATGGAGTCACTCTCCTGGGTTGAACCTTAGGGCATCTTCCATTTGCGTGAGCTGGGGACATGGGAGCCACCCAGCAGTAGCCAGGAGACAGAGGCAGTCGATATTTCAGAGAGAAGCAGAGTTTAAGTGGATGGGCTGTGAGCAAGGAGGAAGATGTGAAGGGATCACTGTCGGTGGTGGGACTTAAGAGGCCTGGTGAGGAGGGCCAGCCTGGGAGAAAGCCTCATGCATGTCCTGTGTGTGACGCCACCTTCTTTCTCTTCCCTGCTCCGTATAGATATTCCCGCTCATTTCACAGTCACGCTGGCTGGTGAAGAGTGGGGAGCTGACGGCCCTGGAGCTCAGCGTCTCCCAGGCACTGCGGAGGAAGCTGACCACCCGCCCGGTCCACCTGCACCTCTTCAACGACTGTCTGTTGCTGTCTCGGCCCCGAGAGTCAGTGATGGGAATGGGAGGCCGGAACACGAGGGGGAAGTGGGATGAGGCAAGAGGGAAGGGCTAAAGGGGACAGAGAAGGGTCCTGGTCCTATAGAGGAAGCTTCTCAATGGCTTGCCCCATGGAGTCCAGGTCATGACCTAGAGAAGAGGAAGAAAGATCCAAAGCCAAAGAGGGGAATCCCACTGAATTACATCCCGAGATCACCCGGCAGGACCTCGACCATGTTACAGGCAGGACAAAATGCAGCATATTAGCCTATATCACTTTTTCGAATAAGTCTGTGTTGTCTCTGGGCTTCTCTGGTGGCTCGGATGGTAAAGAATCTGTCTGCAATGCAGGAGACCTGGGTTCGATCCCTGGATCAGGAAGATTCCCTGGAGAAGGAGATGGCAACCCACTCCAGTATTCTTGCCTGGAGAATCCTCATGGACAGGGGAGCCTGGTGGGCTACAGTCCATAGGGTAGCAAAAAGTCAGACACGAGTGAGCAACTAACACACGTTCTGGGCTGGGCTCAGCCTACTAGCTTAGCAATACTTAGCCAGTTCCAGATCCTAAGTCTTTGGTCCTTAGAAACTTTATATTGGTTCTGTTTCTTCAACTCGTTATAGTGGTGAGCATCCATTGCCCTGGCTACGTAGTTTGCCAAGCCATTGACAAATCCCTTCCAGGGGCACACTGACACCATCTTAGCATGAGAAGATGAGAATTTACAGGCTGAACATGCTAAGGACGGGGATTTTGAATTGTAAAGATATGCGGGTGGGTAAAGTCCGAGCACCCTAGCGTCAGGCTGAAAAGCCTTGTGTTTTTCAGGGGTAGCCGATTCCTGGTATTCGACCATGCTCCCTTCTCTGCCGTCCGTGGGGAAAAGTGTGAAATGAAGCTGCATGGACCTCACAAAAACCTCTTCCGACTCTTCCTGCGGCACAACGCCCAGGGCTCCCAGGCCGAGTTCCTCCTCCGCACAGAGACCCAGTGAGATGGGGCTGCTCAGGGGAGCCGTGGGGAGGGAAGACAGCCGGGCAAGGAAGAGGGACCAGGGCAGAAAACATGTCCAGAAAACAGCTACAGCACCAGTCAGTCCGTTTTGGACCAGGGAGCATCTACAGACCAGCCTAAACCCAAACTCCTAGAGCTGATAGATGACTCTGAGGAGCCTGGGGGTGGGAGAAGGTGTTAAGTCTCTGTTACCACCAAGGCTTAGCATCTGTTATGCTAAGAAGGACAAAGTGCATAATTGGTTTACTGACATCCACGACTGAATGTGTATGAGCCAGAAATTCCTCAGTGCCCAAGGCTGGAGGGTGTATGCGTGAATAAGCCATGAATTAGATAAGCACTGGGTGCCTTTAGTTTCTTTGCTCCCATCTTCCCACCCAGTCCTCTATTGAACAGAAATCCATAGTGTTGAGAACTATGATTGGCTCATGTCTTTAATAATAATATTATTAATAAAATATATTCACCCATGCATACAGTGCAAAGAGTATTCAAAATAATGTCTCTAAGTCTGGTACATAGTACCTACCATAATGAACAGTTCTAGCTATTACAGCTGTTACAGAAGATATAAGAAACCTCCTCTTTGAAACGTTTGACCTGATACCTAATGGTCCGAGGGTCCTCACGTTGTCGATGCTTTACGATTTTGTCCCATTGGAAGACACTTCAGGGTAGGATCAGTAATGCCTGCCCTCACTTACAGGACAGAGGGGCTGTACAGGTGCAAAATATCGCCAAAGTCAGGTCATCGGATACAGACTCACATTCTTTGTCTAGTGATTTGGGTAGCATCTTCCTGGAACAGTGATAGTGTCAGCTCTCAGTTACTCCAGCGTGGTTGGAGGCAGAGGCTCAGATAATACAGAAACCTTTGGATAATTACAGAATTAGGCTCAGATCATATTGGGTTGGCCAAAAAGTTCATTTGGAGTTTTCTATAACATCTTATGGAAAAACCCGAACAATCTTTTTGGCCAACCCAGTATTACATGACCAAAAAAAACGGTAGATACAGCTACCTGACCCAGTTACGATTACAGAATAATTTCGTCTCTGAGATCTTTGACTGAAGGAAGGTGGGCAGAGTGTCAAAAAGTATTCAGAGTGATGGAATCTCAACTGAGCCAAACATTTCACTCAGTAGACGTCCCCAAATGGAAAAATCTACATTTGCATAATTGACATTGACTTTATGCCTCTACTTGAAAGACACAAGATGTCCTTAAGAGGGTAAGCTTGGAAAGAGAAAGAGAAGGATAAATGGTGACAAGACACATGAAAATGCAATTCATGATCCGGTCAAATTTCCATCCCAGCGGAGCCCCACTGAATTTTGTCCTGGATATTGCTGAACTAGACAAGTCTTCCCCACGGTCCCTCCGCTTCCCCATCACCTGCCCCTGTCCTGTACCCCCAGAGCTGCTGCTGAAGCGTGCCCCTGCTTTGTTTTCTCAGAAGTGAAAAGCTTCGCTGGATCTCAGCCTTGGCTATGCCGAGGGAGGAGTTGGACCTTCTGGAGTGTTACGGTGGGTTAAAGTCCAAGAGAGAGGGAGGGGTGGTAAGAAGTCTGCTTTGGATGCAGTTTAGGAGGCTGGGTGGTACCAAGAGGCATCTGCTTAAAACTGCTCATGACCGTGACAATGCCCCACCCCACCCCCCATACACTCCTTGTCTTGGACAGTAGTTCACTCGTTTTGAATATTCATCCCTTTAAGTCTATCCTGCTACTTGCTTGCCTAAATTTCACGGACTTGAAGGTCTTGGGGAAATGGGGGAGAAAGTCCATGTGGAGTGGGGTTTGGGGGATATAGCAATATAGTAGATATGTCCTGAGCACCCCTCCCCTGTACAGGATGACCTGAGACCCTGCCTCTACCCTAGGCTTCCAGGCACCCCCAGGCACCCGCAGACCCACTCATTAGGAAATGTCTGTGTTAAGCCTCATAGTTGTCCTCCAGCAAGGACTCTCTAATTCACATCCAGAGAGGAACTGAACTCAAAGGAACACTGAGCTTTTAGTGACTCCAAAGAACAAACAAATACAGGGCACTTTGGGAAAGGATGTAGGAGAACTAGGATATAAATGGAGTTCTGTTCAGTGTGCAATCCATCTGCTGCACTTCACTTTCTCAGAAGAGAAAGAAAGCAAGACAATTCTTGCTCCATCGCTGTGATCTTGTGAATGGGAGATACAGACAAGCGAAGTACAGGTAACAGCGCATGGTCTATTTAATCTCTAAGAGAACGAGTGCAGCATGGTAAAGTATAAAGGGCCATAAACCCATGTAAGATAGAAGACTGTGGGTCAGGCAGATTCTGGGGCTTCTCAATTTTGAACTTCAAAACTTGGGAAATTTCCCCTGGATCACAAAACCACAGAAAATCCAGAATGTCCTTGAGTCATCTTGATCAGCTCAGCCATTTATAGAAAAGGAAACTGAAACGAAAAGGCCTGCGGTGCTTAGATTATACCAGGAAGCCCACTGGATAAGTCTCATTTAGTCCCACAACATGTACCATGGAGAAGAATGAAAAATGAGCCTCAGAGTTTACAATGGAGTTGGAGAGGCAGAACACAAACTTGGAACAATTAGGTAAAATATAAATGGTTTGTTGGAGACAGTTTTACAGGAGTTCAGAATCCAATGCAGATGAAAGACATGGAGTATTTCAGTGCTTAGCAGAATCTCAATTCTTTGTAACAGTGGTTATTAAAAGGTGGTCACAACCTGTTTCTCAATTCATCTTTACTAGAGAGAATCTTTGATTCATTTCAGTGGTGGCATTTCTATCTCCTAATCACCCATCTCCTTCCCTGGGAGAAGATGGAGACTTTTCCAATTGTCTCTCTGTGTGTAACTTTCAACAGTTTAAACTCTCTCTCCTCCAAGTCCTCTCAAGCTACCACCCCTGCAAGTCCTCCTTGATGTTCTAGTTCCTGCCTTTCCTTACCCCTCTCACGTTCTTCCCTTCCAAGACTCCCCACAAGTGCAGTGCCTTAGAGCCTACAAACCCCGAGAGAATGACGAGTTGGCGCTTGAGAAGGCAGACGTGGTGATGGTGACCCAGCAGAGCAGTGATGGTAAGATAGGAATCCACAGGGGATAGGCTGGGTATGGAAGGTGGGATGGTGTGGGTGGACGGCCTCATTTCCTAGGGCTGCTCTAACAAAGCGCCACAAGTTGGGTGGCTTAAATGGGTAGAAATGTATCCTCTCGTGGTTCTGGAGGCCAGAAGTCCAGAGTCAAAGTGCTGGGTGGGCCATGCTCCCTCTGAAGACTCTAGGAAAAGGTCTTTCCTTGCTTCTTCCAGATTTGGTGGCCCCAGCTGGCTTGGCTTTTGGCAGTATCAGTCCAAGCTCTATTTCTTCCTTCTGTGTGTGTGTAGGTGTCCAAATTTCCCTATTTTAATAAAGATACCAATTAGATTGGGCTTCCCAGGTGGCTCAGCGGTAAAGAATCCATCTGCCAATGCAGGAGACCTGGGTTCAATCCCTGGGTCGGGAAGATCCCCTGGAGAAGGCAATGGCAACCCACTCCAGTATTCTTGCCTGGAGAATCCTCATGGACAGAGGAGCCTGGTGGGCTACAGTCCATGAAGTCACAAAAGAGTCGGACACAGTTAGCAACTAAACAACAACAGCCAATTATACTGAATGAACAGCACACTCTGCTCGGGTATGACGTCATCTTAACCTCACTAATAATACCTGCCACAACTCTGCTCCCAAATAAGACTGCATTCTGAGGCCCTTGAGCTTAGCACTTCTACATATATTTTGGGGGAATACAGCTCACCCATAAGAGTGGAGAAGGCTCAGAAGTGGGCAGCTACAGACTGTATCAGACCTAGAGCAGCCAGGGCGAGTACACTGGGAGGCTGAAATCCCCATGCTGGGGACTGTCCAGTTCCTTTAGCCTTCAATTCACAAGTGCGTCCAGGAAGGAGGTCAGGGGGAAATTACTGTGAGTCTTTTCCAGGTAATTCTTCTTCCCACCCACCCTATGCCCATAGGCTGGCTGGAAGGCGTGAGACTGTCCGATGGGGAGCAAGGCTGGTTCCCTCTACAACAAGTAGAGTTCATCTCCAACCCAGAGGTCCGCGCACGGAACCTGAAGGAAGCCCACCGAGTCAAGACTGCCAAGCTACAGCTGGTGGAGCAGCATACCTAGCTGTTTTCTGGGAGGAAACCCCCGAGCTTAAGGACGAGATGTTCCTGGACAGGGCTGGCCCAGGACACAGTGGTGGAGGCCTTCTGTGCATTAGGAACTAGGCCTTCTGAAGCCCAAGGACAACACCCAGCTGCCAGGAGCTAGTCCCAAGCCTCCTCTTTTTTTATGCTTTGTACTTGGTGCGGGGATTTTGAGGGACTTTGCACTGGACTCGGAGAACCTTTTCTCATAGAAAAAGGGATCCATGGGGCCTAAGCCAAGGAACTTTACTTCTCCTGCCCTGCAGCTAAACGCTTTCAGAGTACAGATTCAGAGCTGACCAGAGTTTCCATCATGGCCATGTGTTAAACAGAATCTGGAAGGAGATGTTTAAGGAGGATGGACAAATCAGATGGGAGGGTTAACCCGGTGACATTTTAAGGTATCTTCCAACCCTGGAGATATCCCGTAATTACTGGGCAAGGTCAGTGCCTGGGTCTCTGGGGTCTGTCGTCGGCTATGTGAGGTGATACGCTCTCACTCTAATAAAGTTGGCACTTCTCCGAGTGTTTTCTCCCCAGACTCTTGAGCACTGAGTGAGGTTCAGAACATGGGATCCCATGGTTCAGATGTTATGAAAGACCACGATGCTGACTGGGTTATGGCAGTGACCGATTCTTTCTTTGACTGTGGAGAGTTTGGGGAATTTTTCTGCTTGTTATGGCCTCAGAGTTTGTATCAGAAAGTAGAATGAGTTGATGGGTGATGAAAACTCCAAACCTTTTTTTTAACTGAAAGGTCTAAGCTAGTTTAGGTGGATTTGGAACTGCTACTCAGACCCTCCATGATTTTATATTTTGACTTTAGATACTGGAAGGGTGTCATCACCGCTGCGTCATCCTCTGTGTGAGAAAGAGCATGGTGCAGAATCCTAGAATCCAGGTCACAAGACCTCACTTCCAGTTACTGCCTCACCACGACGCAGCCTGCCTACTTCTCGGTTTCCTTAAATGCAAAATGCAGAATTGAGCCACGTAACCTCCAGACTCCCGTCTGACTCTATGATGCATGATTCTCTATCTCCCATCAGTTTGCCTTTCTCAGGTGGAGAACATCCCAGCTTACATCTTTTTCCTCATATCAAGTCGTCACACAGCAATGGTACCATCATCTTTTAAGTGGGTACATTGTGGTCCATCACTGGACATTCTACCCCTCGGCTTTATCTTTGGTGGTGGTGGTTTAGTTGCTCAGTCCAACTCTTGTGACCTCATGGGCTCTAGCCCACCAGGCTCCTCTGTCCATGAGATTTCTTTCCCGGGCAAGAATACTGGAGTGGGTTGCGTCTTCCTTCACCATGCTTTATCTTTAGAGGCCCTCAGGGTAGAATTGCACTGCAGCTTTATACAGAGGTAAGAATAATACTCTAAATTTGGTCTCATACCCAATTAACTGTGATATGACATAACAGTATCACTTTTGATAACACGTTTTATTTACAATCCATCCTAAAATGTAAGTTAGCTTACTTAATCTTTAGAAAAGTTAATCACTATTAAGTTAATTAAGTTCAGAATAATACTAATTTATGCTAAACAACATGACAGTGCTAAAAAGTCTAAAATAGACATGACTTGAGAGAAGTTCAATTGAGATTTTACATCTTTTCATAAAGCTAGCTTTTAAGTATTAATATATGTTAAATGTATATATTATGTGTAAACTAACAACTGATTCTTCTTAATAGCAATAACAGTAATTTTGATCCAGATCTTTTGTTCACACCAGTATTTGAACACTGGCCGTATGACTCAAAGAGAGCCATGTCCAACCTTATATTTTCTAGGCAAACTCTCCTTTACTCTCCCAGGGAGATAAAATGTCAACTTCTGAATGATATACATGTTAAAAAAAAAATGTTTTTAGTTAAGTGACTGCTTCTTTGCTTGAAGTTGCTAAGGTTTTCTGAGTACCCTTAGGCTGACTTCTATTAAAGCTGAAATTGTCTTGAGGTATTTAATAGATGTTTGTTTAATCAGGTTATTCTCACCTAATCTGGGAAATTAAGAGACAATTGATTTCCACTTGTCTTTAGATCCTTCGTTTTAAAAACAAAAAACCAGCGACAACAACAGCAAAAGAGCTTAGGTGTGAAGGATGTTTCCTGAATTGAATTACTAAATTTTTATACTTTGGGTTTCAAACAGTTGGGCACAGCTCTTGATATTGTCCCTTCCTTCTTCAGATTTTCAGAATTTAACTCAAGTTCTTCTTCTTTACCCCTCATTGGCATCAGTGCATTAGAAACCTAGCAATTCCTTATGAGAAATTATGAAAACAACTCTTAACCAGCACTTTCTGGACAGACTGCATTTGAGGCGCATACGACGACAGATGGTATTTTGTTGGCATTTTTTTTTGAGGAAAAGCATGCACAGTGTCTTTAGGAGTCCTATTTACTGCTCCTTTGCTGAACTGTATCAAGCTTGGAGCTTAAAAATCCTATAGATACATGCTGAGTCACTTCCTTTGGGCTCTTGACCCCACTGAATTTCCGTCTGTCAATTTTATCCACTCACATGACTTAGAAAGCTGTTTTGTAAAGGTTATTTTCACCATCAGCTTTTCATTTAGAGCTAACTGTGATGTTATGATTCTTAGAGTTCGGCACTTAGGCTGTCACGGTCATTTATAATGACTTTAATAAGATCAGCTTACATGTCAGTATCTGGAAGGCTCACAGTTGGAGATGTGTTTATTTCCCCTGATTTCATTTTCTCTTAAACAACTCCTATATCCACAACACAAAGTAAAACGGACTTTGGTCCTAGGATGACTGATTTTTTTTTAAGATTTTTTTTGATGTGGCCCATTTTTTAAAGTCTTTTATTGAATTTGTCACAATATCGCTTCTGTTTTATGTCTTGGCTTTTTGGGACCGAAGCACATGGCATCTTGGCTCCCCAGCCAGGAACTGAACCTGTACCTCCTGCAGTGGAAGGCAAAATCTTAATATCTGGACCTCCAGGGAGGTCCCTGTTTTGTTTTTGTTAGTCTTTGGGATAGAAGTTGTTTAAAAGTCTTTGAAAATGTAAAGAAGTTACATTCCCTGGCTCTATTTCTTTCACACGCATACTTTTCCCCCTGAAATAAACCCAGTTTCCTCTTGGACCCCACGTCGATCTACCCATAATTGTCTCTATTTAGTGATGCTCTCCTTATCATAACTTCTTCTGGTTTGTGAAGTCAGATTAGAAATGCAGTATTTTGGTGCAGCAGCCGTTTATAGACAAAACGGAACCTCACCCACCCACCTGGAGACACATCACTGAGTCCTGGGCGAGCTTGCACTTGGTTGTCCACACCTCTAGGTAAATATCCTTCTGCCGGTGGTGACTTGACCCTATCACTCACACAGCTCAGTTACCTTAGAGCCGCATCTGCTATAAATATGACTCAGGAGCTGCGTGATTGCAGCGGCGCAAAGCCTGCTGTTTAACGTAATCTCCTGAAATCAGGTGTGCCAAGGGGCCAAAGGTTACAAGCAAATGAGCTAAAGGGAGACAGACGCCAGACTTAGTCATGTTTCAGGTAGACTGAAAACATTCTCTATCCCTAATGGCTTGCGACCCATTTCTTCCAACCCACCCGTTTCCAATGCCAATTACGGAGTGGGAGTTTCTCCAGTCTCTTCCTGGGAAGAGGGTGAAGCACAGCATCCCTTCACTTGGCAGAATTTCCAGGGAAACATCCCCAGAGTGAGGCGAGGGCCGAAGGAAGACCCCTCGGGGAGCGTAGGTAAGTGAAAGAGGGTGTCTTGTCTCTTCTTTCCGGGAAGGCTGGGCACCGGGAACTGGGGAAGCAAAGGGGTTGGGTTGGTGTGAGCTGTAAACTTTTTTTTTTTCCAAGCTAGTAAGGGAGCTGGGAGGGAGTGACTACTGATCCCAGCTGCCTGGTTTATGAGTCACCGCCCTGAGGGCAGAGCCTGCTACAGGGAGGGGCCTGAGTCTGGCCCACGGAGCTCCCCAGAAGCACCAATGGGCAGATAGATATTTTCCTGGCGTTTTACCTGAGCAATTACCTCTGAACAATGCCGATGGAAAGCCTGAGAGAGAGCAGGAGCTGCATTAGTTTGCACTGAATGACATGGAGGTTCTGGATCTGCTCTTGGGCCTCAGGGCCCCAAAACCCCAGGGAGAGAGTTCAGAGTGCTAGGGAAAGTGGCTGAGGGCCACAGACCAGGGAAGACCCTGGTAGAGTCTGTAACAGTCCACAAGTCTGTAAGAGATTCCAGCCATCATGGAGGCAGCCTTGGGAAGAAAAGGAAAATGCTGGGAGGAAAGAGGGCCCCGTGGATGGGACGCATCCAGTCAGCTGCAGAGTGTTTTCTTTCTGAGATCCACCACTGGGGATGAGAAAAATCACCCGCTGTTGGAGTGGAAAGGACCCCAAAGTTCTTTGTGTCTAACCCCCTGCTGGTCACACAGGAGCTTGCGAAAGGGGGACAGTTGGCTTAATACCACACAGCCAGAGTTGTAAACTGCAAATCCGAACAGCCTGCTGTTTACTTCTAGGATTTTAGCACGTGATCTGTGACATGCGGCATTTGTGTGGCTCACAAAAGGTTGAAGGTGACTTGCTGTAAAATGCAAAGGCTGAGTAAACAGAATATGGAGAGGCAGATAAGTCTTGAGAAAGTGAGAGGAGCTGGCGGTCAGACTTGTGGAATGGTTAATAAACAGGCTTTAGTGATTGGACTAAACTTGGCCAGGCAACAGACTGGAAAGAAAGATAAGGTGTGGCTTTTGCAGGCATTCATCATCCTTGCACAGCAGGGCCTTAAGAGCTGGAGAGTTTCCCGAGTGTGGTGTGTGTGTGAACTGGAGAGTTTCCCGAGTGCGATGTGTGTGTGAACTGGAGTTTCTCGAGTGCGGTATGTGTGTGAACTGGAGAGTTTCCCGAGTGTGATGTGTGTGTGAACTGGAGTTTCTCGAGTGCGGTATGTGTGTGAACTGGAGAGTTTCCTGAGTGTGGTGTGTGTGTGAACTGGAGAGTTTCCTGAGTGTGGTGTGTGTGTGAACTGGAGAGTTTCCCGAGTGTGATGTGTGTGTGAACTGGAGTTTCTCGAGTGCGGTATGTGTGTGAACTGGAGAGTTTCCCGAGTGTGATGTGTGTGTGAACTGGAGTTTCTCGAGTGCGGTATGTGTGTGAACTGGAGAGTTTCCTGAGTGTGGTGTGTGTGTGAACTGGAGAGTTTCCTGAGTGGTGTGTGTGTGAACTGGAGAGTTTCCCAAGTGAAGTGTGTGTGTGAGCTGGAGAGTTTCCCGAGTGTGGTGTGTGTGTGAACTGGAGAGTTTCCCAAGTGGTGTGTGTGCGTGAACTGGAGAGTTTCCCGAGTGCGATGTGTGTGTGAACTGGAGTTTCTCGAGTGCGGTGTGTGTGTGAACTAGAGAGTTTCCTGAGTGTGGGGTGTGTGTGTGTGTGTGTGTGTGTGTGTGTGTCGTCAGCTTTAGGGGAGGAAAGGACAGGAGGATCCTTGATAGAAGACGGAATGTGTGCAGAAACACTGGACTTCCTCCGTGAAATCAGTTGTACTGGCATTAGCAAATAAAAGGGAACAAAAGATGAAGGAGTAGTTTTCCAGTTGAAAATCCAAGAAAATGAATGGATAAATTATTTTTTTTTTTTTCAAACATTTGACAATTGTCCTTTAAATAAGTTCTGGGGACACATTTTATTTCCCTACGTATGAAAATGTACCTGATTTCACTGATTCAAATAATGAAGTGTTATAGGAAATAACAGGGCTTCCCTGGAGGCTTAGTGGTAAAGAACTCACCTGCCAGTGCAGGAGGCGCCGGAGACGCGAGTTCGATCCTTCGGTCGGAAAGATCCCCTGGAGAAGGGCATGGCAACCTACTCCAGTACTCTTGCCTGGACAATCCCATGGATGGAGGAGCCTGGCAAACTACACTCCATGGGGTCGCAGAGTTGGACACAACTGAATGATTGAGCTTGAGCACCACAGGAAATAAAAAGTCAAACCAAAATGAATAATGGACAAGAAGGCAAAATAATGAAGTGGGTGAACTGGAGCGCTTGGGAAGATTCAGTGCTCGTTGTCGATGGTGGCTTGGAGGGGACTTCTGAATAACAGATTGCACTCTTGGCGGCTCCAGGTACACAGATTGGGACAAGGGTGTCAAGTGGGAAGTACACGTTGGGCAGAATTGCATGGAAAGGATGATGTAAGCAACAGCAGGGTGAAAGACTCCACCCAGGAAGGATGGGTGGAATCTCTGTGGGTGGAAATTCCATTCTCAGACAACACACTGCACAGGAAGGGATGTCCTTGAGGCAACTGGACCAGAGCAATGAGGCTAAGGAACAAAATGTGAAAGGGACGCACAAGACAGAAGCGCTAAGGCTGAGGCAGCAGCCGGCTCCTCTGGAGTTCCGTATTTTATGAACCATTCTCCTCCTAGATGCCCGGGCACCATAACCTGAGGTCAGTTTCACCATCTCTTCCCCCCTACCCAAACAGTCAAGTTCTGTTGATTTCTTCCCAGCATCACTCTCACTGATTGCTTCCCTCTGTTCTCCTTGTTATTGTTTTTCTGTTGTTCAGTCACGTCCAACTCTTTGCGACCCCATGGACTGTAGCCTGCCAGGCTCCTCTGTCCGTGGGGATTCTCCAGGCAAGAATACAGGAGGGTTGCCATGCCCTCCTCCAGGGGGTCTTCCCAACCCAGATTCTTTACCATATGAGCCACCAGGGAAGCCCCCTTGTTCTCCACAGTTAAGTTCAGTTCAGTTGCTCAGTCGTGTCCGACCCTTTGTGACCCCATGAATCGCAGAACACCAGGCCTCCCTGTCCACCACCAACTCCCAGAGTTTACCCAAACTCATGTCCATTGAGTTGGTGATGCCATCCAGCCATCTCATCCTCTGTTGTCCCCTTCTCCTCCTGCCGTCAATCCTTCCCAACATCAGGGTCTTTTCAAATGAATCAGCTCTTCGCATCAGGTGGCCAAAGTAATGGAGTTTCAGCTTCAACATAAGTCCTTCCAATGAACACCCAGGACTGATCTCCTTTAGGATGGATCTCCTTGCAGTCCATCCTAAAGACTCTCAAGAGTCTTCTCCAACACCACAGTTCAAAAGCATCAATTCTTTGGCACTCAGCTTTCTTTATAGTCCAACTCTCACATCCATACATGACCACTGGAAAAAGCATAGCCTTGACTAGACGGACCTTTGTTGACAAACCACTATTTTAATCTCAATACCTCATTCCTGGACACTAGCATCATGTCCCCACTGATCTATCTACTCCCAGTCTTTTCACTGTCAATCTTTGTGGAAGAGTGCCTTATTGCGATTTCAGGTTTGACTGTATTCTCTTTACCCCTCTGATTAGCTACCAGGTAACAAGTCTGGATCCACCCCAGCCATCCAGCCCCACTTCCCTCCTCTCACATGGTCCCTTATCTATGATTCACTCTCCTCCAGGCCTGTCCCTCTCCAGCTTTGGAATATGAAGCTTCCTCTTCCCTTTTTACAGTGCTGTCTTCTCTATCTTATGTCTCACTACAATGTCCCTACTTCTTTTTAAATCAGACAGTACTGAGTGGATAAGTTACTTAAGTACAGACCAAGGGTCTATGGAAGGATTTGATTCTAAATCTAATCTAGATCACACCCATTGTTTTCTTACATTCATCCCTACCTTCTGACCTCCTTTTATTAATTTATCTCCCCCAACTCCAGTATTCTTGCCTGGAAAAATCCCGTGGACAAAGGAGCCTGGTGGGTTATAGCCTATGGGGTCACAAAGAGTCAGACATGACTAAGCACACACACACACAGCTATCAAAATACACTGCTTCTAGGGTTGGCACCTCCTGACATCCCATCCAAAATTTACTTATTTTGCAAGTTTGGACAAATATATAAACCTCTCTGTGTCTCTGATTTCCATCTGTTGAAGGATACGTTCTGGGGCTGTTATGAAATTAAATTCCCTATTAAAGGGCTAGATACACAATAAATGCTAAATAAATGGCTACCACCATCATTAATATTTTGTCTGAGGATCAGTTTCTGAGTAAGTGAGCTAGTTCAGTTTTTCCTGTGGTCTCATAAAATATACACAGAACTGTCTATCATTAATAGTGCCTTAAGTATTCAGAGTTTTCAGCTTTTAGATGATACATTGGCATTCAGGAAGCAAGAGCCTCTAACAGCATTTAGTCAGGTGGAAAATAAAAGACTTCTCAGTCAAGGCATTCTTTGGAAATCATTGAAATATCAGTGTCCTCCTCTGTAGACTGGGATAAAGCAATCTGATTTGCACAATTATTTGTCCAACCTCCACTCCAGACGCACATGGGCTTTGCATCTTTCCTCACCAGCACCCCTTCTAGATCTTTCCACCCTAATCCTAAGCCTCCTGCACTGCAGGCAGATTCTTTACCCTTGCCCGTTCCTCACCAGTCTCGGTGCCACCTTTTCTTCTTATACTTTTCCTTTCAGTGGCATTTCCCTGAGTCCATCCTAAGATCACTTTCTTTCTGTCTGTCTGAGCCATTCTGCATGGTCTCTTGACCTCAACCAGCATTTTCTGTGCTGAAGAATCTCAATAGTAACCTCTAGTCTTTCTCACGGACCCTAGCTCCCCATTTTCCTCCCTAGACATGTCCACCCCGACAACCACAGAACAAAAGCCTCAATGTGCACAAACTAAATGACCTCCCTGTCCCTGGTATTTGCTCCAACCCCATTATTTCCTTTCACGATCAATAGGATTTCTTAATTACCAAAGTCTTTTTCCTCTTTTCTTACTCCTTGAGTCCTTTCAACTCATTTCATATCATGTCACATTACAGTGCTTCTGATTCTGAAATATTTCTCAGACCTGACCCTCTTCTTTCTTTAGCTTTCTGTAGGCTCTCGTTGTTTCTCACTTGGACTCACTCCGTAAGTAGCCTGGTCTGATTTCTCTGCATCTCCTCTCTAAGCCCTCCAATCTTGGGCTCTCTTTGTCTTTCTAAAACCCAAATTTGGGCAATGAGTGAAAAATGTCACTGCCTCTCTCATGGCCCGGAGAATACAGCTCAAGCATCTCAGCATTGAATTTGGGCCTTTCCCCCTGGAATAGGAAATGGCAACCCACTCTAGTATTCTTGCCTGGACAGAATTGCATGGACAGAGGAGGCTGGCGGGCTATAGTCCATGGGGTCACAAGAGTCGGACACGACTAAGTGACTTTCACTTTCACAGTCTCACTCAGTCCTTTACCAGCCTCCTCTGCCACAGTCCCTCCATTGGCCTCTTCTACGTACAAATCCAGCCACCGTGACCTTCTCCCTAATCATCTTCCCAGTCTCCATGGCCTTCCACCTGGTGTCCCTTCTGCCTGAAGTGCCCTTCCTCCTCTGCTTATCCCACTCCTACTCTCCTTTAAGAGAAATGCCCTGGACGCTGAAGCTTTCTAAGCCACAGCGGACATGGCTGCTGCATTTTCTGGACATATATCTCACCTTGTTCTCATGGCTGAGTTCCCACACAGCATCACCCGCCTATAGTGTAACTGGTCATTTGTATTGTCTGACTCCCCAGCGAGACTGTGAGTTCCCTGAAACTTGAAAAGACAGTTTATTAATCTTGTGTTCATTCACCCAGTGTTATTGCTGCCTGTAAATCCCCACTGAATGATGGAATGAACATCTGCCTTCATTTCTCACGACTTTGTTATGAAATTCAAGTGGGAGGGTATTTTTGAAAGAACATTATACACTAAAATGCAAGTATAAGAATGCTAACTATCCCAGATTTTCTCTCTGGCCTAAAATGATACCACTTCTAGGTGAATGAAGGCAATTCTTCACCTCTAAGAAAGACTTACTCTTAACTAGTCAAGACCATTTATGAATTGGAATGAAATCAACAAAAGCCAAATTGTCTTTTGCAGCCCATTTTCCTGTCTTCTGTGAGTGCAAGTGATGTTAAAATATGCATTTCAAAATACATTCAAATGGACTATCGCAGAAATATATAAATGAATAATTAATAATGTGACTAGCAGGAACAGAAAATAGAGTAGGATTCCAAAAGATTTTAGAGCATTTTTTCAGACATGTGCAGAGCCTGTATTTAGGCTTATGATGGCAGGGGGAAGGAAAATACTAAGTGAACAGGACTGTTCAGAGCCTGAAATGCAAGAAAGTTGAGTAGAGATACAGAGGCCGGCTCCCGGCTCTTGGCTCCTGCACAGTCTCAATTGTGAAGCTATGGTGGATGTAGCTGTCCCTAGGAAAGCGCTACAACTAGGGTTGCCAGATTTAGCAAATGAAAATACAGAGTAGAGTCTGCAAGAGGTCACCTGACTCTTGCAGGAAGTACACTAAAAAAATTAGTTGTTTATCTGCAATTCAAATTTAATTTGAACACTCTATATTTATCTGGCAAACTAAGTTGCAACCCAAATGACCTGAGTATCTTTAAACCTGATCTCAGTGGCTCTAGGGTGTTTTAGAGAAAGAATTATTATGGATTTTGTTACTGTGTACAGCCAGGATACTTTAGGGCCACGGTTACAGCGGTGGTGGATCGCCATCTAGTGGAAGCATTGAGAGCACACAGGCTTGAGGCATAGGAGAGTTTTATTCTGGAGTCTGCATGGAAGGATTCTGTTCCAGCCAGCTGCACACTCAGACTGCACTGTTGGAGGGTAATCAGATCCAGAGAATAGGGGATTGGGGGGAAGGTTGGTGATGGGAGAGGGTGGTTGTTTAGTGGCTAAGTCGCATCCAGCTCTTTGTAACCTCTAAGGCCCATCAGACTCTACTCTGTCCATGGGATTTCCCAGGCAAGAATAGTGGAGTATTTCATTAGTCATGTATGGATGTGAGAGTTGGAACATAAAGAAAGCTGAGTGCTGAAGAAATGATGCTTTTGAACTGTGGTGTTGGAGAAGACTCTTGAGAGTTCCTTGGACTGCAAGGAGATCCAACCAGTCAATCCTAAAGAAAATCAGTCCGGAACATTCATTAGAAGGACTGATGCTGAAGCTGAAGCTCCAATACTTTGGCCACCTGATGCGAAGAACTGACTCCTTGGAAAAGACCCTGATGCTGGGAAAGATTGAAGGCGGGAGGAGAAGGGGACGCCAGAGGATAAGATGGTTGGATGGCATCACTGACTCAATGGACAGGAGTTTGAGCAAGCTCTGGGAGTCGGTGATGGACAGGGAAGCCTGGTGTGCTGCCGTCCATGGGGTCGCAAAGAGTCAGACAAGACTGAGCGACTGAACTGAACTGAACACTGGAGTGTGTTGCCGTTTCCTTCTCCAGGGGATTTTCCTGGCCCAGGGATAGAACTCTCCTCTCTTGCAGTGGCAGGCAGATCCTTTACCACGAAGGCACCAGGGAAGCCCTCACATGACTAATAGGCGCATGTCCTGCAAATCTAAGGAGGGGTTGCCTGACCCTGGAGCTCCAGCATACCGTGTCAGCTCACTCACTCTCCCCAAATCCAAAACAAAAGCTAGAGCTAACTTGTTCAAGAGCCTTCCAAGTGGGGATGGCTCAGTGGAATGTGTAACTATGATGTTCTGTGTAATCGCAGATAATTATAACAAAGAATGAAAGAAGTCATCTAAAAGGTGAAGCGCTAAAAAGATGTAAAAGTTAAAAGGAAGCACATCCTGGAATTTTAAGGATATTATCTCAAAGTGTTCAAAGAGTTCAGAAGGAACTCCGTGCTGCAAACCATGCTAAAAATCAATACTAACATTAAGACCAACAGTGGTAATAATAATACAACCAAACTTGGGACAGGGAGAAGGGAAAAAAAATAAGTATGCTTCTTGAGGCAGGCATTATAAGGTAAACATGGAATTCAGAGAAAGCAAAAACAAATGACTCTCACTTTAGCCGGGCTTCTCCAGAAAGGATAACATTCTAGAAATGAAAAGGACAAGATTGTCTTAAAACCCAAACAGGATGCTTATAGCTGATTTAAACAATTCTCTATTTCTTCCAGAGCAGAACAGGAGAGGATGCCTAAAATTTAATAGAAGCAGTCACCCTAATTTTCAAAGAGATTAGTTGTAGAAACTAAAGGAGAATTAATTTAATGCAATATTTTCATAAATTGCTAGAAGAGATTATTGAAAGATGGTTTGTGAACATTTAGATTAAAAATAATCATAAAAGACAATAGGTGTTCCTTATGAATGACTTTTGCGAAACTAATTAATGTTGTTAGGTTTCCAAGAATGTTAAATTATTAGGGTGCTATAAAGAGAATTTTTTTTTATTTTAGTGATTGATACAGCAAAGATTTTTCTACCAAAATCCTAGATATGGCAAAGGATAGCCCTGGATAGTAACAAGAGTTAAGGAAGATTTTAGCTAGTTTAACTCTGTACTCAAAAAAAGAAAAAAATGCTTATTAATATTTTCAAAGAGTTAGGTCAAAATGCTCCATATTTATTTGTATCTTGTTTACTAATAATAAATGGCTTGATTATAAAACTCATAAAACATACTGAACAGAGAGAACCAAATTGCAAATATATGGCTACTTTATGTAAGGACTCCAAACTACCTTAACAAGCTCAATAGTGGACATTTAGGTTGCTTCCACATCTTGGCTATTGTAAACAGCTACAATGATTACTGGGGTGTGGTTTTCTCTGGATATGTGCCCAGGACTGAGAATCCTGGATCATATGGTAGTTCTAGCTTTAGTTTTTCAGGAACCTCCATACTGCTCTCCATGTGGCTGTGCCAATTTACATTCTCACCAAACAGTATAGGAGAGTTCCCTTGTCGCCACACCCTCTCCACATTTATTGTGTTCGTGGATTTTTCGATGATAAGACATTCTGGCTGGTGTGAGTGACATCTCATTGTGGTTTCAATTTGCATTTCTCTAACAGTTAACAGTGTTGACCATCTTTTCTTATACCTGTTGGCCATCTGTATGTGTTTTTTGGAAAACTGTCTATTTAGATTTTCTTCTCATTTTCTAATTGGGTTTTTTTTTTTTTTAGATATATATTCAACTGCATGAGTTGTTTGTATATTTTGGAGATTAATCCCTTGTCAGTGGCTTCATTTGCAAATATTTTCTCCCATTCTGTGGGTTTGTTTTTTATTTTTTTTTTCATTTTATTTATGGTTTGTGTTTCTGTGCAAAAGTTTTTGAGTTTAATTAGGTTCCATTTGTTTATTGTTTTCATTTTCATTACTCTAGAAGGTGGATTCAAAAAATATTGCTGTGATTTATATTGAGTGTTCTGCCTGTTTCCCTCTAAGAGTTTTATAATGTCTGCTGAGGGTCGGACACGACTGAGCGACTTCCCTTTCACTTTTCATTTTCATGCATTGGAGAAGGAAATGGCAACCCACTCCAGTGTTCTTGCCTGGAGAATCCTAGGGACGGGGGAGCCTGGTGGGCTGCCGTCTATGGGGTCGCACAGAAACGGACACGACTGAAGTAACTTAGCAGCAGCCTTACATTTAGGTCTTTAATCCATTTTATTTTTGTGTATGTTGTTAGAGAATGTTTTAATGTCATTCTTTTTAATGTAGCTGTCCAGTTTTACAGGAGCCACTTATTGAAGAGACTGTCTTCTCCATTGTATATCCTCACCCCCTTTGTCATACATGAATTTATTTCTGGATTTTTTTATCCTGTTCCATGGGCACCACTCTTATAAGGAGCATGTGCAAGCTCATATTCTCTTGAAAACAGGCATTTAAGGTGGTGAGAGTGAGACCAGGCCCCTTGAGGCCAGGGCTCTGAGGAATGCCATACAGTCCTCAGACCCTGTGAAACTAGGTTTATTCTTCATAGCACAATGCAAAGCAAAATTCAAATTCAGTTAAACAATACTGACTTCCTCCTAGAAGAAGAACGAACTTCATTACAACTAAAGCTTTCAAAACTCTATAGGCTCTTATGTAAAGGAGTTAGCTCCCCCTCAACCCTGCACCCCCACTGGAAAGTTAAGAATTAATGATGCTCCATCAGTGGTGGTGTAGAGCTCATTCCTGCATCTGCCAGCTGGTTGGACTTGTCAGCTGAGGATTCTGTGCTTCTAAAATGTTTTCACCGTTTTCCCTTGGTTTGATCTTTCATTCATCCTCAATTCACACATTCTGTTTTCACTATACTATTAGATTGCCTAAGACTTTGTGTATAAGCACGAATCTTAGAGCCCATCACCCTCCAGTTCTTGGCTTTAGATATCTACTGTTTGCTAAAAGTACAGGGCATTACTTATCTAAGTTGTTGTCATCATTTAGTCACTAAGTTGTGCCCAACTCTTTCATGAGCTGTGGACCATAGTCCACTGGGTTCCTCTGTCCATGGGATTTCCCAGGCAAGAATACTGGAGTAGGTTGCCATTTCCTTCTTCAGGGGATCTTCCAGACCCAGGAAGGGAACCTGTATCTCCTGCATTGCCATGCAGGTTCTTTACCACTGAGGCACCAGGGAAGCGCTTACTCATCTGAGCAGCAGGAGCCTAAATCAGTAAAGATCTGGACGAGAAAATGTCCAGCCTCTTTGCAGGCTTTGAAAGCAGCAGTATCTTGTGATAACTGATGGCAAGAGAGGAAAAATAGCATGGAACTGAACAGTTACTGTCTTCTACCCCTTATGTAGAATAATTTTTTCCCCTTACACTGTTTTTAGCCTGCTCATTTCATGGGTGTCATGAGACAAATGTGAAAGCAAAAGAGAGAGGTATATTTTAAAAGACCCAGTTACATCACAATTGTTTAGTTGCCAAGTCGTGTCTCACTTGTAACCAAGTGGACTATAGCTGCCAGGGTCCTCTGTCCATGGAATTTCTTTAAAACCCTACACAGATACCCAGACATGTGTTTGCGTAGCTAAGGTGATTCCTCTCCATTTCTCAATACTTTCCCTTTTCAGTTCTTATGGGCCATGACCCTAGAACTAGTATGATGGATATAATACATGTTTTTGAAAAAAATTGTTTTCCAATAATCATAGCATTAGAGGTCCAGAATGATACCCCATGTACACTCAAGTGCATGGTGGTTTGAGTCAATAGCCCTGAAATTCTAGTTTTTTGGACACTGCAAGGTCATCAGAAGTGTGGGTGTTCGTTGCTCAGTTGTGTACAACTCTTTGCAACTCCATAGACTGTAGCCCACCAGGCTCCTCTGTCCATGGAAATCTCCAGGCAAGAACACTAGAATGGGTTGCCATTCCCTTCTCCAGGGGATCTTTCTGACCCAGGGATCGAACCTGCATCTCCTGCATTGCAGGCAGATTCTTTATTGTCTGAGCCACTAGGGAAGCCTGCAGGGTCATCAGATGTGGGTACTAAATATATATACATAAATTTATATATATATAAAAGAGCATCCTATTCTTGGTCTTCCCACCCCTCATTCCTACCCAATCCCTTCTTGACCCAGAAAAAGAAGAGCTTTGGGAAAATAAATCATGGTTCACAATTCTAGAGACTTGGCCTAAACAGCCTTGAGCTTCTCTCATCATCCTATCCCTAGTTAAGTGTTAGTTGCATCAGTCATGTCTGACTCTCTGCGACCCCATGAACTCTAGCCCGCCAGGCTCCTCTGTCCATGGGATTCTCCAGGCAAGAATACTGGAGTGGGTTGCCATTCCCTTCTCTAGGGGGAATCTTCCCTACCCAGGGATCGAACCCCGGTCTCCTGCCTTGCAGGCAGATTCTTTACAGGCTGAGAGCTCCCACACCTGCAGGGCCCAAATTCCAGAAAAAGTCCCAGGCTCAGGTTTGTTCAGGCTCACTTCTGGGTTTGAGATGAGAACATGGTTTAAAGATAGGACTCAAGACAAGGCCCAGGAGGCCCCATTCATTGCCCAGCAGGAGAGATGGGGCCCAGAAGGATGCCAGGCTCCACACAATCCTGCCCCAGAGGGTCAGTCCCTCCTGAGCCGCACAGTACACAGCTGCCCAGCTGAGTGGGTGGCAGTGAAGGACATGGGGGTCTTCACTAGCGTGAGAAGGGAGACACGTCACTACAGAGAGAGAAACCCAAGAGGAGGCAGTTTACTGCTTATGGTGGCCACTGGAGCGGCTGTGGAGCAAGGAGAGCAAATAACATAAATGGACACAACCGTCAGAGGCAACACAGCCCTACTCCATTTCTCCAGGACCACCATCCGGAGGTGTGGGGGAAGGACGGGTGGTCCAGGCCTCCTCCTTCTCAAGTCAGCATTTGGCAAAATGAGCCCTGGAGTCCAGTCTCTCCTTCAACTTCGAGCCCCGTCTCCTCGGGGTGCTCCAGCCATCTCCGGCAGGACGGCCTCTTGGTTCTTCGGCTCCACAACTAGGGGCCATGGCCACTCTTGTCTTCTTCCTCGGGGGCCGGGGGCCGCTCCCCTGGGGCAGCCGGTGGTTCCTCCTGGGCCTGGCTGAGCGGGGCTTTTCCCGCTGCAGGCGGGGCGCTCTCGGGCATCTGGGTGAGGCTTGGGGAAGGCGGCCTACCTGAAGCCTGCGCGTAGGGGGCAGCAAACAGGTCCAGGAAGCAGCCGTCCCCTCCCGGGGGGCCCCCCAGAGCCTGCGGGCAGAAGGCACTGGGGAACGGCAAGTCTGGCAGGCAGGGGTCGGCCCAAGGCACCGTACCTGTGGGGCCAAAGCACACAGCACAAAGTGCAGGGCATGAAGGGGCCCCAGCGCGGTCTCCATGACAGAGCCCCTCCCTGCTCCACAGACACGGGTCAGGACCCCAGAGTGGGTCTCCCCTCAGGACCAGGCACCCGCCCCCCATGTCTCGAGGGCCTGGGGTTGGGGCACAGCGACCCAGAGCGCACTGCGTGTCGGGCCAGGGCCCCCTCACACATGTGGAAGGAGCGCGGGAACCAGAGTCTTTCTCCCTCTTCTTCTTCTGAGTCTCCTAGGGCAGTGACTCTAGGATATCCGGGGTCCAGGTGGCCCCTTGGACACTCCCTTTAGCTGCCATCTACTCTGCACCGAGTGTTTCACGCCCGTCATTCCTAGTCCTCACCAAGCCCTCAGATGGGAATAGTATTCCCACTTCAGAATCCAGGAAGCTCAGAACTAGTGACGACTGAGCTGGACTCCATGCTTGGCTTTGCCTCCCTCCAAAGCTCTCTCTCTCGGAGAAGGAAATGGCAACCCACTCCAGTACTCTTGCCTGGACAATTCCATGGATGGAGGAGCCTGGTAGGCTACAGTCTATGGGGTCGCAAAGAGTTGGACACGACTGAGCGACTTCACTTTCTTTCTTTCTATAGTTCCTTTTGGAGATGGAAATGGTAACCCACTCCAGTGTTCTTGCCTGGACAATCCCATGGATGGAGGGGCCTGGTGGGCTACAGTCTCTGGGGTTGCAAAGAGTCGGACCCGACTAAGCAACTAACACACACCCAAAGCTCTCTCTTACTCTGCTCTGAAACCTCCAGGAAACTGGAGGATGAAGAGTTTCACCAAGATAGCCCATCTTGGGGCTATCTCCCCTCTCACCCTCCTCAAACACTGGGGGGGGGTCCTTCTCTTCCAGCCCCGACTCACCCACGTTCCCGGCCGGTGGCTGCAGCAGGATGGGCCCTGATGGAGGGCCTGGGAAATAGCCCTGGGATGAGCCCCCGCTGGGGCCACAGGACAAGGCAAAGAGAGGGTCTTCGGGCAGCGGCGGAGTCAGCGAGCTGGGCAAGGGGAAGGGGTGCAGGTATGGAAACTGGGGCTGCGGGTGTTGGAAGAACTGGGTCTGTGGTGCCTGGGAGAAGGGGAACGGTCCTGGCTGG
This sequence comes from Bubalus kerabau, assembly GCF_029407905.1. Classification (NCBI taxonomy): domain Eukaryota; kingdom Metazoa; phylum Chordata; class Mammalia; order Artiodactyla; family Bovidae; genus Bubalus; species Bubalus kerabau. Next base: position 111,172,751 of record NC_073631.1, read on the forward strand.
CTGCTGCTGGATTGGTACTCCTGGGGTTCCAGATCCTCTAAGTATGAGCAGGCAGGGGGTGGAGTGATGCTGTGGGGACAGAGAAGAACTTCCTGAGGCTCCAATGGTTTCATTCCTACCACGCCCTTCCCCCACCACCTGCCTCTCCACAATCCCCAGGCCTGCTGCCTCCTCCTCTTCCTGCTCCAGCTTCTCACCCTCTTCTCCTCTACAGCTGTGATGTCCTGATCCTTTCCCTCCCCATCCCCTCACCCTTTAACCCTCACTACATTTACTAACTCCTTGCTTCTCTCGGGGCTTCCATGGTGGCTCAGATGGTAGATTCCTTCTGCAATGCAGGAGACCCAGGTTCGATCCCTGGGTTGGGAAGATCCCCTGGAGGATGGAACTGCAACCCACTCCAGTATTCTTGTCTGGGGGGCAGGGAAACCCCATCTCTCAGTTACCCTCTCCCCTCCCAAGCTCCATCCATCTTTCCTCCTTCTGTGCCTCCCCCAGGATAGATCAGTATGGCCCCCCGTGAAGTGGTAGACAAGTACCTTGTTCCCCACAACCCACAAGGGCCATCCTTGTGGCTGCTGTCGCTGCCCAGGGTGTCCAGCAGCAGTGGCATCAGCTGGGGGGCGTGCACAGGGCCAAGGGGAAAGGGAAGGTTGGCTCTTCGGACAGGTGGGGGGCTGAAGAGTGGGGGTGTCACAGGCCTTCTCTGGGGGCCCTCATTCTGCAGGTTTGGGCCCAGAGTCTGGTCAGATGTCAGCAGCATGGACGGCTCTGGGAACAGAAGTCCACGGGGGGTTGTGAGAGTAAGAAAACAGGGAGGGGACGCAGCCCTGGCAGTGCTGGAGGGGGTTAGAGTGCAAGAGGCTTGGGCTCCCCGAAGGGCCTCCACTGAACAAAACCATGGAGAGCTCTGGCCACTCCCAGGTCTTCCAAGAAAGAGCCCTTTGACTTTGCTGTCTTCCCCAGACAACCCTCAGAAGGGGGTTGGCTCACCTGGAAGGGAATCCTGAGGGAGGGTCCCAGGCTCCAGGATCGTGGACTCGGTAGGTGGCAGCTCGGCCACAGAGCTGGAGGCAGATAGATCAGAGACTGCAGGTCAAGGGGTCCCTGGTCTATGACCGGGGCTTCCATGTAGGGAAAGGGACCCACACATTCAAGCTCTGTCTCCCTACAAGGCACTGGCAAGTCCCAATCCCACCAGGTCCAAATCCCTCTAAATATCAGCCAACAACTCTGGCTCAGACCATAAAGAAGCCTCCTGAGATGTGGGAGACCCAGGTTCGATCCCTGGGTCAGGAAGAGCCCATGAGAAGGGAATGGCCTCCCATTCCAGTATTCTTGCCTGGGACATCCCACGGACAGAGGAGCCTGGTAGGTTACAGTCTGTGCGGTTGCAGAGAGGTGAACTTGGCTAAGCAACTCACACACACATGCCCCATCATGTGCCCAGCCTTCCAGCACCTTCCCCCTTCTAGACCCCAGGATCCCAGCTTAGACCCCACGTCCTGCCCATGGGGAGGGGCCAGGAAGAGGAGAAAGTCTTACCTGCATTGGTTGCTGGCGAGGGCTGGGGTAAGGGCGAGACCGGCAGGTGCGTCCTTACTCTCCTTCCCATTCATTTTTCGCCACTTGGCCCGGCGATTCTGGAACCACACCTGTAGGGGAAGAGACAGCTGAAGAGCTTGAGGAACAGGGCAGAGCCTGAGGCTGTGACTGAGGAGGTCCCTGCACCACTCAGACTGGTATGAAGGGTTCACCTAGATGGGGTCTGAGTCACCACCCTGCGTCATCTAAGGCCAAGGCTGGGTGGAAACAGGCAAGAACACAGCCCTGGCTGAGGCCTCATTCCAGCCCCTGTTGGGGAGCTGCTGAGTACTTGCTAAGCTCCCCCAGAGTCCCAGCACATAGGCTCCCCTCCACCTCTAGACCGGGGGAGTCAGCACCCTTTACCATGATGCGCTGGGGGGTGACCCCCACCGTCTGGGCAATCTCCCGGCGCTTATCGCTGTCTGGATAGTGGTCATCTTGGAAGAGCCTTTCTAGCTCCTCCAGCTGGTCTGGAAGAAGAAAACACTGGCTTTGAGGATGAACACCAGTGATGAGGAAGCAGAGGAGAAACACATGCCTTCCAGGCGGGACCAATGTCCCCAATCCAAGGGCCTCCCACAGCCTGGTGGCTAAGTTCCCCCAGTGGGCTGGGGCCTCGTCTGGCTCAGGCTTTGTGGCAGGGAGCTGTGTAGTGGGTTACTTTCCTGTTTCTTCCATGTTCCGATAAGAAAACGCAAACTTTCCCTCTTAGGGTCAGAAGTCATGGCCTTGCAGAGGTCAAGAGACGTTCCAGCCAAGGTGATACATAAGCTAACTGCACTCCTGTCTCCTGGGGCCATGTTCCCCGAGATTGACACCAGGTCCCTCGGGTTTCCTCCCACCTCAGGGACTTACCCGAGCGGTACAGGGTGCGTGTCTTCTTCCGGACCTGGCAGGTCACTTCCGGGGACCTCTTCTCCTGGTCCAGGTTTTGGTTCTTCTGGGCCAGTGTGTTGAGGAGGTTGGCCACATGGCAGGACCCCCGGCCTAACCCACAAGGCCCTTGGTTGTACGTGGCCCGAGCCGGGTTAGCGCTGCTGGGAGATGCCGTCGAGGCCGGACCCACATCCATAGGCTTCTTCTGCTCGCCGGCGGCTGGAGAGTAGGGCCTCTTCCCCGGCCTGCCCTCTGTCCCTGGGAAGGGAGGCCCTTGCCCCTGAGGCTGGGGTCTAGGCGAGGCCAGGCTCCTGTCTTCATGGAGAGCCCCTGGGCTGGGGCGCTGGCAGGCTTTCATAGGCTCAGTCCCTTCCCCAGGGGCCTCTGACGGCCGCTTCTCCCCGTAGATGGTGCAGGAAATAGGCACGTCCTTGCCTGGGGCGTCCTGAGTGTGGGGGGCTGACCTCTGCAGGGCTTCCTCCTTCTCCTCCAGCCTGGCAGCAGGGGACTTGCCTCCACCCCCCTGGCCTGTGGAGAGCCAGCACCCTGACTTCAACCCAGGAGAAGGAAGAGCCTGGCCCAGGAGGACGCGCTGCTTCCTGGTCTGCAACTGGCATCCTGTTTGACCTTAAGCTTTCACTTGTCTACTTAGCAAACGCGGTAACAGTTCCAGGCATACCTTCCTAACTCAGCTACTCTGAGGATCACATGAGGGAATCCTTCTTGCCTGGAGAATTCTATGGACAGAGAAGCCTGGCAGGCTACAATCCATGGGGTAACAAAGAGTCGGACACGACTGAGCTAACACATACGTACATACGTAGCTTGGAAAAGCGAAAGCACGCAGATGCCACCATGAGGGGTCTGAGCTCATGAACCTAGATGGTGGGGGAGCAATCCTAATTTGGGGGGAACTTACTCCCTGGGAGTTCCCAGTTTTCTCCTAGACACCTGGATTGTGAGTTTGAGATTGAGACTCTGCAGCTGATCAGACTGGATCCCGGTCCTGCTCCGGACACAGCATCAGGGCTGAGCAGGAACACGGCAGGACTGAGTGGTGTCCAGGGGCCCAGACAAGAACATCAAAGGGGAGCTAACAGGAATGTCTACCCTCATCTCCCACAGAACTGGCTCTCTCCTCACCCCTATACACACCCTCATCCCCTCCCTGCAAAGCGGGACCTCAGCCAAGGGCCTGGAGCCCAGGCCAGCCCCCCTTTTACAGGTATGGAAGGGTGACCTGACAGGCACTGTACGTTCCCATCCCTCAGCCTTCAGCTTGTCTGTCCTTTTCTGAGCTATGACTGATTCATCAGGAGTTTACCAGGTCCTGGGCATGGTGCTAAGCACCTTTCAGAGATCAGTCCGGTCTGCATTTAATCCCTGTGAGGAAGGCATAGGCATCTCTCCCTCTAACAGATGAAGAAACGCGGATGGCAGAGTTCAGTGACTTGCCCAAATGCACAGCGCTTGGGCGGGACTCTTGTTCACTAGACAGAGCCCTTCTGAGGGTCACCAACCTGCCCCTCATTTCCCTCCCAGCTTATTCATAACCTCCAGAACTCTCTCAGGTCAAGGAGCTGCTGTGTTATTTCTTACAAAACTAGAATATTTTTATTAAAAAAAATTTTTAATATTTTTCAGTGGATGCTCACTGGTGTTTTGTTTTGGCCCCCACAGCATGTGGGATCTTGGTTCCTCCACTAGGGGTCTACCCAGGCCCCCTGCATTGGAAGTGCCGAATCTTAACCTCTGGACCATCAGGGAAGTTTCCAAGAGCGAGTTTTTCTGTTTTGTTTTTTTTTTTAATGAAAGTTGCATGAGACTGACTAGCTTAATGAACAGCTTTGTAACAACATGTAAAGAAAGATGTAGGTCACAGGCTAAGGTGCTTTGCCAGATTGTTCCCTAGTGTACAAGCTGGTGACCAGGGTTTGCAGGCTTCTACTCCATAACTAAGCCGAGTGGCCGGATGGGGAAATGTGGAAGAAGGGACACGCTGGTTTTACAGTATTTCTGGAGCACTGGAGCCTAGCAAATCTGGTACACAGTAGGTGGTCACTAAAGGCAATGGATTACCTTGATAGCTTTCCTAAAGTGGCTCAGCAGTAAAGAATCCGCCTGCCAATGCAAGAGCCCGGGTTCCAACCCTCAGTCAGGAAGACACACTGGACAAGGGCATGGCACTCTTTTGCCTAGAGTATCCTTCCCTGGAGAATTCCATGGACAGAAGAGCCTGGTGGACTACAGTTCATGGGGTCACAAAGAGTCGGACACGACTGAGTGACTGAAGAACAACAAATCAGGGTGATAGACCCTGGTAAAAAAGGTGATGGGTCTTGGAACCTAGAACAGCAGAGCCTCAACCCTGCTTTCCTTCTCTGCGTGTAGACAAATCAGAACCCCAAAACGGAAGGGTGCTGTGGGAAGGGCTCCCTGGCCCGCGACACCCCCTCGAGTCCCCCTCAGTTCCCAGCCCCGACCCTCCCGAGCTCTAGAGGCCTGGCTGCTGGGCCCCCCAGGCTCCCGCGCACTCACCCCGCAACTCCGGGCCGCGCTCCCGGGTGGGCTCCATGGCCTGGACTCCCGCACGGGGCCGCCCGCCTGCCCGCCGCCTAAAGAAGCCTCGCGCGCGGGCAGGTGTGCGTCCGCGAGGCCCGCCCGGGAGGGCGGCTCGCGGGGCAGCTGCAGGGCGCGAGGCCCGAGGGCCACGCAGCTGCCCGCCCCCGCCGCGGCCGAGAGGGGCGGGTGCGGCAGCTCCCTGAGGCCGGGGGGGCGATGCACGCGGGGAGTGGGCGACAGCCCGCCTCCAGGGCCCGCGTCCGGGAGTCTGCAGCGGTCACCAGCGCCCACCATCTCCCAAGGCCGGCCTTGGCACTGAGCTCCGGTGGCGGCTTGCGCCTTGGAGACGGAGTCCTTCCTTGGGAACCCGGGAAAGCGACTTAGGGAGTCACTTATCCTGGGAGCCCCAAACCACTGCTCAACTGAGCTTCCCCCAAGCCTAAGCCCCCAACACCCCGTGCCGATTGGAAGGTTCCCTAGAGCCCCGAGCTAGAAGAAGCCAGGCCACAGGGCGAAGTCTACACGTCTCGGATGGACACAGTTGCAGGAGCCCCGGAGGCCACAGGTAAGCGGGCAGAACGCGGGGCGGCCATGCGTGCTGCTCAAAGCTTTGGTCTCAGTTTTCACCCGCTTGAGACTACTTTTACTCGCCGAAAATAGATGGGGCGGAGGACACAGAACAAAGATCCTACAGACGCGATCTTTGTGACTCTTCCTTCACCGAACGTTTCTTGCCTTTATGAAAGAATTTAAGAATTTAAAATTCTCATGGCGTCGTCCTCCCATCTGCCCTTGAGTGGGAGGTGATGGCCAAATTGAAACAGGTGCGTGGGGGTGGGGGTGGGGGGGCAGTCCAGGACCGAATCCAGGTGTTTGCTTTTAAGATTGAAAAGACTCTGGACAGCGCGTGCTTTCAGGCTGTAATCACCTGTTGGGATGTTTTTTCCTGCACCTTAAATTGAGGTGCTTGACCTATACATGTGAACTTTGGAAGGCTGGCCGTTCTAAAATACAAATGAGCGAGTTAATTTTGTGATAACATGATCAAAATTCCAGGCCCTCTGGTGTTTCATTCTGACTCCAGTAAGAGCACTATCCTCAGGTAAATAAGCGGTTTAGAGGTTGGGGCCAGTTTCAGCTAGAAATCCGGGCCACATGAGCAAGAAAGAGAGGGCAGCTAAGTGGCTTTGTTTGTGAAAAGTCACCGTTTGGTGACATGGTCGTAAATGGAATACAGTAGTCTGCCTGATTAAACATTTATAGGACACTGTCTGCCAGGCCTGGTGCAGAAGCTTACTGGCGGAGAGGGGATTAGAACAATGACACAAGAGAAGGAACAGTGTCCATTCCACAGGGAGGTCAGTGGTGGGTTAGAAGGATGCACAGAGGAGCAGGAAGCTCTGCTGGACTCGGATTGGGGGTGGGGTCAGGAAAGGCCTTCATGGAGCCGGTATCACAGATCTGTGAGCTGAAGGTTAAGGGAGAGGCATTGCTACTGTGTCAGAGCCCTGCTGAAACTCTGCGGTGCTCCCGCCTGCCCGTGTGATAAAAACCAAGCTCCCTGACCCGGAGAGACTTCCGAGGCCTGGTCCTTTTCTCTGAAGCCTCAGCTCACCTGCTGCCCACACCCATGTGTCCCGATTTTATTGTCTCTTTTGACCTTGTGTTTTTCAAGGAGCCTTTGCTGAAACCTCTTGGATCAGAATTTCTTTGGGAATTTGTTTAAAATGTAGCTTTCAGGCCCCATTCCCAGACATTTTAATTGGTGGGTCCAGAGAGGCATCTAGAAAGTGTAACAAACCTCTCAGGTGATTCTTATTCACATTAGAGTTTGAGACACTTGGTAGATCTGCAAAAACAAAGTCAACTGAAACCATCCTGGGGATGGGAGTGGGGAAAGTGGGTGATGTGGGGTCTTTGTGGGGGAAGGACCTTTTGTCCTTTACTGAGGTGTCTGCTGTAGTGCAGAATTAATCTCTTAATATTAGGTTATCCTATCTCATTAAATTAAGAATAAATCATCCTTCCCTGCCATCATTTATGTTGTATTTTCTCTCTGGTTACCCTCTGCCTGGGTGAAGGTCAGAAGAGCAAAGACTGAATTACCCATAGACTGGCTGCCACCCTTGCACAAAACTTGGGAAAATATGAGGTCTAATTGTATAAAAGGGTTTGCTCTGAGGCTTAAGGAAGTGAAGATGCTGGCATTTTCTCTCTCTCTCTCTTTTTTTTTAAGAGTTTGTGATTTTATTAATAATCCTTTGGCCAAAAGTGAAAATACAGATTGAAGGAAGATGTTTGCATTTTCTAAATACGTAAATGATTGAATTTGTTAGGCTTGGGCTATGACATTTGGGAAATTGAAGTTCCCTTTCTTTTTTTTTTTTTCTTCTTCTTTCCATTTTTCCTTCAATAATAATCTTGCCTTGCTGTTTTATGGCTTTTCAAAAATGGTATGGTTTTGTTTGTTAATTTACAGGGATGTTTGATTTAGTTACTGTAAGTGAATTTAGTCTAAGAAGGCTTGGGAGTGTGTCTTGATGTGTTTGGTTGAGAAGGGAGTGTTTCTATAATATATGCTGTGAAGAGTTCCATCTTTCACAGAGAAGCTTCAAGGGAAGAAGGCAGAGAAGGGGTACTGCTCTTTATTGGGAGGGCAAAAAATTTATATTTTGGGGTACTTGGAAATATTTATTTCTAAGTCTTGGTATAAGCCATCTTCATGATCTTTAGGCCAGTTCATGTACATAACCTCGTTTAGAGGGAAGGGTTTCCTTTTGGGGTAGGGAAGGGGCTTGTCCTTAGTTTTCAGAGCCAAACTGTAAACCACCTCCTGTACCCTTTTAGGAAGAGCCATTTATTCCAACCTCTTCTCCTCGATAGAATGACAACAAAAAGGAAGAGGCCTGATGCTACTAAAGAATATAATTGATCTTTTTTTTTTTTTTTAGTTTATATGGAGTTAACCATACAGTTAGTTTGCTGCTGCTGCTGCTAAGTCGCTTCAGTCGTGTCCGACTCGGTGCGACCCCATAGACGGCAGCCCACCAGGCTCCCCCGTCCCTGGGATTCTCCAGGCAAGAACACTGGAGTGGGTTGCCATTTCCTTCTCCCACAGTTAGTTTAAACACGTGAAATAAGCATTATCTGTCCTTCCTTCCTCCTTCTCTATAATGAAGAAAATAACCAGTAGAAGGTGGTTGACTGAGAAACGTTTTTAAAGCAGAAACACGGGGGAATTCATTCTTGGCCTCCATGCCTCCCCGGGAGTACAGGGCAACAGGTCATTGGAAGTCCTGGGACCAGAGGCAAGGGTGCGGTTGTGAAAGGCAGAAATGTGAACAGGCCCCGGGTCAGGAGCTCACAGTCCCCGCAAACACGGGAGGTCAGGGCCCCAGGAAGCAACCAGGAGGACAGCACTGCCCAAGGCAGAGGAGGGTAAAGGCGAGCAGGATGTCCTGAGCCTGAAGAAGGCACGTGGCTGGATGATCAGATGAATGCCATGGGCTCACTGCGACAAAGCTGAGGGTGGCCGTGACTGGGGCAGACACTGGGGGCTGCTAGAGTCTCTGCGGAGCTGCTTTGCTTGGAGGTTGCTGGTGATGGGCATTGGAAACACCTGGCTCAGAGCAGAACCTGCCCCAGCAGTGAGAAAGCAGGTTCTGGCATGAATGCGCCTGATCACTTCTAATCCCCGTGCCCCAGACTCTCAAGGTTTTCTGCATCTAACAAGAATAGTGAGCCTGTCTAAGCAGTGTGGTTGCTGCTGCTCGTTTTTAACTAGGCCGTGCTCATACTAAGGGGCTTCCCAGGTGGCACAGATGGTTAAAAAAAACAAAAACAAAAAAAACCACCTGCCAGTGCAAGAGATGTGGGTTTGATCTCTGGGTCGGAAAGGTCCCCTGGAGAAGGGAATGGCAACCCACTCCAGTATTTTTTCCTGGGAAATTCTATGGACTGAAGAGCCTGGCAGGCTATAGTCCATGGGGTTGCAAAGAGTCAGACATGACTTAGTAACTGAACAACGACAGCTCATAATATATCACCATGGCTTGTGTTTTTGTAATTTGCAAAGCGCTTTCCCTTCCACGCGAATCCCTTCCCTATACACCTCTGTTTTACAGGCAGACAGTCTCCTTTCTGCTCCCTTCTGCCCCTCTCCAGGATTGCAAAGCTGGGTGCTCACTAGAGCCTGGCATTCAAACTCGCCTCAAAACCTGGCCCCGACCTTCCCTCAGGCTGCATCTGTGTCTTCCTTCTCTTCGTCTGCCTCGACCCACACCCCCACTCCTGTCTCCTCAGAGTCTCCTCTGGTTCTAACCCTCTCAACTTCGCCCTGGAAGGCCCTCGCCTTCTCATGCCTCAGGGCCACACATTGTTTATAGGCCTGAAACATTGTCCAGTCCTTTTACTTCTGGCAAAGTCTTACACTTCAAAGCCCAACCCGCATGTTCTCTTTCCTGGGAAACCTATCTTGGCTTTCCAGCGCCAGAAGGAACTGCTGCTTCCTGCGTGCTCCCACTGTGCCGTGTTCCCAATGATGTATTACACCACCTAACCCAAGCTCACCAGAGGAGAATTCTGTGAACTCTCCACCAGCCGCTGAGTTCTTACGCCTTAACAAACATCTGTTCACACCAGGCGCTTCTACCTGCTCTACAAATATCAGCTCCCTGAATTTCCACAACCCCGGAAGGTTCTGTCATTAGCCCCATTTTATCACAAAGAAACTGACAGACAGAGCTTATGTGCTTTGCCAAAGGTCACAGAGCTGGTAAGCGGCACACCCAAGAGCTGAACCCGGTTAGTCTGGTTCCCGCCTGTACTTGTAACCACTGGGCTTTCCTGTTTATTTCATTTATATCTATGTCAAGATCCTCCCGGGCTTGGCATGGCAGCTTGCACACGAGGATCAGTAATTGTTCATTGACCAGGAATTGATCACCATCGCCAGGAGTTAGCAGAGGAGGGAGGGAGGTGGCTGTACCTGGGCAGGGGAGCAGCACTGATGCAGCTGTTTGAATCCTGACCGTGGTGGTGGTTGCATGAGTCTTCACTGAGATAAAATGGCATTGAACTAAACAGGGCTGGGGGCTTCCCTGGGGGCTCAGGTGGTAAAGAATCTGCCTGCAATGCAGGAGACCCGGGTTCAATGCCTGGGTCGGGAAAATCCCCTGGAAAAGGGAATGGAAACCCACTGCAGTATCCTTGCCTGGAGAATCCCATGGACAGAGGAGACTGACATGCTACAGTCCACGGGGTCACAAAAAGTTGGACATGACTGAGTGACTGACAGGCTACAGTCCATGGGGTCACAGGGAGTCAGACGCGACTGAGTGACTGACAGGCTACAGTCCACAGGGTCACAAAGAGTCGGACACGACTGAGCAACTGACACACACGAAGACAGAGCTGACCCTGGAGCAGCATGAGTTTCAACGGCACAAGTTCGTAAATGTGCAGATTTTTTTAAAAATAATAAATACTGTAGAATTACATGATCCATAGTGTATTAGCAGATGTGGAACCTCACGTAGGGAAAAGCCACAGATACATAGGCCGATTATAAGTTGTACATGGATTTTCGACTGTGCAGAGGATTTCGACTGACCTCTGCATTGTTCAAGGGTCAAATATATATGGGACTCTCCAGGCAAGAATACTGGAATGGGATGCCATTTCCTTCTCCAGGGGATCTTCCCGATCCAGGGATCAAACTCAGGTCTCCCACTTTGCAGGCAGATTCTTTACTGTCTGAGCCACCGAGGAAGCCAAGACCAGGCAAGAATACTGGAGAGGGTTGCCATTTCCTTCTCAATGGGATCTTCCCAACCTAGGAATCCAACCCAGGTCTCCTACATTTTAGGCAGATTCTTTACCAACTGAGCTATGAGGGAAGCCCCAAGTATATATACATATACATGCAAATGAGTGTGTGTAAAAACTGGTGAAATCTGAGTGAGGTCTGTGGATTGTACTGATATCAGTTTCCTGGTATGATTTTTTACTGTAGTTATGCAGGATGTTAACCACTGGGGCAAAGGAATATGGGATCTCTCTGTTTGATTTCTTAACACTTCCTGTGAAACTGTAATTATTTCTCTGATGTCCAGGTGTAGGGTCATGGCTCCCAGGAGAAGGTGCTCTGCCAGGAGCCCTCAGGGTGCGGAAAGAGAACTCTGCCTTCTGGGCAGAGTGAGTTTGTTACTATTCTTTTCTTGCTTTCAGGACATGGACTCATGTCCTCCTGGGCTTTGATGCCTTCATGGTCTCCTGTGACCTGGTTACCCACCCCCTCCAGAGCCAGTTAATCGTGTGAAAGGTGAGATCACATCATGGTCAGCAGGTTCCTCTGTGCTTAGGGCACCAAGCTTTAAGGTCCACTAACATTAGAGTGACAATACCAGCTCTTTGGAATTGAAGATGACCTGCCCTTGTGTTTAAATGTTTCCTTTTGCTTGATATCAATCAAGAGCAGGATCACTAGTATAGGTTAGAAGCTACCAGCAACTTCCTTTGCCTGCTGGAGAGGATGGTAAAATATTAGGCGTGCGTTTAAGTGGGACAGAGAGATGAAGTGATAGACGACTAGATTGATTACCGGAGAAATAATTAGGCCAGCAAAACCTGTCACAAAGTTTTTTGGAATGACAAGGGGGCTGTAGAACTGGACGGGCTGCTAGACCCCATTTTAAGCTTGCAAAAAGACTTCTGATCATCTCTATCTTGTAACTGAGGCGCTGCGTGTGTTATTAAATTGATACAAGGGAACTTGGGCCTCGCCTGGGCCACCTGGCGTTCAGTTAGGCTGTGTCATGCAGAGTTCCAAAGACAGGGAGCAAAAAGCAACAGAGACGGGGGGAGACATATTTGGAATCAGAGATGCACCAGATAATATGGACATGAATTTGAGCAAACTCTGGGAGATAGTGGAGGACAGAGGAGCCCGGTTGCTGCAGTCCATGGGGTGGAAAAGTCAGACATAACTGAGCAGCTGAACAAAAGCAACAAGAAGATGATGTTAGATCTATCTTCTTTAGTTGGGAGATACAATTTCTAATCTGAACTCTCAGATATGCTGCTCCAAGGCCCATTTAGTTTGGGCTCACCAGCAAGGGCAAGCACTGTTGGCTTTCAGACTTTTCAAGCTTAACCTTATTTTCAAATGGAACTTCCAATTCCCACCCAAAAACCTGTAACACCCCCAAGCCTCCCCCTCTTTGTATCAGTTACCCAGTTGGAATCATCCTTGATTCTGTGCTCTCCCTCACAGCTTAGTATGAGCTGTGACCATTCAACCTCCAAAGCCTTTAACTTTGCATCTCGAAGCTTTTAACTTCTGTCCATCATCACCGATCCAAGCCCCTCTCCTCTTGGGCCTGTTCTTTAGTGACAGCTTCCTAAACACATCTCCTGTCTCCAATCCTATCCCACTGTAATCCATCCTCCACAGACTGGCTAGGGAGACAGTCTTAACATGAAAATTGCCATATGTGACTCTGCTGTTTATATGCTTTAATGACTTCCCATTGACCTGGGAGGAAAATAAAAACATCTTACCAAAGCCCTGCATGATCTGGCTCCCGCTTCATCTCAGGTCCTTCAAGCATCTTAGACATACTACATTCTTCTGTCTCAAGGTCTTTACATATGTTCCCATGCCTGCAAACCCTCTTGGTGGTTTTTATGGCTGATTCCTACCCAGGTCTTGGCTTAAGTGTTATTTCTCCATGCAGAGTCCTTTGGCCACATTATCGACCTAACACCTACCTCCTAATATTTTCCCTGTTTTTATTACTATTCTTAACACAACATGTAATTATACTTTAGTTTATAGACTGTCTCCTCTACAGTACCTTGCGCTCCCTGGATACTGAAACTAATGGTTTGTTTCACCAGTATAAATCTATGTAAACAACGGCCCCAGCATGGTGGCTGACTTGTGCATGTTAGCTGTTTGGCTAATGAGTGTGTGTGTGTGTGTGTGTGTGTGTGTGCACGTGCGCTCTCTCACGTGGTCAGTCGTGTCCGACTCTTTTGCAGCCCCATGGACTGTAGCCTACCACGTTCCTCTGTCCATGGAATTTTTCAGGCAAAAATGCTGGAGTGGGTTGTCATTTTCTCCTCCAGGGGATCTTGCCAACTCAGCAATCAAACCCAAGTTAAATATCCTGTATTGGCAGGTGGATTCTTTACCACTAACACCACCTGGGAAGACAGATGAATGGATGAATAAAAATATGGGGTTTTGTTGTTTGTTTGTTTTTTTAGTTGGAAGGGAGAAAAAGATTATCAGATTCATGGTACAAATTGCAGTTTCTGGTAATTCATAACCTGATCTATAACAGGATTAATAAGGCCATTAAATTGGAAAGCTTCCTGAAAGTGTTGGGCATTTTGAGAACTGAGGAAACCAGAACCCAGGGGTAAAATGTGGCATTTTAGTGCTTGTTGTAAGAAACACAGCGAGACTTGGCATGCCTCTTTGGTAAAGTCCATATTCATCAGAGGCCATGGCTTTTCAGAGAGAAAGCAAAATCCAGAGAGCTACAGCTTGTTAGGGCTTCTTAAGTCTTCAGAAAAAGACACAAGCAACTTTATATTTAGAATGGGTTTTTTATAGACCACATCTAGGTGGATCTTGTTTTTTTATGACAGCCTCTGCCTTAATTTTTAAGATGTTTAGTCCACTTATACAATGTATCATTCACAAATAATGATTATTAATATGCTTGGGTTTAGATCTACCCTCTTGCTATTGTTTTCTATTATCATATCTTTTTATGCCTTATTTTTGAGTTCAGTTCAGTCTCTCAGTCGTGTCCAACTCTTTGTGATCCCATGGACTGCAGCACACCAGGCTTTCCTGTCCATCACCAAATGCTGTAGCTTGTTCAAACTCATGTCCATCTAGTTGGTGATGCCAGCCAACCATCTCATCCTCTGTCCTCCCCTCCTCCTTCTGCCTTCAATCTTGCCTAGCATCAGGGTCTTTTCCAATGAGTCAGTTCTTCGCATTAGGTGGCCAAAGTATTGGAGCTTCAGCTTCAGCATCAGTCCCTCCAATGAATATTCAGGACTGATTTCCTTTAGGATTGACTGTTTTGATCTCCTTGCAGTCCAAAGGACTCTCAAGAGTTTTCTCCAGCACCACAGTTCAAAAGCATCAATTCTTTGGTGTTCAGCTTTCTTTATAGTGCAACTCTCACATCCATACATGACTAGTGGAAAAACCAGAGCTTTCACTAGACAGACTTTTGTTGGCAAAATAATGTTTCTGCTTTTTAAAATGCTGTCTAGGTTGGTCATAGCTTTTCTTCCAAGGAGCAAATGTCTTTTAATTCCATGGCTACAGTGACGGTCCACAGTGATTTTGGAGCCCCCCAAAATAGTCTGTCACTGTTTCCAATTTTTCCCCATCTATTTGCCTTGACGTGATGGGACTGACTGCCATGATCTTAGTTTTTTGAATGTTGATCCACTTTTAAGCCAACTTTTTCACTCTCCTCTTTCACTTTCATCAAGAGGCTTCTCAGTTCGTCTTCACTTTCTGCCATAAGGGTGATGTCATCTGCATATCTGCAAAGAAGGAAATGGCAACCCACTCCAGTATTCTTGCCTAGAGAATCCCATGGACAGAGGAGCCTGGTGGGCTGCTGTCCATAGGGTTGCACAGAGTTGGACACAACTGCAGCAACTTAGCATGCATGCATGCATTGGAGAAGGAAATGGCAGCCCACTCCAGTATTCTTGCCTGGAGAATCCCAGGGACAGAGGAGCCTGGTGGGCTGCCATCTATTGGATTGCACAGAGTCGGACATGACTGAAGAGACTTAGCAGCAGCAACAGCAGCATCTGCATATCACAGGTTATGGATATTTCTCCTGGAAATCTTGATTCCAGCTTGTGCTTCATCCAGCCTGGCATTTCTCATGATGTACTCTACATATGTTAAATAAGCAGCGTGACAGTATACAGCTTTGACATACTCCTTTCCCAATTTGGAACCAGTCTGTTGTTCCATGTCCGGTTTTAACAATTGCTTCTTGACCTGCATACAGATTTCTCAGGAAGGAGTAAGTAAAGTGTCATTTTTGAGTAAGTGTTTATATGATTCAGTTTTATCTCATTTATTGGCTTATGAATAATAACACTGATTTATGACATTTTTTGACTTTTTTTAGTGATGGCTTTAGAACTTTGTGCGTACATGTCTAACTATCACTGAAGCTTACCTTCAAGTGAAATTATACCATTTCACAAAAAATATAAGAGCCTTCAGTTCAGTTCAGTTCAGTCGTTCAGTCGTGTCTGACTCTTTGTGACCCCATGAATTGCAGCAGGCCAGGCCTCCCTGTCCATCACCAACTCCTGGAGTTCACTAAGACTCATGTCCATCAAGTCAGCGATGCCATCCAGCCATCTCATCCTCTGTCGTCCCCTTCTCCTCCTGCCCCCAGTCCCTCCCATCATCAGAGTTTTTTCCAATGAGTCAACCCTTCGCATGAGGTGGCCAAAGTACTGGAGTTTCAGCTTTAGCATCATTCCTTCCAAAGAAATCCCTGGGCTGATCTCCTTCAGAATGGACTGGTTGGATCTCCTTGTAGTCCAATGGACTCTCAAGAGTCTTCTCCAACACCACAGTTCAAAAGCATCAATTCTTCGGCACTCAGCCTTCTTCACAGTCCAAGTCTCACATCCATACATGACCACAGGAAAAACCATAGCCTCGACTAGACGAACCTTTGTTGGCAAAGTAATGTCTCTGCTTTTGAATATGCTATCTAGGTTGGTCATAACTTTCCTACCAAGGAGTAAGGGTCTTTTAATTTCATGGCTGCAGTCACCATCTGCAGTGATTTTGGAGCCCAAAAAATTAAAGTCTGACACTGTTTCCAGTGTTTCCCCATCTATTTCCCATGAAGTGATGGGACCGGATGCCATGATCTTTGTTTTCTGAATGTTGAGCTTTAAGCCAACTTTTTCACTCTCCACTTTCACTTTCATCAAGAGGCTTTTGAGTTCCTCTTCACTTTCTGCCATAAGGGTGGTGTCATCTGCATATCTGAGGTTATTGATATTTCTCTGGGCAATCTTGATTCCAGCTTGTGCTTCTTCCAGTCCAGGGTTTCTCATGATGTACTCTGCATCAGATCAGATCAGTCGCTCAGCCGTGTCCGACTCTTTGTGACACCATGAATCACAGCACGCCAGGCCTCCCTGTCCATCACCAACTCCCAGAGTTCACTCAGACTCACGTCCATCGAGTCAGCGATGCCATCCAGCCATCTCATCCTCTGTCGTCCCCTTCTCCTCCTGCCCCCAGTCCCTCCCAGCATCAGAGTTTTTTCCAAAGAGTCAACCCTTCGCATGAGGTGGCCAAAGTACTGGAGTTTCAGCTTTAGCATCATTCCTTCCAAAGAAATCCCAGGGCTGATCTCCTTCAGAAGGGACTGGTTGGATCTCCTTGTAGTCCAAGGGACTCTCAAGAGTCTTCTCCAACACCACAGTTCAAAAAGCATCAATTCTTCAGCGCTCAGCCTTCTTCACAATCCAACTCTCACATCCATACATGACCACAGGAAAAACCATAGCCTTGACTAGACGAACCTTTGTTGGCAAAGTAATGTCTCTGCTTTTGAATATGCTGTCTAGGTTGGTCATAACTTTCCTTCCAAGGAGTAAGGGTCTTTTAATTTCATGGCTGCAGTCACCATCTGCAGTGATTTTGGAGCCTATAAAAATAAAGTCTGACACTGTTTCCACTGTTTCCCCATCTATTTTCCGTGAAGTGATGGGACCGGATGCCATGATCTTTGTTTTCTGAATGTTGAGCTTTAAGCCAACTTTTTCACTCTCCTCTTTCACTTTCATCAACAGGCTTTTGAGTTCCTCTTCACTTTCTGCCATAAGGGTGGTGTCATCTGCATATCTGAGGTTATTGATATTTCTCCCAGCAATCTTGATTCCACTTGTGTTTCTTCCAGTCCAGCGTTTCTCATGATGTACTCTGCATATAAGTTAAATAAACAGGGTGACAATATACAGCCTTGACGTACTCCTTTTCCTATTTGGACCCAGTCTGTTGTTCCATGTCCAGTTCTAACTGTTGATTCCTGACCTGCATACAGATTTCTCAAGAGGCAGATCAGGTGGTCTGGTATTCCCATCTCTTTGAGAATTTTCCACAGTTTATTGTGATCCATATAGTCAAAGGCTTTGGTATAGTCAATAAAGCAGAAATAGATGTTTTTCTGGAACTCTCTTGCTTTTTGCATGATCCAGCGGATGTTGGAAATTTGGTCTCTGGTTCCTCTGCCTTTTCTAAAACCAGCTTGAACATCAGGAAGTTCACGGTTCACATATTGCTGAAGCCTGGCTTGGAGAATTTTGAGCATTACTTTACTAGCATGTGACATGAGTGCAATTGTGCAGTAGTTTGAGCATTCTTTGGCATTGCCTTTCTTTGGCATTGGAATGAAAACTGACCTTTTCCAGTCCTGTGGCCACTGCTGAGTTTTCCAAATTTGCTGGCATATTGAGTGCAGCACTTTCACAGCATCATCTTTCAGGATTTGAAAGAGCTCAACTGAAATTCCATCACCTCCACTAGCTTTGTTTGTAGTGATGCTTTCTAAGGCCCACTTGACTTCACATTCCAGGATGTCTGGCTCTAGGTCAGTGATCACACCATCGTGATTATCTGGCTCATGAGGATCTTTTTGTACAGTTCTTCTGTGTATTCTTGCCATCTCTTCTTAATATCTTCTGCTTCTGTTAGGTCCCTACCATTTCTCTCCTTTATCGAGCCCATCTTTGCATGAAATATTCCCTTGGTATCTCTAATTTTCTTGAAGAGATCTCTAGTCTTTCCCATTCTGTTGTTTCCCTCTATTTCTTTGTATTGATCGGTGAAGAAGGCTTTCTTATCTCTTCTTGTTATTCTTTGGAACTCTGCATTCAGATGTTTATATCTTTCCTTTTCTCCTTTGCTTTTTGCGTCTCTTCTTTTCACAGCTATTTGTAAGGCCTCCCCAGATAGCCATTTTGCTTTTTGCATTTCTTTTCCATGGGGATGGTCTTGATCCCTGTCTTCTGTACAATGTCACGAACCTCATTCCATAGTTCATCAGGCACTCTATCTATTAGATCTAGGCCCTTAAATCTATTTCTCACTTCCACTGTATAATCATTAAGGATTTGATTTGGGTCATACCTGAATGGTCTAGTGGTTTTCCCTACTTTCTTCAGTTTAAGTCTGAATTTGGCAATAAGGAGTTCATGATCTGAGCCACAGTCAGCTCCTGGTCTTGTTTTTGCTGACTGTATAGAGCTTCTCCATCTTTGGCTGCAAAGAATATAATCAATCTGATTTCGGTGTTGACCATGTGGTGATGTCCACGTATAGAGTCTTCTCTTGTGTTGTTGGAAGAGGGTGTTTGTTATGACCAGTGCATTTTCTTGGCAAAACTCTATTAGTCTTTGCCCTACTTCATTCCATATTCCAAGGCCAAATTTGCCTGTTACTCCAGGTGTTTCTTGACTTCCTACCTTTGCATTCCAGTCCCCTATAATGAAAAGGACATCTTTTTTGGGTGTTAGTTCTAAAAGGTCTTGTAGGTCTTCATAGAACCATTCAACTTCAGCTTCTTCAGCGTTTACTGGTTGGGGCATAGACTTGGATTACTGTGATATTGAATGGTTTGCCTTGGAAACGAACAGAGATCATTCTGTCATTTTTGAGATTGCATCCAAGTACTGCATTTCGGACTCTTTTGTTGACCATGATGGCTACTCCATTTCTTCTGAGGGATTCCTGCCCTCAGTAGTAGATATAATGATCATCTGAGTTAAATTCACCCATTCCAGTCCATTTTAGCTCGCTGATTCCTAGAATGTCGACATTCACTCTTGCCATCTCTTGTTTGACCACTACCAATTTGCCCTGATTCATGGACCTGACATTCCAGGTTCCTATGCAACATTGCTCTTTACAGCATTGGACCTTGCTTCTATCACCAGTCACATCCACAGCTGGGTATTGTTTTTGCTTTGGCTCCCTCCCTTCATTCTTTCTGGAGTTATTTCTCTACTGATCTCCAGTAGCATATTGGGCACCTACTGACCTGGGGAGTTCCTCTTTCAATATCGTATCATTTTGCCTTTTCATGCTGTTCATGGGGTTCTCAAGGCAAGAATACTAAAGTGGTTTGCCATTCCCTTCTCCAGTGGACCACATTCTGTCAGATCTCTCCACCATGACCCGCCCATCTTGGGTTGCCCCACGGGCATGGCTTAGTTCCATTGAGTTAGACAAGGCTGTGGTCCTAGTGTGATTAGATTGACTAGCTTTCTGTGAGTATGGTTTCAGTGTGTCTGCCCTCTGATGCCTCTTGCAACACCTACCATTTTACTTGGGTTTCTCTTACCTTGGGCGTGGGGTATCTCTTCACGGCTGTTCCAGCAAAGCGCAGCTGCTGCTCCTTACCTTGGACGAGGGGTATCTCCTCACCACGGCCCTCGCAGGAACAGTTAAGGAAAAGGAACATGGCGCCATCCCCACCGTCCCCGCGGCCCCTGTGCAGTGCGGGGCGGTGGGGAAAGTGGTTGGACAGACGAGCAGACACTCCCAGTGCCAGCGCTCACCTGGCCGCCAGCTAATCAGAAGCAGGTGGTGAACGCACGCTGCTTGCCGTTACTTCAAACCTCGCGTTTCAGGAGCGTTGCAACAGTGTAAGGGCCTTGCAACAGTGTATTTCTGTTTTCTCTCCCTTTCTACTACTGTCAAACCTTTCTCTTCTACATGTAATAAAACATATAATACATTGTTACTATTTTTTTGCTTTAAACAGTTCATGATTTTTTAAAATACTTTAAAAAGAAAATATCATATAGTAACACATGTATACAGAATCTAGAAAGATGGTACTGATGAATTTATTTAGAAATAGACATAGAGAACAGACTTATGGACAGGGGGTGGGAGAGGAAGGGGAGGGTGAGATGTATGGAGAGAGTAACATGGAAAGTTACATTGCCATATGTAAAATAGATAGTCAATGGGAATTTGCCAAGTGACTCAGGGAACTGAAACAGTGGCTCTGTAACAACTTAGAGGGGTGGGATGGGGACGGAGATGAGAGGGAGGTTCGAGAGGGCGGGGACATATGTATACCTATGGCTGATTCATGCTGATATTTGGCAGAAAACAACAAAATTCTGTAAAGCAATTATCCTTCAACTAAAAAATAAATTTTTTTAAAATAAAAAATACTATTTTATGTTTGCTCACATGTTTACCATTAGTAAGCATTTATTACTTTGGAAAGAACAGATTTCCATCTAGTATCATTTTCCATGTTAAAGAAATTCCTTTACCATTTCTGGTAAGAAAGAAATTTCTTACCATTGCAATGGTAAATTTCTTACTATTTCTCAGTGGTGTAAATCTGATGATGGATTTACAGTCCTGAATAGTCCTTGTTTTACCTTTATTTTTGAAAACTGGGTGTAGAGTTTTAGGCTGACAGTTGTTCTTCCTTTTGGTGCTTTATATTTTTTTAATTTTTATTTTAAAATTTTATTGGTGGAAAATTGCTTTACAGTTTTGCATTGGTTTCTCCCATACAACAGTACAAATCAGTCATAATTATATATATGTGCTCACACACACATGTATATTTCCTTCTACTGAGCCTCCCCTCCCTCCATCCCACTCCTCCATGTCATCACAGAGTGCCAGGTGGGCTCCCTGTGTTATTTAGCAACTTCCTACTGTTTTACATGTCATAGGGTATATATGTCAATGCCGCTCTCTCAATTCACTCCCCCTCACCTTCCCCCACTGTCCACAAGCCTGTTCTCTGCTAGGCTCATCAGGACCGTTTTTCTAGATTCCATATATATGCCTATTTTTCTCTTTCTGACTTTTTTGTCTTTCTGACTTGCTTTACTCTGTATAAGAGGCTTTAGGTTCATCCAGTTCACTACAACTGACTCAAATTTGTTCCTTTTTATGGCTGAGTAATAGCCCATTGTAGGATGTACCACAGCTTCTTTATCCATTCATCTGTCATTGGAAAACTAGGTTGCTTCCATGTCCTGGCTATTGTAAATATTGTTGCAATGAACACTGGGGTACATGTATCTTTTAGAGTTGTGGTTTTCTCAGGATATACACCCAGTAGTGGGATTGCTGGGTCATATGGTAGATTTATTCCTAGTTTTTTAAGAAATCGCCATACTGTTCTCCACACAGTTGTACCAATTTCCATTTCCGTCAACAGTGCAGGAGAGTTCCCTTTTCTCCACATCCTTTCCAGCATTTATTGTTTGTAGATAGTTTAATGATGTCCGTTCTGACTGGTGTGAGCATTCCTCTAATAATGAGCGACATTGGGCATCTTCTCATGTGTTTATTGGTCATCTGTATGTCTTCTTTGGAGACTTTTGGTACTTTAAAGATATGGGTCCACTTGTATTTTGTATTGTTCCTGAAGAGAAGCCTGCTATCATTCTTAAATTTGTTCCTCTGCCTTTATGCTTTTAGTGGATTTTAAGATTTTTCGTTTGATTACTGGCTTTGCAGACTGATTATCACATACCTTAGTGTAGATTTCTTAAATGTGTCTTGTGCTGAGGGTTCGTATCCCTTCTTGGATTTGTGCATTCTTAGTTTCCAGCACATTGGGGGATTTTTCATTCATTATTTCTTCAAATGTTTTTTCTGTCTCTTCTTCTCATCCCTTCTTTGGGGACACAAATTATACTTAGCCTTTTGAAATTGTCCTATGGTTCACTGAGGCTTAATATGCTGCTTTTCTCTTTTCGTAGGCCATTTCCTCTCTGTGTGTCATTTTGGAGAGTTTCTGTTTCTATGCCTTGAAGTTTTCTAATCTTCAGTATTTATAATTAATTCCATTCAATTTATTTGTCATCTAAGACATTAATTTTTTTTTTTTCCATCTCTAGAAGTTTGATTTGGATCTGGTGTCCTCCATGTTTCTACTTAACATACACTCATTGTCCTTTGCATTCTTGAATGTAATTATGTAATTATCTTGTATGGAATGTAATTATGAATGTAACCACTGAATGTTCTCATGTACTATTATTGAGTCTGTTTCTATCAATATGCTTTTGTCCTAATGATGAGTCATATTTTCTTGCTTCTTTGAATATCTGGAAATGTATTAGATGTCAGACATTTTACCTTTTTGTATATATAGGAGATGTGTATGTAAATAGATGTATTTATATCTATATCTCCTATGTATACAATAAGATCTGTGTGTGCATACATACACACACAAACACACATATATATTTTAGTTTATTCTTGAGCTTTGCTCGGTGTTATGTGATTTGCAAACACTTTAATCTTTTCAGGACTCACTTCTAAGTTATGCTACATAGAACCTGAGAAGCCTTCAGTCTAAGACTAACTTTCCCTACTTCAAAGGCAGCACCCTTCTGAGTAGTCTACTTGAGGGGTTCTTCCACTCTGGCTTACAGGACTACAGACAATCCCTGGCACTGTGTGAACTCCAAGATTGTTTGCCTTCTCACTGGTTCTTTTCCCAACTAAGGTAATTTCCTCACGCACATGCAGTGATCAGTGCTCAAGTGGGGACTTGAGGGGAACGCCCTGAAGATCGCTGCGTCTCTTCTGCAGTAGTCTCCTCTCAATGCAGCTCTCTCTGCTCCATGTAGGGCTTCCTTTCCAGTACTCCACCCTGTGAATTCCCTGAATTCTCAGTCCTGTATCCTCAGCCTGCCCTAGAATTTCCTCCAAGCAATAACTGGGGTAATTGTAGGGCTCAGTTCATTTATTTCTCGTTTCTCAGGAATGACTGTTCTGCATCGGCTGTTGTTCAGTGCCTGAAAGTCATTGTCTCATAGATTTTGTATAGTTTTTAACTTGTTTAAGATGGTAGGGTAGATCTGATGCTGTCTATTACTCCATATTGGCTGAAGTACTCACAGACTACCTTATAAATTTCAGTTAGTTCTCCCCTGCCTACAAAGTCAAGTTCAGACTCCTTAGTTTAGTGTACCCAGTCCTTACAGCTGACCTCATGATGGCCCCAACCCTCACCCTACCCATTTTCAGTAAATCAAAACAATTTGCCAAATCTTGTTCGCGTCCAACTTTCTCATCCTCAGTGCATTGCTGTTGTTTAGTCACTAATTCGTGTCCAGCTCTTTGTGACCCCATGGACTGCAACATGCCAGGCTTCCCTATCCTTCACCGTCTCCCAGAGTTTGTTCAACTCATGTCCACTGAGTCGATGATGCCATCCAACCATCTCATCCTCTGCCACCCTCTTCTCTTCCTGCCCTCTTTCAATGCATTGCACATGCTCTTCTCTCCACTGAGGAAGACCTTCTGCCAATGTATCCCCCATAGCCAAATCCTACTTGTTCTTTAAGACCCAGCTCAATTATATATATATTCCTCCCTTAAACATTTCCAGACCTCAGTGTTAGCTACTATTGCGTGTTCTCTCGGCACTGAGGGTATACCCCTGTCATAGATGTAGGACACTTTTATAGAGATCCTTAGTTAGGCTTCTCCACCTGACTGAGGTCTCCCAGTCTTCTTGAGGGTAATAACTTCTACGTCTTAGGCACATTTTCATCCCTCAGCCTCTCCCAGGACCCGACTTGCAGTAGATTCTTGGCAAGTGTTTGCTTAAGGAATGAACGTCCTGTCTCAGTGCAGGGAGCAGTGGCTTGCCCACCTGCAGAACTTGGAAATTATGAATAAGAAAACCGAAATATGACTTGCACCAGAAGAGCTGCCGCCGCGCAGCAGGGGCTCCACGTGTTTACCAGTGAGGGTGCTGAGCAGCTGCAGTTTTCTTCTAGGACATTATCCCACATAAAAGCAATATATAACCAGTGGTTTTGTTCCTCTCTTTCACAGATGGTATACTTCTGTGATTTCTGTAAGAAGTAAGCACAGGAAAAGTTATTCCTTGGGAGTTGCTTTGAGTTAATGTAATCCTTATTAAAGCATCAGCTTCAACTCTGAGAGAGAATTGTCATTAGGATATAATTCTGACAAGATTGAAGGCCAGGATCTTAGAGACTTAGAACTGAGATATCCCTGAATTGCCTTCAGTTCAGTTCAGTCACTCAGTCGTGTCTGTTTGCAACCCCATGAATCGCAGCACGCCAGACCTCCCTGTCCATCACCAACTCCCGGAGTTCACTCAGACTCATGTCCACCGAGTCAGTGATACCATCCAGCCATCTCATCCTCTGTCATCCCTTTCTCCTCTTGCCCCCAATCCCTCCCAGCATCAGAGTTCTTTTCCAATGAGTCAACTCTTCGCATGAGGTGGCCAGAGTACTGGAGTTTCAACTTTAGCATCATTCCTTCCAAAGAAATCCCAGGGCTGATCTCCTTCAGAATGGACTGGTTGGATCTCCTTGAGTCCAAGGGACTCTCAAGAGTTTTCTCTAACATCACAGTTCAAAAGCGTCAATTCTTCGGCACTCAGCCTTAGACATCTACAATTAGGATAATGTGTATTGGAAATTCAAGCTTCTGGATTGTTCTTTTTTTTTTTTTTCACTTGTCATAATACTTTTACTTTTTAATTTTATTTTTAATTGGAGGATAATTGCTTTACAATATTATGGTTTCTGCCATATATCAACATGAGTCAGCCACAGGCATACATATATTCCCTCCCTTTTGAACCTCCTTCCTATCTCCCACCCCATCCCACCCCTCTAGGTTGTCACAGAGCAGCAGATTTGGGTTCCTTGCATCATACAGCAAATTCCCACTGGCTATTTTACATATGGTAATATATACATTTCAACGCTTGATTGTTCTTGAAAGCCGACAATTTAGAATCTAAAGAGCAAACATTTTGGAAGCCTGACTCCATAATCAAGATGGGAAAGGGTTATCAGCTGTGTCACCAAATAAAGCAAAACCCACGGAAAATGTAAAGAAAAAAAATCCTGAGTTTATTTACTTGCTTGCCAGGCAAGAGAAGACAGAGAACTGAAGAAATTCACTGAATGACTTGGGGATGGTGGGAGCATGGATGGAGGGGCTTTATCTGCTAGAATGAAGGCTTCATAATGGTTATGCTGAGCAGTGATTGAAAACTCCTTCCTCTCTGAATGGCCCAGGATGCTCCATATGTCTATATATGATTTACTAAAACAAGTCCATTCATCAGAAAAGTGTCTATAACTCGATCCCGTAAGGGTCTGACAGATTACTCAAAATTCTAAGTCCTGGAGCAGCTTGGTTTGAATAATGGTTTGCTGAAAGTTTGAGATTGTTTAACGACATCACCTGGTTGGAAACAGTTTTGGTGAACCCTAGCTTTGATGTTGATCTCTCCTAGTCATATGTAGCTGTCAGTGGAAGGTTTCCTTTTATTGGGGTGATGGTGTGATTTTTCCCATGAAGAAATTTGGAGGAACACACCCAATTTCATGTAGAGAAGGGTATGGAATGGGCTCTGTATTGGTGGGAGAAAATTAATGATGTTACACGCGTAGGACTCCTAACAAACTATCAAATGCTGAAGAAAAGAACCTGGACTCTGGAGAAGGTAAAGGTTAGTTTTGCTTTGCAATTTAGCCACTTGTTAGCTTGACAAATTTACCTATGTCTTGGTTTTTTTCATGTAAAGCAGACATAACAGTATCAATCTCATTTCAGTTGATGGGAGGATTAAGTGAGATAATATATGTAAACCAAGTCCCACAGTGGCCTACCTGCTCCTTACCTGATAAACAGTGAGTAGCTAATGGCTTTCCTGGCCTGCAAACCCCCATCCACATGCATCCCTATGTAAATGAATGCCTCGGCTTTTCCTCCATCCCCTCTGGACTCCTGGTCTCCTTCTGAGCATTCCCCTCCCATTCTTGCCCTCGCCTTTCCCTGTTTATCCCCTTTTATTTCTCCCTTCTCCTTTCAGTACTCAAGATACTGTTTGTAGGTCCAAAAGATATTGTTGTTGTTCAGTCACTAAGTCGTATCCAATTCTTTGCAAGCCCATGAACTGCAGCACGCCAGGCTTCCCTGTCCTTCACTACGTCCCTGAATTTGCTCAGACTCATGTCCATTGAGTCAGTGATGCTATCCAATCATCTCATCCTCTTTTGTCTCCTTCTTCTCTTGCCCTCAGTCTTGCCCAGCATCAGGGTCTTTTCCAGGAGTTGGCTCCTCACATCAAGTGGCCAAAGTATTGGAGCTTCAGCTTCAGCATCAGTCCTTCCAATGAATATTCAGGGTTGATTTCTTTTAGGATTGACTGGTTTGATCTACTTGCTATCCAAGGGACTCTCAAGAATCTTCTCCAGCACTACAGTTCAAAAGCATCAATTCTTTGGCACCCAGCCTTCTTTATGGTCCAACTCTCACATCCATACATGACTACTAGCCAAACTGTAACGACTATATGGACCTTTGTCAGTGAAGTGATGTCTCCCCTTTTTAATATGCTGTCTAGATTTGTCATAGCTATTCTTCCAAGAAGTAAGTGTCTTTTAATTTCGTGGCTGCAGTCACCGTCTGCATTGATTTTGAAGCCCAAGAAAATAAAATCTGACACTATTTCTGCATTTTCCCTATCTATTTGCCATGAAGTGATAGGACCAGATACCATGATCTTTGCTTTTTGAATGTTGAGTTTTAAGCCAGCTTTTTCACCCTCCATTTTCACTTCCATCAAAAGGCTTTTTAGTTCCTCTTCACTTTCTGCCATTAAAGTGATATCATCTGCATATCTGAGGTTGTTGATATTTCTCCCAGCAATTTTGATTCCAGCTTGTGATTCACTCAGCCCAACATTTTGCATAATGTGTTCTGCATATAAGTTAAGCTGGGTGACAATATACAGCGTTGATGTACTCCTTTTCCAATGCTGAACGAGTCCCTTGTTCCATGTTTAGTTATAACTGTTGCTTTTTGTCCTACATACAGACCTTTATTCATATTTTTCAATACTAAGTTAGCTACAACTTAGCACAGAATTCCTCTTTGTTGTAAGATTCTAAATGCTTCTTGTTGGAAATTGAGCTTCTTTGGGGAAGGTAAATAATCAAATGAAACTACTAAGGAGTTTTAGATTTGGAAATATCAGAGAATCAGCATCATGGATGCCCAGAACCAATAAGTATGTCTCCTTTTATCCCTCATCCCAAATACAGAGCCCTGTGTGGACTATAGCATCATCCTGATTTCCCTCAAGCAGCAGAAAACTTCTGTGACTGGCCTGGAACTATTGAGTGAGGCTGGGTGGTCTGTCATTCTCTATGATCACAAAAGAAATTGGGCAAGATGTGAGGATTCTAGGAGACAGAAGAATTAGTGGAATTATGAACTAACAGATGCCCAAGATCATGCAGAACTAGTGGAGAACTGGGTACCTTGTTATAGGAAAAGAAATGATATGCCTTTGAAAATTTATGAGACTCGTGATTACTGGCCCTAAAACCTGAGAGGAAGTCTGAGCTTTTTCCACCATTGTTTACCGCATCTACTTTGAAGCTTTCCCTTTGCTAATGGAAGACTTTTTCTAAAGGAGTGACACAGATGCATGGTAGGTAGTGATGCAGAATGATCACTGTGATGTTTCACAACTTCTTTAGGCAAGTTTGAGATTCTGGTGTTGACTGTACATAAAGGGTCATCCGTGAAAGATGTGTGCAGTGTGAATCTTGAAGCCGAATCTGGATTCTGTAGACTGATGTTGAATTAAATTTCAGAGAGAGTTTCGGGTGGCTCAGCGGTTAAGAATTTACTGGCAATGCAGGAGTAGCAGGACCCTGGGTGGGGACAATGCCCTGGAGGAGGACATGGCAACCCACTCCAATATTCTTGCCTGGGGAATCCCCATGGTCATAGGAGCCTGGCGGGCTACAGTCAATAGAGTGGCAAAGAGTCAGACATGACTGAAGCGACTTAACACAAACACACATACACACACAGACAAGAATAGCTTTATTGCTTTGCCAGGCAAAGGGGGCTACAATGAGCTAATGCCCTCAGAACTGTGTGTTCCAACCTGGAGCAGGTAGAGAGAAGTTTCATAGTAAATGGTTCAAGGAGGGCATGATCAGCTCATGGACATTGTGCTCATTGGTTGGTAATGAAGTCAGTGGGAGGCAGCATCATCAACCTTCTAGTTCCAAAGGGTCTGGGGTCTACATGCTGCTGGGCAGCATAGTGTTAACTCCTCCCACCAGGTAGGGGTTTCAGTATCTGCACGACACCTCAAAGACTCCGTCATGTGTGCCCCTTGAGGGGGAGTCGCGACTCTGCTCCCAGGCTGCACCCTTGCTTCTTCTGACTGTTTCCCACCTATCTCACAGCCAGCCTTACCTAATTAACAACTGTTTGAACCGGCTGTTGGAACTCAGGAAAGGTACTGGAGGCTGAATTAAGCCCATTTCCTGTAATCAAGAAATGGGGGACCCAGAAAGGCTTTGGTACCCAGCAGCTCCACAGAGTCCTGGCTGCTCTTGATCTTGCCGACTAAAGAACATATTCACAACCTAAAAGTTGAGAGTTATGTTTTATTCGGCAGGAATTTTTAGGACTTCAAGCTTAGGTGGTGACATCTCAAGTAACCCTGAGAGAACTGCTCTGAGGAGGAGAAGAGCCAGGTTATATTGAAGTTTTGCAACAAAGCACATGTCAAAATGATTATTGTTAATGAAAGAAAATCAGATATCTCCAATTAAGGAATTTAGTGCTTTTCTATGTATGGAAAGATGCAAGATTCTGGGCTCACTGAGATCATTCCTGCAGCTGTTGGGGCCAATATCCTGTGTTTGCACATCTGAGTTTCCTCAGGGCTCACCAGCTCATTGTAGGCTGTGGCTGCAAACGCTGATGACTGACGTCCTCTGCTAATGTGGCAGAAACTATTCCAGTTCCGAGTTTGAAGACATCAGAGGCAAGAAGACAAGTTACCTGTTGCCCACAAACTATTACATGAAGGTAGAACAAGAAGACGTTAACTGCAATAAGCACTCCCACTCTGTAAGGTCAGGGATGGGAGTTCTGTCCATTTACTCTTCTTTATGGCATCTTCTCACGAGAAAGAGGAACCTTTTCTTCCACTTTTTGGCCTTTCTCTGCTGTCCGAGGGGAGGCTCACATTTTTAAATATAAGCTCTCCCACTACATAATTAGTCCAATTCTTGCAGTTTCTTTAGGAACTTCTACTCACCTATTTGCATTGTTAAGTCTCTCCCCAACCCCCTATGGATTTCATCCCCTCTCCTTGAATGAATTTTATCGATATATGTATGACGCATTCTGTGTGCAAAGCAGGATGCCTGGATTATAGAATAACATCAGTGCAGAAGACTCTTGATCCTCAGTGGTGCTCATAATCTCGTGGAAATAGGTGGGAGAGAGAGAGTGCCTGATAACTTTTTTTTTTAATTTAATTTTATTTTTAAACTTTACATAATTGTATTAGTTTTGCCTGATAACTTTTTAAAAATTAATCTTGGGTTGCGCTGGGTCTTCACTGCTGCGCTGTGGTGAGTGGGGGCTACTCTTCATTGTGGTGCCTTCTCTTGTTGTGGAGCACGGGCTCCAGGCACCAGGCTTCAGCAGTTTTGGCATGTGGGCTTAGTTATTCTAAGGCCTGTGCGATCTTCCCGGACCAGCGATCAAACCCACATCCCCTGCATTGGCAAGCGAATTCTTAACTACTGGACTACCAGGGAAGTCCCTGGTAAGATAACTTTTTGAGATACTAATTTGCACAGGCATATCTTGGTAATATTACAGGCTGGGTTCTAGAGCATTGCAGTAAAGTAAATATCAGAATAAAGAGAGTCACATGCATTTCTGGGTTTCCCAGTGCATCTAAAAGTTATGCTTACACTACACTGTAAAATATTAAGTGTGCGGTGGCATTATGTATTTTTAAAATGTATGTGCCTAAATTTAAAAGCATTTTATTGGTTAAAAATGTGAAGCATCATCTGAGGCTTCAGGAAGTTGTAATCTTTTTGCTGGTGGAAGGTCTTGCCTCAGTGTTGATGAGTGCTGGCTGATCAGAGTGGTGGTGGGTGGTTGAAGATTGGGATGGCTGTAGCCATTCCTTAAAATAAGACAGTGATGATGTTTACCACATCAATTGACTCTTCCTTTCATGAACGATTTCTCTGTAGCATGAATATTGTGTGACAGCATTTTAGCCATAGTAGAACTTGCAAAATTATGTCAATCCTCTCAAATGCTTTCATCAGTAAAATCTCTTAGTTTCTGTGGTATTGTTCATTCTCAGTCCTTTTTTTTTTTTTTTTTTTTTTAAGATTTTTTGACATGGACCATTTTTAAAGTCCTTACTGAATTTGTTACAATGTTTTATGTTTTGGTTTTTTGGACACAAGGCATGTGGGCTCCCTGACCAGGGATCAAACTTGCATGCCCTGCATTGGAAGGCAAAGTCTTAACCACTGGACCACCAGGGAGGTCCCCTCAATCCTTAAAAAATCCTTTAACCCTTTGCTCTCTGAGCATGCATTCTCTTATATCTTTATATTTCTTTCTCTTCAGTATCTGGAGGAAATTACTATGGATTCTAATTTTGGCCTCTAGTGTTCTCCAAGTCTTATAAGCATAGGCAGAAAAGGAATTTATTGGAAAACATGTGAGTAGTTCAGAACTTCAGGGATGGGAAAGGCTGGGAATGTCATATATGGAAAAGTGACTCAGCAGAAGTCAAGTTCCCCCTGAAGGCCGAGTCTGGGTTGGGCATCCCCACAAGCATCTTGACACTAGGGGGATCAGTGCTGTGAATTACATTTCTTCAGTCTCTCTTGTGTCTTTGAGACTCTCCTTTAAGATCAAAGTCTGGGTAGCAGCACCTAATTGACGTGGTCTTGATACTTCCTAACCCTCTAGCCGCTAAAGGGTAGAGGCAGGAATAGCTGGTTTCTAGGTTCTGATAGTGAGAAGCAGAGGCCTCCTCCCACCAGAATCCACACAGTAAGGATTCTTCCAAAATAGGAAGGTGTCTGGAGGCTGAACATATAAGCAAACTTGCCCTCTGAGGGTTATTTCCTGCCTCTATTCTATCAGGAAAGTCAGGTTCATCCTGGATCTATAACTCTAGCCCTCCTCTCTCTCTCCTTTGTCTCCTGTCTTGACAGCTACCTTCAGAGCCTTCCTCTTGATTGGTCTGTGGTCTTCCAGACTTAGAAAGACTGAGCACACCATCTCTTTCCCCTTCTCATCCTGTGTATTCCTTCAAGAATCACTGGGGAAACTAGTTAAAAACGCAGATTTCCTTGATTCACCCCCTCCCCCACCATCCTGAAGTTGTGCTTCTGGAATAGGGTCCAGGGTGCTTCGGGTTTATCAGGTGGCCCAGGTGGTTTTTATACTTGTGATGGATATTCTTTTTGAGAAACAGGGTTCCCGTCTGTTGTAAACTCTGGCTGACATTTCCCTCTGCCATCTCTCTCAGATCTTTCATTTCCTCAAAGCTGTATGCCTTCTGTACAATGCACGCCGTTTTCAGGACTATGTTTCTCCATTATTGGCTCATTATCTGTGTGCATCACCAGCGCTGGTGGAGAACCTCTCGTAGGCAGCTCTGGGGGTTTGCCAGGCAGGTAGAGGGAGACTGCTTTCTATTTTTCACTGCCCTGGAGATTTGACTGTTTGCCCAGAAGTGGGGTTCTGTGTGACCGCTCTGGGTGATACAGTAGAAGTTACCCAGAAAGGCACAGGTATGGACCAATCAGAACGGATGCTGACTGTAAATAACAGTGGGGACCTGATGCAAACCTGCCCTGAATCCTGATCGTCATAAGTAGTACGTAATTCTGATTGGGCTTCTGGTTCTGCAGCCCCACAGGCCTTCACGGAGGCCCATCTGCACAGTCACGCCACAAGTCAGGTGAGTTGTCAGGAGATGTTCTGCAAGATGTATGTCAAATGTGACCTGCAGTAGAAGCCATTCCCTTTCATGAGGACATTAGAACATGCCTTTACAAATTCCTTTAGACACTCTCCTTTCCAAACTTCATGCTGAATTCAAAACTTTCTCTTTCTCCTACCACAATGCTATTCGCAGGAAATTATTCTGAGGATTTTTTCCCCCCTTTTCACTGCTCTGCCGCCAGTGGTACAGCCTTACCTCCCATCTTTCCGGTCAGCAAGGGGTTAGAATAAAGAGGCTGCCTCCCTCTGCACGGACAGTTTTTTATTAAACAATTTTCTTTTGTCTTGTACTTTATATATTGATGTGGTTTTATGTCTTTCCTCACCTTAACATATTTTTGGTAGATTTTAATTTAAAAATTGAAGAGGGTGGTCTCCTTTCCTTGATGCTTTGACCTCTGGATTAGAAGATGGTCGTAGTAAATCATTAGAGGCAAAGAGGTGAGAAAGTACCATTTATTCCGGGAGGGCCCTACATCATAGCTTGACCTTAGACTCACAGGAATGCGAAACACCAGGAGAGAAGCAAGCACGGTGTCTGTTCCTGACCTTGAGCAAGGGGAGGGCCTGCACAGGATCGCTGCTCCCTTGTTCCCAGACGGGAGGAAAACCCTGCTCCTCCAGATCAGATCAGGAGACTGGTGGTGCCACCAGCCACTGAGTGCACAAGCTGGATAAATACAGAAACTTAGAGCATTTCCAATTTACCTCGTAACTGTGGCATGTATAAATTGAGCTTCACACACTCTGCGCTGTAAGAAATACTACATTTCTTATGCTCTCCAGGTCATTCTCATTTTGATGATAAATCTCTCTAGGCTGCCAAGAAATTTGATGTGTCTTTCTGCAGGCTCCTCCTGGATTCTGGGCCTTATATACAGAAGGGACCCCCTGACTTTGGTCATCTATCCCTATAGGTCATTGCTGGGGCATCTCTTGTCCTTGTCCACAACGTCTTCTCTGGCCCGAGAGTTCTCGGCGTGGGGGGAGGGAGTCGTTGGCAGAGAGGACCAGGGATCCTGTTCTCTGTCCCCTCCGAGGTGTCACTGCTTTCCCCTCCCATGGTCTTCCCCTTGGTCTGGCCCTTTCTATCACAGATGAAGGCCTTTCTGCTCATCTGCTTCTCCGACCCCCTCCACTTTCTCCCTCAAACCTGGCAGAAGAGGTGGGTTTTGTGTTTTCTTTCTTGGTTTTTTGGGGTGCACTGTACGGCTGGCACAATCTTAGTTTCCCAGCCAGGGACTGAAGCCGGGCCCTTGGCAGTCAGAGCCTGGAGTCCTAACCACTGGACCAGCAGGGCATTCCCTCCAACCTTGTCCTTAAACTGAACTGTTAGGACCCAAATGTTATTTTTCCTTTCCTTGAGAACAGGGGAAACAGTCTCAGCCAGTGAGCGTGCCATCCTTGAGGTGTAGGAGAGGAAACCCAGACCGAGTAATAAAGGCTGTGCCCCGAAAGGACTTTTCAGCTTGGTAAGGAAATGGACTGCCCTGCATGACTATGAGGAAATGCACGGAGTGAGGCGGAGCTCAGTCCCAGCTCTGCTTGGAAGCAGCCAGCTTCAGCGTCCCCAAAAGGAAAGTTGCTCTTGAGCACGTGAAGCCTTTAGGGGGTAACACCTTTGAGTGGCAGAATTGATGGTCACCAAGGGCCAAGAGAACAGGCTGTCTTGCGTGAACAGTCAAGCATCCCAGTGGAGAGGCCACTGTAAATCTTCTTCTTTCAGCCTTGCTTTGTCTGTGGGATACTGTCTTTCCTACCTTTGGAAGCAGCCAGCAGAAACTATATCATTAACACTGTCGATCTTGAACATCT
Organism: Bubalus kerabau; assembly: GCF_029407905.1. Classification (NCBI taxonomy): domain Eukaryota; kingdom Metazoa; phylum Chordata; class Mammalia; order Artiodactyla; family Bovidae; genus Bubalus; species Bubalus kerabau. Next base: position 111,206,544 of record NC_073631.1, read on the forward strand.
TGTAGAGAAGACCAACCCAGGAGAACAGATTCAAGCATGTCCACGTGCCATTTGACCTTGAAGCTACCAGGGCATGTGTATTGACATACATTTTAGCTAAGGCTTGGCTGCCACCTGGTGGATGACATTCTCCAATAGATACATTTCAGTATACTGAACAGGAAAATGCACTGGTATGCCTGGATGCCTGGAGAAGATATTCTGAAGTGGTTTGGTTGCCTGAGGGGAATTAAGGACCTTTGTTGTTCAGTTGCTCAGTCGTGTCCTACTCTTTGCGACCCCATGGATTGTAGCCCATCAGGCTCCTCTGTCCATGGGATTCTCCAGGCACAGATATTGGAGTGGGTTACCATTTCCTTCTCCAGGAGATATTTCCAACCCAGGGATCGAGTCTGAATTTCCTGCACTGGCAGGCAGATTCTTTGCTGCTGAGCCACCAGGGAACATAAATATAACTGTGTTTATGGCTTATATGTGAAGTCCTGTCTCTCTGCAAATAGAGACTCATTAGTCAAATAAGCCTCCAACAGCAGGGTCAGTGCCTTCTATTCCCAGCTCTGAGGTTGTGCAAGTGAACACCTAGCTCTGCAGAACAATTTTGAGACCACAGTTATTAGGATTCTTCCTTCCAGAGGGAGCTAGAATGGAACCCTAATGATTCCAGCCCAGGTGTGAAAACTCCTGGAAACCACCCCCTCGTAGAACAGATCACAAGGAATGAATTCCAGCAGGAAAGAATCCCTATTTCCCTCTATCAGATGACTGCCCTGTAAATAGAGAATGTGGAAAAGGTAGGATGGAAAATCAGTCAAGGTCGATTTTTTTTGGGGGGTAAGCTAGGTCTTCGTTGCTGTGCACGGGCGATGTCTAGTTGTGGCGGGTGGGGGCTCCTCTCCAGCTGTGGTGCGCAGGCTTCTCACGGCAGTGGCTCTCCTGTTGTGGAACATGAGTTCCAGGGCGCTGGGGCTTCAGTATTTGTGATACGTCAGCTTAGCGCCCCTCGGCATGCGGAATCTTCCTAGATGAGGGATCAAACCCATGACCCCTGCGTTGGCAGGCAGAGTCTTAACCACTGGGCAACTAAGGATGTCAGAGTCTGTTCTAACAATGCTGGATACCTGATATATCTTCCTTAAGTTGACTTCTTCCTTTTAAGCGTCTAAAAGGACCACGCAGGCCAAGGGAGGTGGTCTGTCTGCCTTTGCATTCTGGAGCCATTGAGGGCAGAAGAAACGTCTTTATATTGTATGATGACTTTTGTAGTATATTGCATCGAATTTATACCCCTCCCCAGATTCCCTTGGCTCCTTTTCTCCCAGGCCTCTAGATGCTGAGTCCATGAGAGTCCCACCACTGCTCTCCCCTCGCTAACACCACTGTCCACCTTGTTCTCCCCCAGGGTGACTAGGGGTCTAGTCAAGTCGCACATGGACACCAAGGCTGCCCGCATCCTGGGAGAGGCCACGGCAGGCCACTGAAGTGCCTGGAATTCGGCTTCCCTGGTGGATGCTTGGAAAGTCTGGCCACGAATCTGGTGGAAGGGCAAAGGGTAGGGACTGAGCTGTGGGCAGAGGACGTAGCTTGTGCAGGAGTCTTGAGAGAGCAAAGAGAGTTCGGAGACCTGGAAGAGGGAAGGGTGGCCAGCATGTGGCAAGCAGGCAGGAGAGGAGGGCGGAGGACAGATGACAGGGGGCTTTGTGGGATGATCTGGGCCTTCACCTGAGCTCAGAGGTAAGCCTGGTATTGCTGTGGTTTAGTCGCCAGTCCTGTCCAACCCTTTGTGACTATACAAACTTTAGCCACCAGGCTCCTCTGTCCATGGGATTCTCCAGGCAAGAGTACTGGAGCGGGTTGCCATTTCCTTCTCCAGGGGATCTTCCTGACCCAGGGATCAAACTTGCCTTTCTTGCGTTGGCAGGTGGGTTCTTTACCACTGAGCCACCAGGGAAAGCCAAGCCATATATAGAAGAGTTATACCAGTGGGGTTGCCTTTGAAGAAGATCACTCTGGCTAAGGCATAGAGATGTGGTGGGAGGGAGATAAAACTTGGGAAAGGGAGACCAGTGAGGAGTGTTTGGGGGAACAGAGGCCGGTGCTGATGGTGGCAGGTGGTGGCAGATGACTGGCAGACAGGTGACCAGAGATGCTCTTCTGACTCTGCCTCTAGATCTGGGTGAATTATTTCAACCTTCTGATCTTATCCACATGCTGGGGTCAAGTTGCCTGCTTCCTGGTCTTATTCTGAAATCACATAAGATCATATGAACATCCTTGCTAAATAATAGTTGCTTCAGAAGTCCCATTTGGGTGTGAGGTATAAGGAAGGAGTGACCTCCCTCAATGAGCACGGCTGTCCTCCCAATTAAGCTTGGCCACCCCCATGGTCTAACCAAGGCAAGTCCTGGCTTTCCTCACGTCGAGCAACACAGGTGACTTCCCTGCACATAGAGAGGCTCATCTTTAAATACCATCTCCACCGGGTTAAGGATGGAGGCTGGGCTGTTTCCGGTAATAGAGATGTCAGCCCCAAATGGCTGGCAGGCCACTTGAAACAGCCGCATAGAGACGTGCCAGCTGGCATTTGCCGCACGCTGTGTGGGGCATGCACTAGAGCACAGGCTGGTGAACATTGTCATTAACAATCCTCGAGCGATGATGTGTTCCTGCAGTAAAAAGCAGGTGATGGATTTAAAATGCAGTTTGAACTTAATCATTTGGGTGAGGTTATTTCATAGTCGGCTAATTTAGCAAACCAATTTTAAGGGTGCTAATTAAAAATTGCCCGAGGTTATCAATTTGCTGCCAGAGTGCCAGAAAAAAAATGGACATGGAAGAGTTTCAGTCCAGCTAATTATTGAATAAGACGTAAGACTTGATTACCCTGTCAGGGGAATTTTTAAAATGGGGATACTTTTATTTGGAACATGTCTTTTTATTTAGGGGCAGAGTTATCAAAAGACTAGAATGATATAGCATCACATATGACTTATTTTGGGCTTCCCCAGTGGCTCAGACAGTAAAGAATTTGTCTGCAATGCAGAAGACCCAGGTTCAATCCCTGGGTATTCTTGCCTTATTCATTGTTACGTATTTTATATTTTGAATCTAGCTGCCAATGCAGGAGACATAAATGGGCTCACTCCCTTGGTCAAGAAGGTCCCCTGGAGAAGGAAATGGCAACCCACTCCAGTATTCTTGCCTGGAAAATTCCATGGACAGAGGAGCCTGGTGGACTCCAGTCCATGGGGTCACAAAGAGTCACGACTGAGCACCACAAGCCCCAGTCATTAGGGCAAACTCTTTCTTACATACTCACCGAAGGACCTTGGGGTTCTGGTTTCTAGTCTCTGGACTGTAGGGAATGGCACTGAAGTCTGAAACCCAAAATTCATAGTTATCATTTCTGTATCAGTCATCAGAGTCTGATGGTTTCGTTAGAGCATTTAGCCTTTCACACGCTATTGGCTGGTGAACTTCTTCTTGATGCTTTTCCACTTTCTTTTAAAGATTACACAAATAGCTGTGTCCAGGAAATCTGCAGAAGAATTAGACTGTGAGCTCGAAGGGGACAGGCACCGTGATTGTCTTATTCTGTGCTTAATTTCCAGGGCGTGTCATGTGGCAGATTGTCAATAGGCACTGGTTAAATGCAGGAATCCAGAAAGTGGCAAGTGTTGCTCTAGGGGCTTGAGATGTATCAGTGAATAAAGGAAAAATTCTTGCTCTTTTGGACATGACATTCTACCATGAAGAAGAAGTAATATCATAAATAAGCACCTTATATGGCATGTTAGGAAGTCATAAATTCTTTGGAAAAAACATGAAGCAAAGTAAGGGGGTTGAAGGGATTCACTAGTGATAAAGAATCCACCTGCTAATGCAGGAGACAGAGGAGATGAGGGTTAGATCCCTCAGTCGGGAAGATTCCCTGGAATAGGAAATGGCACACACACACATACACACATGCGGGATTGAACCCCAGAGATGAGGTAAGTTGGAGGTGGGATAGTTGGGCATGTTTCTTTATTAAAAACATGCTCCAGATAGGCCTCGTTGAGCAGAGATTTGAGTAATGATTTGAAAATGCCAAAGACAATAGCCTAGTGGATATCTGGGGAGAAGCATTCCAGAGAGAACACAGAGAGAGCAAATGCTCTGAAGGAGGAGTACAATTGAGTGTATTTCAGGAATAGCAGGGAGGCTCGTAAAGCTTGAACAGAATGAGTATGGGGCTTGTAAACTTCTTTTAAGCTGCTGCAGGGTTTTGAGTAGAGAAATGCCCTTGATTAGACATGGCAGCTGTGCTGAGAATAGTTGGGGCAAGGGGAGAGAAAAGTGGAAATAGGGACCATTGTTGGGGGGGGATGCAGTGATTCAGATGAGAGATAATAGTGGCTCGGACCAGGGTGATTGTGGCTGAGGAGGTGAGAAGTGGTCAGATTCTAAATGCATTTAGAAAGTAGAGCTAGAAATTGTAAGATAATATGGAGAAACCCAAAACATAGAGTTATCATGTCTATATCAGTCATCAGAGTCTGATGGTTTCATTAGAGCATTTAACATGCTTTGAAAGTGGCTGTTGCAATTCTTATTGGTGGTCTGGGCTTGAAAAATGGGAAGAATGGGGTTGTTGTCACTGAGATGAGAAGGTAGTATATGGGGCAGACTTCTGGAAAAACAGCGCAAGTGCAGGGGTGGATGTGTTAAGTGTAAGAAGACTATCAGATATCCGAGTGGAGGTGTCAGGAAGACAATTTGATATGTGAATTTCCATGCAGATGTTTTCTTAAGTCATAAGTACTAAATGAGATAATTAAAAATGAACAGACATGGTGAAAAAATTAGTAATCTCTTTGATCCTTTGTATTCCTGTGGTCCTGGTTGTAACTTATCCTTTTTCATTTCTGATTTCATCTATTTGGGCCTAGAAGGCCCTTTTTTTCTTGATGAATCTGGTTAAAGGTTTATCAATTTTGGTTATATTTTCAATTAACTGGTTTTTAGTTTTATTGATCTTTTCTATTTTTTCATCTTTCATTAATTTCTGTTCTGATCATTATTATTTCTTTTCTTCTAACTTTCAGTCTTATTTGTTCTAGAAACTATAAAATAGTTCCTTCAGGTATAAATTTAGTTTTTATTTGATATTTTTTCTTGTTTCCTGAGGTAAGCTTCTATCACCAAAATATTTCCTTTTAGATATGCTTTTTAGATATGGCATTGCATAGATTCTGGACTGTTGTGTTTTTGATTTGTCTCTAGAAATCTTCTGATTTCCTTAGTGACTCATTGGTTGGTTAGCAGCATATTGTTTATCCTCCAGTTGTTTGTATTTTTGCTGTGTTGTTTTTTTTTTTCTTACAGTTGATTTCTAGTTTAATAGCACTGTAGTCAGAGAAGAGGCTTGATGTGATTTCAGTCTTTTAGAATATTTTGTGAACTTTGTTTAGAAGTTTGTGAATTTTATTTAGAATTGTTTTGTGGCCTAACTTATGATCTGTCCTGGAGAATATTTTGTGTGTACTTGAAAAGAATGTGTATTTTGGTGCTTTTGGAGGGAATGTTCTACGTATACCTATTAAGTCTATCTTCTCTAATGTTTCATATAATGCCAATAATGTTTCCTTATTGATTTTGTGGATGACCTGTCCCTTAATGTAGATATTAAAGTCTCTTACTAATATTGTGTTACTGTCAATTTCTCCCTTTGTATCTGTTAATATTTGTTTTATGTATCTAGGTGCTCATATATTGGGTACATGTATACTTAGAATTGTTATATCTTCTTGGATTTATCCCTTTGTCATTATGAAATATTATTCTTTGTTATTACAGTATTTGGTTTAAAGCCTATTTTATCTGATATAAATATTGCTATTCCAGTATCTTCATGTCCATCCATGTTCATGGAATATCTTTTTCCAACTTCTTTCAGTCTGTGTGTCTTCAGGTCTGAAATGAGTCTCTTGTAGCATATTTGTGGGTCTTATTTTTGTATCTCTTCAGGCACACTATGTTTCTTGGTGGGAGCATTTAGTTTACTTAAAGAAATTATTTATAGGTATGTGCAATGGCACCCCACTCCAGCACTCTTGCCTGGAAAATCCCATGGATGCGGGAGCCTGGTAGGCTACAGTCCATGGGGTCGCTAAGAGTTGGACACGACTGAGCGACTTCACTTTGACTTTTCACTTTCATGCATTGGAGAAGGAAATGGCAACCCACTCCAGTGTTCTTGCCTGGAGAATCCCAGGGACAGGGGAGCCTGGTGGGCTGCTGTCTACGGGGTCGCACAGAGTCGGACACAACTGAAGCGACTTAGCAGCAGCAGCATGTACATCTTGTAAGTTGTTTTGGTTTTTTTTGTGGCTCTCTTTTATTCCTTTTATCTTCTTTTGCTCTTTTGTGATATAAGGTCTATTTTTAGTATTATGTTTGGGCTCCTTTTTCTTTTTTTTTTTTGTATGTGTATCTATTATATATTTTTGGTTTATGGTTACCATGCTGCTTATTTTCTTAAGAAACATAGAAAAAGACAGAAATAGAATAAAAATTTTACCTACAGTTTCATTATTCAAAGCTAACCATGGTAAAAATTTAAATATTCCTCTTCGAGTATTGTCTAATATTTACATAATTGTGATCAAAATGTTCATATGCATTGTGTCCTTTTTGCTCTTGACATTAACCTATTATCATAAACTCACAAACATCTCTCTCTCTCTTTTTTACTGTATACATAAACATTCATCTTCCACTACATTAACTGTTGTGTTAATATTTAAAGGTAATGCTCACCAGCATCACAAGTGAATTAGAAAGAGAAGCAAACTTCCCTCTCTTTTTCCCCCATTTCTTTCATCTAAGAAGAATGTACCACTTTCCCCCTCTTTTTCCAGTCTTTCTTGTCTCCATTCCCATGAATATTTCCTTTTCTCCTTCTCTTTCTCATCTCTCTTTCTCCTGGCCTTCTTTGTCCTTCCCACCCTCCCTTCCTCCCCATCATCTATTCATTTAATTATAATGTGTAACTGTTATGGCATCATTGTACTTGTCTGCCTTGCAGTAGACATTCAAATATGTGTTTAAGGATGGCGGTATGTCAGTTTGGAAAAACTCATCTAACTGGATTTTCTGCTTTATGAAAAGTTACCTCATTATTCAAATGAAATGGCACTGGGTTAGTCCCCTCCCTAGGACTTTGGAATTCTCATTGAACCAGGGAAACTCATTTTCACCCACATTCTTTGATCTGCATTCTTAAAGAGGTCAAACACTTCACCAGCCATAAATATCCAACCTAAAAGCCTGACTATCAGATGCAGCAGCAGTAAATTTTCAATGAGGCCATAAGAATACATTTGTGAAAAATATAAAGTTAAAATTGCTTCTGATGCTCTTAGTTAAGCAGTACACACCTAGAATGCAGCATATCCTTGCCCTCAAGCTTCCTATAGATATAAAATCTTGGATTCCAGAGGAATTATTCAGTGTAGAATCTGGAAATTAATTTAAAGGCTGGATACCGCAAGCATTAGTCCGACCTTGGATTGAACACCAGGGAGCTTGCCATGTCAAGAGGGAGTGAGTCCATTCTGTGGTTGCTGGAGGGAAGAATTGTTTGTGGATTTTTTAAAAATTAAGATTAAACGTAAAGAGAAAGTGACAGTGAAATTGTTAGTTGCTCAGTTGTGTCTGACTTTATGCAACTCTATGGACTGTAACCCACCAGGCTCCTCTGTCCATGGGGTTTCCCAGGCAAGAATATGGGAGAGGGTAGCCATTCCCTTCTCCAGGGCATCTTCCTGACCCAGGGGTCAGGTCTCCTGCAATGCAGGTAAATTCTTTACCTTCTGAGCCACCAGGGAAGCCCTAAGATGAAATATGCCTCCTCTAAAATCTACAAAAGGTCCTGATATGTGGAATATAAGTGGAAACTTAAGTAACTTGGGGGCTCCTGTAACTCCTCTTTGTAGTCAATCCATTCATCCCATCTTCTTGATTCTGATATTATTTACTTGGTTTTTGTGTTGTGGAGCTATAAATTACACATCTACCCATAAGAAAGGTGAAGAAGCCTTCAAGCAACATGTGGGAAGCTAATATTTGTTCCTGAAAATTGGAACGAATAACCATAGCATCAATGTGACTAACACCATTTATATGGATACATGGTTACCTAGCAACATCTAATCTAGAGAATAAATTATGAAAATGACTTGCATAGCCATGTCTTATAATTTAGGGTAAATTTTTATTTTTGTGGAAAACTTACTTTCTTCCTAAAATATTTCTATCCTTCCTCCATTTGGCCTTAAAAAGAATGTATTGCCTTCTTCATGGTTTTAATATATGACTTTTTCTCGTGAAACTCATTGTTGGTGCCACTGACATACAAATATTCAAACTGACCATGCTGCTCAGTTCCTTGCAATGGAATTGAATAAAAACTTGGATTAAAAGGTCAACTTTAAACTATGCATAATAAATTCACTGAGTAAAAGCTATCCCAACAACTTTCTGCACCATTTCTTCCCATCTCATTATTCATGTAGGCTTCCCTGAATTTTAAGGAGTGCAAATAAAAGAGCAGAATGTATAGACCATTGGGGCCTAGAAAATTTTTTTCATGAATAGGGAATGAAATGCAGATTGAAAAGTATTTCTTAAATTAATGAAGTCGATACAGTTGAGAGAGAAATGATGAACACTTAATATTTCCAACAGTTCAAAAGAGTAAAACCACTCCATTATTATAAAAATATCTCTTACTCTATGGTCTTCACATATTTGGTTCCATAGCCATAGTATTGAGAGCCTTACTGTTTTTGGATGATTATTTTTAATAACTGATTTTTATAACTGATACTAAACTTACTGGGATTACCCAGCAGGGTGCAGTGGGACAAAGCATGGGGATTTCTAGAAGGGACAGGTGAGCAGAATGTCTTAATATTATATTACATAGAATGCTTGTTCATGCATTATACAAATAGGTTCTGAGTAATTGCTTGTGTTAAAAAAAGTAACATAAAGATAAGTGTTTTGGATAAAGTCGAGGTTTCTTGATTTAAAAAAAAGCTAATTCTTTTGTGCACTAATAATTTTTGTAAGTTAACAGTGTAAGTCTGAATCAGATGCACAAAATAATGAGATTTTGTGTGAGTAATGCTGTTGGAGATAACATACCATTTTTTAAAATGGTTTTAGACTCCCCAGGCTAATTTCATATCCATGTTACAGTTTTAACTCATGAAACAAGTAGATGTAAATATAATCAAAGAAAATAGCAGAATTGATTCCATGGTCTCCAAGTATTTGAAAATAACATGTCTTCTTATCTGTAGTCTATTTCAACTCATGACAACCAATCATTCCTGGACTTGCCAATGCTAGAAATAGCTCTGGCTATAAGATTTACCACTCCAGACATTTTCTTTATTCCTTATTATTTTTCCATTTTTTCCTGGCAAGTCAGCCCAATTAAAAGTGCTCTTCACATTTATTTTGATGGTGATTGTTTTAATCTAGACCATTCTCCCAAACTACTATTATAACTTGCCCGTGGCTTTCATTTTCCTTTATCTATTCATTTTAGGCAACTTCCAATTCCTTGCCTTTTGATTTTCCTCTGTTTACTGTCTCTGTTTTGCCTTGGAAGATGTCTTAGAGTCCAGCTTTGGTGCTGTGAACATTACTTCCTTCTTCAGATACATGAGTGAGCAAGCTTATAACCAGGGCTGTCCAATCTAGAATGAGGACACTTATCTTTAGGCCTAAGGAACCTATCCAAGAGAAACTTTAGCATCTACTTAAATCTTGGATAGAGTTAGGGATCAAGGAAGGACAAGAATAATATTTTTCAGGGGCTTGGGAAGCTGCAGCATTTCCCTAGGGCCTGGGTCCAGGTAAGGAGGTTAGTTAAGGTGCCTGTGGTATTCCCCCAATGTTCTTTGCTACAGACAAGGCCCTATTCTGAGATTGAAGGCACAGCAGATAACAGGAATGCAAAGTCCAAACACAGACTCTCCAGGGCTTTATATTCTAACATCGGATGCATAATGCTAAACAACTGAGCACAAAATTAATTATGCCATCCAGATGGGACTCCACTCAGCTCCTGAAGAGCTGTATATTCCTAATTGCCCACGTTGATTGTTCAAAAACAAAACTGGCTATTAAATCTTCACTAGTCTTTAGGGTTTAAAGATATTTTATAAATTCTATTTATTAATTTTTGGCTGTGTTGTGTCTTCGTTGCTGCACGGGCTACTCTAGCTGCAGAGCCCGGGCTTCCTCACTGCAGTGGCTTCTCTCGGTGCAGAGCACAGGCTCTGGGGCTTTGGGCTTCAGTAGTTGTGGCTCCCAGGCTCTAGATCACAGGCTCAGTAGTTGTGGCACATGGGCTCTGTTGCTCTGCAGCATGTGGATCCCTGATCTTCCTGGATTAGGGATTGAACCTGTTGTCTCCTGCATTGGCAGGTGGATTCCTATTCACCGACCCACCAGGGAGAGTCCTGACGAAATGTGGTCCACTGGAGAAGGGAATGGCAAACCACTTCAATATTCCTGCTTTGAGAACCCCATGAACAGTATGAAAAGGCAAAAAGACAGGACACTGAAAGATGAATTTCCCAGGTTGGTAGGTGCCCAATATGCTGCTGGAGATCAGTGGAGAAATAACTCCAGAAAGAATGAAGAGACAGAGCCAAAGCAAAAACAACACCCAGTTGTGGATGTGACTGGTGATGGAAGTAAAGTCTGATGCTGTAAAGAGCAATATTGCATAGGAACCTGGAATGTTAGATCCATGAATCAAGGCAAACTGGAAGTGGTCAAACAGAAGATGGCAAGAGTGAACAAGATGACATTTTAGGAATCAGCGAACTAAAATGGACTGGAATGGGTGACTTTAACTCAGATGACCATTATATCTACTACTGTGGGCAGGAATCCCTCAGAAGAAATGGAGCAGCCATCATAGTCAGCGCAAGAGTCTGAAATGCAGTACTTGGATGCAGTCTCAAAAACAACAGAATGACCTCTATTTCCAAGGCAAACCATTAAATATCACAGTAATCCAACTCTATGACCCGACCAGTAATGCTGAAGAAGCTGAAGTTGAATGGCTCTATGAAGACCTACAAGACCTTCTAGAACTAACACCCAAAAAAGATATCCTTTTCATTATAGGGGACTGGAATGCAAAAGTAGGAAGTCAAGAGATACCTGGAGTAACAGGCAAATTTGGCCTTGGAGTACAAAATGAAGCAGGTCAAAGGCTAATAGAGTTTTGCCAAGAAAATGCACTGGTCATAACAAACACCCTCTTCCAACAACACAAGAGAAGACTCTACACATGGACATCACCAGATGGTCAATACTGAAAGCAGATTCATTATATACTTTGCAGCCAAAGATGGAGAACCTCTATACAGGGAGCAAAAATGGGACCAGGAGCTGTCTGTGGCTCAGATCATGAACTCCTTATTGCCAAATTCAGACTTAAATTGAAGTAAGTGGAAAAACCACCAAACCATTCAGCTATTTCAAATCCTAAAAGATGATGCTGTGAAAGTGCTGTACTCAATATGCCAGCACATTTGGAAAACTCAGCAGTGGCCACAGGACTGGAAAAGGTCAGTTTTCATTCCAATCCCAAAGAAAGACAATGCCAAAGAATGTTCAAACTACTGCACAATTGCACTCATCTCACACACTAGCAGAGTAATGCTCAAAATTCTCCAAGCCAGGCTTCAATAGTACGTGAACCGTGAACTTTCAGATGTTCACGCTGGATTTAGAAAAGGCAGAGGAACCAGAGATCAAATTGCCAACAGCTATTGGATCATCAAAAAAGCATGAGAGTTCAGGAAAAACATCTACTTCTGCTTTATTGAGTATGCCAAAGACTTTGACTATGTGGATCACAACAAACTGTGGAAAATTCTGAAAGAGATGGGAATACCAGACCACTTGACCTGTCTCCTGGGAAATCTGTATGCAGGTCAAGAAACAACAGTTAGAACTGGACATGAACAACAGACTGGTTCCAAATTGGGAATACGTCAAGGCTGTATATGGTCACCCTGCTTATTTAACTTATATGCAGAGTACATCATGAGAAAACACTGGGCTGGATGAAGCCAAGCTGGAATCAAGACTGCTGGGAGAAATATCAATAACCTCAGATATGCAGATGACACCACCTTTATGACAGAAAGCAAAGAAGAACTAAAGAACCTCTTGATGAAAGTGAAAGAGAGTGAAAACATTGGCTTAAAATTCAACATTCAGAAAACGAAGATCATGGCATCTGGTCCCATCACTTCATGGCAAATGGAAACAGTACATATTTTGTTTTTGAACTCCAAATCACTGCAGATGGTGACTGCAGCCATGAAATTAAAAGATGCTTGCTCCTTGGAAGAAAAGTTTTGACCAATCTAGACAGCATATTAAAAACCAGAGACATTACTTTGCCAACAAAGGTCCATCTAGTCAAAGCTATGGTTTTTCCAGTAGTCATCTATGAATGTGAGAGTTGGACCATAAAGAAAGCTAAGTGCCAAAGAATTGATGCTTTTGAACTTTTGTGTTGGAGAAGACTCTTGCGAGTCCCTTGGACCTGCAAGGAGATGCAACCAGTCCATCCTAAAGGAAATCAGTCCTAAATATTCATTGGAATGACTGATATTGAAGCTTAAACTCCAATACTTTTGCCACCTGATGGGAAGAACTGCCTCATTTGAAAAGACCCTGATGTTGGGAAAGATTGAAGGTGGAAGAAGAGGAGGGCAGAGGATGAGATGGTTGGAGGGCATTACGGACTCAATGGACATGAGTTTGAGTAAACTCCAGGAATTGGTGATGGACAGGGAAGCCTGGTGTGCTGCAGTCCATGGGGTTGAAAAAAGTCAGACACGACTGAGCAACTGAACTGAACTGAGCCACCAGGGAAACCCTAAAGGTATTTTTAAAAGAAATAATTCAGTTATAAGTTGTAATCTTACTCTGATCAGTTCCTTTCACTGTGAGTTAAAACCCTTTTCAACCTTTGGACTAACAGTATTATGTGAGACGTCTTAGTTCTCAGGGAGTAGCTATATGAGAAATTACGAGAAATTTCTTATTTCTTAGCTGTGGGTGATCTCAGTGCTTTGTGGATGTTTTCCAAGGTGTTTTCAGGGATGGTCTTTTTCTTTTTTGGTTGCTGTGTATTGTACAAAACCTTGCTTTCAATGGCAGAATTAAATACACAGGGGACAAGTCCTTGGATCTGTTTACTTATCCATTACCTGGGAAGAAGAATGGTGTTGCCTTGACCTCTCTCCCGGGTTGTAACTGTAGCTGTTCTGTGCACCGTGGTGAGATGGCACATTAGCTCTGAGCCCCTGGGGGTGCCAGGCCAGTGCTGAATAACTGATCAGGGCTGCCTGCAGTACTGTTCTGAAATGACTCAGACTCGGGCTCATCACAGAAGCAAAGTATGATTGATAAGTGCAATCTGCTGTGGGCAGGGAAGGGTAAACTCTACTGTATGAGCCAGGAAGTTTCCATTCCATATATATTGACTGCCAGGGAATGGCTTGACCTTTCAGCTTCAGTTTTAATCTTCCCCAGGTATGGCGATCATTTATTATGAGTAGAATGCTTTAGACACAACTTAGATAATCTAGCTCTCCTCACCATTCCTAATGAAGTTAAATTGATTTTATTATTCCCCAGTAGGATCACATTTAGCCTGTTGTCATTGGTGGGTTATTCCTCTTAGCCCACATTTGAGAATAAAATCTATTATTAGGTGGTGAAGATAAAATGGTAAATTATATTCACATTGTCCTAAATTTAGGAAAGACATGTATGCCTAATGCAGAACCCTTACAAACACACACACTCTGTCTCGCTCTTTTAAAAAAAGTCCCTGTGTTCATTTTACTTTACCCTTTACTGTTATTTTTTTCAATCTAGAAGAGGTTTCTAGGTGTTTTTCAGTCTAGAATAAAATTATCAGAGGGCATGTGTGTATAGACTAGTTACAAGATAGATTGTATTTCTTGTGGATCATGATCAAAACAATGTGAAAGTCACAATTCAGACCTTATTTCCTTTATAATCACAGAGCCTTAGGGGAAAGAAGAGTGGTTTCTTGCTCTTTATGGACTGGGCAGATAGCATGTCTCAGTCACATCAAATCCATGCACGGCTTTATTTTGGTTGTTCCAAAGCTTTGGAGGCATGAATTTGGACAGGAGTGGTAAGCCAAGTCTGCTTAAAATGCATTCTGCACACGTAAGATATGAAACCTTGAGCAGTTCCCCTCATGAAGGCCCAGGCAGTCATGGCCACTTTCTCCTTGCCCAGACCGATCCCCTGGAACAAGTGAAATGGCCTTAGTGCGCCGCCCAGGAGAAAACTGCTCTGTCTCCTTAGCAAAAATTAAGGCATGAACGTGTATTATTCTGCCTGACCTGTGTCTAGGGGTGTGGTCCATCCCCAGTTCCTTGAACCGCAAAGAGAACTTCCTACATTTTACACTCCAGTGTACAATAGGTGCAGACAAATACTATTTGATCCCACTTGTACAGGATACCTAGAGTAGACAAATTCAGAGTCAGAGTGCATTGGTAGATGCCAGATGCTGAAGGTTGCTGGGTGGGGATATTAGTGTTCACTGGGGCCAGAGTTTCAGATTAGGAAGGTGGAAAATTCGGGAGATATATGATGCTGAGAGTTGCAGAGTAATGTCAATGTACTTACTGCCACTGAACAGTGCAGTTAAGTATGGTCAAAATGGGTGTTTTTATTATGTGACCTTTACTACAATAAAAAAAAAAAACATTAAACATTTTTTAAAATTTCCATTTCATAGTCACTGGTGACTTCAGGGTTCCCGCAGCTACAGCCAGCTTCGGATGTTCCCAGCCGCCCGAAGAGAAGTTGATCTTGGTGTGTTTTCACTACTCAGTGACTCAGGCAGCCAGAGGGCATTTTGGGGGAACCGTCCCTAGAGTCACAAAAGCTCCCAATCTGACTCGCGTAGAGGAGGAGCAGAGTGAAGTCAAAAGGGCCATGGAGCACAGGCCACTATGCTGGCAAAGCCTGGCTTCCTGTTCTCTTCTGGCTGCAAGTGGGAGGTCAGGATCTGGATTAATAAGGGGGTGGCAGGAGGGGCTGCCTGGGGAGGCTCGGAAAGTTCACAGGGGGCCCCCTGAGGTCACCATCAGTCTCCCTGCATTAGTGTAAGAACAGTGAGTGAGTCCTTGTTTGAATGATGTGATGTGCTCAGTCCAGCCTGACTCTGTGACCCCATGGACTGTAGCCCACCAGGCTCCTCTGTCCATGGGATTTCCCAGGCAGGAATACTAGAGCGGGTTATCATTTCCTCCTCCTCCAGGGGATCTTCCTGAGCCAGGGATCGAACCCACATCTCCTGCATTGGCAGGAGGATTCTTTGCCACTGAACCACCAGGGAAGCAATGATGTGGTGAGGAAACATGAAATTTCACTTTGGGATTTTTAAGGGATAAGTGAAGTAAAGTCGTTCAGTCGTGTCCGACTCTTTGCGACACCATGGACTGCAGCCTATCAGGCTTCTCAGTCCATGGAAATTTTCCTGCAAGAGGGGTCAAACGCCTAGCTCTCCAGCAGCCTGGCGGGATCTGGAGAGAAGCCTTGTAGGGGAGGCCTCCAATGGGGAGTCTGGGATAAATCTCAGTGGTTTTGTTCCCCCTCAACTTCAGCCAACTATATTCTTCTTGCCAAGCATCCATTTACTATCGCTGGCAAGATTTTCAGGGTACATAGGGCATGAGTCTCTTTCAGGAAAATCTTAGAATAGTGGACAAACTTTCATATTTCATAGGCTGTGAATACATCTTTAGTAATGACTAGATGACAGCTGAGCCTGGAACGGCCAGTGAAGGAGAAATCAGTAACCGGTGCTGGGAAGGTCACGCCCTCTCCGCGCTCCTCCCCACTTTCTAGCCTCGTCCTTTAGGGTGGGCACCATCCAGGGCAGTGGTCTGCAGGTCTTTTTTCTGCTGGTTAGTCACTCAGTCGTGTCCAACTCTTCGAGATCCCATGGGCTATATATAGCCTGCCAGGCTCCTCGGTCCATGGAACTCTTCAGGCAAGAATACTGAATGGGTTGCCATTTCCTTCTCCACCTTTCCTGTTGGTGATTCTCAGTTACATGAGTCAACAAAGGAGCTTGACTGAGCTTTTTTAAAGCTCTTTAAATTGAAGTAGGAAGTACAGGCTTCCCTGGTGGCTCAGTGGAGACTCAAGAGACGTGGGTTCAATCCCTGGGTCGGACAGATCCCCTGGAGAAGGAAATGGAAACCCACTCCAGTACTCTTGCCTGGAGAGTGCCACGGACAGAGGGGCCTGGCGGGCTCCAGTCCATAGGGTGGCAGAGCCGGCCACGACTGAGCAGGACGCAGGGCAGGCAGGGCTGAGCAGCTGGTTCACAGTGTTTCAGGCGTGCTGCTTCAGTTTTAGGGGTATTTCTTTTCTAGATTCTTTTCCATTATAGGTTATCACAGGATACTGAAGTACAGTTCCCTGGGCTCTGCAGTAGGTCCTTGTTATTTTATAAATATATAGTAGCGTGCCTCTGTTAATCCCAAATCCCCAGTCTACCCATCCCCCCCGACTCCTTCCCTTTTGGTACAGGTTTGCTTGGTACCCCAGACCCTCTGTACAGCTGTCTCTGCAGGGGGCAGGGGGACGCGGTATAGGGATGGGAGCTCTGGGCTCTGCATTTGTGCCGAGAGGAGGCAGAAGGCTGGAGAACCGGCTCTCCCACCGCAGCACTGACTGTAGGAGCACTGTGGTACTCCCAGCCGTGCTCTAGTCCCTTCTACTTCCCCAGAGGGCTTCCTCCACCAATTTTCTGCACTTCTCTACCATGGAACCAATTCCTTTCCTCTGTTGGTTCTTTTTTCTCTAGCACGTGCAATGATTTCTGAAGACAGTTTAACCTGTCCCTCCTTCCAAAGTCCGGCAAGGTAGACAGGTGCTACCTAGAACCCCCATGTTAGAGATGCGGCAACAGGTCCAGAGAGATTTAAGTGTGAACATGCAGCACGGGGGCTCTAGAAAGTAACTTCCGTGGAGGCTAGAGAAAGTATTCACCACCACCCCAGGTTGCTCTCGAAAATCAGGTGTGTGAAGAACTGCAGCTGTGAATCAACCTTGGAGTAGTTTTTATTTGGGGGGTGGTACGTAACATTGATTAAGAAAGATTGGTCATCATAAAATACAGGTGAGAAAATGGACAGACAGGCACGTTGATAACTAAATACATTTATTTCACATCTGGATTCAGTTTCACGTGTATTTGCATAAATAATTTAAAAATGATCTCTAATGATTAACTATGCACAACCACATGCTAGTTCAACAGGCCCCGCTTTCACTCTCCACTTACAACGTGACCCTCCCGCTGCCGTAGCACCAGAGAGGAGAGAGAGGCCACTCTCATTCTTTACAGCAGCACTGGGTTTGTGTCATGTACAGCAGCTGGGTGCGTTCTACTTGTTTTAAATTTTAACAATCAGGCTAGTGATTTTTTATCATTAAAAGATAATACCCCAAACTGTTAAGGTCAGAATAAAATGGTGCGGTTCTAGCATCCCAAGCTAGAAGGAATTATTTTTTTCAGTGAAAGGTCCACATAAGACAGAGAGCTAACATTATGACATAGAAGCCAGCGTTTAAGGATCAACAGGAGGAGGTGTATGTGCTGGACAGTACGGAACCTCAGAGCTTTCTCAGCTTCAAAATTACAAACCGTTTTCTGAGGGAACATGGAGTGATTAATAAGAGTGATCAGGACTGAATTTGAGAGTGAGATGACCCACGTTAGTTTTTCAACTGAATTTAATAGAGCATATTTACTTTAAATAATAACGACCACCCCCCCTGCCCCCCCCCCCAAAGTTGGAGTAAAACTGAAATCTGTCATCTATAGTGCTCCCTGAATGATGAGAACATGAACAGTCTTTAAAACTAGCGGGCCTCCCAGGGGACAGGTTGAGAGTCCTGCCAGCCAAGGTGGACTGTTCTGTTGAGCACGATGTTGGCAAATGAGGTATGTCAGAGGCACAGCGACGGAGGCGAGTACCGGTCAGTTTTTATGGCCATGGTCCAGAGCAGGGGATGGTCCGTCTCCACAGTCACAACACCAGCTCCGTCGTAGGTGTTGGAAGTGCTGACTAGTGTTCCAAAGCCAAGCATCTGATGTGCTGTAAGAACGTAAGAAAACAAAGGTTTGGTGAGAGCCAACTTCCCTCCAGTGTAGAATGACTTTGTTGAGAGTTACCAAAAAGCAATTAAGCACACACTTGGAATTAATAGATAATCTGTAAGTGAGATTCTAAAGCTGAAAGTTTCTATAACTTGCTGTGACCACTCCTCCTCGAGTGGGCTACTCTGTTTATCCGTTTGCAGTATATGTCAGTCTCAACACTAAATTTCAGTAAAGTGTTTTCTTTTTCTTCTTTACCAATTGTAAAACCAACATCCATTTCTGTAATAGGTTACTTACTTCCTTGCCTGCGTGCAATTTTAATTTTTTTGATGATTCAGAATTAAAATTTTAATATTTAATTAAGCTCTATAAAAAGGCAGTTTTAGTTTTGGTATAAATGATATGGGACAGAAAACTAATTATTAAAAAAAAAAAAAACAGTATAGGATTTGGGTTGTTTTTTCCCTCATAAAGAAAGACAAGCCAAAGTGAACAAGGCTTGCTTTGTGTAAAAATAATTGGAACTCAGAGGTCAAAAAGCAGACTTCCAGGTCATTACTTAATTGTCAAAGGTTTTGGAGTGATGTTGTATTATTAAAATTTATATATTTATAAATTACATAAATCTGTACACAAGTATATATATATATATTTCCTAACAAAAGTTTGCTGAAGTTAACATGTAGGAATCCATTGGTAACCTCATTTCCCTTTGCTTATAAAAGAGCAGTTCACATTATCGACATGACTGTCCTGTCAACATGCCCTGATATACTCAGAAGAAATCAGAAAGGGAAAAATAAATGCAGAGAAATAAACAAATGTCAAGAGCCAGAAAAAGCCTCTTTTTCTTCCGACAAAGTGCAACTATGAAGTTGCACAGCTTTGAAGTAAATAAAATAATTCAATTATAATGGTCCCTCCCCGCTAGAGGGAGCCTGTTATCCTTCTGAGGAAATCTTGAAAAGGCAATTTAAAAATTCAGAAACAGTATTATAGGATAATATATCATCAGTATTACCAGTTCACACAGGTTACTTTCTAAAGTCAAACTATTTCTTTTTCATAGTTGTCAACACGTTTACTAATGCAAACAGGAAGTTACAAACTGAAACTGCAGGAATGCAGAGTCAGGCTCATGCGACTGTTGCCCTAAGAGGCAATTCAGTGTTTTTGCCTCTCCAGTAATCTGGAGCTTTTCTTAGATGAGGTTTCTGAATGATATGAATAAACGTACACATTAAATTTACAAATCTAGCATAATTACATATACAGAGGGTTAGGGTGATGGTTGTGGAGGGAGTCACAGGAAGTCTGTTAAGGAAAGAAGCCTTGTTCTCCTAAAGGTTGGGGAACAGTTCACACATTTCATACCATTTATTCAGAAAGGCAATTTAGGGGGCTTCAGAGGACTAGCTTTAGAGCTGGAAACTCCCCAGCGGAGCACTGGGTACACACAACCCACCTGGACTCTGTGCGTTTAAGATTCTGTCTCTAATTAGGTTAAAACCCTAGTTTGTACCTGGCCTCAAAGCACAGGAGTACGAAATTACTGCTCTAGTTTGCTGTTGCACACAAATCCTTTCTGAAGGCAGAGTAGGGACTTTGGATTATCCTGGGTAGACAACTATATTATATATATTGGTTTTTCTAAGACATTGTTGCATCCTAAATAATTTTTAAATAGGAAAAGAACTGAAATAGCTTTATTAGGATATGAGAATGTACGGTTTTTACTTTGCATGAAATATCTGAGTTAGGACCATTTTTATCCAATCTTATAAATCAGGTTTTCCTTCCTTTTTTCCGCAATGTTTAAAATTCCACCAGGATCAGTTATTAAACATGTTTTAGTTGGTTTTGGGTGCTATAACAAAATGCATAGGCTGAGTGGTTTAAATAGCAGACATGATTTCTTGTAATTCAGAGGCTTGGAAAGCCCCAGATCAGGGTACCAGCATGGCTGGTTCAGGTAAGACCCCGCTTCCTGGCCGGTTTACAGATAGCTGCCTTCCTGCTGTATTCTCACATGGTGGAGAAATCTCACATGGAAGAGAAATCTCTTCCTCTTTTTGTAAGGGTGCTAATCCCATTATGAGGGTCCCATGAGGTTCTCATTATCTCCCAAAGGCTCCAGCTCCAAATACTGTCACATTGCGGATTATGGCTTCAGTACATGAATTTAGGGGGACACAAACACAATGGTTACAATCCCATAACAATGGTTATGTATTGTAACCATAACAATGGTTACAATTAATGGAAAGGTTACAATGAACTTCATTTGTCTCCACCTCTATGAAAAGTAGAATAAAAATGATAGAAAACAAAGATAAATAAACTGAATACACAAAATCATGAAATTCAGTTTACTCTGTCACTACAGTTATTTTGGAGTATGTTTTTTTCCAAAGAATTATGCTTTTAGACAAAACATTCAAGTCTCTTTTAGAAGAAAAGAAAATATTTTAATAAAGTATTTGAAATTAATACCAAACTCCCCTCTCCCCAAATGTCTGAAGGTCAATCATGAAATAAAATACATAAGATTGGCAGAGAGATAACTTCCTGTAGACAGCAATAAAACATATTACTTTTTATTATTTTTTCCTCTAGTTTTGAGAAAATTGACATATAATACTGTATACATTTAAGATGTATAGCACATATAATGACCTGTGCATACAGTATGAAATGATTTACAAAATAAGTTTAGTTAACATCCATTACCTTATATAATTACATTTTTTCCCTTGTGATGAGAACTTTATAATGTCTGCTCTCTTACCACTTTTCAAATATACCATACAGCATCGGCAAGGATTCTCACCATGTTGTATATTACATAGTCAGTACTTATCTATAACTGGAAGTCTGTATCGTCTGATCACTTTTATCTCATTCTCTCCACTCCCTGAGTCTGGCAATCACAAATCTGATATTTTTTCTATGAATCTGAGTCTTTCAGATACCACGTATAAGTGAGATCATATAGTATATATCTTTCTTATTTCCCTTAGCATAATACCCTCAAGGTCTGTTCATACTGTTGCAAATGGCAGGGTTTCCTTTTAATGACTGAACAGTATTCCACTATACACCACATTTTCTTTATCTGTCTGTTGATGGACACGTAGCTTGTTTCCATATCTTAGCTATTATAAGTAATGCTGTAATGAAGACAGGAGTGCAGTAATTTTTGGATGTAGGGATTTTGCTTCCTTTGGATATACACCCAGAAGTGGAATTGCTGGTAATATGGTAGATTTATGTTTAATTCTGAGAAACCTCCATACTGTTTTGCATGGTGGGTATACCAATATACATTCCCACCAACAGTGCACAAAGGTTCCTTTCTCTCCATGTCTTCTCCAGAATTTGTTCTCTCATCTTTTTGATGACAGCCAGTCTAATAGGTATAAGGTGATAACTTAGTGTGGTTTTAAGTTAATTTCCCTCATTAGTCATGTAAACTACCTTTTTCATACATCTATTGGCCTTCTGTATGTCTTCTTGGAAAAATGTTTATTCAGGTCCTTTGACAATTGGTTTTCTTCAGTTCTAGGAGTTCTTTATATATTTTGAATATTAACCCCTTCTCAGTATGATTTGCAAATATCTAATCCCATTGCTTTGGTTGTCTTTTTGTTTTGTTATTGTTTCTCTTGCTGTGCAGAAGCTTTTTAGTTTGATGTAGTCCCACTTGTTTTTTATTTTGCTCCCTGTGCTTTAGATATCATATGCAAAAAAATCATTGCCAAGACCCATGTCAGGAAGCATTATTCCTGTTTTCTTCCAGGAGTTTTATGGTTTTATTTAATGTCTTAATCCTTTACAAATTAATTTTTGGGGAGTGATGTAAAAATAGGAATCTAATTTCATTCTTTTACATGTGAATATCCAATTTCCCAGCACCATTTATTAGACAGTTTTTCTCCATTGAGTATTCTTGGTTCTCTTTTTGTATTAGCTCACTGTATATGCGTTGGTTCTCAATTCTGCTTCATTGGTTTATGTATCTTTTTATACCAGTAGCATAATGCTTTTATTGTTTCCCTGGTGGCTCAGATGGTAAACAATCTGTCTGCAATGCAGGAGACCTGTTTCGATCCCTGGGTTGGGAAGATTCCCTGGAGGAGGGCATGGCAACCCACTCCAGTATTCTCGCCTGGAGAATCTCCATGAACAGAGGAGCCTGGTGGTCTACAGTCCATGGGGTCGCAAAGAGTTGGACACTGAGTGACTGAGCGCAATGCTTTTGTTATTCTATCTTAATATATATATATTAGTATATATATATATATATACTAATATATTAGTATATATATACTAATATATTAGTATATATATACTATATATATTAGTATATATATACTATATATTAGTATATATATATATACTTAGTATAGTTTGAATTCAGGAACTGTGATGCCTCCAGCATTGTTTTTTTCTCAGTATTGCTTTGTCTATTCAGGGTTTTTTTTTTTTTTTTGTAGTTTCATATGAATTTTAGGATTTTTTTTTCTTCTGTAAAAATGCCATTGGAATCTTGACGGGGATTGAATCTATAGGTGGCTTTAAGTGGTACAGATATTTTAACAGTGTTCTTTCAATGCATGATCATGGAGTGTCTTTTCATTTATTTTACTCTTCAATTTCTTTCATCTGTATTACACTTCTCAATGTAGAGATCTTTCAGCACCTTGGTTAAATTTATTGCTAAGTATTTTACTGTTCTTGATACTATTGTAAATGAGAGTTTTTTTTTTTTTCCCCAGATAAGTCATTGTTAGTATATAGAAATATTTTTGATTTATGTATCTTGAATTTCATATCCTGCAACTTTACTGAATTCCTTGTTGACCTGACAGTTTTTTTGATTGAGTGTTTAGGCTTTTTCATGCATAAAATTGGAGAAGGCAATGGCACCCCACTCCAGTACTCTTGCCTGGAAAACCCCATGGACAGAGGAGCCTGGAAGGCTGCAGTCCATGGGGTCACTGAGGGTTGGACACAACTGAGCGACTTCACTTCCACTTTTCACTTTCATGCATTGGAGAAGGACATGGCAACCCACTCCAGTGTTCTTGCCTGGAGAATCCCAGGGATGGGGAGCCTGGTAGGTTGCCATTTATGGGGTCGCACAGAGAGTTGGACACGACTGAAGCGACTTAGCAGTAGAGCAGCATACATAAAATCATGTCATTTACAAACAAATTTATGTTTTCCTGTCCAATTTGGAAGATTTTTATTTTTCTTGCCTGATTTCTCTGGTTTGGACTTCCAGTGCTGTTGACTAGAAGTGATGAGAGTGGGCATCCTTGTCTTGTTCCTGGTCCTGGGGGAACAGTCCTCAGTCCTTCACCTTTGAGTATGGCATTAGGGGGGGGCTTGATATACATGGCCTCCCTTTATGTACTGAGGTGCATCTCTTTCCTCCAGCTGGTTTGTTGAGACTTTTTATAATGAACGGATGTTAAATTATGTCAAAACTTTTCCTGCATCTATTGAGATAATCGTATGATTTTTATCTTTCATTCTGTTAGTGTGACATATTGAATTTATTGGTATGCATATGTTGAACTGTTCTTGCATCCAGGAATGAATCCTGCTTGGTCAATGTGTATGATCCTTTTAATGTGCTGCTGAATTGGGTTGGCTGTTTTGTTGAAAAATTTTGCACTTATGTTTATCAGGGATATTGTTCTGTAGTTTTGTTTTTTTGAGGTGTCCTTATCTGGCTTTGGTGTCAGGGAAAAGCTAGCCTTGTGACATGAGTTTGGAAGTGTTCTCTTTTCTTCAATATTTTTGGATATTTTGAGGATTGGTGTTAATTATTCTTCAAATGTTTGGTAAAATTTATCAGTGAGAAGACATCTGGTCCTGGACTTTTCTTTTTCATGAGATTTTTGATTACTGATTCAATACTCTCCTAGTAATTGGTTTGTTCAGATTTTCTATTTCTTCCTAATTGAGTCATGATAGGTTCTGTGTATCTAGTAATTTATCTACTGTTTTTGTTGTTGGTGTATGGTTGGTCACTGAAGCTTCTTTATGAACCTTTGTATTTCTATATTATCAGAAAATCTCCCTCTTCCCCTTGGTTTATCTCAATAAACAAATATTTATTTTTTCAAAGAACCAGACCTTAGTTTTATTAATTCTTTCCCAATTGGTTTTCTAGTCTCTGTTTCCTTTTTTAATGCTCTAAACTCTATTTCCTTTTCTGCCTAACTTTAGGCTTAGTTTGTTCTTCATGTTCTGGATTCTTGAGGTGTAAAAGGTTATTTGAGATCTATTTTCTTGAGGTACACATTTACAGATATAAACTTTCCTCTGAGACCTACTTTTGCTGTACCTTATAAGTCTGTATGTTTTGGTTCTATTTTCAATTGTCTCAATATACCTTTTTTCATGTAATTTCATCTTTGATCTGTTGGTTTTTCAGGACAGTGTTAAGTATTTAACTTCCATGTATTCACAAGTTTTCTAGTTTTCCTTCTGTTATGATTTCCAGTTTCATACCATTGTGGTCAGAGAAGATATTTGATAAGATTTCAGTCTTTGTGAATTTGCTAAAACTTGTTTTGTGGCCTAACATATGATCATGCTAGAAAATGTTCTGAGTGCACTTGAGAAGAATGTGTATCCTGCTGTTATTAGACACAATATTCTGTGTATGTCTGTTACAACTTAGTCAAGTGTTGTTCAAATCCATTGTTTCCTTACTGATTTTCTGTCTAGATGATCTGTCTTTGTGACCCCATGGACTATACAGTCCATGGAATTCTCCAGGCCAGAATACTGGAGTGGGTAGCTTTTCCTTTCTCCAGGGAATTTTCCCAACCCAGGGATCAAACCTAGGTCTCCCACATTGCAGATGTATTCTTTACCAGCTGAGCCACCAGGAAGCCCCCATTATTAACCATGGGGCATTAAAGTCCCCAACTATTTGTTGTTAATTTCTGTTTATTTCTCCTTGTAGTTCTGCTTTATATAGTTAGGTGATCTAATGTTGGGTGGGTGCCTAAATATTTACAATTGGTATATCTTCTTGATGGAGTGACCCCTTTATCATTATATAGTGACATTCTTTTTATCATTTTTAGCTTCATTTCAGTTCAGTTGCTCAGTCGTGTCTGACTCTTTGCAACCCCACGGACTGCAGCATGCCAAGCTTCTTCCCTGTCCATCCCCAACTCCCGGAGCTTACTCAAACTCATGTCCATTGAGTCGGTGATGCCATCCAACCATCTCATCCTCTATCGTCCCCTTCTCCTCCTGCCTTCAATCCTTCCCAGCATCAGGGTGTTTTCCATGGAGTCAGTTCTTTGCATCAGGTGACCAAAGTATTGGAGTTTCAGCTTCAGCGTCAGTCCTTCCACTGAATATTCAGGACTGATTTCCTTTCGGATGGACTGGTTGGATCTCCTTGCAGTCCAAGGGACTCTCAAGAATCTTCTCCAACACCACAGTTCAAAAGCATCAATTCTTCGGCACTCAGCTTTCTTTATAGTCCAACTCTCACATCCATACTGGAAAAGCCATAGCTTTGACTAGATGGACCTTTGTTGGCAAACTAATGTCTCTGCTTCTTAATGTGCTGTCTAGGTTGGTCATAGGTTTCTTCCAAGGAGCAAGCATCTTTTAATTTCATAGCTGCAGTTACCATATGCAGTGATTTTGGAGCCCCCAAACACAGAGTCTCTCATTGTTTCCATTATTTCCCCGTCTATTTGCCAGGAAGTGATGGGACCAGATGCCATGATCTTAGTTTTCTGAATATTGAGCTTTAAGCCAACTTTTTCACTCTCCTCTTTCACTTTCATCAAGAGGCTCTTTAATTCCTCTTCACTTTCTGCTATAGGGGTGGTATCATCTGCATTTCTGAGGTTATTGATATTTCTCCCAGCAATCTTGATTGCACTTGTGCTTCATCTAGCCTGGCATTTTGCACGGTGTACTCTGCATATAAGTTAAATAATCAGGGTGACAATATACAGCCTTGACTTAACTCCTTTCCTGATTTGGAACCAGTCTGTTAGTCTATGTCCAGTTCTAACTGTTGCTTCCTGACCTGCATACAGATTTCTCAGGAGGCAGGTCAGGTGGTCTGGTATTCCCATCTCTTTCTGAATTTTCCACAGTTTGTTGTGATTCACACAGTCAAAAGCTTTGGCGTAGTCAATAAAGCAGAAGTTTTTCTGGAACTCTCTTGCTTTTTTGATGATCCAATAGCTGTTGGCAAATTGATCTCTGGTTCCTGTCTTTTCTAAATCCAGCTTGAAAATCTGGAAGTTCATGCATGGTTCATGTACTGTTGAAGCCTGGCTTAGAGAATTTTGAGCATTACTTTGCTAGCGTGTGACATGGGTGCAACTGTGTGGTAGTTTGAGCATTCTTTGGCATTGCCTTTCTTTGGGATTGGAATGAAAACTGACCTTTTCCAGTCCTGTGGCCACTGCTGAGTTTTCCAAATTTGCTGGCATATTGAGTGCAGCACTTTTACAGCATCATCTCTTAGGATTTGAAATAACCTCAAATGGAATTAGCTTAGTGTCTATTTTTCCTGATATGAGTATGGCTACTCTTGCAGTGGAAAGGAAAAAAGAGGAATTAAGTTTTTATTCTTTCCCTTTCTTGAGATCAAAGAAGAGAAACAAAACAGTGAGCAAGGCCTGAACATTCGTCGTTTTTTGTTTTCACTTTATGTGCTCCTAACTCTGAATGTCTATAACTAAGTCTGCTATTCTGTCCCCTAACTCTGTATGAGCTATACGTTTCGCACCTATTGTTCTTAGACTCTATGCAAAATACGTCCTGTAACTGGTGCTCATCTTTACAGCAGTCTCTTGTCTTGTAGTTACCCATCAGAAAGAAGGCTGTAGAGCCACGGAATCATCAGACTCAGCTACTGGGGTACTGACACCAGTCTATGGTTTTGAAACAATGCAAGAGGAAGAAGACAAGATCCAAACACCTTTGTTCCTTATCGGCGACCCCTGACGGTGAGCCTTCATCTTCTATAAGCCCCTAGACTCCTCATGGAGGGGGGAGCACATTTCTTGAGGGAGAAGCCTACTGTGTTCCCCTCTCTGCTGGCTGAGAATTAAAGGCACCTTTCTATTTCGTCCAGACTGTCTCTGTAATTTTTATTCAGCTTTGGTGGGTAGTAAAAGCCAAATTTTGGGGCAGCAACGCTACCTTTGTTTTCTTGGTTATCATTTGCTTGAAATACCTTTTTTTCGTCCTTTCAGTGTCTTTAAAGTGAACCTTTTTGTGGGCAGTATATTTTTTTATTTTGGTTTTTAAGTCCGTCAGCTAATTCTGTGTCTTTGATTGAAGAATTTTATCCCTTATGGTTAAAGTAATTATTGCTGGTCCTGTTTTGTTATTTTGCTGTTTTGTAGCGCCGCTGTTCCTTGCTTCTTATCCTGCTGCCTTTTTTTGTGATGATGACTTTTTGTACTGGTATACTTTTACTTTTTCATGATCTTTTGTGTAACAAGCTTTTCCTCTGTGGTCACCATGAGCCTTATATAAACCGTCTTACAATTATGATATCCTATTTTCAGCTGATGACAACTTCAATAGCATTTCTGCAATTACAGTTTACTTCGTCCTCTGTCATGTTACAGTTTACATATGTTTTTATATTGTGTATACAGTAACAACTGTAGGAGTTACGGCTTCTTAATACTTTTTTTAAACTTTTAAACCAGAGTTGTAAGAGAATTATGTGCCACTATTACCAAATTAAATAATCTGATTTTGATTATTTACCAATACCAGGAAGTTATATACCCATGTTCATCTGATTTTATGATGTAAATAAGCATTGTTTTATTTCTGCATGAAGAACTCCCTTTAGCATTTCTTGTAAGCCAGGCCTAGTGGTGATAAACTCATTCAGCTTTTGTTTGTTCAGCCAATTATGCCTTCATTTCTGAAGGACAGCTTTGCCAGATATAGAATTGACAGATTTTTTCCTTCCAATATTTTGAGTATATTATCCCATTCTCTCCTGGCCTGATAAATTTCTTTTGAGAAATCTGCCCATTATGGGAATTCCCTTAAATAAAATGTGTTCCTTTCTCTCACTGCGTTGAAAAGTCTTTTTTGTCATTGACTTTTAGAACTATTTGGGTCACTCTATTGATATTTGATGTCCTTTGGGCCTCATAAATCCAAATGTCCATTTCTCTCCTTATTTTTCAACGAGTATTGCTTTATATGGGCTTCCTTGGTGGCTCAGATGGTAAAGAATCTGCCTGCAATGCGGGAGATCTGGGTTTGATCCCTGGGTTGGGGAGATCCCCTGGAGGAGGGCATGGCAACCCACTCAGTATTCTGGCCTGGAGAATCCCCATGGACAGAGGAGCCTGGTGGGCTACAGTCCGTGGATTTGCAAAGAGTCAGACTTGACTGAGCAACTAAGCCCAGCACACATTGCTTTTATATATTTTCTGCCCCTTTATCATCCTGGGGTACACATAATGCAGATACTGTTTCTTTTGATGGTGTCCCATAAGTCACACAGGGCTTTCTTCAACTCTTTTCCTCTGATGGAATAATTTCAAATGCCCTGTCATTGCTTCTTTCTACTGTATGGTCAATTCTGATTTTAAAGCTCTCTACTGAATTTTTCGAGTTCAGTCATTATATTCTTTAGATCGAGGACTTCTGTTTAGTTTATTTTTGATGGTTCCCATTTTTTGTTGATCTCATTTTGTTCATGCATTTTTCCCCCCTGATTTCATTATCTGTCTTCTTATAGTTCACTAAACTTCTTTAAGAGGATCATTCTGAATTCTTTGAATTTCATGGATTTCCATTTCTTTAGGGCCCTTTGTTGGCATTTTACTGTAACAGATTCCACTGGTACTATTATGTTTACCTGATTTTTCCTGATCCCTGGTTTCTTACACTGGTATCTGCACATATGAGTAAACAGTCTCTTCTTCTAGACTTAACAGGTTACATTTGGCAGACAGTCCTTCCAATCAGCTCAGCTTGGGATTGTGGACATGTGAGCTGGCAGACCCCTTGGACAGGTGGGGCTTGCCATCAGGGTGGCCTTTGTGGGCAAGGCCACTGCCTGAGTGCTGAAGTTGTAGGGTGTGTGCTGTGGCTGGACAGGACTGCTGGCTTGGTTCACAAGACACAGAGGGGGCTCTGTGGTTGCCTGGGTTCTCTGGTCAGGCTGTCTGGGTGGGTAGGACTGGGCACTGTACTTGTCAGAGCTGTGGTTATGAATTGGCTCGCCTGCTTGACCAGGACCACCGAATGGGCCCCAGTCAGCAGAGCCCATTGTTTAAGGACCTAACTGTGCACCAGATCCTTTGGCCAGACAGTTGCTGGTTTTGCAGCGCAGAAGGTGAGACACACTGGTCCCATTCTCTGCTCGAGTAGCACTGCAGGTGGGGCTGGAGGACAGGCCCCACAGTTTCCATGTGCAGGAGGGTGCTTCAGCCTCACCCTTGCCTTCTAGGATTGTCACAACGGTGTCTTGTCTGTGGATAGTTGTTAGGGCTTCTTGTGAAGGCGACTGAAGTGGGGAATGACCCATGTTTCCATCTTCACGATGTCACTCCTTCACAGATTACTGTTTCATTTCTACCCCAGAGGACTGGCTGGCCGAACATTTAATTTCAATTCAACATTTAAAACACTCAAATTCAAAATTTTTTCCATTTTTGTTTGTACAGAGTACAGAGGAACTAAATATAGTTGTCCTAAGACAACCAGTCAGCCTGTTTTTAACTGTAGACAAAAAATAAAAATGATAGCTATATGTGAGACTATAAGCAACGATGTAATGTGTGATAAACGTAACCTAAAATTGCTTGCTCTGTTTGAATATGAAAGTTGTGTCTTATCTATTAGCTTCAAAGACATCACCATCGATTGTTTTAAGGAAAAACCGTAGTCTAATGATAATAAGGATATTGGCTTGTGAGGACTGGTTAAATTCCTCTTCCAGTGAAATTTAATGTGAATTATATTATGGAACACAGAAGCGTAGTCTGACTTTTGAGACTTTCATGTTTTAGAGAAATAGAAGTGAAAAAGATGGGCAACATTAAAATTGATTTTATAATTTTCATCCATTATCTCAAAGTTTTCTTTCCCGGAGCAAAGGATGAGAACTAGGCACTTAATATTCTATTGCTCTCAGTGATGTCCCACAGCTTTTCCCCAAAGCTGGAAAGACAGAAGACTGCAAAGCCGAGGTTGGCAAACTGGCAAAATTCAAATATCCAGCTCTCTTCCCGTCAGCTGGAGGGAAGGAGGGCCATTTGCCCTGGATTCCAGCCCACGTCACTTCTGTAAGAGTGAGGCCGTGTTCTTTTGAAGTGGGTGAGTGCGTGTGTGCTAGTCACTTTAGTCGTGTCCAGTTCTTTGCAACCCTATGGACTGCGGCCCGTCAGGTACCTCTCTCTGTCCATTGGATTCTCCAGGCAAGAACACTGGAGTGGGTTGCCCCAGGGATCAAACCTGCATCTCCTGCATTGAGGGCAGATTCTTTGCCACTGAGCCACTGGGGAAGCCCCTCAGATGTGGGTGACAGTGTGTAAAGGAGTCCTTTGGAGGCGTCTGAAACACTCAAACATAGGAAAGCAAGAGCGGCAAGCACTTGATCCCTCTGCACCTGTGTGACCATTTTGCTTAGATGCCACCAAGGAGGCATCTCGCTGTCAAAACCTATGAGCCCCTTCATGATGTTAGTAGGTCAGACCGAGGATTAAATCATGGCTCTCCCACTCTCTAGTTCTATGAACTTGGTTATTTAACTTTCCAACTTCAGTTTCCTCATATGTGCAAAG
This sequence comes from Bubalus kerabau, assembly GCF_029407905.1. NCBI lineage: Eukaryota > Metazoa > Chordata > Mammalia > Artiodactyla > Bovidae > Bubalus > Bubalus kerabau. The sequence goes on from NC_073631.1 coordinate 111,237,627, forward strand.
TGTGGATAATCATGTCTACTTCACAGAGAAGCTGTACAGATTATATAGTCAAAATTCTAACACATAATAAGTATTCAAGAAATTTTCATCCCTTTTGCTTTCTTCTGTTATTCTGCCAATAAGATCAGAATTTCCTCTCCTACCTTAACAGTCTTTTAAAATGGAAAAAAAAAAAAAAAAAGAGAGAGGTCATGATTTGAACAATTAGCAAATGCCTTAATTCAGCTACTAGTTTATAGCCAGCTGATACACAAAATGAGATAAACTCTGCCAGGCTAGGTTATGTGTGGTACTTAGAATCATTTCAGGTGTCGTCTGCATACATGTATAAACTTATGTGTTTGACATGTAATCATGAAGGTTGCAGACCGTGTGCTGGCACTAAGGATACAGGCATGAGTGTGGATGCCTTCAAGGACTTGACCTTTTAGTAAAAGGTAAAGATGTGTATATAGTCTGATTCAGGAGATGCAATGGAAGCGTGAGGCAGGAGCTAATGAGGTTGGAGCCAAAATGGGTTGTACATTCTAATGGGAGGCCACAGACATCCCATCCCCCAGAAGCCTGGCTTCCCCCAAATCTGTAAGTTTAAGAAATTATTAAAAAGGTAATGCAAACATATCTAAAATCCAATAAAACTGAGGGAGTAAAAGAGAAGGAAGTGAACAAGCTTTGGGAGATGCTTGGCAAAGAAGTGGTATTTCAGATGGAGTAATTCTCCTTCATTCAAGACATTATCTGAGCACTTATGTGTTCAAGGTACAGCGGGTTTTTATCTGCAATTTACAGATGAGGAAAATGAAGCTCAAGAGGTTAAATCCACAGGCTATGATGATCATAAAAGTTGTTAGACACATGTTACTAAGGGAGGTTAAAGCAGTACTTTGAAGCGTTCTAAAAAAAAAAAAAGAACTGACGCTGGTCTTCCCCTAAGTGCAGAACTGTCAGTAGCCTGACGGAGGAGGGTAAGTGCATGCCGTGGTGAGACCAATAAAACCGCTCTCAAGACTTAAAGGAATACTGTCTCTTCCGTACAGACACATGTTTAATGAACCTATTATGATGAATCTCTAGGTTCCCTACCATCTTGGAATATTAGGTTAAGTTCTAGGAGCTAATTAGACTTACTGGACATCATTAACTATTTCAGATATAATGGAACCACTGTATGCTCTATATCCATCAATTATTCTCTGAAGATGCTCAGCCTATTGAGAGTAATGGCTGTACATGAAGAAAATGTGACTCAGGTTTTGTTAGCAGCAAAGCAAACCATCTGCCTCTAAAACCAATTCTCTGTGATTGGTCTTTACACTTTTAATTTTTTGAACTGCAGATTTAAAAAATGTCTCTATGTACATAGGTGAGACAGACTTTCTATTTAAAATTGCTAATTTACATTTTAAAATAGGAACTCGGAGTAGGAGTATTATTATTAAAACAGCATTTATATTATGCTGTTATAAAATGCATTTATATTATGGTGGCTCTTGAAAATTTTCAAAAATTAAATTGATATATTGCTTTTTCATTTTCTTGAAGGCAGAAAGTCAGACTGTTTCTAGTTTTGATGTGTAGAGTATATGAAACGTCTACTCTCTTAGCAAGTGTCAAATATTCAACTCACTATGCTTTGTTAACTGCAGTCACTATGCTATATTATCACATCCCCATGACTCATTTATTTTATGGCTGCACCTGGTGATCACTTTCACGCATTTCTCCCATCCTTTCACCCCACCCCCCGACTTCTGGCAATCACTGGTATGGTCTTTGTATCTGAGACTGGTTTTTATTGAGTGTTTTAGATTCCACATATAAATCAGATCACCCTGTATTTCTTTCTCTGATGTATTTCACTTAGCATAATGCCCTCAAGGTCCATCCATGTTGCTGCAAGTGGCAAGATTTCCTTCTTTTTATGGCTGAATAATATTCCTGTGTGTATGTATAAAATCTCACATTTTCTTTATCCATTTATCCATTGATGGACACAGTTGTTCAAGTTGTTTCCGTGGCTTGACTATTGCAAATAATACTGCAGCAAACACGAGGGCAAAAATAGCCGTTCAAGTTGGTGTTTTCCTTTTCTTTGGATTAAACGCCCACAAGTGGGACTGCTGGGTTAGATAAAGTGCTATTCTCGACCTGTGGAGGAACCTCAATACTGCTTTCCATAGTGGCTACACCACAGTGCACAGGGCTTCCCTTTTCTCTACAGCCCCAGCAACACTTGCTATCTTTTTTGATAAGAAGAGGAGTCCAGCAGGTGTGAGTGAATATAGCTGACTGTGGCTTTGATTTGCAGTTCCCTGATGATTAGGCGAAAAGGCTATTCAGATCCCCTGCCCATTTTTTAAATGGATTGTTTGGATTTTTACTATCGAGTTGTGTGAGTTCTTTATATATTTTAGACATTAATACCATATTTATGATTGGCAAATATTTTCTCCCTTTTAGTAGGTTGAGTTTTCATTTTGTTAATGGTTTCCTCTGCAGAAGATGGCTTCCTTTCCTGCACAGAGGCTTTTTATACTTTAATGTAGTCCCATTTATTTATTTTTTGCTTCTGTTGTCTTTGCTTTTGGGGTCAAATCCAAAAAAAATCATTGCCAAGTAAATGGCAAGGCACTTTTTCTGTACGTTTTCTTCTTGGAGTTTTATGGGTTCAGGTCTTATGTTAAAACCTTTAATCCATTTTCAGTTCATTTTTGTGTGTGGTGTAAGATAGAGGTCCAGTTTCATTCCTTTGCATGTGGCCATCTACTTTTCCCTACAGCATTTCTTTCTCCATTGTATTCTTGGCTTTATTGTCAAAAATTAGTTGACCATATATGCATGGGTTTATTTTTGGGGCTGTTTGGGTCCACTGATCTGTGTGTCTTCTTTTATGCCAATATCATACTATTTGATTATTACAGCTTTGTTATATACATCAGGAAGCATGATGCCTCTGGCTTTGTTAAGATTGCTCTGGCAATTTGAGGTCTTTTGTGTTTCCATACAAATTATATGATTGTTCTATGTGAAAAATGCCACTGGAATTTTGATAGGTACTGCAATGAATCTGCAGATTGTTCTGAGTAGTATACACATTTTAACAATAATAATTTTTCTATTAATGGAATATCTTTCCATTTATTTTGTTGCCGTTGTTCAGTTACTCAGTCGTGTCCAACTCTTTGCGACCCCATCTGCAGCACACCAGGCTTCCCTGTCCTTCACCATCTCCCGGAGCTTGCTCAAACTCATGTCCATTGAGTTGGTGATGCCATTCAACCATCTCCTCCTCTGTCATCCCCTTCCATTTATTTTAGTCTTATTGAATTTCTTCTAACTATGTCTTACAGTTTTCAGTGTGGAGATCTTTCACCTCCTGGGTTAAATTTATTTAGGCATTTAATATCTAGGTTTTCTTTTTGATGAAATTGTAAATGAAAATTTTTTTAGTTCCTCTTTCTGATAATTTATTATTAGTATATTGAAGCACAACAAATGTTTGTATTGATTTTTTTTGTATCCTACAACTTCACTGAATTCATTTATTGGTTATAACAGGTTTTTGGTGAAGTTGTTAGGGTTTTCTCTATGTAATGTCATGTAATTTGCAAATAGTAACAATTTTACTTTTTCTTTTCCAATTCCAATTTTTTCTTTAGGTTTGAAATATTTCAATATTAAAATTTAGACAAAAATTTGGGAAACTGCCTAAGAACTTGTGGAGGGAAAGGGTTTTCATCTTGTTCACCTTGATTCCTCCAAAGCTGAAGTGATACCATTATAAGAATCAAAGCAAGAGACAGATGCTCACTGATTTGAAGGGCTTTAAAATAAATCTGGATGGAAGACAATGAATACTAAATTGAGGAAGAAATCAGCTGGCTTTTGATACCTACATCACAGCTTCTTGGAAGAGCCATAAGAAAGGCGGGTTTGAATCCTGGGTCAGAAAGATCCCCCGGAGGAGGGCATGGCAACCCACTCCAGATTCCTGGAGAATCCCATGGACAGAAGAGCCTGGGGGGCTACAGTCCACAGGGCCACAAAGAGTTGGACATGACTGAAGCAAATTAGCACGCATGCATGGAAGAGAGATGCAGAGTGCTCAGCTGCTATGTGGGAAGCAGTCCTTCCTTTGTCAACCTACTGAAGCTCAGCAAGGACAACCTTTACTTACACTTATTGATGCAGGAGGACCTGAAAATTAACCTGAATTATATCCCAGAACTTTTCAGCACCTGGGCAGTGATAAGAGGAGACTTACTACTGATTGTTATGCAGGGCTCTGATAATAAGTCCTTTCTTTCAGGCTCTTATCTCTCAAAATCCTCATCTGTAAGACTCCTCCCAAGGTGAGCACTGGTCACCTCTCTATCCTGACAACTAATCCTTCCTTGAACTCAAATGACTAAGGAAGGGCTATTATAATTCTATTTGAAAGTGGCTGCATTTATCTTCATCTCTCGGAAGTCACACATTCTCCTTGCCCTTGGATTAGAGCCTTCATTAGAAGGCTCCTGATGTTCAATTTTTCTTCCATCTCCCACATTTCCTGTGTCCTGTCTCCACAGCCTGCTGTTCGGAAAAACAGACCAAGGAAACGCTGCTGCCTGGGGGAATCAAGGCTGATTAGGCCAGTTAGAAAAATGCCTCCCAGCATTAGGACTTTCAAATGCTCAGGCTTCTCCAAAATAAACAAAAGTTATCGTTTCTCTTTGTTAAAAAGAAAATGTGTTAGGTCATTAAATGCACTAAATTCTACTTACAGCCCCCAGGTTGCAGTTAAAGAGCCAAATAAAGCTATTTTTAGGGAAAAAAATACTTTCTGGGCTTATGAAATAAAAAAGGGCCCTCCAAATCCATAAAATGTGACCTGTTTACATTCATAATTGGTGGCAAAATGAATGATCTGTGTAGAACTGGACCAAAATTTTTCAGTGTGAAGAGTCCATATCAGATTTAAATGTGCATGCAAAGAGGGGGTGGAGAAGGCGATGGCACCCCACTCCAGTACTCTTGCCTGGAAAATCCCATGGACGGAGGAGCCTGGTGGGCTGCAGTCCATGGGGTTGCATAGAGTCAGACATGACTGAGCGACTTCACTTTGACTTTTCACTTTCATGCATTGGAGAAGGAAATGGCAACCCACTCCAGTGTTCTTGCCTGGAGAATCCCAGGGACGGGGGAGCCTGGTGGGCTGCCGTCTATGGGGTCGCATAGAGTCGGACATGACTGAAGCGACTTAGCAGCAGCAGCAAAGAGGGGTACATTAGTCTGTCCAAAGGCTGCTCTGAGCTGATTTACTTTGCTCTGTTTTCTTTCGCCTCCTGGGGCCCTGCCCTGCCACCTGTGGACGCTGGTGCACCCCCAAAACATTCACACAGAGGGGAGAACGCTGGCTATATATGGCAAAGGTCATCCCAATTTGTTGCTGACCAGCTGTAGAACACTAGACAAGTCATCTTGTGCTCACGGCCTCAAGTACCAAAAAAAAAACAGGGTTGACCTTTCCACTGCCATGTTCCTCAGGTGACCTCAGTTCAGCATCTGGATGCAAAATGCCAATAATACCTGTCCTCCATTACCTCTACCACAGCTGTTGTGAAGATAAAGGGGTTAATGCTGATAAAGAGCTTTGACTTCTCCATTAAAAGTATTGAAAATTTGTTGTGTTATCATCAGCATTTCATCTGCGTGGAGGCAGCTTTAAAGTGGCATTTGCTTCTATCCTTCAAATGTCAACAGAGATTATTCTAAGTCCATCAAACAGATGGAAATGGCATAGAAAAGTGAAGAAAGAAAAGAATATGTGAGGTAGGAAAGGAAAATTACTTAACATCAATCTCAGACCTCAGGTGACATCCACACAATCTATGCTGTTTTAGGATTTACCAGTCAAATCAGATAACCCTTAGCAGACTGACAAATAAAAAACATATAAACATTATGCTCAGAAAAAGGCATAACCATATTGGGAGGACTGTTACAGGATGCTGTGAGGGACAAGATGAGAATGACATGTGTGGGCTTGGAAAAAGACAGTGGCGGCCCCCAAAAACTGCTTTGAAGGACGTAACTTATTTGAATAAGATTCGATTAAATCAGTCTATAAACCAGCCTATGTATGTGCTCTGTACTCAGCTTCATCTGACTCTTTGCAACCCCATGGACTGTAGCCCGCCAGGCTCTTCTGTCCATGGAATTTTCCAGGCAAGAATACTACAACGGGTTGTCATTTCCTACTTCAGGGGATCTTCCCCACCCAGGGATCAAACCTGAGTCTCTTGAGTCTCCTGCAATGGCAGGCAGATTCTTCACCACTGCACCACTTGGGATGCCCAGTCTATTAATACTTAATGCATAATGACATCTGTAAGAACTAGGATACATGTTGTTCTAATTGGTGAAGGGACCTATTAACCTTATTGATAACCGTATAGATTTCAACTGGCGACAGTATGTGATGGGTAGGAGGTAGATTAAAGCTGTCACCTTGGGTGTAGATGAAAGTGGTGAAAGTGTGGAAATCATAAAGACAAAGATAAGTTTTGGCTTGTGACACTGGAGAGGACAAGTTCAGGGGTATCCATGCAAATAAAGCCAGGTGACCCTGAACGGAGACGAAGCCCTGGTAGAGGAGCCTGGCAGGTTACAGTCCATGGGGTCGCAAAGAGTTGGACACCATTGAGTTACTGAGCACACACATCATCATATATATTCAAGTTTTCTTGTTACATTTAACGATAAGTGAAAAAAAAAAAACAAAAAAAAACCAAAAACAGAATGGTACGGATTTTCAAAATAACCCATGTGTAGAAGGAACATCTCCTTAAAGGGAAGAACAGGACCACTTTGAAGAAAGGTTTACAAATTCTGAACACAAGGTACCCTATTAGGTTACAATGAGGGTGTTTTTTTTTGTTTGTTTGTGTTTGTTTTTTAAAAAACAACTATAATAGCGTCCATATTTACACATATCCCTATCTCCCACCCCCAATACACACACCAATATGTGAAAAGAAAACTTGTTATTATTTTCACCACCTAAGAATTAGAAAAATCTCTGCATGTATACACTGATAAATCTTAGTAGTGAAGGGCAGCTGCCATTAGAAGCTGATTCTCCTACTGTGGCTGGCAACATTTAGTTAAATTAATCCGAAGACTCTGAGTCCTTGAGTTTGCAAACGGAAGTTCTGATGGGCCATGGAAATCTCTCTGAGACTCCGGCTCAATCTGGATAACTCTGCCAGACCGACCGCTCACCTGGGGCCCCCTTGCTGATGAAATGTCTGCTTCCCACAGGAAAGCATCTCCCTTGCTGCCGGGCTCCCTGCTTCCTCTTTGGCCCCGCCCTCTCTAGACTCCATGGCAACTGTGGTTCCCTGGGACCGCCTCCCACTACCTCCTGTGCCCTTCCTACCAGGGCCATCAGTACCTTCGACATCAACTCTAATAAGAAATGATCTTTCTGATACCTCTCAGCTTGAACCTCTTGTGAGACTCTTGAAAACAAAATCCCAGTGGTCACAGTGGCTTTTCACTGCCTTGTGGAAAAATATTGACAAAACAGAAACAGTAGATACGTGTTTACGATCAAAGCAGAGTTCATTAGATTATGTGGCTATTTTTAGAACAGAATTTCAGTTAGTGAGAGTCTGCCCACTGTCTTTTAGGAAAAACCACACTTACGTCACATGTTTTATTACTAAAAGAAATGATTTGTTATAGTAAGGGTAATAAAACAGTGTCTTCTTTGTCCATAAATGTACAAATGTATACGGCTTGCTTCTAATAAATTTCATCATGACCTATTTCCATTTTTAATTTCCTCTCACTGATACACAATGTTAATATTTCATATTAGAAATAGCTGGCATCTTACTATATGAATATTCTAATGAGTCTGAAAATATTAGCCATTCTTAAAAGCAAGCTACTTTAATGCACAAGTAATATATTCCCTCCCGCTCTAGTTGTAATAATCAATCCACTTTTCAATATTCATACCATGGATCCTTTCCTGCTGGTAGCGTGAACTTCTCTCCTTTCTTGATGTACTTGCTTTGCATTAACTATTTGCATACAAAGGTTGCATATTATGTTATCCCAGGCTCAAACTTAAGACTTTCTAGTTAGCATTTACTGTATCAGTGGAACAGTGGCATGTATATTCTCACATGTTAAATGTTCAAATGTCTTTTTCTCCACATCAGGTATATGACTTGGGCTGACTTCTTTTATCACAGGATTTCTAATCTGGAAGGGCCCATGTCTATGATCTGGTTCAGTGGTTTAACACAGATATAAATGAAGCTGCTCGCACTTTGACCAGTTAGGATCCTAGGCTCAGAGCTTTGTCCACCTGGCTCTCTTGTTGTTTAGTTGCTAAGCTGCGATTCATGGGGTCGCAAAGAGTTGGACACAACTGAGTGACTGAACTGAACTGTGCTATATCTATAGGAAATGCACTAGGTACAAATTAAGTTGAAATGCAGCTAATCTACATTCACTATTATTTTAATATGGGAAAGTTATTTCATGATACAGAAGAAGGCTTTAGTACCAGAGTTTTTATTTATAATTCTAAATAAACTGATTTTTATCATTAGAGAAAATGGAAAAAAATTAATTTGTAATGAGTGGCTGTATTTTCAACTATAAGAATGAAAATTAATGTTTCAAAATATCTGGCATCAGTTCAGTCGCTCAGTCGTGTCAGACTCTTCGCAACACCATGAATCGCAACACGCCAGGCCTCCCTGTCCATCACCAACTCCCGGAGTTCACCCAGACTCACGTCCATCGAATCAGTGATGCCATCCAGCCATCTCATCCTCTGTTGTCCCCTTCTCCTCCTGCCCCCAGTCCCTCCCAGCATCAGAGTCTTTTCCAATGAGTCAACTCTTTGCATGAGGCGGCCAAAGTACTGGAGTTTCAGCTTTAGCATCATTCCCTCCAAAGAAATCCCAGGGCTGATCTCCTTCAGAATGGACTGGTTGGATCTCCTTGCAGTCCAAGGGACTCTCAAGAGTCTTCTCCAACACCACAGTTCAAAAGCATCAATTCTTCAGCGCTCAGCCTTCTTCACAGTCCAACTCTCATATCCATACATGATCACAGGAAAAACCACAGCCTTGACTAGACGAACCTTTGTTGGCAAAGTAATGTCTCTGCTTTTGAATACGCTATCTAGGTTGGTCATAACTTTCCTTCCAAGAAGTAAGTGTCTTTTAATTTCATGGCTGCAGTCACCATCTGCAGGGATTTTGGAGCCCCCAAAAATAAAGTCTGATACTCTTTCCACTGTTTCCCCATCTATTTCCCATGAAGTGAAGGGACCGGATGCCATGATCTTCGTTTTCTGAATGTTGAGCTTTAAGCCAACTTTTTCACTCTCCACTTTCACTTTCATCAAGAGGCTTTTGAGTTCCTCTTCACTTTCTGCCATAAGGGTGGTGTCATCTGCATATCTGAGGTTATTGATATTTCTCTGGGCAACCTTGATCCCAGCTTGTGCTTCTTCCAGTCCAGCGTTTCTCATGATGTACTCTGCATATAAGTTAAATAAGCAGGGTGACAATATACAGCCTTGACATACTCCTTTTCCTATTTGGAACCAGTCTGCTGTTCCATGTCCAGTTCTAACTGTTGATTTCTGACCTGCATACAGATTTCTCAAGAGGCAGGTCAGGTGGTCTGGTATTCCCATCTCTTTCAGAATTTTCCACAGTTTATTGTGGTCCACACAGTCAAAGGCTTTGGCATAGTCAATAAAGCAGAAATAGATGTTTTTCTGGAACTCTCTTGCTTTTTCCATGATCCAGCGGATGTTGGCAATTTGATCTCTGGTTCCTCTGCCTTTTCTAAAACCAGCTTGAACATCTGCAAGTTCACGGTTCACGTATTGCTGAAGCCTGGCTTGGAGAATTTTGAGCATTACTTTACTAGCATGTGGGATGAGTGCAATTGTGCGGTAGTTTGAGCATTCTTTGGCATTGCCTTTCTTTGAGATTGGAATGAAAACTGACCTTTTCCAGTCCTGAGGCCACTGCTGAGTTTTCCAAATTTGCTGGCATATTGAGTGCAGCACTTTCACAGCATCATCTTTCAGGATTTGGAATAGCTCAACTGCAATTCCATCACCTCCACTAGCTTTGTTCGTAGTGATGCTTTCTAAGGCCCACTTGACTTCACATTCCAGGATGTCTGGCTCTAGGTCAGTGATCACACCATCGTGATTATCTGGGTCATGAAGATCTTTTCTGTACAGTTCTTCTGTGTATTCTTGCCATCTCTTCTTAATATCTTCTGCTTCTGTTAGGTCCATACCATTTCTGTCCTTTATCGAGCTCATCTTTGCATGAAATGTCCCCTTGGTATCTCTAATTTTCTTGAAGAGATCTCTAGTCTTTCCCATTCTGTTGTTTTCCTCTATTTCTTTGCATTGATCACTAAAGAAGGCTTTCTTATCTCTTCTTGCTATTCTTTGGAACTCTGCATTCAGATGCTTATATCTTTCCTTTTCTCCTTTGCTTTTCGCTTCTCTTCTTTTCACAGCTATTTGTAAGGCCTCCCCAGACAGCCATTTTGCTTTTTTCATTTCTTTTCCATGGGAATGGTCTTGATCCCTGTCTCCTGTACAATGTCACCAACCTCATTCCATAGTTCATCAGGCACTCTATCTATCAGATCTAGGCCCTTAAATCTATTTCTCACTTCCACTGTATAATCACAAGGGATTTGATTTAGGTCATACCTGAATGGTGTAGTGGTTTTCCCTACTTTCTTCAATTTAAGTGTGAATTTGGTAATAAGGAGTTCATGATCTGAGCCACAGTCAGCTCCTGGTCTTGTTTTTGCTGACTGTATAGAGCTTCTCCATCTTTGGCTGCAAAGAATATAATCAATCTGATTTCGGTGTTGACCATCTGGTGATGTCCATGTATAGAGTCTTCTCTTGTGCTGTTGGAAGAGGGTGTTTGTTATGACCAGTGCATTTTCTTGGCAAAACTCTATTAGTCTTTGCCCTGCTTCATTCCGTATTCCAAGGGCAAATTTGCCTGTTACTCCAGGTGTTTCTTGACGTCCTACTTTTGCATCTGGCATCAGGTTTACCCAAATCAGATGATTATAACATTTTTAGTAAAAAGGGGATGGAGAATGATGACTTTTGGTTATATTAAAAAAATCATTCCCCAAAAACTGAGTTATATAATTCTTACAAGCTAAAGTTATATCAAAGGGTTAAGAAGTGATATTTATTTGGTATGATATAGCCAAATTTATAACAATCTATTTAAAAACAATCATTGCTAAAAAATTGAATTATTTTTAAAAACTGTTAAACCGCAAGTGTATATATAAATATAGAAGCAGCTTGAGAACATCTTTTCTATATTAGTAATTAAGCAATAAACAAATAATCCCATATATTCCCTGCTAGCATCTAGGTTGACAGAAAGATCCATGGTTTCCCTGGTTTCTCTGATGCCATCTGGCATCTAGTTGGTAAGAGGCCTCACCAGTAGGCCCCTCTGACTCTGGGCCTGGTTGTGCTTTGCTGATGAGCAGATCTAAGCTCCTCACTTTGGTTTCATCAGTAGTCGATGGAGCATCGCAAACTACCCTCTCGATGGGTACAACTGTGACTTCTCAATTTTCTGCTCTTGATCAGATTTTTTTTTTACCCCTGAAAAACAATCTGGGGCAGTAACTGCCTCTTCCCGTATTCTTCCTAGAACATCTCAATCATCTCAAAAAGTGTGTCTGATCCGAGCTCCCGTGGACCTCACTCACGAACGCTCACTAAGATGCCTGTGATGTCCTCCGATTATGGGAGATCCCCTCCCTGCTGCAGAGATGACAGACATGATTGTGCTGTCTCTGTTCTCTACACTTAATTGTTGAGCTTTTCCAAGGAGTGACTGCAGAGTGGCTTCCCCTTGGGCCCTGTGGCTGCCTGACGGATCTGGAACACTGTTTGTCTCTGATGTTGGCTTCAGGGCAGCCCCTCTTCTGAGCCGTGGCCAGCAAGCCTCCCGTGTCACAGCCACACTCCGTTAGTGCTCGAATGTCCCATTTTCTATTTACTGACAGACATGGCAGTTTCCTTTCTTTGGAATCAAAGGGGCATTTCCTACAGAATGCATTGCAGGACTATGGACTGGTTCCGAGTTGCTGAAGGAATTAATCTGAACTGACAAACTCTGTCTCTTCTGGTCCTCATTCCATAGAGGTCTTACTCTTCCAAATAAGCCCAGAGATGCAGACAACCTAACTCAGTCCGTTTCCCTGTCAAGGGATGAAGAAGCCATTTTGGCAGGTTGTCTTTCCTTCTAAGCATCTTATAAGAGATGTGTAGACTTTCAACTGTGGCCAGGGATGAGCATCCTCTAGATCTAGGCAGGAAGTCAGGCATCTGGACACACATCTGTCTCTGATGGACGCCCTGGTGGACTTCTTCCTGGCACCCTCCTGGGCATTTTGCCCGAGTGACGGATCTCTTCTTGATTCAGGACTTAAATGTGCTTCAACGTTCTACATAAATGTTACTATGTTTACTACAGCTGCTATTTTGGTAGATCTTTTTCTCTCTATGCTGCTCTAATATTTTGAATAAAAAAGGGACAGATTTTTAAAAGTTTTGCACAAATGCAAAATGCTTTTTTAAGCAGTAATTAGTCTAGTATGGCTCTTATAATGTGCAATACAAGAATGGTGATGTGTTTATTTAAGACTAGTTAAGGTAGGTTTTGGGGCTTCCCTGACAGCTCAGTTGGTAAAGAATCCACATATAAATCATTTTATACAACATGGAAAAATATGTAAAATCTAAGTAAAAAGCTGTCTTTAAAATAAAAGGCTCATACATTAATCATATTGAACCTTATTAGAAGATACCTACCAGGATTGGTGATATAAGCTCATGACCCTCAAATGCAGAGTTGTAATGCACCACTAAATTAATATACTGGTACATTCTTCAGGCAGAGGCATTAAATTTTTAACAGTGCAATTGACTGCATGTAGTTCCACCTTCAAACATGACACTTGTGAAAAACTGCAAAAGCCATGCTCCTGGTATGTGATGTATGTTACTGGTTTCTAAAATACTAAGATAAAAAGATCTACTTTCTGTTTTGATTTAGCCAAAACCCAGTGTGCAAAGGGATCTACACAGTCTCAGAAATAGGAGATCAGTGTAGGAAATACAAAAATACTACACTGTCTTCTAAGTTTCTCCCATATGGCTAATTCATGACATTTGGAATTAAAGAGATAATATAATTACAATGGGGAAAAAACTGTCCCGTAAAGCCCTTTTTAAAAAAGAGTATAGTAAATTTCTGTTGGGTTGACTTGATTGCCATTTTAGGATACCTAAAATACCTCTTTGTACACCTGTGCTTTTTTAAACAATATATGACAAAGGCCAGTTACTGTCATCTACATAGACATTCATATGCTTTATGATGCAAAAGACTAATTCTTAGGGATAGAGTGGGAACTATATGTAGAGTTTGAAAAAAATTCTTAGAATTGCACTTGTGTTAAGTGTAAAATTTATTGTGAAAATCAGACATTAAGAGTGATCTTTTTATGTTTATTAAAATGAGTCATGAGTTTTACAAAGGTAAGAAACACTGGACTAAGCAGGCATTAATAAGAATGCTTGAAAGGGGGTTACCCTGATCCGTTATTCGTTGTGGTAATAGACCTGCTGTGCTCCACAGTACAAGACTGCATTACAGCACATACTGGTAGGGCTACTGGCTGGAATTAAGGGTGCAGTGTTATGTGCAAAGGTAAAGACTTGGTGCCATGAACAAAAATCTTTATGAAAATGAGGTGAGGAATGCTATTTTATAATTATGTGTAGAGCTGTTCTCAATTTGTAGAAGTTAGTCTGCCAATTTGACAAACTCCAGTAAAAACCAGGAATCCCTAACTGTTTAAATCATACAAAGGTACTTATCTTAAAAATATTAATTCTAAAGTTCGCTCACTACTCAGAATCCTGGAAGCCCAGGAGAGACCAGGTTTGTTTTGCTCTCCATTGTACTGCACAGTTAGCAGAGTACTGGGTCTAAGGTGGACTTATTATAAAGATTTATTGAATGAATAAATGAATATTTATTGAATGAATAAATGGGTATCTGAATAAAACAACCAACATAAAGACTGAGAATGACTTTGGTACTGATCCAGAATGACTGTTGACCAGGAACTGGGTGTCTGTTCTACAAACATCCACTCAGGTCCCAGGGTCTAGGTATCAGGTAATGCATCCAGAAAGCCAAGACACAGACCAACCCACACTCCTTTGGTATTGATCCATCCTGAGGATCTTTTACTGACTTCTTTTCCTAGAACTCAGCATTTCCTTACATGGTTATGACGACTGAAGCATGCCAACCCCAGGTGTTCCAGAACTTATTTAATATTGCTTCTCTGCCACCTGAAAGGTGAGTCCAGAAGCACCAGAGGGGAACATGGCCAGAACCCTGTTCCCGTAATTTCCCTTTCCATCCTTTGAGTTCATGTCATAAAATACCACATGTCCACAGACAAAACTTTGAGAAATGTGTTTCTGATAAACTAAGTGTTGTTAAGCTTTTCATTTTAGCACAACGTTTATGTAGAAGTCGTGGCTCTTCCTAGCTGGTATCAAGGTATTTCCCTTACTAGATGTAAAAAGCACTTTCTCTATGGCTCAGTGGTTTTACTACTGGAGGAAACATCCCATTAAATTTTCCCATCAGGCAGTAAGGAGTAGAGAGATTCATTACGTGAAGAGAGGCAAGGTAAAGGTTTACTATATAATCAATCAGTGGTAATATACGCTTGTTTCTCCTATCAGAGAAACTGCTCCTCACATGTCTTAAGGGAACAAGGGAATTTCTTTAATAGTAATCTTGAAAGTATGCATATTATGATATAACATTAATCATTCTTATTAGCCCGAATAGCCAGTATGAATAGTAAGTTTTCACAATAGGTTTATCATAGTTTTATACAGCTCCATGGAGTCATTAATGGAGGGTTTGGGTTAATATCCTGCATTATTTGAACTCTGATTCTAGATTTGAAGAAGACATTTGCAACATGCTTGATGAAGGGAAGTTCTTAGATCAATGAAGATGAGAACACTGGACTGGAAATCAAGTCTCAGGTAGCTGAGACAGCCCTCATTCTGCCTGGGACCTCAGTTTCAGTCTCGCTTGGTGAGGTCCTAAGTCTCTAGGTCCCGAGACATCAGGCCTGCTCTTCCACTTATACAGCCTAGGTTCACCTTATGCAAGGCAGGAAATGATGTGGTTAAAAACAAAACAAAACAAAACTTTTCCTTTATAGTACAGCTTGAATTTCCATTAGCTCATAACATGTATTCCTATAGATTTCCTTATGCTTATACCATTACTGACTATTTTCCGGGTCTCTTCTGTCTCTTGAGTTCCATCTTCTCAGATGGTAAAGCGTCTGCCTTCAGTGCACTAGACCCAGGCTCGATACCTGGTTTGAGAAGACCCCCTGGAGAAGCGAATGCAACCCACTCCAGTACTTTTGCCTGGAAAATTCCATGAACAGGGGAGCCTGGTGGGCTACAGTCCGTGGGGTCACAAAGAGTCGGACATGACTGAGCAACTAACACACACACAAAGGGATAATAGATTCCAAGCAGAAGGACCTTTTAAATCTCAGAATGATAAAGTGGTGAGAGACTGAGTATACAGTTAGACAATGGAAAGACCACATGTAAAACAGAATCTACAACCTGCAAAATCTTGCCCAAGAAACCAACCTCATATCTATAGTAACCAGCCCAGGAAGTCAGACTGCTATATCTATTAATAATCCAGGAAGCCAAACAATAATTTCATAACAACCGAACCCAAGTAGCTAAGACTTGATCAATAACTGACAAATTACCTAGTTTTTGTCCCTGTTTTCAACTTTTAAACCAGCCAAAGAAATCCAAATATTGGAGGATGGAGGGGAATGAGAAGTGCTCACCACATTGAGAAGGTAACTTGAGACCAAGAAAATGAGGCAGGAAGCTCCATATAATTGATGGATCAGTTTACTGTAGGGTGACTTAGAGGCTAAGATTGGGCAGACAACGTTCAGGAGCATTTGAAGCTGCACTCATTGGGACAATTTCATGGTTAGGGTCTAGGGGTATGTGCTTGGAAACAGGAAGCGCATTTCTAGGTCAAGATTTATGAATGGGTCACCAGTCTTGTGGGTACTGGCAATATATCAGCAAAGGTTTTTGTCACTGTCTGGAGACTAACAAAGCATACAGGCCACCTGGACTTAGTGGGTGTTAAACAATATCTATTAACTACAAAGCCCTTGACAACAGAGACATGATTTATCACACAGTCCTAGGTAGGGTCAGTGGAAGGACAGGAGGAACTGTCTGGGCCCAAGATGGCATCAGTACATCAAACATGCTCCTCTAACCAATTACATAGGAGGGTCCACTTCTAGCTAGCCTGGCCTGCAGCTTCTCCAGGCCCAGACTCTAATCAGGGTGATTTCAAGTCTTCCACTTCCCACTATAAAGTTTCCCTACCCCTCAGCCTGCCTTTGGGCCACTCTGCAAGTGACTACAAATAAGTAGTCCCTCTTGTTCTCATTTGGATGGCATTCATTTATTTCCACAGTGAGACTAAAAACAGACAAAGAGAAAGCACTCAACTTCTGCAAGGTCCTCTGTCGAGGCCATCTTTCTTTCTTTTCTTGGTCAACTATTTTTAATTAATAACTGCTATTCAAAAACTTCCATATACTCAAAACCTCCTACACTATACTTTGTATTATCCACTCTGAACATATGACTCTCTCTCAACTTCTTAGGGAAACAAGTCCAAGAACTGCCTCCGTATCTTCTCAGCACTCACTCCCAACAGCTACAGTTTCATTCAGTCAATTAATTTCTCCCTTCCCCTGGTTACCACAGAGAAGGAGACATCTCTTCTGTCCGATGCTCTGGGCACCACTGTCTCCAACCAGCTCACAGCTTTGACCTAGCGATTACTGAGCACCCTCTCATTTCTTCATACTCTTCCCATCTCTTCCCTTCTTACTCTGACCACCAAGATGTGTTCAAGGCTCTGCCACCTGAAACTCTGTCACTCCCTCCCTAACTCCAAGCCCCTTGCAGTTTTCCATCTGTCTCTCTTAAGCACATTAGAGAACAGACACTGGGATTCCTTATCTGTTCTTCAATTTCCATTCATTTCACACCCAGATACACTGGAGGTTCTACTTGTTACTTTACTGAAACTGTACGAAGATCACCAATGACTTTTTCCTCTAAAACAAGGTGTATTCTCAGTGCCTAGTATTGTGGCTGACCTGTGGAAGAAACTCGTCTTCCTTGATTTCTTAACTTTAAAAATAGTTCTGCATTACTGAGCTGTGAACTGGCTTAGCTTTACCTGAATTAACTTACACAATCCTTGTAGCAAACAGATGAAGTAGGTGGTGGTATTGTTCTGGAAATTAGGGCTCACACAGAGATTAAATCTCCCTCATACCTGATCCATCCCAAGATCCATCCTTGCCTTTTCCCTCTGAAATAACAACAGGAGTAGATAGAAAAAAAAAAAAAATACCCTGAAAGACCCAGATTTCTGCTCATTTCCTGGCACATGAACAAGAGCTCAAAATATGTTGAGTATTCTTCTTCTTCTAGCACCCAAAGCCATGGTATAACATGGAGTATACTAATACATTTTGACTAATTGAAGGTGCCCAGAGAGGTCAGAATAGTGATGCTTAAATAATTATTTCTGCTGGGAGCTATGGCTTGTTGGGGCTTTAAAGGCAAGGAGGGCATTTGTCTTGGACCAGGAGGCCGCCAGAAGCCTTTACCTGGTCACATTGGTCTTAGAAAAGAATAGGAAAAAACCTCATTTTTCCTTTCTCTGCAATATGCACCTATTCATTTCTAAAATGGAAAATTTATGAATGGTATTATTTGGTAATCACAGTCATCTTTTTGAGAAAAGGATTTATCTTTATCTCATTATGGCAAATATTAGAGTGTAGGTGTGAAATGAAGGGGAGAGCAGTTAAGTCTTCTTTTTCCTATTGTTTACATGTATAAATATTAAAATTCATAAGACGTAATTTTGAAAATCTGCTCCTATAGGAAAATAAAGTGTAATTAGAGTTGAATAAAACAAAAGGGGAAATGAGAGCATCGACTTTCTGATTTACTATCTTGCCTTCCCTCCCACTGGAATCAATTTACAGTGGATAGGAAAGATGCAGACAGCAGGAGGAACAAGGGGTTGTTAACACAAATTATAAGGAAAGGAACTCCCTTCGAATTTCAGGAACTGAGCCAAGGGAGAAAATTAGAGTGGGAGACTATTCACACTGCACCGTAACTGTACTCACATCACTGTCTGAGCACCTCAGAAATCCCTAATCAAATAAAAGCATTAGCATTTATTGTCTTTCTGCCTAAATATTGTTAAATGCTTAGGAAAAGTCCCCAGAAGACAGTTACCAGTTTGCCAAGAGGTCCCAGGAAGAATTCCTTTCCAGCTGCGAGATGTATTTCCTTAGTGTAAGAGCGAGGGAATATGACCGGATCCATGCTGTTATAGACACTGTGTTACTTTAATGATGCTGCCCTCATGGAAAGAAAACTGTACCAAGAAAAAGAGGCAGGAAGAAGCAAACAGGTCACTAGCTGCTGACATTAAACAAAGCGTGGGTTTCTGGCTCAAAATACAATACAGGCAAAAATCTGGGAAGAAATGTATAATTATTTAGATAAGAGGAGTTTTAACTCAAATGTGGAAGGGACAGGGAGGAAAAATCATCAGATAAACTGCTCTAAGCAGGAAACCTGGGTGGCTGTGGTATCCTTCTGGAGCCAATGGAGGGCATGAGGGTATTCTGAAAGTGTCATGAAGCTAGCTGGGAGCACTCCAATGGCTGAGGTGCTGTATACTAACAGAGAGCAGACAACAAAAACAACCCCTCCCAGCAACAGGACTCCACACTTTATCACTGTTGCTTTTGAATTGCTCAGTTGTGTCCAACTCTCTGTGACCGTCAACTGTAGCATGCTAGACTCCTCTTGTTTTCCCCTACCTCCTGGGGTTTGCACAAATTCATGTCCATTGAGTCAGTGATGCTTCTAACCATCTCATCTTCTACCATTAATAGTAAATATTACTATCTTCTCATCATAACTGAGGATGGACTCATCATTGGAAAAAAAGTTGAAAGGTTTCCTTTATTCAAGCAAATAATTTAAAAGATGGGGAAATAGAAAAGCAAAATATCTGAAAGATCATAAAACCAAAAAGTGCTTAAATTCAGTAACAAAAAGGGACTTCAAAGCTACATTTGAGCAAAGGGGAAAAAACAGTTGATCTCTACTTGGAGAAGACGGTGTAGCATCAGTGACTCAGCTCTCCTTGGGAAGAGGGTCTTGTGTGTCACACAGGAAACTGAGCTCAGGGCACGCAGACGGGTTCTGTCTGCTGCACTCAGATCACTGAAAGGGATGGTACAATTATGCTTCAGTAATGGGTTACTTTTCAGAGATTACCCTTTTACATATCGTCAAGATTAACAAGGTGAAGTGTGGGCTAAATTAGGATTGTACAGATGGGTTGAGAGATGGTGAGTACCTTCCCCAAAGATGACTGATCAGAGGCTCTCTAGAAAGGCACTGAATAATGCAAGGTTCTGTCCTTGGAAACTATCTCCATTCATGTCTGTATCATCATCTTGGAATAAAACCCATAAGATTAATCAGTGGGTGACAGAATACTGAGAGAGATAAACTAAAGAAAGCGAGATTTCACAATGATCCTGGAAGTTCAAGTTAGGAGCCAAAAGCAATGGGGAGAACTATATACTTTAAAAGGGTGAATTTTATGGTATGCGATTATTGTTTTTTTACAAAAGCTATTATGTAAACAAATGAACAAACAAAACCAATTACAGATGTTTAACTGGAAAATAAAGCTTCATATTTGAGTTAAAAAAAAAAAATACATCCTGGATAGGAAAAGCTTAACTGGTGATAGTCTATGGGTTTGAGTAGACATTGAGCTCACGTAATAGCCAACAGCATGGTCCATTGGAGTCTTAGCTTCCTGAGAACCAGACTTATCCCTGAATCCTCAGCACCTCATATCATATGTACAGGATAAAAGTGTAATAAATATTTGTTACACATGTTGCTTAAAAACAACCACAATAGCCAAAAACTAATGCAACTTTAAGTTACAAAAGCTTAAATGTAGGAGTTTCTTTCTGTGCACGTGATTGGTTATTTACCCCCATGGCACCCTGATGGAGAAACATCACCTCCAAGAGTAAGTTCTCGTGCACAGGAGGAGGTCACTGCTCTCTCAGTCAATTACAAGAGGCACTAAGGCAATAAAACAGAAGATAAACAAAGTTCATCTACTTAGATGGGGCGCTTGCCACAAGCCAGTGGAAGAAAACAGCCTTCTGAGGTCTTTATTTGTGGACAAACTTCGAAAAGAACTGGCTGTTTATCTTCCACAGTTATGGGGTGTTTCTGGACCAAGTCTCCCCAGATAAGGCATTTTTCCTGGGGCCTCAGGAATTAACATCGGTAGGAGATTGTATTTCTATTATTGTCATACAAGAGACCCAGAAGTTAGCAATTATCATCTCTAGCCTTGAATTTCCCTAGGTTGTAGGCTTTTCTAGAAGGGCATTAAAAATAATCACAAAATAATGCAAACCCACAGCCAAGCAAACAGCCCTACATCACTTTCTAAGCCATCATTCTCTTATTTTTTCCATTTTTAAGACCTGCAGCCAGAAGAACTTTAATGGGAGACAGAGAGGTGAATTCTATGTGAGATGAACCAAGCCTCTATCATCTTGGTATCACTCTCAGAAATATTCTAGCTGAACAAGTGGGTTGATAGTGTGTGGCCATATGTAATCTTTAGATTATTTTGACAAGTCCAGTTAGTCAGTCCAACCAAGTCAGCTCAGAAAAAGGAGTCTTATGAGTCAAAACAGAGGATTCCAATCAGGTTGGGTTTCATAGACCACAGTTTGTATTGGCCTGAGATTGCATGGAAGACAGTCTTAATTATGTAGTCCTGAAGATACAAAATATTTAGTCCAAGTATGGTTTGAGATTTAAAAACAAAGCAAAGGAAGTTAATACCAATTTGTAGCAGGTGGGACTGAAAAAAGCTATAAGCAATGAATCTTGAATAACTGTAAATGAATTCATATAAGAAAGTGCATGCATCCTTAAATTCTTTAAAATTATTTGTTTATACAAAGAATTCAAATGACCCACTGTTTATCCTGCTATGCAAATCCTTTCTCTTTAATTATATAATAAAAAAGATTTGATGAATAACCACATGTTCCAAATTACTGATATTGACTTCAAAGAATCATTAAGCATACCATTTTCAAATCTAATAATAAGTATTATAAGTTATAAAATCCTTTATCCTGGCCAGTCTACAAAACTTATTTGAGATGAGAATACAGACTTTTAATTATTATGTGTGATATATTCTTCATGTATCTGCCTTTGAATTTGAGAATTGGTTTGAAAGTTTAGGGCAAGAAACTGTGGTCTGCTCAAGTCTGTCTATCAGATAAGATCAGATCAGTTGCTCAGTTGTGTCCGACTCTTTGCGACCCCATGAATCCCAGCATGCCAGGCCTCCCTGTCCATCACCAACTCCAGGAGTTCACTGAGACTCACGTCCATCGAGTCAGTGATGCCATCCAGCCATCTCATCCTCTGTCGTCCCCTTCTCCTCCTGCCCCCAATCCCTCCCAGCATCAGAGTCTTTTCCAATGAGTCAACTCTTTGCATGAGGCGGCCAAAGTACTGGAGTTTCAGCTTCAGCATCATTCCCTCCAAAGAAATCCCAGGGCTGGATCTCCTTCAGAATGGACTGGTTGGATCTCCTTGCAGTCCAAGGGACTCTCAAGAGTCTTCTCCAACACCACAGTTCAAAAGCATCAATTCTTCAGCGCTCAGCCTTCTTCACAGTCCAACTCTCACATCCATACATGACCACAGGAAAAACCATAGCCTTGACTAGACGAACCTTTGTTGGCAAAGTAATGTCTCTGCTTTTGAATATGCTATCTAGGTTGGTCATAACTTTCCTTCCAAGGTTACAGTAAGCGTCTTTTAATTTCATGGCTGCAGTCACCATCTGTAGTGATTTTGGAGCCCAGAAAAATAAAGTCTGACACTGTTTCCACTGTTTCCCCATCTATTTCCCATGAAGTGGTGGGACCGGATGCCATGATCTTCGTTTTCTGAATATTGAGCTTTAAGCCAACTTTTTCACTCTCCACTTTCACTTTCATCAAGAGGCTTTTGAGTTCCTCTTCACTTTCTGCCATAAGGGTGGTGTCATCTGCATATCTGAAGTTATTGATATTTCTCCCGGCAATCTTGATTCCAGCTTGTGCTTCTTCCAGTCCAGCGTTTCTCATGATGTACTCTGCATAGAAGTTAAATAAGCAGGGTGACAATATACAGCCTTGACATACTCCTATTCCTATTTGGAACCAGTCTGTTGTTCCATGTCCAGTTCTAACTGTTGCTTCCTGACCTGCATACAGATTTCTCAAGAGGCAGGTCAGGCGGTCTGGTATTCCCATCTCTTTCAGAATTTTCCACAGTTTATTGTGATCCACACAGTCAAAGGCTTTGGCATAGTCAATAAAGCAGAAACAGATGTTTTTCTGGAACTCTCTTGCTTTTTCCATGATCCAGCGGATGTTGGCAATTTGATCTCTGGTTCCTCTGCCTTTTCTAAAACCAGCTTGAACATCAGGAAGTTCACAGTTCACACATTGCTGAAGCCCGGCTTGGAGAATTTTGAGCATTACTTTACTAGTGTGTGAGATGAGTGCAATTGTGCGGTAGTTTGAGCATTCTTTGGCATTGCCTTTCTTTGGGATTGGAATGAAAACGGACCTTTTCCAGTCCTGTGGCCACTGCTGAGTTTTCCAAATTTGCTGGCATATTGAGTGCAGCACTTTCACAGCATCATCTTTCAGGATTTGGAATAGCTCAACTGCAATTCCATCACCTCCACTAGCTTTGTTCGTAGTGATGCTTTCTAAGGCCCACTTGACTTCACATTCCAGGATGTCTGGCTCTAGGTCAGTGATCACACCATCGTGATTATCTGGCTCATGAAGATCTTTTTTGTACAGTTCTTCTGTGTATTCCTGCCATCTCTTCTTAATTTCTTCTGCTTCTGTTAGGTCCATACCATTTCTGTCCTTTATCGAGCTCATCTTTGCATGAAATGTTCCTTTCGTATCTCTGATTTTCTTGAAGAGATCCCTAGTCTTTCCCATTCTGTTGTTTTCCTCTATTTCTTTGCATTGATCACTAAAGAAGGCTTTCTTATGTCTTTTTGCTCTTCTTTGGAACTCTGCATTCAGATGCTTATATCTTTCCTTTTCTCCTTTGCTTTTGGCTTCTCTTCTTTTCACAGCTATTTGTAAGGCCTCCCCAGACAGCCATTTTGCTTTTTTGCATTTCTTTTCCATGGGAATGGTCTTGATCCCTGTCTCCTGTACAATGTCACGAACCTCATTCCATAGTTCATCAGGCACTCTATCTATCAGATCTAGGCCCTTAAATCTATTTCTCACTTCCAAAGGGATTTGATTTAGGTCATACCTGAATGGTCTAGTGGTTTTCCCTACTTTCTTCAATTTAAGTCTGAATTTGGCAATAAGGAGTTCATGGTCTGAGCCACAGTCAGCTCCTGGTCTTGTTTTTGCTGACTGTATAGAGCTTCTCCATCTTTGGCTGCAAAGAATATAGTCAATCTGATTTTGGTGTTGACCATCTGGTGATGTCTGTGTATAGAGTCTTCTCTTGTGTTGTTGGAAGAGGGTGTTTGTTATGACCAGTGCATTTTCTTGGCAAAACTCTATTAGTCTTTGCCCTGCTTCATTCCATATTCCAAGGGCAAATTTGCCTGTTACTCCAGGTGTTTCTTGACTTCCTACTTTTGCATTCCAGTCCCCTATAATGAAAAGGACATCTTTTTTGGGTGTTAGTTCTACAAGGTCTTGTAGGTCTTCTATATATCTGAGTATACCATATTTAATATCCACAATATGTTTCCTGCCTCTGGCTGCTCTCTTTCCCTAAAACCTACTACTCATCTTAAAGCAATTAAAATGTACAATGCACCGCTCACTCTGCTTTCTTTGAAAAATGTGTATCTTCAGAGAAGAGATGGGCCCTTAACAGCTCTGTAAGCCTGTCCCCATTTCAGTAGTATTCCATGACATACACTCAGATGTCACCACTAATATTTATGCTTCTGCCAAGTGACATTTTCTTTCAAGAGACAGGATTGATGGGCCTAGAAAGAACTGGATCAAGCAAGAGTTGAATTCTAGACTATTAAGCAATAGAAAACCACTGTATAAATTTTTACAAGGAATGACTGGATGAAAGCAGTATTTTAGGAATAGTTGGCAAATATAGAAAGAGCAAATATAGGAATTGGAATAGGATACTTTTTCATTTAATGGTGTTGCTCTGCTGAGGCAACTACTAATCCTTTGTAAGCAAAAACCAGGCTTTAGATTATTACTCCCACAGCACTGAACTATTTATGTTGATTGATATAGTCAACTGCCCATGTGAGAAAATGATGCCTTGAGAATGTCCAGCTAGTGTTAATGATGGTCAGTCTGGGATCTCATGATTAGCAAAGCAATAATTTCAGTTCTTGTGGCCAAGGCAGCTTTATTCACACATTTCTCCAACAAATATGCTCAAATACCTATAGCTGCTATGGAGGAGGAAATGGCAGCCCACTCCAGTACTCTTACTGGGAAAATCCCATGTGGCTGAAAAGAGTCAGACATGACAGAGCATGCACACATACATACATCTACAGCTATTAAGTGAACAGTGGCCATTTTTTTTTTAAGGTGTAAAAACAGTAAAGATGTTCCTATAACTTGATCACTTTTTGAATAGAAGAATTAGGGGATGAACATGTGAAGGTTAAACCTATTGTATCTGTTCCTTGGGCTAAGACTATTGATGTATGAGTTGTGTAAAAACTAGAGGGTTTTGTTTTTTTTTTTTCTCCAAAATATTTCACTGGAAGATTTTATAGGCTGATCTAGATTATCTTATTGCCTATAGCAGAGACTTTCTTGGGTACAAAATGTGGTTCAGAGTTGCAGGACTCATCCAGAGCAGAGTCTGCCCCTTGACTCAGGTGTGGCCATGTGACTTTCAGCCAATGATTGTGAACAGAGAGGACAGTGCACCAAGTCAGAACGCGGGTCCTGGGAGGCTCGGCATGTTTCTGTTTGCTATCTTGAGTGTTTGGCACTGCGCTGAGAAGAATGTGCTACACTAAGTCCAGAGAGAGACGTCAGGAGCGTGGCCATCCAGATGCCGCACCAATCTATTTTAAGAGGCAGAGCAGTGACACAGCAGGTGCTATGAAACAAGTCATTTAAGATTAGCCAAATCCTACCTGAGCTGTAGCTGCATGAGCAGAGCAAGTGGCTATAGTTTTAAGTCACTGAGTTTTGAGTATGCAACACAGCATCTTTGGGCCAGTAGCTTATGGCTGCAGTGGCCAAAAATGGATTATTAGAATCGAAGTTTGCAGGCTCTTCATTCTAATGTGGGTTTTATCTGTCATTCTTTTCCCCTCTGTTACACTAGTTACAACACTTACATACAGAACTTAAACTATGCACTTTGGTGCCTTTTTTTTAGCAGCTTGTAGTTCTCTGTTTAACTGCCTTGGCTTCCCTCTGCCTTCCATACTTTTTGTTAGTATGTATATATTTTCCTATATTTTGGAATCCCTTTTTTCCATCTGTGGGTCATTTTTTTCTTCTTTTCTTAGACACCTAAATTCATTCAAATAAAGATCTCTTTAACATTTCTTTCCTCCTTAAGATCTTTGTTGACTTTTGGGAGGGGCAAAGGAACCGTTAATGATAATCTGTTATGCTCATTCTTACTTTTGTTGAATGGTACCCAAACCAGGTTATGACAATTTAGAAAATACCTCTAGAACTTGATGTGTGTGTGTGTGTGTGTGTGTGTGTGTGTGTTTTCTTGTAATAGAAGCTTATACGTCAGAATGTGTGAATGAAAATGCAAAATTAGAAACAAATCCCATGAAGTGTTTGGACACTCTGACAGCTGCAATTTTTCAACATAAATTACTGCACTTAGCTGCAAAGCCTCTGTCATAGGGAGACAGGACACTTCCAAAATTGCCTGCTGCCCTCTTTAGTAATAATCGGAGTTTTCACTATCTAGATATCCCATGATAAAAGACACCTCGATGCACACAGATGGAAGAATCCAGACTTTATGCATATCCCTCAGAGTATGCACATGCTACTCTATTCATCTTCCCTCCTTGTCTAGATGTGGCACAAGATTATTCAGGGAAGAAGATGTGGGCAGGAGCGGAAGCTTAGCAGTCAACAGGTGAGCCTGTCCACCCTCTCGCTTTCCTTTTAATCAAAGAAAAGACCTGACAAAATTCACTGTTAGCCTCTTACTGGTGCCTTCCAACAGCATTAGGTAGGGGGAACTCTTTTTTCCTAGCATCACACCAACAAATTTATTTTAAAATGTGCAACACTTAACAAGTGTTCCTCAAGGCATTATCATTTCTGAAACAGTATGGCTAAGTGTCTTTACTTAAGAGATTTTTAAGGACTAATTTTTCTCATTCTTTTAAAAAAGTATCAATCTGCCTTTTAGAGATATTTGAGATATACCATCACACAAATGCAAAGTTTCATATGGATGCATGCTCAGTCGCTAAGTCATTTGTCTGACTCTTTGCAACCTCATGGACTCTACTGCCAGGTCCCTCTGTCCATGGAATTTCCCAGGCAAGAATACTGGAGTGGGTTGCCGTTTCTTTCTCCAGGGGATCTTCCCCACCCAGAGATCAAACTCATATCTCCTGCATTAGCAGGCGGATTCTTTACTGCTGAGCCACTAGGGAAGTCAGATGTTTTGTGCATATTAATAAGGAGTCTAGTTTTGGGGATGTATTAATAGTTGAACTCTGGTGACCTTTCAAATAAAGTAGGATGGGCTCACATCTTGTCCTAGATCCATGTAAGTCAGGAGCCCAGTGTGTCTCCCTGCACCAAGCTGCCCCTGAAGAAGTACCTGCCCACGTGACCCACTTCTAGGAAGCCAGTTTGAAGACTGCTATCTATGATGCCAAATTTCTGAGCTCCTTTCTTCCAGGACTACAAGAATAGAAACTTCTGGTTTAGTGATTATAAAACAGGATCATGAAGAATAAATAATTTCCATATTCACCATACTTTCTGCCACAACCCAAATAGGCTTGTAGAGACAAGACCAAAGATATTAAAGTCAATTTATTTCAGATATGGGCAATGTCATGAGCTGTCAACAGATGTCCTGCAGTCCCCAGCTTTAGCAGCAGGTCAGCAGTAGGGTCATCTGTGATCCAAGAAGGGTACCTGCCCAGAGGTGCCCCCCTCTTAACACCCGGAACCTATGAATACATGTTACCTGGTGAATGTGGTTTTAAGGCTGCAGCTGGAATTAGATTTTCTAACTTGGTGACTTTAAAATGCGGATTATCCAAGGTGAGCCCAGTGTAATCAAAAGGCCCCATAAACATGGGAAGAGCCGGAGAGGACAGCAATGAAATATGAGTAAGGCTTGGCCCAGCACAGCTGCTGCCTTGAAGATGGAGGAAGAGCCAAAAGCCGAGGGAATGTGGGAGCTTCTAGAAGCTGGAAAGAGCAAAGAAAGAGATTCTTCCCTGGAGCCTTTGGAGAGAGACACTGGTTAGCCAAAACCTTTATTCTAGCCTGGTGAGCCCCACCTCCATCCTCTGCACTGCAGTGATAGACCTGTCATTTTAGCCTGCAGCATTTGGCGCAGCATTTGGGGCGGTTTTGTCACAGCAGCCAAAAGGAACAAATATTTCATCTCATTAAGGAGACAGGTTCAGGTGGTGGTGGTGCTTTAGTCGCTCACTTGTGTCCGACTCTTGCAACCCCATGGACTGTCTCTCCAGGAATTTTCCAGGCAAGAGTACTGGAGTGGGTTGCCATTCCCTTCTCTAGCAGATCTTCCCGACCCAGGGATCGAACCCAGGTCTCCTGCATTGCGGGCAGATTCTTTACCAACTGAGCCACCAGTGAGACAGGTTACTACCTAAATTATGACTAAAAGCTATCTAGACTACGCATAACTGAGAGACAACAAGAATTTACAATGTAAGATAGCAATCTTATTTCAATGCAAATAGCTTTATAAAAGAAAAGAAAAAAGATAGAAAACTGGACTTCAGCAAAATTTAAAACTTTTGTGCATCAAAGAGTAGTATCAAGAACATGAAAAGACCACTCAGAGAAAAATAAAATGTTTCCAAATCACGTATCAGATAAGGGCAGTATCAAGAGTATAGAAAGAACTTTTACAACTCAACAGTAAAGAGATAACACAGTTTTCAAAAGCACAAAGAATATGAATAGGCACTTCTCCAAAGAAGATATAAAACTGGTTTAAAGCATATGAAAAGATGTTCCTCATCATTAATCATTAAGGAAATTCAAATCAAAACCACCAGATACCATCTGAGACATAGAGAACAGACTTGAGGGTTGCCAGGGAAGACTGGGTGGCGGAAGGATGGAATGGGAGTTTGAGATTAGTATATGCAAATTATTATATATAGAATACATAAACAACAAGATCCTACTGTGTAGCACATGGAACTCTATTCAATAGCCTGTGATAAATTATAATGGAAAAGTGTATGAAAAAGGATATATGTATATAGTACATATTTACTGTACAGTAGAAAGTAGCAACATTGTAAATCAACTATACTTCCAAAAAAAAAAACCACTATGAAGTCAAGAAATATCTGGAGTAACAGGCAAATTTGGCCTTGGAGTACAGAATGAAGCAGGGCAAAGGCTAATAGAGTTCTGCCAAGAGAACACACTAGTTATAGCAAACACCCTCTTCCAACAACACAAGAGAAGACTCTACACATGGACATCACCAGATGGTCAACACCGAAATCAGACTGATTATATTCTTTGCAGCCAAAGATGAAGAAGCTCTATACAGTCAGCGAAAACAAGACCAGAAGCTGACTGTGGCTCAGATCATGAACTTTTTATTGCCAAATTCAGACTTAAATTGAAGAAAGTAGGGAAAACCAACAGACCATTCAGGTATGACCTAAATCAAATCCCTTATGATTCCACAGTGGAAGTGAGAAATAGATTTAAGGGACTAGATATGATAGACAGAGTGCCTGATGAACTATGGATGGAGGTTCATGACATTGTACAAGAGACAGGGAGCAAGACAATCCCCAAGAAAAAGAAATGCAATAAAGCAAAATGGCTGTCTGAGGAGGCCTTACAAATAGCTGTGAAAAGAAGAGAAGCCAAAAGCAAAGGAGAAAAGGAAAGATATACCCATCTGAATGCAGAGTTCCAAAGAATAGCAAGAAGAGATAAGAAAGCCTTTCTCAGTGATCAGTGCAAAGAAAGAGGAAAATAATACAATGGGAAAGACTAGAGATCTCTTCAAGAAAATTAGAGATACCAAGGGGACATTTCATGCAAAGATGGGCTCAATAAAGGACAGAAATGGTATGGACCTAACAGAAGCAGAAGATATTAAGAAGAGGTGGCAAGAATACACAGAAGCACTTACAAAAAAGATTTTCACAACCCAGGTAATCATGATGGTGTGATCACTCACCTAGAGCCAGACATCCTGGAATGTAAAGTCAAGTGGGCCTTAGGAAGCATCACTACAAACAAAGCTAGTGGAGGTGATAGAATTCCAGTTGAGCTATTTCAAATCCTAAAAGATGATGCTGTGAAAGTGCTGCACTCAATATGCCAGCATATTTGGAAAACTCAGCAGTGGCCATAGGACTGGAAAAGGTCAGTTTTCATTCCAATCCCTAAGAAAGGCAATGCCAAAGAATGCTCAAACTACCACACAATTGCATTCATCTCACATGCTAGTAAAGTAATGCTCAAAATTCTCCAAGCCAGGCTTCAGCAATACGTGAACCGTGAACTTCCCGATGTTCAAGCTGGTTTTAGGAAAGGCAGAGGAACCAGAGATCAAATTGCCAACATCCGCTGGATCATCAAAAAAGCAAGAGAATTCCAGAAAAAAACATCTATTTCTGCTTTATTGACTACGTCAAAGCCTTTGACTGTGTGGATCACAATAAACTGGGGAAAATTTTCAAGAGATGGGAATATCAGACCTCCTGACCTGCCTCTTGAGAAATCTGTATGCAGGTCAGGAAGAACAGTTAGAACTGGACATGGAACAACAGACTGGTTCCAAATCAGGAAAGGAGTACATCAAGACTGTATATTGTCACCCTGCTTATGTAACTTATATGCAGAGTATATCATGAGAAACACTGGGCTGGATGAAGCACAAGCTAGAATCAAGAAATGCCAAGAGAAATATCAATAACCTCACATATGCAGATGACACCATCCTTATGGCAAAAAGTGAAGAACTAAAGGCCTCTTGATAGAATGAAAAAGTTGGCGAAAACTAAGATCATGGCATCCGGTCCTATCACTTCATGGCAAATAGATGGGGAAGCAGTGGAAACAGTAACAGAGTTTATTTTTTGGGGCTCCAAAATCACTGCAGATGGTGACTGCAGCCATGAAATTAAAAGACGCTTGCTCAAAATAAATAAATAAATAAATAAAAAATAAAAGATACTTGCTCCTTGGAAGGAAAGTTATGACCAACCTAGACAGCGTATTAAAAAGTAGAGACATTAGTTTGCTAACAAAGGTCCATTTAGTCAAGGCTATGGGTTTTCCAGTCATCATGTATGGATGTGAGAGTTGGACTATAAAGAAAGCTGAGTGCTGAAGAATTGATGCTCTTGAGCTGTGGTGTTGGAGAAGACTCTTGAGAGTACCTTGGACTGCAAGGAGATCCAACCAGTCCATCCTAAGGAGATCAGTCCAGAGTGTTCATTGGAAGGACTGATGTTGAAGCTGAAACTCCCAATACTTTGGCCACCTGATGCAAAGAGATGACTCATTTGAAAAGACCCTGATGCTGGGAAAGATTGAAGGTGAGAGGAGAAGGGGACGACAGAGGATAAGATGGCTGGATGGCATCCCCGACTCAATGGACATGAGTTTGAGTAAACTCCGGGAGTTGGTGATGGATAGGGAGGCCTGGTGTCCTGCAGTCCATGGGGTCGCAAAGAGTTGGACACAACTGAGCAACTTAACTGAACTATATATTATTAATAATTAACACTCATTATGATGGCTTTAAAAAAAAAGAACAAGTATTGGTGAGGATACTCCTCCTATATTACTCATACGATTATAAACTGTTATAACCACTGAGGAAAAGAGTTTGGCAGTTCCTTGAAAAGTTAAACAGAATTACCACATGACCTAGCAATTCTCTTGAGAGCTCCTTGGGACTGCAAGGAGATCAAACCAGTCCATCATCCTGAATATTCACTGGAAGGACTGATGCTGAAGCCAGTGCTCCAATACTTTGGCTACCCGATGTGAAGAATTGACTCATTTGAAAAGACCCTGATGCTGGGAAAGACTGAAGGCAAGAGGAAAAGGGATGACAGAGGATGAAATGGTTGGATGGCATCACTAGCTTGATGGATGGCATCACTGACTTGATGCATATGAGTTTGAGCAAGCTCTGGGAGTTGATGATGGACAGGGAAGGTTGGTGTGCTGCAGTCCATGGGGTCAGTAGGAAAGATTGAAGGCAGGAGGAGAAGGGGACAATAGAGGAGGAGATGATTGGATGGCATCACTGACTCGATGGACATGAGTCTGAGCAAGCTCCGGGTGTTGATGATAGACAGGGAAGCCTGGGGTGCTGCAGTCCATGGGCTTGCAAAGAGTCGGACATGACTGAGCAACTGAACTAGCAATTCTACTGCTAGATATGTTTGAGTCAAGAGAACTCAAAATGTATGCTCACACAAAAACTCATACATGAATGTTTATAACAGCCTTATTCCTGATAGAAAGTGAAAACAACCTAATGCCCTTGAACTAATAAATGGATAAATAAAATGTGTTGTTATAGCCATCTGATGGAATATTATTTAGGCACAAAACAGAAAGACATATTGTTATACATTACCATGTGGTTGGGCCTTTCATGCTAAGTGGAAGAAGCCAGACACAAAAGGCTACATATTGTGTGTTCCATATGAAATGTCCAGAACAGACAAATCCATAGAGACAGGAAGTGGATTACTGGCTGCCAGGGAAAGGGAGAGGGAGGGATTGGGACTGACTGAAGTCTACACAAAGTCTCTTTTTAGGGTGACAAAAATGTTCTGGAAATAAGTGTTAGTAATGGGTACACTAAAACCCACTGAATTATATGCTGTAAAGTGATACATTTTAGGTTGTATAAATTGTACTTCAGTTAAAAAAAGTATAGAATCAATCCACCCAACACACCATTAGAGCTTAGTACTGAATAATTCATGCAGGTCGTGACCATGGCCTTGTCACCTTACTAAGGTGAAATGATGTGACTTGCTAGTTGACTAACTCGGTTTTCCTGTGTCCTTTAAGAACTCCCATTGCAGGCCCCGATCTTGTGACAAACCCAACTCCAATCAGAATATAAACACAGACTCAGCATTTTTAAATTCCTTCAACTGAAATCTGACTTTGTGAAGCACTTTCTCATTTTCTCTTCAAGTCAGTTTATGCCCTTGAGTTTTCCCTTGTTCTTACATCTGTCATCTCCTCATTGACAAGTGGCCCCCTCAATCCTGTGCTACCCCTTATGCTTTATCAATGTCTGAGTCCCTCAACAGATTCATCCTGAAGTTATCTACCTGAGTGTCTGGTCTACCAGTTTAGAAGTTAAGACACTGTTTCTAGTCCTTTAGCGATTTCTTTAGAAATTTTGGCATGCCTGAAAGTGAAAGTGTTAGTCGCTCGGTTGTGTCCAACTCTTTTCCACCCCATGGACTGTGGCCCACCAGGTTCCTCTGTCCATGGGATTCTCCAGGCAAGAATATTGGAGTGGATAGCCATTCCCTTCTCCAGGGGATCCTCCCGACCCAGGGATCCTGCACTGCAGGCAGAGTCTTTACCATCTGAGTGACAAACTTACCCAAACACAAAGCCTAATATTCCTCAATACCTTCACCCTCATTCTGGACAAAACAAGAATCTCAGGATGCTTTAACTCCATTTAACCATCCTAGCTTATATATGTCTATATGTTATGGTTGTTGTATATTTTAATTCTGTGTATTTTACCTTCAGTTTTTAAAAACTTCTATTGTAAAATAATTACAGACATACAGGAGGTTGTAAAGAAATGTACAGAGAATTTCCAAGCACAGATAATTCTACTAATAACATCTATATAATACCCAATATATAATGCTAAAAATATAATAACAGTCTGTTTTATTTTTTGGCCATGCCACACAGCATGTGGGATCTTGGTTCCCCAACCAGGGATCAAACCTGCTCCTCTTGCACTGGAAGGTGGAGTCTTTTACCTACTGGGCCTCCAGGGAAGCCCCTGATCTCTCTTAATTTTGTCTGTATTAAAAGTAATATAGTGATGACAGCCTTGTCTGTCAAAAAATTTACAAGGTCAAACAACACGTGTCATGGTAAGCATATAGCACTTTATTAATTGTGCTAGTAAGTCCAAGGGTCTGTGGAGAAAACCTGAATAACATATCTTTCTAGTTTCTTTCAATCAAAGAGGATTCATGTTTCTAGTTTATAGAGAGACATACAACTTTCTTATCAGGTCATTGTCAAGTTATCTTTAAAATATAAAGAGCTATTCTCCATCTCTTAACCAAAGCAAAGTCAAATATATGCAGCAGAATACAGAGGAACAGAACTAGCTGACTACAAAGCCACATGTCTTCTTTCCTTCCTCCCCAAAATGCAAAGATCAGAATGCTAAGCGAGAATACATGAATGCACGTTCTGATTTTTTAGAGATAGCAAAGATGTGCAGATAATGAAAAATACCTCATTTTCTTTCCGAGGTATATCAGCATAGTTGTGAGCCTATGTATATAAAAATGTTAGAAACACAAACAGGAGTTTTTTAAATTAAAAATATAATAATAATCCTTGATGGTTTCTGTCTTATATTCTCTCTGCTGTTCAGTGATATTTTCTTAATTACTTGAGAACCGTGTTTTTTAAAAAAAGTTTAAGTACATTACTGACATGAACTCAATGACCCACACCATTTTCCCTCCCTAATACGAGTTTTCTCCTTATCATTCAGGGTACATGGCAGCCTTAAGGTCTGAGAGTTTTTGATTCTAGTATCAGAAAGTATCTAGCTCTTTGGCATGTACTTGCATTTATTGTGCAATGCCAGGTACAATGCATAGCATTATATGTGTATGTGTATGTACACCCCATACATGGCAGGTGTATGTGTATGTACACCTCACACATGGCAGGTGTATGTGTATGTACACCTCACACATGGCAGGTGCTGAAACAATCATGACTAGTTTCAGATGCGCTGACTTGGTCTCCCAGCTCGCTTCCACGTGCCTTGAAGGCAGCATCTGGATCATCTGCGTTCCAGTTAGCAAAGCACAGTCCCACGCCTCACCCCAGACCTACAGAGCCAGAATCCACATTTAACAAAACACACTAAAATGTGAGAAGTGCTGACTTAGGTCATTCTTTGAAAAATCAACTGCTCCAATTTATGTCTCTTTTCCTTCAGCATCAGCTTTCCTTCCTTTTTGAAACACCCAGGGTTCAGTATTTTTTCAAAAAGACAAAAACAGAACCGAATTTCTCTCCATGCCGTACCACCTTCAGTGACTGAGCCCTCCTCTGCTGATCAGACTCCCAGTTTGGTTTCTCTGGTTACCACACTCCTGGGATGAATCCTATGCCCCTGCTCCCTTTACTTTTAATTTTCTCATTCCCGTTTCTTTGGTTACCACACTCTTGGAATGAACACTATGTCCCTGTGCCCTTTACTTTTAATTTTCTCATTTCTTTCTTAAAACTCAGAAACTTGACTTTCACTCCTGTGTAGTTCCATACACATACAAAGCACTAAAAAAATGCAGATAATTAACTAGAAAAATGCAGATAAAACTAAGATCCATTTTTCTAACATGCACTGTCCCCACTGCCAGCCAAAAACTGGCACTTGCCATCTACCTCTACAAGTTGTTGTGACCACTGACTTTCAGTACCCCCTGAAAGTTCAGGGTGGAGAGTTCAGGAATGAGGCACTCTGTGTTCTGGGTAAAACTACTAATAGCAGAATAGGCCTTCAGAGAGTTAGATGTTTTCAAGAGAAGATATATGAGCCCAATTTTCCACCTCCTCATATCTAGAATTGAGCACCAAAGAATTGACGCTTTTGAACTGTGGTGTTGGCGCCGACTCTTGGGAGTCCCTTGGACTGCAAGGAGAGCCAACCAGTCCATCCTAAAAGAAATAAGTCCTGATTATTCATTGGAAGGACTGACGCTGAAGCTGAAACTCCAATACTTTGGGCCACCTGATGCAAAGAACTGACTCATTTGAAAATAACTTAATGCTGGGAGTGATTAAAGGCAGGAAGAGAAGGGGATGACAGAGAATGAGATGGTTGGATGGCATCACCGACTCAATGGACATGAGTTTGAGCAATCTCTGGGAGTTGGTGATGGACAGGGAAGCCTGGCGTGCTGTAGTCCATGGGGTCTCGAAGAGTTGGGACACGACTGAGCGACTGAACTGAACTAAGCATATCTAGAAAAGCACTAAAATCCTTCATGCTGACGACTGCTCCTTGTGAGTAGCAGAACCTTCTACAAAAATGTGTGCTTGGCTACATGTATCCTCCACTTAATCAAAATCACATGTATATACAGACCTGCCCCCCCCCCCCCCACCGCCCCCCGCCTCTTTGGAGCAGTCGCTCAGCACCGTCTGAGGTACTGTTTAACTCAACTCTTACGTTATGCTTTTTTTTTTTTTTTTGTCAGCACTATACTTATTGGAAATGAATTCTCTTAGCAGCATTTGATGCCTGATTATTTTGGTGTGCCCACTCCTATCCTGTATTCACTCAAGATCATTCACAGATCTGTGCTCCTGTCTAGATGACTGGATTGGCCAAACTTACCACATGCTCTCCACAGCACTGCTCCAACCCTGAAAAGCAGAAATGTTAACATCTCTACAGAAGTAACCCAAGAATATGGAGGCTCAGATGGTAAAAGAATCAGCCTGCAATGCAGGAGATGCAGGTTCGATCCCTGGGGTCAGGAAGATCCCCTGGAGGAGGAAAATGGCACCCTACTCCAGTATTCTTGCCTGGAGAGGTCCATGGACAGAGGAGCCTGGTGGGCTGCAGCACTCCAGTCTGTGGGATTCCAAAGAGTCAGACACCACTAAGCGACTCACATTCACTATGTACAAAGAACTCATGAAAATAAAACAAAATGAGGCCTGGTAAGGAAAGCTTATCTATTTTTAGATCTCGTTCCTGAAGCTTCCAGTCTCCTAAATCCTAGAATGCAAGGGTTTAACTGTGTAGTCATGCAACAGAAATGAAGAAAAGGACAGAGATGTCAGCAGAAGCCATGGGATTCATCACCGAGTGTTACAGAAAAAGCTGACCCTGCTGAGGAACCAACGAAACTGAACCAAATTCTCCTCTTAATCCCAGTGACTTTCTTTCCTCGATTCTTCCTTTTTCACTGTGGTAAAACACTTCACATGAGATTGACCCTCTTACTAAATGTGTAAGCATGCAACAGTTCTGTTAACTACAGGCAGAGTGTGGTAGACCAGAACTCTACGCATACGCATCTTGCATAACTAAACTACTGTGCTCTCAGAATGGCGTTTCAGACAACAAAGGTCTGAAGGCTGAGATGCTTTGAAATTCACTGGGTACCACAATGCACTCATCGTCTATGGATTTCGAGCAGTCGCTAGTGATTGGTAGTTATTCATCAGGCCGGTTTTTGATGAAGAAAAATGAAGAGCAGAGAAGCAAAGAACCACAGTGGAAGCTAAGGCGCTCACCAGCCCCCCTCAGACAGATCACGGAGCAGCCACCTGATCTGTTTATCTGATGCACGTGAGAGTTTGCGCACGCTTCGCCTCTGGAAATGGGCCATGACTTCTGCTGACAGATTATGAATTGTGGAGTATGGCCGGCACCTGGCCAGACAGAGAAGAGTTCATAAATCAGGCTCAAAACAGAAACACCTGACTAAAATTCTTGAGTTCTCTGAGGGGCTCACAAAGGATGTGTAAGCCGAGAACCAGGTAAACCTATAAATGTGTATGTATGTGTGTACTGGGAGATACGACAGAGTACTGATTGTCCATAGGCCATTGTTAAGGTTCTGCACGGAAGTATTTTTTTGTTGTTATTTTTGGTTGGTCAAAGAGTTTTGCTTCATCATGGACCAGGGTGGGAGTTTGAGGTCAAGAGTGGAGAGTTGCTTGCAGAAAGATTTGGGCTTGAAAAAGGAAACTGGCTAGAAAAACGTTTTCTAAGGCTTTAAAAATTCCAGGGCCTTTACATTTAGTCTTGCTCTGATTTTTTAATCTTGATGTTATTTCACCATTTCCTTCTAACATTTCTCCAAAGGAAATGACTGTCAGACATGTATCTGAGAGAAATAACTGATTCAATAATTAATCATCAGTAATTGTCAGATGATTTTTAGTCAGCAATAGCCATCCTAAAAAATCAATTGCTCTACTTCAGAGAAATAATTATATTTTAAGCTTTCTTATGGAAACCTATCTTTAAACACTCGAGCATTAGTGACTGAATGGCTTCCCTGGTGGCTGAGCTGGTAAAGAATCTCCCTGCAATGCAGGAGACCTGGGTTCGATCCCTGGGTGGGGAAAATCCCCTGGAGAAAGGAAAGGCTACCCACTCCAGTATTCTGGCCTGGAGAGTTCCATGGATTGTATAGTCCATGGAGTCACAAAGAGTCAGACAAGACTGAAGACTTTCACTTTTCTCCTTGCCCTCTGTATAAGGTGTATAATGCATCATGCTCTGTGCTGTAACAAAAAACCCCAAGATATATGAAATGTAGAAGGGGAGACAAGCACAAATTCATAGAACATCTAATTAGATCCAAGAAATAGTGACTATTTTATATATAGTCTTGACTTCCCAAGTGGCTGAGTGGTGAAGAACCTGCCTGCCAATGCAGGAGATGTGGGTTCAATCCCTGGGTCAGGAAGATTCCCTAGAGGAGGAAATGGCAACATACTCCACTATTCTTGCCTGGGAAATCCTAAGTACAGAGGAACCTGACAGGCTATAGTCCATGGGGTCACAAAGAGTCGAAAAGGAATGAGCACACAAGCACATATACTAATATACAGTCTACCTAAGAGGGTGGATAAAAGGTCTTTCGCACAATCTCAAATGGATGGGTAGCATTTGACTGAGAAGTAAGAGGGAAAGGATTCTGAGTACAAAGGCTTCCTTTATTAATTCCTCCAAATCTTTAAAACAACAGAAAAGAAAAAAAATATTATTTTTTTCATTTGTGAGCTAATACAGTATTTAAATCCCAAATTTTAAAAATTTAATTATTTAAGATGTTTAAAATATATGAACCATCAGTGATAACTCTGACAAAAAAAAACTTGTAGGGCTTTAAAATTAAAAGCGAGAAGACATTGTTGAGAAAAAATAAGGGCAAAAGAAATGGAGAGATACCCTGTATTCTTAGACCAGAAGATTCCAGATTGTGAAAAAGGTCAAAATTAGAGGATTTACACCATCTGATTCTGAGATTTATGATAAAGCTTCAGTACCACAGACACTGTGGTAGTGGATTATATAGATAGAATAATGGAACAGAATGTAAATAATAATTTATGAATTAACATGAATAATTAATATATGACTAATTAATTTAAACAAAGATTTCAATGCAACTCAGTGGGGAAAGGAAAAAAATATCCTACAACTGGTGCTGGAACCACAGGAAAGCCATTTGGAAAAATATAAACATCAAGCCTTAACTCATCACTTACCAGAATTAATTTGAGATGGATGATAGATTTCAATGTAAGAGCAAGCAAGCAAGCACTATGAAACTTATGGAAGAAAACACAGGAAAATATTTTAGTGACCTTGGATTAGAAAGATTTCTTATTTAAGAAAAGGCATGAATTATAAAAATTTTAAAAGATCAATAAATTGGATTTCATAAAAACATCTGCTCTTCAAAAGAGACTTAAGAAATCAAAAAGTAGCCATACACTGGGAAAATATATGTAAAATGTATGCCCCCCAAAGGACCTGTATCTAGAATGTGCCAGAACTGGATTAACTCACTAATATCAAGAGTCTCTCTTGGTCACAAAAGCATGTTTTACAGCCTCCCTAGTCTCTACTCAACAGATGCCAACAGAACCCATATTAATGACAACCAACAATGTCTCAGGCATTGCTAATGATAGCATGAGAAGCAAAATTGCCCCAGATGAGAACCACTGATTTAAGTAACATTTTACTAAGAAAAGATATATGCTGACAAGTAAACCTATATAACCGATGAGTATCAACTAAAAACTACTGAAAACCATTAGAGTGGTTGATAAAATATATAATATACAAATATTAACAGGATAAAAATATGAAAATACCATGAAAGGTAAGATTTTATATTCAATACTCAAATATTGCAAAAGCAGAGGCTTTGTGGTAATTGATATTAGTATAAACAAAACCAGTGTTGCCTTCAGTTCTGGATTGCCTTTCTGAGAACAAGTAACTATAAAGAAAACTTTTAAAAAATTCTATACTTTTCTACCTGAATACAGTATTTGAAATATTTATATATATGTAAAGTAGGTCACATTTCATCCAAGTTGTCATCAATTCATCCAATCCTTGACATGATATGTAATTTTTAATGATGTACAAAAAATTTTGGAAGTACTCTATCTAAAATTCAGGTAAGTATTAATAAGACCAAAAGTTATAATGACACACTAAATATAACCAAAACTGAGGGCAATATTCCTCCCTTTTCTGTCACAAAATAGATAACTTTTGCTCACAAAAACACAGTAGGCAGCAAGTAAGACTTTTCTGTGGCATCTTCTGATAAGAAGTATCACTGCCAACCCCAACAAATTCCCAAGACATTTTAAAATGAGTGATGTAGTTACCAGTTCTGAAATAAATCATTTTTATCCATGCAAATTAGTCAGGCTTAGAGCCATGGTAGAAGGTTTGCCTTCTTTTCCTCTGTGTCTGAGAGGCTGAAATATCTGACGGTCATCTCAACTAAAATGTTTGCAAGTCCAAAATCAGATTCATCCTCCAGGTCTGTCATCTCTAGCATCCAAAGTGGTTGTCTGGTCCATTTTGTGCTGTGCTAAGTCACTCAGTCATGTCTGACTCTTTGTAACCCTTTGGACTGTAGCCTGTCAGGCTCCTCTGTCCATGGAAATCTCCAGGCAAGAATACTGGAGTGGGTTGCTATGCCCACTTCCAGGGGATCTTCCCAACCCAGGGATCAAACCCTTGTTTCCTTTTACTCCTGAATTGCAGACAGATTCTTTACTGCTGAGGCATCAGGGAAGCCCCTGGTCCATTCTACTTAGTTCAGTTCAGTAGCTCAGTCGTGTCTGATTCTTTGCGACCCCATGGGCTGCAGCACACCAGGCCTCCCTGTCCATCACCAACTCCCGGAGTTGACCCTAACTCATGTCCATTGAGTTGGTGATGCCATCCAACCATCTCATCCTCTGTTGTCCCCTTTTCCTACTGCCTTCAATCTTTCCCAGCATTGGGGTCTTTTCGAATGAGTCAGTTTTTCACATCAGGTGGCCAAAGTATTGGAGTTTCAGCTTCAACATCAGTCCTTCCAATGAACACCCAGGACTGATCTCCTTTAGGATGGACTGGATTGATCTCCTTGCAGTCCAAGGGACTCTCAAGAGTCTTCTCCAACACCACAGTTCAAAAGCATCAATTCTTCAGCACTCAGCTTTCTTTATAGTCCAACTCTCACATCCATACACGACTACTGGAAAAACCATAGCCTTGACTAGACAGACCTTTGTTGGCAAAGTAATGTCTCTGCTTTTTAGTATACTGTCTAGGATGGTCATAACTTTTCTTCCAAGGAGTAAGCATCTTTTAATTTCAAGGCTGCGGTCACCATGTGCAGTGATTTTTCTAGTGAAGGTTAATTCAGTAAAGGACAAGGGAATTATTCCACTAACGAGGATCTGTTAATTCCTTGTACTTCCTAAGAAATGCACTCTGCTTTCTACAAAGTAAAGAAACTGAGTTTATACTGCAGAATTCTTGTATGCCTGCCTACCTATGAGAACAAAGATCATTGTCATAGTTGCTATTTAAGTGATAACAACCCAAGAGGAACATGCATTCAACAACTAGGGACTTGGTTCATTTTAGGTGGCCTTTGAAGGAATAATTTAATACTTTCTACAATTTGATAATGACAGGAAGAATGTACTTTGTCTGTTGAGTAGGACAAAGTCTGCAGAACTTAAAAATCTGAACTCATATACAAGAGACCACTTATTTTGTTCTGCAAAATGTTTCTATTATGCAAACAGTATTTTGTAAAGGCTGGAAAATAAGAAAAATCACACCTAACCTTATTACTCTAATGAAGTATGTGACCTCACTTTGTCTTTATGATTTATGAATGTGGTTTTTGTTTGTTTTGGACAGCTCAATGATAGTGTATGCCAGGGTCCCCAGTCTCCACCATCTGCTCCCTGATGATCGGGGGTGGAGCTGATGTAATAAGTATAGAAATAAAGTGCACAATAAATGTAACGTGCTCGAATCACCCAGAGACCACCTCCCCACCTGCCCGTAGAAACACTGTCTTCCTTGAAACTGGTCCCTGGTGCCAAAAAAGGTTGGGGACCACTGTATATTTGACTTTATATTCAGTTTTTAGGTTTCTTTTCCAAATGAAAAATTGTTTTTTAATAGCAACTTTCTTTTTCATCAAGCCAAAAATAGCCATTTAAAAAGGGATGGAGAGGAGAATTTTTTAGATCTCATCAAGAGTTTATAAATAGTTTCCTCTTCTTTTGAGCATATTCTGGAATCTCAGCAGAGGGGCAGATTGTCTCCATGCCCTTCCTGATTCTGCTTCTCATTCAGTGACTCTGGGTCTACCCTGTGGTGCCATATTCCTGCTGGGATGCTTAGAGCTTCAAAAATTCAAGTAGGCACTTGCACATTCTATCATTCATTTCATCTCGACCGTAACTGTGGTGATTTGCCCTCTTACATTTCTTTCACTTTTCTTGTGTTTTCTCCCCACACCCCTCCTCCCCTTTATTTTCATGGTCCACTGTCTGTTTCCTGCTTTCTATTTTTAAGGATCCATTTTTTTTAACTGCTTAAGAATTCTGTAATTGTTAATTTCTCCTTTGATCATTTTTATTTCTTTCATTTGACTTCCTTAGGTATACTGTATTGGGCTTCCTTGGTAGCTCAGTTGGTAAAGAGTCCACCTGCAGTGCCGGAGACCCAGGTTCAATCCCTGGGTGGGGAAGGTACCCTGTAGAACCCACTTCAGTATTCTTGCCTGGAAAATCCCATGGACAGAGGAGCCCGGTAGGCTATAGTCCATGGGGTCGCAGAGTCAGACATGACTTAGCAACTAAACCACCATACTGTATTACTCCATTTATAGCT
This sequence comes from Bubalus kerabau, assembly GCF_029407905.1. Classification (NCBI taxonomy): domain Eukaryota; kingdom Metazoa; phylum Chordata; class Mammalia; order Artiodactyla; family Bovidae; genus Bubalus; species Bubalus kerabau. The sequence continues at coordinate 111,280,432 of NC_073631.1, forward strand.
CAAGTCAAAAACAGATTCATTTTTTTTTAAAGAGCACAAGTATTAAAAATGCCAAATACTTTCCTGAGCAAACTTTATTCTAGCTTATGCAAGGATTTTTTTTTTTCCAGTTCTTAAACTATGTTGTGTATTCCTTTTGATTCAGGAGTTGCTTAAGAGTAAATTTTTACTTTCCAGAATGCTATTATGAATTTATGAATTATTATAATTTTTGCACTGGGTCAGAATGTGTAATGTTTAAGTTTTATTTCAGAATAGAAACTGAAATTTTCTGTCACTGAACAGCCAATTTTGTAAATTTCTAAGGCAATTTAAAAATTGTTCTGGCATATAACTTTATTCATATGCATATATTTGTAGTATATTTCATATATACATGTATAAATATTATATATATTTGTATATATATGTTTATCTATAATGTAAACCTTACTAACCATAATTCAGTTATTTCAAATCTTTTTGTTATTTTGATCTGTCATGGGCTGATTGAAGTTGATTAAAACCTATAATCACTATTGTGTTTCTATCAGTTTCTTTTTTCATATTCCTATAATCTATGCTTTACAGATACTTAAATCTCATCATGCCCTTTAATATTACAAATTCCTCATTCATCTCTCTGTTGACATAGTTTACTTTGAATTCTGCTTTGTCTAATAAAAATCTCAACAGCAGCTTCATTCTTGTTAGCCCTTTTAACTTTGTTTAAATTTAACCTTTATGGGTCACTTTCCTTTTTAAATGGATCTCTTGTAGCTATTTAGCATATAGATTTTTTTTAACCCAATCTTTCTTTCTATTCGTTTTGTTTACTCATGTTTGGTTTAAGTTTTTATTTTTTGAAGTTAGAAGTCATACAACATACATTCTTATACACAAAAGTGTCTGTCCATCTTCTAGACTGAAAATTCCTGGACAGTCCACACTTACTAACTTCTGAATCCTTTACAAGTCCCAGAGCTGTGCATAGGGTTGGATCTAAAATATATTTGTTACCTGGCTTGAACTGCAATGTTAGACTGAGTGAACCTCCAGTGGTAGAGTTTGGAAAGCACTTGACAATCCAGGGGTGATAAATCTGGGACAAGAATCTTGTGGGCCTCCGACAAGGCACAACTGCTACATCTCCCAGCAGTGGGTGCCTGCTGCTTCTGCAGCTGACAGAGACTAGTCAGACAGACACACCTTGGGTCAATAAGAAATAAAGCACAAGGCCCCTCCCTCCTCAGCCACTCTGCCATTACTGCCAATCAATCTAGAGGCAGTTCCAATTTGCAATGAGATTTTTAACTGCTTCACTTGCTTCTCTTAGATCAACGTGATAGCTGCAAATAGCAATAAAAGAATTAAATCCAACAAGTTTAAAATTCAAAGGAACACAGACAACGCTTAGGCCTTAAAAGAACCGCATCAAGGCAACTGCTTTCCTTCATTTTCTTGTTCCCCTGAAGGCTCCTGTTATCTCTGCATCCCTCCCAAAGCCATTCTTCATTTACTTTAAATTCTAACTTGGTATTCCTAAACATCCTTTGAGAGACATATTTCTGAATTCTTTAAAGCAGCCTTTGAAAGAATGGGATTACAGCCACCAGACTGTTGTTCCTAAACTAGGCTCAAGTAGAGACTTGAAAACACTTTTTAAAGTGACTCTAAGTGTTAGGGGAAGCACGCTGACTGAAACCACCCACCCTGGTCAGGCCCTTTAGTAGCCATTCGCATGAGTTGTTTTATGACAGGAGATCCTGGTAAGGAATACGGAACTAATAAGCCACCACCAACCGGAAGAGTTGGGGGAAGGTCGAAAGGAGACACTGTGTGTCCGTCCACTTTCCAGAATCCCTCTTGCTAGATCCATCTAGGCTGAACAAGGCGTGCACCACCAGGAAGGAGTCTGAGTCAGAATGACTGGCTAAGGACAACCTGGAAACTAATCCCATAACCATACAACGACTGCGAGCCACACGGCAGAGCAGTTCTCCTGGGTTCCCTTACCCTACTGCTCTCCACGCGGGTGCCCTTTCCCAAAAAAACCTCTTGTTTTGTCAGCACATGTGTCTCCTCAGACAATTCATTTCCGAGTGTTAGACAAGAGCCCAGTTTTGGGCCCTGCAAGGGGTCCCCCTTCCTGCAACATAAGGGTCTGCTGGCTCATCTGTTCCACCCACAGTAAAAACAGCATCGCCTTGACAATCCTGAAGGGGATGGGGGAGTGGGGGGAAATGTGAGTGGGTTTGTTTTGTATGAAAATAATTATTTTTTTTAAGAAGGCACATCTGCTTAGAAGCTATTTTATTAAGTAATATATTATGGTTCTACATGGGTTTCCCTGGTGGTTCAGATGGTGAAGAATCTGCCTGCACTGGGGGAGACTCAGGTTCAATCTCTGGGTCTGGAAGATCCCCTGGAGAAGGGAATGGCTATCCACTCCAATATTCTTGCCTGGAGAATTCCATGGACAGAGGAGCCTGGCGGGCTACAGCCCATGAGGTTGCAGAGAGTCGGACATGACTGAGCAACTAGCACATACACAGGGTTCTGGATACAAGCAGAAAGAACAGTCTGGAGTACATACAAACCCAAGTGCTAGACCGGAACAGTCTGTGCTGAATGGACACTGAGTAGGTAACCTGAATAGAGCTACAAGAAAGGAAATTCATGGTCCTCGGTATTGGGAAATATTTTTAGAATCTCAGGAAGAAAGCCCATTGGCCTAGGGAAGGACAATGCCCCTCCTCTCTGTTGAGGAGGACTAACTTTGAAAGGCCATTAAATGTGATCTCCATCTTAATCAGTTTTCAAGATTCTTATGGGTAATTTCTTCACAACAGATTAAATGACATTGTTTTCCGAAGTAGATATCTAATCAATCAAGCTGTGCATACTCTTTCATGAAGTAAATAAGCTAAAAACAAAAATTAAAGAAATGAAAAGGGTGGTAGTGGGCGGGGCGGGGGGGGGAATGTATCAGATGTCTGAAAAAGTAGAGATATGCAGAGACATTCTGACACTCCACAATTTAAGTGATTTTACTAGCAAAAAGCTGAGAAGGAGACAGAAAATGTCCTTTATTTCTGGAACCTAATTAGGGTGTGAAGTTTGCTCTGATAGCTGTGAAACAAAGACTGAGAAGAAATAGAACAATATGAGACTCCAGCAGGGCATACATTTATATGTGATGGAAACTACCCAGGTAAATGAACGTTTTTTTTCTTAGTGTCAAAACAAAATAGCACTTGGATTCCAATTCATTTGTACACTTTGGGTTTCTATTTTTTTTTTTTTTTAATCATTCTTCCCATTAAATTTCCAAACTTTGAAAAGTAACTGTTGGGTCATCCACTGTCGATGGCAGACAGGCAAGGACAGCCTCGGTGCACAAGAACCCCCGTACCTATGTGGAAACTGCTGATCAAGACAGTCTCACTTGTCAAAGTTTTCACATTCGGATGGATATGACATTCTGATTCAAGAGACAAGAGAAGCCTACACCCCCATCCCAGTCTTTTCTTCATACTTAAATTTAAAGGGGAAAAAAAGCAAATCAGCTGAAAAAGAAATGTGACAACGATTCCTGCCTTTGAGTAACGAGTGGGTGATTTAAGATATCCACTCAGATTATTAGGCTCTTTATGTCAATCAGCTCAATTTCCTCCTTCCTATCTTTACTTGTACAAACATACTGAAAGTCATGAATCTAATTCAAGACAGCAGGGCTTTATTTGGCTTTCATGGTTTGGCGAATCATCACTTTTCTACTCCAGTTCTACCTACCCACATAGTAACTCTCTATGAACCCCCCATCTCCACCTTTAATTAACAGTGTTCCTAAACAAACTTCCTTTCATTCCGTGGTGTTAGATGTGGAATGGAATACAAACTGCAGAGTTAAAGACTTGGACTGTGTGCTGTATTTAGTTGTTCAGTCGTGTCTGACTCTCTGTGCCCCCATGGACTGTAGCCTGCCAGGCTCCTATGTCCATGGGGATTTTCCTGGCAAGTATACTGGGGTGAGTTACCATGCCCTCCTCCAGGAGTCTTCCTAACCCAGGGATCGAACCCAGGTAGCCTGCATTGCAGGTGGATTCTTTACTGTCTGAGCCACTAGGGACTGCCCCAAGTTTAACCAAAAACAGATACATGTGCAACCATGGGTGATTCATGTCAATGTATGGCAAAAACCACCACAATATTGTAAAGAAATTATCCTCCAATTAAAATAATTTAAAAAATAAATAAAATACTTATACTTAAAAAAAAGCAACACAGCTGTCTGGTGGTATGTTATATATTCTGTGTGAATTCCATCAGAGTTTAAATTAGGGGATGGATTTAGAAATAAATGACTCAAGTAGCATAATGAAAATTGTGACAGGCAGGAAAATATGCTGAACAAATTTGTCAGTTCAACTGAACAACTGCTCAACAGTCTCCCACATTTTTTGACCAAAGTCTGTAGATCCTTTTGAGGTTAAAACAAAACAAAAACAATAGGAGCTATTCTCCGCATTGTTTGCAGTCTGGACAGAAACTGCTTATTGTCCCCTGATATCCATGTTTCCTTCATCTAGGAAAACAGAACTGCTGATTTTTATCTGGGTACATAGCTCCTGAGAATAGAGATAACATTTCTTAGTCTCCCTTGCAACTAAGTATGTCCAGGAGGCAAAGTTCTAGCCAAAAAGATTTATGCTGAGGTTTTATAGCAACCTAAGGGAATTTTCCTTAAAAAGACACCTGATGCTTTTGCTCCTTAATTTCTATGCTGCTGCCTGGAACACTAACAGGATAGAGCTCGAGCCATCCCTCTGTGACCAGGAGAATGAAAGTCCCACCCAGGAACAGTGGACGGGCAAGGTGCAAGATGCCAGTGTCTGGGACAGCTGTGTGAAATGGAGCTGCCAGGCCCTGTATGGAGAGTAAAGAATCAATTTCATAGCCCAAATCAACCCCAAATTTCTTTTTATTATCAATGATATTTAAAAATGACTTAAAAAGTTTGCTGCCCAACTGCTGAATGATTTTCATCTTACAAAAGGGTGAGATTAGAACAAAACCCAGTATTTTTCCTGCATCTTATTAATGCTGCCACCCACCCCCCGACTCCTGTATATCCACCTGGGGATACCTGTGTTCTCAGTCAGTGAGAAACCTCCCAAGATTCCCTGGAACTCATTGCAAGGTGTCCTGACTGGCTCACTAGTCCCTTGCATCTCAAAAGAAGATGAATTGTTTGTAAAAAATATAAACACCAATACAGTATACTAACGCATATATATGGAATTTAGAAAGATGGTAATAATAACCCTGTGTACGAGACAGCAAAAGAGACACTGATGTATAGAACAGTCTTATGGACGCTGTGGGAGAGGGAGAGGGTGGGAAGATTTGGGACAATGGCATTGAAACATGTATAATATCATGTATGAAACGAGTCGCCAGTCCAGGTTCGATGCACGATACTGGATGCTTGGGGCTGGTGCACTGGGACGACCCAGAGGGATGGGATGGGGAGGGAGGAGGGAGGAGGGTTCAGGATGGGGGACACATGTATACCTGTGGTGGATTCATTTCGGTATTTGGCAAAACTAATACAATATTGTAAAATTTAAAAATAAAATAAAATTAAAAAAAATATATACATATAAAATGATTTTTTTTCAATAATTCAACAAGTTTAAATGCAGCAGAGGCCTAATTCATTGGCACTTGATGACTTGCAGTCTTTTCACAGTATTGCAGCCAGAGTATTTCTTGTTAAGTATAAGTCATAGATATGTTATTCCTTTGCCTAAAACTCTCTAATGCAGCTCTTTCTGAACAACTGAAAAAGCAAAAACTCTTCTTAGATCCACAAGAGAAGCGAGATTGCAAGGCAAACCACTGCCCCGAGAGACCAACAGGTGGATACAGAGAATCAAATCTTATTGAAGTAGAAACCCCTGGGCTGAAACCCGCACGGGAACCAGTACTGGGGCAAGAAAACCTGAACTGTCATTGGTGAACCACTGGAGGCTCGGTATGGACAAGTCTGGGAGAGAAAAACTCCAGGAGGACCCACTCATAAAGAGCACCCACACTTTTCTGAGTTTTACATCTAGGAGCTTAACTAGATTTCCACAGTAAATATCAGAGAAAAATCTCCTGATGCTTCTGGCAGAGGGAAGGGAAAGAAATCTTTCTGAAATACACCAGAGCATTCTGTTCTTAGCAAGACCTGCCCTCAGGAGGAACTATTAATATTTAGCCAAGCCTCATCTGCTGGGGTTTTTATCAAAGCCTACCTGACCTGGGGAAAGGAAATACCCAACTCCAGCCCACATCAGCCATCCTGTCCCATCAAAGGGCAGAGGTGGGAACATCTGAGAAGCACGTGTGACATTCATGGTCACAGGCTCAACAAAAGACAGAGACCTAATCGCTGGATGAGAGATTACTCCCCTCTTCCTATGTCACCACCACATTACTAAAAGCCCTACTTACAGCAATTCCTTTTACCTCGTATGTCATATCCGGCTATCAGGAAAAAAATGACAAGGGATATCAAAAGGCAAGAGAATTTCAGGAGACAATGATCAGAATCAGACTCGGCTATGATAGGGAGTATAAATAAATATGCTTAATATACTAAGAATTATAATGGATAAAGTAGACAGCATGGGAAAACAGATGGGCAATAAAACAGAAGAAAATTCAAAAAAAGAACCAAAAAGAAACACCAGAAGTCAAGAACACTGTGGCAGAAACGAGAATGCCTTTGATGGGCTTGTTGGTTGACTGGAGATGGCTGAGGAAAGAAGCTCTGAGCTTGAGGATATTTCAGCAGAAACCTCTCCAAAACTGAAAAGGGAAGAGAAAAAAGACCCCCCTAAAAAACCCTACAAAAAGAACCACCCCCTTTCCCCACAGAAGAACAGAATATCTAAGAACCGTGAGAGAACTAGAAAAGGTATAATAAACATGTAATGGGAATACTAGGAGGAGAAAGAGAAAGAGAAGAAATATTTAAAACAATAATGACTGGGAACTGCCCCCAGATGAGTGTCAGACAGCACAGATCCTGAAAGCTCAGAGAACACCAAGCAGGATAAACGCTCAACATCTCCACGTAGTACGTCATTTTCAAACTACAGAAAAATCAGTGCTAAAGAGGGAAGCCTGAAAGAAGCCACAGGAAAAGCTCTAATTCCTCATGACCATCGACAGCAAAAGCTGAAGTCTTTCGAATCCCTGTAAGGCCATGAAGAGACCAGATGGTAGATGAGGATCTGCCTGCTTCTAGACAGACGTAGAAATCACACATTCCTTTATAATTCTTACCAAACTCTCTCTATCCACTGAAAAGGAAAACGTCCAGGCTTAAGAAAAATTATGAAGTGTGTAGGAGACACAGACAACTGAGGGCATTCACTATTCATAGTCTTATTGTTATTCTGTCTTCTTTCGGTGACACTTCGTTTGAATGTGTGTAGCTGAGTCCCCTACTTGTCTATCAGTCCTTATTTGGATTTTCACTCTAATGAAATAATAAGGTGGTACTGATCAATACTTTAAAAACAACAACAAAGACAAAATGTTGTAAACAATAAGTCTATTCAGCTCCAAGTTTATGCCCCTGAATCTATAACTATTTGATATATTATGCAATTAATACCTATATGACTTCCCTGGTGGCTCAGACGGTAAAGCGTCTGCCTGCAATGCGGGAGACCCAGGTTCAATCCCTGGGTCGGGAAGATCCCATGGAGAAGGAAATGGCAACCCACTCCAGTACTCTTGCCTGGAAAATCCCAAGGGCAGAGAAACCTGGTAAGCTACAGTCCATGGGGTCTCAAAGAGTCGGACACGACTGAGCGACTTCACTTCACTTTCTTAACTTTGAAGTTATTTCTCTGCCATACTCTTCAGTATTTTTTGACAAATGAATGGAAAAAGACCATATCTTTAAGATGATCAATCTGCAGATTAACCACGTAGGAAGTAAAACATCTGAGTGAATAGGTTATAGATAGATATATATTCCCGTACCACATAAGTATCCCTTAGGCCAGTTAAACATACATTCACTCATTTTTGTACCTGATTTTGCTTTGAGGACAGTGTTTATATACCAGTCATCATCTACCCTAAAGCACTGGCCTTACAGTATGAATGAATGTGTTATGTATTTACTCTAAAGCATAGCAGGAGGAGTGTGAATAATAGCTAAATACTGAAGCTGGAGCCAGATACCAGTAGGTACAAATTCTGGCTCCACCACTGGACTTCTTTCTCTGACTCACCTTCTAAGTATTATATCCAATCACTCATTTATTTATCATTTATTCATATATATTCATATATACATGTGTGCATGCTAAGTCTCTTCAGTCATGTCTGTTTGTGACCCCATGGACTGTGGCCTTCCAGGTTCCTCTTTCCATGGGGATTCTCCAGGCAAGAATATATATACACACACACACACACACATGTGTATGTGTATATATATATATATGTATATATATATATGGGGGGAGTGTCCATGCACCAAGAACCATTATGCTAGCACTGTCAATGAGAAACCATACTCAGGAATTCAAGGGCTTCCATGATACATCCAGAAATGGGGTGTGTGTGTGTGTGTGTGTGTGACAATACAGCAGGTAAATGCAGTTATGATAAACCACCAAGACAATTAACATTGTGGTAAATGGGATGGGGGAAATTAGAAAATGAAAATAGAAGAGAGCAACTGAGGAAGGTCACATCAGATAAGGTTTCCATGCTAGGTTCCTTTGAGGAGGTGAGACCTAAAGAATGAGAAATGACTTGCCATGCAGAGAGCTGCGGGAAAGGAATTCTGGGCAGAGGGAAGTTATGGGCACTTCAGAAGGGAGACAGTTTGGCGCTGCTCAGCCTGGAAGAGAGGCCTGGCTGAGGACAGTGGCTGACCTGGGTGCAAATCTGAGCTCAGAGGAGAGCAGGAAGAAAGCCTGTGGGCCTCGGGAAATGTGTGTGTTGTTGTGTTCTCAGAACAACCAGGGTCCACCTAAGGGCTTTAGCCAGGGAGTGATGTATGAATAACACTTGAGGAAGAGTACTGAGACAGAGGGGCTTCCCTAGTAGCTCAGTTGGTAAAGGATCTGGACCAACTGGAGAAGGAAATAACATCCACTCCAGTATTCTTGGGCTTCCCTGGTGGCTCAGATGGTAAAGCATCTGCCTGCAATGCAGGAGACCCAGGTTTGGTCCCTGAGTCGGGGAGATCCCCTGGAGAAGAAAATGGCAACCCACTCCAGTACTCTTGCCTGGAAAATTCCATGGATGGAGGAGCATGGTAGGCTACAGTGCTTGCTTGGGGTCACAAACAGTTGGACACGAATGAGCGACTTCACTTTTTTCTTTTTTTTCCAGTATTCTTGCCTGGAGAATCCTATGGACAGAGGAGCCTGGCAGGCACAGTGTAGTCCATGGGGTTACAAGAGTCAGACACGACTTAGAGACTAAACCACCACCACCACTAAGACAGAGGTGTATACCTCCCAAATCCTTCCTGACCCCTCCCTCACCTCCAGTTCTCATACTCTTGCCTGTTGAGTCTCTCACTTTATCCCATGGACTAACTGGTCTCCCTGCCTTCAGTTCTATGCCTTCAAATATGTCTTTTACAAAACAAGTCAGACCAAACCATCCAAACAAACCTATCACTCTCCTTAAATGTCTGATGGATGCCTGTTTCGTGAAGTCCACGCTCATTACCCAGCTTATCAGGGTCCTTTATGACATGACCTTCAGTGGTTTGGAAACCCACTCCCCGCTATTCTGTGTCTTACGCCTGTCTGTTGAGTGACAGCCCACCGCACTGCATCTCTGCGCCTCCCTTCCTGTTCCCACCTCCCTGTCTGTATTTCTGGGGTGTTGAGAATGTCCTCCCTGTTTCGGGCCAACTCATCATTTAAAAGAACAAACAAACAAAACCCTTTCTCCCTGTGCTCCTACCACCGCCTCTTACAATCCAGAATTCACTGTGCCATGTTCGGTTTCATGCCCGTATCTGTTGATGAGTTTCCCTGAGGACACTCAGAGAAAGGTGCCTGGCTTTCAAGTAATGCTGGTTGGAGGTTTTGGATGAAGATGGCTGTGTGAGTGAGCGGGGTGATCTTGATCGCGGGCTGAGTCAGCACAGGGGATCATCCTTAGTAGACAAGGATGCTCAGTAGGCCGTCACTCACCCACATCCTTTCGCCTCTCCCTCTTTCTCCCTCGTCAACTGGCAAACTCCTGTTCTTTTTGTCATGGGCACACACTTTTCAGTGGGCACTCTGCTGGGGGGCCTTGCAAACAGATGATAAAACCCTGGCTGGGTCTGTCTACAGGGGACCTGGGAGCCTAGTAGAAGAGCTGGAACAGATTCCTAAAAGAAAAAACAACTCTATGAATGTGTAGGATGAAGTGATAAATGAGATTATAGATAGGAAGAGCTGACATCTTGAACTGAAAAGACAGCCTCACCTCATTTATCTCTTAGAACAGAAGGCAGGAGAAATATTTTGCATCACTAAGCCTGCATTACTTTTCCAAAATATTCTGCAGCACGCTTACTAATATATTATGAAATTCTCATGAATAAGTCACTCTAATGTCACATCTCAAAATAAGTGAACAAAGGGTATGTTTCAAGTTTTTCTGCACACCTTGTTTTGCATGTTACCTCTAAGAGATGACAGATACCTAGTTAGGTATATTTATAGATTAGATAAACCATAAATCTTACTATTTTTTCAAATAATCATGCTTAACTGCTGATGAATGTATAAACCCATTTGTACTTAAAATATGTTTAAGAGGATTCTAGTATCGTGACATATCTATGTTCCAACCATTTAGAAGTTTGAAAACAAGATTTTTAACAGAAATTATTTTAGAAAAGTACAACAGTAAAATCCATTCAAGTTGGATCTTATACACAAGACACTGGACACTCGAGAGCCGTCCTAATAGCTTTAACATGACCTGTTATCTAGTTCCCCCAAATCTAAAATATCCAATTTATAAGCATTTAAGACAGACGAGACTTTCTTTCTCTCCCAAGTAATTTTAAAAAGAAATCCAAGTTCTAAGAAACATTAAATATCATTCATTTCTATAAGCCTAACTAGAAAGGTGCTGATGCATGACTGACGTCTGGACACCACAGTCACTTGGAAGAGATGTGATCTTGTACATTCATGACACATACAGTATGTAGGAAGATTCTATGTTATGTATTCCAGAAAATACACAATAAGTGCATACAGGGGAATATCACTGCCCTGCTCTGGGAAGGTCTCATGACTCAGGATGAGTTGAGCTGGGTCTTAAAATGCTGAGTAAAAGAAAAAAGAAAGAAAATGAACATTCCTGGCAGGAGGAAGAATATAAAAATACATGTAAAAACAAGAATGAGCTTGCTGGCAATGGAGCAACCACCTTCTCCTACTGCATAAAATACTCTAAAACCTAATTATCACATTGTTCAGGCTAAAGATAGGCCTGTCAAAGACACCAATGAAGACAGATTTGAGTGTGGGACTGGCAAAGGGGAGATAGTAATCTCCGAAAATGCATTTTTCGATCTTGAACAAGTTTTCAAATTCCTTCAGGATGCAAAGAGCAAATAGGCCTTTTAGCTGAAGAACAAAAGAAATTCAGTTGAATCTATTTGGAATGGCATGACAGTACATTTTGTGCCCCTTCTCACTCCACATACAGACTTCATCACTCAGCTTAGTGGGTTTAGTTAAAATTTCATTGGATCATAGAAAAAGCAAGGGAATTCCAGAAAAACATCTACTGCTGCTTCATTGACTACACTAAAGCCTTTGTGTGGATCACAAAAAAACTGGAAATTTCTGAAGGAGATGGGAATACCAGGCCACCTTATCTGCCTCCTGAGAAACCTGTATGCAGATCAAGAAGCAACTGTTAGAACTGGACATGGAACAACGAACTGGTTCAAAATCGAGAAAGGAGTACATCAAGGCTGTATACTGTCACTCTGCTTATTTAATTTATATGCAGAGTACATCATGCAAAATACTGGGCTGGATGAAGTACAAGTGGAATCAAGATCGCCAGGAGAAATATCAATAACCTCAGATATGTGGATGACCCCACCCTAATGAGAGGAGAGTGAAGAGGAATTAAAGAGCCTCTTGATGAAGGTGAAAGAGGACAGTGAAAAAACTGACTTGAAATTCAACACTCAAAAAACGAAGATCATGACATCCAGTCCCATTACTTCATGACAAATAGATGGGGAGATAATGGAAACAGTGACAGACTATATTCTTGGGCTCCAATATCACTGCAGACGATGACTGCAGCCACAAAATTAAAAGATGCCTGCTCCTTGGAAGACAAACCTAGACAGCATATTAAAAAAGGGGACACATTACTTTGCTGACAAAGGTCTGTCTAGTCAAAGCTATGGCTTTTCCAGTAGTCATGTATGGATGTGAGAGCTGGACCATAAAGAAGGCAGAGTGCTAAATAACTGATGCTTTCAAACTGTGGTGCTGGAAGAGACTCTTGAGAGTCCCACTAAGATAAAGCCTCATACAGAAAACAGACAAAAGGAGGCACAGTTACCCTGGAGGAGGAGGACTGGGTAGAAGAGTGTGCAGGAGCAGGAGGAAGATGAATGGAAGTACAGAGCAGCTCTGTGTAATTATGCAATTATTCATGTGGCTGCAAAAATACAGGGAACATGCTTAAAACCAAAGGCTGTGTTTCTTCACTGATCTGAAGAAATGTGGCACGTGGTTACCTCCAGATGTTCACTGTAGTGCAATATTCCACCCCCTCCTTACGCATGTGGTATTGGGGAGAGGGAATGTTAGTTGTTTACTTTATGGAACCAGCAACAGGAGCAGGCATTTAGTTTTGATAGTGCTGGAGAATCTGTGGGTGAGTCTGTTTTACTCGCCCTCAGTGTTTCTGTGTGAATCTGACTTTGGACCGTTCATGGGTGGTGGCTGCTGTAGGCTATGATTCAATAGATGGAGGCATATGGCAATCATAACTGATGAATGACTGATGACCGTGTTATGTGTGTGGCATCCTGCATCCTTGGAAACAGCCTCTGGCCTCCCAGAGATGTAGCCTGTCAACCAGAGGATGAGGCTCTGGTTGCTTTTCTTAGAGGTGCTGGGGTGGGGGCGGGGATATGCAGGCCCCAGGAAGACTGGGGTAGTTTCCTCTGGCCTCTGTCTTTTCCAGGTTTCATAATTCTACCTGTCAGATCGTGGCTATTAATAAGGGGACGGGAGAAGACTGTAGGATCTCAGCATGGGATTTGGGAAAATCTAGTAAGTACTACACTGCTGATTTCTCAATTAAAAATGCCTGGCATTAGAGAGCTCGAGAGCCAGGGCTGGAGTGTGTGCAGCCTGTTCCTCTGCATGTGCAGCCTTAAGAATCACTGGCTGACCTTAGAGATTTTAGTGGTACTGCGTTTCCTAAAGTTTAGATCAGATTAAACAGACTATCTAATGCTATTCAAGTAAAATGGTAATTCTGGCATCATTCTAAAGGGGTGTTGTGTGTGTGTGGGGGGGGTGGTGTGGCCAGGAGGGCAGACATATTTTGGTCTCTTGCCTGGAAAATCCCATGAACGGAGGAGTGTGGTAGGCTACAGTCCATGGGGTTGCAAAGAGTCAGACATGACTGAGCGACTTCACTTTTATTGAATATATTTGACTTCCTGAAGCAAAGACATGCACAGTTTCTACCTACCTATCCATCCATCCATCATTCATCTATGCATCCGTCTGTCTTATCCATCTATCTAAGGGTGGGAAAAAAAATAGAAGCATGAAATAGGGAATCAGGCTTCTAACAGGCAGACTGTACATCACAAGTTTCATAAACAGCAGGTGAGGAGAGACTTTTTCCTTTCTGAATCCAAAGAACTCAATCCTGTCTATTAGGCCCATCGTTTTGAACTTTAGTCCTACCCAAAAGATTCTAGCTGAAGTGAGGCTGTCAAGACAAACATGAGCTGATGAAAAATCACTTTGGATTTAGAATGCTGAGAAACTGATTTATGCGACGAGGCTCGCTGGGGCCCTACTGCATATGCAGCACTGTGTTCTCTGCTGGATCCTGGGGTCTGGGCGGGAGAAGGATGGAGAAGCACCTGGGAAGGAGACCAGGACGGGCCTGAATCAGAGGGCCTCTTTCTCCTCACCTCTCCCACTGAATCAGATGGCATGGCCCAGACGAACCCCGCAGGTCTTGATTTTCTAATGTTTTATGTAACATTTCTATCCTACTTTGTGGAAAAACATGTAAAACCAGTCCATCCTAAAGGAGATCAATCTTGGATGTTCATTGGAAGGACTGATGTTGAAGCTGAAACTCCAATACTTTGGCCACCTGATGCGAAGAGCTGACTCATCGGAAAAGACCCTGACGCTGGGAGGGATTGGGGGCAGGAGGAGAAGGGGACGACAGAGGATGAGATGGTTGGATGGCATCACCGACTCAATGGACATGGGTTTGGGTGGACTCCAGCAGTTGGTGATGGACAGGGAAGCCTGGCGTGCTGCGATTCACGGGGTCGCAAAGAGTCAGACACAACTGAGCGACTGAACTGAACTAAATTCAGGGAATCTTTTTACGTCCAGACCCTTTTGGTCTAAATTTTTTTAAAAGTTAGGGAGTGCTCAAACCATAGCTAAATAATAATAGACTGATTAAGATTTTCTGTATTTTCCTCAAAAAATACATCCTATCAGATGTATCAGGAAATAATTGAGGGAGGGGCAATATTAAAAAAGTAACTTTTCCTTTTGGGTTCAATTCAGTTGCAGCTTCATCTTTTTGCCAGAAGTTTGGAAATTTTAGGATGCTCTAGGATCTTCCATTTTTTCTTTGTTTTATGAAATAAAGATTTCCAGGCCCCCACCTATATGGTCTTTGAAAAGTACCTCAGGAAATTATGGGGGAGGGAGAAAAGGAGGGTCTTACATTTTCTGCATTTCCAGAGTTCTACCAAAAATTTAAAATTATACTTGGGAAAAATGCCTAAATTTTATAGTGCCTCACAGTTCACATTACTTCATCATCCACTATCTCATTTAATTTTCACAACTACAGAAAGAAAGGAAGATGGTATTGGCACCCACATATTAAAAGCCAGACTCCTTTGAGAAACCTGTATGCAGGTCAGGAAGCAACAGTTAGAACTGGACATGGAACAACAGACTGGTTCCAAATAGGAAAAGGAGTACGTCAAGGCTGTATATTGTCACCCTGCTTATTTAACTTCTATGCAGAGTACATCATGAGAAACACTGGGCTGGAAGAAGCACAAGCTGGAATCAAGATAGCCGGGAAAAATATCAATAACCTCAGATATGCAGATGACACCACCCTTATGGCAGAAAGTGAAGAGGAACTACAAAGCCTCTTGATGAAAATGAAAGAGGAGAGTGAAAAAGTTGGCTTAAGGCTCAACATTCAGAAAACGAAGATCATGGCATCTGGTCCCATCACTTCATGGCAAATAGATGGGGAAACAGTGGAAACAGTGTCAGACTTTATTTTTTGGGGCTCCAAAATCACTGCAGATGGTGACTGCAGACATGAAATTAAAAGACGCTTACTCCTTGGAACAAAGTCATGACCAACCTAGATAGCATATCGAAAAGCAGAGACATTACTTTGCCAACAAAGGTCCGTTTAGTCAGGGCTATGGTTTGTCCAGTGGTCATGTATGGATGTGAGAGTTGGACTGTGAAGAAAGCTGAGCGTCGAAGAATTGATGCTTTTGAACTGTGGTGTTGGAGAAGACTCTTGAGAGTCCCTTGGACTGCAAGGACATCCAACCAGTCCATTCTGAAGGAGATCAGCCCTGGGTGTTCTTTGGAAGGAATGATGCTAAAGCTGAGACTCCAGTACTTTGGCCACCTCATGCAAAGAGTTGACTCACTGGAAAAGACTGATGCTGGGAGGGATTGGGGGTAGGAGGAGAAGGGGACGGCAGAGGATGAGATGGCTGGATGGCATTACTGACTCGATGGACGTGAGTCTGGGTGAACTCCGGGCATTGGTGATGGACAGGGAGGCCTGGCGTGCTGCGATTCATGGGGTCGCAAAGAGTTGGACACGACTGAGCGACTGAACTGAACTGAACTGAAAATTCCAGGAGGGTAGCTATCTTTCTACATTTGTTCTTATTATCAAAACGATGACATTTACTCATTCACATGTAAATACGTGAGCACCTGCTTTTGTGCAGGCACTGTTCTAAGTTCTCAGGAAAAAATCAGTAAAATAAAAATCTCTTGCTGCCTGATGATTGTGTTCTGACAGGGAGTGACAGAAACCACAGGCATGATAAATAAGTAAATCATGATCTAATATCAAGTGTCATACAGTCTATTGAAAGTAACCAGAAAGTAAAATACTGTCTCTTACAAAGATTATCAAATGGATGTTTGAAACAAATGAATCGGATTTCCAATTAATTCAACAAAACAACATTCCATTACCTATACGTCTAATAGACACTTAAGTACTACAAAAGCATTATGCAAACAGACAACCTTTTTTTTTAAAATGTAGCAACCAAGTCTTGCTGCCTGTACACAGTGAACTCGAAACACACACATCTTTATCCCCTTGCTATGCTATGTTATGCTAAGTCACTTCAGTCGTGTCCGACTCTGTGCGACCCCATAGACGGCAGCCCACCAGGCTCCCCCGTCCCTGGGATTCTCCAGGCAAGAGTAGTGGAGTGGGGTGCCATTGCCTTCTCCAATGCATGAAAGTGAAAAGTGAAAGCGAAGTCGTTCAGTCGTGTCCGACTCTTAGCGACCCCATGGACTGCAGCCTACCAGGCTCCTCCATCCATGGGATTTTCCAGGCAAGAGTAGTGGAGTGGGGTGCCATTGCCTTCTCCGCTTTATCCCCTTGGGGCTACATTATTTGAAGCAGAAGTGGAAGCGCCACTCTTCCATCCGTCCTGTAGATGGCACTGCAGGTCCAATAATGATCCCTTGCTCACAGCCTTGCTGTCACTGGCACAGCTAAGTATCTCCTTGGGTGCTATGAAAGCCCCATTCACTCTAAAAGCGGAACTGGCTCTGCAATGGCAGGACACAACTTTAATCTGTAATTTCATTAAAACTTTCCTTACAAACTCTTAGGTCTCACAGAGGCTGAACCCCTGCTGAAAATAACTGTTTATGCTGCTGTATCTTTTTTGGTTTGTTACCAGTTATAATGGCAAAAACCTAAAAAAAAGTGTGTTCCCCAAAGTGGACACATGATTCAGTGATAAACAGACACATAATAAATCATTCCTGTGAGTTATGGGTCTGACTCAACCCAAAGGATGCTTTTTCTGGCATGTGAATTTCCCTTCCTAAGTCAGGAAGTTTAAGTAATTTTGTGCAAGGAGGTGGATTTAATGTCCGCTGAAGGTAAAGGATAATGGGATGAAGTGGGGGCTTCGTACAGCAGTCAGCCTGTGATGTCCATCCAGGAGGTGGGTCTGACAGCTCAAAGCAAGGAACTGCTCTGAGTCAGTTAAAGAAAGAGAAAGCTCAAGGCTTCTGGCCCTGAAACTCAAGACTTTTATTTTATTTCATCTTGACCGAGTGCTTGACTAACCCTTTTGCCAGGGTCACAAGTGACTAAAGTGATAAACTTGACTGAATTGATTAAGGAAGGGCAAAATACTCAAACTACACCACAGAAGATCAGACTACAATCTAAGATATTTTCCCGTGCCTCTGAATTACACTTGGCTTTTCTGGCTCAAGTCCTATGCTAGAGAACAAGTCACAGTTGATCAGATGTTCAACAAGCATGTTTCATTAGACTGGCCTTTACTTTGCAGGTAAATCCTAAAACATGTGGGAGGCTGGTCGGTTTGGCTGTTAATCACCATGGCCATTCAAGTGTCAAGATACTGTTTCTCGTGGAGGAAATTCTGTCTTCAGTTAGACTGCCACAAAGTAACACAGTTCCCCTGTGGTCCCCAGCCTCGTGGCCCATTATGCTCTGTATTCAAGGAGATGCCTGAACTCTCCCAGGTGTCAAGGACAACGTCACCCCTGCCAAGAGAAGTCAAGCCATCTCTCCTGCCTTCTGTCTGAGCCAGTTACTCTGCGGAGCTGAAAGAGCAGAGATGTGGCATTCTCTTTTTATCCCCTCCTGGAGCTTGTTGCTCATCCTTTCAGTCCACAGGGTCAAGTGAACCTTAGTGACAGAACTGAAGAGTGAAGAATGATACAGAAACAGATGTTTCAGATTCAGAAGCAGTGAGGGCACTAGAATGCTAAGACAATGACCATCTGGACACACAGAAAGAGAAGATGAAATCTCTCAGTCCTGATCCACCGCTCCTCAAGCGGACCACAATGATTTCATTTTTCAATTATCTAGGAGTTGAGCTATTGAAAGGAATCCAGCAAGGACGCCAGGGCTCTCAGAATCCTGGCAGTGCAATAGCCTAGATCAGAAAACCAACAAATAACCTGTCAAAGTGATGACATTCCTCTTCTTTTCTACATCCTAGGCTTTACTGGTGAGCTAGGAGGCTTCTTTTATAAGAATTCCCCAGTTTTGCTACAAAGCAGGTGAATCATTTGACATAATTGTTTCAATTACTCTAATATAACACATGACATTTTAGTTGAAAAAAAAATTTAAAGCACAACTTCTAAGGGATTCCTTGATTCAACACCTATTATTCTGTGCATTCAATGGGGGAGCTGTCCCAAGACAGAATTCTGCCCTTCTGCCCTCCAGCTAAAAATTAAGAGCACTGCAGGCCACTATGGTCCAGATAAACTTAGACTTCAAATGTATCAGTTACTGTTTTCCTCCATCCCTGTCTTTCTTGTGCAAATATTTGTCTTCCTGCTTTAAAGGATTCTGTTAATCCATGTTGTGACAAAATTCTCAGGAAAAAAGAAAACTTTATCTACAGGAATATAAAGTAATGTAGAAAAAAATTACAATCTGAATGAGCAAAGGGAAAAAAGTAAAGTAAGTCATGGTTTGGATTCTAATTCCTAATTGAAAAAGGAATACCGTTAATATGACTGCATAGTGAACTTATTCAAACTAAAAATCATCATTTAAAAAGTCACAACACACCAAAACTGATGGTAGGAGCTGGAGGCGTGTATGGACGACATTTCTGGGGTGGAGTTCTAACACTAAAGTATTTTCTTTTTGAAAAGAGAATCACTTGACAGCATATAATCTACACTTTATGTCCAAGAAAACAAATGAATATGTTTAATTACACTGGATGGAAGCAGAGCTGCCTGCACACGCAGTCACAGAGAAGAAATAATCTACTCGCCCAAATAACAATTTAGTGACAGGTATGGACATCAATCTTTCCCTTCTCCTTCCTTCTTCTTTTTGCCCTTTCTTTCTTCCTCTCCCTTCCCTCCCTTCCCTCCCTCCCTCCTTTCTTTCTCCCCAGCTCTGGGCATGTACATATGCATGTATATATGTATCAGTTCAGTTCAGCCTCTCAGTCGTGTCCAACTCTTTGCGACTCCATGGACTGCAGCACACCAGCCTTCCCTGTTCATCACCAACTCCTGGAGCTTGCTCAAACTCATGCCCGTTGAGCCGGTGATGCCATCCAACCATCTCATCCTCTGTCCTCCCCTTCTCCTCCCGTCTTCAATGTTTCCCAGCATCAGGGTCTTTTCTAATGAGTCAGTTCTTCGCATCAGGTGGCCAAAGTACTGGAGTTTCAGCTTTAGCATCATTCCTTCCAAAGAAATCCCAGGGCTGATCTCCTTCAGAATGGACTGGTTGGATCTCCCTGCAGCCCAAGGGACTCTCCAGAGTCTTCTCCAACACCACAGTTGTATGCATGGATGCTAAGGCTGTGAGTCCCTCCCCAGACACTAATCGTTTTGTTCCATCAGAGCTATAAGGAAGGCCTTACATATGACAGACCCTCTAGCTACAAGCAGCCATGTGGGTACTACAGAAATAGCAAGTGCTCCTTATGAGGAATAGGTTTTTAACCATAATTGCTAATTAACATAAACAGATGTTCCCTTTCAACAGAATCTTCCCATTTACGCCCCATGTTCTCTTATCCAAAATAATCCTTTTCCAAAATTGAAATTTTGTTACTTTTCACATCACACAGTGTAAAGCCAGGGGTTATAAAACATATGTACAATGAGCAGGACCACCGAGACTGGTTTCAGTGACCCACTGAGAATTCAGAGAGTGTGTGTGTGTATATGTGTGTGTGTGGTGTTGATATAACATAAAGAAGAGTCTTTTAATGACTCAGTATGGGGTAAAGAATCCACCTGCAATGCAGGAGACCCCGGTTCGAATCCTGGGTCGGGAAGTTCTGCTGGAGAAGGGACAAACTACCCACTCCAGTATTCCTGGGCTTCCCTTGTGGCTCAGCTGGTAAAGAATCCATCTGCAATGCGGGAGACCTGGGTTTGATACCTGGGTTGGGAAGATCCCCTGAAGAAGGGAAAGGCTGCCCACTCCAGTATTCTGGCCTGGAGAATTCCATGGACTGTGTGGTCCATGGGGTCACAAAGAGTCGGACACGACTGAGCGACTTTAAAGCAAGAAGATGCATAAGTGGTTCTATTAACTTAGGATGGCTTGTCTTTGGCCCCCTTATCCCACTCTGTTATGCACCTCCTGACACCCATCTCACATATACCTTTGCCCTGTGTGAGCAAAGGTGTGCACATAGCAGAGAAGCAGCTTTGCTTTAAACACAGTCCTTTTTAACCTTGACTGCATAGGAAATACCTGGGAAGCTTTGGGGAAAAACAAACAGCATCAAAGTCACACCTGAGACTGATTAAATCAGGCCCTCCAAGTCAGGGACCAAGTACAGGCACCAGTACATTTTATAACCACCTGTCCCCGGTGACTCCAATGTACAGCCACGGCTGACAGCTCCATTTGCTTCAAACAAAGTTCAAGAGGTAGCAAAGAGGTACGGGCTCATTTTCCACAAAGCCCTAAGGCAACTAGTTCTCTGCAAAATTTTGAAGTACGTCTGACAAACATCGCTCTACAGCAGCCTGTGCTTTCGGGGATCCTGGTGCGAGGTTATTTTTATTTTAGGTAGAAGATGGTACAGAGATGGTAAGTACCTCAGTTCTGGAGCCAGCCCTCCAGAGAATACTCCTAGCTCTACTGCTTGGACACTCTGTGATGCCAGGCAACAAAGTTGCGCTCTCTCTCTCTGATTCCTCACCTGTAAAATGGTACTCGATTCTTGTCAGATTACCTAAAATGATTCAAAGGATGCACTCAAAAGAGTCTCTGACATATATGGAAGCACTCGGTATTCACTTGTATTATTAGCTATTATTTCTTAAAGAAAAAATTAAGCAGAGGCCACAGAAAATTTAGAAAGACATATATACAATGTTATGAATGTATTTTAGTAACTTTCAAAACTGTATGTGATAAGTCACAATACACATATAGCATTTGTATTGTACTTCAATCAAAACACTTGTTTATCTAGCTTTATTGTTTAAGGTTCTACGTAAAATTTTGGTTGAGCTAAGGGATCTAAAATGTAAGATGTTTAAAATCGCTGTGTTAACATGACTTACCCTTACTGCATAGATTTAAAATATATCATAAGAAATATTCAGAGGCAATAGAATGTTCTCATTGGGGTCTCTCTGATTTGTGTGTTAATGTGATGTAAATAAGGGGAAAGCTCTCTGGCTAAGATTTTGGCTTTCACGTGGTGCTTGATACTGTACTCAGAAGCCTTGCTGACAGTGATAAAATAACACTGATTAGGCTGATTTTCTTCAGGATGGTTTTGATCACCGCCTCCTGTACAATGTTATAAACCTCCATCCTGAAAAACTATGGACTTAGGTTTGTTAACATTGTACAGGAGGCAGTGATCAAGACCATCCCCAAGAAAAAGAAATGCAAAAAAGCAAAATGGTTGTCTGAGGAGGCCTTACAAATAGCTCAGAAAAGAAGAGAAGTGAAAGGCAAAAGAGAAAAGGAAACATATGCCCATCTGAATGCAGAGTTCCAAAGAATAGCAAGGAGAGTATAAGAAAGCCTTCCTAAGTGGTCATTGCAAGGGAATAGAAGAAAACAACAGAATGGCAAAGAGCATAGATCTCTTCAAGAAAATCAGAGATACCAAGGGAATATTTCATGCAAAGATGGGCACGATTAAAGACAGAAATGGTATGTATCTAACAGAAGCAGAAGATATTAAGAAGAGGTGGTAAGAATACACAGAAGAACTATACAAAAAAGATCTTCACGACGCAAATAATTACGATGGTGTGATCACTCACCTAGAGCCAGACATCGTGGAGTGTGAAGTCAAGTGGGCCTTAGGAAGCATCGCTACGAACAAAGCTAGAGGAGGTGATAGAATTCCAGCTGAGCTATTTCATATCCTAAAAGATGATGCTGCACTCAATATGCCAGCAAATTTGGAAAACTCAGCAGTAGCCACAGGATTGGAAAAGGTCAGTTTTCATTCCAAACCCAAAGGACAACTGCAAAGAATGTTCAAACTGCCACACAACTGCACTCATTCATATGCGAGAAAGGTAATGCTCAAAATCCTTCAAGTTAGGCTTCAACAGTATGTTAATTGAGAACTTCCAGAGGTACGAGCTGGATTTAGAAAAGGCAGAGGAACCAGAAATCAAATTGCCAACATCTGTTGGATCATAGAAAAAGCAAGAGAATTCTAGAAAAGCATCTACTTCTGCTTCATTGACAAGGCTAAAGCCTCTGACTGTGTGGATCACAACAAACCGTGGAAAATTCTTAAAGAGATGGGAATACCAACCACCTTAACCTGCCTCTTGAGAAACCTATATGTAGGTCAAGAAGCAACAGTCAGAACCAGGCATGGAACAATGGACTTGTTCCAAATTGGGAAAGGAGCAAGTCAAGGATATCACCCTGCTTATTTAACTTCTATGCAGGGTACATCCTGCGAAATGCCAGGATGAATGACCAAAAGCTGAAATCAAGATTGCGGGGAGAAATATCAATAACCTCAGATATGCAGATGACACTACTCTAATGGCAGAATGCAAACATGAATTAAAGAGTGTCTTGATGAAGGTGAAAGAGGAAAGTGAAAAAGCTGGCTTGAAACTCAATATTGCAAAAACTAAGATCATGGCATGAGTCCCATCACTTCATGGCAAATATTGGGGAAACAATGAAAACAGTGAGATACTTTATTTTGGGGGGCTCCAAAATCACTGCAAATGATGACTGCAGCCATGAAATTAAAAGACGCTTACTTCTTGGGAAAAAAGCTATGACAAACCTAGACAGCATATTAAAAAGCACAGACATTACTTTGCCAACAAAGATATGTGTAGTCAAAGCTATGGTTTTTCCAGTAGTCATGTGTAGATGTGAGAGTTGGACTATAAAGAAAGCTGACTACCAGAGAATCGATGCTTTTAAACTGTGGCACTGGAGAAGAAAGATTCTTGAGAGTCCCTTGGACTGCAAAGAGATCCAACTAGTCCATCCTGAAGGAAATCAGTCCTGAATATTCACTGGAAGGACTGATGCTGAAGCTGACACTCCAATACTTTGACCACCAGATGCGAAGAACTGACTCATTGGAAAAGACCCTGATGCAGGGAAACATTCAAGGTGGGAGGAGAAG
This sequence comes from Bubalus kerabau, assembly GCF_029407905.1. NCBI lineage: Eukaryota > Metazoa > Chordata > Mammalia > Artiodactyla > Bovidae > Bubalus > Bubalus kerabau. The sequence goes on from NC_073631.1 coordinate 111,304,112, forward strand.
GGGAGGACAGAGGATGAGATGGTTGGATGGCATCACCGACTTGATGGACATGAGTTTGAGTGAACTCCGGGAGTTGGTGATGGACAGGGAGGCCTGGTGTGCTGCAGTCCATGGGGTCACAAAGAATCAGACATGACTGAGCAACTGAACTGAACTGATGAGAAGGGGACCACAGAGGACAAGATGGTTGGATGCATCACTGATTCCATGGACATGAGTCTGAGCAAACTCTGGGAAACACAGTTTGGTGATGGACAGGGAAGCCAGGCATGCTGAGTCCATGAGGTCGTGAAGAGTCAGACACAACTGAGTGACTGAAAACAACAACAAAGACTGGTTTCAATCATAGTCTTTAACTAAATTAAAACCACTGAGAAGATGATCGGACTCTGCTAGCACAATGCTAAACCTGGCCTTGAGCTTTATACATTTTAGAAGTTTCGCATGTTCATGAAAAAATTAATATTCAATTCTGGTAGAAATATCCCATTTCAACTGCCCATTATGATCTCAAAGAAGACTGAAGTGTAATTTATTATTGGTATTACATTGGCAGGTCAGTGGAAACATGTTACCAATGTACAAATTAGAGCCTCTAATTCTAAAATAATTATCAGCCAATTTCAGAGTTGTTAACACTATTAAAATTATGAATATGTTAGTGGACTCACCCTGACACATCAAATTTTGATTAGATAATACTACATGCTAATATATGTATCATCTGAATTTCTTAAAGACTTAGTATAAAAACCTTGATAAAAATTTTCAATAATGTATGCAGAGCTAGGGAGAGGGAATACATGATTGATGGGTTTCCCCTTACAATGCTTATTAAAGGTCCTGATTTGGTTGGTCTCCAACTGTTTCGGCTCAGAATTAGGAATTCTAGTTCTGATGTTGGCTCAAGTGCACTGATTAGAAAAAACATTTCACAGAGCTATTTAAAAAGCAAGCTAATCACCAGAAATACAGTAGTGATGAAACAATATTTCACACTGGAAGTTCCTAAAGATTCTGCTTTTCCATTTATTGTACGACATATGCTTTTAAAGAAACATCAATGAACAGTTAGTACCTATATATAAATAGATAGGAAAACAGATTCATTATCTATGGGTAATATTGAGTTCTACCTACAAGATAATCCTTCTGTCAACAGCAGCGGGTGGCGAGACACCCCGTACACTGGACGTGTGGTTGTGGATCTGTAATTGTGATGACTCCCTCATGTCTCCGGAACTTCATCTGCAGGACATGTGGCCCTTTCAATCACACCACTTTGTTTTAAACAAAAGGATGGCAGGTCATCTGGGTGAGTCACAGCAACAGCACAGAATAAATTACAGAAACAGACATGTGTCACGTTTCACAAGGAGAAGTGACATTTCGAGTTTTGTGTTTGTTGTAAAGAACCAAATGATCTCACAGAGCCTATCCCTGAAGCAGAGAATTCCGTTTTTCATAAACAGACATGGAAGTTGAATTTGAATTTTAAAGGTCAAGGATATATATTGAAAACTATAGAACAGATGACCCCTGAACAACCTGAGGGTTCATCCACCTGTCATTTATAGTCGGCCCTCCATATCCGTGGTTTCTGCTCATCCTAGGACTCAACCTACCACAGACTGTTTAGTATTTGTAGCATTCACTATTGAAAACGTATCTGTATGTAAGTGGATCTGGGCATTTCAAACCTGTACTGTTCAAGTGTCAATTTTAATATATTTAATAGAGCCATCAGTTTTTTTTTTAAATCATTCAAAAAATCTTGCCCTTTTAGAATGAATGACAAAATGCTTCTTTTTGTTTACTGAAATAATTAACATGAGGTTCTAGCTTTGTAAGTAGTCTGAATTTTTTTAAAGTTACTTACTGTATCTTTCTTTAATCCAATCCATAAAATGATCCCATAAATCACTGCTGAACACAAAGGGGATCATTTCCCTCCTCTATTTAAATTCTTTCCTACTTATTTACAAAACAGCAATAGTCACAGATGCAGCAAACAAAAATTATGCTTGCCAAGGTGGAGAGGTAGGGGAGGGATAAGCTGCAAGATTAGGATTAACATACACACACTACTAGGGCATAGCTCAGTTGGTAAAGAATCCACCTGCAATGCAGGAGACACCGGTTTAATTCCTGGGTTGGGAAGATCTGCTGGAGAAGGGATAGGCTACCCACTCCAGTATTCTTGGGCTTCCCTTGCGGCTCAGCTGGTAAAGAATCCGCCTGCAATGCGGGAGACTGGGTTATATCCCTAGGTTGGGAGGATCCTCTGGAGAAGGAAAAGGCTACCCACTCCAGTATTCTGGCCTGGAGAATTCCATGGACTGTGTAGTCCGTGGGGTCCCAAAGAGTCAGACAGAACTAAGCGACTTTTACTTTCATCTATAAATAGATAATGGATAAGGACACACTGTAGAGCACAGCAAACTCTACTCAATACTCTGTAATGACCTACATGGGCAAAGAATATTAAAAGGTATACTGACATTAGTTAATACATATACATTAACTTTGCTGTACAGCAGAAATGTAACGCTGCAAGTCAACTATATTCAATAAAATATTTTTAAAAATAAAATAAAACCTTCCCTCATTGCCTACAGACTAAAATACAGATTTCCTCTCCTAATACAGAATCTGAGCCCATCTAAATTACCAACCTCATCTTTCAACTTTCCTCCACCTCTGTGCACACTTCAGCTACATAAAATACTTCTTGACCTCTCATGACAAACTCTTACACAAGCCACACCATAGTCCTGAAATGCACTGTTTCTTTTCACAGTTGCTCCAAAAGATTTCAAAGATTATTTGCAAATATAATATATCATAGCTTTCCAAGAGAACAAATTAGCATACAAATAATAAGCCTCAGGCATCAAAGGAAATATTCAACTATAGGGAAGAAATATGCACTTGTACGAAATATTTAAATCCTGTGTGAAGAAGTATGCCTTTTTCCACACTTAAAAAATAAACAATAACAAAGTCTCTGACTTGATCCTATCCATAGCCTCAGGGCAAAATAGAAATCACTATAATAACAGAAACTCACAGAAAAACATGGATGTCCTAACAGACTTAGAATATGTTTAATATTTTTCCATGTTCCAAAAAAAAAAAAAAAAAACAAAAAAAAACCACAACAACAACAACAGGCTGCTGTACTTCATAATCCTATTCTCCTGGTTTTACGGTTCTTGGTAATTCTTTTGATTATTTTTGTTCTCAGGCAGGGCTGCCAAATCCTTTTCTAACCTTCATCCATTCTGTAGTCAGTCTCCTCAGTTCCAGCTCCGACTCAGCTGCCAAGCTCTCCTTCACTGCTTTGGCATCAAAAATGAACCACTGCCATCCACGAAAGCTACCCTGACAACCAGTGTGTGCACGGCAAATAGTAATTTCCTTAAATCCCTCTCCTTGAAAAGATCAGATAGAACACAGTCTCCAACACTAGAGGCCTTTGGTCGACAGTTTACTTCTGTTTTTGATATCTCTGCCTCCTCTTTCTGGCACTTCTCCTTTTATGAATTCAGTGATCCAACTGTAAAATTTGTTTTTAAACAGGCAAGGACATAAAATACTCAGGTTTTTGTGTCTGTGGTTCCCATGATGAAAATGAAAACCTCCAATGACAGCTGGAAATAAATGAGTAATAATTCTGATAAATATTCTAAATCTACCCTATAATCTACAATTGAGTATATTGATTCTTAGAACTTAAACTGCCATGCCACACAGTAGCAGAGGTTGATAAAATCTTGGCACATGTTTTAGGAGAAAGGTTGGCAAGTTTCAAACTTTTAAGAAGTTTCTGCAAAAATTATGTCAGCTCCTTTGAGGCTCTTTTCTAACAGTTTAATCAGAATCACTTTTCATTTCCTCTGGGGTCCATCTCTCTTTGGATAAACTTGTGATCCAGTTTTCCAAATCAGTGAAACCAATCTGTACTTTGACTGGAATTTGCTCTTTCATAATCTAAATTACTTTAAAAACAATTTAATAAAGCAAAAGATTCTGGGATCTGTTCTTATCAAAGGTATAAGGCACAAAATAGGGCATTATGAATACTTCAGAACACACATAACAAAGGAAATCATTCAGCACCATTTCAACTTATTCCCTCACTTAGAGGAGATTCATGCATATTTAAATGAATTAATTTATTTTCTGCAATTTGCTCTTTGAGAGCTTTAGTGGGGGGTAGCAGAGAGGAAGACATTCAAAAGAGATCATACTCTGAGAATACTGGGGGTTGGAGGCATGTTTTAAGGGGGGAAAATGTCATGTGTGTTGGACCTCAAATGCTTTCACAGGCATCACAGGTACAAAACAGTCCAATTTTGCTACTGAGAATAAAGAAGAAAGGCATTGCTGGATATAGAAAAGACTGAGCTCATTTAGTTCAAAGTCACACATTTTAAGGGAAGAGAATGAAACCTCATGGCAGGTGAGAGCAGTGCTCATGTGTACATCGTAACTATGGCAGCAGAGGGTCAGGATGAACAGGAGAACCAGCTTCTCTGTCTTTGTTCATCGTGTCCAACAAGCGCAAACCTGATACCCACCCTCTTTGGAAATGTATCCTTCTTGAAGGGGTGCGTGGCGTGCTTAGTCTCTCAGTCATGGCTGACTCTTTGTGACCCCATGGACTGTAGCCCACCAGGCTCCTCTGTCCACAGGGATTGTCCAGGCAAGAATACAGAAGTGGGTTGTCATGCCCTCCTCCAGGGGATCTTCCCAACCCAGGGATCAAACCCAGGTCTCTTGTATTGCAGGTGGATTCTTTACTGTCTGAAACTAGGGAAGCCCACTCTAAAAGGGGGGACCCTTATTTGTTTAATTCACCTGGTAATTAGCATGCACCATGCAAGGTATAAGAAATAAAACTTTATCTATAGAATATCAGCCTTTGGTGAGATTCAGGTCCACTGAAAACAACCCAGGTTTGAATGTGTATTTTTCTTAATTATATGTCAGCTTTAAATTGCCCAAATTGTTTCTCTCTCCTGGCAGACTTAACACTAATATATCGAAAATAAAGATTTTTTTTTTCTGATGGCTAAAAATAAAAGTAGGTTATCAGTTGTAGTTAGTAAAATCAGAAAGCCTTCTTGCTTTGATAAGCATGTTCCTAAGACACACACACACACACACACACACACACGAAAAGCCAGATTTAGGAATAGTTGAGAGATAAGCTGTTAATTTGCAATTAAATGTATTCTAGAAAACAGATGAGTGAAAAAGGCCGATGTGATTTCTCCAAAGTAAAACCTTGAGAATAAATTGAGAGGCAGCCAAAGTGTGATGCTGGCACTGGGGCTACTGGGAGATCACAACACTACTAATAAATGATTATCAGAAGGTGGTGTATTGCTGCAGCCAGAGCGTCCACTCTGGCTCAGAGTAAATGAGGAACACTAATCATCACCATCTCCCACTTCTAGCCTCACTCGTGAACTTTTCTGAAGAGTGAGAACCTTCAGCAGGAGATGATAAAACTAAAATGAGGACACAGGACATCCTCCTTTGCGATGTTCAGCCATGGCCATATGGTGAACCGCATCGCACGCCATCCATGAGACGAGGGGATGCACATGAGATCCGACACAGATTCCCAACCAAAGCCTCCTGAGTCTGGTCCTCTTGCCGCTTCTCATGAGGGCTTTAATTGCTACCTCAAAGGGAATTGAGGATGAGAGAATTGTCTCTGTGAAAAATTAAGCTCCTGGCATGTATGATCTGGACCCGATTATTTCTCTGGGGGCTTCCCTGGTGGCTCAGCTGGTAAAGAATATGCCTACAATGAGGGAGGCCTAGGTTTAATCCCTGGGCTGGGAAGATCCCCTGGAGTATGGAAAGGCTACCCACTCCAGTATTCTGGCCTGGAGAATTCCATGGACTATATAGTCCATGGGGTCACAAAGAGTCGGACATGACTGAGTGACTTTGACTTTCAGCAGCCACGGTTCCAAACTGAAGAAAACCTCTGACATCATCTAGCAACTCTCTCTCTATTGATGAAAGACCCATGTGACATCCCTGTGCCATGTAATTCATTCGTTTCAGAGTCAGAGCTTGAACCCCACTGTCCTCTTTCCTCCATATTATTAAGTGAAGTAAACATCTGCATAAATGTTTCCTGCTACATTTCAAGGGAAACTCAGGTACAAATTACACAGAGAGAAGTTATAACATGTAAGTTAGATGTTATACAATCATCTCCAGAGAGTTTACTTTGTCAACGGGTTTAAAGCATTGATTTATTTCCTTCTGTGGCTGTTTTAGAATCTCTAAGCCAGAAGAAATCTTGCTAGTTCCCAAATGCACCTCTTTAGCTTGATAACTTACTTTCTCTCTGTGTAATCTGTACCTGGAGTTTCCCAAGCACTACCTGATGCTGGGAAAGATTGAGGGCAGGAGGAGAAGGGGATGAAAGAGGATGAGATGGTTGGATGGCATCACCAACTCAATGGACATGAGTTTGGGTGAACTCCGGGAGTGGGTGATGGACAGGGAGGTCTGGCGTGCTGCAGTTCATGGGTTCGCAAAGAGTCGGACACAACTGAGCGACTAAATTGAACTGAACTGACAGCAAAACCACATTATGCACACACTTCTTCACTACAAACTTTATTTGGGCCCCACAGACATATTTCCAAGTCCTTTTATGTAGATGCTTCTGTTTCAGTCTAACCCTAACCCTTCTATTAATTTAAGCCTTCCTGTGTGCATGCTAAGTTGCTTTAGTAATGTCCAGCTCTTCATAACCCCATGGACTGTAGCCCACTAGGCTCCTCTGTCCATGGGCTTCTCCAGGCAAGAATACTGCAGTGGGTTGCCATGCTCTTCTCCAGGGGATCTTTCCGACCCAGGGATTGAACCCATGTCTCTTATGTCTCCTGCATTGACAAGCAGTTCTTTACCACTGGTGCCACCTAGGAAGTCCTAGCGTTCTCTCAGTATTTTCAGCTTTTTCACAATTTGGCCTCCAAGCAATCTATATAGGACATAGTGGCAGCTCAGTGCTGAGAAACCTGCCTGCCGCCTAAACCTCTGCAACCAAGCCTTTTCATCAAAAAAATCCTGCTTTAACTATTTATCCTCCTTTGTGAATGCTAAATACATCTTTTTTTTTTTTTTCTTGACTCCTTATCACACATACTTTGAGATCCAGGATGAATGACAATATTTAGTTTATAATCACCCCAGAAATCAAACATCACAGCGAGCATACATTACACTTAAATTACACTCTTCAGTTATGCATGGGTTCTGATTTATGGTTCACAGAGTGGAAAGGGATGTCTTAGGTAGGGCTCACATCATGACATTAATTGCTAAGGTGTTAATTCTCTGTCTCCTTTGTCTTTGAAACTGCCCAATTTGCAGGAAAATTCTACTTTCATTTAGAAAAAGGATGTTTGGGTAGGGTATTTCACTAAGTCTAAAACTTTAAAAAATAGATATGTAAGTGACCAGAGATGGCTCCACTTTCTGTGCATGGAGGACTACATGAGAAAACATGGACTTGAACAATTCATTTAACAGCCTGTGTCTGCTTCCTCACCTATAAAATAAGAATAATATTTAACCTGCAGTAATCTACAAGCTGATGGTGTACCTGAATGAGAAAGAGTATAGAAAAGACATAAGTAGGAGACAGTATATTCAAGACAAAAAGTATGATTATTCTGACCCTGCTGAAAATTCTGCCCAGTGAGCTGTTCCCATAGTAAAAGTTTATTCACCTGAACCCTTGATTCTTTCTCTACAATTCACGTAATAAGCAAAAGTTATTGCTTTCTTGTCTCAGTATATTAGCTGGATGGCTGAATGCACAGAGCTCACATCTGAATCAGCACAAAAGTGAAACCTGGAGGAGGGGAAATAGAAAGGGACCCTTGAGCTTACACCAGAGTCATTCTCATCTGTCAACCTGCCCACATAAATACTAGGAAATCAACTCATTTAAACAACTTGGGAGGCAAGCCTGAGTTATAATAGTGTTCTTGAACGTAGGTCAATGAAAAATTGGTCTGCTCACAAATTCCCATTTGTCATATTCCCTACAAATGCACGTTAATTGTTTTCATATTTAAATGCTGAGGAGCAACCATAACAAATGTGTGTTGTCAGGTTCTTGGGAGTTTTCTAAAAACAAAACAGGATGATTATAGCATAGAGTAAATTATTGTTGGTTCCATGTGCTCTCAGGCAGAATCACAGAAGGGTAAGGACTTGGGAAAAGTCATTTATATCTGGTTCAAATCTTATTAACATAGAAAATAGAATTGGAGCTGAGTTAATATATGGTATTAACAAAATATACAGTATTTAATACAAATTTGTTGTAGGCCATTAGCCATTAGTTTTATATGTCTGAAATGTAGTATCTGCTTAGCAGTGGGTTTCCAAGGTGGTGCTAGTGGTAAAGAGCCTGCCAATGCAGGAGACATAAGAGACACGGGTTTGATCCCTGGGTCGGGAAGATCCCCTGGAGAGGGGCATGGCAAACCACTGCAGTATTCTTGCTTGGAGAACCCCCATGGACAGAGGAGCCTGTCCATGGGATTTCAAAGAGTCAGACACAACTAAAGCAACTTAGCACATATGGAGAATGTTTGAAAATCTTTCAGAATACTGTAGTCTAAGAAAAATCTTGTTCCTCTTTGTACTTACCCCCCCAGAGGAATAATATCTACATTAAGCTCCCTCTCACCTAACTTTGCCTTTTTCCTAAAAGCTGGGTCCCTCAAGTTTCCCGTGACTGTCGCTCTGTGCAATGATTCTCCGATGTTAATATACAGAACTTATGAACGTATCAAAAGTTGCAGTTTTGTGCTCTATAACCCCAGACTGACCAAATATATGTATATAATAAGAAAACCCAAAGCGGCACCATATTGTAGTACAAGTGTATGCGTGCGGCACTGGTGTCTGTGCATGTGGAAGGAGCAGGAATAAAAGCAATACAGGTAAATAGTCAACCAGTATTTTGTTGGTATGCATGTGCTCAGCAAATTAACAATACACAGCTGGTTGATCGATCCATAAAGACCTGTAGAGTCCTGAGATTCTAACAAAGTGTGACTAAGAAAGCAATAAAAGGAAGAGCCAAATTTTCTGCCTTTTGTTTTTCACCATCTTAACCACACATAAATGTGCAGCCTCGAAGGCTAAGCAAGAGAAGCGATCACAAAAGGATAGAAAGGAGGAATATTTCGAATAAAAACCTGGTTAACAACCCCCAGCTGACCAGAGCTTTTGTTCTGGTCCCGTGTGAACTCTGACTTCCTTCATGGCTCCCGGGGATCAGAATATACACTGGGCTGAACTTGACTCCACTTCTTGGAGAACAGAAACCAAAGGGAATGGGAACTGCGACCTTCACCCCACCCTTTGTGGATACCAAATAAATCATGTTCACACAATTAGTTTTGTGTCTGTTTTGTCTAGAGTCTTTACCACAAGTTATCTGAGGCCAAGATGAATGACAACATAGAGATTCAGTTTCTTAAGGACAATATAAACAGTCTTCATACAGTAGTTTTCAGAATAACTGTAAAGATTCAGTGATGTAATAATTGCATTCAATATGTATTATTCCAAGAAGTTATTAATTATTGATTACAGACTTATATGATAGGCTGTATAATGGTACCCCCAAAATGTCCACATTATAATCCCAGGAATCTATAAAAAGGTACTTGCGTGGCAGGAGGAGCTTTGCATATGTGATTAAATTAAAAATCATGAGCTAGGATTAGCTTGGATCACCCAGGCAGTCTCAGTGTAGTCACAATTTTTTATTTTTAGAAAAGAATAGCTTTGAGTCTGAGTCAGAGAAGGAGACGTGACAGTGGAAAAAGAGGTCAGAGATCTGATGCTGCTGTGCTGACGGCCTTGACAGTGAAAGAAGGAATCATGAGTCAAGAAACGTGGGCAGCTTCTGAAGCCTGAGATGGTCTGAAAAGGATTCTCTACCGGAGCCCCTGGGAGGAACACAGCTCTGTCAATAACATAAGACCGATTTTGGAATTCAACCTGCATAACTGTAGGTAATGAACGAACTGTTTTAGGTCCTTAGTTTATGGTTATTGCTTACAGAAGCAATCTATAACTGATACAGCCACAAATTAACATTGTGAAAACTTTAACAAATATGGCTATATATTTTATCTACCTTTCAAATATGACATTCTTAAGTTTACCTATCTTTATATATGTGGGCTTCCCTTGTGGCTCAGCTGGTAAAGAATCTGCCTGCAACGTGGGTCGAGACCTGGGTTTGATCCCTATGTTGGAAAGATTCCCTGGAGAAGGGAACAGCTACCCACTCCAGTATTCTGGCCTGGAGAATCCCATGGGCTGTGTAGACCATAGGGTGACAAAGAGTAGAACATGACTGAGTGACTTTCACTTTCACCTTTATATATATATATTTGAATCTATTATCAAATATCAACATTTTCTACACTGCTAATAGTGAAGGAACCTATAAGGAAAAAACTTCGTGTTGGGATAGAGACACTGATTTCCAGGCCAGATCTGGCCCGAGGAAGCCATGTGACTTGTGGAAGTAACTTTTAGATATTAGTTATTTCATTTGAGGAGAAGGCAATGGCAACCCACTCCAGTACTCTTGCCTGGAAAATCCCATGGACGGAGGGGCCTGGTGGGCTGCAGTCCATGGGGTCGCTAGGAGTCGGACATGACTGAGCAACTTCACTTTATTTTTTCACTTTCGTGCGTTGGAGAAGAAAATGGCAACCCACTCCAGTGTTTTTGCCTGGAGAATCCCAGGGACAGGGGAGCCTGGTGGGCTGGCGTCTATGGGGTTGCACAGAGTCGGACACAACTGAAGCGACTTAGCAGCAGCAGCAGCATTTCATTTGAAAACTGTAAGTCTAGACAAACAACTATATACCTTTCAACATTATGATACTGTAATTATCCTCAATTCTAAGTAAAGGAAATATCATTCCTACAGTTTTGGACTGTATATCATAGAGATTGTCATTTGCTGGCATTTACTATCAAGAGTGTATTTTAAAAAATCAAGATGTGGTATCAACATAATTCAGGTTTCTTTTTTAAAAATATATTCCATTAATAAAAAATGTAATATTCTACTATTTCCATAATGTAGTAAAAAACATAAAATCACAAAAAATAGAGCTACTATATGATCTAGCAATTCCACTTCTAGGGATGTATCTGCAGAAAACTGTAATCCCAAAGTGTTTACATGCACCTTAGTTTCCCATGCAGCACTGTTTGCAACAGTAAGAATGGAAACAATGCAAATGCTCATCAATGGAGGAAGGGATAAAGATGTGGTGCATACACACACACACACACATACACACACGTGGAGTATTTACTCAGCCATAAAAAAGAGTGAAAATGCCATTTGTAGCAACATGAATGGACCTCAGATTGTCATACTGAGTAAGGTAAGTCAGGCAGAAAGGTAAATATGACATTGCTTATATGTGGAATCTAAAAACATGGCACAAATGAACCTATTTACAAACAGAAACTGAGTCACAAGTCACCAAGCAGGAAAAGGGGAGGGTAAATTGGGAGACTGGGACTGATAGATACACACTACTATATATACAATAGATAACATACAAGGACCTCATATAGAGCACGGGGAACTCTATTCAGAACTCTGTAATGACCTACATGGGAACAGAATCTAAAAAAGAATGGATAAATGTATACGTACAACTGATTGTGCTGTACACCTGAAACTAACAAAACACTGTAAATCAACTATACTCAATTAAAAAAAAAATCACTTAATACAGCCGAGAGTAATAAACTCAGTACATACTGTTACCCTTTAAGTCTTACCAAATATGTACTGTCCTACAAAGAGAAATGCAGAGCTTTCTTGAGAAACCTTTGCAAAATATTTATCTGTAATTATCATCTAATTTATTTATGCATATAAAATAAACATTCTAGGTATACCTATTATAAAAATAAATCCTTCATGCATTTAAATTTACATAAATTTGGGACAGAACTTATTATTTTCTGAGGTTTGAAAGATACTTAGGGAAAAGTTATTACTGGAGAAAAATCAATATTGGAATTTATAGCTAGCACTTTCCACTTATAAATAAAAATGACCTATGGAAACATTAATGATTTTTCTAAATTAATAACATAAAGCAGTGAAGATGTAAAGCCACTGACAGCCAATTAAACACAGAAGGGGGAAAGGCTGCTTGTTGTCTGTATCCCGGTGTGGAGAAAAGTGCTTTTTAAAAAACACTTAGAGATCATTCGATATAATCTTCATGGAAATGAAACTCCTTCCCCAGGAGATTGGACTTAAATGTTGAGTGACCTACACTTGCTCCTTAGAAGGACTGGCCAGTCCCTGTTGTTGTTGTTCAGTCACTAAGTCATGTGCAATTCTTTGTGACCCCATGGACTGCAGCACCCCAGGCTTCCCTGTCCTTTACTGTCTCCCAGAGTTTGCTCAAACTCATGCCCATTGAGTCGATGATGCCATCCAACCATTTCATCCTCTGTCACCCCCTTCTTCTACTGCCCTCAATCTTTCCTAGCATCAGGGTCTTTTCCAATGAGTTGGCTCTTCCCATCAGGTGGCCAAAGTATTGGAGCTTCAGCTTCAGCATCAGTCCTTCCAATGAATACTGAGGACTGATTTCCTTAGGATTGACTGATCTCCTCGCTGTCCAAGGGACTCTCAAGAGTCTTCTCCAGCATGACAAATCAAAAGCTTTAATTCTCCAGTTCTCGGCTTTCTTTATTGCCCAACTCTGACATCTGTACATGACTACTGGACAAACCATAGCTTTGATTATGTGGCCTTTTTTCAGCAAAGTGATGTCTCTGCGTTTTAATATGCTGTCTAGGTTTGTCACAGCTTTTTTTCCAAGGAGCAAGTGTCTTTTAACTTTGTGGCTGCAGTCACCGTCCACAGTGATTTTGGAATTCAAGAAAATAAAATCTATTTTTTAATCATTAGATACAGGCTGACCCTTAGGTCTCCTCTTCTCCTCCCTCCCCAGTCTCCAGCAGCAAGCACAGAAATAAAGGAGGGCAAGGTACAAGGCACTACCTGTCTCTGGATGAGAACACACTTGCGGTGTCTCCTGCAAACTAGTTTCCCCTATGCTACCTCCTGCCCAAATCTGCACTGTGCCAGCTAGACTCGTTTCGCTGCTGTTTCCCTCTGGCTGCCTTGGCTGACTTCCCTCGGGCTTCCCTCTTGAATGCTTGGACCTTAAGAGTAGACGGCAGTGTGTGCGTGCATGCCTGCTAAGTCACTTCAGCTGGGTCTGACTCTTTGAGACTCTATGGAATATAGCACGCCAAGCTCCCTTCTCCATAGGATTCTCCAGAATCCTAGGGTACTCCAAGAATACTGGAGTGGGTTGCCATTTTCTCCTCCAGGGAATCTTCCTGACCCAGCGATTGAACCAGCATCTCCTCCATTGGCAGGTGGGTTCTTTACCACTAGTGCCATCTGTGAAGCCTAGATGTCAGTACCACCAAGATAATAAACTAGTCAAAGACTTCACAAGGAAAAAACCCTACAAAACAATGTATCTTAGGAACAAGTATGCCAAAATCCTCAACAAAACACTAGGAAACTGATTCCAACAACACATAGAAAGAATTATACATCATGACCAAGTGGAACTTCTCTCAGGGATTTAAATTTGATTTAATATCTGAAATCCAAGTAGTGCAATGTATTATTATATCAATACAATTTTTTTTAAATCACAGGATCATCTCAATAACAACAACAACAAAAAACCCCAGAAAAAGCAAAGTCCAATGATTAAAATAACAAACAAACAAACAAAAACCACCCAAAGTAGGAACATAATGGGCTTTCCTCAGTTTGATCAAGGACATTTGTGGAAAACCAACACTGAATGCTTTCTTTCATGTGATCAAGAACAGGACAAGGGTGTCCACATTTGCTACTCTCAAACCTATCTGAATACTATTTCAGTACTATCTGAATACTATTCAATATTTGACTGCAGGTCCTAACAGAACAATTGGAAAGAGAAAAAAGGTATCCACATTAGAAAAGAAGTAAAACTATCTCTATTTATAGATGACATGATCTTATAAATAGAAAATTCTAAGAAGTCCACTAAAACACATTAGAACTAACAAATATGTTCAGGAAGGCTGCAGCATATAAGATCAATTGATGCAAAAATCAACTGTATTTCATATACTTGCATTAACCAGTGTAAATACAAAGTTAAGAAAACAATTCCATTTATAGCAGCATCAAAATAATGTAATACTTAGAATACATTTAACAAAAGAAGTACAAAACTTATACTATGAAAATTACAAAGCTTTGCTGAAAGAAATTGAAGATATAAACAAATTGAAACTATCCGATGTTCATGGATTGGAAAATTTAACGTGGTTGATACAGCTGTAGCCGTCCCTGGGTATATGGGGGACGCTAGTTCCAGGACCTGCTATGGATACTAAAATCTGTAGACACTGAAGTCCATGAAGATTCTGCACCCAGGGATACAACCAACCATGGATCAAAAATGTAGTACCATATTTATATAAGAAAAATAATCTTCACATAAATGGATTCATGCAGTTCAAACCCATATTTTTCAAGGGTCAACTATATACTTCTCAAACTGACCTAGAGTCAACATAATCCCTATCAGAATCTTAGCTGACTTCTTTGTGGAAATCAATGAATTAATTCTCGACCATTACTTTATACTGTATTCAAAAATTAATGCAAGATGGATCAAAGACCTAAACATATGGGAAAAAAAAGTATTATAAACTCTTTAAAGAAAATATAGGAGTAAATCTTTATGACGTTAGATTTGGCAATGTGACACCAAAAGCATAATCAATAAAAGAAAAAATAGATAAATTAGACCTCATCAAAATGAAAAATGATTGCTCTTCAGAGAACACCATTAAAAACAGTGAAAAGACAGCCTGCAGAATGGGGAAATAAATATTTGTAAATCTTAAGTGATTTGTGTCTAAAATATATAACGAACACTCACAACTTAATAATAAAAAGACAACACAATTGTAGAAGGGCCAAAGGATCTCCAAAGAAGGGATACAAATAGCCAATGAATACCTGAAAAATATATTCTACATCATTAGTCACTGCTGCTAAGTTGCTTCAGTCGTGTCCGACTCTGTGCGACCCCAAAGATGGCAGCCCACCAGGCTCCGTCATCCCTGGGATTCTCCAGGCAAGAACACTGAAGTGGGCTGCTATTTCCTTCTCCAATGCATGAAAGTGAAAAGTGAGAGTGAAGTCTCTCAGTCGTGTCCGACTCTTAGTGACCCCATGGACTGCGGCCCACCAGGCTCCTCCATCCTTGGGATTTTCCAGGCAAGAGTACTGGAGTGGGCTGCCATTGCCTTCTCCTCATTAGTCACTAGGGAAATGTAAACCAAAACCACAACAAGATACCACTTCACACCCACCAGGATGGCTAAAGTCAAAAAGTCAAATAAATACAAGCATTAGCAAGGATGTGGGTAAGTCAGACCTCCACACAAGGCTGGTGGGACTTTAAAACAATGCAGCTCCTTTGGAAAAGAGTCTAGCAGTTCCTCAACAACTAAACATAAAGTTCTAATACAACCCCACAACTAGGTGTGTACCCATGAGAAATGAAACATGTCCATACAGAAAGCTGTAGAAGAATGTTTATTTTTCATAATAGACAGAAGGCAGATATAATCCAAAGGATTAATATTATACAGTGGAATACTGTTTGATCATAAAAAGGAAAGAAATACCATTAAGTTCTACAACATGGATGAACCCTGAGAACATGCTCAAGTCTAAGAAGCCAGTAACAAAAGTCCATTATATGTCTATTCATATGAAAATCTAGGATAGGGAAATCTATAGAGGCAAAGTAAACTGGTGGTTGCTTAGGGATGGAGGAGAGGGCAGGGTGTGGGACAGGAAGAGAAGGGTGGCTGCTGGCTGAAGGGAACACGCTTTTTGAGGAGATGAATATGCTTGTAATTTGACTGGCAATGGTTGCACATATTGGGACTTCCCAGGTGGCTCAGTATAAAAGAATCTACTTGCCAATGCGGGAGACTCAGGAGTTGCGCGTTCAATTCCTGGGTCAGGAAGATCCCCTGGAATACTGGCAATCCACTCTAGTATTCTTGCCTGGAAAATCCCACTCACAAAGGAGCCTGGTGGGCTACAGTGCATGGGGTCAGAAAGAGTCGGACACAACTGAGCACGACCATACATGGTTGCACATATTTGCAAATAAACTAAATATCACTTAATTTTAAATGAGTGAATTATATATATATATATATATATATATATATATATATCAATTATATTTCAATAAAACTATCAAAAAAATGTCATTTCCTTCCAGCTTAGTTGACTAATACCAGAATCAATGCATGTCTTCTAGATGGGCGTAGTGGTCTGATTTCTTTTGCTTAAATGATTTGGTCATGGTCACGAGCCTTTATAGATACAGAGTGAACAGTTCAAGTATGGCCCTTGTAAGACCTTTTCCAGATACAAATATGGAAGTGACATCATCAGACCTTTGTCTCAGGGCTCCCTCTGACCTAGTGCATATAGGCAGAAGTTAAGTGGTATTTTGTAGTAAAGCTTAACATTTTCTTAAAAAAAGACTGTAACAGTCTTTGATCCTTTAAATATAATGTGTGTGTGCTCAGTCGTGTCCAACTCTTTGTGACCCCATGGACTGTAGCTCACCAGGCTCCTCTGTCCCTGGAATATTCCAGGCAAGAATACTGGAGTGGGTTGACATTTCCTCCTCCAGGGGACCTTCCTGACACAAAGGTCGAACCTACATCTCTTGTACCTCCTGCATTGACAGGTGGATTCTTTACCATTGTAGGTGATTACAATTTGATTTTTTTTTTAATTTTTAAAGGGTAAAATAATGACTCATACAAATAGAAAATGAACACAAAGATTTCAATTAAGTCATTAATTAATGAGAAAATTAGTACGATGTAAAAAAAACAAAAAAACAAACAAAAAAACTGTTTCAAAGGCGACTACAAAGGATAAACCTACTAAGACAGCCAGGAATGCTGAAATGGATTTGCTAATAGAAAATTGGCAATTTATATAGGGTGATAATGCATGGAGTTTTGAAAACAAAAGCTCAACTGAATTATATTAATAGGAATCATATACAGTATGATCAGCCCTTTACCAGTCAACTTCCAATTCCACAACATTTCTAAAATAAGCAAAGATGATGAAAAGCTAAGTGTCACACAGAACCAGATAACCCTTTAAGGGCCTCTAGATTAGGCGCAAGAATCCACTTAAAGATACACAGATATCTTTTTGCCCATTTCAATGGTTTTTGCAATTTTTCATGACAGGTTTAAGAGTGGCATGTCTATGAATATAATTTGACTTTTAAGTTTCTATGCTATTTGATCTACCATATTTCACTAGTTTTAATACATACATTTCCCCCATATCTCTGCAATTATAATTGGTAGAATTTTTTCTCAGTGTACATAAAATAAGGAGGCATCTTATAACTGATGACATCTTAGATACGATGACATACAGTCATTTCACCAAATTATAAACTTGAGAACGTGATCTTGGGGTGGGAAGCTTTAGCTAACATATTCCTTGCAGGAAAAAAAGAATTAATTTTTTAAAAGCCATCCTCAGTATCATCACCTTTGACTATGTGTTTTAGGTAAAAATTTTAACAATGTCTTCAACTCAAATTGGATTACTAATTATCAAATGAATTAGGATACAAAAGATACTGTCCTTTAATCAGAGAAGAAATGTTGACATCACAGATTGAGTGCTTTTTTTTTAAAGCACTGGACTAGAAAAGCAATAATTAAAATAATGACAAAGGTATTTAAAAACACGAAACAACTCACACACTAGTGGCACTACTCACGGAAGTTATAGCCTAGGGATGTATGCTGCTGCTGCTAAGCCGCTTCAGTCGTGTCCGACTCTGTGTGACCCTATGGACAGCAGCCCACCAGGCTCCTCTGTCCACGGGATTCTCCAGGCAAGAGTACTGAGTGGGGTGCCATTGCCTTCTCCGCTAAGTATGTATAGCTATTGTCAAACCATGATAACTCACTAGAATCACTTTGTAAGGTATAAAGGAATGAGAAATAAGACTTTTCACTGAAACTGCATTAATAGCAACTGTAGTTTTCTTTTCTTTTCTAAATAGACTCTTGAACTGTTCCCTTGATAGGCTGGCACTTAAAAATCCTCACAGAGAGCTCCTGCAGGAGATCTTGGTACCTGTACACACTTATTACACAATATTTCCATAGAGATGAAAACTCTTTTCAAACTGTTTTCTCAGAATTTTTTTTTCTTTCAAAACTCTTTCACTTGGGCTAGATTTGAGTCTCTTTCAGTCAATGCTATGAAATTATTTCATTCTGTCACTTATTTCTATACTTTGAAAAAACACAAAAGAAGGAACAATGGATGCATAATTTCAAACTCAATTTGAGTTATAAAGCAGATGCCTGGGCAAATTGAGGGCAATTCTATTTAAATTTTTTCTTAGGTAAAAGTGTAGTGAAGTTAAAAGTTTGTCCCTCAGAATTTTTTATATTTCTTCCAAATTAATGTTAATTTCCTACCACTATGTCTTCTTTCCTGGTTCCTTCGCTTTCTTTCCCTGTCTACAGTTTCCTACCCCTTATCTCAAATTCCCTTTAGTGATTTTTTAAAAAACATCAACTTATTTTCTATGGAAAATATATAAATAGCACTGTGGACTTGATATATAAATATAAACAGCACTGAAGACTTGAATTCAAATTCTGAGTGCATCGATCCCTAATGACATTAATTTGGTCCACTGCTAAGTAAAACTTTAAACTACCATATCCTTATTTGAAAAACGGGGGATCTGATAATTTTTCAAAATCAATGAATGACCGCAAGCAGCAGAGGGAAAGAAAATCAAATACAACAAAAGTTATACTTAAACACGCTGTAGTAAAACTGTAGCGCATCAAAGAAAAATAAAAGGTCTAAAGGATAGAGTTAAACGCAGATTATAAACAAAATTATAAACAAAATTTGACTGTGGATCCATCAAAAGCAAAAATAGAAATCCATAAGAATATGACTGAAAGAAAGTTTTTATTATGTTAATATATATGGCTAAAGTGTTCATCAAGATGGCCGACAAAGAAAAGACATTTTTTTTTGATAGAAGAGCAGACTCCTACTTATTCCTTCCTCACTGACAGAATCTCAGTTTTATTTGGGGTAACTATATCCTCAGATTAAAAAAAAATTCATGTCCTAGCCTCCTTTGCAGGTAGGGTGGTGTGTGATAGTTCTGGCCACCGAGGCAAATGATGAAACGAGGAAGGATTTCTGGAAACGCTGGGAATCCCTGATGCCTTGTTTTCCTGCAGGACGTGCTGCACCACTTCCTCCCTGTGTTTTCCCACCTGATGCTAAACTGGGGATACTCTACAACAGAGACATCTTGCGTTTTGAAGCAAAGGCTGAATAAATCACAGAAGCCTTGCCCTGTAAATACTTAACTCTGCACTTTATTACACAGAGGCAGCAGGGCGGGGGAGCAGGGGGTGCTGTTTAAAACTATTATTTCAGTTACTCATAATTGAACACAGTCCTATTTGTTACAGATGAAGAAGAAAGAAACATGATTACGAACCCAGGTTGAATTTTTGGAAATCATGAAAGTGTTCATAAATACAGCAATACAAATAAAATCAAGTGTCCATACAGCACAGATTAACTCAGAAACTGTAATTTTTTAAAGGTGTACTTTACAAAACAACACTAAGTATAAGGTTTGAAGAGATGAGTCCTTCTATGACTCATTAAGTACAGGATCTTATGGACAAAACTTCTAATTATGAAAAGCAATTCAAATTCTAATTAAATGGAGAAAGAAATTATGTTTATGGATGGGAAGACTCAGTTTTGTACAGAAATTCTCATTCCCAACTGTTCTAGTCTCCCAATGTAATCTCTAAATTAAGGCTGATTCTGATAACTACAATGGAATTGTGTGTGTGTAACATTTGTCAGACTTTACTTTTTGGGGCTCCAAAATCACTGCAGATGGTGACTGCAGCCATGAAATTAAAAGACGCTTATCCTTGGAAGGAAAGTTATGACCAACCTAGATAGCATATTAAAAAGCAGAGACATTACTTTACCAACAAAGGTCCATCTAGTCAAGGATATGGTTTTTCCAGGGGTCATGTATGGATGTGAGAGTTGGACTGTGAAGAAAGCTGAGCGCCAAAGAATTGATGCTTTTGAACTGTGGTGATGGAGAAGACGCTTGAGAGTCCCTTGGACTGCAAGGAGATCCAACCAATCCATCCTAAAGGAGATTGGTCCTGGGTATCCACTGGAAGGACTGATGCTGAAGCTGAAACTCCAATACTTATTGGCCACCTCATGCGAAGAGCTGACTCAATGGAAAAGACCCTGATGCTGGGAGGGATTGGGGGCAGGAGGAGAAGGGGACGACAGAGGAAGAGATGGCTGGATGGCATCACTGACTCGATAGACATGAGTTTGGGTAAACTCCGGGAGTTGGTGATGGACAGGGAGGCCTGGCGTGCTGCGATTCATGGGGTAGCTAAGAGTCGGACACAACTGAGTGACTGAACTGAACATTTATCAAGCTGCAAGTTTATGAAGAAGAGAAAAAAGCCAGGTGTGTGTGCAAATGGGCTTCAGCTGTGTCCAACTCTTTGCAACCCCATGGACTGTTGCATGCCAGGCTGCTCTGTCCATGGGATTCTCCTGGCAAGAATACTGGAGTGGGTTGCCATGCCCTTCTCCAGGGGATCTTCCTGACCCAGGGATTGAACCTGAGTCTCCTGCAGCTCTTGCATTGCAGACAGATTCTTTACCATGAGCCACTGGGGAAGCCCCAAAAGTCAGGAATATCCATGAAAATTTTGAAGAACAAGGTTGGTAGGCTCAACCTAGCACATTTCTGTATTTATTGTAAAGCTATGGTAACTAAGGCAGTGTAGTATCAATACAGGAAAAAGAATGTGAGCCAAGGGAACATACTAGAGATCCAAGAAACATACCTATGAATTTGAAAACTTAACACAAATCGCTGGAAAAAGGATGATAAATGATGCTAGAGCAACTGGTTATCAGTAAGGGAAAAAATCAGATCCCTAAACTCATATTATACACAAAATCAATTTCAGGTGAAAGAAAAGACCTAAAAAAAAAAAGTCCCTTAAAGCTAAAAATAAGAACATCTTTATGACCATGGGGAATAGAAAGATGAATTATGACAGAAATTACAAATCTGAAAGAAAAAAATTGATAAATTTAACTATCTTTAACTTAGTAATCTCTGTGTGTACAAAAATGCCATAAACAAATAGAAAAGGCAAAGTATAGCCTGGAGATCATCATGGTGTGAAGAGCTTCTAAAAATTAGTAGCAAGAAAAAAAAAATAGTCCAATGGCTAAAGGGCAAAAGAAAGTAGCAATGAATGAAAGAGGAAACTTACATTGATAACAGCTATAAAGATATTTTCCCCCACTAGCCTTCAGAGAGGACAGTGAAATATCACAGACACTCATCAGACTGGCAAAGATGATTAAATCTGACACCATCAAGAATCGGGCGAGGACAGGGAGCACAGGACTCTTGGATACTCCTGGGATGGGTGTACACTGGTATTTCTGCTGAGCCACACGACGTGTCCAGTATAGGCGAGGGTGCATTTGCCCATGATGCAGCTATTTTATTCCCACACATACACAGCCTAAAGAAACTCTAGTCCCAGATATGTGTGTGCGTGCTAAGTCGCTTCAGTCACTTGTCTCTGACTCTCTGCGACCCTATGGACTGTAGCCCTCCAGATTCTTCTGTCCATGGGATTTTCCAGGCAATAATACTGGAGAGGGTTGCCATTTCCTCCTCCAGAGGATTTTCCAGACCCAGGGATTGAAGCAATGTCTCTTATGTCTCCTGCATTGGCAGGTGGGTTCTTTACCATTAGTGCCACGTGGGAAGTCCCAGACACACATCACAGAATATCCACAGCATACTGCTATGAACTAAGATACTGATGCTGGGAATGATTGAAGGCGGGAGGAGAAGGGGACAACAGAGGATGAGATGGTTGGAGGGTATCACCAACTTAATGGACATCAGTTTGAGTAAGCTCTGGGAGTTGGTGATGGATGGGGAAGCCTGGCGTAGCAGTCCATGAGGTTGCAAGAGTCGGACACGACTGTGCAACTGAACTGAACTGAACTGACTGAAGATACTGTAATATATGTGATTTCAACAACATTTGTAAACATACACTTGTGGGTGATGGTGCCATGATAGGCACTTGTTTTAAAGACAGTCTGTGATGTGACATACCACAAACTGAACCATATGAATCAGACTCCTTTTAGAACTTGTGGCATCATATTTTATAGTGGTTGTAGACAGAGAGAATGCCAGCCTCAAGACCACCTTAAGACGATTTTGATGCATTCCCTTGGGAGGACTTGCTTCTTCTCCTTGACCCGAGATGTGAGCACCCCCTGGTTAAGTTACTGCATGTCCTTTCTCCTCCTGCAGCCCCATCCTGCTACGCTGCAGGTGTGACAGACAAACTGACACGGAACTGAGAGCTCTGCTTTCCCAAGAACACTGAGTACAGCCCTGGTGGCTCGGACGGTAAACGGTCTTCCTGCAGCGCAGGAGACCCAGGTTCCATCCCTGGGCTGGAAAGATCCCCTGGAGAAGGAAATGGCAACCCACTCCAAAATTCCATGGATGGAGGAGCCTGGAAGTCCATGGGGTCGCAGAGAGTCAGACATGACTGAGCGACTTCTTCTGAGTACAGACAGACCCCCACTCTGTGAAAATAATCCATCCACTTGTCTCCAAGCCAACACGGTGACACCTCAGTTATCTTGACTACTTTTCAATGAGGCAGCATCACCTATCAGAAGACCCTATTCATTAGCACTATTACCACAGATCACTGATAAAACACTGTCTCAACGGTATTGCTTTTCACACCTTGTGAGGTTGCTATTACTTGCTTCCACAAAGTTGTAGAGAATCAAGTACCTATTTCAAAAGCTGAAGCAGTCTGTAAATATATAGATAAGTAACAGCGTAGAGCACTTTGGCAGGGCTGAAACTTTATCACAGACAAGAAGACTAAAAGCCCGTCATGCCCAAGGCCCCTTCCTAGAGTAAACTTTATTATTCAGATATTGTACACTATCACTTATGTGTGGAATTTAAAAAGTACAACAAACTATTCAATACAGCCAAAAAGAAGCAGACTCACAGACACAGAGGACTAACTAGCGGTTACCAGTGGAGGGTGGGCAACACAGGGGTGGGGGAGTAGGAGATACAAGCCCCTGGGTATAAGACAGGCCGTGAGGACATCCTGCACAACACGCGGCGTATAGCTAATATTCTGCAATAACTGTAAATGGAGTGTAACGTTTAAAAACTGCAAAAGGAAATTTTAAATTAAAACCGTTTAAAAAAAAAAAAGAATTAGGATGAGTATATTGTTGTAGGATACAACGGCTCTGCTGCTGCTGCTGCTAAGTCACTTCAGTCGTGTCTGACTCTGTGTGACCCCATAGACGGCAGCCCACCAGGCTCTTCTGTCCCTGGGATTCTCCAGGCAAGAACACTGGAGTGGGTTGCCATTTCCTTCTCCAATGCATGCATGCACGCTAAGTCGCTTCAGTCGTGTCTGACCCTGTACAACCCCATGGACAGCAGCCCACCAGGCTCCTCCATCCACAGGATTCTCTAGGCAAGAATACTGCAGTGGGTTGCCATTTCCTTCTCCACAGCAGCTCTGAGAATGTTCTAAAGAACACCGACGGTTCTCGTGTATCTTATGATTCTCACCTGTTCAACTGCTAAGATAAAGGAAGCAATATGGTGAAGGACAGGGCAGTCTGGCATGCTGCAGTCTGTGGGGTCACAAAGAGTCAGATACTCAGTGACTGAACAACCACAACGTCTGCTGCCTGCTCACTGTGCAGAGAGCTCGACATGTCTTGGTATCAGCCCTGGCAAGATGAGGTCACTACCAGATCCAGGAGGAAGTTCACCACTGGCTAGAACGGGTCCTTGGAAATAATGGGAGCTCCAGACAGTAAACCAATTGTCTTAGGCTGGAAATGTTTTCAAAACAGCTTCTGATGGGAGCTCATGGCAGCTGCAGCTAACCAGCTTCAAAGCCTGCCACAGGTTCCCGTGCACTTGAGGAGATCTGTTTTCATCAGGGTCCTTTCAAATTCTGATGAGCTGGCCAGACATTTGTTTCAAAATATCTCTAGTTCTTCCTAATTGTGTCAGCAGTGGCTCCTAGAAAGAACTTTTAAAATATCTTTTAATCTTCATTGTATTTATCTCTTGAGGTATTTATATCTTTTTGGGAACCCAAAAGTTTCACATGTTATAAAAGAATGTTATGGTTCCATATTTTACTTTTTACAACTTTAGTGGTATCAGTCAATCATGAGATAATCCCTTTGACATTCACTCAAAGCTCTTTGATTAAATTGTTAACTGTTATTCTTGGGGACTAGGGGTGATTATTTCACAATACCTGATGGTTTCTTTTGGAATCAGCATTTATTTCATGAACAGATCCACCTCATTTTTTGTTCTTCAATCCAGACAGTTTTAAAGTGATTAGTACATAGTACAGTTCTTAAGTACTGGAGAACATTTGAAAATTTAGTCAGAACAGCTAATCTTATAAAATCACAGATGTTTAAATAACTCTAGTTAGAAGAGCTACTTCTCTTGAAAAGTAAGGTAGGTTTCAAGCACACAAAACCATGAAAAAAGCTAGACAGAGTGCTTAGCTATGACACCAAATGTATGATCCATAAAAGAAAAAAACCTGGACTTCAAAATTAGATTAATGAATTTAGTTAATTAAATTTCAGAAAATAAAAACACAAGTCAAAGAGTATGAGAAAATATTTTCAAATCATATTATCTGATATAGGACTTATATCTAGAGTACATAAAGGAATCTTACAAGTTAATGTAAAAAGAGAGATAATCCAATTAAAATACACGCAAAGATTTAAAAAGACATAACTTCAAAGAATATACACAAATGGCCCCTAAGCTCATGAAAATGTGTTCACCATCATTAGTCATCAGGTCAAAGAAAGTAAAAACCACAGTGAGACATCACTTCATACTCACCAGGATATGGAGAAACTGGAATCCTCACACGTCATGGGTAGGAATGTACAACTGGTATGGCCATGGTGGAAAATAGTCTGGCTATTCATTGAAAGGCTAGAGTTCCCATATGACCCAGCAATTCCACTTTTAATTATTTATCAAGATAAATTTTGTAAAAAAAATAAGAAAGAAAGAAAATCTCCCTTTGTGCAAGGGTTTTACTTACTGAGGTTCCACTTTAGGCCTGTTGTGGTCACCTCATTGCAAGGCTGTCCGACAGGAATGAGGCCACACCAATCACCTTCCATCCCGGTATCTACATGCAATTTGTGCTTTCCCTGAGGCAGAGAAGGAATGATCATTAAGACGGGAGAAGAAAAGACAGCACGTTAATGTGCACTGAAGATCTGGTCATATGCACCAGGAACCATCCTAGTGATGGTTCACATAATTTATCATACTTAATCCTACGAAAAGGAATACATCAAGGCTGTATGTTGTCACCCTGCTTATTTACCTTATATGCAGGGTACATCATGAGAAACGCTAGACTGGAAGAAGCACAAGCTGGAATCAAGATTGCCGGGAGAAATATCAATAACCTCAGATATAAAGATGACACCACCCTTATGGCAGAAAGTGAAGAGGAACTAAAGAGCCTCTTGATGAAGGTGAAAGAGGAGAGTCAAAAAGTTGGCTTAAAGCTCAACATTCAGAAAACGAAGATCATGGCATCTGGTCCCATCACTTCATGCCAAATAGACGGGGAAACAGTGGAAACAGTGTCAGACTTTATTTTTTTGGGCTCCAAAATCACTGCAGATGGTGACTGCAGCCATGAAATTAAAAGACGCTTACTCCTTGGAAGGAAAGTTATGACCAACCTAGATAGCATATTAAAAACCAGAGACATTACTTTGCCAACAAAAGTCCATCTAGTCAAGGCTATGGTTTTTCCTGTGGTCATGTATGGATGTGAGAGTTAGAATGTGAAGAAAGCTGAGCACCAAAGAATTGATGCTTTTGAACTGTGGTGTTGGAGAAGACTCTTGAGAGTCCCTTGGACTGCAAGGAGATCCAACCAGTCCATCCTAAAGGAGATCAGTCCTGGGTGTTCATTGGAAGGACTGATGATAAAGCTGAAACTCCAATACTTTGGCCACCTCATGCGAAGAATTGACTCATTGGAAAAGACCCTGATGCTGGGAGGGATTGGGGGCAGGAGGAGAAGGGGACGGCAGAGGATGAGATGGCTGGATGGCATCACTGACTCGATGGACATGAGTTTGAGTAAACTCCAGGAGTTGGTGATGGACAGGGAGGCCTGGCGTGCTGCAATTCATGGTGTCGCAAAGAGTCGGACACGACTGAGTGACTGAACTGATACTGAACTGATACTGAATCCTAACAACAAACTTAGGTTAGATAGCATCACCTATCAGACTCAGTGGCCATGAATTTGAGCAAACTCCAGAAGATAGTGAAGGACAGGGAAGCCTGGTATGCTGCAGTCCATGTGGTTGCAAAGAATCAGACACGATTTAGTGACTGAACAACAACATGTACTGAATCATCCTACAGAACTTTCACCTGAGTTAATACTAGCAGCAGTTTTACAAGGTATCTTACTGTTAATTATTACTTTAACGTATCAGAAAATTGAAATTTGCAGAGATTAAATTGTCCAGGATGTACAGATAACAAGGAGCAGAAGCTGGATTACTACCTATACCTTCCACTTCCAAAGACTAAACTGATTTCATGTGCTAAAGAAACAGCACTAAAGGATAGAGAATTCAAGGGTCTTAATGAAATGCTTGCTTGAGGATAAATACAACATTGCTGCCTAAGTAAAATCTCTGCTTTTTACCTGAGAACTGGGCTTCTGCCCTTTAGAATTCAATGTTAACCCTCCTAGTGATTAGTCTGTTTCCTACACCCACAGCTCTAGGAGATGCTCAGTGACAAGTCTGTCTACCAGGAAACAGAATACCAGCCCTGAGAAGTGAGTATGCTCCTTCTATTCTGATTATGAAATCGGACATAATTTAAAATGTTTTCTATTTTTCAGTTTACAAGAAAGTTAAATGTAATGCTCAATCAAGGCCACAAAGCTTGCTTTTAAATAAAATACTTGGAAACTCTTTCTTCTACAAAGTAATGCTTTTCTATTCCCACCCTATTTGCTATTCTGTCCTTAGGGTTACGCAGTCTTTATAAAAAGATACCTCAAGTTCTTTTGGGACAATGTCAATATATGCATACATTCAACAATAGAGTAAAAAAGGTATTTTTTTTTTCATAATTCAAACAACTCTAAAGGAATAAGCTCCAAAATATATTCTTCATTTTAATAAAATAATGTTTTAAAGTACATTTAACATATGACATATTACCAGACTAAGGTATCTAGGTCTCCTTGTACAATCAGTTTACTTGTGTTGTAACTACAGCTCTTGTACTGTATATTGTAATCTCTGAGAACTTATTCTATTGTACAGGCCTCAAGATACAAGTAGGATTTGTCTTCTGTTAAAAGATTGCTTTTGTTAGGGAAAACAGTTCTCTAGGTTGCATGAGTTCATGTATATAATACAAGTTCATTCAGACATTTATTACCAATACAATTCATATATATATATTTCTATTTGAGCATTCAAGGAGAGGGCATAAATTCAATTCGAAGGGCTTGAATACACATTCAAACACAAAGAAGATTTTTAAAGAAAATTTAAACTACATTTGAACTTGGTGTCCATCAGTGGAAGAAAGATAGGCAATATACGTAGATATACAACAAGCAATAATTACACGCAAACAGAGAAATGTGAGTGGATTGAAAACACAAGGTACTGGGAAAACATAATGCATAGCAGGAAACAGAATCATGATAAGTTAAAGAACCCATCTACAAAATGAATAAATGCAAGAACTGCCATATGACCCTGCAATCCCACTGCTGGGCATACACACCAAGGAAACCAGAATTGAAAAGAGACACGGGCACCCCAATGTTCATCGCAGCACTGTTTACAATAGCTAGGACATGGAAGCAACCTAGATGTCCATCCGCAAATGAATGGATAAGAAAGCTGTGGTACCTATACACAATGGAGTATTACTCAGCCATTAAAAAAGAATACATTTGAATTAGTTCTAATGAGGTGGATGAAACTGAAGCCTATTATACAGGGTGAAGTACGTCAGAAAGAAAAACACCAATACAGTACATTAATGCATATATATGGAATTTAGAAAGATGGTAATGATGACCCTAAATGCGAGATAACAAAAGAGACATAGATGTAAAGAACAGACTTTTAGACTCTGTGGGAGAAGGCAAGGGTGGGATGATTTGAGAGAATAGCATTGAAACATGTATATTACCATATGTGAAACAGATTGCCAGTCCAGGTTCGATACATGAGACAAGGTGCTCAGGGCTTGTGTACTGGGATGACCCTGAGGGATGGGATGGGGAGGGAGGTGGGAGGGGGGTTCAGGATGGGGAACACACCCATGGCTGATTCATGTCAATGTATGGCAAAAACCACTAAAATATTGTAAAGTAATTAGCCTCCAATTAAAATAAATTTTAAAAAAGACACTTGTTCTAACAAAATTAAAAATATATATTAAAATTAAAAATATATATATATATATTAAAATTTTAAATATATAAGCATATATACACACAGTAACAATTTCCTCTCCCTAATGGGAATTGCTATCTTCCCAGGTGACTCAGTGGTAAAGAATCCTCCTGCCAATGCAGGAGATGTGAGTTTGATCCCTGGGTTGAGAAGATCCCGTGGAGAAGGAAATGGCAATCCAGTCGGGTATTCTTGCTTGGGAAACCCCATAGACAGAGAAGTCGGGTGAGCTACAGTCCATGGGGTCATAAACAGTTGGATACAAATTTAGCAACTAAGCACGGTGGGAACCGATACAGGAACAAAAGGGAAGGAATGGATCAATCAACCAATGAGGACTATTGTCTGGATCAGAGATGATGACGTGCTATGAACTAACAAGCATGACTGATCCAACACTGAAATCTCATACAAATAACAAGTGCATATTTTAGATATGAAGCAATACAAGATTTCGAAAATTTTAGATTTTTCTGGGGCTTCCCTGGTGGCTCAGCTGGTAAAGAATTCGCCTGCAATGCAGGAGACCTGGGTTCAATCCTTGAGCTGGGAAGATCCCCTGGAGAAGGAAAAGAAGATCCCCTGGAGAAGACTTTTCTGAAGGAAAAACCAGAGAAAATATTTCAATAATTCTAAACAGTAAGTCAGGAAAGAGGAATGATTGGGAGATAGCCACGGGAGAAACTCAAAAGTGAAATAAAAACTAATCTTGTTCCTGAATAATGATCTTTGGTGTTTTTATGTAATTTAGAGCACAGGCATATAAACCATATTATTATTATAGAAGTTCTCCACCTATTTCAGTGTAAAAGCAATGCTATAATTTTCAGAAGACACAGGTAAGGAAAAGAGCAGAAGAAAGTGCAGTGGGCCTCATTTCCTCATCCCTTCTGTCATACGGGAATTAGGAAACAGAGCCTAGAGTTGCAGAGTTTTATAAAGGGGGATTTGCAAACTCCTCCTGGCCTGAGTTACAGGTAATAGGGGTAAGGTGCCCAAGCGGCAGCAATGGGACCGAGAGGTGGGATCTGAAACAGCTCCCTTCTCCATCCTCAAACCAGTGTCACAGATGAGCTATTCACACAACTGTATACACGAAAACTGTGACCAAGGCATGGAAGGCAAAGCACACGGAAGGAAGAAAGGTACCAGATCAGAGATCCAATCAGGTCTAGGGGAAGGCAGCATGTAAGCAAGGGGCGCGCTTAGCGGAGACCCTTGTCCGGGAACCCAAGGATGAACCCGAGCCAACAGGAGCGAAGAGGCGCGCGGGCCTGTGCGCATGTGCGGAGGCCACGCGGCGGCCCACTGAGCGGGTTGCTGGCGGCTCACCGAGCCCGTAGAGGGTGCACAGGAGCTTGTCAGAGGAGCACAGCTATTCTGTGTGACACTGTGCTGGTGACTAAGCAGCACAAGGAGGCCTCTGTCAAAACCACAGAAAGATCAACACGAGGAGTGAACCCTAATGCAAGTGATGGACCTTTGTTAATAATGTATCAACACTGGCTCACTATTTGTAGAACATGTACCACACTAATGCAAGATAATAGGGGAAGCTGCTGGTGGGAGAGGGGTTATGTGGGAACTCTAATTGGCTCAATTTTCTGTAAGTGTAAAACTGCTGTAAACAGTATTATTATTATTTTTTAAAAGTCTCTCAATGACCTTTTCACTTTCTTATCCCTTAATGAACAGCAACAGGCGCTGGTGGGTTTGAAACCACAGCCAGCTAGATGAACCACACAG
Source organism: Bubalus kerabau (assembly GCF_029407905.1). NCBI lineage: Eukaryota > Metazoa > Chordata > Mammalia > Artiodactyla > Bovidae > Bubalus > Bubalus kerabau. The sequence continues at coordinate 111,334,797 of NC_073631.1, forward strand.
AGGGAAACAGGCAGTGGCTTTTCACCTGTCCTTACCATTTTATTCTTTTCTTTCCCCCCTAAGAAAAAAGGTGTTTTTCTCTGTTTCCTTCTAATTTCCAGAGAGGAACTACCTTTATTTCTTTGTTTAGAATTTTTCCCTAAGCTTATTTACGCTGAAATAGCTTGACATGTGAATTTTGAGTTTTGTTTCTCCCTACTAAATATAATTCTCTCTGACAATACAGGAGCTAAATTTAATACAAATTATCATAGAGACGTGCCAGATGTAACAGACTTTAACAAATTCAGAAAGTAGTTACAAAACCTCTTTTTTCATCAAAGGAGTTCATGAGAGAGGGTACTGCAGAAATTCTGATTTCCTTACAATCAGCTTCAGCTGCAAAGGAGTAGGCACGGTGGTCACGTGTTGCAGTGGCGGATCCCAACCTGATGAGGGCTGGACTGCCGGGGTCAATCAGAAAGCACAGCACAAAAAAAAAAAAGAAAGCACAGCACATCAGAGGGGTTGCAGGTGACTCGAGGTCTCCTGGGTGCTGGGTGGCAGAGGACATGGGACCAAGAAGAGCAGGAGATCCTCATCTGCACCAGGTCATTCTACCTCTGTCTCTGGTAACGTGTCTCTGATGATTAGAATTGTCACTTCTTCATTTCTCACGGGTCCTTGGGTGTCTTATTTTCAATGTGTTACTGTTAATTCCGGTCTTTTCATCTCGTTCCTCCTTCTGTGGCCTGCTTAATGGTTTGGAAGTGGTCGGCTGAATGCATTGCCATGTTCGGTGCTCTGCCTAACTGCAGTCAAGAATGACAAAGGAGATAAGGAATGATTTCTCTCCTCCTCCCTAGGAAGATTCTTTAACTTCTATCGTACAATACAAAGGAAATGGCATAAACACATGTTAAGTTTTATTATCCCAGGGAGAGGGTGGCTGTTACAAAATCCACTGATTTAAATGACAGAATGGTAAGCTTTCTTTTCCAGTACTGCTATATATTCATTGCTTTCCTCATTATTTTAAGATTCAACAGACCTTGAAATTTTCAATCTGGGAATAAATTAGTTTGTGGACCTAAAAAGTCACAGATAGGTCTTTGTCTTCAATCAATTAACGTTTTTTTCTCCTGCTCCAGAAAGGTATTTAGCCACAAGTGAATTGGTCTTTGTGTTTCTCACTATGCAAATTTAGCTTCCTATGGTTAACTGAGAGCAATACTATGCTTTTCTCCTGTATCCTCAAGTCTGTGTGACACCTTTACAGCAAACAACAAAAGGAATTTCTGTTCTTTCCTCAGATTTCTCAATTCATAATATATTCTAGCCTATATGGGATTTGACACAGGCAGGCATGCAGCCTGACAGTATAGAACTTCCCTAAAGATTTATGTCATTCCTGGAGACCAAAGGCACATGAACTAATCACTGACTTCCATCTACTCTCATGAATCACTGCTCAGCTTCCTATTCTGTCACCTGTTCTGAGCTAAGATGACTCTTTGAAGTCAAAGGCAGTTCTATAAGGTAAAGAAGGAACAAAAATAAATCACAGACAGTTTGGTTTTCCAATCATGGTTATTTTTAACATATTACCAACTTCAATAAGGGATGAAACTGTAATTCAGTGAAAGACAAGGAAGACACTGCTTGGCATCCATGCTGAAAATCCTACTTTCGAGCGTGTGAAGGACCGGCAACATCACAGTCACCGCACTGTCCCTAGGCTGTAATGGCAACCCAGAGCAAAACATACACAAGTGGACACCTAATGAAGGGGTGAAAAATCACTGTCCTTTTGATTGCATTTTACCTCCTCTAAAAATGACAAGGACATGACCGAGAGAAGAGAGAAGAGCTCACCCTCGACTTTGCTTTTGCAAAAATACCAAACATTGAGGCCTCTGAATCCTGTTTACACCTTTAAAACGTTTAAGTCCAGTAACAATGCCAAGTTTTATGCTAAATTATATTACTGGGGCACTCACAAAATACAGAGCAATTTTAACAAGCTCATTCACAAAGCAAGTGAACAGTGAACACAGGAAGAACACAAATGTCTTTTCTACTCACTGCAAAATATTCAAGGAGCAGATACTGATGCTAGTTTATAAAGTGGATAACCTTTTATCAAACTGCTGTTAAAAATGCTGATATTACGCACTCTGTGGCTAACTGAAACTAAAATTTCTGGCACACAGTTAGACCCAGTAGGAATGGAATACTACTGTACATGGATTTAAAATACAAGGCTAACCTCTGGTAGCTCATCTTTCCTTAGTTTGTGTGGGTACTTAAAAGTTATCAGTGAACTCATAACTAGTTATCAGTGAATAACACGACAGGAATTTCAATAGCTGCAGGAAAGAACACTGAAAGAAGTCAACGGAAGGATCTATACTATATTTACTAGGCAAAGAGGTTATCTCTTCCACACCAAGGCAGACTTTTGTGCTGGTACATTTCATACTGTGACTGTTCACATAATTTAGTCAGTGAATTTACAACTATAAAATCTCAGAACTAGAGGACTCACATATTTACTTTTATTCTGCTCCACAACTGTAGAATTCAGAAGTCAAGCATGTTGGTTTAATATTTATTCATTTATTTATCACTGATTCACTGATTGTGTTTCCTTCTGAAAATGCATTAACTCCTTGTCTATAGAGAGCTTTTAGAGTTTCCAAGCATATCATAAAACCACATTTTCCAAAGTTTATCCCAGAGAACCCTACTCGAATAGTCAGGAAAGATTAGAACACTAGCTTCTTGGATTCCCCTCCTGGAAGTCACAGCACACACCAGCATCCTAGGTGTTTCTGAAGCAAAAACCTCTATTTATCTGAGCAAGTGTTTCCCAAACTTACTTGACTACAGATCCTTTCCCTGCCCCTTAAAATAGCATTGCACAATTACCCACGAAACTGGTATTTCATAAAATCCACCTAGGAAAATACTGATTTGGAATGGTTTTGCACATAGCACCTGAAACTATGTTTTTGGTTGAATATTTCCACAGTCAGAACATTTCACTGATATGTTCTGAAATTAATAACTCCATCTGACTTTTGTTTGGGAAATTATTTAGTCACCTGAGGCTGAAATCATGTGTATTTTGCTAAGAGGTAGGCTTACTTTCTGATTAAAAGGTTAATGACAATAGCCTGTTAGGCTACTTTATTCAAAAGTTAAAAATACTTATGAAACATCCACTACTGGAAGAGACAGTAAAATAGACTAATTTTTCTCCTGAACTCCCAACACTATATAGCTCAAATTAAAACTGATGCAGTCAACATTTATCCTTTCTACCCTAGCACTTTAGTGTTGGGTTTTTTTTTTCCCCCCCCCCAATACAATGTATCCCATCCTATCTCTAAGCCTTCCTTTTAGTGCAGTCAGAGAAAATCATCTGGTGAGTGCTCTCATGCTAAATTGCCAGAAACCTACTCTTTGCTCCTCCAAAAGATATGGGCATTTTAAACGATGACTTCTAAAGACAATACTTATCCAAGAAGCAAGCATTTCTAACAGTGGAAACAGGACAGGTTACACTGAAAGATATATTTTGAGTCAAAGAGTGATCACAGAGTTTTCAAATAACTTCAGATAAATGTTACTCTATGGAATGTAGCATGTGAGCATGAGGCCCATGTTCCTCTGTCTATTCTTGGGTTTTATCTCCATCCTTAAGGGAGAGAAGCTTTAAAGCAAAGGTCAAACTCTACCTTCTTTTGAAAGCTCCCTCTGGATATCAGTTAACATAAATCCTGGTTGCTTTTAATGTCTACAATCTTTAATTTTTATGCTACAAAATAGAGAGCATTTTGTTACTGTCTTGCATCTCTCAAATGGGTGAATGTTATATCCTAAAAAACAATAACATTTCCTTGAAGGCAAAACCCCACCTTTCATTTCCCTTAGATATTTAGCACAGGGGAAGGAACATACTAAATGTCCAACAAAACATCTGATTATTGTTTCAGAGCAAAAGGAAAAAGTATTAATAAAAAGGCATCAATATGCTTAGAAAAATCTTTATCAAAATTAAAGTAGATGAGGGAGAGTCCAGGTGAACTGAAAAGTCTTAGGCACCGAGATAGAATTCTTTGTGTACATGATATCTGCTCAAATGGATACTAGGATAAACCACACACAACCAACAATTACAAATACCCCATTGACAGGATTCCATGCACTTCTCCTTTCTGTTACAGCAGAGGCAATGGCACCCCACTCCAGTACTCTTGCCTGGAAAATCCCATGGACAGAGGAGCCTGGTAGGCTGCAGTCCATGGGGTCGCTAAGAGTCGGTCACGACTGAGCGACCTCACTTTTACTTTTCACTTTCATGCATTGAAGAAGGAAATGGCAACCCACTCCAGTGTTCTTGCCTGCAGAATCCCAGGGATGGGGGAGCCTGGTGGGCTGCCGTCTATGGGGTCACACAGAGTCAGACACGACTGAAGTGACTTAGCAGCAGCAGCAGCAAGTCATTAAGACGGATACAGGAACAGAGGGTAATTGGGAGATAACCTGACAGTGGACACACTCCTGGATGATCCTGTTCATTATCCTATCCAAATACACTCCAGGAATCATGTCTGCTTACTGAGATGCAGTATGGCTGATGTTCAGCATGTTTAACTAAGCTGGGTGTCTCCTTTGGTTTTGTTTTGCTTCCCACTCATGCTCACAATGCTCATGGGATATTGTTAGTGCTACTGAAGACGGGGAGAGAAAAAGGAAACTTTGCATTCATTTATTTATTTCAAACCCCAGCTCGACTATCAAACTTTATATACAGGGAGAAATAATGAGAAAGTTCCAGTTGAAGAAAAAAGAGAAGCAAGATAACAATTTTTGAATATCTGCTCTGACCTAATATTCTTCCGGGCACCATAACTCTCGTAACAGTCAGGAGTGACAGAGTTGCTACCAAATTAGAGGCTGTGGACTCAGTATCATCATTAACTTGCTCAAGATCATTCAAGTATTCACTAACAGACATGGGATCTAAACCCAGGTACGCTGGGATTTTAATGTCTACTTCATTCTACTATATTTTCAAAAGCCAGTTGACAATTTCATTCCTTTGTTTTTCTTCCTATTCTTGATTTTTGTTCCCTATAGTCAACCACCAAGTTAAGCTTTTGCATGATTTTGTGCAACATTTATCCTAAATAATAAATACTTGTGCAGCAAATGAATTAATATCTTCCTTGACCCCAGCCACCTCTCTTCAACATTTCCCATTCTATTTACACGTCCCCACTCATTTAACTGTCCTTTGCTAGTGACTGATCACAAAGAGGGTGCTGACAAGGATATGGGGGAATGCTCATTTGTATTTTCAAAACACAATTAATGGGTCTTCCAGAAGTTCATAAAGAATGGTTAAAGCAAAAAACCAAAGACTGGGCTAATAAAATTAAAAAGATTAACATAAAAAAGTACTGTCTAAAAGATCTGAATATTTTTAGTCAGGAGCAGACAGAACATTTCGCTTCTTCCCCAGATCCTATGATGTATAAATTAGAAGCAGTAGTTTATTCAAATACAAATTTCAAGATTTGGTTCACGCCTCACATCTTTGATGAAAGCAGTTCTTTCCCAAAGCCCTCCGTGAACCCTCAGCCTGGGTTACTTGCACACCCTCAAGGGAGAAACTACAGCTCATTGATTTTTGTATCTTTAAAATATCAACCAGTCTTGGACACATAGTTGGAATACAGCAGATATTTATTGAAATGGGGTAGGGGGAGGCATTAAGCTTAGCTGTTTTCAAGTAACTACTCTTGACTTCCAAATGCCAGCGATCACCTTGCTAACCCATTTGTTCCTTTTTAGATTAAAGCTCCTAGAAAGGGTTCTCTAAATTCACTGTTCCAATTCTTTTACATTCATTCCAGTTAAGCCTTTGCTTAATTAACCTCTTTTCCAAATCAGCTTTCACCAAAACAACCCATGACCTCCAAGCTGCTAAACCCAATGGCCAATTATTAGTCCTCTGACTTAAACTGTCGGTAGAATTTGCAATGGGTTATCACTCACTCCTTCGTGATATACTATCTTTGCTTTGCTTCCAGAACACTACTCCTCTTGGTTTTCCTCTTCACCCACAATTTCCTTTGCTGTCTCCTCCTCTTCTCTCCAAACCCCATACATGGATTGCCTCAGGGCTTGGTCCCTTGGTCTCAGCGAGATCTTCCTCTCTAATTTACTTAGTAATCCATGTGTCTCCTTTGTGAGCTCAGCTAAATCATCTAGATCTTGGCAAATCCCAGATTTGTATCTCTAGCCAGACTTCTCTCTGGTCCTGAGCATACAACTGCCTGCTGAACACATGAACACATCCTGATTTTTTACCTCAAACCCACCTCTATACACAGCTTTTGATCTGAGTGGACTTCTATTCCATCTTTCAAACTGCTCAGGTGGAAAGTTCTTTTTTCATACCCCTGAGGAAATCCCATCAGATTCCTATGACTTCTCACAATTTCTTTCACTACTGCCTTAAACAAGTCACCGTGACAGGATCTCCCCCTGGTCGCACCAGAGTCCACTCAGCCGCCAAGGTAACCCTTTAAAAGCAAGTCACACTGACCCCTCCCTCAAGAGAAATACTCTTAGCTTTCTGAACGCTTTCCATTTCCCTCTGCTAGCCCCTGAGGACTCTGACTAGGCTTGAGATCCTGTCCATGGAGTGAGCCTGAGGAAAATGCTATCATTATCAATGAATCCTTGTTCTGAGCCAGCCTGGGGTTGTCTGTTCTATGTACGGGGCTACAGTTAAAAGGCACAGGTGCTAAAGAAAGACTTCAGGATTTGAATTGCTTTTTACCATGTTACTGTTTCGTTTTCCTCATCCATTAAACCAGAATGAAATATTGTTGTGAGGATTAAATGACTTGATATGTGAAGTGTGTACAATCATGCCTGCCACAGGTACCATAAGCTCTATAAGCATTCACTACTGTTATTTTTTATCATATTAGAGGACTACAATGGGCAACAAAACACAGAGTCACTTGTAATTTTAGATAATTTTCCTGCCTCTCATTTTTTGTGTCACGACTGTTAGGGTAATTTTGTCTTCTGAAAGCAATCTGAAAAGTACCCCATAATATACTAAGTATTATGTATTGGCACAAGGTTAAAATACATACACCTTTCAAGTTGTATATCAACAGATCACAATCTCAATTTTCACAGTAGTTTTATTTTGGTACCTCTTACAAATGAAGTAAGAGTCTTTAACATCAGAAAGGTAAAAGTGCTGATTTGGGGAGGGGGTAGTTTTTGACTCTTGTTATTCAGTCACTCAGTCATGTCTGACTATTTGCAACCCCATGGACTGCAGAACACCAGGCTTCCCTGTTCTTCACTATCTCCCAGAGTTCAAACTCATGTCCATTGAATCAATGATGCCCTCCAGCCATCTCATCCTCTGTCATCCCCTTCTCCTCCTACCCTTAGTCTTCCCCAGCATCAGGGTCTTTTCCAATGAGTCAACTCTTTGCATCAGATGGCCAAAGTATTGGAGCTTCAGCTTCAGCATCAGTCTTTTCAATGAACACCCAGGACTGATCTCCTTTAGGATGGACTGGTTGGATCTCCTTCTTGTCCAATGGATTCCCAAGAGTCTTCTCCAACACCACAGTTCGAAATCATCAATTCTTAGGTGCTTAGGTAAAATTATGGTAAGATTTCTGAGAGAAATACCATGTCTTAATGCAACTTAGCTTTACAGCTCTGTGCTTTTAAGGAGTTTATTATCACAGTGGCACAATTAAGCGACTGGGTGTGGTGCACTGGGTCTGAAGTAACAAGTAACATGGCAGAAGTCTATGTTTGTCACAAATCAAGTGATCACGGACTCATCACATTCACCTCACAGCTGAACCACATACTTTTCACTCTCCTGTATTCCTACAGCCATGAAATTAAAAGACGCTTGCTCCTTGGAAGAAAAGCTATGACCAACCTAGACATCTTATTAAAAAGCAGAGACATTATTTTGCCAACAAGGTCCATCTAGTCAAGGCTATGGTTTTCCAGTGGTCATGTATAGATGTGAGAGTTGGATTGTAAAGAAAGATGATTCACGTCCATCAAATCCGTGATGCCATCCAGTCATCTCATCCTCTGTCATCCCCTTCTCCTCCTGCCCCCAGTCCCTCCCAGCATCAGAGTCTTTTCCAATGAGTCAACTCTTCACATGAGGTGGCCAAAGTACTGGAGTTTCAGCTTTAGCATCATTCCTTCCAAAGAAATCCCAGGGCTGATCTCCTTCAGAATGGACTGGTTGGATCTTCCTGTAATCCAAGGGACTCTCAAGAGTCTTCTCCAACACCACAGTTCAAAAGCATCAATTCTTCGGCACTCAGCCTTCTTTACAGTCCAACTCTCACATCCATACATAAGCACACTACACTATCTAAATTCATTATACTGAATGCATTTAAAAAGAGTATTTTAAAGCAAGAATGAGCCATATTTCATGATGAATTTGGTATAATGGAGGGAGGAGGATCATTAAAAATATTATGCATTAACCATCTCACTTCCTATCCAAAAGTCACTTATTTAATTTCATGTAAATAAATGATGAAATGTGACCAGTTATTTTTAATTTGGATACTATAAAGTTTCCACAGTTGGATCCTCTAATTCCAGATGAATTTCAGGAGCAACACACGAGAGGCTGCTTCCTGTGTTCTCAACCTTATATTTTCTCCTCTTCTAATTTTTTTATACGATAAAAAAAATTTTTGTTTTAGTTCTGCTGGTACCAATTTATGGTATCCTAGAAACTCCACAATGATGGAAAAGAACAGGTGCTCACAACAAAGTAGAATTACCAACATATTTATGGCCCTATCATTTGACAGGGAAGGTCAAAGCTTCTCAGAGTTTATTCATAACCCTGCACCGGCTTTCAATTCTTGGAAAATTGCTCCTTGATACCCAGCTTCCCTGAAATCGCAGAGTGGCAGCCACTCTCTTCAGGCATAAATCAGATTCTAAATAACTGATAGCACTTTTCCGTCTAGACCTGGACAAGAAAAGCACTGTGTTCTCTCTGTAGAATGTGGCGGCTTAGGAAAAACAGCACAGGATGTTTTTAGGGTTTAATTTCTGAAATCATCTGTAAGAAAACATTCTTTGGGATTATAAAAGACAAGGCCCTGCTCGTGAATGTCACTATCATTTTTACATCCTCTCCTCTTTCATTCTCTAAATCCAAATTCAATACTATTATGGACTTAGTGCCTGCTTATCATGATTAATCTTGTCATGACTTTGTCATTCTGTACTTAAAATGTGCAAAATGTGTGACTGTGGCGTACTAAAATCCAGGCCAAAGACACAATGGCAATGAAGTAAGTGGGTCTGTGTGTGTGTTCTTGTTGTGTTTCAGTCTCTGAGTTTTGTCTGACTCTTTGCAACCCCATAGACTGCCACACGCCAGGCCTCCCTGTCCTTCACCATCTCCAGGGATTTGCCCAAGTTCATGTCCACTGAATCCGTGATGCCATCCAGCCATCTCATCCAATTAAAGGGAGATACATAATTTTTTAAAAAGCCAAGACAACATATTGAGTGTTTTTCTGTAAGATGTCAGCAGTTCTTTGTTGCGAGGAATCTTAGGAGCTAGGATTGGGAAGCCTTTATTCTAATAATTAGTAACGTTATTTTTTAAAATACTTGGCATTTAATATCTCAGTCACGTAGTTGTCTATTTCTTCTAAGATATAGGGAACACACCTGGGTCTTAAAAAATACACTATGTGAAAAATAGTTAAAAACTATGGATCTTCAATCAGCAGACATGGTTTTCAAGTGAAGAGTTACCTCTTTCTACATTATCAATGAAAATAATTGTTGTTTTTCATTAGTGGTGGTGTTCACTCAGTCACGTCTGACTCTTTGTGACCCCATGGACTGCAGCATGCCAGGCTTCCCTGTCCTTCACCATCTCCCTGAGATTGCTCAAACTCATGTCCATTGAATTAGTGATGTCATCTAACCATCTCATCCTGTGTCATTCCCTTCTCCTCCCGCCTTCAATCTTTCCCAGAATCAGGGTCTTTTCCAATGAGTCAGTTCTTCTCATCAGGTGGCCCAAGTATTGGAGCTTCAGCAATATTCAGTGACTATTCAGGGTTGATTTCCTTTAGGATTGACTGGTTTGATCTCCTTGCAGTTCAAGGAACTCTCAAGAGTCTTCTCCAGCACCACAGATCCAAGGTATCAGTTCTTCAGTGCTCAGCTTTTTTTATTGTCAGGCTCTCACAGTTAAGAGAATTCCAAGCACATGACTACTTGGAAAACCATAGTTTTGACTATATGGACCTTTGTATGCCAAGTAATGTCTCTGCTTTTCAATATTATGGCTAGGTTTGTCATGGCTTTCCTTCCAAGGAGCAAGCATCTTTCAATTTCATGGCTGCAGTCATTCTCCACAGTGATTTTGGAGCCCAAGAAAATAAAGTCTGTCATTGTTTCCCCATCTATTTGCCATGATGTGATGGGACTGGATGCCATGTTCTTAGTTTTCTGAATGTTGAGTTTTAAGCCAGCTTTTTCACTCTCCTCTTTCACCTTCATCAAGCTCTCTATTTCCTCTTTGCTTTCAGTCATAAGGGTGGCATCTTCTGCATATCTGCATATTGCTATTTCTCCCTGAAGTTTTGATTTCAGCTTTTGCTTCATCCAGTCCCAGCATTTCTCATGATGTACTCTGCATTTAGTTAAATGATCAGGGTGACAATATACAGCCTTGATGTACTTTCATTAGTAGTTCATCTTCATAAAAATTAATATGATGCTATTAAGGGCCATTCAGATGACTGTTTTGTCAGAGAAGTCTGGCATTCAGTCCCAGTTGTACTGTTTCAGCTGATACTTTGCACTGGGTTGATAATAACAATGCCAAAAGAGGCAGCAACTCAACAGAGCTTCTACTATGGTTGGCGATCAGCAGGGACTCATGTCTCACTAGCTGGGAATGAGAGCTGTCCTGCCACTTACTGGTCCTGTGACTTTGCACAATTCTATTAATTCTTCACACCTCAATTTCTTCATTTGTAAAACTGAGGTTATGATATTATCTAACATCGGAGACTTGTTGCCAAGCTTAAATTAAGCAGCGCACATTTAACTTGTACACGACCAGGGGGTTGTAAAGGATCAGACACAACTGCGAGACTGAACAACAACAATAAAGTGCTCCTAACTGAGTGCCTGGCGCATAGTTTTTAAACGTATCTTAGCTATTCCACTCTCATCATTTTATCATGGCGAATAATAAAAATGATGGAGGTGGGACTAACGTGTGAATTTTGCACTTGTGTAAGGAAAGGGGTTTTGCTGTTCATCATTACTGCTGCTGCTGCTAAGTTGCTTCAGTCGTGTCTGACTCAATGCGACCCCATAGACGGCAGCCCACCAGGCTCCCCCGTCCCTGGGATTCTCCAGGCAAGAACACTGGAGTGGGTTGCCATTTCCTTCTCCAATGCGTGAAAGTGAAAAGTGAAAGTGAAGCTGCTCAGTCGTGTCCAACTCTTGGCAACCCCATGGACTGCAGCCCACCAGGCTCCTCCGTCCATGGGATTTTCCAGGCAAGAGTACTGGAGTGGGGTGCCATTGCCTTCTCTGGTTCATCATTCAGTTCAGTTCAGTTCAGTCACTAAGTCGTGTCCGACTCTTTGCGACCCCATGAATCGCAGAACGCCAGGCCTCCCTGTCCATCACCAACTCCCAGAGTTCACTCAGACTCATGTCCATCAAATCCTTGATGCCATCCAGTCATCTCATCCTCTGTTGTCCCCTTCCCCTCCTGCCCCCAATCCCTCCCAGCATCAGAGTCTTTTCCAATGAGTCAACTCTTCGCATAAGGTGGCCAAAGTACTGGAGTTTCAGCTTTAGCATCATTTCTTCCAAAGAAATCCCAGGGCTGATCTCCTTCAGAATGGACTGGTTGGATGTCCTTGCAGTCCAAGGGACTCTCAAGAGTCTTCTCCAGCACCACAGTTCAAAAGCATCAATTCTTCAGCACTCAGCCTTCTTCACAGTCCAATTCTCACATCCATACATGACCACAGGAAAAACCACATCATTAATTATTCTCTAATTTTGTCAGATAAGCTAATGAAGAAAACAAGACGCAGCAGACAGGTGACAACGTGGTCCACACAGAGCTTTTCTATGACATGCATTCATCTAACTTCACCACTGTCTACAGTACCTCATTCAGCCTCAATCCTGGTGCTAAGGCCGATCTACACAGCAGCCTTATGTCACTTTCCCTGTATCTCAAGGCTGCAGTGAAAACACAAATCAAGTAAGTAGACAGAGAGCCTACTGAAGGAACAAAAAACCATACAACCCAATCATTATGTATCTTTAAAAAATGCCATAATGCTACTGCCTTAATTTATACCCTAGCACCACCATAAATGCCACTATGATTCAAGGTATTGCTCTGTTTTGACAGATTACCCTAATAGTGGTCAACACCTGAATCCTTACCTTCTGACTTTAAGTTGAACACCACCATCTGGTATAAGATGCTATTTAGAAAACGTCATTTAGGGCAATTTTTAATTCTCAATGAAATTTTAAATATTACTAATACAACTAACTTTTAAACCTAGTACTCCTTTTAGCCAACATTGAATAATTTAAATAAGTCCTCAGTCCTTTCTCTCCTAACCCATATACATGTGTGTATATATATACACACACACACACACACACACTCAAAGAGAAAACATTTTTTAAAATCAGGATAATTCCACTATATGAGGGGCTTCCTTGATGGCTCAGATGCTAAAGAATCTGCCTGCAATGCAGAAGACTCTAGTTCAATCCCCAAGTCAGGAAGATCCCCTGGAGAAGGGAATTGCTACCCATTCCAGCATACTTGCCTGGAGAATCCTACAGAGAGCCTGGGAGGCTACAGTTCCTGGGGTCACAAAACGCTGGACATGACTGAGTGACTAACACTGCTGTATGAGAAGCCTGCATGATGTTACAGAGGAAGAGCATAAGGCAGTAAAGAGAGCATAAAATTAAGGTAAGTAAAGTCTATAGGGTCACCAAGAGTCGGACAAGACTTAGAGACTGAACAATAAGCGTGCCCGTAACCTCAGAAGAATCTCATCCTGCAGGCCCACTTCAATATGATGAAGGTCTCCTTAGCTGCCCTCTGTGATTGACTGCCTTAGGGAAAGTACCACATGCCTGACGGGATCTTCTGGTGTTTCTCACTGAATAGGAAACTTTTAGGTTACTCCAGTTTTAAAATAAGGGGGGATGTAGAAGCTAACAGCATCACAAAGTTAGTAGTGATGGGTGAAAAATGTGGAAGAACTAGGGCGGAAGAGAACGTAAAGCTTCTGGATGTGGGGCTGCTCAGAGTCCTAGCAGTGCAGGGAAAAAGTGCTGAAATTGAGAGGTGTCACGATTTACCATTTCAGAGCTTGAGTCTCTGTTATGGTAAGTCTTCTAAGCACTTAAAACTTAAATGAATATGGAGTGGATAATGAGATTTCTTTCCTTCTAAAATGTAAGCCTGATGAATGATGCTTGAAAAGAACAACCAGTCATTTTTATGAGTGCTCAGCACAGCAATATAAGGGACTTTTTTTTTCTGTACTTAAAAGAAAAATTTTCTTTGTTTTGGCTTCTTAAGGATGGTGACATCCCTTGTTGGAAGAAATATCACCTCTATAAACTTATCTAGCTAAGATACTGCACTTTCTTCAATACTAAAAATCAATTATGAATATATTTTAAGCTATAAAACCACAGATTTGTGTTAATGACCATATATCCTAATTGAATTCTAGTATTATTTACAACAACCAAAATGACTAGTTGCACTTAAAATACACACATGTGTGATAATGAATTGGTTACGGCTTGTAAGAAAATACATGACAGGTTTACAGACAATTGTATGTAACAGAAAATACTCTTGTATTTGATAAAAATAAGAAATAAGCCTTGTAAAAAAAAATCACAGTCTAGGAAGAATCTAAAGACCTTAAAAGAGTTAAGGTCTTTTGTGAGCCTTAAGAAAGAGAAAAAGTACTTCAATGCTATTTTTTTTTTTTTTTGCAAGCCCAGAAGTTGCCAAAGACAAATTTCTTAAATCACAAATCAGGCGAGAATTGTATAAAACTATCTTGTTTCTATTTTAAGAAGCATTCATTAATTAAGGTACTGCTTTTTAAAATAGTTATCTTGAAGTAAAAATTGTTGCCATGTTAAAAATGATTCATATTTGCATACGCATGGGCATTTTTGTCTCAAGGAAGATGGTCCAAAAACTATAATATCCGATACTTCATAACTAAATCCTATGAACATACAGATTTATATCAAAACTATTTTCACATTCAATTTAAACATGAGAGTCACCTTGAGTTATTTTTTAGAATCTAAATGTGAGATGGAGAAATATTATCATTTAGAAGGTGAATAGAAAATGTTCTACGAAACATGCACAGACAGTCCTTAAAACAAGTTAGAACTGCGCATTTCTTGAGAACCTATGACTCTACAAAGATCCAATATTTTGGATAATAAAAAATGAAATTATGATAAAAATTACATATGTAGCAAAAACCCACTACAATACAATTTAAGGTATATTCAATTCCAATTTCTCAAATAAAATTTTTCTCAGTAACTTTAAACAACATAGCTCTAAGTTTTAAAACCTAAATAAGAAAAGAGAAAATCTTCAAGGAATAACAATAATTTAGAATATTAACAAAACCATGTTTGTTTCAGACTCTCATATACAACTGTCTATTCAAGGTTCAGTGAGCATCTCTAACTTAACACAATCATGTGGAACTCCTATTCTCACCTCTTGTTTTCAAGCCCATCCTATTCCTCTCCCAGTTTTCAACATGTCAGTAAATGGTATCACCATCGACAAAGCCAAAAACTAAACTGATTATTCTACTCAATAAAGGGCAACATGAACAAAGCTAATAGATGATGTAAGGAAAAAGAATACTTTGTAACGTTCAAAATTGACTGGGGATTTATCTTTAAAATATATCCGGAGTACCAGCAAATCAGCAATAAAAATTTGACAGTATTGCTGACAGAAAAATAAGTAAACACAAAAAAGGATATGAAGAGTTGCTCATCAGTTCAGTTCAGTTCAGTCACTCCGTCGTGTCCGACTTTTTGTGACCCCATGAATCACAGCACACCAGGCCTCCCTGTCCATCACCAACTCCCGGAGTTCACTCAGACTCATCTTCATCAAGTCGGTGATGCCATCCAGCCATCTCCTCTGTCATCCCCTTCTCCTCCTGCCCCCAATCCCTCCCAGCATCAGAGTCTTTTCCAATGAGTCAACTCTTCGCATGAGGTGGCCAAAGTACTGGAGTTTCAGCTTTAGCATCATTCCTTCCAAAGAAATCCCAGGGCTGATCTCCTTCAGAATGGACTGGTTGGATCTCCTTGCAGTCCAAGGGACTCTCAAGAGTCTTCTCCAACACCACAGTTCAAAAGCATCAATTCTTTGGTGCTCAGCTTTCTTCACAGTCCAACTCTCACATCCATAAATGACCACTGTAAAAACCATAGCCTTGACTAGATGGACCTTTGTTGGCAAAGTAATGTCTCTGCTTTTGAATATGCTATCTAGGTTGGTCATAACTTTTCTTCCAAGGAGTAAGCGTCTTTTAATTTCATGGCTGCAGTCACCATCTGCAGTGATTTTGGAGCCCCCCAAAAATAAAGTCTGACACTGTTTCCACTGTTTCTCCATCTATTTCCCATGAAGTGATGGAACCAGATGCCATGATCTTCGTTTTCTGAATGTTGAGCTTTAAGCCAACTTTTTCACTCTCCTCTTTCACTTTCATCAAGAGGCTTTTTAGTTCCTCTTCACTTTCTGCCATAAGGGTGGTGTCATCTTTATATCTGAGGTTATTGATATTTCTTCTGGCAATCTTGATTTCATCTTGTGCTTCTTCCAGCCCTACGTGCTAGTAATTATAGAAATACAAGCGAAAACAATGAAATATCACTTGATTCCTATATACTTTATACCCAGAAATCTGGATAACGTGAAATGTTGGTGGGGATATGGGGATATTTTCAAACACACACGTGTGCATAAGCACACACACACAAAACTCCTCACACACTGCTGACTTGGTAAAACCATTCTAGAGAGCAATCGGTCCCTAGTTAAATAAAGTAAACGTACGTCCCATTACCTAGTAATTCTTTTCTTGTGTGTGTAGTCGCTCAGACATGTCCAACTCTCTGCAGCTCCTTGAACCATAGACTACCAGGCTCCTCTGTCCGAGGGATTTTCCAGGCAAGAATACTGGAGTGGGTTGCCATCTCCTACTCCAGGGGATTTTTCCGACCCTGGGATCGAAGCTGTCTTTTGTGTCTTCTGCATTGACAGGAAGATTCTTTACCACTAGCACTACCTGGGAAGGCCATTTTTTTTTTTTTTAAGTTGTACATGTAAGTCAAAGAAAAGCTCCCGTGGGTCCATAAGGATATAAGCATGAGGTGGCACACTGGGAAATTATTTGTGGTGATGTAACTGAGCGGGACTGGCGGAGGACACAGGATGTAGAAGCAACTTGGTGTCCAGCACTCAGAAAGTGAATAAGCAAATATAATAGATATACAATATTTAGGGCTATGAAAAATTAAAAGGAAGAGAGTCGATGTATACACAGCAACACAGATAAATCTTAAAAATACAATGCTGAATAAAAAAGATGGAGGAAGCTTAAAAACACATGGCTAAGCAAAACAAGCCAGTCTAAAAGGACTACATATTGTATGATTCCAGTTATATGATATTCAGGGAAGGGGAAAACTATATAGAGACAGGAAAAAGATGAGTGAGAGTCCTGAGGTAGAGGGGAAGGTGGGGACTGATGCCTATGTGAAGCTCAGGGGACTGTCAGGATGACGAGACCACACTGCATGCACTGAAGTGTAAAGGGGATTCACAACAGTAGGGGTTTGTCAAACCTACAGAGCTTTACCACACAGAGAATGGACTTGATCATATACAGATTTTAAAATCATTTAGGAGGATCATAGGATTTTTGGATAAAATTTAGACTTTGAAAAGACTAATACAGTTATGTAAAGTTTAAAAATAAAATAAAATTAAAAAAAAATAAAATAAAATAATCAAGTAAAAGTCAAAAAAAAAAAAAAGAAAAGACAACCTAACTATATTACAAATATATGGAGGAGCCTCAATAGAAGGAGAAGGGAAGGGTGCTAGCCTAAGTACTCTGGAAATGAAAAGAGTCTATAAAACTGAAGGCAAAAGAACTATGTAGAAGTACTGTCTTCTTGCTGATAAAGTTGCTTCTTACAGGGGTACAAGTTATTAACTCTAACACTGAAACACATGCATATTTGAATTAAATAATTAACTAAATGGATGGTGGGTGCTGAGATCCAGGTTTGACCCTGTTTAAGTGAGAGGTTATAGACCAGCGAGAGAAATAAGCTAGAATGATCCATGTGATAATGGATTACATTTGGAAATATCAATAAGAACTCATGTGTAACTTAATAAATATGCAGATAATTACATACAGAATTTCATATAAATATGAATATATACACAGGTTAAAATACACATCTATAGTTCTTTGCTAAGAAGGTCTAAAAAGTGACACCCCAGTAACAATAAGCACAGCTAGCATCCAGATCTTGGTTTCTAAAGCCACTCTTCAAAAACTGTGAAACAGAACTCTGCGGAAAAATAGGTGATTCCAAGACTAGGGCAGGAAATATACAAAATGAGCTTGGAACACCTAGTAGAAGGAAGGAAGCATGTGTGTGAAGACTGTGTGTGTGTGCACGCACGCACACACACACACTCAGGGGCTCTGTCCAAAATGCACAGAAATCAAGTGCAAGAGCTTCTAGAGGCCAACACGAGGGCAGTTTGAACAACCGAATAAAGTAGGATTAGAATACAAATCAAAGTACAAAATAAATACTCATGACCTCAATCTGATAAAAATAAATTACCAAATAAAATTTTAAATGGAGGGAAAAGAGAGAAATCTACAAAGAATTTCAAATAAATTGTGGAGCTACTCCACCCTAATGGAGGGACAATTAAACCTCCAGTCTCTAATGTACACTGCACACCATGACTTTCTTCAGAGTCAGATGGGAGGAGGCTATACACTAACCTTATGTGGGGAAAAAAAACAGACACATAATATTTCAGGCAGGTGACCAAGTTAACAAAAAACCAGTCATAAATCATGTTGATAATATGCACCCTTGATATGTGATAAAAATGGCACTTTAACTCTGTGCTCTTCCTCTTTTTTAATTTTTTTAAATTTAAATTTATTTATTTTAATTAGAGGCTAATTACTTTACAATATTGTATTGGTTTTGCCATACATCAACATGAATCTGCCTCGGGTGTACATGTTCAGTCGTGTCCAACCCGGTGCGACCCCATAGATGGCAGCCCACCAGGCTCCCCCATCCCTGGGATTCTATAGGCAAGAAATACTGGAGTGAGTTGCCATTTCCTTCTCCAATGCATGAAGGTGAAAAGTGAAAGTGAAGTTGCTCAGTCATGTCCGACTCTTAGCAACCCCACGGACTGCAGCCTACCAGGCTCCTCCATCCATGGGATTTTCCAGGCAAGAATACTGGAGTGGGATGCCATTGCCTTCTCCACATCTAACTAAGATTCTTCAAAATTATCAAGGTCAACAAAAACAAGGAAAGTCTGAGGGGGAAAACAACAACAACAACAGCAGCAGCAGCAGCAAGAAAACCATAAAGAAGAGAACAAGGAGATACAACATCTAAATGTAACATAGGAACCCAAAATAGAAAAAGGATATTAGATAAAAAAGTAATGACACATGAAAAAACTATGCGCTTTAGTTAACAACAACGGATCAACTTTTGGTTCATTAATTGTAACAAATGTACACTATTTATAGGTTACTAACAGGGGAACCATGTGCAAGGGCCAGGGGGCATACATAGGGACTTTCTGTGCTACCTGTTCAATCTAATCTGTAAGTTTGAAACTGTTCTAAAATATATGCCTATTAGAAAATTAATTACATAAAAAGACAGTAAGAAAAGATAAAATAGTATCACTTATACAAAGCATAAGTACATACATACACCCGCCCAAAAATAAAATGTCTGACAAAGAAGAAAAACAGAAAATTACATGCAACATGTATTACGGACAATATGCAGAGTTTCTAACAATATACAAAAAAAAAAAAAGGAAAAGCCAACAACGTTACAGAAAACATGGGCAGTGCAGAGAAAAAGAATGTGAAGTTTTTAAATATGCTCAATCTCATCTGTAATAAGAGAAATGCAAATGCAAACTACTCTGGGATATTATTTCTCACCTGGTAGATCAATAAGACTGAGAGAAAACAGGGAACTCATCATTACATCTGACATTCCTATGGGGGAGCATTTAGAAGTAACTTTTTGACACAGTGATCACACTTTCAGGGATCTATCCAAAAGATACACTGACAACATACAAAGACACACATGCAAAAGTCTATCCAATCATATCACTGTCAGTCCAGTTCAGTCGCTCAGTCGTGTCCGACTCTTTGCAACCCCATGAATTGCAGCACACCAGGCCTTCCTGTCCATCACCAACTCCCGGAGTTCACCCAAACCCATGTCCATTGTGTCGGTGATGCCATACAACCATCTCATCCTCTGTCGTCCCCTTCTCCTCCTGCCCTCAATCCCTCCCAGCATCAGGGTCTTTTCAAATGAGTCAGGTCTTTGCATCAGGTGGCCAAAGGACTGGAGTTTCCACTTCAGCATCAGTCCTTCCAATGAACACCCAGGACTGGTCTCCTTTAGGATGGACTGGCTGGACCTCCTTGCAGTCCAAGGGACTCTCAAGAGTCTTCTCCAACACCACAGTTCAAAAGCATCAATTCTTCTGCTCTCAGCTTTCTTTATAGTCCAACTCTCACATCCATACATGACCACTGGAAAAACCATAGCCTTGACTAGATGGACCTTTGTTGACAAAGTAATGTCTCTGCTTTTGAATATGCTGTCTATGTTATGTCATAACATTCCTTCCAAGGAATAAGCGTTTTTTAATTTCATGGCTACAATCACCATATGCAGCGATTTTGGAGCTCCCCAAAATAAAAGCCACTGTTTCCCCATCTATTTGCCATGAAGTGATGGCACCAGATGCCATGATCTTAGTTCTCTGAATGTTGGGCTTTAAGCCAACTTTTTCACTCTCTTACGCTTTCATCAAGGGGCTCTTAAGTTCTTCACTTTCTGCATATCAAAAACAATGAAACATCAGTGGAGTGTATCAGAAAGGCTAGAAATAGATCCACATGTACATGGATAACTGAGTTTTGACAAGCTGCAGAGGCAACTGAGTGGGGCCAGAATAGCCTTCCTGACAAATGCTTCTGGAACAACAGGATATCCATATGCAAATAAATGAACATCAATTCATACCCTACATGGTATACAAAAATTAAATCAAAATGGATCACAGATCTAAATGTAACACATATAACTGTAAGACTTCTAGGAGGAAACAGTAAAAAAAAAATCTTTGTAACCTTAAGTTAAGATTTCTTAGATAAAACACTAAAAGCATGATCCATTACAGAAGAGATAGATGGAGTAGGCTTCATCAAAATTGTAAAGGTCTGCTCATCAAAAGATATTATTTTCAGGTGGTACTGAGTCTAAATGGGAAGTATAAGTATGAACTCACATTGTCTTAAAAAAAGTGCTAGCTTTGTCTATAGAATCAACTCAGTGGCTACAAGAACCCCTTAATGCCTACTTTATGGTCTCTCTCTCTGTTTCTTACTGAAAGAACATCCTGGAGATATTCAGTCAGCCAGGAAATGTACAAGATGAAGCCAGGAGCATGCTATAGAAACAGCAAGTATGCTATCAAAGACTACAGGATTTATATCAAGAAGATCCAGGAGCCAAATTGAATTCCCCTCCCACTGGCCAAAGACAGGATACTTTGAGTAGAAATAAAGATAACAGAATGAACTGATAATACGTATAAAATATGATTAAAACCATCAACTTAAGGACAATTAACTGATTCATGTGGAAGAATGCTAGGAAACTAACTCATTATTCTGAAATCTAGTAGATAAAAGAAAAAAAGATTTAACTGTATATCCTATCTTCCTTTAAAGACTGTTTCACAAAATAGCATAGTAGCTGACCTGAGGGACGCTGATCTTTCCAGAGGCATTTCAGGAAAAAAATTAAGCAGTAATGGGAGAACAGTTTATCATAGCATTGAGCAACCAGTAATAAATCCATGAAGGTGAGTGATAATCACCAATGGCATAGAACATCATAATAAAGAGACAACCAAATGTCATGATGCAATGTCACCTATTTCAGAACCACCCCTCCCATTTGTTAATAGTACTGATCACAGTTCTACAATTAACTATAAATTACAAAAACATAAAGTAAAAGAGAATGTATTCAATGATACCCTGCCATGCCATGAACCCAGACTGTGGAAAATTTCAAGGAAAAAAATGACAGTTTCCTCAACAAAAGTGCTGAGGCATGAGAAACGAACAAGAAGGAGAAGAAAAAGAAAAATAGAGAAGGGAACTTACTGATGAAAAGGGACAACAAAAAAATTAACCAACTGCAATGCATGGATCTTGTTTGGATCCCTAATCATATAACAAACTATAAGTACAAGCATTAGTTCTCAATCTTGTTGGACTCTTAACGACCCCAAGGATTGAAGCCTTCCAGCCTCCTCTGTCCATGGAATTTCCCAGACAAGAATTCTGGAGTGGGTTGCCATTTCCTTCTCCACGGGATCTTCTTGACCCAGGGATCAAACACAAGTCTCCAGCATCGCAGGCAGATTCTTTACTGTCTGAGCTACCAGGGAAGCCCACAAACAAATCTTAAAACAAGAGACTATGTAAAAACTGGTTTTAAGCAATTATTCTTAACTTTAGTCACTTTAGGTATGGTTTTTAGGAATCCCTTTCTTTTAGAGATACATATAAAATATGTTAATGGTCATAAAAAACAGTATACATTTTGCAAAGCACAAACAAAAGGACAAATCATGGGGGGATGGTTTCTTACGTGATAAATATGGAATCACAGGTGAAAATGGGATTTGAACCAACAAATCAAAATCAAACAATGAAACAATCTGACCAACGACCATGATATGCCAGGAAATATTTGATGAACTCCAACCTTTTCACTTGAAGCCCAACAGAAGCCAGACACAATAAAACAAAAAGCAGTTATATATATAAGGCCCTGTATGTTTTAATTTTCATGAACATCCTGTGTAATATCATCCCCAAGTTACAGATGAAGAAACTGAGACTCAGGCAGTCCCCAGGAGCTAGTCAATACCACCTACAGTCAAGACCCTAACCTCCCACTCAGAGCCAAAGCCCCCAGACAACACGAAAATCTGCACAGAATAACTGACACTTTTCAGAGCTAGTAAACCACAGGATTATAGACATCACCTGGCTTCTTCAGATACTCACTCAACTATTCTGTAATTAACTATGATTTCCTTCTAGTTCCCTTTCTAATGGTTCTGAATGTCTTCCTTTCTTGGAATATAACTCTTTTCCAAAAGAGCCTTGTTATAATAAACTCCTATTTTGGATATAAATGCAATTTTTCAGGAGAAAGGCATCGCGGATAAAAGGAATAAAGGATGAGATTTGCAGCATTAATTTATTTTTTTAATGTTGCACATCAACATTTTTATGCTAAGTAGTAAGTTAGAATTTGGTTCATAAAATTGTTTTAAATGAAGTGTGCGTTCAGGAGAAGGTGATTTTAGAGAATTATGTACTATTTGGCTTTAGAAATGAAATTCTTTATGGCAGCCTACTGGATGATATGCAGTATTAAGTGTTGCTGCTAATAATCTTGTGGCTATATTTAATACTATTCAAAACCGTGTTATGAATGTGACTGCAATGAATGGGTGCTTGTAAGGGCAGAAATCTTTCCAAGATGTACGTTCAATGAACAGAATCTAAGATCTGCATACCGACTTGTATCGATGGCCAATTGGCCTAGGCTTAGAGCACTGAAAAAGAGCCTCAGTTTGTTTTTCTCAGGAGAGCAGAATGTAGTAACGAGGAATACTTGAACAGTAAATGTGCAGGCAGAGCACCTGGGAACATCCAATCTCTACATCTACCTGGCTGTAAACAAGACTTTCAGCTTCAGCAACCTCATCTGAGCAACAGGGAGAAAAGGAACTTCACCCTGGCAAGTGCTGAGATTCAGTATCAGCCACTATCATCATTTCCATCATTACTAAAGAACTTAGCTGGCTACCCCTCAGTTGATAATTTCTGTTAGTAAGGCAAAAAGTCCTATCTAAGAATACAGTGAGGCCTTGTCCCTACTAACAGGTTAGATAACAAGGTATGCGGGTATTTGTCTGAAGGAGTTGGTTTTCAAATAGAACTCCACGGACAGGCTCAGGGCTTCCAACAACTCTTAAAATATTTAAAACTTTCAGAGTGTGGAGAAGTGTACATTTTTCTGAAGAGAAGGTTCAGACTTTTTTTCATATTCTCAAACAGGCTTATAACCACCAAAAGCTATAAATCTCTGTCTAACGTTGAAGGATTAAAATCTGAACCCACTAACAGGGCGGCGGAGGTGATCTTCAATTGTGTCTCCAACCTAGCTTCTTCCCCCTTCATCCATCACCACAGCTTCCTTTTCTATCCCAGAAACCTCAGGCTTTCTCGCTTCTCCCAAATACATGGCTTGGCTTCTGCACCGCACACCTCTGCCCACGTCCTCTGTTCTATGTCTTCCGACCTCCTACACACCTGTTTCCTTCTGAGACTGCACTCAGACACGACCTTCTCCAGGAACCCTCCCTACCCCTGTCTGTGGTGCACCGCGTGCTGCTTCCCTAGGCTCAAGTAACAGTCTGTATGCATTTGCAATACTGCACTTCTTTTATCTCATTGAAAAAATGATCTAAACAGATTTAGTGAAGTTTTTTGACAGAAACTTACTCATCATCAATCTAGCAAAACAACTGATATAAATAACGTGACATGATGTGCTCAGTCATGTCTGACTCTTTGTGACCCCATGGACTGTAGCCCGCCAGGCCCTTCTGTCCATGGAATTTTCCCGGCAAGAACACTGGAGTGGGTTGCCATTTCCTCCTCTGGGGAATCTTCCTGACCCAGGGATTGAACCTGCGTCTCCTGCATTCACAAGTGGATTCTGAGCCACTTGGAAAGCTCACCTGATATAATAAATAAGTCCTTGTTAATATGTTAGTTGAATGAATACATGGAAAAATTGTCCAAGTCCTTTCATTTTTCTGAATGCTGGCTCTGTTTCTGGAAATATTTTATAGTGTGAACTATGCTCAGAAAAAAATATTAAGCTCTATTCATAGCTTTTCAATTACTATTATCAAAATTTCAAAGAGGGTCCACTTCTTAATAGGCTAGCTTCACCTAGGAGAAAATAAATCCTTTCCTACTGTCCCTTGAGCAGCATTTCTGTATATTAAACTTGCCTGATAATATAAGACCAGTGTTCCCTATTCTTTGCCTTTTACCTTGAGGGCTTCTGGTAGTAGTGAAATTGGCTTCCTATCTTCAGACAACTGGAAAGGCCAACAAGCATGCAATTAATCAATTCTGAGGCTCCTCTATCAACATGACTTTCCAAAAGAGAAAAGCTCAGGGTTCATTATCATTACTATCTCAGCTATAATAGAATATTTTTCTACCTTGATAAGGAAACTGATTATGTCCATTCACTTCTATTTAAAACCTTATCTACACTCCATAAAGGTGGCAGTGAAGCCTGATTCTGTTAGAGAAGAAGTTGGCTTTATATGTTATACTTGCTTAATGAATTTACCTCTGAAAATTGCTCCTTCTACACCGAATGACATCATACCAAGCTCATGAATCATAAAATCAGAAATAGAATTACAGAAGGGAGAGACCTAAAGGGCCAATCAGACACGGACTTGGAACCTGGCTTCATTGTTAAATGGAAGACTAACCCTTGACAAGTCATTGCATCTTTCTAAGACCTAGTTTGCTCCTTAAAATCAGGTCCTACTGGCTCCAACTCAAAAGATGTTATGAGAGCAAAGTAGTTCTCTCATCAGAAAGTGCACAGAATAACCTGAGGAACATTTTCAAACATACATAAGCCACAGCTCAGAGACTACCTAGTTGGAATTTCCAGTGTGTTCATTCAAAAAGCTATCAATACACATAGAAAAATTACCATACAGAGGTGCATCCAGACAATAGTGTTCTAAGCAGCCATGAATAAAAGAAAGAAGATGATCTCTATTACGGGAAGATAGAGCAGTCTCAAAAATTACCTTTCTTTTCTGCAAGGATCTAGAATATTCTGAAAGAGGGTGGTAGTGATGAAGAGGGTAAAAATGAAAACAAGACATCTGATGATAATTTTTTACGAAGCTTTTGACGAGTGTAATTACTTTAAAATAATAATTAAAAAAGAAAATCTTATAACTACAAATAAACTGTGACAAGTGAACCTAAGAGTTAAATCTATAGCATAACCACAGAAAGAACAAAATTTATGATTTCAAATGACAAATTTTAGACACAATACTCTGGCTGGACTATAATTTAAAGACAAATGGAAAGATCTGCAAAGAAATTTTAAATTTCCTTCAGTAGTTTACTATTTAGTGGTAGTTTAGGTATTATAATTTTGAAACTCATACTATACACTATAGTGTAAAACAAGCATGTTATTTCAGATCAGGAATTTTGAGGGAGGGCAAAAGAAATAAAAATATAATAATGTGATGAGACATCTGCAATTTAATTTCAAATGGTCACCCTACCCTCAATACACCTATTCATAGATAAAGTATACAATGCTTAGAACATTTAAAGTGGTTGGGATGTGCTGCTTATTATACTATTCTTTCAAATTCTCTACATATATGACAATTTTCACAATAAAAAGTTCACAGAGAAGAAAAAAAGCCTATGCAGATGATTCCAGCAGCAGCTCCTAAAGGCAGCACTCTCAGGGCATCCAGTTCCAGTTCAGTCGCTCAGTCGTGTCCGACTCTTTGCGACCCCATGAATCGCAGCACGCTAGGCCTCCCTGTCCATCACCAACTCCCGGAGTTCACTCAAAATCATGTCCATCAAGTCGGTGATGCCATCCAGCCATCTCATCCTCTGTCGTCCCCTTCTCCTCCTGCCCCCCAATCCCTCCCAGCATCAGGGTCTTTTCCAATGAGTCAACTCTTCACATGAGGTGGCCAAAGTACTGGAGTTTCAGCTTTAGCATCAGTCCTTCCAATGAACACCCAGGACTGATCTCCTTTAGAATGGACTGGCTGGATCTCTTCGCAGTCCAAGGGACTCTCAAGAGTCTTCTCCAACACCACAGTTCAAAAGCATCAATTCTTCGGCACTCAGCTTTCTTCACAGTCCAACTCTCACATCCATACATGACCGCTGGAAAAACCATAGTCTTGACTAGATGGACCTTTGCTGGCAAAGCAATGTCTCTGCTTTTCAATATGCTACTCTCAGGGCATAGAAGAGACTTAAACTGGTTACTCTTCCTTCATGCTTTTGGGGCCTCCTCAAGGTTCAGTGCAATTCAGAGAGGAAGCTGGGATTCCGACAAGACAGCAGCTACGAAGCAAAGGGTAAAGGGCTAGGTTTCAGAAAACTCCCTAGACTGTTGTGGATGGATTTTCCACGCACTCGCAATGCTGTTCTATGAAGTTTCCTCATCTGAGAAACAGGAACAATGTCCCTGTCTGCTAACTTCAAAGGGCTGCTGAGAATCAAGTGAGACGATGATGAAGATCCTTTGCAAACTCTAAAAATATTATTTTTTGGTAATTTTCCAGCATTTCCAGTATACACGTTATTTTACAACTCATGCGGGGCTCTTCAGAGTCTTCAGTGATAGTCTAATATTCAGCATGCCTTCGACATTCAGAGCATCCAACCTACTTAACAACATATCAGCAGTGTCTCCATCTGCTTCAGAAGACAACAGGAAATCAGGGGCATCCCCGGTGTTCCATTTTCTGTCAAAGTTTACCATTGTCACTGTCTCTCAGTCTATCGACCATCTTGGTTATGCTCTGCTTTGCTAATTTCCTTCCTGACTCAGATACATTTTGATAAATTTTATTGTTAAGTTATAACGTAGGCATCAAAGTCAAATATTCTAATTCTGATGATGATAAAGTTATAAAGGACTAACAGGAGCTTTTAAAAGACTATATATATGGAATAGTGGTTTTCAGGAAAAAAAAATCCTCCTCCTCCAAAAACCTTCCTCTCAGTCAGATTGGCTTGGAAGAGGTAAGACTCTTGGGGTATGTGTGTGTGTGCATGTATAGTGTGGTAGAGTTGCTAAGTTGCGTCCAACTCTGCAACCCCATGGACTGTAGCCTGCCAGTCTCCTCTGTCCATGGAATTTCCTGGGCACAAACACTGAAGTGGGTTGCCATTTCCTCCTCCAGAGGATCTTCCTGACTCAGGGATCAATTAGATGTGTTATATGTATGTGTGTGTGTGTATGGGAGTGAGATACCTGAGCCAGTCCTTGAAAGAGCATCAACATACCCAGCATGAATGCATAGTTTGAATAAGTACCCTTGAATCCAAGCCCTCCTAGCTTAAGTTTACTTGGATAAATATTCCACTTTTTCTTCAATTTTGATTGCACTGGAACAAATAAGATTAAAATGCTCCCCAACTCAGGGGAAAAAAGAAATCTTAATTGGATGAGAAATCATACAACTCGGCTGGAACTGTATGAAGCTCTTTATACAGAAGCTTTCACTGGTGCCAACCTTCTTCCCGGAGGCTCATTTCATTTCCCTGCTGGTAACACTCAAATCACTTCACAGTTCATTGATACTGCATTGGCAACCCTTTGTTTTCAATCAAAGGAAGATGCTGAAGCAATGCTCAATTGAACTAAGTATACATGACACAGTGTACTTGCGTCCTTGTCACAGAGGACTGGGGAGGGGGGGTAAAGGGAAATATGACACTCAGCATCCAATATTCCATGACTTTCCCCAGAATTGGATTAGGATAAATTATGATGACAGGCCTGAGACAAATGCTGATGCTATCTCTTCTACTGTTTCACCTGCACACAGCACTCTTTCGGATTGCATCAAGACTCCTAACCTGATTCTCTGTCACTCATGGCTGAAAACAAAAGGCCACTGTTCAAATAAGTTTTTAAACAGTTTCCATGGAGACTGAATTTTATATTTCCTCCCTTGCTGCTTTGGAATCACTAAGGGATCACCACTGGTTTTTGCTGATGGGCATCTTTCTATAAATCTCCCTGAATGAAAGACTTTAAGGTCAAAGAACTTGTGCATTGTGTGGGTGAGCGGTGGGCATCAGGGTGGTCATTTCTCACCTTTAGCCTTGAAGCGCCATTGTATTTAGGTTGCTTTAAAATCTACCACCCCTGCCACCGTCCCCCTCATGTATTTGCTCGAGAATTAGCACACCTGCACTTCCCTGGGTGCCCCAGTGGGTGAGAATCTGCCTGCCAACGCAGGACACAGATTCAATCCTTGGTCTGGGAAGATCCCACATGCTGCAGGGCAACTAAGCCCATGAGCCACAACTACGAGGCCCACGATCTAGAGCTCGCAGCTCGAGCTGCAACTACTGCGTCCACGTGCCACAACTACCAAAGCCCACACACCCTAGCGCCAGCGCTCTGCAACAACAGAAGCCATCGCAATCAGAAGTCTGCACACCGCCATCAGGGGCTAGACCCCTGCCTGCTGCAATTAGAGAAAGCTCACGCACAGCAACGAAGACGCAGCACAGTCAAAAGTAAGCAAGCAAGTAAGTAATTCTTTAAATAAAAATAAGAAGAGAGAAGTGCAAACCACAGCCACTAAAAGAAGCTATTGCTCCCCAGGTGAACTTCCAGCAAACTAGGAAGAAAGCATAAGCCAAGAAGGAAATAACTAGACGAAGTCAGAGTCTCTGACTGCCGACCTGGGATGCCCAGGCACCCTGTATTTTTACAAGGGGCGGCACCAATGAACACTCTTGATGATGAGAATAGTACGTGAGATCACCTAAAACTTCTATTTATTTGGATTTGGCTTGGTCGCCTGATGCACAGAACTCACTCATTTGAAAAGACTCTGATTCTGGGAAAGATTGAAGGCAGGAGGAGAAGGGGATGACAGAGAATGAGATGGTTGGATGGCATCACCGACTCAATGCACATGACTTTGAGCAAGCTCCGGGAGTTAGTGATGGATAAAGGGCCTGGTGTGCTACAGTCCATGGGGTCGCAAAGAGTCGGACACGACTGAGGGACTGGACTGAACTGAATCACTAGATGAACTACGTGTGGCTGTTGTTATTTCACCTTTGATTAAAAACAGGCAACTCTGTGTTTTCTAAGGTTTAGAAAATCAGAGAAATTACAACCTAATAAAATTTGCTTTATGGATAAAATACTTGAGGCCCAGTTTCAAAAAATGATTTCAAAAAGTGATGAAAGGAGTCCGGATGAGGAAAGTTCAGAGAGGCTTATTTGGAAATTCTGTGCAAGGCACACAGAATTTGAGTAGGGCTTTGAAAAAAGAGAGTTATTTCAATAGAAAATATTTTGGGGGTAGAGAAAGGAATGACTGTGGTCAGTTTGGAAAACAAGAGTTTTCCAAAGGTCAGTTTCCCTAGGTCATGGAACACTAGAAGAACATGGACCAGAAAGAGGGAGATGTCAAGGTCTGACTCAGAGCTTCACACCGGCGCCCAGACCAAGGTGCCCACGGAAAGAAGGGCCTGGCGGGGCCATGGAGCTGGGCGTAGGCCACGAGGACCTTCTGCTTGCTTTGGAAGAGAATACAGATTTAGAACAGGTCATGACATACTTCACCAGCATTTGGTGAGACAATTAGGGCCCATACATGTATGACCCATCTTACAGAGGTGCAGCATGGCAGCGGCACTCCAGGCTGTCCTGGGAAAGAAAGAAAAACATGGTCCCCAAAACATCCCTGCTCTGGTTTTGAATTGGGAAAATGGGCTCACCAAAGTAATTGTGTAGGCCATCATTAGCTCTGAGGTTAGTCAAAACAATTACAACTGCTTATGAGAGTACAATAAAAAAGGGCAAACAATAATAAAGAGATAGATATTTCTACCTCCTCTCCCATTTAATGTTCAACCATAAAAACTTGGCTTCTACCTACATTTTACCATGAAAACTGCACCTTATCAGTTGCCAAACTCACTATATCATTTCTTTTTTTTTTTTTAATTCTTCACACCCTTACTGATCTCTCCCTGGTCTCTTAAAATTCTAAACCACCTCGGTTTCAGCATCACCACTCTCTTTTAGTTCTATTTCTTTTCCTTGAAGGCATTCCTAGAGTTCTACCATCTGCCATGGCTCTTTTCATTCTATACCTTCCTTCCAGGGGAATGAGTCCGGTTCCAAGTTTTTAATTACCACATATATGTGATGATTCTTATAGTATTACCATCAGGCCATGCCAAATACAAAATTTTCTGTAACCCTTTAAGGCAATTTTACTCATTTCCAAAAAAGACCAAACTCATTTCCAAAGAAAGACCAATCTCTTTATGTTCAAGATCAGCTGACCATCCTCCCATTTTTTCCTGTTCTTCTCATATTCTCTGCTTCAAAGAAAGACGAAACCCAGTTGCCTAATCCTAATCCTAGGCATTGCATTGACTCCTTCCTCTGTGTTCCTGGGAAGACTTTAGAGTTCACATCCCAAGGAACTCTACCATCCTTTCTTCACACCCATGCTTACTTAAGTTTACTTACTCATCATTTCCTTCTTGGATTTCTATATTAGTTGAATGGCCTGTATCTCTACCCTAACCAATTTATCTTTCACATTGCTACCAAGCTATCTAAAATGTTAACCTAATGTTATTTCCCTGATAAAAAAGCTGAATACCTGAACTTGGCCCTCAATATAAAGACCATCTTCCTGAGAATGCAAACAAGCCCCTCATGATCTAGAACATTAATTCTAGCTGCATCTCCTATGGCCTCCAGGATTCAGCATTTTAGAGTTCCCACAAAGATGGCAAGTTCTCTAAGGTTCCTTTGCCTTTTAACATTAAAAGTCGCCCATTCATTCATTATCTGGCCTTGCCCCATCTTAGGTGCAGCACGCAGGATCTTTGATCGTAGTTGTAGCATGTGAAATCTCAGTTGCTACATATGAGATCTAGCTTCCTGACCAGGGATGGAACCCGGGCCCCCTACATTGAGAGCGTGGGGTATTAGCCCCTGGACCACCAGGGAAGTCCCACATTAAATGTCTCCATTCCTTTCTTTGGCTGACTGCTCATCAGCTAGGATCTCCCTGAGACACTGGGCACACTCTCACCATAAGCCCTGGGCCCAATCTGGGTTAAATGTTTTTTCCGTGCTGTCTGCACAGCATCCAGCATTTCCTCATAAGGAGTGTTAATTTTGCTATTTATTCTTCCATCCTTTCCTCTGAAGTCTACATAGCAGAACAGAAGCAGTGCTTTTTACTTCTGCAGATGCACTGCTCACCACCATGTATATCACATCTTTGGTGCTTAAACAATGCTTTTTGTTGAAGCATTCTATGCTGTACATCAGGCTTTCCTGGTAGCTCAGCTGGTAAAGAATCTGCCTGCAATGCAGGAGACACCAATTCAATTCCTGGATCAGGAAGATTCCCTGGAGAAGGGATGGGCTACCCACTCCAGTATTCATGGGTTTACCTGGTGGCTCTGATGGTAAAGAATCCACCTGCAATGCGGGAGACCTGGGTTCGATCCCTGGGTTGGGAAGATCCCCTGGAGGAGGGCATGGCAACCCACTCCAGTATTCTAGCTCCATGGACAGAGGAGCCCAGTGGGCTACAGTCATGGGGTCACAGAGTCGGACATGACTGAGCGACTACAGCATGTGCTGTACATCAACCAAAACAGAATCAGCAGAACAGAAAACAAGCCTAAAAAAATAAATACTTTGTGAGTGTGTGCTTTCACTCTTAAAGAAAGCTAGTTTCATTAAACATGGGTAAAATCACAGAGGGAAAGTTCCTACAGAGATCTAAAGGGGACATTCGGGTGCTTACAAAATGAGAGTTGAACGGCTCTAAAATTTTGTTGTCTTACTGCAAATTAAAATATGATATTTGCAAATACATTCATCTGTATTTGCAAAGCACAAATAGACACAGATGCAGAGAACAGACGTATAAATACTGGAGGCTGGGGGAAAGGAGGATGAACTTGGGACACTGGAATCCATATCTATACACTATTGATCAGAAAGTGAAGAGGAACGAAAAAGCCTCTTGATGAAGGTGAAAGAGGAGAGTGAAAAAGTTGGCTTAAAACTCAACATTCAGAAAATGAAGATCATAGCATCTGGTCCCATCACTTCATGGGAAATAGACGGGAAAACAGTGGAAACAGTGTCAGACTTTATTTTTTGGGCTCCAAAATCACTGCAGATGGTGACTGCAGCCATTAAATTAAAAGATGCTTACTCCTTGGAAGAAAAGTTATGACCAACCTAGACAGTATACTGAAAAGCAGAGACATTACTTTGCCAACAAAGGTCCATCTAGTCAAGGCTATGGTTTTTCCAGTGGTCATGTACGGATGTGAGAGTTGGACTATAAAGAAAGCTTAGTGCTGAAGAATTGATGCTTTTGAACTGTGGTGTTGGAGAAGACTCTTGAGCGTCCCTTGGACTGCAAGGAGATCCAGCCGGTCCATTCTGAAGGAGATCAGCCCTGGGATTTCTTTGGAAGGAATGATGCTAAAGCTGAAACTCCAGTACTTTGGCCACCTCATGCGAAGAGTTGACTCATTGGAAAAGAGCTCTGATGCTGGGAGGGATTGGGGGCAGGAGGAGAAGGGGACGACAGAGGATGAGATGGCTGGATGGCATCACTGACTCGATGGACGTGAGTCTGAGTGAACTCCGGGAGTTGGTGATGGACAGGGAGGCCTGGGGTGCTGCTATTCATGGGGTCACAAAGAGTCGGACACGACTGAGCGACTGAACTGAACTGAACACTATTGATCCTATGCATAAAATACATAATTAATGATAGCTTACAGTATAGCCCAAGGAACTCTACTCAATGCTCTGCAGTGACCTAAACAGAAAGAAAATCTGAAAAAGAGGAGATATGTGCATACAGTATAGCTGATTCACTTTGCTGGACAGCAGAAACTGATACAACATTGCAAAGCAGCTATATTCCAATAAAAATTAACAATAAAAAAGACATGGTTAAAAAAATAATACTAGTTAGTACACTGTTGAACAACAGGAAAGGTTTTGTTTTATGTTTCTTAAGTGCATATAGTGGAGGAGGAGGAAAAGCACACAGCAGGCAGGGGGAGGAGTGTAGAAACATTTTGCTAGGAAGCTGGGCAAGGTCTGAAGTGAGGGAAGGAAGCGGGTGCTTACAGCAGCTGTGTGTCTGGGGGCAGTCCCTGTGGGAAAGAATCTGCTGCCCTGGCATATGGAGCAGACAAGCCAAAGAAAAAGCACAAGCAAAGCGATGAGACACTCTGATGAGTGTCTAGGTCGGACACAGGACTTGCCAGAGAAGGAAGCTTGGCTGGGCACAGGACGGAGGAAGGAAGCGGGGTTAGTGGTTTGCCTTGTGGAAGAAGAAAGGGAGATCGGGCGAGCTCTGTGTGACAGGTCATTTACAGACATGAAATGCCCTCGTGGTCCTTTGTTAGATATCGCTGCATGAAATCTACTTCATTTGCAGCATAAATTTCCTCTCAAAGAAATGCTATGCATAACCCTGGGCAAATCATTTTACCTGTAAGTCCCTGCCATTGCTCATCTATAAAACGACCTCTAAGGCTTCATACTATTTACACTAATATTGAATGGCTGTATGCTTCAGGATAAATTATACAAAAGATTCTAAGATGCCAAGCCACAACAAAAATTGAGAAGATATAGGAGGAGAATGAAATAATTTTAAAGAAAGGAATTGTAAGTGGATAATAAATAATGAAAAGATTATCAGTGCTGTCTATAGGGTCTAATCACTCTGAGAATCACTTCTCTGAGTTATCACTGATGAGAGGGAGCTGGATGTGTGGACAGACAGACCCAAACCCTCAGCTCTCTGCAGAAACCATCATGTATACCAAATTTACATCATGAATACTCAGCTTTTCTCTATCAGACTACTAACATTTTTCTATCATATTCATTACCAATATTACAAATGTATAATGGAGAAGGTATCAGGACTTTATACAGTAAATAATAGATCTAGTGAGATGAAACAAAAAAAAAACAGTAAGAAACATGACTATGATCATAAGGAATTAATATTTACAACATATTTAGAGGTTTGTTCAACTGAGTTAAAAACTGACAGCATCCATTCTGTGACCATTCTCTTGTACATCAGATACTAGAATCCTAAATAGGAATCACCAAACGAGGTTTAGGATAATGCAAAAGGCATGCCTTATTAACTCTCGGACATCTCATTTCTTGGTCATAAATCCTATTAACTTGTATTACCAACTGCCATAAAACTTGGAGATAAAAGATAATTTATGCTCAGTGTACAGAAGCTAATGTTTCTGGACTTCTGAGAAGCACAGGACCAGAAAATGAGAAAGTGTGTATGTGAAATCAGCAGCTACTCACACTGCATGGTGAGTGTGACAAACACGCTCTCAGCATCTGGCTGGCTTCACGAGCAACACAGCCTAACCCGTCACTGACATCAGTGGGGTTTCATGGCTAAAATGTCTCTCACCAATTTTATAAAATCTGTTCATAAAAGGGCATGATGTTTTGTTCACAACACCTTTTTGTTTGGAAGTAAAAGAGGGATACTTGCTCTTCAGGGAGGAGTGATTAGGCATTCAGTTTTTAATTTGCTACTCTAAAATGGCAGTTTGCACATCTCTTCAAGCAACCGCTACCTACTGTGCTTTTCATTCATAATGACATCTGACCCCACAGCAAGTGAAACATGCCAAAATACTACCAAAAAGACATTATCTACTAAAAGTCAACCTGCTAAAAACTTCCACTTTTCCAAATTTATATAGACCTGGAACTACACTATTGTCTCCTCGTTTTAAAATCCAATTTATAATTAACAAAAACAAGTCAGAGGAAGGCGGCTGAAAAGAGAATTAGATGAAAGATTTTAGGCTGCAACAATCTACACAACTTTAAGCGAATGCGCTCAAGACATACAGGCCGGTGACAAATGACTAATATACCTTTAATGAACGAAAGATGATGGTTTATTTATACAGCAGTCTCACTGGAGTCCTGTATGTAGACTCTCCGAAAGAAACACAGAACATTACAGAAACACTAAGATGAACTGAAGGTAGGGAGGCTTTTTCCGAAAAATCAGGAGAAGCACATTTTAGTTCCATGGCCCAGGGGTATCCCAGGTACTTGAACAACATTACGGAGCAGACACAGCACTAAAGCATTTTTATCAGCCAAAGACAACGTCTCATTCCTCCTGCTATTAGCTTCAATTTCACACAATGTAGAATCATAGAAACAATTCTAGAAGATGCTGTCCTCAAAAACAATACTCAAATGATAACTAACATTTATATAGAATTTTTAGTTCAGTTCAGTCGCTCAGTTGTATCTGACTCTTTGTGACCCCATGGACTGCAGCACCCCAGGCCTCCCTGTCCATCACCAACTCCCAGAGTTTACTCAAACTTATGTCCATTGAGTTGGTGATGCCATCCAACCATCTCATCCTCTGTCATACCCTTCTCCTCCTGCCTTCTATCTTTCCCAGCATCAGGGTCTTTTCAAATGAGTAGTCAGCTCTTCACATTCAGGTAGCCAAAGTACTGGAGTTTCAGCTTCAACATCAGTCCTTCCATTGAATATTTAGGACTGATTTCCTTTAGGATGGACTGGTTGGATCTCCTTGCAGTCCAAGGGACTCTCAAGAGTCTTCTCCAACATCACAGTTCAAAAAGATCAATTTTTCAGTGCTCAGCTTTCTTCATAGTCCAACTCTCACATCCATACATGACCACTGGAAAAACCAGAGCCTTGAGTAGATGGACCTTTGTTGGCAAAGTAATGTCTCTGCATTTTAAAATGCTGCCTAGGTTGGTCATAACATTCCTTCCAAGGAGTAAGCATCATTTAATTTCAGAAACAATACTCAAATGATAATTAACATTTATATTGAATTTTAGCACTTTTTATATATGTTAGTGGTTTGATGATAATCTCATTTAATCTGCTTAAATGGACAAAGTTTTTTTTTGTAGGTAGATTTTGTTATAATTGAGGAAAACACATAGTATTATTTTTGTTTAATTTCAGGGTGTAGCCACAAGGAGGGATATACCCTTAAAGTGCAACCAAGATTAATCTTATTTGAAAAGAATGTTGTAGAGAACACACACACACACACACACACACACACACACACACACACATACGACAGATAATGTGCAATCTGTGCACTGTGGCTTGTGTAAAGAATGTCATTTCCATCTTAGCCCATTAATCCCATGAAGGAGGAAATGTAGTGGAACGACTGTGGAGTCAAAACACTGCTGTGTGACCGTATGACCTGTCCTGTTTTCCTCCCCCCAGGATTGTTATGAAGCTCAAATAGATGTTTTTTATAAAAGTCCCCAAATGAGCTTTCTCAAGATCAGCTATCTGATGACTTTCAATTAAAAACTACATTTAAAACACTTTGAAACTATTCTTTATTTGTCACTGAAGCATACCAGATTGATTTCTTCAGTCTAGTTCCAAAATATTTGCAAATGGTTTCAATTTATGTTTATGGTGTGCCCATCCTGACCATGATTACAATAAGCCCTATTAACCAGGAACAGCATCCCACAGACACCCATCCTCAACATGCACACTACCGAATACAGACGTGTGCTTTACCATACGTGCAACATACAACACGGAGATGTGTGAAAACACATATTACACAGTCATTTTAGCTCCAATGGTACACATCCCATTTCTAGGATGTAGGTTGAATCTCTGCAATAATTTTCATATAGCTTTTAACAGATTTTTGGTATTAATCACATTTCATAAGTATACCATTAAAACTGCTTACAAATATGGTAGAGTGTGTAAGATTGATTGGTATCTTAAGCCCTCAAACACACTCATTTTGGGTTTTGCAGTTGTCCTAGAAGCTGACTGACAACTCTGTCATACAGAGTGAAGTCAGTCAGAAAATCACGTAAGGTATGTTAATGCTTATGGATGGAATCTGAAAAAGTGGTACAGATTATATTATTTACAAAACAGAAAGAGAGACACAGACATAGAGGGGGAGAAAGTATGGATACCAAGGAGGGATGATGGGGAGGGGTGGGATGAATTGGGAGACTGGGGTTGACATATATACATTACTGATACTATGTATAGGTAACTAATGAGAACCTACCACATAGCACACCTCTACTCAGTGCTCTGCTGCTGCTAAGTTGTGTCCAACTCTTTGCGACCCAATGGACTGTAGCCCGGCAGGCTCCTCTGTCCATGGGATTCTCCAGGCAACAATACTGGAGTGGGTTGCCGTGCCCTCCTCCTCAGTGCTCTATGGTGACTAAATGGCGAGGGAAGCCAAAACTGGGGGGATATGTGTATACATACAGCTGTACAGTAGAAACTAACACAGCACTGTAAAGCAACTGTACTCCAATACAAACACAAGTGACTGAGAAGCAGGGACCTGGGAAGTGTCTCCGGTCGGCCCTGCCAAGCCCCCAGAACAAAGTCTGTGCTAAACATTCTCATTGCTCCATGTGATGGAGGGTGTGGTCTTGGATGAGCTTTCCAATTCACACTATGCAATCATTACTTGCTTGCTAAGTCACTTCAGTCGTGTCCGACTCTGTGCAACCTCACAGATGGCAGCCCACCAGGCCTCACTGTCCCTGGGATTCTCCAGGCAAGAACACTGGAGTGGGTTGCCATTTCCTCCTCCAATGCATGAAAGTGAAAAGTGAAAGTGAAGTCGCCCAGTCGTGTCCGACTCTTAGCAACCCTATGGACTGCAGCCTACCAGGCTCCTCCATCTATGGGATTTTCCAGGCAAGAATACTGGAATGGGTTGCCATTGCCTTCTCCTATTATTTGCTTAGAATAAGGTAATTTTCTAGTTGTCTCATTAAGACAAAAACAAACAGACCAGAGATTCTAGAGGGCCTGATGGCTTAGATAGTAAAGAATCTGCCTTCAGTGCAGGAGACCCAGGTTCCATCCCTGGATGCAAAAGATCCCCTGGAGAAAGGAACGGCAACCCACTCCAGTAATCTTGCCTGGAGAATTCCATGGACGGAGGAGCCTGGAGGGCTACAGTCCATGGACGCACAAAGACTGAGTGACTAACACACTCATGGTGTGTGTAGGCACACCCATCACGATCACTGTTTGGGGACCTGGGGATTTTCTTCTTTAATGAGTAAACTTTGAGTCATACTACAAATGACAAGAAAAGATGATTACATTACTATACATTTTGTGTAGGGTCCCGATCCCAGACTTTCTCTCCCAACTTCAGCTTCTGGCCCCTGACAGAGACTATGCCCTCTGCTCAGTCCTCTCTCCAGCCCATGGCTTCCTCTCTTAGACCACCTCACACCGGGCTGGGGCAGTGTAACTGCGTTCCCACCAAAGGCAACGCAAGCCACTGCCAGGCCTGGCCTTTAAAAACATGTGGTATCTGGTGGTCCAGGGGTTGAGACTTTGCACTTCCAAAGCAAGGGGCGTGGGTTCGATCCCTGGTTGGGGAAGTAAGATTACACATGCCACACAGCCAAAAAATAAATACATTTATAAAAATTTTAAAGAAGAAAACATGCAGTGCCACTCCTTATAGTTATCTTTTTTCCCCTGCTGCCTCCATGTGTCCCAACTGGCTCAGATACGAAGTAGACCATACTGCCCAAACCACAGCAGATTCTCCATGAATGAGAAAAAAAAAAAAAAAATTAAGCTTAATCTCAGTTAAGCCTCTGAGATTTGGGGGTTAATTATCACTGCAACATACCCAGGGTAGATTAGTACCCTGGCCAATTGAGAACAACAAAAAGCTAGGAAAAAAAAAAAGTGGGGGGGAATCTTTGAAAATGCATCAAACATTTCCCCTCCTCACCCCAAAGAATACTCAAAACCCCCAATCTAGGTTTTGATTGAAAAGGAACACCAAATCTTTCACCTTACATGCATTTGATTTTTTTTTTTTTAACCAAATCATGAACCTGCACGTCAATTTCTTCAGCCTCCGAGTCTGGAAGGTCATCAGGAGAGTGAGCTTGAGCAAGGCAGGAGTGTAAAGGAGACTGCACTGCTTAAGCAGACACTCACAGAGCAAAGATGAAGAGAAAGAACACTCCCACGGGAATGCTAGGAAAACTGATGACCAAATTCGGGATGAGAAGAGGAACAAGTCTTCCTGGGGCATCTGTAATCAGAAGTCAAACTCCCAGCAGAATTAGCTTCAAAATATATACCACCTAGATGGTCTCCCAAAAATCTCAAACAAAAGGTCTTAAGTTTTTAGTGTCTATAAATAACTGGGCTAGAAATCCACTCCAGAGTCTTCTTGGACTCACTTTTAACTCCTATTTCAAGTAATTCCCACGGGGAAAGTTCTCAGAAATACAAGGTCACAGAGAAAAATCACAAAATACAGAATGAAATCAAGGTTACAAAATATAAAGGGAAAAAAGAACAGAAAAGACAGCTAACTTATAAAGACTGCGGATATCAGAATTATTCTGGACTATAAAGAAAGTACAACAATTACATTTTAAGAGTTTTTAAAATGTGAGTAAGGGGAAAGTATGTAAGAGAGATGAATCATGACAGGAATTTAAAAGCCTTTGCTACGAAAAGGATAAGTTTAGTAGCAAAATAGAACAGCTAAAGCAGAAGACTGAAGTGGTTTGCAGAGGTTATGAGGAACTTCAGAATGCAGCTCAGAGAAACTAAGAAAATATGAAGGAAGTTCTAAGATATATGTGATGCAATTAGAGGATCATGTGTGTGTGTGTGTGTGTGTGTGTATATACATATATATATATGTATATGTATATATGTATACATATATGTACACACACATATATACTCAATTGGAGTTGAAGAAGAACAAAGAAAGAGAATGTGATGGGACAATACCTGAAAACATAATGGCTGTGAGTTTTCCAAACTGAGGACAGACAGCAACCTATAGACAGAGAATTAATTCTAAGAAATCCCAAGCTGAATACATTTTAGGAAGTCCGTATTTATACAATAAAGGTACATAACACCACAGACAACATAAAGATCTTAAGAGCAGAAGTCATTTTTAGACATGGCTTTTGCTATCAGTCCAGTACTTTGGCCACCTCATGAGAAGAGTTGACTCATTGGAAAAGACTCCGATGCTGGGAGGGATTGGGGGCAGGAGGAGAAGGGGACGACAGAGGACGAGATGGCTGGATGGCATCACTGACTCGATGGACATAAGTCTGAGTGAACTCTGGGAGATGGTGATGGACAGGGAGGCCTAGTGTGTTGCGATTCATGGGGTCGCAAAGAGTCGGACACGACTGAGCGACTGAACTAACTAACTAACTAACTTTGCTATCAGTTAGTTAGTTAGTTAGTGTCGGCACTTCAGAAGTGTCGGGAAATTTTAAGTATTTAACAAACACCTAATTAGAAATCTAAGAAGCATATCTGTGCATGTCAGACTGCTAACTGAACTATTTTAATGACTTTGCCATAGCTTATGGCAAAAAAAAAATTCACACTCTAGTATATATCATTCAAGGCTTTTCACAGTCAGGATCTAAATGAGTCTTCTGGACCTCAGAGTCTTCTGAGTCTGATATTTAGGTATTTTCCATACGGCTGCTCAGTATTACCTGTAGATCCCACAACGTACCCTGCAGCTCTTTCTTTCTGAGTGGCTCCTTCTAACTGGAATGACTTTCCCATCATTTCCCATAACAGAGACTACTCATCCTTCAAGGGTCTGTTGAAACATAAGCTCAACAGAATGCATGTTCCATGAAAGCAAGGGTTTTGCTATTGCTGGCTGCTGTATCCTCGGGAAAGCACCTGACACACAGCAGGTACTCAGTAAATATTTGTTGAGTTAATTAATTGAATAAAATGTGAATGCCTCTGTAAGCATTTCCTTGCCACACCCATGACCAAATTATATAATCTTTCATCATCTTTATGTCCTAAACTTTCAATCTAGCTTTATGTTTGTGTTTAATAAATGTCTCCTTCACTGGACATGTACTACAGATCTTTAGAACTATAGTTCTTTTTTTTTTTTCTTATTTATTTATTTTATTACTCAGCCATTAACAATAATTCATTTGAATCAGTTCTAACGAGGTGGATGAAACTGGAGCCTATTATACAGAGTGAAGTAAGCCAGAAAGAAAAACACCAATACACTATACTAACACATATACATGGAATTTAGAAAGATGGTAACGACAACCCTGTATGCGAGACAGCACAAGAGACACAGATGTATAGAACAGCCTATTGGACTCCTGTGGGAGAGGAGGGGGGGATGATTTGGGAGAATGGCATTAAAACATGTACAATATCATATAAGAAACGAATCGCCAGTCCAGGTTCGATGCAGGATACAGAACTATAGTTCTAAAGCACCTATGTTACTATTTCTGCTTACTCTTCAATTACCCAGCAGTGTAACAGGTAGGCAGCAGGCACTCCATAGCTGTTTGCTGACCAAACAAATGGACAGCATGATGTTTGAAAACTGAATTCTTCAACTTCCTTTTCACATCTCACAGAAAGTGTTCCAGAAAGCAACAAAGCCAGGCAGTGCAAAAAAAAAAAACAACAAAAAAACACACAAGTGGCTGAACAATGGTGAACATGCATTATAACTTGCCATATTAACCAAACAACAATTTTTAGGTAATGACAAGCTACAGATGGTGAACAGCAGATGGAGTGGGAGCAAAGCTATATGTAGCACACTACAATGAGAGGCAAAAAAGAAAAAAACTGTCCACTGTTTTAAAAAAAATGTTACCAAGCTATCATTTTTCAAACTGAAATACACCCATCAACCTCATAAAACGTGTTTATATAATAAGAATTCTATTCTAAGCACTACATTGATAGAAAATTCCCTTGCTGTTTATCATGGGAAATGAATGACATCATCCTGAAAGTGAAATTAACAAGCAAGCAACTTATGAACAGTAAAAGCTGAAGACTTTAAGTACTTCACAAAATCAAATACAGTTTCCAATTACAACAACACTGAAAATATCTGAGAATTCCGTTTGAAATATCTGCCAAGCTTTGTGCTTCCTCTGCTGAGATTTTTCTCAAGTGACACTCATATGCAGCTGCTCAAAATGCAAAAATGCTAAATTTAATTCTTAATCAACTTAATTGAAAACCTTATTTTCTTTCTTTGATTTTTTTTTCTAAGTACAACAAAATGAAAGCTTTACAGCTTCTTTTCCACCTATTTCCCCTTCAGTGACCAGAGGCAGTCAAACTTGTCAACTTCACTCAGTTGAAACACATAAACTGGGCAGATGCTTTCGCCTTATCTACAAAAATCTTACAGGTTTTGTAGAAGCAAAGTGCAGACAGTCTATTTAATCCTCACTTACCGGTTGGAGCAGGTAGATGAGAGATTCCTCTTGGATTATTATAACTGGCAAAGAAGTTATTTGAGGCGCTTGGAACAAAGTGCTCACAGATGCCATGATCTGGTCAAAGCGTCCAGCAAGTCCTCCCAAGGTCACAATCATATCTACCTGAGAAACCACATGAAAATCAGCAGTCACATATTTAAGGAATTTAAAATGATTAAATAGCATTGAATACTTCCATAGAGCTTTCTGTGTTGTTCAGATGAAGGAATTAACTCCCATGATTGGTTACGTAGCAGTCAGCTTCTGAGAGCAACATTTTTGGTACCAATTGTTAAGTTTTTCCCATTTGCCTATTCAGCTGGAAAACTAACCAACTCTTCCTTTAAAACTCAGCTCCATGTTTCTTCCACGTGGAAGTCTTCCCAAATCTACAGCTGGTGCTGCTTCTATCTACCACATAGCATCCCTGTGGCCACATTGAAGACACATAGCACCCAACAGTGAGGGAGCCTGTTTTACAGGTCTGAGGTCTGTCATTGCCCCCCGCCACAATCCAAGTATGTTAAAGACCTGAACTGTCTTCACCGAACCTAGCAAGTTGCCTAAATTCTCTGTACCACATTTTTCTGTTTGCATGGAAAAACTGGCTAACAATGGCCAAATGATAGGGTTGTTCTGGGGATTAAATGAGGACACTAAATGGGTTAATAAGTGCAAAGACTTAAAACATGTTCATAACACAGTGATTGCTTAAAACATGTCAGCTGCTCTTCCACTGTATTGTTTTTGGTATTATTACACTTATATTATTATTAATATGTTTATTATTGTTACATGTCATTTGATATGCATTTTTTTCACTTAACACTTTAAAGAAAGCATTTCCTATCATTACAGTGTAGTTTATTTAAACATTTCCCTACTGTTGATAACACATTTCCATGATATTTATATATAAAATTACTGTGATACTTTCCTAACTTATAAGAACAAAGATTGAAGAATGGCCACGGAGCAGTGGAAGGGTGTGGGGTCACAGTCTCCTTTGGCCAAAGCTCTTAAGGAGAATGAAAGAGAGGTGTTGCCTGGTCTCTTTCCTTTGGTTAGTCAGCCTGATCTTCTCATGTATCAGCAGAGTCAAAGCTGCTATACTGATCATGAAAAAGGAAAAGCTGGAGAG
Organism: Bubalus kerabau; assembly: GCF_029407905.1. NCBI lineage: Eukaryota > Metazoa > Chordata > Mammalia > Artiodactyla > Bovidae > Bubalus > Bubalus kerabau. Next base: position 111,378,771 of record NC_073631.1, read on the forward strand.
CTTAATCAGAATATTATAAGTAAGAAGTAGAGTATTTCCTGCCATATCAGTAAACAAGAATGTCACAGTCATCAGGGATTCCTCCGAATACGAATCCCTGAGCCTGAGAGGCACTCAGGAAGGAGAACAGTACCTGTTCAATCTGGCAGCCTCCAGGCTGCAGCCACTCCCTATGGTGAGCACTGAGGAACTCAGGGTGTGATCAATGACCAACGCAGTATCCTGGCCTCAGAGAGCTGAGAGGCATATGGGAGGAATGAGTTCAGGGAGCCCCGACTCTTGCATCTTCCCATGCACAGAAAAGTGCTAAAGTCCTTAACTTAGGCTATCTGTTGCTGTTGTTAGCTGCTCAGTTTTGTCTGACTTTTTGCAACCCATGGACTATAGCCCACCAGACTCCTAGATCCATGGGATTTTCCAGACAAGAATACTGGACTGGGTTGCCATTTCCTTCTCCAGGGGATCTTCCCGATGCAGCCCAGATCTCCCACACTGCAGGCAGGTTCTTTATTGTCTGAGCCACTCGGTTTTCTTTAATTAGTTTTTTAACTTTTTAAATTTAATTAAATTTTCTTTAATTAACCTTTTGGTATTCAGACTACCTGCCCTTTGCTGAAAAACTATATAACCTGGCTCCTCCCCTCCTCAGAGCAGTTCTCTCAGAGCCACTTGAGATGCTGTCTCCTGGGCTTGAAGTCCTAAAAATTCCCACCAGATAAAACATAACTCTCAACTTTAAGGTTGCGACTATTTTTTAGGTTGACACAAGAAAACTTTACATGTAATAAGAACTGACAGTTATACTACTCACTCTACATGAAGTAAAGTAGAACTTATTTAAAGATAGGAACTATTTGGCTATTAGTTTTTAAATAGTACATTTTAAAAGCTCAAATAACATGTGCCTTGAAGAAATCATGATTTTAGGAGAATAGCATGACACCCCTGCACCGGTACAACCTGTTCAGTTTCTGGAGGAACAGTAAGTGGCATAAGTCGCCATAAAGCCAAAGGCTGTGCAGCTCACAGGCTGTGACCCTGGTCCTACTCATAGTGCCTAACACATGCAAGACACTCAAGTGTTTGATGAATGAATAAGTGAAGACACCACAAGAAAGGACCAGTCAGCCAAAGGAAGAACTAGATTAACTACCATAATATGAGAATATATACATCAAAAGGGGGATTCATAACAACACAATAGTAAACTACACAGAAGAATCACAAGGTTGGGAATGAGTTTCCTATTTTTGACCTTTTCAGAGTGTAGGGAGAATATAAATTTTGATTTTGAATATGATAGTTTGTGTCAAAACTATAGTATTTTAAGACAAGTATACCACACATCTAGAAGATCCAATTTTTTTTTTGGAGATCTTTCTGGAACTCTGAGAATTAGATTTGAGGCAGAGGAAGACCATGCACTCTAGGAAGGCATGTATTACTCCTAATACACAGGCGACGATTAAGACATCTTAGTCTTCAGAAGAAAGGGGTGACCTATAAGCTTTTGGGGTGTAAAGTCAGGTAATGGCTTTTAGCAGCGCTTGGAAAATCTTATTAGTAACACTCCAGACCAGAGAGGAAGGGCTCAGAAATTATATAGGAACTCAGAAGAATCAAAGAGAATTTGCCTTAAACTGAAAAGACAATATAAGAAAGAAACCAGTCCATCCTAAAGGCAATCACCCTGAATATTCACTAGAAGGACTGATGCTAAAGCTCCAATACTTTGGCCACCTGATATGATGAGCCAATTCATTGGAAAAGAAACTGATGCTGGGAAAGATTGAGGGCCGGAGGTAAAGGGGGCGACAGAGGATGAGATGGTTGGATGGCATCACCGACTCAATGGATATAAGTTTGAGCAAATTCCAGGGGATAGTAAAGGACAGGGAAGCCTGGTGTGCTATAGTCCATGGGTTTGCAAAGAGTCAGACATGACTGAGCAACTGAACAGCAATGGAAGATACAGTAGAGAAAGTTCTAAGGCTCTAGTAAAAAGCACACGGCACAGTCCTATCTACATAATCCTAAATTCACAGCAGAACAAATACCTGATGCTAAAATAGTTTATTCACTATGCACATTCTGAAATCCCTTATTTTAGGTTCTCAATTTTTCATTACTATACTCCAAGCCTTGAGGGATCCCATAACCTTTGAGGCTGAAATTTAATCCCCATCTTCCACACTGGCGTATCATGATGAATAAGCAGTATCTGTAAATCAGTCACTGAATTTTTCAGAATAAAGAAGCAGCAAGATTACTTCTCATCACTACTCATTTTCTCTACAGGAAGTATTTAGCAAGACTGATTATAAAAACATTAGAGGATCAACGTAAGCTGCAGGGGGCGTGAGGAGCCAGCCAGGAGCTGTTTCTGTAGTTGTCTAGCTCTGGCTGGAAATAGGACATCCAAAGAGATAGAAGAAAGAAGGCAGACACCAACCCTGTATATTTACATAGGGCTTCCCTGGTGGCTCAGATAGTAAAGAATCTGTATGTCATGCAGGAGACCTGGGTTTGATCCCTGGGTCAGAACGATACCCTGGAGATGGGAATGGCAATCCACTCCAGTATCCTGCCTGGAGAATTCCATGGACACAGGAGCCTGGCAGGCTACAGTCCACGGGGTCCCAAAAAGTCAGACATGCCTGAGTGATTAATACTTTCACTTCACTTTACAAGCCTAGATGCCTGCCTTTAGGACAACAATGCCACTGGGAAGGACTTTTCAGGCTAAAGTAGGCTGTTTACAGCCGGCCAGGACACCTTTTCTATGTGGATCCAAAGCCTGGTGCATTACTTCTAATACCACCCAGTGTAACATAAATTTTCAAAACAGTATTTTCTGGATGCCTCAGCATTTCCACAGACTGTAAGCCCCTGACTCCAAGGACCAGGTACACCAGGGTGGTAAGACTGGTCTCTACCACAAGTTTCCCTCCCTGCCCTCCTCTGACTGACCTAGTGACACTCAAACACACCAAGTGACAGCCCCTCACACTTCTGCTGGGTCCCTACTCTAAACCCCCCAAAGGCACTTGCTCACGGGGCCTCACTGTCTCCCGGTTCCCCACCTGCGTGGTTAAGCTCAGACCCTGCGCCTCCGTCCATAAGGCCCCTGCAGAGCCCCCTGCACGCCTTTCCCCTTTAGGACCTGGGAGCCAAACGCCTCTCCTTGGCTAACTCTGAGTCTGCATGTGTCTGCACCAGACTGATCTTCAAAACCCTCAGATTATTCCTTACAGCACACACAGTCAGACTTTGTTATGACTGCTGATACACCTGTGTCTCTCATTCTCCTTCTAGAGGAGACCTAAGAAACACAGACACCAGCTGCAGCGTGTGCGACACAGCAGACAGAAAGCACTTCTGAGCTTCATCAACGCACACAAATCAGGGGAAATTGAATAAAGAACCAGAGAGTCAAGAAGCTGATTATTAGGCTGAGTTAATGTCATCTAAAATGTACAAAACAGTACTTCTATACTTGGCAAGGATTCCCATAGTTGGCAGCTTTTGAAAACAATAACTTATTTCACATGTATTACCCCGGGTGATATATATTTGCTGATCACTTACCATCTATCCCATCACTTCATGGGAAATAGATGGGCAAACAGTGGAAACAGTGTCAGACTTTATTTTTCTGGGCTCCAAAATCACTACAGATGGTGACTGCAGCCATGAAATTAAAAGACGCTTACTCCTTGGAAGGAAAGTTATGACCAACCTAGATAGCATATTCAAAAGCAGACACATTACTTTGCCAACAAAGGTTCGTCTAGTCAAGGCTATGGTTTTTCCTGTGGTCATGTATGGATGTGAAAGTTGGACTGTGAAGAAGGCTGAGCGCCGAAGAATTGATGCTTTTGAACTGTGGTGTTGGAGAAGACTCTTGAGAGTCCCTTGGACTGCAAGGAGATCCAACCAGTCCATTCTGAAGGAGATCAGTCCTGGGATTTCTTTGGAAGGAATGATGCTAAAGCTGAAACTCCAGTACTTTGGCCACCTCATGTGAAGAGCTGACTCATTGGAAAAGACTCTGATGCTGGGAGGGATTGGGGGCAGGAGGAGAAGGGGGCGACAGAGGATGAGATAGCTGGATGGCATCAGTGACTCGATGGACGTGAGTCTGAGTGAACTCCGGGAGTTGGTGATGGACAGGGAGGCCTGGTGTGCTGCGATTCATGGGGTCGCAAAGAGTCGGACATGACTGAGCGACTGCTCTGATCTGATCTACCATCTATCAGGTACTAAACACTTAGGATAGATCAGTAAACAAGACAAACCACCACCCATGTCCACACGTCTGTTCTTTAGGTCTAGATATGTATTGCTGCTGCTGCTGCTACTAAGTCGCGTCAGTCATGTCCAACTCTGTGCGACCCCATAGATGGCAGCCCACCAGGCCTCCCCATCCCTGGGATTCTCCAAGCAAGAACACCTGCCCTACAAATAGGTTCATCTGTACCATTTTTCTAGATTCCATATATATGCATTAATACACAATATTTGTCTGTCTCTTTCTGGGCTTCCCTGATAGCTCAGTTGGTAAAGAATCCGCCTGCAATCCAGGAGACGCCAGTTTGATTCCTGGGTTGGGAAGATCTGCTGGAGAAGGGATAGGCTACCTGCTCCAGTACTCTTGGGCTTCCCTTGTGACTCATCTGGTAAAGAAACTGCCTGCAATGTGGGAGACCTAGGTTTGATTCCTGGGTTGGGAAGATCCCCTGGAAAAGGGAAAGGCTACCCACTCCAGTATTCAGGCCTGGAGAATGCCATGGACTGCACAGACCATGGGATCACAAAGAGTTGGACACAACTGAGCAACTTTCTTTCACTTTCTGACTTCACTCTGTGTGGTAGACTCTGTGTCCATCCACACCTTCACAAAATGACCTAATTTTGCTCCGTTGAATGGCTGAGTAATATTCCATGGCATATATGTTCATGTTCCACATCTTCTTTATCCATTTCTCTGTTCAAAGAGTGTCAGGAGGGTAGTCATGAGAACTGAATGCAAAATTAGGAGGAATCAGAGTAAAATCTAAATGCTAGATCTGAAAAGAGCCTTAGTACGCCACTGTAAAGTCCTGACTTTTATTAGCATTACATGGAAAGCCGTTCTGAGCAGTTATCAGTTCTGATAATATTTGATCCATCAGCAACATCTGACACAAGGTTATTTTCACCTCCTCCCAGATACAGTCTCTCACAGAAATATGGGCTTCCAGCAAAACCGTATTTCTTTGATCTCATTGGTTGCTTCCTCTCAGGAACCAACATAACAACTTTGGAATAGCCCAGAGTAAGGTCCTTAATTCTCTTCTGTCATTACATACTCTGCCTTGGTGTTCTCTGACAGCCTTGTGGCTTTAAATACCAACAATGTCAACACTTTCTTAACAGTCTATCATCAATCCAGACCCTTTCTCCTCAACTCCAGGCTCCCATCTTCAATGTTTACTTGACATTTGCATTTGGAATCCAATAGAGATCTCCACGTTAACCTGATCTTACCCTGAATCATGATCTCCCACTGTTTTCCCCACAAAAGCTATTCTACCCCAAACTCCCAAGGTTCATTCTTAACTCCTCTCTCTTATACACCGTAAAAAAATTCTATTGGTCCTAAGTTCAGTGAAAGTCACTAAGTTGCCCCGACTCTTTGAGACCCCATGGTCTGCAGCCAACCAAGCTCCTCTGTCCATGGAATTCTCCAGGCAAGAATACCGCAGTGGGTTGCCATTCCCTTCTCCAGGGGATCTTCCCGACCCAGGGATCAAACACAGGTCTCCGGCATTGCAGGTATCTGTTTTACCATCTGAGCCACCAGGGAAGTCTCAGTTCAGTACACATCCAAAATTTCTCCCCTCTTCACCACCTACAACCCCATCACAACCACGGCCACCAAAATCTGTCAGAGAATATGAGAACCATTATAGCTCATGGGAAAGACTGCAGTGGCCTCCAACAGAGCTCTGCTTTTGCCCCCATTTCTCCACAATCTATTCTCAATATAGTAACAAAAATAACCCTGTCAAAATGTAAATCAGATTTTGCACTCTTCTGCCCAAAACCCTCCAATGATTTTCTTTGTGGATCTATCTATTAAAGCAAAGGAAGTAAAAGCAAAACTAAACAAATGAGACCTAATGAGACTTAAAAGATTTTTTGCAGCAAAGGAAACCATTCACAAAATGAAAATACAACCTACTGAATAGGAGAAAATATTTGCAAATGATATGACTGATAAAGGGTTAATATCCCAAATATATGAAAGGCTCATGCAAGTTAAAATCAAAACAAATAAACAAGTAAACCAAGCAGTTAAAAAATGGGCAGAAGAACCAAATAAACATTTTTCCAAAGAGGACATGTAGATGGCCAACAGGCATGTAAAAAGAAGTTCAACATCACTAATCATCCGAGAAGTGCAAATCAAAACCACAGTGAGATACCACCTCACACCAGTCAGAATGGCTGTTATCAAAAGGACGAGAGATTAGTAAGCGTTAGTAAGGATGTGAAGAAAAGGGAACTCTTACACGCTGTTGATGGGAATGAAATTGGTGTGGCCACTATGGAAAACAGTATGAAGGGCTCTCAAAAAATTAAGGCTTCCCTTGTGGCTCAGTTGGTAAAGAATCCACCTGCCATGTGGGATACCTGGGCTCAATCCCTGGGTTGGGAAGATCCTTTGGAGAAGGGAAAGGCTACCCACTCTAGTATTCTGGCCTGGAGAATTCCACGGACTGTATAGCCCATAGAGTCTCAAAGAGTTGGACACAACTGAGCAATTTTCACTTTCAAAAAATTAAGCACAGAACTTCTATATGATCCAGCCATCTTTCTTCTGCTCCTTCTGGGTAATATACAAAAGAAGTCATGATCTCAAAGAGATAACCACACTCCGACGTTCACTGCAGCATTATTCACAATAGTCAAGACACGGAAACAGTCTAAGTGTCTGTCAACAGACGAATGCATAAAAAAGATTAGAAAATATGTGAGATACGTATATATGTATCTGTGTATTATATATATAATACACACAAACATACACACAATGGAACAATATTCAGATGCAAGAAAGAAGGAAATTCTACCATTTGTGACAACATGGATGAAGCTGGAGGCTTGAGATGCTAAGTGAGATAAATCCGATAAAGAAAGACAAACACTGTATGACCTCACAAGTAAAATTAAAAAAAACTAAACTCAAAGAAGAGTGGAATGCCATGTACGTACTGCTCCATTTAAAATGGATAACCAACAAGATTTACCATACAGTACATGGAACTCTGCTCAACATTACATGGCAGCCTGGATGGAAGGGGAGTTTAGGGGAAAACGGATACATTAATATAGATGGCTGCATACCTCTGCTGTTCATCTGAAACTATAACAATCTTGTTGATTGGCTATACCCCATTACAAAATAAAAAGTTTAAAAATAAATAAAATAATTCTAAATTCAAAAAAAAAAGAGAGAGAGAGAATGTCAGTTGGGGGGATAGGGAAGTAGCGAGACTGGTCAAAAAGTACAAACTTCCAGATACATGGTAAGTTCTAAATATCTAAATGGACAGCAGGGTGACTACAGCTAACAATACTGAACTACATACTTGGAAGTTACTAAAAGTAGACCGTAAATGTTCTGTTACAACAACAAACAAAAGTAATCATGTGAGGTGATGGACTTGCTAACTAACTCTTTATTAGGGTACTCATTTTGCAATATGTATGTGTATTAAATCATGTTATATACCTTAAATGTACACAGTGTTATATATCAAGTATCTCAATAAAGCTGGAAAAATAGAGATACTTTACATTCTTTTTTTTTTTCCTGCTTGGTCTTCAACATCCTCAATGTATTTCACAGCGATGGCACACCTTGTTAGGCTAGCTACCTGTCAAGTTCTCAGGTGGCCAGTGGATCACACAAGTCTAGAAATAGCAAAGAACAGTGAAGTCATCCACTCTTACTTCTGGGGCCCCTTCTAGAAAAAGCAGGAGAAAAGACAAAACATTCAATAGCACTACTATGGCTGCAGAGAACCGCTGTCCTTAGAAAAAAGCCCACTTTCTGTTGGTGTTACATGTGAAGACATTATAAATACAGGGGATTTTTAACAAGGATGGACCATGAGTTTCAGAGGGCAACGAGAGGGAGAGTGTGCATATTCGAGGGCAAGTTTCCTTATTTTAGAACACATCTACCATTCTCTAAAGAGCGAAAGCTACTCTCAGAGATTAACACATTTTCTGTTGGCTGTGATCCATCAAAGATTCAGTGTTTGTAACTCTAAAAAAATGTTGCTACAATCCTATTAGATCTATAGAGAAAATATTTTAAATAACATATTTGTGCACACATAACACAAGTGTGTTATCTACCATGCCATAGTCTGTAATATATAAAATGTTAAAAATCAATTTCTAATTGATTTCTATACATGTCCTACATCCAAGTCAAGGTATTTTACATGGGCCTTTTTTTGTCAGCAAAGGGGAGTGGTGGAATAGTAACTGCTTTTGGCTCTTCATCTGGATTAAGGGTACCACAAAGAACCCTGAAACCCTGGGTGAATACACTGGAGACCTGACTACAGTATAGTGTTGTTGGTGTTCTGTCGTTAAGTCCTGTCTGACTCTTTGCAACCTCCACCGACTGTAGCCCACCAGGCTCCTCTGTCCATGGGATTTCCCAGGCAAGACTACTGGGGTATTACTGGGGTAGATTGCCATTTCTTTCTCCAGGGGTTTTCCTGACCCAGGGATCGAACCTGTGTCTCCTGCATTGGCAGGTGGATTCTTTACCACTGAGCACCAGAAAAGCCCAAATATAGTGTAGTATACTCCCTTAATAACCACAGAACCATATACAAGTCACACGTCCCCCTTGTGACACAGGTAGTCATCTATGAAGGCAAGGGACGGACTGAATTCCCAACCTGTTTTTCAAGATCTCTTTCACTTCTAACAGTCTACATGAGATTCTCTGGTTTCCACTCTAATAGGTTAAATAATAATTGTGTCTATTTTGTTTAGAGAACAAATGAAAAACTTGGCTTTGCGTTATCTGCCTTAATAGAATCATGACAAGACTGGCTGAAGGATATATAACACCAAAAGGAGAAGCAATTTCATTTTTCTATTATAGAAATCAAAGCCTTTTGGTAAACAAATGACATGTTTTTCTCCATTTGTCCTCAAAAAGACTTAGATACAGCATGCATGAAGTCTACGGCAGGGGCAGTGGCTGTCAGCATATTTTAATTGCATTGACTCTTCATAAATTGAATTTTGGAGGTGCATAAATGGACAATTTCTTTGTGGCTATCCCTGATAGACAGGGTGACCATACAATTTAATGCACAAACTGAGACACCCTTGAAAGTAAAAGGGAATATTATAAATAATTACACCAAGGATACAGGCACAAAACAGGACTATCCCATGTAAACCAAGACACACGTTTATCCTGCTGTTCGAGAATTCCAAGTATGTAGCCAACTGAACCAAATTAAACACGAGGGGCTCAAAAAATTTAGACATTATCCTTAAGCTTCAGAAGATGAAATTCTCTGGTCCAATTGTCGGATGCTCTAATTTAAAGACAGAAGACCCAATGCAGCCTATGAAGGAAATCACTGGATCAGGAGAGAACAGAAACAATAACCTGCCAACAGCCCAGCGATATCAAAGTATGTTTCAAAAAGCCGATAAAATAATTCAAGTGATTGATGTGAAGTACAATGAGACACCAGAGAAATTAAAAGACCTGAGGCTTTACGGTATCAGAATATACTATATTGACAAACAAAGACTGTACCTGGCTGGATCTTGGCAGCCTGTGGAAAACAATACCACAGGGACCCTATTTAAATTTCAACAAGGCCCAATGAGTCACAGTTTAATGGCAGCCTGTTTCGGTGAGAAAGAAATCATGCCTCTTGCAGTGGCAAGATAATAAGGCTCCAGATTTTTCCTCAAATAATGTGCTCTCCATCCTCCTCGCTACAGCCTTAATTGAGTCATCACCTTCCTCACCGGGGTGACCCCACTTGGCCTCCTGCCTGGATTTCTGTAACCAAGTAGTTTCCTATCCGATTACAGGAGAAAGCACTCTACATCTCAAATCTGATCATGCCAATGTTCTCTTGAAGTATTAGCTCTCCAGAATCTACAAACTAAAGTCCTATCTCCTCTAATACTCACTTGTAAGTTGCATCCACAACTCCCACCGACTTTATATTCTAGAAGCACTTTAGATTCTCAGAACACATCAGAAGATTGCAAACTTCAGCGCTGGAACTATCCCCTCCCCTCACTCTCCCTTGTAAAGTATTTCCAAACATGCCTACCTCCACCTCCTTAGAAAAAAAAAAAGAAAGAAAACTTGTTTGAACAGAGCATTTTCATCTATGTCAAACTGCAAATATGTTATTAAGAGACGTCATAAACATATTTACACAAAGCTTGTTTTTGAACATGTTCTTTGAATGAAAAGTTTAAAAAAATAAAAAAAGAAGAAGAGGAAAGGACATATTTATACCTGAAAAGTGAGCAATGTACACAAGCTTGTTAGTATTTGACAGAAAACTAGGGAGGCAATGAAAAGGGTCTACACTAAGACTCCCAACTGTTTTAAACTAAAATACCCCAGTAAAAGTTGCAGCAATAAAAGTCCAGGCAGTCCATACCCTCACGGGAGAGGTCAGCATGCCCAGACTGGAAGCAGTTCTTTTTGCCAGAGGTCCCTGATACACCAACTGCGAGTCAGCAGCAGAGGAGGGCAGCAGAGACGGGCCTATCCCAAATGACTAGTGCATTCTATGAGCCTCTTATAGGAAACATGTAAATGGTGCAAGTGTGCATGTGTGATCAGGACTTTTGGTATTACCTACCCTTTGACATCCCAAACCTAAGAGTTTCACCTTTCGTCTTAAACACTCAGAACAAAACAGTCTCTTGATTCTGGCTAGTTCCTAGTTCATCTTCCAGATCCAGCTGAGTTACCACCTGCACAGGAGAGTTCACGCTGGAGAAGGTCCACTTCCAAGGGGCTTCCCACCTGTCCTATCCCACTTATAAGGGCATCCACTTCACAGACCGCAAGGTCTTAGGGTCAGAAACTCTCTCATTCAGGTTGCACTCTTGAACCTACAGTACCTCAACTGGCTGGTAAACATGTTACAGACATCTGTTAGCTGAACGGTTACAGTTTCCATGCTTTACCTCTGGTGAGTAACCAAGCATCATCAAGCACACACTTGAAGTCTATTTTCCAAGGTCTCTACTTCTTTCTCAGGTTCTTGATGGAAAAGATGACTGAAGAGTTATCCTTCCAAGAATCCTGTAACTGGTTTTTATTACTATCATGAAATTTTCCATCCTTCAATTCAGCTTGCACACAGCCATGACACTAACTTTCTAAATTGTATTACGATGTCTCATTCAAAATTTTCTAACAGGTTAACATTACCCTGTTAACATTAAAAAATTCACATTTTTTATCTAGAGATTAAAGATCCTTCCTTTGTGACCCCAAGCAATCTTTTTAGCACTGATGCTAACTTCTTCTTAGAATTCTTGCTGCATACCAGGAGTTTTCCTTGCTTTCCCTCAGGCTGCTATTTGAAATCCTTGATAACACTTAATTTCAGCTGCCCTGGTCATGACAGAGAATATGACAATGACTGAGTTCAGGCCCAGGATAATGAAATGCTTTTTTGATTTACCCTGGGCTTTGAATTTTTTAGTTAAACATTTCAAGCCTGGTTGTAGTAACAGTGTTATCTTTCATTACAGACCTACCACGAATACTAATATTTCCTTGATTACCTGGCCTGTAGGTTCTCAAACCATATCAATGAGAGACCCCTGGGGAAAGAACATATTTTTCCATATAAACAAAAAACACAATAGTTAAATGTGGAAATGTGTTATTTTTTCTTCTACATAAATACACAGGGATGGCCAGAGCAGATTTGCATGTATTTACATTTCTCTATATCAGAAAGTGAACGCCAAGGAGAGCTGAATAGAAAAAATAAAACACATACTTGTGTGTGTGTGTGTTTACAGAATTTTATTCTACTATCTCTGCTGAAAATTAAATTCTTTGAAGAGTCAGGAACATATTTATAAGTAAAATTAACATAAAATCATGGTCTGTATAAATAATGTATATAAGTCTACTAGAGGTCATTGTTGTCTCCAAACCTCTCATGTCATCTGAGGTCTTGAGAAATGGAAAGATGGATCATTTGTGGTTTAGAAAACCCAAAATATCTAGCATGGCATCTTCAACACAGCTGGTATTTAGTGCAAAATGAAAACTGAAGTATGATTTGCATCATATTCAGGAACTACTAGCTATTTGGAAGTAGAGTTTGAAAGTATCTTACAGTTTGGGTAAATGTCATCTATTGAAGTTAACTGACTGCTTGGTAGATGAATGAAAAAATTCACATCTGCTTTCCTGCCCATCCTACTGAAAAAGCACCAGATATTTTCACCCCGGCCAAAAATTCTGTAATATACACGAGGTCCTACTAAAGCTGAGCATTGAGACAGCGCCAAGCAGTCATTCTTCCCACTCGTTGGAACGTGGGTTCCGAGGCACCAGAACGTGGAACCCACATCCTCTTTCTCTCATCCCCTTTCACCCTCTTTCTCTTATCCCCTTCCATTCCCACCACTGAGAAAGCTGAAAACAATTTTCAAAACCTCTGCTCTGTTACCAGAAGATTAGTATTTCTGTACTTGTGATTAGTTTTAAAAGCTATTATCCTATCTTGCATCATCATGATTTGCCTTCTATACTACAAACAATATTTCTTGCTTTTGCTTCAGCCATAAAACAAGTCTTAGCTGCATATTCTTGTCTAAAATGATAAATGAAATTCGTGGCTCCCATGTCTGGATGGATTAGGTTCGGCTATTCGTAGCACTTCGGGTGCATTATTTTCCCAAAGTTTAGTGGCATAAAATTCTCTTCATTTTTTATTGACCAGTTAATAATAGGTGGCTATCAGGCTTGCTGCAGTGCAATCCTTAGATTCTGCAATCTGGTGCAATATAAATAGTTTATGTTAATTACCCCCTTCCCACCTTCTGGGAGAATAGAGACATTTTGATTGCAAATTTTGCACTTGGTCATTAACACTCTGGTTTCTAGATTATGCACTGGACCATTTTATAATGCCAAATGAAAATGTTAAAACTGTTACTGCATTGACATTAATTACCTAAAGCTTATTCCTCGCAATGTAGTAAGTTTCCTTCAGCTAATACATGTATACAAAATAGCTGATCACCTCATCATCCCCAGGTCTACGTTTAGTTTTAAGCGAGGTCATTTGCTATTTTGCTAACTGTATTCCATCTCCATAAGCATCATAGTAAACCGAATGCCATCAGGGAGAAAATATTTGTTTAATGATAACTTCCTCTTTCTGAAATAATTCCCTTCATTTATACAGATGTTTTGAAAAAAAATCGAAAATCTATAGGGTCAATTTTATAGTCAACTAAAATCTCTAGTCGGAGAAGGCGATGGCACCCCACTCCAGTACTCTTGCCTGGAAAATCCCATGGATGGAGGAGCCTGGATGAAGAAATAGAATTAAAATGTAATCAGTGAACTCTGAATTCAGATAGTCTTATTTCTACTGTGCTTCAACTATTTTGACACAGCTGTTCATACTGCGAAGTACACACAGTCACATACATATTGAGAGGGTAAGGCTCCTAGTGGACCCAGAAGAGATGCTGATATTCTCTTATTTCTATGCCATCTATCTGTTAAGGACCAGCATGCTGGCCATGGAATGCTAAGCAGAACTTCTGGGAAAAGAGACAGTCATGGAAACAAAGACATTTTCCACTTCTAGCTACAAAGAGAGTGAATAGAGAGTGAATGCTACGGGATTCCACCTGCTCTGATTTAAATGGAACTTTCCAGGATAACTAGGCTCATCACCTAAAACAAAGAAGGTATTACTATGTATATATCTCTTCTGATTACTCGCTAAACTACCACTGAAAAATGTATCAATCTGATGTGCATATCCCTGTGACATGCAGTTAACATCATTTCAGTTCTTCATCCATGACTTAAACTATAGCACATCATTTCTTAAACATAAATGTTGCAGGGTTTTTAAGTAGCCTACTGTAAATATTTACCCTAATATTTAAAAAATATAACATGAAACAAGTTATTCTTCTCTTGGGCAGGCAATCTTCAGTTGCTTAGATGAAAGGCTAAACTAAGGTTTTTGGGGACTGCCTACTGCTTCCTCTCAATCATTCCCTATTATCTCCTCAATACCCTGTTCTCCACTCCCACTGTTGTCTTTTTTCATTTTAGCCCTAGCATAAAGCTAGAAATAAAAATTTGTTTACTAAAATTTGAAATAATCTTTTCTGTTAAATCAAGACAAACTCTATATGTCTAGTCTGTAGCCTCAAATAAATGAATTTATTGCTTAAAAAATGTAGATACTATCATTGTGGACAATCGTAATTATGAGGTAAGCAATACTACATATGATATATCTGGAAAACAGGTACATAGAAAAAGAAGAAATTTTATAATCTACTAAGCAATTTCATGATGTTCTAAGTACATGAATCTTCCAGAAGATTAACATAAGATACAGTTTCCTCCTCCATCTGTAGTTTCTGTGTCTCCACGATGCAGTAACTGTAAATAAGATAGTCCTTTTCACATTAGGCCAGTGTTCTCCTGCAAAGCAGCACCACACCAACCATATGTGCAATTGTCTGCGTTAATATGAAATTTTATCTGGTAACTGAGTCATCCAGCTGAGAGTCCTGGTAAGCAGATAAACTTAACCCTTGTCCCGGGGCCCATAAAAACACGCCTTTCCTCTGGCAGGGATGAATTAGGCTGCCACAGCCTTGAGGGCAGTTAGCTTTTTATATCCATCGCAGCATCTCCTGAGTCACTCCAAAGCATGGGGAATATCTATTTTCTCTTGTTGCACAGCACTATAAAAAAGATTGCTGGTCTCTAAGAAGAAGGAAAAAACAGAAATGTGAATTTCTCTTTTGAAGGCTTTCCCAAAATGATCTAGGAAACAGCCTGCTAATTCACACAATGCACAGAAATTTTTCTTCTCCTTCCTTCCTCCCGATACTTAGCTTGCACCTCATTTGTTCCAGAACCTGAACATGTAAGTAGTTTGTCACTTGACAAAGACAGCAATTCTGGTAATACAGGAAAAATTAAAAGGGGGTCTGTGTAGGCATACTGATGTATAGTAGAATGTGCATTTATGTGTGTGTGTGTGTGTGTGTGTGGGACATGTTGCTTTTTAGAACTTCACAAAAATTACCAACTAAGCTTACAACATCCCTTTGGGGTAGATAAGCACAGGAACAAAGGTAGAAAAACGTGTTATGCGAGTCTTACAATGCCTCAGCTACAGAACTGATGTTGAAATTGTACTGTATTGCTTTCGGTATCAATTCAAGGAATTTGGCAAGATTTATCCTTGTCAAGTTCACAATGGCAATGGCTTATGAAACAATTTCTATGTATTCTCATTTGTCAGCTCTCAACTTTCTCAAGAAACTTAAGCTTAGAAAAAGAAACAGGTCCCAGAAGTAAAACATCAATTAATGAAATGAAAAGAAGATACCACGTGTACTGTTCTTAAAAACACAACACACATCCCCTTTCCCTGCCCCATACAGTGGAGAGAAAAGATGGATGTGTGTGTATGACCAAATAACAGTGGATATCTCCATGTACTGGCCAAAATAAAAGTGTGTTCGATTACAAAGGAACAAGAGCTAGCTAGGGCAGGAGAATAAGTTTTGTTAATGTCAAAGCAGATTATTAAAATTTACCAACATTTGATATAAAGGGTGTTCTTACATATAAGTATATATTCATTTGATGAATATTTATGGACGGCCAGGAAATGCTTTACATGTTTGGAATACATCAGAGAACAAACAAGCACAATTCCCTGCCCACACAAACTTTACATTCCAGCCAGTGAATACAGAAACAACTATTCTAAACATGTCTGATGGTGACAGGTGGAATGCAGAAATTCAGCAGGAAAGGGGAAAGGGCTGGTGAATCTGGAGATGGAAGAAGAGGAAGGATGGGGGGGAGGGTGGATGGAAACTATTTAAATTGGGTGATCAAATCAGGGTTCATTGGTATGAGGTATAATTCATTAGAAAAAAATTCTTCTTATTCCATTTTCTCAAATGTAAATTTAAAGGTGAAGCAAAGGGACTTCCCTGGTGGTCCAGTGATTGAGAGTCCGCCTGCCAAAGCAGAGGACACAGGCTTGATCTGTGGTCTAGAAGATCCCACATGCCACGGAGCAACTAAACCCATTTGCCATAACCACTGAGCCTGTGCTCCAGAGCTGGAAGCTGCAACTACCAAAGCCCACACACCTAGAGCCTATGCTCTGCAATAAGAGAATCCACCACAATGAGAAGCCCATGCACCACAAACAGAGTAGCCCCCACTCTCCACAACTAGAAAAAGCCCGCACACAGCAAGGAAGATCCAGCACAACCAAATAAATGAATTGTTGTTGTTGTTCAGTCGTTAAACCATGTCCAACTCTTTGGACCCCACGAACTGCAGCACGCCAGACTTCCTTGTCCTTCATCATCACCTGAACTCTGCTCAAACTCATGTCCCTTGAGTCAATGATGTCATCCAACCATCCTATCGTCTGTCACCCCCTTATCTTCCTGCACTCAGTCTTTCCCAGTATCAGGGTCTTTTTCAATGAGTCGGCTCTTCACATCAGGTGGCCAAAGTATTGGAGCTTCATCATCAGTTCTTCCAATGAATATTCAGGACTGATTTCCTTTAGGATAGACTGGTTTGATCTCCTTGCTGTCCAAGGGACTCTCAAGAGTCTTCTCCAATACCACAAATCAAAAGTGTCAGTTCTTCAGTGGTCAACTTTCTTTATGGCCCAACTCTCACATCTGTACATGACTACTGGAAAAACCATAGCTTTGATGATATGAATCTTTGTCAGCAAACTGATGTCTCTATACTTTTAAAAATATTGTCTAGGTTTCAAGTAAATAAACAAATAAAAATTAAATAAGTAAAAGGTGAACTAGAGAAGAGTTATATACAAAACAAATCTGCTTTTTAAAAAGCTGGAACTATCCTCAAGAGGCAAGCCACAGCAACTATGACAGTCTGAATTAGTATATGGTGATGCATCCATCTGTTTCCCTTATTAGAATGGAGACTATTTAAGGCCATTGGTTTGGCCACCAAATCATAGCATACTGACCTGGCTATAGGTACTACATGAAAGTTCGTTAAGCTTATTAGCAGAAGATCCCCAGGAGCTTCCATAGTATATCTAAGGGAAGAAAGTCTACCGCTGGAACTCTGAAGCCAACTTTTGACATATGTTGGGTAATACGCCCCTTAGTGACCGCACAGTGAGCACAAAGCACATGCAAGCTGGCAGAAGCCAGAGCACGCCAGCCCTCTTCTCTCTCCATCGAGGCATGACGCCAAGGGGATTAGCGGAGCCGTGCGATCGTCCTGCTGGTGGATCCCACCACTAAACAGACAGACCCCATTCTCACTGGTTCCCCAGGAATATGGAAAACTGAAACCTTCCCCTAGAAAACACAGCAACCTGTGAGGAGCCCTCTGTTTCATTCACGTGTCTTATAGTGCAAGAAATCTCATAAAATTAGAGTATGTCCTAAAGAAACAATGCTAGGATGTTAGCTAGACTTATTGTGATGATTTCACAATTTATACAAATATCAAATCATTATGTTGTACACATGAAACATAATGTCACACCTCAATTAAAAAAAAAAAACAACTTTCATTTGAAAAAAAAAAACAAAATGATGAGTCCATGAACCAGAGCTAAAACTTAGTCTGATTGCTACAAACATTATCTAAATTTAATATCATATTGCTCCATGAAACTTATTATAAAATCAAAAGATTAACCATGCACATATTCTATAAAAGATATCTTATTTATATGTATACTAATTTTTATAAAATAGATGAAAGTATATATTTTATAAGATAAACATCATTATATATAACTATGTGCATGCATGCATACTCCTTTGCTTCAGTCATGTCCAACTCTTTGTGATCACATGGACCACCAGGCTTCTCTGTGCATGGGATTTTCTAGGCAAGAATACTGGAGTGGGTTGCCATTTCCTTCTCCAGGGATTTTCCCAATCCAGGGATCAAACTCATGTCTCCTACACTGGCAGGCAGATTCTTGACCACTGAGCCACCTGGGAAGCCCCATATAAACTACTACATATAAACTATATTTTACAAAATTAAATATTTAAAAAATATATTTTAGAGTATTTTATATTTCATTTACATAAAAATTTATATTTATATTCGAAGAAAAGGAGTACGTCAAGGCTGTATATTGTCACCCTGCTTATTTAACTTCTATGCAGAGTACATCATGAGAAACGCTGGACTGGAAGAAGCACAAGCTGGAATCAAGATTGCCGGGAGAAATATCAATAACCTCAGATATGCAGATGACACCACACTTATGGCAGAAAGTGAAGAGGAACTAAAAACCCTCTTGATGAAAGTGAAAGTGGAGAGTGAAAAAGTTGGCTTAAAGCTCAACATTCAGAAAACGAAGATCATGGCATCTGGTCCCATCACTTCATGGGAAATAGATCGGGAAACTGTGGAAACAGTGTCAGACTTTATTTTGGGGGGCTCCAAAATCACTGCAGATGGTGACTGCAGCCATGAAATTAAAAGATGGTTACTCCTTGGAAGAAAGTTATGACCAACCTAGATACCATATTCAAAAGCAGAGACATTACTTTGCCAACAAAGGTTCGTCTAGTCAAGGCTATGGTTTTTCCTGTGGTCATGTATGGATGTGAGAGTTGGACTGTGAAGAAGGCTGAGCACTGAAAAACTGATGCTTTTGAACTGTGGTGTTGGAGAACACTCTTGACAGTCCCTTGGACTGAGAGGAGATCCAACCAGTCCATTCTGAAGGAGATCAGCCCTGGGATTTCTTTGGAAGGAATGATGCTAAAGCTGAAACTCCAGTAGGCTGGCCACCTCATGAGAAGAGCTGACTCATTGGAAAAGACTCTGATGCTGGGAGGGATTGGGGGCAAGAGGAGAAGGGGATGACAGAGGATGAGATGGCTGGATGGCATCAGTGACTTGAAGGACATGAGTCTGGGTGAACTCCAGGAGTTGGTGATGGACAGGGAGGCCTGGCGTGCTGCGATTCATGGGGTCGAAAAGAGTCGGACACGACTGAGCGACTGAACTGAACTGAACTGATAAATATATTACATAAAATATACCCTATTATATAAAATATTACAAAAGCAAAGAGTCGGACATGACTGAGTGACTGAACTGAACTGATAGATCTCAGGCGCTAAGGTGCACAACAATACATGACTTTAATACCACCACTGCTGCTGTTATATTTTTATGAAGGGCTTTATATGTGGCTGACATTGCAGTAAGTGCTTTGCCTCATAACTCCCTGGTATGTGCAGATTATTATTCTGACTTTATAGATGAGAGAGTTGAGTCTTAAAGAACCAGTCATGCAGTGGAAAGAAAGTCAGCCTACCCCAAGCATCAAAGATAAGCTTTAATTACAATATGTGGAGGCCAATACTTTTCATAATAAACATATTCAATCCTTACAACTGGTACAGATAACAAGCAGTGTAAAGAATCTAGACACATGTCATGGGAGAATTAGTAGGAACTGCTACTGAGAAGATTCTTTCAGAGGATACATGCCAGCTAAGGTTTGCCAGGGTGTCCTTTGGAATCTGCCTTGATGTTACTGGAAATAAATTTATTCACTAAACAAGTATTTATTGAATAAGTAACTAGGAGAAAAGATTTAAAGCAGATATCCATTTAAAATAGACTATAAATTTTAGTA
Organism: Bubalus kerabau; assembly: GCF_029407905.1. NCBI lineage: Eukaryota > Metazoa > Chordata > Mammalia > Artiodactyla > Bovidae > Bubalus > Bubalus kerabau. Next base: position 111,398,768 of record NC_073631.1, read on the forward strand.
AGGGAATGGAGTGAATGGGGCAAACAGGAAGACTAGTCAAATACCCCAGGTAAGAAATGATAAAGGTCTGAACTAAGACAGCAGCAGTAAGACCGGAAGGAATAAAGTGGGCACAGGAGATATCTGTAGGATTATAGCAACTGCAACTAGCCATTGAGGGATGGTAAAAGGATAGTAAAATATAAGGTTACTCTCAGGTTTCTGCCAGGTGGATGGATGGCAGTGCCATTGAATGAGACAGAAAATAAAGAAAGAGAAAATGAGATTTTGTGAGAAAGATGATGAATTTTGGTTTACACTGAAATGAAGTTCCTCTGGCCTTCCAGTTAGTGGTTAGAAATAGGGCTTTGAAGTTCAGGATTAGAGACATAAGTTAGAGCGTTAATGGCATAGAATGATAACTGAAGCCCAGGGAAACGAGATAGAAGTAAAAGGCAGGTGTGACAGAATATCAATATAAGAAGAGCTGGGGAGAAAACGCAGGTGGTGATGAAGACCACGGGACTCTGATGGGTCAGGAGGGAACACAGGGACAAACAGGGTCACTCCTTTGGGAGTCAATCCTGATAAAATCACATCTTTGATTGAGTCTTAACGTACTCTGGTCTCTTGGGAAAACGGCAACGGTTAAGAGGATCTGGGTTGTCACGTAGTTTAAAAACACCAATTTCTAGCTAACATTTTCAAGCAGGCATGGTTTTCATGTCCAATAACTGCCTAAACGGGCAGCAGACATGACTTGAAACTTTCTGAGGAAACACTTTAAAGTTGAAAGAGTCCACAGAAAGTTATTTTGATTGAACTTCATGCCTTTCTGTTCTATTTTACTAAAAGACATGGCATAGGAAGATAACACCATTCTCCGGTTATAGCATCTTGAAGACACTGAAATATGTTTTGAATAAACATTTTACTTCGAAATAATTTGAGATTTGGGAAAAAGTCGTGAAGATAGTTCAGGTAGCAATACCAATCATCAGTTTCCACTGATGTTAACTCACTGACCAGACACATATTAAAATATCTTTTGCAACTTGAAGTATTTTAGTATACACTCACATAACGAATCGCTGGCCATAGGTGTTAGTTTCTGCAAAAGTCTCCTGGTCAATGATGCGCTAACATCTTATACAAACACGCCACATCTGTCACAACTAAAACCGACACTGGGGCACCATGATTAACGATACTCTGGACTCTATTCACATTTCACCCCACTGTGTTTAGCTTTCATGTCTCTCTTATCTACTCTGCCCTGAATTATCAATGATGATATTTACTATGATACTTTAAGGTGGCATTGACTAGGTTTCTCTAATGTAAACACAGTATTTATTCCTCTCTAGAAGATATTTACACACACAACAGATTTATTGTTTTGCTTCAGATAAGACTGAAATCTTGACAAAGATATCAGCTCATCAGAGTGGACTTTACTGAAGACATCACAGTACCTTGGAAAATACTTCTCAGAGGACTATCATACAACTATCTTCCTGTACATATCTTATCATATTGAAAAAGTAATTAGTCCAATCAGATAGAAAGAGTCAGTCACTCAGTTGAGTCCAATTCTTTGAGACCCCATGGACTTCAGGCCACCAGTCTCCTCAGTTCAGCTCAGTTAGTCATGTACGACTCTTTGAGACCCCAGGGACTGCAGCATGCCAGGCCTCCGTGTCCATCACCAACTCCTGGAGCTTGCTCAAACTCATGTCCATTGAGTCGGTGATGTCATCCAACCATCTCATCCTTTGTGGTCACCTTCTCTTCCTGCCTTCAATCTTTCCCAGCATCAGGGTCTTTTCCAGTGAGTCAGTTCTTCACATCAGGTGGCCAAAGTACTGGAGTTTCATCTTCAACATCAGCCCTTCCAATGAATATTCAGGACTGATTTCCTTTAGGATGGACACTTTGGATCTCCTTGCAGTCCAGGGGACTCTCAAGAGTCTTATCCAACACCACAGTTCAAAAGCATCAATTCTTCAGTGCTCAGCTTTCTTCATAGTCCAACTCTCACACCCATACATGACTACCGGAAAAACCGTAGCTTTGACTAGATAGACTTTTGTTGGCAAAGTAATGTCTCTGCTTTTTAATATGCTATCTAGGTTGGTCACAGCTTTTCTTCCAAGGAGCAAGCACCTTTTAATTTCATGGCTGCAGTCACCATCTGCAGTGATTTTGGCGCCCCCCCCCCCCCAAAATAAAGTCTGTCACTGTTTCCATTGTTTTGCCATCTATTTGCCATGAAGTGACAGGGAAAAAATGGACCAGTCTCCTATGTCCATGGAATTCTCCAGGTTGCCATTCCATTCTCCAGGGTATCTTCCCAACCTAGGGGGGAATGAGGTCTCCTGCATTGCAGGCAGATTCTTTACCATCTGAGCCATTCAGATATAATGAGTTAGCCAATCAGATATAGTTAGTCTTAAATTTGATAAGCAGCAATAGTTATTTCATATGAACATTAAAAAAAATTAGTCCATTACAAAATAATCATGTCCAATACTGACATTTAGTGGATAAAATAGTTTAAAACTCTCCAATATCAGCAGGTGTGATTGAGGCACCTTTCAAATAACTAGTTCTCTCCTGGATCCCTTTGAAAATAGACTATCTCCCCACAGCCCTCTTGGTCTCTGAAAAGTAAGCCCCACTGGCCTTCAAAGCCACAAATCCGGGGGGCTCATCTTCCAGACACAGGACCCCCATGATGGGGAGCCTGATGCCGGGTTCACAACCCTTGCTCTCTGGGGAAAACCTCTATTAACTCTAATTAATCTCCTGTTTACAGGTCGCCCACCTGGGGGTATGAGTTTTGACATACCAGACCCCGCCCCTCCTACCTGTCTTGTTATGTTTTCTTTCTATAGATCTTTTCTGGTAGGCTTCAGTGCTTTTCACTGATAGTTGCTCTGTAAAGAGTTGTATATTTTGATGTGCCCCAGAGAGGAGGTAAGCTCAGGGTCTTTCTACTCTATCCTCTTTGGTTCATGATTATCTCCACAGTTTTTATGGATATTTAAATTAGTCACTAATACTAGTCTCTGTGTATGTAAAATTTAGGCATTTGCTCTTATTTATGTAATACTTAGGGCTTCCCTGGTGGCTCAAATGGTAAAGCGTCTTCTTGCAATGCAGGAGATCCAGGTTCGATCCCTGGGTCAGGAAGATCCCCTGGAGAAGGAAATGGCAACCCACTCCAATACTCTTACCTAGAAAATTCCATGGACAGAGGAGCCTGGTAGGCTACAGTCCATAGGGTCACAAAGAGTTGGACATGACTGAATGACTTCACTTTCACTATGTAATACTTGATTTATTCAGCATCCTATATCATTTAATTTAAAAAACTGTTTAAAAAATAACATAGTATAAAGGGTCAAAAGGCATTGAGGTTTTAACAAATAAAACTGGTATGAGTTGAAATCTATACAGTTTGAAATTAACATCAAGTTTTCTGCCTAAATTGTGTCCAATACAAAGTCTCTTTAAAATAACAGAAACTAAAGTAACTGATTCTATTGCCATGTAATTCTAGGAAATATCCCAACCTACATTTTGGGAGAACTATTATTCTTAGGGCCTTATCATTTAGATATCTTCCTGCTTTACCCTAAACAATGTATGTCTTACATTTTTCGAAACTTGGAGCAATAGCTTTTAATGTTTTCCCTTGTATTCCAGGGTTTAGATCTCAAATGTGTATCACAGCATCAAAAAATATATTTGCTCTTTGAAGATTCAGTCATATCAGATAGCATCCTGATAATGTATTATTCATGACTCAGTCACAGATAAACAATGTGGCTACATAAAAGCAAAGCATTAAAAAGCCGCATGTATCACAGAACCCTTTCACAAAGGAATAAAAGTTCAGGAGGAGCAGGTTTTAAATAGGTAAATAAATAATAAATAAGGCAATTTAGGGAAATCTTTTTTTATATAATTAACCTCATGTTCTAGATAGTAAACTCCTTAAGGATAAGGACAGATCCTAATCCAAATTCTACAAACTTCTAATATGTTACATAGTATGGCTCTCAACATATTAAATACTACTTTAATTCATTTATACTATAGTTGATATTTTAACATATATGCTAATAAGATCTCACCAAATATAGACATTTGGATTACACATTCATATTTATAATTTAATACGTGGAAAACCAAAAAAGTTTGATAATTTTCTGAGATTTATTAACCGGGGAAAGAATAAAGGATTTTCTGATATAGTTCACGTGTATTTTAGGAAGAAATCTGTAAAAGCCCTCAAGATGCTCTCACTTGAGGGTAGGAGAATGTGTGGAGGGAAATCTTTAATGATTTTCCTTTCTAATGTTTCTAATCTTGCTTTTCTCCTACTATTATATTAAATCAAAGACTGTGTTGTCACTCCCAGGTAAAACATAAACTCAGATGGAAGCCCACAGAGAGTCCTCAGATTTAACACAAACACCTTTTGCAGTCTGAACAACAGCTACTTTGTATGGTTTTCACTTTGGAGTTATGCGTTCAGTTGACCTAACCATGCTTCTAACAACAAAGTCATCACACCGTTCTCTGTCTTAAAATTCTTCAAAACACACACTGTTGCCTCACTGGAGTGCTAGCCATCTTTTCTGTATACTGCCATACTTGGCCACTACCTTCTCCCCTTTGCCATCTAACTCCTATTTCTTTCTTATGTCTTAGTCTTCTCTAAAATGCCTCTCCCCTAAATGCATCATCTCCTGATCTCCTGTGAGTTCCCCGAGCATCTCATATGCAGAGTGCTGCCATTTGATCATGAACAAAACAGACCTGATCTCAGCTTCATGGGCTACATAGTCAAGCTGGGAAAAAGGCCTTAGCGAACAGAAATAATTAACACAATTATCAAAAGTGTTCAGAGTATCTTAACAGAGAAAAGAGGGAAGCATGGCAATGTAGAGCAGCAGAGTGTAACCCAGAGCAATGCTGGGGGAACGTCCTTGAGGGACTTCCCTGGTGGTCCAATGGCTAAGACTCTGCGCTCCCAAAGCAAGGGGCCCAGGTTCCATCCCTGATCAGGGAACTAGATCCAACATGCCTCAGCTGAGAGCTCACATGCCACAACCAAACCCCGCAAGTCATAATGAAAGATTCCACATGCCACAACTAAGACCCAGGGCAGGCAAATAAATCAATGAATATTTCTAAAAAGTCCTCCGTGAGGATGTCAGGACTCCATCATGGCTTTGGCAAGAAAATCAAAATGTATTCAAGACATTCTAGTGGGAGGGAGCAACATATACAGAAACACCTTAAGGCAAAGGAGAAGGGGGAATCTAGAATCTTTTAGGAACAAGGAGAAAGAGGGGCTCATGAGGATGGGGAATGCCCTGGACCCAAAGCATGCCAGCCATGGAGGTGCCCTGTTCCCATCCTCCCCGCAAAGACCTCATTACTGAGCTGTAAGGAGGGCAGCTGACTCTCCTCGCCCAGCAGCAATCCCTTTGTGACACACCACAGCCTGCCTCTGGGCCCACACACTTCCCTGGCAGCCTCCAGCCTAAGTACAGGGGAGCGGGAGGGTATGGTCCTTTCTGCTCAATGCAGGAGTCCTCCAAAAGGTCCTCTTGCTCTGGGCCTCCAATGGCTCAGCCAACATTTTGCTCAGTTTGTTTCACAGATCAGAACACCTGATTACTCTACTCTCTCCTCCCAGCCTGAGGCTCTCTCTAGATTTTGGTTGTTGAGTTTGAGACACGATGGTTTGTTTTGTGATTCAGTGACTGAATACTGTATATAGATACTATCAATTAGACACAATAAATGACATTCACATCACTGCCTTCCCAGCTTCCAGTGGGAGCACTAGGAAAACTGAAACTACTGTGAAGATTTAGAACTTTCTTCGAAGAAATTCCACATCAGCTATGTCTGAATGAAGCTGATAACTCTAAGTAGGCTGTTTCCCCTTTTCCTTAAACAAACAGATAATTACAACAATTGGCTGCTGGAAGTGGCACATTTGGTACAGCTCAAGCCACCACAGAGATGAGAAATGTTCACTCAATTACTTGTGGTGAGTTTGTAGAGTGAACTACTTGTCAACTAACAATGGTTACAAAAGGCTTTCCCCTTCAAAGGGAGGAAAGGATTGACTCCTTCAGCTTAGTAAATATACTAAGAATAAATACTTAGAATAAATCTCCCAGAACTTCTGCAAAGGAGCAAGTTTTTATTAGGGGTGCCTCTCCACCACCAAGGCTGTCCCGCCACTGTGTACCAGCCGTGGAGTTGGACTATATGAGACTTGGGGGTTGACCTCACTCCCTACTCCAGTCCCAGATAATCAGGTAACTTTCATTATCCTGTGCTGAAACCATGTATAGGTTCATGGAGAGATTTCAGGACTGAGGTCTAATGACAATGGCAAGTGACACCCCTACCTCTCAATCCCTCTGATGTGAAGGCATAAAGAAACTGCTACAAGCAGCCACTGCAGACAGTCAGGGAGACTGGACTGAAGGCAAGAGCTACCCAGAGCCAAGACATGAAGGAAGGAGATGTGAAATCTGCCTGCACTGGGTCTGAATTGATCCTTTCCCACTCAAATTATTGAGAAAAGGCTGAAACACTATCTTGTTGCACTTTGAAAACCATCCAGTGTACAGAGATGTTGTCCTTGTATTCTTCCTTTAAAATGACTTGTTGGGGGCTTCTCTGGCAGTCCAGTTAAGACTCTGTGCATCTACTGCAAGGGGCATGAGTCTGCTCCCTAGTCCAGGAACTAAGGTCCCACACGCCACACACAAAAAAAAGGTTTTTTAATAAAACGACACATTGATTATGTATCTCAGTTTATCTCCCTGTCCTTCCCAGGAAAATAAGTCAATTGTCTTTCAAAGCTTCAGGTTTAATTTTGTGGATCTTCACTGGATAAAGGCTATAAAAAGTTTACGTATCACTTCAACTGTCAAAAATACTGTAAAATATTAAAAATTACAAATGTGTGCATTAGCTAAATGATGTGATTATATGATTATACACTTGGATGCTAGGTGAAAATCACTACTGAATACCTTAAAGAGTCCATGCATGCAAAGTAACAGACGTTTCTCTCATTTTTAAAAAAGGTAAATAATATTTTATTTGTTTAAATAGGAATTTGGAAGGATGGCCAAATCCAGGCCATATTTGTTGGTCTTGCCTACATACCATATAAACACACACACATACACACACAGCTGTGCAGGGTAAAAGCAACTTGGGATGGAGAGCAGCCACTTCCCTTAGGCTGAGAATGAGCTGTCAGTTTTGACTGCTATATACAAGGTCCACTTCACACATTTAGGGACCCACCACTCACTGGAAGGTTCCAGAATCTGTGACCTCTGATTCAAGTGTACATGTTAATGTTTTGGCAACTAAGTACAGATTTATTCATATACTGAAGAAACCTGACAAGGGAATCCAGATAATCAGCACAAAAGCAAATAATAATTTCAGGTGAGTAAATATAGGATTTTTCACATCCTTGGTTTAAGATTCATAAACACCAAATAGGCATCGATCTTACCTGTAGGTCTTTTTCTTCTATCTTCTTTTGGAGCACTTCAAGGCACTTGGTAAAATCAGTATGGTCTTGATCAGGAGTTGAAATAATTTCACAGCCCTTTGTTAAACAAGATAAAAGGTAGAAGTTAGTAATGATGTCGACCGAGGAACAAGATCAAGAGCTATAAAAGTAAAGAGAAAGCATCACACGTATCCTATGATGCCTGTGTATACCTTGATCATTAAAATCATTATCATTATCTTTCTTATTTCACATAACAGGACCTTTCAGCAATGATGTTAGACTACTAAAATAATGATCTGATTATGACAATCATTCTACCCAAAAAAAGTACAGCTAATACTACATTAATGGTCTTTAAAACTCACTGCTATGATAACATTCAAGATTAACATAAGGACATCGGTATGAGCATTATAAAATATACTCACAGTGAAATGACTTGAAACTAAAATGAAACTACTTCTAATAAGCGTTGAGTTTCTCTACTTTCTAAGTTTACTTACTTACATGAATAGAAAAACTAATACCAGCTAATGATGAACTGAGGAACTACATTTTAAGTAAAATCAAGTTAGCTGTCCTATAAAATTCCTTTATAACACCTTTTTTCCCCACGTAAAAAGAAGAAGGAAGAGAGATGCCTGTGTAAATACGCCTCTTGGATTATCTTTTGGACATAATGAAGTGAATTTATAAGTTCTTTGCCTCCTCTACAACAGATATTTTACCTAGTGAAAAACACTGAAATATATTTATAAAACGCCACACAAGTGCCAGCTTGCTGGCACTAGTGAACTGAGATGGTTTGAGAAACAGTATTTTGGAAATGACACCGTCTCCTCCAATGTCTTACAGAAGCAAAGGTATGTATAACCAGAGTACAATGAGACTTTGGACTTCTTAATTCAGGAATAAAACAATGTGAGGTCTCTGACAAACAGCTGAGTAAGGGAAAGTTAAATATAATCTAGTATATAAAGTTGCCATTCCAAGAGTTCTCAAGGATACAAAACACCCATACTGGCTCTTAAATTATTCCAAAAACCATTCTCAGTAGATTTAAAGGTTCTCCTTTAACTTCAAGGTCTCTTGAAAGGTGTCGGGCTCAAGCTGTGCTTCATTCATTTATGACTGTCCTACAGTGTAGTGACCAATGAAAAAATTAGTTTCTCATCATTCAAAAATATATTATGTCCTAAAAGATGCATATGTCATTTTTACAAGATCATCGATAAATACTTTCCTGACCCTAAAAGAACATTGAAATTTACTATAATGGCCAAGCAAGGATATAAAGTTGACTTCTCTCAGGCTAACATCCCTAAAAAAAAAAAAAAAAAAGACACAAGAATATGCCAGAGCATACAGGAATATTATCAGAGAAGAGGATATTAGATTGTCAACAAACCAAAAAACACTATATTGACACTTTCTGGAAGGCAGGCCTTATATTTTTATTACTGTTCCCAGTGCCTGGTACCAGTGTGCTATATAGGTAAGTGTTCAATAAATAAAATTCTTGAGGAATGAAAAGGTCTGTTGGCAAATGTAGTAGGAGAGCGTGGCATCTTATTTTACTGCCAAATATGACAATGATTAATTATCTTCCTTTTTTAAGTACTGACCAGAGAAATAATCACTCCAACAAAGGGAAACAAAATTAAAAAGGCAAACAGAAATAGCAATACAAGAGATGACTAACAGATCATCTGCTTTCACTGTTATCATCCCAGAATCAACACAGATCCACGGGAAACCTTATAGCTAAAGAGAATCCAAGACATCACCTATGTAGCCCCACTATAATAGTCTGTAGATTAAGACAATAAAAAGAAGTTTAATTTGACTAAAAAACTGGACAGCAAGGTAGTAATTATCAGCAGGTCACATTTAGAAACCCTATTTCTTTACTCCCATGACATGGGAACAAATTCCTAGATAACTGAAAGACCAAGGTCTTCACTGCTGCTGCTGCTAAGTCGCTTCAGTCTTGTCCGACTCTGTGCGACCCCATAGACGGCAGCCCACCAGGCTCCCCTGTCCCTGGGATTCTCCAGGCAAAAACACTGGAGTGGGTTGCCATTTCCTTCTCCAGTGCATGAAAGTGAAAAGTGAAAGTGAAGTCGCTCAGTCCTGTCCGACTCTAGCAACCCCATGGGCTGCAGCCTACCAGGCTCCTTCGTCCATGGGATTTTCCAGGCAAGAGTAATGGAGTGGAGTGCCATTGCCTTCTCCAAGGTCTTCACACATGCTTAGCTGCTCAGTCACCTACAACTTTTTGCAACCCCACGAGCTATAGCCCACAAGGCTCCACTGTCCATGGGATTTTCCAGACAAGAATACTGGAGTGAGTTGCCATTTTCCCCTCCAGGGGATCTTCCTGAACCAGGGATCTAACCTGCATCTCTTGCGTCTCCTGAATTGCAGGCAGAATCTTTTACCACTATCCCCAGTTCTTACGATATCCCTACAGAAGCCCAGGTCTTATGATATCTCTCAAGTTGGCTCCACAGAATATTAAGAAAAAAGCTACTTGAACTATAAGACCTAGGCTTGAATAAAATCTTACTTCAGCAACTTAACATGGACACGCAGAGAAGCTTAAGTCAGGATGCAGAGAGATTATCAGCACTGAAAAATTCAGACTGTATCTAAATTAACTACAAACGTCTAGAAACTCTAACCAAGGCATTTATTAGTCATCCACAGATTGTTAGAATGTTGACTAGTTTAAATGATCCTAATATTATCACAGAATGAGAATAAATTCACTAGAAGTAGAAACAGCTCCAGGAGTCCTCTCAGGGAAACTTTTGACACCTAGAAAGGAGATATGGAACATATACATAGGTCTTTGGCCAACAAAAGATGTTTTCACTGTGTTCTGGGTCTTACAATAATATTAATATCTAGAAGAGGAAAAATATAAAAGTAAAGATGAAAAACTATCATGATCCTGCAGACAAGAAAATAGTAGAAATGTGCTCATATTTATTTGTAATTATTGGTAATACAAAATAAGGTTCAATTCCCTGGAGTCATAAGAACTGGGCTTTATGAAGATATTCAAGATATCAGACTTGGCCAATTAAAGTATATAACATTCTAATAAACAGTTTCCAATATTAGTTTCCATTACATGGGTGTATTTTACATTAAGATATACAGGAATTTTCCAAAATTTCCATAAAATTCAACTACTACTATCTTTAATTTTTCTCAGTTGCCTTATTGCCATATATATATATATATATATCAGAGAAGGCAATGGCACCCCACTCTAGTACTCTTGCCTGGGAAATCCCATGGATGGAGGAGCCTGGTAGGCTGCAGTCCATGGGGTCACCAGGAGTCGGACATTACTGAACGACTTCACTTTCACTTTTCACTTTCATGCACTGGAGAAGGAAATGGCAACCCACTCCAGTGTTCTTGCCTGGAGAATCCCAGGGACAGGGGAGCCTGGTGGGTTTCCATCTATGGGGTCGCACAGAGTCGGACACGACTGAAGTGACTTAGCATAGCATAGTATAGCATAGCATATATAAATATAATATATATGTTTTAGGATATATATTTTTTAGGATACAAATTATTATTTTATAAGCCAGAAAGTAGCTCCAATCTCATATTATGCATTTTTCTTGGGTAATTTTTCTCACTCTACAAATAGAAATTTAAGTAAGAATTCTAATAAATAGTTTGTTTTATGAATATACCACTTTTTTCAAAATGGATTATTTTTTTATAATACATTTTATTGATTCCTTTTTTTTATTGATTCTGTTTTATAGTAGATTGGAAAGAAAAAGATTTGGATTGACATTGCAAATTTCAGTGTGTCAAAATCAGAGCTATTCTGAATTTGTTCTAACCTAAAAAGGCTCTTTTGAAGATGTAGAGCCACAATGCCCAGTCTAAAATGCTCTTCAATAAACTGAGATTTTTTAGCCCTAACAATATAAAACTTAATTCTCTGAAAAATCAGAGAACCTCAAAAGTTATCTTAAAATAGGAATATTAAAATTGTGATCTATTGATAATTATCTTTCTCATTGAAGTCAATAATAAAAAGTAACATTTGATTACTCATCTTGTTATTTGACATATGAGTCACTTTATATAAATTATGATCTTGAATCTCGAAGATAACCTTATAAGGTAAATGTAATTATCACATTTTAAGATATGTAAACTGAAGTATGTGCTTAGTTGCTCAGTCAAGTCCCACTCTTGCCTGTAGCCTGCCAGGCTCCTCTGTCCACAGGGACTCTCCAGGCAAGAATACTGGAGTACAGAGAGTTTAAACAACTTGTCCAAGGTCACACAGCTGATAAGGATAGAGTATGTGATCAAAGAAGCCCATACTCTTCACCTACCATGCTTTGTACTCAACCCTGTTTACAATAAACTTTGGGTATTTTGGAAGTTTTAAGCAGAAAAATGCCTTTATAATTTATGAAAAGTGAAAAGTGTAGTCGCTCAGTTGCGCCCAACTCTCTGTAACCCCATGGACTCCAGCCCGCCAGGCTCCTCTGTTTATGGGACTGTCTAGGCAAGAATTCTGGAGTGGGTTGCCATTTCCTTCTCCAAGGGATCTTCCTGACCCCGGGATTGAACCTGGGTCTCCTGCATGGCAGATTCTTTACTGTCTGAGCCACTGGGGAAGCCCAATTTACATGACTCTTTATTTAATTGGTTTTCTCCAGTTTTTACCTGAAAAGTCTTTAACTGTCAGGCAGACATGAAACCTGCCTGACTGCACGCTGCTTCCATTGTAGCCCAGGAGGACTCAGCATATCCACAAACATCTGAAATGGGCAATAAATGCTTGGTTATCCTTTTCCTTCCTTTTTTCTGCATTTCCAACTATATATATAACTATATTGTCACTATATCATTTATGATATAACTCACTTTTTTGGCTATTAAACATCTTTCTGATCAATATCTCTGTGTAGAAGTGTTTATTTCTGATTATTTTTCTTAGACTTGAATCCTAAAAATGAAACTACTGGAAAAAATTATAAGAACCTTTTTTATGACCCCTTGATAGATTGCCAGAGTGTTTTCTAGGAAAGCTGAAAATACGAATATTCCTACTGGTGTATGATGATAAAAAAAGTTTCTTCTTTTAATATGTAATACTAGGAAAGATAATTCATCATGAATTTCTTAGGGTGAATTAATTTACTTGCTATACTTCCTTCTTAATTACAAACAAATCATTAAGGAAAAGACTTTCATTGGAGAGGAAGGGAAAATAAAGATAATTCTGGAGTGTGAAGCAGGGTTGGTACTGGAAGTGGTTTGCCCAACTGAGGACTAAGGTGCTAAAGGACAATATGACAGAAAAGGACACTTTTGGGATGGGAAATAGGTGTCAACCAAGGGTAAAGAGGAGGGGGCAAGAAGATGTCAAGATCATCTTTCAAGTTGGCTCTGAAAACATGAAATTTACTATCCCATCAAATTAGAATATTGGTAATTTTTTTTAAATAAAGCAATCATATAATATGAGTTTTGTGGTGTCTTAAAATTCTAGCTCCCACGCACTATTTTCCCCTCTCCACTACTGAAGCAGCCTTTCTTTTTGTATGTAGTTTTTCAGTCCCTAAGTCATGTCCAACTCTTTGCGACCCCATGAACTGCAGCATGCCAGGCTTCCCTGTCCTTCACTATCTCCCAGAGTTTTCTCAAACTCATGCCCACTGAGTCAGTGATGCCATCTTGTTAGGATACATTCAAAAATATTTAGGGAGATACACTCAAGAGTCTTAAAAAATTGAATATATTACATTTTTAATAATAAGGTCCCATAATCTTTTATTAAACTGCATTGACCAGAACTCTGTAATAAGAAATAGCCTGCCAGATTAATAGAACAGCAGGCATAATGCAAAATGACTTATACTCTGAATAATCAAAGATAGAGATCTAAAATTAGCCCAAACTTGTTCTCAAATTTGCTAAGCAGGGGAATAGTTACATAAAACCAATTGGAATCTAAATGATCTATGTTCCTTGATACAGGTATGAAAATTGGCTTTTTACCCTGTAGAGATGTTATCACAAAAGTAACTATTTCCCACTTGCCTCTTTATTGTATAAGGCATACTATGGTAGATTGCTACTTCAGTTTTATTTACCAGACTTCTAAAAACATTTCTACTTTTCAAGGTAGAAATTATCAAGTGACAACTGATGAGAAACAATTTCTTCAGCAAGAATGTCACATGATTAAACTCTTAAAAACTCTTAAGTAACAGATTGCCTAAAATAACCGTGTTCTCTTTCTGTTTTTCTAGATGGTATACAAAAGAAAAGAATAAATGTAATTTAACCTTGCAACAATTCTCCATTCAATCCCAAACACAGAGAGACATTCTAATCTGCTATAATCTTCACTGCCCTGGGTGTTGTAAAATAACCTTTCCTTTTAACATGGCATTGAACAAAAACTTTAAACATTTCAAACAAGAAAAGCACCACTTCTATTAACAGAAGTCAAATGTCATTTTAACACAGCACAGGGTCTCAAATGATGGCGTCTTGGCTAAAAGCAGAGTCAAGAGTTCCCAGTGGAAGAGGGTGCCTAAAAGATTTAACACATCAGGCTCAAGAATGCTTTTTTATAGCCTGCTTGCAAGGCTGACCTTTGGACTGGTCCTGGAGGACCTGAATGGCAAACAGTTGCCCACACTGACAAACAAACAACTTTCCCCAACAGTGGGTCACTGTGCCTGACTCATTTGTACAAACAACACGGTTTACACCGAGAACCTGTTTTGTTATGGTTGTTGTTTGCTTGGCCCCCAGTAAAATTTTGGGCATTAAGTCACCAATGAGTTCCCTGGTGGCAACGCATCACACTTACAATCTGATTAAGTGCATCCTCTGTGACTCCACTGGGAAAAGACTCTTTTGACTAGAGACTCATTTTCTCCATAATTTCTCCCCCAATGCCTTTCCCCTTAGCTGATTCTGCTTCCCAGCCTCTCTCTGTAATAAATCACAGCTGTGAGTCTGACTATATACCAAGTCCCATGAGTCCTCTAGTCAATTATGGATTGTGGAGCCCGTTGTGGGAACCCTCAAGCCAAAGAGCTACAGATCCTTCCTCCCTTAGGAGGCTTGAATAAGCTTCTACTTTATAATGTTCATACAAGCACACAGACCCAGAGATCTGGTCTTGTCTGGGTGCTGTTCCTTCACACCCACTACAAACATGCCAAGGATGGAACTGGTCTCCACTGGCTCTCTTCCGAGTCTCCCCAAAAAGGCAAGGATGTGGGTACGGAAGCACTGAAGGAATCAGGGTTGGGGGGTGCTCAATTACTCAGACCTCAGCAGACACAGAAAAGGGAAACTGAATATTCACAAGAGGAAGCTGCAAGATTTCCTCAATCTGTGAAACTGATTTTCACTTTACTTGGAGAAAACTCCTTTTCATCCAGAGAGTTATGGTGTAATGGCCAGAAAAGTGCATGCATTCTGTGGTCAGAATGCCTGCTTAGATCCTAGTTAAACCATTTCTGACCTGGTAAAGTTGGGTGAATTGCTCAACCTCTCTGCTTCCATATTCAACTGTAAAATGTAGGTGACAGTTCCAACCTAATAGAATGTGACGTAAGGATTAGTAAAGTGTTAGTTGCTCAGTCCAACTCTTTGCGACCCCATGACTGCAGCCCACCAGGCTCCTCTGTCCTTGGGATTCTCCAGGCAAGAATACTGGAGGGGGTAACCATTCCCTTCTCCAGGCAGGCAGATTCTTTACCATCTGAGCCATCAGGGAAGGCTCAGACTGTAAAGAATTACATGAATTTATAAATGAAAGTAAGAAAGGATTATATGAATTTATAAATGCAAGTACATATAAAAGTGTCTGGTATCCTGGAAACACTTCAAAGTAATTACTGCCTAGTACTCTTTTCAAGATTATGTTGGGATGGGAGGGAGTTTCAAAAGGGAGGGGGTATATGTATACATATGGCTCATTCATGTTGAGGTTTGACAGAAAACAGCAAAATTTTGTAAAGCAATTACCCTTCAATAAAAAATAAACACATTTAAAAAAAGGCTCTGCTGAGACTTTCTCACACCAATGTTTAAAGGTAGAGAAAACCTGAAACACAACAAACTTGTAAGCAACCAACTATATTTCAGCCTTTCAGAAACCAATATACTACCCTAACTGTTAATGGATAAAGGGTAGTTTCTCAACAGTCCAACTCACTTGAGAAATATAATACT
Source organism: Bubalus kerabau (assembly GCF_029407905.1). Classification (NCBI taxonomy): domain Eukaryota; kingdom Metazoa; phylum Chordata; class Mammalia; order Artiodactyla; family Bovidae; genus Bubalus; species Bubalus kerabau. The sequence continues at coordinate 111,414,576 of NC_073631.1, forward strand.
AAGGTAAACAAAATTAAAATTTTGGCAGACTTACTTAAAATGATACTGTGCGTGGTGAATTTTCAAGAGGGACCTACAGAATGTCAAATTTCACAAGTGCTTGTGATCACAGAAGTCTTTTTTTATACTAAGTATTGTGTGGCACTTCGTGTGAATCTTCTTTATACCAAGTATCTAAAGGCAGCATTAGACACCTGAGTCATACAAGCTTTCATGAGAATCTACTAATTGCTGGTATCCCAGAATGAATGACAGAATTCAGGTTGCAGGAGATCACATAGTAATAGGAAAAGGAGGAATTATGATACAAATTAAAAATTAAAATTATGACAACAATTATTTCAATCAGGTTCTACAGGGAAAAAACAAAGGCAGGAATACGTAACAGCTACAGGTAGGGAACCTGTGGGAGAATTGATGAGAAGGGGGTTCCATGAGCCAAATGAATGAGGAGAGAGAAATGGTAACAGAGACCCCAGAGTTAGAGGAGAAGCAGCAGGCTGGCCTGGCCCTGGAGTCGTGGCTGAGGCACTGGAGAGGGCTCAGAAATTTAAAGAGCTTCCCTGGTGGCTCAGACAGTAAAGAATCTGCCTGCAATGCAGTAGATCTGGGTTCAATCCCTGGGTCGGGAAGATCCCTGGAGGAGGGTGTGAAAACCCACTGCAGTAAGCTGGCCTGGAGAATTCCAGGGACAGAAGAGCCTGGTGGGCTACAGTCCAGGGGATCACAAAGAGAAATTTAAAGGGCATAGGTTCCCCCTTTTTAAATGCCTTAAGCATGTTAAATTAAAACAAAACAGGCTTTGAAAAATAAAGACAATTTGAAAGGACTACAATTGAGACAAGCACAAGAAGGAAGGTGTATTCCTGAGACAGACTCACATAAGGTCCCCTGCCTGTCTCATCGTTTCCTTCCTGAGATGCTAATAAGCAGAAGCCAGCCAGTTGTAAGAATATAAAGTGAAGAACCTGTCACTCAGTTGTCAGTGGAAACTGCCTGTCTATAATTCCCTTAACAAAGCCTTTATAGCTCAGCATATGTTAATTAGTTTTAAAGCTTAAGCCTAAGAAATTACTGTACTCAGGGGATATATATGTGTGTGTGTGTGTGAGTTATCCACTTAAAAAAGTATATCGATAAATGGAATTGAGCTTTATATATTTACACAATTTTCTCCATCTGGCGTAAGAGTCAAACTTGCTAATGTTTTAAATTTCTCCTAGTCCAGCTTGCCGTTTCTCTAAATTAATTAATTTTGGACTGCCCTGGTGGCTCTGATGATAAAGAATCTGCCTGCAATGCAAGAGAAGGTTCGATCCCTGGGTCAGAAAGATCACCAATATTACCATGTCTAAAATATGCTGACATCTGGCTGGGCAGAAGTGGGTGAGAGACATAGCTAAAGGAGAAAATAATAAGATACATGGGATTAGGCAGAGCAATGCAGATGTTTTTCACTGAAGATTAAAAGCATCTGTCCAGATTCTGTTAAATTTAAACAGAATTGAACCCAAGGCATTGTCAAACTCAAAAGAATGTTATCATTGATTTTGATTATGAAGAAAATTAATGTTCATAAATTATATACTTATGGAAAAGAAATGATTAGAAATCCCTTTAAAACCAATGTTACTAAGGATAGTTATTCAAAAGCTCGTAAGTAAACAATTTTGCAAAGTAAAACAAAATACTACCACTTTACATTAACATATTCTTTAAGCACTTCGAGAGCTCCTCCACATGTGTAACATTCAGTTCATCAGTTCAGTGGCTCAGTTGCATCAGACTCTTTGCAACCCCATGGACTGCAGCACGAAGGGCCTCCCTGTCCATCACCAACTCACAGAGCTTACTCAAACTCATGTTGACCGAGTTGGTGATGTCATTCAACAATCTCATCCTCTGTCGTCCCTTCAATCTTTCCCAGCATCGGGGTCTTTTCCAATGAGTCACTTCTTCACATCAGGTGGCCAAAGTATTGGCGCTTCAGCATCAGTCCTTCCAATGAATATTCAGGACTGATTTTCTTTAGGATGGACTGGTTGGAACTGCCTGCAGTCCAAGGGACTCTCTCAAGAGTCTTCTCCAACACAGCATTAATTATTTGGCACTCAGCTTTCTTTATAGTTCAACTCTCACATCCATACATGACTACTGGAAGAACCATAGCTTTGACTAGATGGACCTTTGCTGGCAAAGTAATGTCTCTGCTTTTTAAAATGCTATCTAGGTTGGTCATAGCTTTTCTTCCAAGGAGCAAGCGTCTTTTAATTTCATGGCTGCAGTCACCATCTGCAGTGATTTTGTGGTCCCAAAAAATAAAGTCTCTCACTGTTTCCCCAACCATTTGTCGTGAAGAAATTGGACCAGTTGCCATGATCTTAGTTTTCTGAATGTTGAGTTTTAAGCCAACTTTTTCACTCTCCTCTTTCACTTTCATCAAAAGGCTCTTTAGTTCTTCTTTGCTTTCTGCCATAAGGGTGTGTCATATGCATATTTGAGGTTATTTATATTTCTCCCGGCAATCTTGATTCCAGCTTGTGCTTCATCTAGCCCAGAATTTCTCGTGATGTACTCTGCATATAAGTTAAATAAGCAGGGTAACAATATACAGCCTTGATGTACTCCTTTTCCTATTTGGAACTAGTCTGTTGTTCCATGTCTAGTTCTAACTGTTGCTTCCTAACCTGAATACAGATTTCTCAAGAGGCAGGTCAGGAGGTCATCATCAGGTGGTATGCCCATCTCTTTCAGAATTTCCAACAGTTTTTTGTGAGCCACACAGTCAAAGGCTTTGGCATAGTCAATAAAGCAGAAGTAGATGTTGTTCTGGAACTCTTTTGCTTTTTTGATGATCCAGTGGATGTTGGTAGTTTGATCTCCAGTTCCTCTGCCTTTTCTCAATCCAGTTTGAATATCTGGGAGTTCACGGTTCATGTACTGTTGAAGCCTGGCTTAGAGAATTTTGAGCATTACCTTGCTAGTGTGTGAGAGGAGTGCAATTGTGCGGTAGTTTGAGCACTCTTTGGCATTGCCTTTGAGATTGGAATGAAAACTGACCTTTTCCAGTCCTGTGGTCACTGCTGAGTTTTCCAAATTTGCTGGCATATTGAGTGCACAAATCTTTTAGGATTTGAAATAGCTCAATTGGAACTCCATCACCTCCACTAGCTTTGTTCGTAGTGATGCTTCCTAAGGCCCACTTGACTTCACATTCCAGGATGCCTGGCTCTAGGTGAGTGATCACACCGTTGTGATTATCTGGGTTGTGAAGATCTTTTTTATACAGTTCTTCTGTGTATTCTTGCCACCTCTTCTTAATATCTTCTGCTTCTGTTAGGTCCCTACCATTTCTGTCCTTTATTGAGCCCATCTTTGCATGAAATGTTCCCTTGGTATCTCTAATTTTTGAAGAGATCTCTAGTCTTTCCCATTCTATTATTTTCCTCTATTTCTTTGCACTGATCACTGAGAAAGGCTTTCTTATCTCTTTGCACTTATATGTTTGCACTGGTCACTGAGGAAGGCTGTGCATTGTCACCTGCTTATTTAGCATATAAAGAGTACATCATGAAAAATGCCAGGCTGTATGAATTATAAGTTGGAATCAAGATTGTTGGGAGAAATAACAACAACCTCAGATACGCAAAAAAAATATCTCCTTGCAGTCCCTTGGACAGCAAAGAGAACAAACCAGTTAATCCTAAAGGAAATCAACCTTGAATATTCATTGGAAGGACTGATGTTGAAGCTGTACCTTCAATACTTTGGCTACCTGATGCAAAGAGCCAACTCATCGGAAAAGACCCTGATGCTGAGAAAAATTGAAGGCAGGAGGAGAAGGGGACAACAGAGGATGAGATGGTCAGATGTCATCACCGACTCAATGGACGTGAGTTTGAGCAAGTTCCGGTAAATGGTACAGGACAGGGAAGCCTGGCATGCTGCAGTCCAGGGGGTTACAAAGAGTCGGACATGACTGAGCAACTGAACAACAGATATGCAGGTGATACCACTTAAATGGGCTCAAAGTGAAGAGGAACTAAAGAGCCTCTTGATGAGGATGATAGAGGAGACTGAAAAAGCTGGCTTAAAACTCAACATTCAAAAAATGAAAACCATGGCATATGGTCCCATCACTTTATGACAAATAGATGGGGAAAAAGTAGAAACAGTGACAGATTTTATTTTCTTGGGCTCCAAAATCACTGTGGATGGTGATCGCAGCCGTCAAATTAAAAGACACTTGCTCCCTGGAAGAAAAGTTATGACAAACCTAGACAGCATACTGAAAAGTAGAGACAGCATTTTGCTGAGAAAGGTCCATATAGTCAAAGCTACAGTTTTTCCATAAGTCATGTATAGACATGAGAGTTGGATCAAAAGAAGTTTGAGCAGCAAAGAATTGATACTTTTGAATTGTGATGCTGGAGAAGACTCTTGAGACTCCCTTGGGCAGAGAAGGAGACTAAACCAGTCAAAATATTCATCGGAAGCACTGATGCTGAAGCCAAAGCTCCAATACTTTGGCCACCTGATACGAAGAGCCAGCTCACTAGAAAAGACCCTGATGCCGGGAAAGACTGAGAGCAGGAGGAGGAGGGGACGGCAAGGATGACATGGTTGGATGGCATCACCGACTTGATGAATATGAGCGTGAACAAACTCTAGGCGGCTGTGAAGGACAGGGAAGCCTGGTGTGCTGAAGTTCATGGGGTTGCAAAGAGTCTGACGTGACTTAGCGACCAAAGGACAAAAACAACATAATTTAATAACCTACTGGTTTGTTTGGTCACTCTTTGTCTAGCCCAACTATCGCAGATCTACTCTTGCCACCCCAGAATTGGGGGTGAAGGACACTGCCATGATGGAAATGTAAAGGGAAAGCGTCTGGTTCTCACACTGACTATCATTGCTTTGCTGGCATTCTTTCCTGGGGATGTTAATTACCTTGCGCAAGAAACAACAATCCTGTCCAACAGACCAAATATGTCCTCTGTTGAAAAGCAGTGGTAGGAACCGAATCCTAGTTTTCACAAAATTCTTTTCATTAAAAAAAAAAAAAAAAAAAAAGGGGGACACTCATCCAAAAGCTGTCTCTAATTCTATCATTTTCCTAAAGTCTTTTAAGTTTTTTGAGCCTGAGCTTCCACATCATAAAATTTGGCTAAATAACACAGTTCAATGTCTATTACATTTTAAACTATTTTACATTTTTATCATTATATTTATAACTTATTATTATCTTCTATCCTACACATCTACATTTATGGAAAAACAATTTATTCTGTGACTCTTTAAGACATTAAATACTGCAACTAGTTCCTAAACATTCTAAGTACAAGGAAGCATGCTTTAAAATCCCATTCCTATATCTGGTAAAAACCCCAAAGACTATACAACAATGAAAGAATATCAGAAGTTACATGAGATATTACAGTTTCTTCAAAAGGTCTCAGGAAACTGAAACACATGAGGGCATGATTGATGGAATAATTAAAAAGACTGAAGTAGGTGATTTTAGCCTTGAATCAAGGAAACACTGACTGACTCAGAAAGTGAAAGATATAAAGTAAAATAAAATATCAAGGGGAAAATCTGTAAGAGACATTCCTCATTCTGAGTTCGTATTAGTGAACCAGGCAGAGAAGAACTAAGACAAATGGGCAAAAGGGGAAACACAAAGATGTCACAGCTATCTGAAAAGGAGGCTTTATGGAATAAATTAAGAATGGCATACCATATGCCTCGGGAAGTGGACGGCAATCAGTTGGTCAACTGCAATCATATCATATCTATATGTTTAATATTAAAACTATCAGCATGGAAAAACACATGGACAGTGACAAGTCACACTGCTACTTACTTGAAATTTCAGATTATGCTTTGGCATGGATCCAGTGGTACACCATAGCTTCACTAAAACGCAGTTTTCAAACTGCTGCATGTTAACAAGAGGCATAATTGTACATCCTAGTTCTTACCCCGTGGACCGTATGCAATTAAGCGGTGGCTGAGAGCTTGCCCCCTTGCTTGTCCAAAACCCAAAGGAATAAACAATTTAAGGGTTATATACATAAAGACTAATGATTAAGTGGTTGGGATGTAACCTAACTCGAAGAAGGTTATGCATATAAAGATCTAATCAAAGAAAATGGTTATGTTTTCCTCTTTCTTCTTACATAAAAGTGAAAAGTTTGCGACCCCATGGACTGTAGCCCACCAGGCTCCTCTCTCCCTGGAATTCTCCAGGCAAGAATACTGGAGTGGGGTGCCATGCCCTTCTCCAGGGGATCTTCTAGACCGTGAGATCCATCCAGGGTCTCCTGCATTGCAGGCAGATTCTTTACCATCTGAGGCATCAGGTTACATATTACCAATTAAATACTAAGAATGCACTGTGATGATATGAAAATATTCTTCTCACTCCCTAACAATCCAGCTTTATCAGTACTAAGTCAGATGGTTTGTTAGCTCCTCTCCACATAGCTATCAATGATCCTTGCCTACTGATATTGACGCCCTTGTGCAGCCTTTTTGCATACTTACCAGGGTTAATCTGCATGACCAACAACATCTGGCAGAAGAGACAGGAAGATGATATATCACTGATGAAATCAAGTTATAAAAAAGACCATGATTTCTGTTTTGGCAAGCTCTCTTGCATGTATGTTTTCTTCCCCGCCCCCCCTCTTTTCCTGGAAAGCCGTCTGCCATGATGTGAGCAGCCCACTGGCAAGGAGCTGACACCTCCAACCAAGAGCCAGTGAGAAATAACAGCCAGTAAAACCAACAACCAGAGCAATAATCGCAGAAACAATTTCTGTAGCCCCAAGGGAGCCTTGAGATGCCTGAAAAACCAGGCTGTGTTATAACTTCATGAGAAACCTTCAACCAGAACCACCCTATTATTAAATATTTGACTCTCATATGTCTTACCAAGAGACTCTGAGAGAGAAACACTGTTTGCTGTTTTTTTTTTTTTAATTGGAGATAATTGCTTAACAATGTTGTGTTGGCTTCTGCCATACAACTGATGTGAGTCAGCCGTAAGTATACATGTGTCCCCTCCCTCTTTAGCTGCCCCGACCCTATCCCACCCCTCCAGGCTGTCACAGAGCACAAGGCACCAGCTCCCTGTGCTCTACAGCAGTTGCCCATTAGCTGCCTGTTTTACATATGGTAACAAATACATTTCAATGCTACTCTCTCAATTCGTCCTGCCCTCTCCTTCCCCTCGCCATGTTCAGAGTCTGTTCTCTATGTCTGCATCTCTATTTCTGCCCTGCAAATAGGTTCATCAGCACCATTTTTCTAGATTCCATATATATGTTATGAATAATATACAATATTTGCTTTTCTCTTTTTGACTCACTTCACTCTGTGTAACAGGCTCTAGGTTCATCCACCTCACTAGAACTGACTCAAATGCGTTCCTTTTTATGGCTAATTATTTGCTATTTTAAGCTGTTAAATTTTAGGACAATTTATTACATAGTAATAACTAGTGAATACAAATGGCAAGAACTGGGATATACTCTTTAGAAGCTGACAAACCAACCACTTGATATTTTAGTGTTTTCAGAAGTTTATCATGCAAACCAATTTTAAAGTCAAATGAATCAGTGCTGGCTACAAATCTGTTTCATGCTTTAAACAAAAATTTAGCATTTTAAATTTCTTATTTATTTTACTTTCCACAATAGAACCTCAGTGTTAGCTTCATTGAAGATCCAGACAAGGTACCAAAAAAAAAAAAGTGTATGAAAGTGGAAATAACCTCCATTCACTTGTAACAGAGCAAGTGTTTCAGTTGGAGATAATGGCTTACATGAATTGTGTGTAACACTGCATTAACTTGTTGTCATTATTAAACACAGCCAAACATTCACCATGTGCTCTACAGGGCACATGAGCTTCTACAAGACGTCACTGGCACCCTGTAGGAACACACCCAAAGAATTCAAAAGCAATGGATTCTCTTCTATACATGAAGGGGGGGGGGGAAAAAACTTGATTGTACTCCATCAACTTACACGTATGCAATGTAGGAATTAGAAGGTTCAGTTAATCTTCCTTTTCGAACTAAACCTTAACAAACATAAATGACTGTTGGAGATTAAAATCAAAAGTGATGCAGGAAATGCAAGAGAAATTCATCTGAAGGTATTAACTCAAAATCTTCCTTTACCCCTGAGCCATTCAAAAACAAAACACCCTGGCTTCCCAGTCTTTCCAGCTATGTCCTTATCCTCTGCAAGAACTATCAGACGGACACCTGCAGTTCTGGCAAGCCCTCAGCATAAGAGTGGGTGGCGGGCTGGGGGGTGGGCGGGGGAGAAACGGAAGGGGAGAGAGAGAGAAAGAACAGACACATCTGGCCAGATCTTCAACTGGTTTCTGAGTCTGCCTGTCCCTGCCTCTCCTGCTGTTTCTTCTGCTCCTGCAGATATGATTAATGTCTATGAATTGGCAAAACTCTGGTTTGTAAGCAAGGCTGAGGGCTTTCCGTCCCAATGAGGTTGAGGTATGGAGTTAATGAGAAGTGAGACTGTGGGGAATGAACAGAAACATGCCAATGTTAAAGTAATTGAGCATGAATATCAAACACTGACTTGGGAACAGTCTTCATTTGCTGATGGGAAGTCTGATCAGCTGCCGGGTGGATGGCGTGGGTACACAGATCTGCATTCATTGCTGGCCTCAGAATTTCCATCACAACAGCCTACACTTTATAACCCTGGTACCTTGTTTCCTCACCTAGATTCCTATTTCCCTTTTCTTCTCTTTCTTTTGTTCTTTTTCCCTCCCCTGCCTCACTCTCTTGCTCCTCCTTTACTTCCATCCTACAAATGCTTTCTTCTTTCTTGTTTATGAATTTATCTCCTCTATCCTCAAGCCTCACAAAGAATTTAAAGCTTCTCTCAATAATTACTTTTTCTTTAAAATATGCATAATTTACTAATGCCAGTTCAGAATAACACAGATGATGGTGTTGTGGCTAGAAGAATTGCTGATGCTATAATTTTCATTTTAAAAACCTTGCATTGTCCTCTAAAGCCAGTGAAAGCTTGAATTATTAATTAGTATAAGACACTACTCTGTCTTCTATCATTCTCAAATAGTTTACTTGTACTTGTATGTTTTAAGTGGCAAAGATCTTTGGAAGATTTTCACAATAGTGACAAAATGAACACCTTAATAAGCTCTACATTATTACTAATTTCAAGTTTTAATGAAGAGTTATTGAGAAGAGCAATAATAGTTTTAAGACAACTAAATATTAAAAAAAAAAAACAAAAAAAAAAACCCTTTGGTTCTAAAATTCTGTGGTTGTTGCTGTGTAGTTGCTAAGATGTGCCTTACTCTTTTGCAAACCCATGGAATTTTCCAGCCAAGGATACTGGAGAAGGTTGCCATTTCCTCCTCCAGGGGATCTTCCTGACCCAGGGATTGAACCCAAGTCTCTTATATCTCCTGCTTTGGCATGTGGATTCTTTACCACTGAGCCACCAGGGAAGTCCTCTAAAATTCTAGGAATGCACCATAAGGTATTTTTACAAAAATTGATTTACAAAGATTTTTTTTTCACTAACAATACAAATGGACAAAATGTAAATGTACATCAGTTGGAAACTGTTTAAGTAAAATACAGTACCACTCATTAAATGAAATGTAAAATGATGTGTGAAAAATACATAACTAATGAAGATGTAGACAACACAGTATACTTTTAATGAATCAAAAGCTGTAAATTCATTTAATATATACATGCTTAGAAGACTAAGCATTAATGCTTATCTGATGGCCACAGACTTTCTAAGATTGTGTTTCTACTTGTCACTTTCTAAATTTCCATTTGAACCTATAGGATAACTGCTAGAAAGAATACGTAAGTAACAAAAGTAACTAAGAAAAATGAGTTTCTCAATCCCTACACATACACCAAGGAAAACAGAAAAAAAAAAAACAAAGGAAAAGCAATCACATAAGAAAAGACCTTAAATATAAAAGTGTTAATGGTTTACCTTAATAGCGTAGTATTCTCTAACTTCAGGCCTAATAGAATCAAAGTCTCCACTGATGAATTCAGGCAGAAAGCTGAAAGAAAGAGTTTCAAGTAAGTCAATTATTTAAGACTATTTAGTAGCTAACCTTTAAAATTATGATCATAAGAACCAGAGAGAGAGCTAAGGTACTCAAAAGGAAAAAGAAACAGTCTATTTTCAGAGTGAATGGGATGTTATATCTTATGCACTTAATTCTCACTTAGAAAGACTGAGGGGAATTCCAGGTACTCAAATAATGTGTCAATTTAGTCTCAGTATCAGTCAATATTTATCTTGCTTAAAAAAACAGATGAAGATTAAAGAAGATTACTGCTTTAACAAAGGCTCCTAGTTCAAAACCCTAGCACAAGGACTCGTATTCTCTGCATAGTACTTTCTACAAATAGACAAAACTTTGACATTTTACCTTCACATCAGCTCAAAACTTTCAACAGATTCTAACAGAACAAATGATAATGAGGATGAGGCATTTTTGTAGCACATAAATCAGTTCAAAAACATCTTCCAAATAGCCTGCTGACATATTTCTAGAAATAGGAGTCTTGTAGTTTTTGTCTGCAATACCACAAAGATCACAGTTACTAAATAGAAGGAGAGGATTCTCCAAATGGATGTTTCTAATTCTATCACAATTACCTTTTTTCTCTTCCCTACCATTTTCAGAACTCTTTTAGGAAAACCTCCCTTACTGTATCTACATAAGCCATCCTTTTCTATTGTAAGACATCTGTATGACCTGGAAGAATTTCTTCTCACTAAAAATACCTAACTGTGGAGAAATAAAAACATCCCTGGACTTCTCAGTACTCCTGCCAAACGCCCTAGCTTCTGAGCTTCCAAAGTATATATGAGATAAAGAAGAGAATGCTTGCTTTCATGTCTTGCAGAAATATTCTGCTCTTCACAAACCAACCATAAAAACTAGATCCAGCTTTTTACCCCATTAATTGCTTTGATTCAAAATCCTAATCTAACTTCTGTTATGTCTTCTCAAGATGGCCAAATTATTACAGAAAGAAATAAGTCTCTAGAGACTGAATATTACTGCCGGCTGTTATAAGTCAAAAGAGGTAAAGCCCAGAACCTAGAGATATCCCTGGGTCACAAAAGACAAGACACAGGGAGAAAGACATCTTTCTGCTGGAGAGATTTCACTGATATAAAAATGGGCTGGGGTTAAGATTCAGGCCCATAAAGTGTCCCCAGAGAGCCTTTCAAGAAGGGAGAAGCACCGCTGCCACCACCCCACTTATCAGTTGAGGGAAAATCTCATTTTCTTGTCTTTCAGATATGAATATGCGGCTATTCGCACAGGACCACTGATCTTTAGCTGCATGAGTCAAGGGTTTATAAAAACTAGAGAACAGAATTCTGATTCAGAACACCTCGTGTACACATTCAGGATAATATTCATAAAGAGGAATATTAAAAAACCCATCACTGACCTTGTTCTTTTGTAAGATGATTTTAAGTTCTTAACCCAATTGATGTGCTGCAGTCCACGGGGTCGCAAAGAGTTACCAATGACTTAGTGACTGAACAACCACCACCGAACTGGAACTGTTAATTCTTAGGCCAACTCTGTCCATGTTGGACCAACTCTTCTTTGAGCTATTCATCTTCTTAGGGCTAAATAGTTAAGAGGAAGTCCTTCCATAGAGTTCTGTACCACATACACTGCATAGTTTTGTCTTTTCATTAAACATTAATACTTACGTATTAAAATTTTCAATCAATTGATTTCAGAACTGTTCACTGAACATCAAACCATGTGCAGAAGCAATAGTTCACTCAGAATAAGGTAAAACTGGGAAGTAAAATACCTAGGTTTTTAAATTACCTTGCCTGGTTTGAACATTTTCCTACAAACTCGTCTTCTCAAAATGTCCCTACCACAGTTATCTATGATTTTCAATTTCATTTTATACCTGTTTAGATAACTCCCTTCCTGATACCTTACTTAGGACTAAAAAAATAGACCATTAGTTTGTATCACTTCTTTTTCCTGTTGCAAAATTTCATTCATTTTCAAAGCTTCTTCCAAATGCCTCCACCTACCACCATTTAACTATAAAACCGTTAGTCGCTCAGTCACGTACAACTCTTTGCAACCCAATGGACCAAAGACCACCTGGCTCCTTTGTCCATGGAATTCTCCAAACAAGAATACTGGAGTGGGTAGCCATTCCCTTCTCCAGGGGATCTTGCCAACCCAGGAATCAAACCCGCATCTCCTGCATTGCAGGTGGATTCTTTACCATTTGAGCCACCAAGGAAGCCCCCATTCAACCATACACAAATTAAAACACATATGGACCACAGACTATTCATACTTCCTATGGTCTGAATGTGTATGTCCCCCTCCAATTAATATGTTGAAACCCTAATGCCTAAATGATGTTCTTAGGAGGTTATTAGTTTAAAATGGTGGAGCTCTCATGCATATATGAGTGCCTGTAGAAGAGAAACCCCAGAAAGCTCTCTTTCCCTTCCCATCATCTGAGGACACAGTAAGAAGACAGCCCTCTATAAAACAGGGAGCAGACCTCCCCATGCAATGCCTCGCTGGCATTCTGAACTTGAACTTCCCACCCTCCAGAACTGGGAGAAGTGTTTGTTATTTATAAGCCATCCAGTCTATGGTATTCTGTTAGAGCAACTTAAAAGTATTGAGATATTGCTGGAAAGGATAAAAGGAATCAGCCCTCCAATACCACCACTGTCCTCTTAAAGAACTGAAATCTAAGAAGTCAAGTGAATTTGACCAATACTTCACCATGTAGAGAAGCCATTTAAACTTAGGACTCTGGTTCTGTGCAGTCCAAATCATGCAACTTTCTAATAAGGCCGACTCTACCTTCCTCTACAAAGTTTAGCCCCTCGGATATCTAGAATCAATTTGGCAGTTTCCAAATACTGTATTTTTTGACAGTAAATAAAAATGAAAAATAAAGACTAATAAATGTAGTCAACTGAACATCTATCCCCTTAGGATACATCATCTTAAAGAGTATTAGATCTTTTTCTTACTCTATGATTAATGAAGGAAAGCAATCATGCAAATTCATTTATATAATCTTGCAAAATATTAACAGGAAAGCAAAATTATATAGATAAAAAATAAGTTCAGTAAACATTTAATATAATTTTCTCCAATGTAACATAGATGCTTTAAAAAATCCATGAGGATGCATATTTCTAAGATGACTCATGGCAAAAGTACACCTGGTTTACACGCTGATATGGCTAAAATAATTATAACTTATTCTGATATAATATACTAGTTTTTGAAACTTCCTGAAATGTGCCTTCAGACATTGCAATTAAAAGCCCATGTAACACTGTCTGAGGCATCTGTGGCCAAGCACCTGGGTACTCTGAAGAGGTCCTTATTGCGGATGACACTTCACAGATGTAAAGGAACTGTACTGTGATATAAAAGACAGTGTACACAAAAGATAATTTTCAGAACTATTTGGGGACTGACTTCAGAGAGCAAGTAAGTGATGAATGGCAAATGGGTTTGTGCCTTGTTACATACAGCATTCAAGCAGACCTCTCCTTGGTACCTCAAATCTACCAGCACTGACTCATAGTATCAGGATCCATCCCATGTAACAATTGGGAGGAGGCTGCTACATGGCGAAAACATACCTAGTCACGGTGTGTTAGAATACAACTGTCTTTCAGAAAACCTTTTCTGATACCAGTAAAGAAGGCTATCCCTCCACAGAGGCTTCCCTGCTCCCAAGGAACATACAACCACTCCCTTTCTATAGCAATGCATCTCTTACTTTCCATTTCATTACAAGCAATTTCTGTAAATGTCTTTTAGCTTCTACTAGACTAAGCTCTTGGGGCAGGAGCTCTCTGATTGATCTTGGTATTGCTCAAAGCACCAAGTACACAGATGCTGATAATAACATCATATTGTGAGAAGGCAAAGGACGAGAAGCAGGGGGGTTGGGGTATGAAAAGAGGAAGTAGGAGGGAAAAGCAGAAAAAGGAGGAGGGCCAGGGGAAAGATAGCAGGGGCAAAAAGAGGAATGCAAAGAATTAGGGGAAAGGAGGGAAGAAGTGGAGAAGGAGAGGTGGGGAGAAAATGGTAAAAAGGGAAGAGAAAGGCCAGAAGAGGAACAAAAGGGAAGGAGAAGAGTGGAAAAGCACCAGGGAAGACTTTCAACATAAAGTTACTAGGATGTCCACTCCCTAATTCTCAGCTTGTCCACAATATTTAACTTTTCTGACCTTCATTTCACCTTACGTAAAATGAGGATAATTCGGAGTGCTTGTGAGGATTAAGAGTTAATATATGTAAAGCACTTAGAAAATGCCTGGCACTCAGTAAGCAGGATTTAAGCCATTCAGTTAAAATAAAATTTATTACCAGAGAAGCTAACTCACTTGCTCCAGGTTAGAAGGCTAATAAGAGCTAGAACCAAATTTCACACCCAGGCGGCACCATCTTTATTCTCTAACAGCCATGTCTACAGCCTTCCAGACACATGCATTTACGAAATGGAATAAAAGTTTCTTATGGAGAAAGTTCTCTACATAACTGCATTATCCTCCTGCTGATTTTATTAATCAGTGTTAATTTGGCCAACCTGTATATATGATAGAAGTAGCACTGAGACAGAAGAAAAGAAGGATTTGTGCTCCTTGCTATAGAAAGGATAGCATCTTGATTAAGGAAATACATTAGGAGGAGAAATTTTGAAAATGGTGTTGAAAAAGAAGAGGGCTCCAGATACAAGAAAAAAAAAAAAAATGGTACCCTGTCTAAAGACACAGGAATTGATCGTTCAAAGATCTGAGCTAATATTCTCTGCAAAACTGACTAACAATAGAAAAGAAAAAAACCCAAGGGTGATCTAAAAAACAGTAAGTAAAATGGTACTGCATTTTGACTGTGTTTATAGACGCCACCAGTTCAACTGTTTTATTAAGTCTCTAACAGTATGAAAGATATTTAAATATGGATGGTCCCTGACTTACAATGGTTCAACTTAAGACTTTTTGACTTTACAGTGGTGTGACAGCAACAAGCATACAGTAGAAATGAGACCTCAAGTTTTGAATTTTAATCTCCTCCCAAGCTAGTGATATGAGGTACAATACATACTCTCTCAAAGAAGCTGGGCGGAGCCAGGCAGCCACAAGATCACAGGGGTGAGCGACCGACACAAGCAAATCCATCCTGTTTTTCACTTTCAGTACAGGACTCAATAAATTACTAGAGACACTCAACACTTTATAATAAAATAGACGTTGTATTAGATGATTTTGCCCAACTCTAGGTTAATATGTGTTCTCCTCCTTTCTGAACTGAAGGATTACCTTGCCTGGCAAAGGAAAAACTTCCTTGCTACACTTCCACTAGAATACGCAATTTTACTTCTCCCCAAATCCTGGCCCTTATTTGAAATCTGTCCTACTTGTACATCCAACCGGAGCTGCATGGTAATGAAGCCAGGGTGAGTGCCCAGTTATTCCATACCATAAGCTACCAATCCCTAGGCATGCTCTACTTATGCTGCTAGGTTTGTGATTTATTTTAATGAATAGAGAAGCGGTAAAGAGAGGCACAATTCTGAAATCATATGAGACTGCTTGAAAGTACATTTCATTCTAGGCAGTAAACACACAAACAAATGAATATTCAACTCTGTAACTGAGCACTCTAACTCAAAATACACAATGTAAATTTGATGGATCAGCCCATGACAGGGGAATTAACCTCTCACTGTAACCACGTGGAGAATCAGAAAAAATATGAGAAACAGTGGTATTCAGACAGTGGAAAACGGGCAGCTCAGCCCAGTGACTGCTGAAAAATGGGAAACAAATAAGATGAGCCCTCTTATTCCTCAGCCTTCTTCCTGGAGGCAGTTTCTAGCTTAGACCACAATGAGGGAAAACTCAGAGACCCGCAGCCTAACGAGAGGAGGCCAAGATTAATTTTAAGGAAAGCTGAAGAGCTAGAAAAGGTAGAAAATGGAACCATAGGGGAAAGATAGCTCCAGAAACCTTCATTCCTGGTGAAAATGCTATGAAGACTCTTGAAATGACACTAAACGATTTTACCAACTAAGTTTATTAGTTGATAAAGTAGTGGAAGGGTTTGAGAGGACTGACTCCAGTTTTGCAAGATGCTCTCAGTCAGTTCAGTTGCTTAGTCATGTCCGACTCTTTGCGACCGCATGGACCACAGCATGCCAGGCTTCCCCATCCATCACCAACTCCCAGAGCTTGCTCAAACTCATATCCATCGAGTCAGTGATGTCATCCAACCATCTCATCCTCTGTCAACCCCTTCTCCTCCTGCCCTCAATCGTTCCCAGCATCAGGGTCTTTTCTGAGTCAATTCTTAGCATCAGGTAGCCAAAGTATTGGAGTTGCAGCTTCACCATCAGTCCTTCCAATGAATATTCAGGACTGATTTCCTTTAGGATGGACTGGTTGGATCTCCTTGCTGTCCAACGGACTCTTGCGAGTCTTCTCCAACACCACAGTTCAAAAGCATCAATTCTTCAGTGCTCAGCTTTCTTTATAGTCCAACTCTCACATCCATACATGACTACTGGAAAAACCACAGCTTTGCCTAGATGAACTTTTGTTAGCAAAGTAATGTCACTGCTTTTTAATATGCTGTCTAGTTTGGTCATAGCTTTTCTTCCAAGGAGCAAGCGTCTTTTAATTTCATGGCTGCAGTCGCCATTTGCAGTGATTCTGGAGTCCCAGAAAATAGTCCCTCACTGTTTCCATTGTTATCCCATCTATTTAAGAGCATCTATAAGCAAGATGCTCTACTGTGAGTAAGACGCTGTCAAACAGCACTGTATGCTACGAAGAAATTGTTCAAGAAAGGAAGAGTGCACTGATGTGTCAAACTTCATGGTTATCTCATTTTAGGAAATGGCCACAGCCACACCAATCTGCAGCAACGACCATGCTCATCAATCAACAGTCATCGTCACTGAGGCAAGACCCCTCCACAAGCAAAAAGACTGAGTCACTGACAGCCTAGATGATGCCCAGCAATTCTTAGCAAAAAATAAAAAAATTATTTAAGGTATATATATTGTATTTTAGGAGCTTCAGTGGTGGCTCAGTGGTAAAGAATCTGCCTACAACGAAGGAGACCCAAGTTCAATCCATGGATTGGGAAAATCCCCTGGAGTAGGGAATGACTACCCACTCCAGTACTCTTGCCTGGAGAACTCCATGGACAGAGGAGTCTGGTGGGCTACAGTCCATGGGGTCGCAAAGAGCCAGACATGACTGAGCGACCAACACACACACATTGTATTTTAAGACATAATGCTATCACACACTTAACAGACTACATACAGTAACTGCATACAGACTACACACATAACTTTCACATGCACTGGGAAATCAAGAAATCCATGCAACTTGGTTTATTACAATATTTGCTCTACTGTAATGGTCTGGAACCTAAATTATGTATCTCTGAGGTATGCCTGTGTTTATAGTACGCATGTACAGTCTTTCTCAACTGCACATGGAATACTCTTCACAATGGACCATATTCTAGGCCACAGTCCACCATTTTTTTTTTCCTTAAGGACCCAGTCACCATTTTAGCTTCTGTGGGCTCTTATGTCTGTGTCACAACTATTTAACTCTGTCATGATACAAAAGTGGCTGCAGAAAATAGGGAAACAGTAGTATGGCACTGCTATGTTCCAATAAGTGTCACTTACAGGCGGCGGGCCTGCAGCCTGTAGTTTGCCAACTCCCGTTCTGGGCCGAAAGTAAGACTCAACAGATTTAATAGGATTGAAATCATACAAAGTGTATTCCATGACACATAATATTCTCTTTTCTCACTTGCTCAAAGTCATCAATTATAAATCAGTACTACCTGGAATGAAGTATGACCACAAAGAGAATAAACTATTTGAGGCTCTAAAACCTCCATCTATATATACACAATAAAAAACTCTATTAAATAAATTCAATCATATGCCATTAAAGTAGGCTATGGATTTCAATTTTTCTAGATATATTTCATCCTACTTATTATTCACACTAACAAACTGCCCCACTAAATTACATAAGTTTGAATTATATTTAACATTTATTTATATATACATAATGCAAATATAATCAATTCAATTTTATAATATTTTATAGTTCAGGCACACCTCAAATACTGAAACATATATATTTTAGAAATTAATTTTCTCATTGACAAATGTATAATTTCAAGTGTGAATCAGGACGCAAAATGTTACAGATATTATTCTTTAAAATAACATTTAACAGCAACTTTATAAATCACATATTTAATAAAAAAGCGTAATATTTAGTGTAACATTTGGTAATAAGACACTACTACAATTATACCAAGCATATATTAGAAGGTCACTTCAGAAATCATTTCACTGCCTCCCCAGCTGGCAGTTTCGTGTTGTATATACATGCAGGTGGTGAAAATGTGATGTCAGAGGCTTTTGTGACACGTGGGAATACATTTCCTCCACACAAAGGATGAACTGGGTCTGCCTCTGTGGCTCTGCAGGATTTTCAAAGCTCAGAAAACTACATAATCTATCGGTAGTTTCAGGAATGAGATTATTTCCATTCCAAAGAACCAGTTTACATGTTTAATTAATGACCTGTCTAGTTGGTGCCAAAGAAGTATGAGACATAAAAAAATAAATAAATTCAACAGCAAAATCTAAGGTAAAAAGATTTTAGAAGGGAAGTAGTTTTAAAATTTAATACCAACTCTATGCCCAAAATGTATTGCTTCCTTTGCTATAGAAAGAGTTGAAGAAAGATGAAAACGCTAAGAAATGAGGATCACAGAAGTAAAATTTACACAATATTTACACTAAAAACATGAGAACCAAAGAGTATGCACACACTGAATCACATAAAATACATCATCAAAGATAATAAACAAGTCATTAAAATAAAGTTTTATATATTGCATATAATCTGGCAAGTTTTCTCTAAGGTGAATAATGTGTCAAGACCTAAATAAGAGTTTTTGTGAAAAGATGGTTTATTCTACTACATCATATTTATACAGTGAGCTTCCAGAAAACAAAATTTATAATATAAACTACACTTAAGCACACAGCCTCTTGTCATTTAATTTACTTTCATCATTCTTGCAAGATGCTATTCTTAAAAGACTCATTATCAAAATTCAGGATAGAAATGAGGTTTGGGGAGAAGAGATAAGGAGACTGGGTCACCATTTGCTGCTGCTGCTGCTGCTGCTGCTAAGTCGCTTCAGTCATATCCGACTCTGTGTGACCCCATAGACGGCCTCCCACCAGGCTCCTCTGTCCTGGGATTCTCCAGACAAGAACACTGGAGTGGGTTGCCATTTCCTTCTCCAATGCAGGAAAGTGAAAAGTGAAAGTGAAGTCGCTCAGTCATGTCCGCCTCTTAGCGACCTCATGGACTGCAGCCTACCAGGCTCCTCCGTCCATGGGATTTTCCAGGCAAGAGTACTGGAGTGGAGTGCCACTGCCTTCTCCAGGGTCACCGTTTAGGCAGGGCTAATTGCTGCTCAACTATACAAATGGCAAGAACAGTGATTCAGTGTGGAACTCTCTAACAAGGCACTGCATTTGACTGACTAGCCATTAAGACATCTGTAAAAATGGTTTAGTCCATCTTTTGAAACACTTCTCTCAACATTCTCCAGAAACAGAAAACCATTTTAATTTTGAAAGACTAAACGCAAGATTTAAGCCTCAGAAATTTGGTTTCACCTTTTTTCTAACTGGAGGACAACTACTTTACAACATTGGGGTGGTTTTTCCATACATCAACGTGAAATGGCCACAGGCATACCTGTGTCCCCTCCCTCCTGAACCCTCTCCCCACCTCCCTTCCTACCCCTTCCTTCCAGGTTGTCAGAGAGTACCAGCTTTGGGTTCCCCACATCATATGTCAAATTCCCACTGGCTATCTATTTTACACTTGGTAATTTATATGTTTCAACGCTATTCTCTCAAATCATCCCACCCTCTCCTTCTCCCACTGAGTCCAAAAGTCTGTTCTTTATGTCTGTGTCTCCTTTGCTGCCCTGCACATAGGCTCATTTTTACCATCTTTCTCGATTTCATACATATATGAATTAATATATGATATCTGTCTTTCTCTTTCTGACTTATTTCACTCTGTATAATAGGCTCTAGGTTCATCCACTGTGTATAATAGGCTCTAGGTTCATCAGTTAATTAGAACTGATTTAAATGCATTCCTTTTTATAGCTGAGTAATATTCCATTGTGTATATGTACCACAACTTCCTGATCCATTCTTAATACCCTCCATGAAGACAAAATAATAAGAACCAGATATTTAGACAGGTGGAGTTTGAGATTACAGAATACTTCAGTGCCCAAGTTCAGCTCTAAGTTGTAAATGCAGAGAGAGTGCTGAGGAGAAGTTAGAGGTAAAATTATATACTTGTGAGTCTTCCATACATGGGGTACTTAATTCAACTTGTCAAAGATTCATTCAGTATCTACAATGTGTGCCACGCACTGGTAGTTAACAAAGTTAACACAGATCCGAACAGCCTAAAGTCTAAATCTGGATACTACAGAGGACACTCACTGGCATTACAAGTCAAGCACAGAATACTCCAGAAGAACACAGATGTGCCAGACTGGGGGAAGCTGGCCAGTTGGAGAAAGGGAAGTGGAGACTTGGTAACAGCTGATCCTGCAGGAAAAGTTATAAATGAAGGAGATTATCACAAGAAGATGAGAGATAAAAATAATGCCTGCATTCAGGCAACAAAAAAAGAAAAGTAGACACAGTGGTGAAAGGAAAGCTAGGACGTGGGGGAAAAGCATGTGCACATATACCACGAAACCGTTTCTCAGATGGCAGCCGATCTTCCAGTCACATGTGGCCAATGATGTTACAATCTCCAAAGTGCAGGAAAATGACTTAGTGCCTCTTTCAGCTCCAGAAAAGAACACTGCACACCATATACAATACAAGTTGTGCAAGTAAATATTCCTCCAACTCTTAGTATAAGGTCACTTTCCCCTTCTGCCCTTTTCTGTAATTACTTCTTATACAAAAGTGGTGAGGAGAAGAAAGGAATGAGAGAGGTTATTTGAATAGAAAGTAAGGTATGTGATTATTTTCCTAGAAGGCAGGAGTGGTGATGGTGCAGAGCAGGGCCAGAAAATGCTATGTATATGGAGGGGACTCATGCTAAGGTTAACATAATGCAGAATGGAAGGTTTCATCTTGTCTTGTTCACAAACGTGAAAAAGCCCCAAAGCATATACACAGGTTAATGCCAATTCTTCACCTTAACAAATACAAAAGGGTAGCTCACTGAGAGTGAATTACTTTGTGTAATTTATTTGCTTGACTCTCTGTGATTCAGTGGAGATACAATACACAGAATTCAACAAATACAGCCAGTAATAAATGCCATGAGGGTCACTAATAGGTTGTCTGCTCCTCCCAAGTTTTCCAAAACCAAGTATAATAAGCTGCCTAGCTAACCATTCTGCTAAAATAAGTGTTTTTAATTCTTATTCTTCCTTCTTCCTAACAGCGTCCTCCATAGCAGGAATTAAACCTGACTTAAGAAAATGACGAAGAATTTAAGACGTACGCTGACCTGCTAAAGTAAATGCTGCATTTACTATCCTTGCGAGTTTCTGTTTGTACGTTGCTGCTTCTATCCATTATATACGGATGTGTGAACCATTATCCTAAAAGACAGGGACTAGAGCCCAGGAAGATCTCTATAGCATTTAATAACGATTTCTGTCTTAAAGGAATCTGAAAGAATTAACAATCTGATGATAATGGCTTAGGTTTAGGTCACCTTGAAATTGTAAAATCATTAGACAATTAATACCTAATAAAATGAATACCTAAAGAATATCTAACAAAATGGCTTCCCGGGCGGCTCAGTGGTAAAGAATCCATCTGCTAATGCAGTAGCTGCAAGAGATGTGGGTTCAATCCCTGGGTCTACTTTTCTGTTCTCCTTATCACTGGCAGTGTACTTTATATTTCCATTATTTATCTGACATTTGAAACATGAAGTTCTTTGAAACATGAAGTTTCAAAGAAGACAGGCACTTTGTTGCCTGCTGCATCCCAAATTCCTACAATGATCTCTTTCATGTGGAATGACAGCATAATTCAAAATATGCTAAAAGAGCAACTGAACATAATTTCCTGCATTATACAGCAACAAATTAACAAAGCTGGCCAGCATGGAGAGTAATGTATATGACCTTGTATCACTGATAAATGTGAAGATAAGCACAAATTCTGGAAACCAAACTGTCAACTTGGATTAAGTTTTTTTTAATATGTAACTTTTGACCTCATATATTAATTCCTAGGAATCTATTTTAAGTGCCAGCAACTCACCACAAAGTTTTACTCATCAGAGTTATAAAAAGTTATGAACAACATACATTCCTAATATATGGAGAATGGTATATAAATAAGAATGCAACAAGTAAATTTAATATTTCATGACATAATAGATTTATAATACTATGGTAATAAAAGAGATATAATATAAAAATTGCTACTTTTATTACATACGGACACACACACATATATATACACACACAACAAGAGAAACAAAAAGAAAATTGGAAACTGACAAGGGTGCATAAAAATATAGATGATTTCAGGTTATTTTTATCTTTCACTTTGCATATGCCTGTATTCTTCAAGTTCATTATAATAAACTTAAATTACATCTGTAAGTGGGAGGATAAGTTAGGATTAGAGAGGAGGTCCCTTTAAGAAAAACAAAAAGGAATATATGAAGTTAAAAACAAAAAACACAATGTAAATACTAAATAGTTCAGATTTGATTAATTTAGACTAACTTGTATTGTTATTACGGAGAAGGCAATAGCACCCCACTCCAGCACTCTTGTTTGGAAAATCCCATAGACGGAGGAGCCTGGTGGGCTGCAGTCCATGGGGTCGCGAAAAGTTGGACACGACTGAGCGACTTCCCTTTCACTTTTCACTTTCCTACATTGGAGAAGGAAATGGCAACCCACTCCAGTGTTCTTGCCTGGAGAATCCCAGAACGGTGGAGACTGGTTGGCTGCCGTCGATGGGGTCGCACAGAGTCGGACACGACTGAAGCGACTTAGCAGCAGCAGCAGCAGCAGCAGCAGCAGCAGTATTGTTATTATCTGTAAATATGATTAGTTTTAAAAGCACTTGAATACAGTTTTGTTTAAAATTGAACAAATAAAGACATTTTTTTAGATTTCCGCTGTATGATTTGACTAAAATCTCTGGTTTTGGTAACTTCTGCGACCTGTATCCTAACATGATTCCATCCTATTAAAAGCATTAGAATGTGTCAGAGCAGGGCATGACCATCACTGCTTTCTCCCACCGTACCAGAAGTACCCTTGGAGAACAACTGCCACACAAAGGAAATTCACTATGAATGCCCTATTACTGGTAATAGGGATCACCAGGCCACATCATTATATGAGAATATTCTATCTACTTACTGATGTAATGTTAAGATGACAGAAACTATAGTTGTTTATCTCGTTCCTAGCACATGGAACTGCTCTCTAGTTACTAATAACCTACTAATTTACAGCCTAGCAGGAAAAAACTTGAATACACACTAGAGGCCGCTAGTGACAAATAAGTGAATTTTGCATGAAGGAAAAAACATGATCATAGCCGTACAAAGAAAACAGCATTCTAAGTTTCTGAGTTTCAACTGTCTTTTTAAATACCACGTGTCAAGTCAGAAAACATTTTTTCCTGGTTATAAATTTGTCAGTATTTTTTAATAAAGGAATACATCTCAGGAAATTTCATATTAAAAAAAAGACAAATCAAGGAAATTGTTTAAAAATTCTACAGTTGTATTCTTAAGGCAAAACTGTGCTTTCAAATAATGAAATCCTTTTGAATATTATCAAAAATTAAAAAAAAAGGACTATTCTCTTACTCTCATGGACTATAAAGTCCAAGGAATTCTCCAGGCCAGAATACTGGAGTGAGTAGTCTTTCCCTTCTCTAGGGGATCTTCCCAACCCAGGATTCGAACCCAGGTCTCCGGCATTACAGGCAGATTCTTTACCAGCTAAGCCCCAAGAGAAGCGCTCTCTCTTACTGAACCATCACAAGATCCAGATCAGGTGAAGAAATCCCTATACTGTATAATGTAGTTTGATTTGGTAATATTTCATTAAGAGGAACACTTTTTTTCAAACAAAGGGTATGGTACCTTAAATTACTGCCCCCCCCCAACCAGGAAAATTATTAATCATAAGAGTGGGATTTAGAAGAGTTTACAGAGAAAAAATGTATGCTATCATGGAAGAAGGAAGAGAGTCTGAGAAAAACATCTACTTCTGCTTTATTTACTATGCCAAAGCCTTTGACTGTGTGGATCACAATAAACTGTGGAAAATTCTGAAAGAGATGGGAATACCAGACCACCTGACCTGACTCTTGAGAAAGCTATATGCAGATCAGGAAGCAACAGTTAGAACTGGACATGGAACAACAGACTGGTTCCAAATAGGAATAGGAGTACGTCAAGGCTGTATATTGTCACCCTGCTTATTTAACTTCTATGCAGAGTACATCATGAGGAACGCTGGGCTGGAAGAAGCACAAGTTGGAATCAAGATTTCCAGAAGAAATATCAATAACCTCAGATATGAAGGTGACACCATCCTTATGGCAGAAAGTGAAGAGAAACTAAAGAGCCTCTTGATGAAAGTGAAAGAGGAGAGTGAAAAAGTTGGCTTAAAGCTCAACATTCAGAAAACGAAGCTCATGGCATCTGGTCCCATCACTTCATGGGAAATAGATCAGGAAACTGTGGAAACAGTGTCAGACTTTATTTTGGGGGGCTCCAAAATCACTGCAGATGGTGACTGCAGCCATGAAATTAAAAGACGCTTACTCCTTGGAAGAAAAGTTATGAACAACCTAGATAGCATATTCAAAAGCAGAGACATTACTTTGGCAACAAATGTCCGTCTAGTCAAGGCTATGGTTTTTCCAGTGGTCATGTACGGATGTGAGAGTTGGACTGTGAAGAAGACTGAGCGCCGAAGAATTGATGCTTTTGAACTGTGGTGTTGGAGAAGACTCTTGAGAGTCCCTTGGATTGCAAGGAGATCCAACCAGTCCATTCTAAAGGAGAGCAGTCCTGGGTGTTCTTTGGAAGGACTGATGCTAAAGCTGAAACTCCAATACTTTGGCCACCTCATGCGAAGAGTTGACTCATTGGAAAAGACTCTGATGCTGGGAGGAACTGGGGGCAGGAGGAGAAGGGGATGACAGAGGATGAGATGGCTGGAAGGCATCACCAACTCGATGGACATGAATTTGAGTGAACAGGAGTTGGTGATGGACAGGGAGGCCTGGCGTGCTGCGATTCATGGGGTCGCAGAGAGTCGGACACGACTGAGCAACTGAACTGAACTGAACTGAACATGGAGTCAACAAAACTGCAGAGAGTCCTCTGACTAACAGGTTTTTATAAAACTAAGGAAGTGTACAACACACTTCTAAAATTTGGCAGGAATGTTATTAAATTTCTTTAAATACATGAGAAGTATTTTTATTACACGCTCATGTTGTTGTTCGGTCGCTAAATTTTGTTCAACTATTTGCAATGCCATGGACTGCAGCATGCCAGGTTTCCATGTCCTTCACTACATGACAGGTAACCACTTAGTTCACTGTCATTAAGAGTGGGAAGAATAAAAAATTATCTCATAACTAGGGACAGTTTACATAACAATAAATAGCATGGGAGGTACACTTGGAGTGGGAAGTATGAGAGATTGGTAGAGACCATTAGATGTTTCAGGGCATGATGGCAGCCAAAGGAAGATGCTGTGGATGGAAATGCTTGGCTTGGTTTCTATCTGCATTTGGCTACCCCACCCAAACTTATAGAAACTCACATGCTGTGAGTATGGCTGGACAGGGCCCCCTCTAGAAATAGAATGGAGTCAAGTTATCGACTCCTGCCTCTTAGAGAAACAAGGGTATGGAAGATATTTCCTTAACCACCTCTGCATGTTCCTTCATGTTGTCAATGACATACACAGGATTGTGTATACACAATCACATACATAAGCAACCAGAGACTGCTGACACTTCATATGAAGCACTTAGTGCTGGGCTCACAGAGGTTGACTGCAAGTCCGCTCTTGTTCGTAGAACACAAACTTTGCTGAGGATCTGTTTTCCAGTTTCCTGCCGATGTCTCAAGCCCAACTCCCCAAGCTTCCCACTTATTCTATCAATTATGTTTACAGGGATTTTGTGTTGTCATTGTGTAAACTGGTCAGTTTTTTGTTTTTTTGTTTTTGTTCTTTACAACCAAGAATCTACAGATACAAAAAATTTAAATAAGTTCCTAGCAACATTAACAGGAGAGCTTTTTATCAGTTTCTAATTCTCCAGGGAAAAAAAGAAAAAAAACAACAACAAAGTATGACTTTACTGGGTCAGAAATATGCTTTCATATTTAATTTGTGATAGAGAAATACATTACATTTTTAAGGAAATCATGTCTAATCATGGTTTAATAACTATTAAATTCAGAGTGAACTAGTTACTGAGGATGAGAGAAAGAAGGGGCCAGACAATAAGCATTCACGGGGGTTACAGGCTGGTGGAACATGCAAACAGGTGATTTCAGTGTGTTGTGATAAATACTCTGATAAGATAAGGGAAGCACTGGATAAAAGACCATCCAGGAAGGACACTCAGTGGACGAATGGACTAAGAGAGATTTGACAGAAGGTAAAGAATCTTCCTGCAATGCCAGAAGACCTGGGATTGATCGCTGGGTTAGGAAGATCCCTTGGAGAAGGGACTAGCTATCCTCTCCAGTATCCTTGCCTGGGAAACCCCATAGACAGAGGAGCTTGGTGGGCTACAGCCCATGGGGTTGCAAAGAGCTGGACACACTGAGCAACTAACACACTAACCTGGTCAAGAGGGCTTCCCGGCTGGCACTTGTGGTAAAGAACCCACCTGCCGATGCAGGAGACGTAAGAGGCTCCGGTTCGATCCCTGCGTCAGGAAGATCCTTTGGAGAAGGAAATGGCAACCCAATCCACCATTCTTGCCTGGAGAATCCCATGGACAGAGGAGCCTGACCGGCTACAGTCCATGGGGTCACAAACAGTTGGACATGACTGAAGCGACTTAGTACAATCTGTAAAATAAGAAATCTAGCCAACAAGTATCTCTAGTTCATTCAGGGTTTTTTTTTTTTTTATACCTTTCATAAATTAATTGTATGCAATGTTCTGTTTTAAAAGTATCTTCATTTGATGTTAAGACTGATGCCTTGATATTTTTAAAAATGTATTGAATATAGTTAATTTACACTATTTGATTAGCTTCAGGTACACAGCAAACTGATTCAGATGCATGTTCTTTTAAAAATTATTTTCCATTATATGTTATTACAAGATACTGAAAATAGTTCCCCATGCTATACAGTAGGTCTTTGTTGGCTATTTTATATGTAACAGTGTATACATTTTAATTTATACTCCTAATTTATCCCTCCCCCTCGCTTTTCCCTTTGATAATCATAAATTTATTTTCTATGTCTATGAGTCTGTTTCTGTTTTGTAAATAAGTTAATTTGCATCATTTTTTAGAGTTTACAGATAACTGATATTTGATATTTGTCTTTCTCTGACTCCTTTCACTTAGTATGATAATCTCTAGGTCCATCAATGTTGCTGTAAATGGCATTATTTCATTATTTTTAATGGCTGAGTAATATTCCATTGTATAGTTATACCATATCTTCTTTATCCATTCAGTTATCAATGGACACTTATGTTGCTTCCATGTCTTTGCTATTGTGAACACTGGGGTACTTACTGACATTTCAGTAGGCATTCTAAAGGTGTTTCAA
Source organism: Bubalus kerabau (assembly GCF_029407905.1). Lineage (NCBI taxonomy): Eukaryota > Metazoa > Chordata > Mammalia > Artiodactyla > Bovidae > Bubalus > Bubalus kerabau. Next base: position 111,442,592 of record NC_073631.1, read on the forward strand.
ATAACAGGCTGAGTAGGATATCAATATTTAGATGATACAAATATTAAATTATCATTGACAGAGTGTTAATGCTTAAACAACTTCCTCTCTTCACGGCTTCTCTAGCCCTAAGATGCACAGCCCAAGTGTCAGGCACCCTGCCAAGGTATTCGGCAGAAATAGATGGACCCTGATATCCAAGATGGCATCACAGACTCAATGGACATGAGTTTGGGTAAACTCTGGGAGTTGGTGATGGACAGGGAGGCCTGGCGTGCTGCAGTTCATGGGGTCGCAAAGAGTTGGACACGATTGAGCAACTGAACTGAACTGAACTGACTGAACTGATATCCAAGGTCAAAAATTAAGAGCTCACAGGTTTAAACCCTGTGCGGAGAGACACCACCTTCTTTGTTACAGTCCAAGGAGAAGCACTGCTCTTCTCACTCAACAGAAGTGCTAACTGCAATTTGAAATCAGAGTTTATAGAGAGTAGCTCAACATTTTTATTAATCATGCTTTTTTATTCTAGCTCCTTTCAGTCTGGGCATTGATAGATTGCTCATTATTTAAGTTCCCTTCCTGACTTTCTCTAGGTCTCTTCTACTTCCTAAGGCAAACAATATCCAAGAGTTAAAGAATTATGGTATAAATGTGTGTGTATATGTATAAACATGTACACATACATACATACACTGATTATTTTTTCTCATGGCAGTAAAATATTTTCTTGTACTTTAGATGCCCTTTCTGAGATTTTTCAGCTTTCTCTTGAATTCTCTGGCTACACAGGCAAAACTGAAGTTTTCAAGGAACACAATTCTTAGAAGCACAACCAAGGTTTCCAAGTGACAGCTCGGGGCTCATCTTGGTATAATTGCCCCTTGTTTAGTTTCCCACAAGCTTCACTGACTAGCCCTTGCTAGCTGAACTCCAGCTGTCACCTTTCCGTCAGTTAACAACAGGAAGGCCACAGCTGGCTTAGGTATGGTCCCATCATCAAGTCAAATTTCATCCCATATAATGAGGTGTCAATAAGTCATACATGCCATCTAGTTGTTGAAGTTATTCCACTTCTTCTTGGCCCAATCTCACAAAACCAAAATTGTAATAACAAAAAATCACACAGGATGAATCAAGGTATGCTATGTGTGTCTATAAACATACATACATGCTCATTCACTTAAATGCAAATGAAAAATCAGATTCCATAATTTAAAAAAAAATTATATATATATGCACACCATTGTTTAAAAATTATATATATACACATATAATTGTATATATGGTATCATGTGATTATATACTTTATATATACAATGTATAGTATATATTACATACATGTGGTATATATATGATTATATATTATAAATATACAACATATATGTGGTATTATGTGATTACTCTCAATATTTACTTAACTCAGCAATCTAATAATATATTGAACACAAGCAAAAAAAAGTGATGAAATACATGAGTTCTTCAATAGTATTAACAAGTACTAAAAAAAATAATCCAAGCTTTTTTAAGGAAAATTAATAGAGCCATGTGTTACTCAAAACTTTTGACAGATGATCCAGGTTTCTCTGAAAAATCATCTGAAGGTAATTTATTTCTGAAGATGCCATCCACAGTACAGGAAAGGAAAAAGGTTTTGTCAGGAACATACTTTATGAAATAGAATAGCCATAAAGAACAATGCCTCTGATTAAATTTAGTTGTAAACTGACTTCCTGCAGCTGCTCAGAATGATCTCACTCTGAAAATTTATTTTGACTTCATGAATGATCTGACAAACACAGCATCTCTGCATACACATTTTCCCCCTCTTCCAATACCCCGAAATGATTCAGAGCCATGCATGGATAACTTTGGGATCTCTGATTTATAGCATCTGATAAACAGATTAAAAAATATTACTTACTAATCCAATCAATAATTCAAGATAAATATGTCCTCACAGTTTGTTGTGTAGGGTTCTTTAATACCACGACTTCTATTATAAATCTGCTTTTAAATATACTAATCATGTTTACCCTCCATCATTTGATTCAAAGATCCAATAATGTTGACATGCTTACAGAGCTTAGTAATTTGACTGCACAAATACATTTTAATAAAAACTTGCCAAAGAAAATGACCAAATATTGCTGATGGTTAGGCTTATAGAACCAAGCAAACCCAAAGATCTTTGGTTTCTCTTAAGCAAAGTACATGTTTCCTTTCTATGTATGTTAAAGCATGTGAAAGTGAAGTAGCTCAGTCGTGTCTGACTCTTTGTGACCCACGGACTGTAGCCCACCAAGCTCCTGCATCCGTGGGATTCTCCAGGCAAGAATACTGGAGCGGATTGCCATTTCCTTCTCCAGGGGATCTTCCCGACCCAGGGATGGAACCCAGGTCTCCCACATTGCAGGTAGAAGCTTTAACCTCTGCGCCACCAGGGAAGCCATGTTAAAGCATAGTACTTTTTCAATTACATCATGAATACTTGAAAATGAATCCCTATCACAGAGAAAACTATAGTCACAGGTAAGACAAATCAATTGTCACACATATTGGAGGTTATTAAGATTGAGATGTATATTCAGATACTTGACACCAAGTTATTACACAATAGTTTTACTTTTATTGTCTTATTCCATAAAAACCTACAATATTGACCAAGCTTGTACAGAATTTTCACTTGAGAGAAAATATAGGTCTTATATATGAATGTCTACTACTACTTACATAACCTCTAGGGTTGAAGTGACAACACTGAAATTTTTGTTTGGTTCCAACTAAAAGACTAACATTCCTCTCAAAGAAACACCTGAAAAAATAATAGATTGCCACCATAAAGGCAATTCTTAAGAATCAAGTCCATCAGTTGCATTATGCTGTTCAGTTGCAAAGTCAGGTCCGACACTTTGTGACCCCAAGGACTTCAGCACACCAGGCTTCCCTGTCCTTCACTATCTCCTAGAGTTTGCTCAACTCCATTGAGTTGGTGATACCATCCAAACATCTCAATCCCTGTCGTCCCCTTGTCCTCCTGCCCTCGATCTTTCCCGGCATCCGGGTCTTTTCCAATGAGTCAGCTCTTCGCATCAGGTAGCCAAAGTATTGCAGCTTCAGCCATTAGTCCTTCTAATGAACATTCAGGGTTGATTTCCTTTAAGACTGACTGGTTTAATCTCCTTGCTATGCAAAGGCCTCTGAAGAGTGTTCTCCAGCACCACAATATGAAAGCATCAATACAAACAAAATAGTGGTGTATCTATATAATGGAGCCCTACTCAACAGTAAAAATATTCAAACTACACACAACAACAAGATGAAAAGCATTTGATAGGGTAAAAAAGTCAGACAAAAGAAACAAACCCTGTAATACCATTCTTATGATATTCTAGAAGATTGTAGGAGCCAGAGAGTAAGGGATCAACTGCCAAGGAAACGGGAAGGAAATCTGGGGGATGGCAGACATCTTGACTGTGGTCATGAATACAACTGTTCACCAGTTCAAAACCAATTTAGCTCTATGTTTAAAATCAATTTTATTGTGTGAAATTATTCCTGAACAAAGCTGATTAAAAACAAAAAAGAATCACAGAAGCCAGACATCATATTCCATGATTCTAACCACAATATAAGCTCTTACAAGCTTCCTAAGTGGTTGTACAATTACTGCACAGAGAATATTAACTATGAAAGACTATTTACAGCTCATACACTTATCCAATTATTCTATAATTCATCACACACCATAGCTTTGAAGGGCCACCCTCCATCCTCTTAACTCATCCAAGTCTTATATAATCAGCCCCAAGAGTGATACGTTTCCTCATCATGATTTCTCTGAGTTAATGCTAGAAGATAGATCTCTTCCTAAAAGGTCACATTTCAAGAAACTGCAGCCCATGAAGTAAAATGACTTGCAACACACCTCATAGTAATAAAGTCACAGAATCCGATTCTGAATGCTGACCTAACTAATGAGTCCATGCATACTCTCACTAAACAATTCCCAACCTGGACACCAGGGCTACCTGCCTGAAAAGAGAGGGACTGAGAGCACAAAATTGTTACTGTTCCTCAAGTATGAATTAGAATACAGTGTAACGTAAGACATTCCAGAAGTAAGCCGGACACACTACTACCCATAAGTTCAGACAAAAAACCAGAAACTGTTTTGAGATATAAGCTATGGCTGGTTTATGCATGCTAATAATATTAAAATATATACTTATATTTACATATATCCCCAAAGTTTCTTCTCTAGCACCAAGATACTTCCAATAGCTGATACTGCAGCTTAAAAATCCCTGACTGTTAAAAAAAAAAACAAAACACCTTAGTCTTTGTGACATTTCTGCCAAAATATCAAAGAAAAATCATTAATTCAATAAATCCTTGGATGCTCATTAATGTACTGGGTATTACAAGGCACATAAAGAAGATTAATTATGATCACCACCTTCCAGGAGTTCACCACCTAAGGAGGGAGATAAGATACATCTACATACAGCTAAATCACAAGATAAAATGGGAAAGTAAATAATTACCAAGTATTATGCAAAGTTACAGGACAAGAGATCACCAGAAATTTACAACCTAGTAAAAGGTATGTCTTTACAGCTCTAAATCAAGGTAAAATGTTAACGTAACACTGTAATTTATAAGTACCACTATGGCATAAGAGATGTCCAGGCCGGGCAGAGAGGGGAGCCCTCATGGGGCAGACAGCATTTCAGCTGGACAGTTTTCCTACAAAAAAAGTTAGCATATGCAGTGAGTGAGTGAGTGAAGTCGCTCAGTCGTATCCAGCTGTCTGCGACCCCATGGACTGGAGCCTATCAGGCTCCTCCATCCATGGGATTTTCCAGGCAAGAGTACTGGAGTGGGTTGCCATTGCCTTCTCCAGGGATCTTCCCCACCCAGGAATCGAACCCAGGACTCCTGCATTGTAGGCAGATGCTTTTACCATCTGAGACACCAGGGAAACATATGCAAAGGCTCTACAAATTCTGACCAGTAAGAATGAACAGCCAGACAGTGGGAATGGATTATGAGTGGTACCAACGTGTTCAAGCTGAAGATCAGCCTAAGAAAGGGTCTGGACCCAGGTAGTGGGGAGAAAGGGTTTGGGAGAACACAGGCAGGACACTGGGCATGGCTGGCGAGATCGGCAAAAGCCAAACACTGATTCTCAGGGAACAGAAACTTGGTGCTAGTGGTAAAGAAGATCCCCTGGAGGAGGAAATGGCAACCCACTCCAGTATTGTCTGGAGAATCCCATGGACAGAGGAGCCTGGCGGGCTACAGTCCATGAGGCTGCAGAGAGTCAGAAATGACTGAAGTGACTCAGCATGCACACATATTTATAAACCCATCCAAATGCCTAACTATTCAAGGTATTCAATAAATGCTTGAACGAATGAATGAATCACAAGTTAAATGCTACATTCTTATTTCTGTCAATGGGTTATCATACAGAGAAAAAAGCTTTCTGTTTAAGTCAATTTGCCTTAACTAGATTCTAACAGAATAAAGTTTACAACTGCTTACCTACCTTTAAAGGCATTATTTTTTTTAAATGATCAATATAAGCTGTATCTTCCATGTTGTCACACTACTTATGTTGTACCATAGATTTTGTCTCTGTATAGTTCTTATTTTCTCTTCTACTTAATTCCATAACTCTCTTCATCTCTTCAAGTAATTAGTGTGACTGCAATTCTCCTATAAGCACCTCCAGTAATGTTTTTTCAATTTTTTTTTCAGATTCAGAAAGCTGAGGAGTCTTTATCCCAAAAAAATGTCCATCTACTAAAAATTCAATGTATTATGATTTTATTTTATGAAGCCCAAAAGTAGAGGAAAAAAATCTAACATTCACTAGGTCAGACAGTAGTTTCCTTTGAGGGTGGGTTGGCAATAATGGAGAACATGAGGAAGGCAGCCTAGTGTTGGGATAATACTCTTGCTGGTCTCAGTACTGTTTACATTACTGGCCCCCCTTTGTGAAAACTCACTGAGTTTTATCATTCCAGACTTCCCTGGTGGCTCAGACGGTAAAGCGTCTGCCTACAACGCGGGAGACCTGGGTTAGATGCCTGAGTTTTGTCATTATACCTGTGCAATTCTGTGTCTGTATGCTTGTTTTTAATATTCATTATGACTTCCCAGGTGGCACTAGTGGTAAAGGCAGGGGACGTAAGCAATGTGGGTTCCATCCCTGAGTTGGGAAGATCCCCTGGAGGAGGGCATGGCAACCCACTCCAGTATTCTTGCCTGGAGAACCCCATGGACAGGGGAGCCTGGCGGGCTACAGTCTATGGGGGTCGCAAAGGGTCAGACACAACTGGAGCAACCTAGCACACACACTCACGCCTACGGTGGGCAATGCTGGCAATTACAGTCACAGCTGACTACTCTTCAGACCCTGGTTAAAAACTGACTAGAGCAGCAACTGTTCTTCTCTTAGAAAGACAGTGAAAGTGAAGTCTCTCATTCGTGTTCGACTCTTTGCGACCCCATGGACTGGAGCCTGCTAGGCTTCTCTGTCCGTGGAATTTTCCAGGCAAGAGTACTGGAATGGGTTGCCATTTCCTTCTCTTAGAGTATTTGTTAAAGATGCAGAAAAAAAGAGTAACTGGGGTATGGGAGGAGAGCGGTGGGGGTATGCAGGGAGAGCATAACCCTCCCGTCATCACTATCATTTACTAGTATGAACAACAACCATGCAATATTCTTCAGTGTGGACAATTTACACTTTTCTGATCTAATACACTGTCAATAAAACCACCAATACAAAAATGAAGCAAACCTCCAATGCCTATCAATGATGAACAAGAAAAAAGTCTGCTCCACAAAACCTTCCTAGCGATTCCTACCCTGCTTCTCTTGTATTTTCCCCCCTCATCTCTGCATTCTGTGATTATTCTGACCATGGGGCCAGGCTTCACCATCTGGATTCTGACCAGGATTCTACCTACTTGAGAGAAGACAGGAGGCAGATGCTGTGAGGACGCCAAAGGACTTTCAGTCACAGACCACTACCAATACATAAATGTGAGACTGGAGTCAGTATCAGGCTGCAGCTTAGAACTAGGGGTATTAGTCTACACATCTTACCCAAACTTACTACTCCACATTTCCAAAAACAGACATATGGGCTGAGGGAAACAGTTAAGAGTATAGAAGTCTCACTGTATGAAGACTGAGTCTTCATGAAATTCCTTCCTCTTTCATCTCAAGTCTACAACCACTGCTCAGATCCAGCTCTCACTGGCAGTGCCCATTCTGTGTCTCGCTGACTGGATCTCTACCCTCCTCAGTCTCATATACAGACTGAACATACCCCCAAATCAGAATCTATCAGCTCTCAGAGTAGAGGCAATCTTGTTACCCAAAATACACAGGCCATCAGTCAAAGTCACTCAGAACCTTAGGGAAGAGAGAACAGAACAACTGTAACCAAATATCCATTAACAAATATTTTTCGAGTGTCTAATACTCTCAGGAAATTTTCTAGGCACAGGGAATTTACATTCATTGAGGTTACATTCACCAGAACAAGAAATATTAGTCATATTTTCTGAAGTCCAAAGGCAGAACTCAATGGAACTCTTTGCTATGTAGGGAGATGTAACAGGTAATTTTTATTTTCTTCTTTCTGTTTCTCCCAACTCACTAATACACACTCAAATCATCATACATTGCTTTCAACAATAAACAAAAACATTTAGGGCTTATTTAAAAGAAAAACACCTTGTAAATGGAGAGAGATAACCTTGATGAAAGTGAAAGAGGAAAGTGAAAAAGCTGGCTTAAAGCTCAACATTCAGAAAACTAAGATCATGGCATATGGTCCCATCACTTCATGGGAAATAGATGGGGAAACAGTGCAAAGTGTCAGACTTTATTTTTTGGGGCTCCAAAAATCACTGCAGATGGTGACTGCAGCCATGACATTAAAAGACACTTACTCCTTGGAAGGAAAGTTATGACCAACCTAGATAGCATATTAAAAAGCAGAGACATTACTTTGCAAACAAAGGTCTGTCTAGTCAAGGCTATGATTTTTCCAGTGGTCATGTATGGATGTGAGAGTTGGACTGTGAAGAAGGCTGAGTGCCAAAGAATTGATGCTTTTGAACTGTGGTGTTGGAGAAGACTCTTGAGAGTCCCTTGGACTGCAAGGAGATCCAACCAGTCCATCCTAAAGGAGATCAGTCCTGGGTGTTCATTGGAAGAACTGATGCTAAAGCTGAAACTCCAATACTTTGGCCATCTCATGCGAAGTGTTGATTCATTGGAAAAGACCAATGCTGGGAGGGATTGGGGGCAGGCGGAGAAGGGGACGACAGAGGATGAGATGGCTGGATGGCATCACTAACTCGAAGGACGTGAGTTTGGGTAAACTCCGGGAGTTGGTGATGGACAGGGAGGCCTGGCATGATGCGGTTCATGGGTGGCAAAGAGTCAGACACGACTGAGCAACTGAACTAAACTGAACTGCACCTTCAAAGCTGACACAAATACAAACCTTTGTGAAAGATGCAGAAGGCTGAATGCATTCAGTACAGGATTAGACGTGAGGTTACCACTGAATTTCCCTCAGCACCATCCCTCTGCAAACCCTGCTCCTCTGCTACTGTCTGCGTCAAGTCTTCCTTCTTTCCATTCCTAACCTGTAAAGATCCCACTTTCTCTCTAATTAAAGATGATTCCCTACATATTCATGCTTTATTGCATAATTCTAAGGTATTATATTGTAGATTAGGACACTGAATAAATAAAAATCAAGAACAAGTGAAGCAGTGGTCCACATCCCTAACTTGGCTTTCCAAAACTCATGAATATTTCTTCTCTTTCCATTGTAAAGCTTTTCTGCTAAAAATACAGCTAACAGGAACCATGTTTAGTCAGCTATGTCCAATTAGTTTAACAGGTTAGGGTTTGGACTTAATGAGATTTATTCCAAGGCTTTAATTCCCACATGAAGCAGTTAGCCTCACTCATCTCCCTTTAAGGAATCTACCCTCACCCCAGCCAACTATGCCCCCAAGTTTCAGACGTGTACCACGGCAAACACATTATTATAACTCAGAAATCAACACCAAGTACATTTTCTTCTTAAACATCTTCATATATGGACACATAGTTGTTAGATAAATCATATAAATCTTCTTGGAAGAGTTCCCTAAGGTTACTTATAAATGTGTTCAAAAGTACTGGAAATGATTCCTTTGAAATTTGGGCAAAAATAATGGCGCTCATTCCCAAATTGGTGATGTGCGTTATTTTCAAATGAGAGTAAATATGTTGGATGTTATCTGTCTTACTAGTGTCCAGTTCCATCCAATAAAAGTAATCAGGACCGAAATCTATGTTTTTTCATAGGCATTCTAGACGGTTCTTACACTCAAGGAAGACTGAAAAAGTACTGTGTCAATTCCTTTCACAGCTCTGCTTCATACAATTATATTCAGAAGCTACACCATCATTAGAGAAATGGCACTCGGTACCAGATTGCTGGTCAGCAAGGAGGCTACAGGTGAGAAACAAAAAGCACCTCCTCAAATCTTGCCCTCATGGCCATTATGCTCCTCACTGCAAAAACTGGCCAGACACTTCTTATAACACATACTTGAGTATTTTTTCACATCCTGCCCATGTCAGGTTGTAGGAAATACAGTCAAAGGAATCCACAAAGTTCAAAAATAAAAAAGCACAAGTCTATTCTCTATGTCTGTTTCTCCATTGTTGCCCTGTAAATAAATTCTTCAGTACCATTTTTCTAGATTCCATATATATGTATTAGAATACAGTATGTATCCTTCTCTTTCTGACTCACATCACTCTATAAGGTAGGTTCTAGGTTCACCCACCTCACTAGAACTGACTCAAATGCATTCCTTTTTATGGTTGAGTAATACTACATTGTGTATATATACCACAACTTCTTTATCCATTCATCTGTCGAGGGACATCCAGGTTGCTTCCATGTTCCAGCTATTGTAAATAGTGCTGCAATGAACAAGGGGATACCTGCAGCTCTTTCAATTTTGGTTTCCTCAGGGTATATGCCCAGGAGTGGTTTTATTCCTAGTTTTATAAGGAATCTCCACACCGTCCTCCATATGTAAAAAAGATAGGCAACAGCAATTTGCTGTATGGCTCAGGAAACTCAAACAGGGGCTCTGTATCACCCTAGAAGTGTGGCATGGGGGGGAGATGGGAGGGAGTTTCAAAAGGGAAGGGATATATGTATACCTATGGCCGATCTATGCTGAGGTTTCACAGAAAACAGAAAAATTCTGTAAAGCAATTATCCTTCAATAAAAAATAAATTCATTAAAAAAAAAAAAGTACAGACTTCTACTTCTAAGTCCTGGGGGTGTGATAATGCACAAGATTGTGACAATAGTTAACAACGCCACCTTACATGTTTGAAAATTGTTGAAAATAAATCTTAAAAATTCTTATCAAAAAAAATAAATAAAGAAGCACAACATGTTAAGAATATAAATTGCTTCCTAGGCTGTCACTGTGGCTATATTTTTTGATTATACATCTACACATGTCCAATCTCAAAGAAAACATGCCTTTCTTCTATAAGCAACCAGGTGCTTTCAAAAAGCATTTCCATTAGAAATGTGAAGTAAAAATTTTGATGTCATAAAGACGTATTTTACCTCATTTCAAAATATGTGTATTTAATTCATACCTATGATATGCTGAATCATAATACTTTGATTTTTTACAGCAAGGAGGTGATTTCTCAAACTGTAAATATTCTAGTACATTTAGTAACACAAGTGGAACTAAATTTCATAGCTAGTCTACTTATACCTACACTATAAATTGTCTTTGCCAAGAGGATGAACTAGACACGTGTTGGCAGTGAGCTAGATTTAAATTGTGCTTTCATCAAACATATTCTCATGTCTAAAAATAGCTCACCATGTCTAAAAATAGCTCACCGTGCCAAGATCTGGAAAACCAGAGTGTACAGGTGACAAATCATTAAGAAATAAATTATTTCTCTCTTAAAAGTGCATGTGTGCACAACTCAGAACTAAGTTAAATTATACTGAGTTTTATTCAATACTATTATAAAAATCTTGCACCTTCTACAACAGGATTTTATATAAGATCAATCTGTATTCCTTTAAACTATTTGAATAAAAACTCAAGTTACCATTATTTTAGTCAATATCCAAAGTCCTCACATGTACTGATATTTGATAATGTTATTTTAAAAGACTTTTGAAATAGAATTTTTTTAAGAAGAGTATGATTGGCCTATTTCTATTAATAGATACCACTCAAAGCAAAGACTAATACAACATGGTTAAGCAGTTTGCTCTCTCTCTGAGGTGGTTTTCTGTAAGAATTTGAAGGAAAATGAACAATCACCATTTACTAAGAAGAAAATAAAACAAGCTCAAAAGCAGAACTGATGTAACAGACACTGGCTGAAAGAAAGCTTACCTCTCCCTCTCTCCTTCTGTGACGTCATGTAAGTGGTTGGCACCTCCATCAGCACAGGCTCTTAAAAGAGCTTCAAAAAGAAAAAACAAAGAATCTTTCAATATAGGAAGCTCAGAGCAGCATTCTATCACATGATGAATGTTAAAACACTCAGACACACACATGGTCATGCTTCCCTCCACATTTCACATTCAGCCAACAATGTTGCTGGAACTAAAAATCATCCTACCCATCACACACACAAATAAGACAGAATTGCCTAAGGCAAAGTACATTTCCTTTTTCCACCTTTTCCAGTTCCTCCTATTAAATAAAGAGGAAGACGTATATGATGTCCTCAGCAACCCTTAAAGCTTGCTTTTTCTTCTTTTTAACAGAAGACAGGCCTTGGGCTCAAAGACAGGCAAGAGGACATAGCTTATAACTTTTCTCCTTAATATTATGAGTTTTTATAGAAAGTTTCTATTTATGGCAGATTTAGAGTTTCCATAGGGCTTGCCTGGTAGCTCAGTCAGTAAAGAATCTGCCTGCAGTACAGGAGACCTGGGTTCAATCTCTGGGTCAGGAAGAGCCCCTGGAGAAGGAAATGGCAACCCACTCCAGTATCCTTGCCTGGAAAATCCTATGGACAGAGGAGCCTGGCAGGCTGCAGTCCATGGGGCTGCAAAGAGTTGGGCATGACTGAGCGACTTTTACTTTCAAGGGTTTCCATATTTTATTGTGATACAACAGGTTCCTCTTAAAAATAAATCATAAGCATAACATGGTAAGTTTACTGTAAAATATGAAGTAACTAATAATCTAGATATGTGTGACTGTAAAAATAGAGGTGTTACAAAATTGACTGAAACTTGGAAAAAATCCTAAGATATCAAATAAGGCAAAAAAAGCCCAGCTGCCCCTCTAACTGGGGCTTTTTATTGCTTGCCCTCTCATGTTTTTTCTGTGATATCACCCTAGGATTTGAAGTTACTGGTCAATCATTCCTTGAAATTGTTTTAATCCATGGTCTACTATCTCTGTTGTTACTTCTCTAAAATCTAATTTTCCTAGAAATGTCAGTCTTAGCATCAATTCATCCCCTTTATTCTTTTCTTTAATAAAAAAATCTTTTACCTATTAATTTCAAATCAAACTTTTTATTTTAAATCCTGGGTGATACACGAGAGAATGTTGAGATGTCTAAGATGCTAATTCCTCACCCTGAACAAACCAGTCTTATTTCTGTCCCCACAAAGCTGTTAAAACCAATCACAAGGCCATAAAAATAAGCAAAGAGCATGGACACCAGCAGTTTCAGAAGAAATAAACTATAGTTGGCCTCCGGATCCAAAGGCTTCTAATATTCTAATATACGGACTGCTCTTGGATCTGTGAAAGTGAAATCCGTGGATGCAGAGGGCCAACTGTATTCCTTTACCATTTCACATAAGTGACTTTAGCGTCTGTGGATTTTGGTATCTCAGGGGATCCAGCCTCTCACAGAAACCAAGAGACAGCTGTATTTTTTCGAGCTACCTCTTCACTGAATTACACTGATGAGATCACCTTCCCATTCTGCAAATTTAGCTATACACTTAAAAGAGTGTTTATATTCAGTAATATCTACCTCCAGATTTCTAGGCATTCACTGACAGGTGGGGTGAAAGGATAACGAACTGATCATATTGGCATGGTAAAGATTCCAGTGAATTTTCTGCTCATCCATGATATACATAAGATAGTTTTCTGGGTCCTACATTACATCAGAAATAAAACAGAGACCAAGTTGGGGGGAAAAAATATATTCTTTTTTTGCTTCAGCTTCTTCATCTGTAAACTGTAATAGTATCACCTTCGACAGAGTCATTAAGCAATTAATGACAACTGCTTGTCATTATATAATGATATATCGTGCTCATCACAGTACTGGAGCATAGTAAGCATTCAACAAACATTGTTCCTCTTTCTCCACTCCTGTTAGAATGAAAATAAACAATAAAAAAGCATTGTGTTCCTAGAAAAGTCTAAAGTTCTTAAAAAGTGCAAAACAAAAATAAGAGGTTTTACAAACATATCTAAGAGAGATGGATCATTTTACCAATTAACCAACAACACACATTTCCCTTTAAAGAATGGGACTCAAATTCAAGTTATACCATAAACATAACTTGCAGAACATCGTAAAATATTCTGTACGTTTCCTAAATATCAAAAACTAAAATTTCAAAGACATGAAAAGCTAAATGGAGAAAGAATCTCACATATAAAAGACTCAGCCAAACAAATGAACAGGGAGATGGGAAATACTGATAAATAGAAACAGATGGTAAACTATCAGTAATTACCCTCAGAGTACATAAAACATTTCTCTGTAAACAAAATTAACACATCTATGGGATCTTTTTATGTAAAAATTGATTCACTGAAGTAAAACGAAAATATAAAAGTAGTGGCCAAGGATTGTCAAACAGTGACTTGTCAAGTTATCACACTACATTATTTTGCAGAGATCAGATGGATTTAACATTTATACCTATTATGTGGCAGGCCCTAAACAGAACAGAAAGATGAATACCAGAAAGAACTAGCTCTCCAGACTCTCACTTTCGTGGAAAAAGGACAAACAGAATTGCATACATGCATCGCACTGTAGATGCTGATGAGGGCCAGGACAGAAGGAACGCAACGCAATGCAACAACAGGGAGAGGAGAGATTAATTCAGTGGACAAATCTGTAACACTGCTGATTATTAACTCTTGTTCAGTTAAAAATCAGTGTTACTTTCATAATCCAAAATTGTTTCCCCATGCCTATTATTTCTCATACCCTGATTTAAATTGGTATTTTTAGAGCAGTTTTAAGAGAAACACCTAAGTCAGAGGAAGTAAATTTATACACATCTATTCCTGTTTTAAGGGCTTCCCAGGTGGCTCAATGGTAAAGAATCTGCCTGACAATGCAGGAGATGCCAGTTAGATCCTTGGGTTGGGAAGATCCCCTGGAGAAAAAAATGGCAACCCACTCTAGTATTCTTGCCTGAGAAATCCCATGGACAGAGGAACCCGGTGGGCTACAGTCTGCGGGGTTGTGCAAAGAATCAGACATGACTGAGTGACTGAACAAACAAACAAAATTCCTGCTTTAAATGGCTTCATAAAATCTGTGGACCACTCTTTCATTACCTAGAAGCTGGGATTGGGGTAGAAGCCATCCGTAAGAAAAAAAATAAGTTCCAGTACCTCCTAAAGCTATTTTATTTTGTTGTGAATAATGTTCATCAAAAAAAGATACTTAACCACTTTTAAATCTCACTTTTAAATCCAATTAAAGATATTTCCCATATACTTAAATAAAATGGCATTTGGAAAATAAAGTTTCACGCATGCATTACATAATGTTGGCAGGAATTTGTTGACAGCAACTTGAAAACTGAGTAAAGAAATATCACTATTAATGAAAGAGACCAACTTGAAAAAAAATAAGTAAAGAACTAAAAAAAGTAAAGGACATTCTCAAATAAGATATTTTTGATAAATCATGAGTCAGGCTCAAATATATACTCACTCCATCATCATTTAAATTATGCCAAGCTTTAATGAATAGAAGTTACTGCATGAGTTATTCTTAATGTAAAATTTTTATTGGCTTATACAGCAAAATTTTTGCAGATTTATCAAATACTACAACTTCAATGGTTGAATAGTTGTTTACTATGCATCAGTCTGATATGAGCTGAAGACTAACATACATTAAAATCTCTACATCAACTTTATATATTGGTACTACCAGTAAGCATATTGAATACATCTTTAACATTTTTTTTTAACGTGGCATCATATAAATGACTGTTACTGACAAATACTGAAGAGTTTGACTCACAATCAGAGGCTAATCCGTTATTTCATTAATTTCTATTGAATAAAGCTGGACATAAATAATTTGATTTTCTGAAAAGCAGACTATTAAATTGGCTTCAAGTATTAAGATGGAAGAAAAAATAAACTAAAGTGAAAGAAATATTTTTCAGTCTTAGCCATCTGAAAGATACATTTTGATTCGGGTCTAAATCAGCTACTTATTAGTCTTATGACTGAACTACTCCCAAGTACACTGATTCTAATGAAAATAAAGAGTATTATATATATTTTACCAAACTCACAAAATGTTTCAGGAACTGGAGAGACAACAAAGATAAAATGAGAAGGAAGTAACATGGGGAAACAAATTCTCTTACATGCTGTTGATAAAATTATAATTTTGAGAGACAGTTTGGCAGATTTTTAAAAATTTAAATGTGCACAACCTTTGATCCAGAAAGTCTATGTAGTCTCTATAAAACTTGCCCAAATTCACAGGACATATAGACAAAGACAGTCACTGTGATATTATGTGTAATCCTGAAAAAACTGCCAGCAAACCTAAATATCAGCAGTTGAATATTGGTAAAATATATCAAGACCCTTGTACAGAACCATATTTTTTTTTTTTTTAAGTAGCTCATATGTATTTATATGGTACTTCTGCAGAAGACAGGGTTAAGGTAAAGATTTATTTTTTGCATAACTAATTTTCATCAAGGTAACCCCACTCTTGCACTCTCTACCGATAAGTGGCATTAAATCTTACCCAGATTTGGCACATGGCTCAATCCATGATGTTATATACCCTGCCCAGAGAGACTGATTCAGAGACAGAGATGTGATCCAATCAAAAGTAATGAATCCTAAGGAGACCTCCCAGGTTCTCTTTTCTGCTGTCGCCACCTGAGAGACTGGATGGAAGAAGTTTGGCTCTGTGATGGATGGAGTCAGCACAGAGAATAGAGCCAATACACAAAGGCAAGGCTAAGAAACAAGAGTGCTGTCTGAGGCCCTGTAGTCCTAGCAATAGCCTATTTGACTGTATGAGCTAATAAATCCCCTTTTTTTGGCTCAGCCCAGTTTGAGCTGGGTTCTCTGTCATTTGAAACTAAAGGAGCCTTAACTAATACAAATATTAATTTCTACTTCAATGACACATAATCTTCCTATTGGTTGGAGAATACTACCTTATTATGTCTCAAGTCTGTACTGGATCAAGGTCTTAAGAGGAAGTACATATTTTTGTAGGTAGCTGGCTTATTATTTGTACATACTCTTACCTGCAAAGCCTCAACTATGATCCAGATCAGTCAGTTCATGGTTAATAGATGGAGTACCATGCTTTCCCTATTGAGAGGTTATTTCATGGGGGGAAAACTTTCATTCAAAGCCTTTCATAGAAATCCGTGCTCTCTGAAAAAGAGAGCAACAATTTACTTCACTCATATGAGTACCAAAGTGCATAATTAATTGCTGTTTAGATAACTCTTTCATAGTTTTAGATGAAAGGTTTAATTTACAGTATATTTACGTGCAATTATTAAAAGAGCTCACATTATTTGTAATATCCCACAAATAGTGAGTAGAACACTCTTTAAATTTTAGTCAAGTCAGTAACACAGAATTATCCTTATTTCAAATAAAAAGCAAATGGTGTTTATACTGAACATATCCATGCAGAGTGCTGTGTTAGTCCTAATGGACTGGTTCATGTCATGTAATGAAATTTTTTTATTATCTTTAAGTAAATGCTGCTGTGTAAATTCTATTATCCTTTCTCTCTGCCACCTTCTGCCTCCTCCTCTCCTAGTTATGCGCTATGGAGATAAAGTATGACATTTAGTCATCTTTGATGCTATTTATAAAGTCTATAATCAGGTACCTCTTTAACACTTAGTGACACCAAATATCTCATTACTAAGAAATCTTAGTAATAGCCAAACATCAAACTGTTTATCCTAAAGTGGCACAGGGAAATTTTTCTCAAAGATGAGTAAAGCTCATAAAGTGTAAAAACTACAGAGGGAAGTGGTGCAGAAAAACAGGGTCTTGTAAATGAAGCCAGCATATGCAGGTCTGTCCAAAGGTGAGTTGTTGGGAATGATTAAGGGTGAGTGCCTTCTCCATCATTAAATTTCTACTAAAGACTGGCCATTCTGTAAGGACAAGACAGCAAATATGCATACTCAATCTACAGGAAATAAGGAAACATAACAGACCTTTGTCGGTATTGGTTAAAATACAGGGTTGCTCAACCTTGCTACTAAGGTTGTGCCTTACAGCTTGTGGGATCTTAGTTCCCAACCAGGGATTGAACCCATGCCCTGGACAGTGAAAGCCCCAAGTCCTAACTACTGGACTGCCAGCGAATTCCCTGTGTCTTTGTTGTGAGGGGTTGTCCAGTACATTGCAAGATATTCAGCAATGTCTGTGCCCTTACCCACTAGACGCCAGAAGTACCGGGGTTGTGACAACCAAAAATCCACAGACAATGGAAAATATCCCCTAGCTGGCAAAAATCACTCCCAATGCCCAAACTGGAAGACCACTTACAGTTCTTCAGGATGCCCAGGATCCCATCACATCCAGCTGTAAGGCAGATTGCTCATCACTAGTCTTAAAAATTTCAACTTAAAAACGTGACTATCACCCAGAAGCTACATTCAACCTAGCTACCAATGTCAGGAGAATTAACAAAGCAACTTATGTCCTAGCTCAACTGCCTGCCAATTCATCCCAGATGCAAACTATGCAAACCTACCATCTTATCCTCTCTTTTAGACTCTCTGAATCTTCAGTAAGACCTCTTCTACCAACTGTACATATTAATACCTATACTATTCTAGGCAATCCTCCAGCAAAAATCCATACCCTCTCTATTTGCACCTCCTATTCATTTAAGACTCCATTACTAAATTATTTGCCACTGGTGAGAACAGTCAGATCCTTCTGACTGTGTGCTGGGTGGCTCACTTCATCCCCCATATCAGATGAGAAACCACCATCAGAGATACAACTGCCAGACGGCGTGAAAATGACAACTTCTATTAGCTCAGTTCATTTTGTAATACTGGTAAAGTGGCAGTGACAAAATAACGAGATGTGGCAGATTTCTATGAATGAGCAAAAATAATTAAGCGCCTAGAACTACCGAGAAGAGCTGGAATAAAAGAAAACAGTAATAATGGTGGCTGGTTCACCTGGTAAAAGTAAAGGCTTTTAAACAAAAACTGATGCAATGTGTACCCTAATGGAAGAAGACCCAAGATACGGAGCCAGTCTCCCTCCTCTGTCTGTTCATTCAGCGCCAGAATTCCTTCCCCTCTCCTTTTTTAATGGATCAGTGGTATTAGATCTCAGAACTTATATCAAGTCATATTTCAATTGAGAGATTTATTTCTGCATCAATGGTGAAAAGGCATCAAAATCAGATATTTGTCACACAAATAAGAAACACACGTATCTTATTTTGTAGAAACAGAATACCTTGTCAGTTCATACCTGTACCTTTCCAAGTACCTCTGACATCTTCAGAAAAATATTTTAACACAATTTACTACATGAGAGTTTCTAGCAAACAAACTGATTCTTTTAAACAAAAAATCATTAACTCTACATGGTAATAATAATAGAATAATTTCATCAATTGGGCCGTAATACAAAATAACTAGAAACTGAGAAGTGCATATTTTTACTACCAACTAACAAGAATTTCATATATGTTAATTTCATAATTAACTACGCTCCTTTTCTAAATGAGCACAATCAAGCTAATTCTTCTTCCTAGTTAGGGGAAAAAAAAAGTGTGTGTGGGAGGACTGTTTGATGGCTACGAGTAAGAGTAGAGGGAGAAGAATTAGGGATAGTATTTCTAGAAATAGATGAAAAGAAGAAGAATCACTGGGCTCCTGTTAAAAGCAAGAGATAATTACCCAACAATTCATTTTGGGCCTCCTTTAGGCCAAGAGTTATAACCAGGTGGAACAAAGGACAATTAAAGAGCTTCAAGGGGCTGAATAAATGCCTTACTATGCCATTTCTTAGTTTGTAAGTTTTATCTGAGAACATTCTTAGAGATAAATTAGTCTTACTCTTTAAAACATGACTTATCAGGGCATGAAAAAGCTCATTTTTTAAATAATTAAAAGAAGGCCAGTTGCTCTGGAGTTTAGGCAGATAAGGGAATGGCTTTAAGAGATAAAACTGAGAGGCAGTCAAGGACCATATTAAGCAGCTCATGGTGCTGAACAGAGTTTAAGTATCAAAGAAAGCCACGATGGGTTTTCAGTTTGAGAGTGTTCTATTCTGACTTAAGTGTTTAAGAGCTTCCTTCCTTTTAAGTTGAGAACAGATTAGAAGGAGACAAGAGTGGAAGTAATGACTTTAGGAGACCAGAGGTGACCAGCAGAGATGGTGGCTTAAATGAGATTTGCAGCACTTAAAACAGAGACACTTGGGTGTACTTCAAGATATATCTGGCAGCTGGAAGCGACTGGACTGGCTGAGAGACCTGGATGTGGAGGGTAATGCAAAAGGAATCAGAGATGACTCAACTTCCTGTCTTAAGCAACGGACAAACATGTTTACCACTTTTTAGTATTCCCTATACTGTTGTTTTGTCCAATGCTTGACCACATTCCATAAAATACTTCTTGCTATTCTTGGCCTTCTATCATCTTTCACAGTTTTACTGTTCCATTGATATTATACCCTATGAGACATGTAAAGCTTTTAAATTTTTTTATTTTATTTTTAATTAGAGGATAATTAATTTACGATATTATGATCATTTTTGCCATATAGCAACATGAAGCAGCCATAGGTATACATATGTTCCTCTTGAACCTCCTTCCCACCTCCTTCCCCATCCTACCCTCTAGGTTCTAACAGAGCACCAGCTTTGGGTTCCCTGCATTATGAGACATGTAAAATTTTGAATAGCTCTTCTCCCACTGTTCTCTACATTTTATTTGCCAAAAGGTGTCTCTGTACAGTGGAAATATTTTTTAACACTAATCGCAGTTAACAATTGAAAGCATTATCAAAAAAAGCTTAATAAAAGTTAAAAACACCAAGTTTGTAGGAAAGACATGTTATTAATAAGTGTTCACGGCAGTTTTATTGTTTGGGCTTGGGTCTGTTTGGGTTTCCTTGTTTGTTTTTGTTTCTCCTAAATCAAAGGAAACAGGAAACCAAAACATTAGAAAGGACCTGAGATAACTGGTTATATAAAATAACTTCTGGTGAAGAAGCCCCAGTTTGAAAATGTAGAAGCAACTGCTATGGCAAACACCAAACAAAAAACCTAAAACAGATCAGTTTTTCTGTCTTTTTTTTTCTCCCCCCAGAGACTTGCATGAACATTACAAGAAATGTTATTTTTAGAAAATTCTTAAAAGGAAAACAAGAGGCACAGAGATGGTAAATAAGCACAAGAAAACGTGTTAAACTCCACTGGGAAACTCAAAACCACAAGATAACAATGCATCCTTATGAAATTGCTGAAATAAAATATAGTAATTTTATATCAAATATTGGCAAGGAAACAGACAAACTGGATCATTCATACATTGCCATGGACAGAGGAGCCTGGCGGGCTACAGGCCATGGGGCAAAAGAGTCGAACACACCTCAGCAACTAAACAACAATTGTGCTTTACTCTGACATAATTAACCTTACAGCAACTCAAAAGGCTTGTATTTTATTTCTTATTTCACAGACAAGGAAATAAGCTCAAAGTCACAAAGTTATTTGCCCCAAGTTACATAAATTCTCTTGTGGGCTTGAGTGAGAACTTGAATTTAGAAAATAAGATTTTTCACTCGTGTGCTACATAGTTAGAACTAGAATTATTGTAACAGTGGAGCCAGAATCAGAACCTAGGTTCACCTGGCAATGGAGCACACACTATCTGCTCCACCAGAAGGCCTCCGCTGGGCATCTAAGCTGGTGCAGTAAGGCAAAGTGACATATGAAGCCACACGAGCTTAAAGCACAAAGAACCTCAAATACCAACTTCCCCAGGAATAACAATGCACACACTTTCCCAATGCTGTAAAGTACACAGTAAGAGCCACACAGATGTTCACACCTACTGATCCACTAACCCATTCACACACCTAGCTTAATGTCCTACTAAAAGAAAATGAACACCAGGCTGAAAAGATTCCTAAGAGGCCTTTTAAACATCAACGTCACCTGTATTGGTCTTAGCATACTGGAGGAAACTCTGTGCCTTCTGTGCCATTAGGGCCCAATCAGGAGACACCGTGCAGTGATTCAAACAGAGAAAGAAACAGGTGAGAGCAACGTGAATGTGGGAAAATTAATAACGGGGACAGGAGTACTGGGGGTGGGAGTGCTGAATACAGAGGAGCAGACCTAGGAAGCAGACAGACTAGAGAGGGGACCATGGTGGGAAACCCTCCCTCTGAAGCGCCGGGGGTGGGGGCCGGGGGGGAGACACCACACTCAGCGAGGTGGCCTTGGGATGTGCTGTGAAGCCACCTGAAACGGTCCAGGACACTGGAATCCAGAAGAGAAGCCCCTTCATCCAGAGATCCTTTCCCACACCCTCTGTGGACACAGCTGAACATCACACTCGCTGCAAAGGAGAAATGCTTACATGGCCAGGCTCCACGACCACAGAACAGATCATGAAGCGTGGATTCAGAGCTTGGAGACAATAAATTAATAATTTCTCCAAAAAAAAAAATACCCAAAAAAACAAAAGTAGGGTTGGCCAAAAAATTCATCCGGATTTTGCCATTGGACAGTATGGAAAACTCAAACTTTTTGGCCAACCCAATATGTATTGTTCTTTCCCCTTCTGACAATGAATGTTTCTTTATTCAACTGCACAGTGCCCAGCTGCTTCTGTATCCTGAAATGTCTAAAGTTTCCTTTTAAGTGTTACTCTCTCCTAGCCATCCCCCAAGCCTCAAGCCACAGACAGGCATTCCTTAAGTGCTTGTTGACCTTAAGTGAAATACACCACAGCTGACACGTCTTTGAAAGCCTTAAGCTAATTCTAGGTTTTAAAAATACATTTTTTAATCTTAACTCACAAGGGTACTGTGTGGCCCTAAGTTTATTAGGCATTTTCCTGAAGGAATCTGGATTGAAATTCTAGCTTGAAATACACAGCAAAGTAAATTCAGTTATAACATGCACTATTGTACTTGTATACATCAAAAGGATATTTCTCCACCTGTGTATCTTCTTCCAGCAAAGGGCTGAAATAATTCATATTCAGTATACCAAGAAAGAAAAATATCCTGGGCATGTTTAATCCTAAATTTTCACTTCCAAAAAAACCGACTACAGACCTCCTGAATGTATAAAACAGAAATTGAGAACAATTTAAAATATATCAAAGAATAAAGAATAACACCCCTGTGACCTCCATCTAGAATTGCCAATTATTATCATTCAGTGCTCTGTATTAAAAAAAAAAAAAAAAAAACTACAGAGGTTTATATTCACCTGAGTGCTCTTTGAAGACTCAATCTGTTCCCACACCCCTGACCAGTGGTACACACTATTCTAGACATAGAACTTACCTTTAGAGTCTTGAGGTTCGCTTTTTTTTTCCCCCCAACTTTTGTATAGCATTATGCAGCAATGAGAAATACCTAACACTGTGTATACTGTGTGACATTTTTTATTTTAAGAGAAAAAAAAAAAAACACAGGTGTTCCAAAGCTTGCTTTCCTCATTCAACCTTGAATATTTGATGGCTTTCCATCTGGAAATACAAGTCTAGTTCACTAGATGCATTTAATTCCTGTACAGAGTTAATGAGTGTGTCAAAAATATTTATCTGATCTCTTAAGACAAACAGGTAGGCGGTTTGCATGTTTTTAATTTTTAAAAATGCCACAATTATCATATAATGCTTCCTTGCATACATATGAAACCTTTTCTCAATGGTATATACCTAAATAATCACTGGGTCACAGAATACGGACATTATTAATTTAGTACATTGTAATGAATTGCTATCCACATTGTACCAACTTATACAACTGAAACAATCGTATCAATTTTTAAGCAGCACACTGAAGCCACATCCTAGCCTCCTGGTATTAGAGAGGGGCACACGGGCCCTGACTGCAGTACTGCCTTAGGAGCACAGTGTACCAGCACACCAGGAGCACCAGCAGACGGGAGAGGAGCTGTCAGCTACGCTGGATCAGGGCATCGCAGCTGGAAAGTACATCCTGGATGAGACTGGCCACTCTTTTCCTTTCCTCTCCTATTGCCTCCTGCAATAAGTCCTTGGCAATTTAACTCTTCAACTCCCACCCCACCGTCCTTCCACAGGACGGAACGTAGGATCCTTCCAGACTCTGGGTTCTCTTTCCAAACAATGTATCTTAGTTCTCTTGACAGGAGGCACTGATATCATCACGGATCCGGCATTAACCTACACCTTTCCGTATATTTTACTCACTCATTCATTCATTCGGAGGCACAGACTGAATGAGCACCAACAGCAGCAAGAAACACAGCAAAACCCTCCCACGATGCCCACTGTCACAGACGCCACAGTCTAGAGCCACGCCGTGCAGTGCGGCGGCCAGCGGCCTCGCGGTGCTGCACATCTACAACACAGCATCTCCACTGAGATGTGCTGTCAGTGCAAGAAACGCTGCAGGCTGAAGACTGAATACAAAAAGAATATACAATTTACTAGTAACAATTTTCACATTGGTTCTATGTTGAAATGATAACACTCTGAATATATTGGATTAAATAAGAGAGCATTACAATTAGCTTTTGCTATTTCTTTTTACTTTTTTAAAGTGGTTACAACAAGATTTAAATTTACATTTGTGACTCCCATGATATGGGGATATGGTACCCAAAACAAAATCTACCTTACGTGCTGCATATATGAAACTGTTATCCCCAGAGGAAGAATGTTGAAGAGCATTTTACAATCTTGGGGGGGGGTTTTGGTACAATTTGGTTTTTTTGTACAATTGCTTTTGCACAGGTCTTGACTGATATCTACATGATAACAGTAAGATTTTCATATTACAGTGATTTTTTTAATTTATTTTATTTTTAATTGGAGGATCGTTACAATACTGTGATGGGTTCTGCCATATATTACAGGGAATTTTAAAATCTATAATATTACAGCTTTTTTCTACCCTGGAGCCTACAGGTGACATTTAATTGTTTTTAACTATGAAATGAAAGAGATGCAAAATTAGAATTTTGATCCACTTACCAAGGGAACGACATAGTATGTTACACAAAGACAAGAATTCCTTTTATTAATTCTGTCCTATCTCAAACACCAAGGATCACTGAGAAGCACTTTTACTCATGAGTAAAAATAAGAGCAAGAAAAAAGTCAATGGAAATAAACGAAAAGCAAAAAGAACAGATTTGCTGTTGGATGATAGCTTTTAACAGGACCTAAAAAAGAATTAATTTCAACAGCTGGAAATTACACTCAGCTCATGTTTAAAGAAATGTTGCTGCTGCTGTTTGCAAACAGAATGAATGGAGAGCAGCTTGCAAGCATGAAGGATAAAAATAAATATTTCATTATGCAAAATATGTTTCATTGTTGTGTTTGTAAATTTGAAACAATTACAAGTACTGCATGGGGTGAATGCTGTTAGTTATTTTCACCAACTGGCAGGTAGTGTTTTGTTTTGCTTCCTTTTTTGGGCTGCAGTGCATTTGAAAGGAACTTTTGGTACTTGGTGATAGAAATTAAAATAACTATCTCCTTTCCTATCAAAGTACAAAACCATGAACATCCGCCCGCACCCCCCCCCCCACCATATCTTTGATCCTTGGAACATAAAAAGCAACACTAAGTTGCTTTTTTCAATAATAAAAGGAAACCAGTGCCTCCCAGACGGGGGATGGGATGACAGGCAAATAAAAGTTACTCCTATTCTTTTTAAAAGATGTATTCAAGCTTGCTTTAATAATTCATAAGATATACCACCTCATAAATGCACAAAGAAGTACAATATAGCCAGGAGAAATGAACTCAGATGGAACTATTGATCCCTACAATATTTTTAATAAATGCAATACCATGGTGTGCCCTCAAAACAAACAATCCTCTCAGCACAGCGATACCCCGCTTGTTCACAGTTAAACCCATCTTAGAAACCCAACCAGAGCCAGTGAAATCCAGTCCTCAAGGAAATCCAGTCCTCAAGGAAAATAACTAATGATCAGGAGCGAAGTCACCAAGCAATGCAAGGAAGAGTGCCAAGAACTAAGCAGCCAGACCCTAAAGAGTACTCTGAGGAAGGCTTCTGTCAGCCAACTAGCTTTGCTGAGAGATTTAAACAAAAAACGACAACCGGCTTTAAGACAGCAGGGTAAGAAGTCTCTGTCCTTTCTCTCTCCCAAGACAACAGTAGAATAAAAAGAAATGGAAATTCCATCTTAGATAAAACACAAAAACTTAACACCCAATCACAGTGTATGTGAAAAGACTGCCAAGGGCAGTGAAAGTCAAGTAGGGGTATAGAAAGGTGCTGAGAGGAGGTCTTCCACTAAAGATTCGGATATAAAATCAGTGAAAGAAACCCCGTCCCTGAGACAAGGTAGAGAAGGCAGAGGAGACTGAACTGTGAATAGTCTCCTAGCTTCTGCTGGAATGGCGGCAACACAAAAAGGTTAAACACTCTCAACTACACAATCCTGTGTCATAAAGTGCTTTACTGTGAACAAGGAAGAACTTCTGCTATCGGGACTTCCCTGGCGGTTCAGCGGTTAAAACTCGCTGCTGCCGATGCAGGAGACGGGGGTTCGATCCCTGGTCAGAGAACTAAGATTCCACATGCTGCGGGATAGGGCCAAAACAAAACAAAACAAAAAAATCTCATGAAGCAGGTATCATGTTACTCATGCAAAGAAAAAAAAGGGGGGACGGATATAAGATCTGGGGAAATGCTCTTTCTTGACCTACATATGTGCTCAATTGCTTCAGTCATGTCCAACTCTTTGCAAGCCCATGGACCACCAGAGGACCTCCAGGCTCCTCTGTCCATTGGATTGTCTAGGCAAGAGTACTGGAGTGGGTTGCCTACACTTCAGAGAAAAAAAAAACCAAAAGAACTGCTACCCCTGCTCTCCCAGCCCCCACATAAACCAGTTTCAAATCAGGGGTTGGGAGTGGGGAAGGGGCAGGGCTTGATTCATTCAAAGATTAATAAAAAGAAACTAGCACAGGATGTAGAAGAGACCAAGAAGTTACAGGAGACAGAGGGAAAGAGAGAAAGACAGGAAGGATGAAGAAAAGGATAGGCAGTGACTGGAAAAACAGACAAGGAAACCTCACCAGAAAAAATGCTGCTGCCAAGCAGATGAAAATCATGACAAGAAACACCACTACAACTAAAATAACTTAAGAGTGAAAATATCCAAAGACTCGATACAGAGCTTTAGAAAGATATGACAAAATCACAGAACAAGACAATCTCCGAACCTAAAGAGTTTGTCAAAAATCAAGTCTTAAATAAAAAGTTGAAGTAGAATGAATATGCAAGACAAGATGGAGATATAAACAAAAAGAAACAAATTAATAATGAATTAGAAAAGACTGACAAGAAAAAGAAATGAAAGATTCCTTTTTTAAAAAAAGTTTCACATGTTTAACTGCTTTCCCAAGAAGAATACAAGACGAATTAAAACTAAGTTTTCCAAACTAGAGGAAGATGCCAGCCTATAGACTGAGAGGGCACGTACATGACTGGGAAAGACAATACAGGATGGTAACACTGAGTCAACCTAGATAGCATATTCAAAAGCAGAGACATTACTTTGTCAACAAAGGTCCGTCTAGTCAAGGCTATGGTTTTCCCTGTGGTCACGTATGGATGTGAGAGTTGGACTGTGAAGAAAGCTGAGCGCCGAAGAATTGATGCTTTTGAACTGTGGTGTTGGAGAAGACTCTTGAGAGTCCCTTGGACTGCAAGGAGATCCAACCAGTCCATTCTGAAGGAGATCAGCCCTGGGATTTCTTTGGAAGGACTGATGCTAAAGCTGAAACTCCAGTACTTTGGCCACCTCATGCGAAGAGCTGACTCATTGGAAAAGACTCTGATGCTGGGAGGGATTGGGGGCAGGAAGAGAAGGGGACGACAGAGGATGAGATGGCTGGATGGCATCACTGACTCGATGGACGTGAGTCTGAGTGAACTCTGGGAGTTGGTGATGGACAGGGAGGCCTGGCGTGCCGCGATTCATGGGGTCGCGGAGAGTCGGACACGACTGAGCGACTGAACTGAACACTGAGTCAAGTCAGTGAATATCGCTGCTACTTAACAAGTCTAGGATTCTTTGGCGGGGGTTGGGAAATCAAGGAGCCTCAGACTTCTCTCAGAAAACATTCAACATACTTGAAACGATCTTTACAAGCGTTGGTTACTCAGTCATGTCCGACTCTTTGTGACCCCCTGGACTGTAGCCCTCCAGGCTCCTCTGTCCATGGGATTCTCCCGGCAAGAATACTAGCGTGCGTTGCTATTCCCTTCTCCAGGTTATCTTCCCAACCCCGGGATCAAATCTGGGTCTCCTGCCTTACAGGCAGATTCTTTACTGGCTGAGCCGCCAGGGAAGCCCTGATCTCTTCAAGATCCCTAGTTAATCGAAGGACATCCAGTCAAACTGCTGTTTATCTTTAAAGAAACAAATACCTATCTTCAAATATTTTGAAACTCAAGTTTCATTCCTATAGAGTTTCTTGAAGGGAAAAAAAAATCTACTTCAGGAAAAATCTCAGGTTACAAAAAATACACAGAAACACTGGGCAACCCTGCCCCTGGTCACCTTAGAAAGTCTTTGCTGCCCCCTCTGCCTGAAGAACCCCTACCACTCCCCTTTGGGACATATGCCCGCCTGCCTCTCCCCACCTCATATACCAAGCTCCTTCTTTCCTGCCATGCACGTTTAGCTCAAGCATTAGATTTTCCTTAAAATCTTTTCTGATGCCACATATCTGGACTGGTTTCCCTTCTCCTTCTTTAATAAATTACCCAACCGTATGCTGCAAATAACAAACCTGAAATAAATTCACTCTAAAGGACTGAAAGTGGGCAGCGGCGTACCTTGGAAGTGAAAGGAAAAGGAAAGCAGGTGGTCATGTATCAGCGGTAGAAGAGTGCATCCCCCTTCTCAATCCAAGAAAATAAAGGACATGGGAAAATACACAACTACTAAGGCATAATGAAGCAAAGTATATCAAACACTCTAATCAGAAAACACATCTTTTCCAGGGTCCATAGAAATTGACAAAAGCTAACTATATATCCAAACCACAAAGAAAATGCCATGAAAATTCTGAATAAGAAAAATAGGACAAATAACATTGTATGATCATAATCCAATAAAAATATGAATTAATTATAAAATAGAAAAAACAAAAACCTGAGAGATGAAAGGTTGTTGTTGAATCACGTGAATACACCGGGATTCTTGGCCCCCGGAGAAGAATTCAATCCAGGGCCAGAGACGAGGCTTGATAGCTCAGAGCTTTTGTGTAATAAAGTTTTATTAAAGTATAAAGGAGATAGAGAAAGCTTCTGACATAGGCATCAGAAGGGGGCAGAAAGAGTACCCCCTTACTAGTCTTCAGCTGGATGTTATATAGTCACTAGCAGTCTGTTAATGAAAGAAAGGAATGTCTTATAATTCAGAATAGCACCAGGCCCCTCGCCCATAAGATGCATTT
Source organism: Bubalus kerabau (assembly GCF_029407905.1). Lineage (NCBI taxonomy): Eukaryota > Metazoa > Chordata > Mammalia > Artiodactyla > Bovidae > Bubalus > Bubalus kerabau. The sequence continues at coordinate 111,471,616 of NC_073631.1, forward strand.
TGGGATAATCTTGGCACCAAATGGTTTATCTTGAGCCATAAAATAATTAACTTGAATCTTAAAGAAGGGCAGGCCACCATACAAATAGTTTCATTTACATAGATTAGGGGAACAATATCTGAGTATAACATACTGGTTTGTCAGGTAGGTTCTGGGCCAAGAGGCGGAACCGACTTGGAGACCGAGTTTGGGGTAAAGGCGTAGTACAGTAGCATGGCTTAAGACAAACATTTCCATAAGAAAAAGGCACTGGTTATCTCTAGGCTCAAGAATAGCTAACTTCAGGTGAAACCAGGTGTCATTATGGCAACACAGTATTTTAAGAGAAACCTCTCTTTAAATTTGTATAGAGAAGGAAAAAAATATTGCTAGTTTGTTTCCTCCTGCCGCTTAAGAGAGAAAAATGTCTGACACTTGTAGGCTATTTCCTCCATTTGGAGACCCCTGGCCTTCCTGCCTGTTACCCTCTCAGAGCTGAAAATTTTTTAGTCCTTAAATCAAAAGGAAGAATGAGGCAGGAGATGCTTATAGTAAAACGATCTAATTACTGGAAAGGGGAGGGGACAAGAAAAATCTTTATACACTAATGTGACTATTTAAAAAGGATCAAAAGATATGGTGATGAACAAATGAATGCAATGTTTATTTCTAGTTAAAAACTACTAAACCAGACCTAAAATCATTTTTAGCAGCAAACATTCAGGGTTCAAAAAACTGACTTTGCTCCAGGCAACATAGTTAAGATACTGCAGAACTGGGATTCAAATCCCATGTCATCTGGTGCCATATTCACTGTGCTTTGTTCCCCTACGTAAATTTTTCATATGGTCAATTAAATTTACTAAGCTCAAATACATAGTATAGTTCACTGAGACCGAAGATACAATTAACAGAAAGAAATAGCAATGTTATAAATACCATCAGGAAACGGGTGGGGAGAAGCCTCTACTAATTAGAGTATGACACAATGCTTTATTTTCACTAAGAGTCTGTTTTGCTTATTTAAAAAGGTCTTTGAAACTAGACTTGAACATAATCACTCATGTGCCTAAAATTAAAAAAGTAAAACAAAGAGGATGTGACTTTGCAAAAAAAAACCCCACAGAATTATTTCATGAATTCTTCTAAGAATACTGTCTTCACAAATAGAAGGAATTTTTTTTTTTTATTGTACAATGGCTACAAAACTACATTGTAAGCGACTGCCTTCCCACTTAAATCTTTCTGAATAAAGTCGCTATTCTTTGCCCCAACTACTTTCTCGACTGACTGGCCTGGTGTATGGCAAGCGGTATGAGCTTGAGCTGGGTAACACATTTGTTTTCCTTTTCCCTGGTTCTCTCTTCAGCTTTTCTTACTTATCATTTCCTCTTCTTCCCCTTCTTCTTACAAATGACAACATTTCCCAGTGGAAGAAAATTTAAAGCTTGCTTGCTTGTTGAAAAAGTTGCTACTTTAAAATCATTTTTAAAGAGGTTTATCTAGTCTCAGAACCTTCTCCTTTCCTGACTTTTGGATAAGGAGAACTGGAGATGGAGGGTGGGGAGGACCACTAAGCACACACACCCCTTAGGAGCAGCAGCCCATCTTCAGAGGAACAGCGCGGTGACCGTGACAACTTCAGCGAGAGGATGCTGCCGCTCCCTCTTGGTCCTGCTTTAAGAAGCTAATGGCATATGCACTGGCTCAGTGATTAGAAGCAAACAAACAGGGAGAAGAAAAACAGTCTTCAAAATAGACAAAGGAATGTGTATTATAATAAAAACCCAGTGGTCACTTAGAACAGTCCAGGTGTACACCATATTCAAGAGTTTCCCAGGTGTCACTAGTGGTAAAGAGCTGAGAGAGTCATTTCCTAGGCAGGTTGACAGGAAATCTAGGGATCCCCAAGGAGAGAAGGGTCTCCAAATGGAGGAAATAGCCTGCAAGTGTCAGACATTTTTATCTCTCTTAAGCGGCAGGAGAAAACAAATTAGCAATATTTTTTCCTTCTCTATACAAATTTAAAGAGAGGTTTCTCTTAAAATACTGTGTTGCCATAATGACACCTGGTTTCGCCTGAAGTTAGCTATTCTGCTAAGTCATGTCAGTCGTGTCCGACTGTGCAACTCCATAGACGGCAGCCCACCAGGCTCCCCCATCCCTGGGATTCTCCAGGCAAGAACACTGGAGTGGGTTGCCATTTCCTTTTCCAATGCATGAAAGGGAAGCCCCTCAGTCGTGTCCGACTCTTCGCGACCCCATGGACTGCAGCCTACCAGGCTCCTCTGCCCATGGGATTTTCCAGGCAAGAGTACTGGAGTGGGGTGGAACAAACACTATAGATAATACAAAGGGATATGGTGAAAGTTAGGAGGGGCAGTCCAACAGATTAACTGCCATGGAAAATAAAATGCAATTAGAGAAAATAGCTCAAGATCATATAATGATCAGTTAAGTCAGATAGCAGCAGTGGATACACAGAGCTAAAAGTGAATTAAGGAGACACTTAAACAAAGACAAACATCCTTGGAGTTGGAAGACCTAAGAGCAAGCAGAGAAGGAAGAAGAGGAAGTGAGGAGGATTCAGTGTTTCTATGCAGAAAAACAGAAAGAAAGATCGGAGGCATATTTGATCACAACATCTAACATACATAAAAAATCCATCTGTTTTCACATCTTTCCTAGGCATCTGGCTTAACTCGTGCATGCCAAATGAGGCCCTCCAGCATTTTTTTAATAGAAGTCTATTACTCTAGTATTAGTACAAATGCATAAAACAAACTAAGACTACAAATAAAGTTTAAAAATAATTTTCTTTCTTCTAGATGAAAATGACGCGAGATCTGGCATTTGCTTTATGATAACCAGGCAGGGAGGCATATAGATGAAGCAACGCTGGCTTTGAGTTAGTAATTGTGGAAGATGGATCGTGTGTACATGGGGGCTCATTAGACTATTCTACCCACTTAAAAACAAACCCCATCACTTTTATCTATTCACATGAATCTAACCATTCACTGAGAGTTCCTTTCTAAGGGAAATAATCGTAAAATCTCACAATGTAATTTGTACATAATTTTGAATAAAAGGCAACACATTATAACTATCACTGAACATAACTGTAAACAATATATACTAAAAAAAAAAAATCCCTAAACCCCACCTCCTCAACAGTGCCCTTCTACACACCACTGTACTTCTGTTTAGTCAAGTTAAAAAATAAATTTATTCAAATACTTTTTTAATATTCATAGATTAATATCAACAAGACTCACGCACAGTATAAAATGTGCTTTAAGAAGTTGAAGGCATATTGACTGGCTCAATGATTAGAAGCAAATAAACAGGGAGGAAGGAAAATAATTCTCAAAAAAGGGCTGTTCATACCGTACACTGCATGCATGCTGTCGTTTCAGTCATGTCCAACTCTTTGCAATCCTATGGACTGTAGCCTACCAGGCTCCTCTGTCCATGGGCTTCTCCAGGCAAGAAATACTGGAGTGGGATGCCATTTCCTCCTCCAGGGTATTATCCCAGGTACTTTAGGTCAAATACATTTAGGAAGGTTTATACTTTGGGTAGCTACAGTTATACGTCTAAATATCAACTGATATATTTTATCTTTTGTCATTGTACCCTAGTAAAATATATATAATTGAGCCCATGAACATTAAGTATTAATTCTCAATCTTAAACTGTAGTTCAGAGTCTTAATTGTTCTTAATAAAGTGTAAATAGTTGACCAATACCTTGAGATAATCTGAAATGCAACAAATCCTTAAAGCACCTGCTTTCACAGACTTGTTTGGAAATGTATAACAGGTTTGTGTAAACTCTTAGGGACGTAACTCTTGCTGAAAATTTAAACACTGTAAAATCCAAAGATTCAAAAACCTGAAAAACCTTTTAACACATTAAAAAGAACAATATAACTATACCAAAACTTACAGGCTCACTCTTTGCCCTAGCACGTTTTGGTAAATATCTAACAAGCAGTTTTATGGGCTCAGAGCACCGAAGGAGAATATTTTCTAAAAAGAAAAAAATTAAACCACTAGGTTCTATTATACTTTTTAATCATTAACTTTTCATATGACAAGAGGTATCGCCAATGATTTATTAAGAGATTTTATCTCCAGAAGATACATGTAAATCAGGGACTGAATTCCAGCCCTGAGACTTGTGTGTGATACTGAGTAACTGTGACTTGCTATATGATCTTGAGCAAATCATTCAAGCTCTTTGTGTCTCAATTTCATCATCTGTTAGATGAGGATAGTAAGAGTATCAACTTCTGGGGTAAAAGTTAAATGATTCAATCTATGAAAAGATCTCAAGAGAGTGCCTGGCCCTTAAATACTTTAAAAAAATTTTAATTACTACTATCACCTCCATCATCATCATCAAATATTTGAATTGCTACTGCCTTGACACACACAAATGCAAACTTGGGTTCTTCTCAATTGTTTTCTTAGTAAATAATGATCCAACCAGTCCATCCTAAAGGAAATCAGTCCTGAATATTCATTGGAAGGACTGATGCTGAAGCTGAAACTCCAATATTTTGGCCACCTGATGTGAAGAACTGACTCATTGGAAAAGACTCTGATGCTGGGAAATACTGAAGGCAGGAGAAGAAGAGGGTGACAGAGGATGAGATGGTTGAATGGCATCACCGACTCAACGAACATGAGTTTGAGTAAACTATGGGAGCTGGTGATGGACAGGGAGGCCTAGTGTGCTGCAGTCCATGGGGTCGAAAAGAGTCCGACACAACTGAGTGACTGAACTGATCTGAATGGCAAGTCTGGAATTCTGGATGGATTCCTTGGCCTTAATCAGAAGCCATCAAGCAGCAAACTTAAAAGGGGTTCTGAAAATATCCAACATCAAGAAAGTAGGTAATTGGGTACACACATACTTGCTATGGAAATTTTCAAAAGTCCTATTTAACAAACTAAATACCATTGACAAATGATTGAAAAAAAAATGTGGTATATAGACACAATGGGATATTACTCAGCTATAAGGAAAGAATGAAATCATGACAACTGCGACAATAAGGATGGACCCTGAGGACTAGACATGGAACAACAGACGGGTTCCTAATAGGAAAAGGAGGACGTCAAGGCTGTATATTGTCACCCTGCTTATTTAACTTATATGCAGAGTACATCATGAGAAACGCTGGGCTGGATGAAGCACAAGCTGAAATCAAGATTGCCGGGAGAAATATCAATAACCTCAGATATGCAGATGACATCACCCTTATGGCAGAAAGCAAAGAAAAACTAAAGAGCCTCTTGATGAATGTGAAAGAGGAGAGTGAAAAAGTTGGCTTAAAGCTCAACATTCAGAAAACGAAGATCATGCATCTGGTCCCATCACTTCATGGGAAATAGATGGGGAAACAGCGTAGACTTTATTTTGGGGGGTGCTCCAAAATCACTGCAGATGGTGACTGCAGCCATGAAATAAAAAGATGCTTACTCCTTGGAAGGAAAGTTATGACCAACCTCGACAGTATATTAAAAATCAGAGACATTACTTTGCCAACAAAGGTCTGTCTAGTCAAGACTATAGTTTTTCCAGTAGTCATGTATGGATTGTGAGAGTTGGACTGTAAAGAAAGCTGAGCGCTGAAGAATTGATGCTTTTGAACTGTGGTGTTGGAGAAGACTCTTGAGAGTCCCTTGGACTGCAAGGAGATGAAGTCAGTCCATCCTAAAGGAGATCAGTCCTGGGTGTTCTTTGGAAGGAATGATGCTAAAGCTGAAACTCCAATACTTTGGCCACCTCATGCGAAGAGCTGACTCATTGGAAAAGACTCTGATGCTGGGAGGGACTGGGGGCAGGAGGAGAAGGGGACGACAGAGGATGAGATGGCTGGATGGCATCACCGACTCGATGGACGTGAGTCTGAGTGAACTCCGGGAGTTGGTGATGGACAGGGAGGCCTGGTGTGCTGCAATGCATGGGGTGGCAAAGAGCTGGACACGACTGAGCGACTGAACTGAACTGAACTCTCAAGGAGTATTTTTTCTGCAACTTTTAAGAAACATTGCTTATCCTCATCACTCATTACCCTTCAGCCACAAACAGGCTTCCTTGCATTTCTCAAAGCACCAACCTTCTCTTCCAGAGCCTTTGCGTCTGCTGTTCCCTCAGCCAGCAGTGCTTTGCTGCCAGGTTTCCCAGGATGCAACCACCGCTCAAACGTGGTTTCTCCAGAAGGGTACTTTCTGACCACCACACTTTCTGATTTGCTGTGACGAGACCACTACCATGTATTTTCCTTCAGTTCTTTTATTTTTGCATGTACTGTCTTCCTCACACCACCCCCAACAAACTGCAGGCTACATGACAGCAGAAACTGTATTTTATCTCTACTGTACCCCCAAAGTAGAAAAGGAAAATTGGTTGGTAAAGAGCAGACACTGAACTAAATGTTTACTAAACAAATATTTCATTTCAAACTTCAAATGTTTTGAAGTTTATGGCTGAAGGTTTTCAAGACACATGTGTTAAAGGATGGCCTACATTCTAAACCATTAGGGTTGTCTGTCTATCCGTGGAGCTATTATTAAAAATATCTTTGAGATTCAAAATTTATTAAATACCCAACTTTTGTCCCTAAAGAAATTAGGACCAATTGCCTTTCTGTATCTGTAAGCTACATTTAGACCCAGAAGTTATTAGTAACCTACTTTTCAAAACAAATTATTTATGAGTTAGTTTAGCACAGTAACAGAAAAAAACATGGGGAAAGAAAACTGGTGCAAAGTGAAAAAATACAGAAAAGCAGAGCCCAGGCAGTAGCTCTGCAAAAGCAGTGCATCTTTAAGAGACAAAAAAAAAAAAAAAAAACCCTACTTCCCACTTATGCTGCAGAACAGAACAGTAGGGGACTGGTTAAACTAACTATGATACATCAATAAACAATTTCCAAAGAGTACGTGGTAACATGAAAAAAAAAAACACAAAATATTTTTAAAGCATCTGTATCTTCAGCATAAATACCGTTTTAGTAAACATAATCTTATACACACACACACAAACACACACATGCACACAGACAATTAAAAAGAAATAGTCCAAGGGGTTAGGGGTTAATGGGATATTTTTGCATGATATAATTACAAACATTACTATTACATTATCATTTCCTCTTGGTGCTCTTTTCTTTTCTTCTATTTTTCCCCCCAAATCATTAGACTGAATTGCAACTTCAATCTTGATAGAAATATTGGGGCCTATAAGATGAGTTGCCTTTTTGTTTTTGTTTGCAGTTTCTGTTGGGCTTTTTGTTCCTAAGGAAAAACTAATGGAGTACTGAATCCAGTCAAAGAAATAACCTAATTCTAGTCCTTAAGCAGAACCAGGACGATAAGCCATGGTGAACATCATTGCTTGGATCAGGGATACACTACTTCTTGAAACTCTGAAGACGCTGAAAATAGGATCTCTATACTGTTCTCTAGAATAACAATTCTAATAATGGTTTCCACTTATCAAGTAATTACAACCTTCCAGCTTTAGATATTATCTCATTTTATCCTCACAGTAAGTCAATGAAGTAGTTTTATTGTTTCCATTTTTAAAACAAGAAAATAAAGGAACCCAATTGTACAAAACTGGCAGAAACAGACACACGTGTGCACACAGACACACACCTCATTCATTCACTCTGTTAGACTTTCAGAGGGGATGTTATGCTGTTCTCTCAATGTCTGAAACACCTCATTATAAAAACTCTCACTATAAAAACTCTATCATTCAACTCTTTTTTAAAACTTTTCTTGCTGGTTTTTAAATAATTATATATATATTTTTTCAGTCATAAACTCAAATTTTATACCAACCTACACACCAGTGTCATCTAGAAACCCCACTTAGAGGGGGCAATGGTCACTAAATCTTCGTTATTATAGCACTTAAAGGGACTGCTATAAAGTTTTGTGATCCTAGAATAATATTTTGGTTCAAATGACTAAAACTCATACATTACAACATTCACTGTTAACATGCAAATCACACAGCTGTCGAAACTACCCATAGACTGACCCCTTATTCTTGAAGCAACCAAGCCTCTTTCATTCTATCCTATTTCAGCCAAAACGTTTATCCCAGTATCATCCATTCCAGTCACCAAAAGTTTTATTTCAGCTGTCAAACGGTAAACGATCAGAACCTTAATTGTATCTACAAAAATGTCACTTAAAAGCTTTAACTGAAGAATACTGGTTCAAATTTCACATATATGAAAATCCAAATTATGTAACATTAAATTTAAAGAACAATTCATATAGAAGATATGTTTTTTTTTCCTTCTTCACTCTACCTCCTTATAGAGGCAATATAAGCAAACTGCTTAGCAAATACCACAGTGGTAATAAGCATAATGAAATTTTTTTAAATTTTGGATTGATTCCATTTCCAATGGATATATATTAAAAATTAACTTCCCGGCCACATAGTGGTATTGCCTACAATGATATCAGTCAATCAAGCAAAATAAGGCAGCCGTGGATGTATCCATCCAAACTAGTTCAAAGACATCATTCAACAATTTAAACATGTCTTTATAATGAAAATGCAGCTATCAACTTAGCCACCACAAGCTGAAAAAACAAGCCTAAGCAATAGCAAAGGAGGGATTAGCAAGAATCCTCATTATTTATCTGGATTTTAACAGATCAGTGGGGGGACGTGAGCAACGGAGCAGTGAGGTGACCTGGTAGCCAGAGCCACACAGGAAATCTTGCAGGCCAGCTTAGCCAAGGGAGCTCCCCTTTCATCTCTTCCCTTCCTGGGAACTCCTAGAAGACGTCTTACTGAAGGTTTCTCTTGAAAAAAAGGATTTTGCAGCTATAACAAAAGAAAGCACCATAGGAGAATTACAGAGTATACTCATATATAAATAATCCTATGTATTTGCATTCTAATCCTCAAAACACACATCTGAAAATGAAGCTGGACAGAACTCCAATCAACAAGCACACTAGAAGGAATAAGTCTCAGCACTGCCAAGGTCTCATTTAGGCTAAAGATATTTATATTTCAACTCGAGCACTTCATTGAAAACATTAAACACAATCTCTGCATAGCATCAGTCAGTGCCTCTCACTTTTGTCAAACTGTTACAGTGAAATGGAAGGATAAGATAAACAAGACTTCTGGATCCTATTCATCAAGCTTGAATAATAATAAAATGTCATTACTGAATCATCATTATTCTGAACAAATGTGATACAGCTGTAAAAGACAGCATGTTAAGAGTAAAAATGTACATTTTTTCCCCTAAACTTGTTAAGGATGACCATTAAACTCCACTTTCCTCTGACAACAGTGATTTAGATGGTAACCAAAAATGCATGAAAATAAATTGTCTGTCCTGTCTCTCCCTTCTCTTCATGCTTGCTTTATTTATGGTGGTCGTAACTCTGCAACCAATAAAGAGAAGCAGTGAATACTGTGTGAATGCAACAAAGTCAACATTAACTAATAAAGGCAGGCCTTATCAGACTATAACAAAGTTACTAGCAAGCCTTAGGTTCTTGAGAAAATAGCACATAAATCCACTCCAACATTTCAGGTAAGAATCTGTGCTAACTACTGAATTTAACTAATTTGTATTTTTAAATAGAAAGAAAAGTAAAAGTGAAAGTTGCTCAGCCCTGTCCGACTCTTTGCAATCCCATGAACTATACAGTCCATGGAATTTACCAGGCCAGAATACCAGAGTGGGTAGCCTTTCTCTTCTCCAGGGGATCTTCCCAGCCTGGGGATCGAACCCAGATCTCCTGCATTGCAGGCAGATTATTTACCAGCTGAGCCACAAGGGAAGCCCAAGAATACTGGAGTAGGTAGCCTATCCCTTCTCCAGTGGATCTTTCTGACCCAGGAATTGAACCAGGGCTTCCTGCATTGCAGGTGGATTCTTCCCTGAGCTATCAGGGAAGCCCTTTAAAAAAAAAAAAAAAAAAATGATGAGTGAGCAAATCAACATGTGAAAATTCATTTTAAATGTCATACAAGATGTCCAAAATCATTATGTTTAACGTAAAGGTCTATTCAGAAGGGGTGATTTTTACAGGCAAGGATGATCAAACTGACTTTTTAAAACAAGAGTATAATCAAAACAAATCTGGTCTAAAAAATAGCACACAGAAAATTTTAAATTATTGTTCCTGCATATATTATACTATACTTGTATTCTGAAATAATATATCATGAAACATCTCCTCAGAAAATCATTTCTCTGGGTAAATATTTTCTTTATAATATTTCTCCTAAAAATAAGGTTATATTTAAAATAATTCCTGTGATATGGTTGAATGTTTTAGAAAATCTCAGAATTATACAAAAAAATTGAAAATTTTGCCTAAATAATAACAGTCTTTTCTGTGCTTCATTATTTCCTGTGGGAACACAATGTCACTGCTCAAATTAGGATGTTCCCCACACAAAAAATCACACTTCTATATACTGACAATGAACACATCACTACTAAACCAAAATTTAAAACACAGTATTACGATCACTTCAAAGAAATAAAAACACATGTAAACTGAAAAACACATGTAAAAGATTTTGTATGGCAAAAATTATAAAATATTGATGAAAGACAACACAGAAGACAAGACATAAAAGGTAATTTCTTAGTACTGCCTATTTTTTACTTTTAGGTAAATTCTGCATAAACAGCACATAAATATTACTATTAAAACTCACATTTAACAAGACTACTCTCCTGGGCAATCATCAGTAGTGGCTTGAAGTCTATGTTCCAAATGTCTTGGGTGTGAATTGGAGTGTTTAGTGCTTCTTACTTCTGAGACTGCTAAAACTTCAATTTTTCTTATTCCAAAATGATACTTCTGCTCAAATAAGTTTGGTCCAAATAACCATGGAGAAACCATGTGAGCAACCAGTAAAGTAATCCTTGAAATCTCAACTATCTTCTTGAAAGCAAATTTCAGGTATATAACAATGTTGTATCTACCCTACTTATTGGGGCTGTGGCTCAGTGGTAGACAGTCAGTCTGCCAAGGCAGGAGATGCAGGTTTCATCCATGGGTGGGAATATCTCCTGTAGAAGGAAATGGCAACGCAGTCCAGTATTCTTGCCTGGGAAACCTCATGGACAGAGGAGCCTGGTGGCTACAATCTATGGGATAGCAAAAGACTCAGACATAACCTAGCAACTAAACAATAACAACCTTCTTATTAGCCATACATCAAACTAGGTCTGAAAATGGATGGTTTTAAAACAACTATTATTGATAAAAGATTATTTCTTTCACAAATACGAAGGTAAAATTCTTTAAAACGTCATCACTAAAAGAATCCTAACTCACAGAACTCAAAAGCTAATGAGAAAAAAAACAGGACGGGTTATAAAGTCAAAAGCAAAAATCACAATAACCTTTATGCATGAGGGGATTGCTATGGTTTACTGTAAAGACAGGACACTAAAGATGAATAACAAAATTATATTTCACAGATCTTTAATGGATCAGGCCAATCACAGCTTGAATTACCTTAAAAAGCAAAACAGGCAGATTATTTGCAAAACCATTATTAGCTTTGTGGCTTCTGCTGCAGGTCCAGTCTCCTGAAATCACCAGGGAAAACATGTCAGATCAGATCAGATCAGTTCAGTCCCTCAGTCGTGTCCAACTCTTTGCCACCCCATGAATCGCAGCACGCCAGGCCTCCCTGTCCATCACCAACTCTCGGAATTCACTCAGACTCACGTCCATCGAGTCGGTGATGCCATCCAGCCATCTCATCCTCTGTTGTCCCCTTCTCCTCTTGACTCTGATGCTGGGAGGGATTGGGGGCTTTTCCAATGAGTCAACTCTTCGCATGAGGTGGCCAAAGTACTGGAGTTTCAGCTTTAGCATCAGTCCTTCCAAAGAAATCCCAGGGCTGATCTCCTTCAGAATGGACTGGTTGGATCTCCTTGCAGTCCAAGGGACTCTCAAGAGTCTTCTCCAACACCACAGTTCAAAAGCATCAATTCTTCGGCACTCAGTCTTCTTCACAGTCCAACTCTCACATCCATACGTGACCACAGGAAAAACCATAGCCTTAACTAGATGAACCTTTGTTGGCAAAGTAATGTCTCTGCTTTTCAATATGCTCAAGGTTGGTTATAACTTTCCTTCCAAGGAGTAAGCGTCTTTTAATTTCATGGCTGCAGTCACCATCTGCAGTGATTTTGGAGCCCAGAAAAACAGAGTCTGACACTGTTTCCACTGTTTCTCCATCTATTTCCCATGAAGTGATGGGACCGGATGCCATGATCTTCGTTTTCTGAATGTTGAGCTTTAAGCCAACTTTTTCACTCTCCATTTTCACTTTCATCAAGAGGCTTTTTTAGTTCCTCTTCACTTTCTGCCATAAGGGTGGTGTCATCTGCATATCTGAGGTTATTGATATTTCTCCCGGCAATCTTGATTCCAGCTTGTGCTTCTTCCAGCCCAGTGTTTCTCATGATGTATACTGCATATAAGTTAAATAAGCAGGGTGACAATATACAGCCTTGACGTCCTCCTTTTCCTATTTGGAACCAGTCTGTTGTTCCATGTCCAGTTCTAACTGTTGCTTCCTGACCTGCATACAAATTTCTCAAGAGGCAGATCAGGTGGTCTGGTATTCCCATTTCTTTCAGAATTTTCCACAGTTTATTGTGATCCACACAGTCAAAGGCTTTGGCATAGTCAATAAAGCAGAAATAGATGTTTTTCTGGAACTCTCTTGCTTTTTCCATGAACCAGCGGATGTTGGCAATTTGATCTCTGGTTCCTCTGCCTTTTCTAAAACCAGCTTGAACATCTGGAAGTTCACGGTTCACGTATTGCTGAAGCCTGGCTTGGAGAATTTTGAGCATTACTTTACTAGCGTGTCAGATGAGTGCAATTGTGCAGTAGTTTGAGCATTCTTTGGCATTGACTTTCTTCGGGATTGGAATGGAAACTGACCTTTTCTAGTCCTGTGGCCACTGCTGAGTTTTCCAAATTTGCTGGCATATTGAGTGCAGCACTTTCACAGCATCATCTTTCAGGATTTGGAATAGCTCAACTGGAATTCCATCACCTCCACTAGCTTTGTTCGTGGTGATGCTTTCTAAGGCCCACTTGACTTCACATTCCAGGATGCCTGGCTCTAGGTCATTGATCACACCATCGTGATTATCTGGGTCATGAAGATCTTTTTTGTACAGTTCTTCTGTGTATTCTTGCCATCTCTTCTTAATATCTTCTGCTTCTGTTAGGTCCATACCATTTCTGTCCTTTATTGAGCCCATCTTTGCATGAAATGTTCCTTTGGTATCTTATATCTACTACTGCGGGAGGAATCCCTCAGAAGAAATGGAGTAGCCATCATGGTCAACAAAAGAGTCCGAAATGCAGTACTTGGATGCAATCTCAAAAACGACAGAATGATCTCTGTTCGTTTCCAAGGCAAACCGTTCAATATCACAGTAATCCAAGTCTATGCCCCAACCAGTAATGCTGAAGAAGCTGAAGTTGAATGGTTCTATGAAGACTTACAAGACCTTTAGAACTAACACCCAAAAAAGATGTCCTTTTCATTATAGGGGACTGGAATGCAAAAGTAGGAAGTCAAGAAACACCTGGAGTAACAGGCAAATTTGGCCTTGGAATACAGAATTAAGCAGGGCAAAGACTAATAGAGTTTTGCCAAGAAAATGCACTGGTCATAACAAACATCCTCTTCCAACAACACAAGAGAAGACTCTATACATGGACATCACCAGATGGTCAACACCAAAATCAGATTGATTATATTCTTTGCAGCCAAAGATGGAGAAGCTCTATACAGTCAGCAAAAACAAGACTGGGAGCTGACTGTGGCTCAGACCATGAACTCCTTATTGCCAAATCCAGACTTAAATTGAAGAAAGTAGGGAAAACCACTAGACCATTCAGGTATGACCTAAATCAAATCCCTTATGATTATACAGTGAAAGTGAGAAATAGATTTAAGGGACTAGATCTGATAGACAGAGTGCCTGATGAGCTATGGAATGAGGTTCGTGACATTGTACAGGAGACAGGGATCAAGACCATTCCCATGGAAAAGAAATGCAAAAAAGCAAAATGGCTGTCTGGGGAGGCCTTACAAATAGCTGTGAAAAGAAGAGAAGCGAAAAGCAAAGGAGAAAAGGAAAGATATAACCATCTGAATGCAGAGTTCCAAAGAATAGCAAGAAGAGATAAGAAAGCCTTCTGCAGCGATCAATGCAAAGAAAAGAGGAAAACAATAGAATGGGAAAGACTAGAGATCCTTTGAAGAAAATCAGAGATACCAAAGGGAGAACATGTGGCCACAAGTAAAACTGAACTCTCTCCCATCTTTCCTAAACAGGGACAATGGCAGAGAGGCAGCTGGCCTGGCTAGCTCCAGGTTAAAAATACACTCCAAAAAATACTGAGAAACCAGGTCATGTGTCCGGGGGATCTGCCATTGCAGCCACTGGCTGCAGAAACCAAGCTTCTGGGCATAGACACCGTTCCATGTCTCCCACTTCTTGATTATAGGAAATAAGCTTTATTCATAACCTTTCCTGAGTTCCAACCAGCAGGATCAAACAGCTGCTAAGGAAAAGGAGGGTATGTGGGGACAAGGGAGAACAGTCAAAAGGGAACAGCAGTGCAGCCTTGGGGCAGGGTCTTGGTTTCCCTCAAGGGATATACGTAACAGTATCTTTGAGCTGTTTTGACAGAGAAGGCAATGGCACCCCACTCCAGTACTCTTGCCTGGAAAATCTCATGGATGGAGGAGCCTGGTAGGCTGCAGTCCATGGGGTCGCTAAGAGTCAGATACAACTGAGCGACTTCACTTTCACTTTTCACTTTCATGCATTGGAGAAGGAAATGGCACCCCACTCCAGTGCTCTTGCCTGGAGAATCCCAGGGACAGGGGAGCCTGGTGGGCTGCCGTCTAAGGGGTCGCACAGAGTCGGACACGACTGAAGTGACTTAGCAGCAGCAGCAGCAGATACTGAAACCCTCACCAAGTGGGACGAGTTAACTGCATAGTAAACTTCTCAAGCATAGTTGGAACCACAAGCATAGTTGGAACCACACGGTTGAAGAGGCTGCCTTGCACTGATCTCACTACCAGCCAATCAGAGAATGTTCATAAGCTGATCATGCCTCTTTGAACCATTACTGGAAAACTCTTCACTAAACCCCTCCAGGTTGGGACACAACAGTTTTGAGGGCATCAACCTGCTGTAGTCGCGTATGCCTGGCAAACCAATAAATCTTTTCTATTTCACCCAAAACTGTCTTTGAGATTTAATTTGGCATGGAGGAACTAAGGCCAGATTCGACTTCAGTATGAACACTGGCAGGTTCCCCTAGAACTAAATGGTTGAGAATGAGGGAATTCCTCAAAAGAAGTGGTGTCCATTGCAAAAGAAAGAAAAGAGAGAGAGAGAAACAGAGAGAAAGAGGAAGTACTACAGCAGAAAAGGAGTGCTGCGCCAAAAAAAGACCAGCCCTCTGCCGCATTCAGCAAAACCAAGTTCACGTTTTCAAAATGTGAACATTCTGAAACTGTGTGTGCTTAGTCGCTCAGTTGTGTCTGACTCTTTGAAACCCGATGGGCTGTGGCCTGCCAGGCTACTCTGGCCATGAAGATTCTCCAGACAAGAATACTGGAGTGGGTTGCCATGCCCTCCTCCAATGGATTTTCCCAACCCAGGGATCCAACCGAAGTCTCACATTGCAGGCAGATTCTTTACCAGCTGAGCTACTAGGGAATGTTTAAAAATCAATGAAATTAATACTTGACCCAGTAACAAATGATATTGTCTACTCAGGCACAAACTTGTTACCCCTGGTGACATATTTGGACCATCAGAATCCGTCCACGAATCAATAAGCCATTTGAAAACCATGTGAGGAAGGAAAAGGAACCCCGATAGTTCACAGAAGACTTCTGTTGACACACACTGGCAAGACCCAGAACCCTTCTGCAAAAGGATTCAGAAGGAGTAAGACAATGTTAAGTTCTACAAAGTAACTGTAACCATTTTTTCACTTACAGTTCCCTTTACAGATGTTGCAGTTCCACAGTTACACCAACAAATTCACTGCTGCTTCTCCTTTGATGCTTCAAAAGGTGAAGTCGAATTGCCCTCCCATCAAAAGGGGGCTTTATCTAATAACTCACTGCTAAGGACTGTACTAGACCATTCATGTATGACCTAAATCAAATCCCTTATGATTATACAGTGGAAGTGAGAAATAGATTTAAGGAACTAGATCTGATAGATAGAGTGCCTGATGAACTATGGACGGAGGTTTGTAACATTGTATAGGATACAGGGATCAATACCATCTCCACAGAAAAGAAATGCAAAAAAGAAAAATGGCTGTCTGAGGAGGACTTACCAATAGCTGTGAAAAGAAGAGAAGCAAAAAGCAAAGGAGAAAAGGAAAGATATAAGCATCTGAATGCACAGTTCCAAAGAGTAGCAGGGAGAGATAAGAAAGCCTTCCTCAGCAATCAATGCAAAGAAATAGAGGAAAACAATAGAACGGGAAAGACTAGAGATCTCTTCAAGAAAATTAGAGATACCAAGGGAACATTTCACACAAACATGGGCTCGATAAAGGACAGAAATGGTATGGACCTAACAGAAGCAGAAGATATTAAGAAGAGGTGGCAAGAATACTCAGAAGAACTGTACAAAAAAGAGCGTCACGACTCAGATAGTGACGTTGGTGTGATCACTCACCTAGAGCCAGACATCCTAGGAACGTGAAGTCAAGTGGACCTTAGAAAGCATCACTATGAACAAAGCTAGTGGAGGTGATGGAATTCCAGTTGAGCTATTTCAAATCCTGGAAGATGATGCTGTGAAAGTGCTGCACTCAATATGCCAGCAAATTTAGAAAACTCAGCATTGACCACAGGACTGGAAAAGGTCAGTTTTCATTGCAATCCCAAAGAAAGGCAATGCCAAAAAATGCTCAAACTACCACACAATTGCACTCATCTCACATGCTAGTAAAGTAATGCTCAAAATTCTCCAAGCCAGGCTTCAGCAATACGTGAACCGTGAACTTCCTGATGTTCAAGCTGGTTTTAGAAAAGGCAGAGGAACCAGAGATCAAATTGCCAACATCTGCTGGATCATGGACAAAGCAAGAGAGTTCCAGAAAAATATCTATTTCTGCTTTATTGACTATGCCAAAGCCTTTGACTGTGTGGATCAAAATAAACTGTGGAAAATTCTGAAAGAGATGGGAATACCAGACCACCTGATCTGCCTCTTGAGAAACCTATATGCAGGTCAGGAAGCAATAGCTAGAACTGGACATGGAACAACAGACTGGTTCCAAATAGGAAAAGGAGTACGTCAAGGCTGTATACTGTCACCCTGCTTATTTAACTTATATGCAGAGTACATTATGAGAAACGCTGGACTGGAAGAAACACAAGCTGGAATCAAGATTGCCGGGAGAAATATCAATAACCTCAGATATGCAGATGACACCACCCTTATGGCAGTAAGTGAAGAGGACCTAAAAAGCCTGTTGATGAAAGAGAAGAGTGAAAAAGTTGGCTTAAGGCTGAACATTCAGAAAACTAAGATCATGGCCCCATCACTTCAAGGGAAATAGATGTGGAAACAGTGTCAGACTTTATTTTTCTGGGCTCCAAAATCACTGCAGATGGTGACTGCAGACATGAAATGAAAAGACGCTTAGTCCTTGGAAGGAAAGTTATAACCAACCTAGATAGCATATTGAAAAGCAGAGACATTACTTTGCCAACAAAGGTCCATCTATTCAAGGCTATGGTTTTTCCAGTGGTCATGTGTGGATGTGAGAGTTGGACTGTGAAGAAAGCTGAGCGCCGAAGAATGATGCTTTTGAACTGTGGTGTTGGAGAAGGCTCTTGAGAGTCCCTTGGACTGCAAGGAGATCCAACCAGTCCATTCTAAAGGAGAGCAGTCCTGGGTGTTCTTTGGAAGGACTGATGCTAAAGCTGAAACTCCAATACTTTGGCCACCTCATGCGAAGAGTTGACTCACTGGAAAAGACCCTGATGCTGGGAGGGATTGGGGGCAGGAGGAGAAGGGGACGACGAGGATGAGATGGCTGGACGGCATCACCGACTCGATGGACGTGAGTCTGAGTGAACTCCGGGAGTTGGTGATGGACAGGGAGGCCTGGTGTGCTGTGATTCATGGGGTCACAAAGAGTCAGACACGACTGAGTAACTGAATTGAACTGAACTGAAGGACCGTAACAGAAGTAATTGTATGTGACTTCTGAAACTAAAAGATCTGACAGAACCCTCCTTACCTGCTCCCATAGATGACACACTCTGCAGAACGGAACTGCCACCACTGTTAAGACTACTCAAGCATCTCCAGGAAACATGAGGGCTTCTCCTTATAGCAATGTGAGTGAGCCATGTTGAAAGTGGGTTCTCCAGCCCCTGAAAAGCCTTCAGATTACTGGACAGTATCTTCAGAGCAACCTCATGAGAGATGCTAAGCCAGAACCACCTATGTAAATTAGTCCTGAATTTCTGACCCAGAGAAACCATGAGACAGAAATATTTGTGCAATAAATAGTGTAATATGCACGTCTCTCTCTCTTAATGACACATAGAATAATGCATCTTACAATCAATAGAATCTTAAGATGTAATAAAATGCAGCAATTAATTTTCAATTATTTTACTTAGTTGGACTCCTTAGTTACTCCTTGGACTGCAAGGAGATCCAACCAGTCCATCCTAAAGGAAATCAGTCCTGAATATTCATTGGAAGGACTGCTGCTGAAGCTGAAACTCCAATACTTTGGCCACCTGATGCAAAGAACTGACTCACTGGAATAAAGAGTTTCCTGATGAGTTTCATCAGTTTCCTGATGCTGGGAAAGACTGAAGGCGGGAAGAGAAGGGGACAACAGAGGATGAGATAGTTGGATGGCATTACCAACTCAATAGACATGAGTTTGAGTAAACTCCAGAAGCTGGTGATGGACAGGGAGGCCTGGTGTGCTGCAGTTCATGGGGTCACACAGAGTTGGACACGACTGAGCACCTGAACTGAACTGAACTTACTTAGTTGATTCTGTTACTCCATTGCACTTAATGTAGAAATCCATACTCCTCACGTTGGTACTTCCTTCCATGCTGCCCTTCTGCTTTAGAACATATCCTCTGCTTCCTCCTGGAAACCTGTGAACCATCTCAGCCAAATTACATACCTTAGCTCATCTAGTGTTCCATTATATGCAGAACCTAATCTATACCACACACATGTATTTTCATTACCCATTCCTTCACTGAATTAATAATTGAGTAATTTCTATACAAACTAACTTTGAGTGCGTTATCTTTTTCTAAACATACTGGAGATGCAGAGTTGTAAATATATATAAAAGGGTTTACTCATCTTAAAGGGAAAAAATACTAGAGAAAATCTTTTTGTAGTTGTCAAATAGATATTTTTCAACATATCATTGACCAAAACTTCTAGCCAAAGGAGATGTCTATGTTTAATCTCTTTGCACATATATCAGCTCTCTTTTTCATACTGTTCTCAACTTTTAAAAATGTTTAAATACCTACATATTACAATGTATATAAATGTCTCAAAATTTACATACAAATTTGTTCATATCATGAATGCTTTTGTGAAAACGAGTATTTCAATTTTTTTTTTAACTATTTTATTTTCAGTTGGAGGATAACTGCTTTACAATGTAGTGTTGGCTTATGCCAATACATCAAGGTGAATCAGCCATCAGTTCAGTTCAGTTCATTCGCTCAGTCATGTCTGACTCTTTGTGACCCCATGAACCGCATCATGCCAGGCCTCCCTGTCCATCACCAACTCCCGGAGCCCACCCAAACTCATGTCCATTGAGTCAGTGATACCATCCAACCATCTTATCCTCTGTCATCCCCTTCTCCTCCTGCCCTCAATCTTTCCCATCATCATGGTCTTTTCAAATAAGTCAGTTTTTCACATCAGGTGGCCAAAGTATTGGAGTTTCAGCTTCAACATCAGTCCTTCCAATGAACACCCAGGACTGATCTCCTTTAGGATGGACTGGTTGGATCTCCTTGCAAGGGACTCTCAAGAGTCTTTTCCAGCACCACTGTTCAAAAGCATCATCCCCTCCCTTTCGAGCCTTCCTCTCACCCCACGCCTATCCCACACCTCTAGGTTGTCACGGAGCACCAGGCTGAACTCGCTGTGCTATACAGCAACTTGCCAGGAGCTATCTACGTCACACATGGTAATGCATATCAGTCAGTCAGTTTAGTCCCTCCGAAGTGTCTGACTCTTTGCAACCCCATCGACTGCAGCATGCTGAATTAATGACATGAATTTGAGCAAGCTCTGGGAGATGGTGAAAGACAGAGAAGCCTGACATGCTACACAGTCCATGGCGTAGCAATGAGTTGGACACGAGTGAGTGACTGAACAACAATAAACAAGACTTCTTCTTATATTATAAATGAAACCTTTTATCTATCATGTTTTCACCCTTACTATTCCAAACCTGTTGTTTTTCCAAATCTGTAGATTTTCTTTTAACAATTTAATATTTTCTGATACAGAAAATTTACTGATTTTTTAATATAATCAAACCTGCCTACTGTTCAAACCTCCATGTTTCCAATCCTTGTTGAAATGAACTTTCCTTAATTCTACATTAATATATTATAAAAGACTGCCTCTAAACATTATTTCTAGTTCTTACATTTAAGTCTTCTATACATTTGGAAACACTTCCACACACAATTGAAGAGTCCAGTATTCTTCCACAGTCATTTATGAATAAGAAAAACATTTTATACGTCTCTAATCAGCAGTGTTGAAAAGT